>NC_066583.1:451616677-453072458 GCF_024323335.1 Lathyrus oleraceus
TTAGAAAAATTATTTTGTCACAATCAGCGAAAAAACATTGCTTACCCAAAATAGCTAGAGGAGAAGGCGTTTGCATCACAACATAATGGATTTCTGGTATCAGCATTCGTGGGAAAACATCACTTATCTCACTCACACGTATATCGATGAAGCATTATTTTGCATCGTCTCGAGACTAAACATCTTTCATTTAAAAATAGTTTGAAGTTAACGCCAAGGTGCAAAATGGTTTGAATGTGTTGGATATATTTTTGGGTGATATCCATCTCGTATCCTAGCTCTCTAGAGTTTGTGATATACACTATGTTCCTTTTTCATCTTATTTAAGATATCCATCTTGTATCCTAATCCTCGGGAGCTCGTGGCATATACGATATTCCTTTTTCGTCCAAATTATTATGAAAATGATTTGCATTTGTCGCATTGAGAATTTTTTAGAGGGATGACGAACGTTCAGATGGTCGAGATATCCATCTCGTATCCTAACCCTCAGAAGCCCGTGGTATACACCACGTTCATTTTCATCCATTTTATTGCAAAATGATGTTTGACAATGATTAAATAATTTTTATTTTTATTTGGGAAAATGCACTCGATGTTGTTCAAGATTTGATTTGCATTGCGGAATGGTTTGAAATGAATGAGAATATTTATTTAAGAAAATGCTTGGTGTTGACCAAGTTGGTCTTTTTTTGTCTAAAAAATGACTGATTTTATTAATTTTAAAAAATGCCCTTGATGTTGATCAAGATTTTTTTAGTCAATTATTTAATTAGTTCAATTAAACTAACTAAAAGGGAAAATAAAAGCAAATAAATATATTATATTCAAAGGGATAGGGATACATTTCTCACTTGAAAAATTAAAATTAAAATGAAATAAAGAAAATAAGAAATAAAACAATATAAATAAGGGAAATAAGATAAACAAATAAAAGAAAAAAAATAATGGTGCTATCTAGTTTTTTTTAACTTTTATTTTTGTTTAACTAAAAAAAGAGTGATCATTAATTACAAATAAAAGAAAAGATTAATCTTTTTTTAATCTTTTTTGAATAAGTTCTTTTTTTTAATATTTTTAATTATACATAATTTTAAATAAATAAGATAAGATAAATAAGTATTTACAAGATATTTATACAAATACTTAAAAGAGAAAAAATAAGATAAATAATATACACAATTAAAAATATTTCACAAAATAATATTAATAAGAAATATAAGAGATAATAAATAAATAAAAAAGACAAAGAAATAAATAAAAGAAAATAGGATAGAAAGCCCAATAGGTGAGGTGCCAAAAGTAGGATAGAGGGTGTAAGAAGCAAGGTGCAAAGGCCTAATGGCCAACCATGTCTAAACTGCGAGTCAACTACACGACTCAACCAGGGCGTAGGATTAGAATACATGCAAGTCAAATGTGATTTAAAGGGCTTAGGAGCGTGTCCATGCAGGTAAAGGTAGGGATTCCCTCATGGGATCTCCTGAGTTAAGTCAGTCAACCCCAGATCAGGGGGCGGCCAAGAAGACACTTGGAAAGATCCTGGGAAAAGACGAAAGGAGTATATAACACGTTGATTGATAGAAAAGAGTTCATTTTGCAATTCTCTCTCTCTCTCTCTCTCTCTCTCTCTCTCTCTCTCTCCCTCTCTCTCTCTCTCTGCCTCTGTTATCTTCACTCTCCCCCAACTTTCCCTCAAGAACATCCATCGGTGTTCATACACGCCGCCGCCCTCTATTTTAAGAGCCATCGCGGGACCCAAATTCTGATTGAACTTCAACTAGAAAGTTCAAACAAAACCCTAACTTTTCCAGAACATCACCAAAACTTGACAAAACCACAACTTCCCAATCTAAACTCGTCCTCAAATCCTCTTCTAAACGCAAGCCCTAAAACAAAATCACCAAAAACCAACCCATCTCATTAGATCGAAAATCTTCCCCAAACTGAAACCCTATTTTCAAATCTCAAAAATCCAAACCACAATTTAGCTTAACCCTCATTTAAACATCAATTTGAAACCAAAATAAATAAATAAGAACAACATGAGTTCGAGCCATCAGAAAAAAGCGAATACAAAATCTAATTCTCAAAATAGATTCAAACTAGTTCAAAAATCACAACATCAAGCATGGCGTCTAAACACACAAGAAAGCAAGCAAATTATAAATAAGAAGAGATCAAGATGTTATAAATCAAATGTTAGCGATGCGAAGGCCACACATGTAAATTCCTCTTTCTTACTCTGCTTCTTTAAAAAAATCTTTTCTCGTTCTCCTTGCTAAACTCTGCTTCGTCTTCCCCTCTTTGATTTTATGTTTGTGCTTCTATTGTAGATTGTTAGATTGAGGTTGTTAGGTTTTATCTCACCTTAATCATAGGTTCGATGTGGCGATCTAAGAAGGTTTAGGGATAGAAAGCTCTGAGTGAAAAGGTTTAGAAAAAAAATTGCTCTCTGAGTATGCTTGATTCTCAGATTAGGTTTTTTTTATAGTATCACTAGTGTAGGAATTTTTTGGTGTCTATGAGTGTGAAAAATTATGTTGATTTATAGTAGTGTAAGTTAAGGAATTAGATACGTGTGAGTGAATGATTATGAGATATTTTTCTCATTTAAAGTGTGTGAAGAGAGGAGTGGATAAGGATCAACTTTGTTATATTGTGATGAACTGTATAAGGAATGTAACAATCCCACGAAATATGGGATTTGAGTGAGTGGAGTGGAAAAAACCGTGCGTTTTATGCCATGTATTTTGTGAACTTTTGAATTTTGTCTCAATTTGTATTGGCTTGTTTTACTGTTGTAAAAATTGGCTGCTGCAAAATTGCATTGCCCTTGTGTACTTTTTATTGCAGTTATTTGGTTTGATAACATTGGACCTTATTTTTCTTTATTACCACATCAATGTGTATATTGCATAACTTTCTATGACATTCCCTTGGGTTTCTTTTTATTGAATCCCCCTCTTGTGTTATGTTTAAACAACCTGATGCCTTGGTTGTTTTTGGTGCTCTTGCATTGTGATGCCATGTTCATGTTATTTGAGGTTATTGTGTGATATTGGTTTTTGATCATAACCTCTTTTTTTGTGTTAGTTTCTTTTGATGATAATGAGAACGATTTGAATGAGCGAGATTGGCATAGACGGAATTGGTGAATATGGCATGGAAAAGGCTATTTGGCATGGTCATGGTGATTACTTGAAGGTGAAGAAAAGATGGGCATGGAGAAAACTTGGAGCACTTTAGGTTTAGCAAAGTTTGGGAAAGATTAGAGGTTAGGACTTTTTAGGTTTTGGTTAATTTTTGGCTCATGTTCATGATGTAGTGCACAAAACAAAACAAAACAAAACAAGTGTCTTGAAATACAAATGATCAAACTTTTGTCTCTTTATTTTTCATTGATGAAAAAATGTGTTCTTTTGGTTTATACTTATAGAAATTCACATATGCCAAAATTAAAAGTAATGTAAAAAAAATTCAATTTGTAACTCTTTTTTTGAATTCTTTTCTCATGTTATGCAAAAAATTGAAAATTGAAAATGAATGGTATGCTTGATTTGATAATCACAACTTGCTTTCAAACACACCAACTAATGTATGCATGCATATAAAGGCAAAAATTCTTACTAAAAACTTAATGGTAATGAGTGTATGTGAAACTCAAATGACCTAAATGTTAAAACTTGCTTCTAATGTCAAGAAAACACAAGCTTCTCATGAAATGTCAATGCCACTCTTGAAAATGTACATATGAATCAAATATGGACTTTGGCGCATGTTAATGATATATAATGATCAAATGAAATGGTCATTGTGTAATGATGTAAATGAGATGCAGATGCAAATAAATCAGTGCAGATAAAAATACCCTGTAGGAAGACTTTTTAGGATATGACAGTTGCCCCTATTTAAATAACTTTACTGGATGACATGAATGATGGCAATCCTCATAGAATCTTGATAAAAGGTATTTAAATACATAAAACCCGATTTTTCCCCTAGATGCAATGAAATGATATGAGCTGACAATGACTATCATTTTTTTTTGGTTTGTTAGGGATGTGATCTGAGATGAACCCTAACATGATATTTTATGATGGATGAAGAATGAAAGGTAGATCCGTGGGGGAATGATGGAGATATGTGGTAATGGTGATCCACAAGAAATGAAAAGGATGGAAAGGGTAAAAGACTCACTGGAGATAACAATTGTGCTAGAGAAAAAAAATACTAGGGAACATTTAAAGTGATTTTTATCAACTGGTTATAGATGAGATTCCGACACTTCAGAATATACCTGAGAGTTATGGAGATTTCTAAAAAGAAATTCATCTAATAAAAGATTTTTTTGGAGATCCCTAAGAAGCAATTCATCCAAGATAAGAAAATCGGGAGTTTTCTAACAAGAAAATCATCCATGCAAAAAAACATTGAAGATACCTAACAAGGAATTCATCCAAGACAAAAAAAATATTGGAGTTTTCTAAAAAATAAATCATCCAATTTTTTTGGATTTCCTTTCAACGAAATATTCCTACAAACTACTTTCTAGGAAACATCAGGACAAACAAAGCACAATCTCTAAATGTGCAAGACAAAGCTGGACTTTAATCGTATGCTTGCATGGATGTCTATCCCAACAAATGTTGAGGGACTTCAAAGTTTTGGAGCATTTCGAACAATCCTCTATTTTTTGACTGAAACGTGTGTTCCATAGGCCATAGGCCATAGGCCACGTGCCATGGGACGAGAGGCGGGAGCGACAATAACTTGGCCTACACAACGAATTTGAATCCCAAATTTTGCATGAACATCTATACCAACAAATGTTGAGGGACTTAAAAGTTTCGGAGCATTCCGAACAATCCTCGATTTTTTGACCGAAACGCGTGCTCCATAGGCCACGGGACGAGAGACGGGAGCATCAATAACTTGGCCTACACAACGAATTTGAATCCCAAATTTTGCGTGGACATCTATACCAACAAATGTTGAGGGACTTAAAAGTTTCGGAGCATTCCGAACAATCCTCGATTTTTTGACCGGACCTAGTGCTCCATAGGCTATAGGCCACGTGCCATGGGACGAGAGGCGGGAGCGATAATAACTTGGCCTACACAACGAATTTGAATCCCAAATTTTGCATGGACATCTATTCCAACAAATGTTAAGGGACTCCAAAGTCTCGGAAGATGCTAGAAATAAGCTGGACTTCGACCATAGGCATCAATAATACAAACCAACTTATAATGAAGGGTGTTAGAAACAAACTAGACTTTAACCGTAGGCATCATTAATACAACTGACTTCTAACAGAGGGTGCCAAAAACAAGCTAGACTTTAACCGTAGGCATCGGTAATACAATCGCTTCTAACAGAGGGTGCTAGAAAGAACCTGGCCTTTGACTGTAGGCATCAATAATAAAACCAATTTCCAATGGAGGGTTCCAGAAAGAAAACTGGACTTTGAAAATGCCAATACAAAACTGGACTTTGGGTAAAGGGATATGAATCAACAACAAGACATGGGTCAATGCGAATGAGTGCGAAGTTCACTTCGGGTTATGCATGATTTGAATTTACATTTATGCATGACATATGAATGATCATGATA
This sequence comes from Lathyrus oleraceus, assembly GCF_024323335.1. NCBI lineage: Eukaryota > Viridiplantae > Streptophyta > Magnoliopsida > Fabales > Fabaceae > Lathyrus > Lathyrus oleraceus. The sequence goes on from NC_066583.1 coordinate 451,622,295, forward strand.
TGAAAATGCTAAAACTATACAAAATGGGAGTTTATAGAGGTTGTTTATGGAGGCTTTGATTCCTTAACACCGAGAACTCAACCAAGTATTATGTGATAGATGTATTCAAAGGAGAATCTATCAAGCTTGACAGTCGTAACTAGCCAAGGGGATCCTCTGGAGGATTGATAGGTTGTGCTCCATGGAGTTCCTTATTGTGGTAATTCAGGAGTTCTTTTCGCATCCTTGAGACTTTCGGGAAAACAAACGATTTCCCTTTAATCGTCACACATGTCAAAATGATTTGTATTTTTCAATTTATTTTTTATTTTTTTAAGTTCAAAATTTCATTATTAACAAATAAATGACATTTTTCATGACAAAGAAAATAGAGAAAAACACGAATGACAACAATTGATAGGCAAATTTTGAATTTTATTCGTAGAATGGTAACACACAAAAGGTGCAACTCCATATGGGATATTACAAACTGAAAATAGCAACGGGAATGAGGTTTACATTGAATCACAATAACCACTATTATCCATAATAACCATGAGTCCACAAAACCTTGTGTCTGAAAGGAGAAACTGGATTGATCTTTTTGCCTTTGGCTCTTCTTGTGTCGCTTAGTCTTGCCTGATGCAGTCGTTGCCTTTTGTCCTTAATTTTTGCATGTACCGCCCTTTCGGGTTTTTAGCCCAACGGGACACTCTTTTTTACCTAAGTTTCCCTTTTGGGTTTTCAACTTAGTGAGCTTATCGGTTTTTTGTATTTATCCCTAACTATTTCCTGGATTGCCCTTTCGGGTTTTCAGTCCTCAGGATACCCATTTTTGCCTAAGTCGCCTTTTCAGGTTTTTAATTTAGCAGGATTTTTGTTAGGCATAGTAGTTTTTGAATTCATCAGAGTTCACGGGGTGTGAGAGCTCTTTTCCATCGATAGTTTTAAGAATCAGGGCTCCTCCAGAGAAGGCTTCCTTAATAACGTATGATCCTTCGTAATTAGGAGTCCGCTTCTCGCATGAATCCTTGTGTACAAGAAAGATCTTCTTGAGCACGAGATCACCTTCTTTGAATTCTATATGACATACTTTCTTGACAAATGTCCTCTTAAGCCGTTTCTGGTACATTTTCCCGTGGCACGGAATGTTCATACGCTTCTCATCCATGAGGTTTAGTTGGTCAAATATGTTCTATATCCACTCAACTTCCTCTAGCTTGGTCTCTATCAAGATTTGTATCGAGGGAATCTCTACTTTGATTGGTAGAATTGCTTCCATCCCATATACCAAAGAGAATGGGGTTACCCCTGTTGAATTGCGGATAGATGTCGGATATCCATACAGTGTGAAGGGTAGCATTTCGTGCCAATCCTTATAGGTTCTCACCATCTTCTACATGATCTTCTTGATGTTTTTATTGGCTGCTTCAATGGTGCCATTCATCTTCAGACAACATATGGAAGCATTATGGTGCTCAATTTTGATGTTCTCACATAACTATTTCATTGTCTTGTTGATTAGGTTCGACCCATTATTGCTGATGATCTTGCTAGGAACTCCGTAGCGGCAGATTATCTCCTTCTTGATAAATGGAGCAATTGCTTAGTCATGTTGGTCTAGGAAGCAACTTATACCCATTTGGTGGAGTAATCAATGGTGACCAGGATGAATCGATGATAATTGGAAGATTTAGACTCTATAAGGCCCATCAAATCAATGCCCCACATTGAGAAAGGCCAAGGAGACGTCAAAGCATTCAGCGACATATGAGGCACATACATTTTGTCAGCATAAATTTGACATTTATGGAACTTCTTGGCATAGCTGAAACAGTCAGATTCCATGGTCAACTAATAATAACCAGCTCTCAGAATCTTCTTTGACATGACATTCCCATTGGCATGGGTTCCGAAGGATCCTTTGTGAATCTCTTTGACTAACATGTCTGCTTCGTGTATATCCACGCATCTGAGAAGATCCATGTCGTGGTTTTTTTTGTAGGGAACGTTGTTACAAACGAAGAATTAGATGTTAACTTTCTTAAAGTTTTCTATTCCAAGGCCGAAGCCTTCTCGGGATATTTTTGATTTTACATATAGCATTTTATATCATGAAACCATGGTCTACCATCAATTTCTTCTTCAATTAATTGACAATGTGCTTGCTCATCTTTTCGATCCATTCGGATGAATGGAGCTTCGTTGTGGAACCTGACTTGGTACATTAATGATAATGTTGCCAAAGCGTCTCCCACTTGATTTTCTTCCCTCGGAATATGATGAAAAGTGATGTCATGAAAGTGATCCATCAATTCTACGACACAAGCGCGATACGGGATCAACTTAGGATGACGAGTTTCCCATTCTCCTTTAACTTGATAAATAACCAAGGTTGAGTCTTCATATACTTTGAGAATTTCAATTCAGAGGTCAATAGTAGATTCTCTACATAAGATGCATGCCTCATACTCTGCTATTTTGTTTGTGCAATCAAAATATAGTCTTGTTGTATATGGAGTATAGCCACCTCTTGGGGATATCAGGACAACTCCAACACCATGCCATAGGGAATTTGATGCAACATCGAACGTGAGTTTCCATCGAGCTCTTGGTTCAGGACCTTCATCATCACATATGACTTTCTCATTATTCAAAGTCACAAGGTCTTCATCCGGGAAGTCAAACCGTATTGGTTGGTAGTCTTCGACTAGTTGATGTGCAAGGTACTCTGATAACACATTACCTTTGATAGAATTTATGGTGACATACTGAATGTCGTACTCATACAATAGAACTTTCCAACAGGAAACTTCTGCTTAAGGTAGACTTTTCGAATATGTACTTTATAGGATCCATTTTTGAGATCAACAAAGTAGTATGAGAAATCATGTACTGCCTCAGACGACGAGCATACCATGCTAGAACGTAACATGTTTTTTCTAAAAGTGAATATATGGTTTCAAAATTACTAAACTTTTTTCTCAAGTAGTAGATATGATGTTCCTTTATTCCAGTTTCACTGTGTTGTCCCAGCTCACACCCCATTGATTCTTCAAGCATTTTTAGATACATGATGAGTGGCTTGCCCTGAACAGAAGGGATCGGGATATAAGGCTCTTGCAAGTAATGCCTGATCTTATCAAAGGCATTCTGACATTCGGAGTTCCATTCAATTGCTCAATCTTTTCGAAGAAACTTGAAGATAGGCTCACACTTAGAAACATGGGTGGCCCTGAGCACGGACTCCTGGGGCGGGAGCCCAAGGCACCATAATTTTAGGGGCACACATTTTTTGTACCAATATATATATATATATATATATATATATATATATATATATATATATATATATATATATATATATATATATATATATATATATATATATATATATATTAAAAGAGAATTTTCTATTATCAAAATACTTGATAGAATTTTTTTTGGAAAAATACTGGCTAATAAAATTGTAGAGGCACTACAAAGTCAAAATTAATAAAAGAATTTAATTACCCTTAAATAAAATATAGAGTAGAATAAATCAATTAATTCCCCTAAAATAAAATAAATTAATATATTCATAAGTTTATCAACTAAAGAGTCTAATTGTGGCACATATATAAGATGCTAATTTTCATGTTGATTTTCAATTTTAGGATCAAATTCGATTTGGTGTTTAAAGATGTTTGGAACAAATTGATCATAATTTAAGTTGAAGGTTAAAAATCAACATCAGGTACTATTGTTTCATCTCTTTGATTGCTTGAAATGTTGTCTAGAAACAATTGTCTATTCATCTAAAACGAAAAAGAAAGAAACTAATTGAAATTGATAATAAATCTCAAAAGGGTGCTATTCATAATTTTTTTGGAAAATACCCTACAATTTCTATTTCAAATGATGCAAATCTAGGTAATTTGAACCTTGAAGCTTAGAGTTTAGAGAATGAAGAACTAAATAAGATTGTTGAAGAGCAAAATATTTTGGTTGAAAACAATGAAAATGAAGCATAAATTTTTGATGATGAAGGTTATAATAATGAAAATGAACATAACCCTGTTTTTGTTGATGAACAACCTAGCGAGTCTATTCAATTGGACATTTATGATCCAAGAATATGAAATAACCTTAGCAATGACTTAAGAGACGAATTACTAAGAAATGGTCCTAAACGAGATGTGTCATTTGTGAATGGTCCTAAAGATACTTATGGTAGGCATTTCTTATTTTGATGTTATATCCGTTATTGTTCTAATGGAGAAGAGCAAGATATGAATTGACTTATTTATTAAAAAGAATTGGATAGAGTTTTTTGTTTTTGTTAAAAGTTATTTGGTACAAGTTGTAGAATGAATCGCTCAGTGAATGAAGGTTTTAATGATTGGAAACATATTTATGAAAGGCTTAAAGAACATGAATCAAGTGGTGCACACATGTCTTTCATGAGTAAATGGATTGACTTATAAACTAGATTTAAGAAAAATATAACAATTGATGAACATCTTCAAGAGCTTATAAGAAATGAAAAAAAGACATTCGAAGGATGTCTCACTTAACATAGTTTTTGTTACTAGATATCTAGCTGAGCAAAATTTAGCATTTTGTGGAAAAACTGAGAGGATTAATGTGGAAAACAATGGAGACTTTCTTTCTCTTGTTGAAATGATTGTTGAATGAGATCCTATCATGTAAAAATATTTTGATTGTATTAACAATAACGAAATTAATTATTATTATCTTAGTTATAAGATTCAAAATGAATTGATTAACCTGTTAGGTAACGAAGTCAAAAGTGCAATAGTCGAAAAAATAAAAGAAGAAAAATATTTTTCCTGTGATTCTTGATTATACTCCTGATGTAAGTCATCAAGAACAAATGACTCTCATTATAAGTTGTATGGATGTTTTCTACAAGTCCAATAAAAATTGAAGAGTTTTTTATAGAATTTTTGGAAGTCTATGACACAACAGGTCAAGGATTGTTTGAGGAATTACAAAATGTATTAGAAACTCTTGGTCTAGAGATTAATAATGTGAGAGGACAAAGATATGATAATGGATCAAACATGAAAGACAAACATAAAAGTGTACAAAGAAAATTATTAGATGTTAACCCTAGAGCATTATACACGCCATGTGGTTGTCATAGCCTTAACTTGACACTTTGTAATATTGCAAATTCTTGTATTAAAACTAAAGATTTTTTTTGGAGTGTTACAACGTATTTATACTGTATTTTCTCATTCCAAAAAACGTTAGAAAATTCTTAGAGATAGTGTGAAAGGTTTAACTATTAAACCATTGTCACAAACACGTTGGGAAGTCATGTGAATAGTGTATATGCAATTAAATCTCAAACTTCAGATGTAAGATAAGCACTACTTTAACTAGATGAGCAAGATAATGATCCCAAAATTAAGTGTGAAGACGAATCTTTAGCAACTCATTGAATTGGAAACTTTGAATTGTTAATAGTTGTTAATGAAATTAGCAAAAGTTTGCAAAAAAGACATACGTATTGATGTAGCTATAGAACTAGTAACAAGTTTGATCAAGTATTTGAAAAAATATAGAGAATATGGATTTGTAAATTCTAAGGCTAGTGCTGAAAAGATTGGGAATGAAATGGAGATTGAATGTGTGTTTATTCAAAAACGTCAAATTCATAGAAAACAACACTATGATGAAAATCCATGTCAACCAACATAACTGAATCTCGAGTCTGCTGAAGAGTCTTTTCGAAATCACTATTTATTATATACTATAGATCAAACAAATAGCTCACTTGATAGAATATTTGAGCAGTTGTAAGATCCCAATTTTGGCCATAAGATCCCTCATGCAATTTCATCATAAGCATTAGCATTGGGATCATACCTTGGCATCCTCCTTACCCCTCCTTCATGGGGTTTGTTTTGGGAGAGATCACCAAGCAATTTGTGATTGTATCATACTTGTATTTTATCATTTTACTAACCAAAATACAAAAAATATACCTTTGCATTTGCCTAACTCTTTTGTAGGTAGGGCATGATCTCCATTGATCTATCAAGTTAATATCAAGGGTTTGAGACCCTCATGACAGAGAGCACAACCATGAATTGATACAAGAATGGTTATGATCATCATATATGAGTCCTAATAATTTCTACATGTTATATTGATCAAGTTTTCTTCAAGAGTTTGAGGGTGATTTTCCTAGGAAACCTTAGTTTGACTGGGTATCTTGAGTAACTTCTCCAACAAGCTATCTCACCAATTGATCAAATTTCTCAAGGGACACTTCAAAATTCATCATCTTATGCATATATGATCTACCATGAGCCTAGAAGTTCAAGAGAATTGAAGATTAGCAAATTGGTTGAAGGTGGTTGGCCAGATGAATTCATCTGATCAAAACTGGGTCTCCCTAGACCCTATCTCCTACAATTTTCACCATATGAAACATTCCAAACCATTTTCATGTTGATAGCTAAAGCTATTTTTTCTTGGAAAATCATTTTCTATGTTGAAACATTATAGGTCATTTTGTCTAAACCCTAATTTAAAAGTCAACTTCCCAAGGCCATAACTTGCTCAATTTTTATGAGATGAAAGATTTCCAAGTTGCACAATCAAATTTAAGATGTCTACTTCAACTTTGATGTTTGGAGTGAGATATAATTCAAATTTTATGAGCATGTGATATGAGGTTATATTATAGGTCACTTTTGACCTATACCATTGAACAAGTGATTTTTCCAAACTTCAAAAATGCATAACTCTATCATTTCAAATCCAAATGATATGAAATTGGTGACTATTTTGAAGGTATTTTAAAAGAGCTACAATGTTGATGAAGACATCTTTCTCATTTGAAGCTCGCATAAAAAGTTAAGCAAGGTGGAATATTGAGATATATGACTTGACACTTAGAAAAAATTTCAACATGTTGAAATTTTCAAACTTCCACCTCAAAATTCATCATGATAAAAGCTTGAATTGGAAAAGTGTTGAACATGAAAGTTGTTCCTCTTGATCTAACCTTTCCAAAAAGTCCAAGTTCATCCATTTTGGATAAGAATTGCTAGGGCTGCGCATGGCATGAACATGGTATCATCATTTGGCAAAGATCAAACTTCAAATCTTCACACACACTTGCCTTGCAATCCAAGTTGATTTCCGACTCTCTTACACTCATTTGTGGACCTAAAGCAATAACCTCATGGGCCTGTACACGCCCATGCACCCATGCATCATCAATTGCCAATTTTGGAAAGTGATTTGGAAGGTGCAAATATCATGAGCTACAACTATAAATAGAGACCTCTAGCATCAGAATTCAACAGACATTCGCACTAGCTTTGATCCTAAACCCCTAACCCTTCCATTTGAGAGGATAATCCAGAGAATTTCATCTTGAAATTGAGTTTGAATCTCACTGTTTTGAGATTAAAAACTCCAGGGATCCAAGACTTTTTGTGCATTTCATTCTACTTCTGCAAGCATTCTGAGTGATATCAAGCATGAGCCAATGCAAGAGCAGTTGAATCCAGACCTGCATTGAAGGTATTTTCCATAAAATTTCATCTCTTCAATTCTCTCTCAATCTTGCTCAATTCTCTTGATTCTTTGTTTGTCTGAATTCCTACCAATGTAGGCAAGAAGTATGAGTTTCTTAGAGGTCAAATCGAAGCAACTCAGTTGACATAACTCAAAATTCAACTCCTCATATATTTCTATATGTGAGGAGTTAGTTAAAATTGAGGTGATATTCGTGATCTACACCATTTTCCCTTTTAGATCAAGTCCTCCTTTTGCATTTATGATGTGGTGATGAATGGACCAGTCCGGCCAAGGTCGCGTGAGAAGACGACCGACGCTTTGCTCCGACAATGATGTGGCACGGTCCTGAGCCATCAGATTGGTTCAAATTGGTTTAATCAGGAACGTTGCTTATGATGACCAAGTGTTTGGCGTGCTGACTAGCGTGTACCATGGATCACGCGTTTCTCACCACTTGATCTGCCACCTCAATTAATGAGGCAGATCAAGTGGTCCATGGTTTTTTGTTTTTTTGTTTTTTTTGTTTTTAATTTTTATTCCTTTGATTTTTATTAATTCATATTAATTTTAATATTGAACAAAAAATATGAGAGTTTCACCAAAAAATTTAAAAATTTTTCCTCTTTCATGTTTTGAATTAAAATTATTTTTTGGATCATTATTAATATTTTTCATGATTTAATTTATTTTTCATTTGTTTTTAATTGTTTAAAAATACTTTTAAGCCCTTAAAAATTCTGAATTTTTTTCTCCAAAGTCCTTTGACCTTGTTTGACCTATGATAAATCTCATGGCCATTTATTTGGTGTTTTGATGAGGTTTTAGGAATTTGACAAACCATATTTAATTTAAATGTATTATTTTAGTATTTTTAATTGGAATAAATGTCAAATAATTTTGTTGACCAATTGTGATGGCTTGTTGGTGTTTGACTCTTGTTGTTGGGCCTTGGTCAAGGTTGATTTGACTTTGTCAAATTAATATCATTGGATTTAAGGGATTGATGGAATGTACATTCCATCTCCCAAAATGAATGAATGATATTAATTTGGTAAAAGTCCTCCTTTGATCAATTTGAGATTTCATCTATTCCCCCCCTCTTCATCTTATTCCCCTTCTTTATGCATTCATCTCATTTGGCCTATGATATCTCAAAGTCCTAAAGCTAGTTGATTGAAAAATTAACATGAGTATGGATGAGATTAGGCCACACCTTTTGCATATTCTTTTTGTGTGTGGTATGTTTCATTAGCATAGTTCATAATACTATGTCTCTAACATGCATTAACACCAAAATTCTATTGCCCGGCCTCAAATAGTTGTAACTTCTACATAAGTCCAATTACGATTGCTTAACATAGCGCTAAATTTGTGACATAAAAGGCATAGCATTCTAGTTAGTGATATTGTAAGTCTCCCCTCTTTTATGGTATTGTGTGGAAACTTGGCCTTTTTTCCTTCCTTTGGAAGATGTCTTGGTTCAAGGATCCATGCTTGTGATAAGTGGGTTGAGTGTTCTCCAAAGAATGTCTAAGAATGAAAACCAAAAACAAAACAATACTAACTTCTAACCTATTAAATACTAACTTTTAATTTCAAGCCCTTTACTTTAATGTCATTTAATTCTAGCTTTTATACATTTGTCATTGTTCATATCATTCTAAGTGTTTATGTTAATACAATTTTCACTTTGTCCATTTTGACTATATTGTGTGATATATTTTTTTTGTGTATACGTTGCTTGTTTGTGTGGTCTTTGACCATTAATGTACATAATAACAACAAAAACCTAAAAAACTTTTGTGTGGACTGTTGGCTTGATCTTAGACAAATGGACTTAGAATTTCGGTAACATTCCTATGCTAAAGGACTTGACCAATGCCATCTTATAGAGAAACGAAGTGCTTGCAATTTAAAACTTCATCCGATACATCATTCAAGATCTCTCTAAGTTCATCTACAACATGATCATTGTGAAGCTGTTATTTTGAACCTATGACTTGTGAAATTCATCTGTTATATGGGCTACCTTAAAGAAGATCATGGAATGGATAAGCTTGGATGTGGCCATCTTTATTTGATGACTTTCTCTTCAAGATAATATAATTGTGCATTTGTGTGTTGCTTGATTCTAAAATCCAAGGGAATTATGAGTTTCTATTGACATTCTTGTCTATTGGATTGCTACCCACTTGGTCAGATCCTTTCAACTCTAAACTTTTAATTTTGTACATAAGATTAGTCTCTTCATCTTCTCCCCATTTATTTAATTTCAAAATATATCCCTCTTTTTTTCAAAACCTTCTTTGATTGAACTTATTTTGTTCTAAACTTTGACCATCTTTGCAAAAAGATAGAAACTTTGGCCTTATGCCATTGCATTTTCAAATTTCTTTTATAAATAAAACTTGTAAATAGACTTAATTATACTTGACTTAAACTTTCAAAAAGCCAAAAAGAACTAACTCATGCAAACCATTTTTAGGCCTTTATGCCTTTCAAACTTAATTTTTTGTTAAAAGCAATGCATCGACTTTGAAATTTGTATCACGAACTACGAGGTTTTGATCCCTCATTTTTATGTTGGTACGTAGGCACAAGACCAAAGGTCTTGCCAAACACAAAAATATAATTAATGAATTCTTTTCTCATCCCCCATTCTATTTGTTTGTAAACATCATTTTGTACCAAATACATATGCACACAAAAAGGGCTCCCTAGGAGTACCTAGGACACTTTGGGTGCTAATCCCTTCCCTCTGTGTAACCAACCCCCTTACATGTAATCTCTGACTTTTTATTAGTTTTGATTTGAAAACTTCTTACTTTTGGGTTTTGTTCGTACTTTTTCCCTTTTCCCTTGGAAACAATAAAAGCGCGGTGGCGACTCTTGTTATTTGATTTCTAGCTTATCCATAGCTTGATGATCATGAATTACCGCTATAGAAATTAAGTGGCGACTCTGCTGGGGAGTAGTCTCCAGTGGGTTTAGCCTACTTTTTGTGTGTATATATTTGTATATATGTATGTGTGATATAATCTGCTTGTTGTGCTTGGTGATCTCTGAGTGGTGAGATAAGTTCTAACCCGAACTTGAGTGCAATTAAGATAGAAGGATGGTATAGTCATGTTCGACTTGTGTGGAGTTGTCCTTAACAAGTTGGCTTAAGATCTATCCGCTTAGTGGAGACTCTTTTGGATTTGGAAATATCACACAAGTATTTATGGTTAGGCATTACTATCTCTAATTTGGGTCTGAGAAGCTGAGGACCAGTAGAACATTTACCCTCTCTTGGCCTATTTAGGACGTAGTGCAGAAACTGTTCAAGTGTAGACTTGGTAACAGTTGTTACGCGATACTACACTCAGACGAGTTTCTCTTGAGAATATTATGGGTCGATGAGTCAGTCGTAATATCCGATAGATGGAATTAAGACTCTGGGAACCTTTTGGAACAGGATCTACAGGTTATTTATCCTTAGTTCACTCCTTTGGGATGGTTCTTACCCAGACTCCATGCTCGTGACTTGCAATAAACCCTTGATTTTTGGTTGATCCAATCAAGTCTTGTCAATATCAATGGAACTTGGATGTTGATAAGGTGTAAACCATAATCCACCAAAATGGATGATTGATCTTGGCAATGACTTGATTCATCCCTTGACCTTTGTTTTCCTTGTGTGTGATCCCTTACTTGTGATTGTTGCATTAATGCATTCATGCGCATTATAACATTCATCACACGAAAATTTCAAGGAACTGAGGTATTATTTGCAAATATTTTCAGACTATGGACTGTGGACGAAAGAACACTAATAAGTACAGTTTTAGATGTCCAGAGTTGAAAGAGTTAAGGAAGCTAGCATGTTTTGTATTATATCCCTTTGACTTTAAACAACGTCATGGGAAGCTTTTGTCCATCCTGTCTGCTGATGTGGTTGAAGAACTCTTGAGTGTACTAGTGCAGTTCTTTGATCCTCACTACCGTTGTTTCACTCTCCTAGATTTTCAGCTTGTGCCTACCTTGGAGGAGTATTCTCATCTTTTGGAGATACCTGTTTCTAGTAGAGTGCCTTTTAGTGGATTGGAGGAGATTCCCCGATCTAATCTTATTGCTGAAGCTCTTCACTTGAAGAAGTCTGAGATAGAGGCTCATTGGGTGAAGAAAGGAGGGTTATTTGAGTTGTCATATGATTTCCTCATCAAGGAAGCTACTACTTTTGCTCAAGCTGGTAGTATGGACGCTTTTGAAGCTATCTTTGTGTTGCTCATTTATGGATCAGCTTTGTTCCCTAACATTGACAGTTTTGTTGATGTTAACGCCATTAGACTTTTCTTGATTGGGAATCCTGTGCCTACTTTATTGGGTGATATATATTTCTCTTTGCATCTAAGGAATTTTAAGGGTGGGGGAACTATTATCTGTTGCATTCTTCTTCTATACAAGTGGTTTATTTCGCACTTGCTTCAGACACCTGCTTTTATGGAGAACAAACAATGTCTAAGGTGGTCTCAGAGACTTATGTCTCTCACTAATGATGATATAGTTTGGTATGATCCGTCTTTGGGCAGTTTGGAGATTATTGATAGTTGTGGTGAATTCTCTAATGCTCCTCTCATTGGTACATAAGGAGGAATTAACTAAAACCCTGCTTTGGCTCGTCGTCAACTTGGGTTCCCCTTGAGAGACAAACCTAATAACACTTTGTTAGAAGGTCTTTTCTATTATGAGGGTAAAGATCCCCAACATTAGAGGCAGAAGATTATACATGCTTCGCATAACGTGCATAGGAAAGGAAGATCCGAGCTTAGTCCGTGCAATTGTGTAGCTTTGGAAGCTTACACTCTTTGGGTGAAAAAGAGAGCTTTGGAGTTGAAGATGCCTTATCCTTGTGAAAGACCTATGTCTATGGTTGTGGTTGAGCCATTAACTCTCCCTAACTAAGATATAGAGGAGTTGGGAGACGCACTCATCAAGATGAAGCAAGAGAAGGACATGTGGGAAGAGCGTTTCCGTGCTTTGAGCAAGAAGCATGAAGAGTTGCAGTTGGAGTCTAAGGAGAAAGATGCACTTATTGAGGTACTTGAAGATCGAGTGACAAAGAGACAGAGAGAGCCAGAGGTTTCATCTTTTAGCATGCCTCACCCTTCTGTTGCTTGCAAGAAGATTGTTGATCACCTTGTCCTCGAGAAGACTCAGATGAAGGCTTCTTTTGAGACCGATATCCGTCGCATTCGAAGGAAGTACGCGCCTACATCCAGATCTTCTGACATTGTTGTTAGGGAACCTTAGGATGACTAGTCTCCTTTTCTCTTGTATTTTTCATTTGGTTTCTGAAATTGTACTTAGTATAATCCTTCCAATTTATATAAATAAAAAGAGATTTTTGGTCATATCAGATTGTTGCAATTGCTATTTAAATACATATATTTGCAAATGATATAGTAAGTTCCTTGAAAATAAAAACAATCAAGCATTTCATCTCCTACATCATTTGCATAAGTAGGTTTTCGCCAGATGTCTGATTGGTGTTTCTTATGTGCTTTAGCCAAGCTGACTCACCGGTACAATACCCGAGCCAATCATCTGAGAATCATGGAGCACCTAGAGCAAGAGAACAAAGAGCTGAAGGACGAAATCGCCCGCCTGACTGCCATGATGGAGTCAATTCTTGCCGCTCAGAGTCAATCTTCTCCAACGCCTCCAACTCCTCCTACTAGGACTGTTATTTCAGAGGTAGCTACCTCTACCGTGCCTGCTGCTGCCGCCCATTTTGCGCCAACTATGCCTGCCGGATTCCTGTGGGGAATGTCGTCCAACTTCGTGCCCAAAGGCTTTGCGCCTACCTTTGCTTCCATGCCTGCATCTAGCCCGGTCATCCGTGCCACCTCCCGTTGTGCACACTTTTCCTCGCGTAGAGGACACCATTTATCACTCCGAGCCTTCTGAGTGTCCGAATGTCTATGAGAAAATGGATGAAATGAAAGATCAGTTTCTTGAGTTGTGCAAGGAATTGAAGATGCTGAGAGGTAAATATCTGTTTAGGAAGAGTGCTGCCGAGTTATGTTTGGTGCCCAACGTCAAGATCCCGGTGAAGTTCAAAGTGCCTGACTTTGAAAAGTATAAGGGGAACTCTTGTTCGCTCAGTCATCTTGTGATGTATGCTCGCAAGATATCTACTCAGACCGATAATGATCAATTGCTTATTCACTACTTCCAAGATAGTCTGACTGACGCTGCGCTTTGTTGGTACATGGGATTGGACAGTTCCAGCATTCGCACTTTCAATGACTTGGGGGAGGCTTTTGTCAAGCAATATAAGTATAATATGGACATGGCGCCAGATAGAGACCAACTGAGGTCTATGTCTCAGAAGGACAAAGAGACATTCAAAGAGTACACGCAGAGATGGAGGGAATTGGCTGCCCAGATCACTCCTCCTTTGGAGGAAAAAGAGATGACAAAGATCTTCTTGAAAACTCTGAGTTCATTTTACTATGAACGAATGATTGCTAGTGCCCCAGTGACATTACCGTAATGGTAAACATGGGGATGAGGCCTGAGGAAGGGGTCCGAGAAGGACGTTTGTCAAGAGATGAGGCATCAACAAGCAAGAGGTATGGCAGTAATTTCAGTAAGAAGAAAGACAATGAGACAAATGCAATAAGAAGTGGGAGGCAGAGGAGGCCTCAGATCAGAAGGAATCCAACATCCCGTCAACATCATCATCATGTATCTTCCGTTATCCCGATATTTTCTAATCAACAAACAACACCAGATCAACAACGACAACCGCAACAACAATCAAACACCTACAACAACAACAATACTAACAACAATCATTAGCAACAAAACTTTGAAAGGAAGAAGGTCTCTTTTGACCCGATTCCTATGTCTTACGCAGAGCTTTATCCATCCTTGGTTCTCAAGAACCTGATCCAACCAAGAAACCCGCCACAGATTCCAGAACCACTTCCTTGGTGGTATAAACCTGAGCTCCGTTGTGCTTTTCATCAAGGAGCACCCGGACATGATATTAAAAATTGTTATCCACTTAAGTATGAGGTTCAAAAGCTGATGAAGAGTGGTATGATGTCCTTCGAGGACCGTGCATCGAATGTGAAAGCAAACTCGTTGCCTGCTCATGGGAACTCTTCTGTGAATATGGTGAATGGTTGTCCTGGGGAGTTTAAAGTTTTTGATGTGTGTTTTATCAGGAGGACCTTAGTGAAGATGCATAAGGATGTTTATTTGGTAAGTGAATGTGAGCACGACCATGATGGTTGTGCTGTATGTAGTGTTAACGCGAGGGGTTGCGAAGTTGTGAAAAAGGACATCCAAAGATTGATGGATGAAGGCATGATCCAAATTGTTCAATCCCGTCATGTAGATGATGATGTTAATGTCATAGTGCTTGTTTTCAAGTAGCCTGAGAAGTTGGTGATTCGGTATGACTCCAGTAACAGCAACAGTCAAAGATCAGTATCGCCGTTGGTAATACGGTTAGCGGGCCCAATCCCATATTCATCTGATAAAGTTGTGCCGTATCAGTATAATGCTATAATGATGAAGGATGGTCAATAGGTCCCGTTACCTACGACTAGTCAGTGGTGAGAATTACTGATGTTACTAAGGTGACCCGCAGTGGTCGAGTGTTTGTGTCGGTGTTCCCAAAGGATAAAGAAGAAGCAGTTGTAAGTAAGAAAGTGGAAGTGCCTGTTGAAAGCCCAGTTGGCTGTTCAAAAGATAAGTATGGTGAATCCAACAACTTGAAACCCAATGATGATGATGAGGTACTTCGGTTAATTAAAAGAGGCGAGTTTAATGTGGTAGAGCAGGTGCCCCAAACCCCCTCAAAGATCTCAGTGTTGTCTATGCTCATAAATTCCGAAGCACACAGAGAAGCACTGCAGAGAGTTCTAGAGAAAGCTTTTGTAGAAGATGATGTTACAGTGGATCAATTCGATCATATTGTGGCTAACATCACTTCTTGCAATAATCTTAACTTCTGTGATGAAGAACTCCTTGAGGAGGGAAGAAATCATAATTTGGCTTTGCACATCTCAATGAATTACAAAGAGGATGCTTTGTCAAATGTGCTTGTTGACACCGGTTCTTCACTAAATGTGCTTCCGAAGTCAACTTTGTCGAAGCTATCTTACCATGGAGCGCCTATGAGGTATAGCGGTGTAATTGTCAAAGCTTTTGATGGTTCGTGCAAAACGGTTATTGGTGAAGTGGACCTTCCAGTTAAAGTAGGTCCGAGTGATTTTCAAATTACTTTTCAAGTAATGGATATCCACCCGGCCTACAGTTGCTTGTTGGGAAGGCCATGGATCCATGAGGCAGGAGCAGTTACCTCAACTTTGCATAAGAAGCTCAAATTTGTGAAGAATGGCAAGCTAGTGATTGTTGGTAGAGAAAAGGCGTTGTTTGTAACACCCTTCTAAAATACCCCAAATATTTAATAAAAACAATAACAAATATATATATATATATATATATATATATATATATATGAGTAATTATGCACCAAGGGTGTCACACAACATTTCACACCATAATAACTGTCATGCTCTTTATTTAATCAAAATAACATTTTCTGGCATAATTCGCAGCGGATGGAAATCAACTAACCAATCAAAACATATAACATGTTACCGGTAAAAGTTCAACAACCAACAAAAACAATTAAAACATCCCGTCCCGATGTTACATCTATCAGAGCACGACCCTCTAAGTAGACTACACTAGACTCCAAGCACTAGCTTCTACTCAATCACTGCTCGTTACCTGAAAAATAGATGTAAGGGTGAGTTCTTCAATCGATATAATAAGCATTATAATTTATCATGTAATGCTAAGTAATTTAACATGTTTCATCACCCAAATCAGATTACACATTCAGTAACGGCACATCAACTTCAAGATCATACTCAATAACAACATAAAATGCAACTCAAATGAGACTCGACTCGTCATGCATGTGGTACCAATCGGAGTAAAACTCCCAACTTTAAATCATTGCCATTTTATTGGGCATCAAGGCATAAGCCTTCAACTTTCAACTTAAAATTTGCCAATCCAGGCCAACGTGGTGTGAGCAAAGCTCCGACTTAATGCATATGAATGTACATGGCATACACGACTTTAAACTGTCAACAACATAATAATAATAGCAATACAACAATGTTTTCAACAAAATCAACTTATAATCAACTTTGGCTCACCAAGCCTACAACTCAGTATTTTCAGCAACTTTAACACAACTTATCAACATATTTGTACCAACACTTCATAACATAAACTCAACAAAATTACTCATCAACATTAACGATAATAGGTCAATCACCAATTATGTTCACAACATTAAAATATCAATTTTTTCCAATTTCCAACAGTGTTAACCGGTTAACGCCCTGGGTTAACCGGTTAACGCAGGACAAAATACACTTTCTGGCAAAACGCAACAGTGTTAACCGGTTAACGCCCTGGGTTAACCGGTTAACGCAGGCAAAACAGCACATTTCCACAAAATACAACAGTGTTAACCGGTTAACGCCCTGGGTTAACCGGTTAACGCAGACAAAACAGCAGTTCCTGCGCTAACACAAGGCAGAATGCCGAGTTCTCCGCATTTTCCGCCGTTGGAGGACTTCCGGACCTCCGATTCCAATTCCGTAAAAAGCTATACGTTCGGAAATTCACAACTAACCCAAACACATATTCAATTACAGCCTAAACACAGTTTCATCCAACGTAATTTTCCAGCATTCATAATCCCAATTAGGGTCAATTCAACGGCTATCACTACCCATGACATGTTAATCTATAATACCCATTAAATGACGATAAACCCCCCCTTACCTGAGATAATCCGGCAAATCTTTGAGCTTGAAGCTTTTCCGTTCTTCAACCTTTTCTCTCTAGCTCTTCCTCTTTGCCCTTTCTCCACTTTTCACCTTTTCAGTCGCTTCTCTGTTTCACGTGAAAACTCTTTACCAAAAATGAAAACCTTTTTTTCTTATTCCAACTTATATATTTTCCACTAATTATTATTCCAAATAATAATAATAATAATAATCCAATAATTCAATTTATTTTAATTAAATTAATAAATATATTATTAACTTAATTTAAATAATTCTCTTATTTTATTCGGGGTGTTACAACTCTCCCCCTCTAAAAGAGTTTTCGTCCTCGAAAACATACCTCAAGCAAATAACTCTGGATAAGACTCTTTCATCTGACTCTCCAGTTCCCAAGTCACATTGCCACCTGCTGGTCCTCCCCAAGCTACCTTCACTAAGGCAATCTCTTTACCCCGCAACTGCTTCAACTCTCGATCCTCAATCCTCATAGGCGATATTTCAACAGTCAGGTTATCTCTTACCTGTACATCATCTACTTGGATCACATGCGACGGATCATGAATGTACCTCCTCAACTGAGACACATGAAAAACCTCATGCAAATTCGCAAGTGACGGCGGTAAAGCGATACGATAGGCTACCTCTCCTATCCTCTCCAAAATCTGATAAGGACCAATAAATCGAGGTGTCAACTTCTTGGACTTCAAAGCTCGACCGACCCCAGTTATCGGAGTAACACGAAGAAACACGTGATCTCCCTCTCGGAACTCAAGTGACTTCCTCCTCTTATCATGATAACTCTTCTGACGACTCTGAGCAATTCTCATCTTCTCCTGAATCATCTTAATCTTTTCTGTAGTCTGTTGAACAATCTCCGGTCCAACCACAGCACTCTCACCGGACTCATACCAACATAGAGGTGTCCTACATCTCCTACCATACAAAGCTTCAAACGGCGCCATACCAATGCTCGAATGAAAACTATTGTTGTAGGTAAACTCAATCAAAGGTAAATAACAATCCCAAGCACCTCCCTTTTCCAAAACGCAAGCTCTCAAAAGATCCTCTAATGACTGAATCGTCCTCTCAGTCTGACCATCAGTCTGCGGGTGATATGCAGAGCTCAATCTCAGTTTAGTTCCCAAAGCCTTCTGCAAACCTTCCCAGAATTTCGATGTAAATCTAGGATCTCTGTCCGAAACAATACTCGACGGAATACCATGCAAACTTACAATTTTCTCAATATACAACTCAGCTAATTTCTCTAACGGATAGTCCATTCTGATCGAAATGAAATGAGCCGACTTTGTCAATCTGTCAACAATCACCCAAATAGCTTCAAAATTCTTAATTGTCCTCGGTAAACCAGAAACAAAATCCATACTGATACTATACCACTTCCTTTCTGGAATAGCCAACGGTTGCATTAGCCCAGACGGCTTCTGATGCTCAATCTTTGACTTTTGACAAGTCAAACAGGAATAAACAAAACTCGCAATTTCTCTTTTCATTCCCGGCCACCAAAATAACTTTTTCAAATCATGATACATCTTCGTAGCTCCAGGATGAATACTCAACCCACTACGATGTCCTTCTTCAAGAATACTCTTCTTAAGTTCGGCAACATCCGGAATACACACTCGCCTACCAAATTTCAGAATACCATTTTCATCAACTCTGAATTCGCCACCTTGACCTTGATTCACTAGAGTCAACTTATCCACCAAAAGCACATCGGATTTCTGACCCTCTCTGATTTCATCCAGAATACCACTTGTTAACTTCAACATTCCCAATTTAACACTATTGTGAGTACTCTCACACACCAAACTCAAGTCTCTAAACTGCTCAATTAAATCCAATTCCTTAACCATTAGCATAGACATATGTAATGATTTCCGACTCAATGCATCAGCCACTATGTTTGCTTTACCCGGATGGTAATTCAAACCAAAGTCATAATCCTTCAGAAACTCTAACCATCTTCTCTGTCTCATATTCAGCTCTTTCTGATCAAACAAATACTTTAAACTTTTATGGTCACTGAAAACCTCAAATCTTGACCCGTACAAGTAATGCCTCCATAACTTCAGAACAAATACCACAGCTGCCAACTCTAAATCGTGCGTCGGATAGTTCCTCTCATGAACTCTCAGCTGTCTTGAGGCATAAGCTATAACCTGCTTATTCTGCATCAACACGCCACCCAAACCCAACAATGAAGCATCACAGTAAACTTCAAATGATTCCGACGAACTCGGTAATATCAGAATAGGAGCAGTAGTTAACCTTCTCTTTAACTCTTGGAAACCTTCTTCACATTTTGAGTCCCAAACAAACGCTTGCCCCTTTCTAGTCAACATCGTCAATGGTAACGCCAACTTAGAAAATCCCTCAATGAACTTTCTATAATAACCAGCCAAACCAAGGAAACTTCGAATCTCAGCAACAGACTTCGGAGCTTCCCACTTAGATACCGCTTCTATCTTAGAAGGATCAACAGCAACGCCACCTCTTGAAATCACATGACCAAGAAAACTCACCTCTGCTAACCAAAATTCACACTTGGACAATTTAGCAAATAACTTCTTTTCTCGTAGAACTCCCAAAACCACTCTCAAATGTTCAGCATGCTCTTCTTCAGATTTCGAATACACCAAAATATCATCAATAAACACCACAACAAACTTGTCTAGGTACGGATGGAAAATCCTATTCATGTACTCCATAAATACTCCAGGCGCATTAGTCACACCAAAAGGCATTACAGAATACTCATAATGTCCATACCTTGTTCTGAAAGCAGTCTTCTGAATATCCTCGGTTTTCACACGGATCTGATGATACCCAGATCTCAAATCTATTTTGCTGAACACACTTGCACCAACCAACTGATCCATCAAATCATCAATCCTCGGCAAAGGATACCGATTCTTGATCGTCACTTTATTCAGTTGCCTGTAGTCCACACACAACCTCATAGTACCTTCTTTCTTCTTAACCAATAGCACTGGTGCACCCCACGGTGACACACTCGGACGAATAAATTTCTTATCCAACAGATCTTCCAACTGACTCTTCAATTCAGTTAACTCAACAGCAGACATACGGTACGGAGCCATCGATATCGGTCTAGTACCAGGTACCAAATCAATCGAGAACTCCACTTCGCGCTCTGGCGGTAATTCATTCACCTCTTCCGGAAACACATCAGGAAAATCACACACCACGGCTAGATCGCCAATCACCAGTTTATCTTTAGCCTCCAAAGTCGCTAACAGCATAAACAACTCTGCCCCATCAGCTACTTCCTCATTTACTTGCCTTGCTGATAGAAACAAACTCTTTCCTTCCTCACTCTCAGGAAAGACCACCGTCTTATCAAAACAATTGATAGAAACCCGGTTAAATACCAACCAGTTCATACCCAGAATAACATCAATCTGCACTAATGGAAGACACACTAGGTCCATCCCAAAGTCTCTACCAAAAATACTCAAAGGACAATTTAAACAAACCGAAGTAGTAGTCACTGAACCCTTCGCAGGAGTATCAATTACCATACTACCAAACATCTCAGATATCTCTAACTTAAGTTTCACAGCACAATCCAAGGATATAAAGGAATGAGTCGCACCTGTGTCAATAATAGCTACAAGAGGAAAGCCATTAATATAACACGTACCTCGGATAAGTCTGTCCTCACTGGAGGTTTGAGTTCCAGTCAATGCGAACACCTTCCCAGTCTGAGATTTCTTTGGCTTCTGACACTGACTTCCAATATGCCCTTCTTCGCCACAATTAAAACAAATCATTTCCTTGTGCTTGCAATCAGCTATTGCATGACCAGTCTTACCACAACGAAAACATCTCTTTACTTCAGCAGTGCATACATTACTCTTATGACCAGCCTGACCACATTTGAAGCAAACTATACCAGCAGGAGCACCTCCCCTACTAGTCCTCTGAGCCGGAGCAACTCCTGGTTTCCCTTTTCCCACTGGAGCATCATACGGCTTGCCACGGTTTTGATGTTGCTTGCCTCTACGGTCACTGACAATCTTGTAATGAGCATTATTGTCTTCTTCAAATATCCTGCAGCTATCAACCAATTCAGTAAAAATGTGTATCTTCTGATACCCAACAACCTTCTTAATTTCAGAGCGCAGTCCATTTTCAAACTTGATGCACTTTGAAAATTCAGCACCAGCACCAGTGTAATGAGGATAAAATTTGGACAACTCCACAAATTTTGCAGCATAATCAGTGACAGACATGTTTCCTTGCTTCAGCTCAAGGAACTCAATTTCCTTCTTACCACGGACATCTTCCGGATAATACTTCCTCATGAATTCCCTATGGAATACATCCCAAGTAACGACTTCACCTGCCACGGTCAACCTCTCGTGAGTCTCTAGCCACCAGTCATCAGCTTCGACTGCTAGCATGTGAGTACCATACCGAACCTTTTGAGCTGGAGTGCAATCCATAACACGGAAGATTCTCTCAATCTCTTTCAACCATCCCAAGGCTGCATCTGGATCATGCTTCCCTTTAAACACCGGCGGATTCTCTCTCTGAAAAGTCGCCAAGCTACGTGATCCAGCATCACCACCAGCATTTGGCAAGTTCTGCACAGCTTGTGCCATCGCTTGTATTGCGGCAGCCATTGCAGCGTCATTCCTTCCAGCCATTTCAACTTATCAATACAACACAACTTAAAGTTAGATTAGTAACAATACACAATTGTTAGACAGTAACGACACGACAACTGGCCGGACAGACCGACCTGCTCTGATACCACTAATGTAACACCCTTCTAAAATACCCCAAATATTTAATAAAAACAATAACAAATATATATATATATATATATATATATATATATGAGTAATTATGCACCAAGGGTGTCACACAACATTTCACACCATAATAACTGTCATGCTCTTTATTTAATCAAAATAACATTTTCTGGCATAATTCGCAGCGGATGGAAATCAACTAACCAATCAAAACATATAACATGTTACCGGTAAAAGTTCAACAACCAACAAAAACAATTAAAACATCCCGTCCCGATGTTACATCTATCAGAGCACGACCCTCTAAGTAGACTACACTAGACTCCAAGCACTAGCTTCTACTCAATCACTGCTCGTTACCTGAAAAATAGATGTAAGGGTGAGTTCTTCAATCGATATAATAAGCATTATAATTTATCATGTAATGCTAAGTAATTTAACATGTTTCATCACCCAAATCAGATTACACATTCAGTAACGGCACATCAACTTCAAGATCATACTCAATAACAACATAAAATGCAACTCAAATGAGACTCGACTCGTCATGCATGTGGTACCAATCGGAGTAAAACTCCCAACTTAAAATCATTACCATTTTATTGGGCATCAAGGCATAAGCCTTCAACTTTCAACTTAAAATTTGCCAATCCAGGCCAACGTGGTGTGAGCAAAGCTCCGACTTAATGCATATGAATGTACATGGCATACACGACTTTAAACTGTCAACAACATAATAATAATAGCAATACAACAATGTTTTCAACAAAATCAACTTATAATCAACTTTGGCTCACCAAGCCTACAACTCAGTATTTTCAGCAACTTTAACACAACTTATCAACATATTTGTACCAACACTTCATAACATAAACTCAACAAAATTACTCATCAACATTAACGATAATAGGTCAATCACCAATTATGTTCACAACATTAAAATATCAATTTTTTCCAATTTCCAACAGTGTTAACCGGTTAACGCCCTGGGTTAACCGGTTAACGCAGGACAAAATACACTTTCTGGCAAAACGCAACAGTGTTAACCGGTTAACGCCCTGGGTTAACCGGTTAACGCAGGCAAAACAACACATTTCCACAAAATACAACAGTGTTAACCGGTTAACGCCCTGGGTTAACCGGTTAACGCAGACAAAACAGCAGTTCCTGCGCTAACACAAGGCAGAATGCCGAGTTCTCCGCATTTTCCGCCGTTGGAGGACTTCCGGACCTCCGATTCCAATTCCGTAAAAAGCTATACGTTCGGAAATTCACAACTAACCCAAACACATATTCAATTACAGCCTAAACACAGTTTCATCCAACGTAATTTTCCAGCATTCATAATCCCAATTAGGGTCAATTCAACGGCTATCACTACCCATGACATGTTAATCTATAATACCCATTAAACGACGATAAACCCCCCCTTACCTGAGATAATCCGGCAAATCTTTGAGCTTCAAGCTTTTCCGTTCTTCAACCTTTGCTCTCTAGCTCTTCCTCTTTGCCCTTTCTCCACTTTTCACCTTTTCAGTCGCTTCTCTGTTTCACGTGAAAAGTCTTTACCAAAAATGAAAACCTTTTTTTCTTATTCCAACTTATATATTTTCCACTAATTATTATTCCAAATAATAATAATAATAATAATCCAATAATTCAATTTATTTTAATTAAATTAATAAATATATTATTAACTTAATTTAAATAATTCTCTTATTTTATTCGGGGTGTTACATTGTTGGTTAGCCACTTGTCGTCTTTCTCTTATGTGGAAGATGAGGATGAGGTTGGAACTCCGTTCCAAGCCTTATCTATTACTGCTGAGAAGAGAGTTTGGGCACCTATGTCCTCATTGAAAGATGCTTAAAAGATTGTGGAAGAAGGCAATGTCGATTTGTGGGGGCGCATAGTAGAGGTCTTCGACAACAAAGGCAGAACCGATTTGGGATTCCTGAAAGGTTCATGAACTGCAAGGTCTGAAGATATGCAACTTAGCTTCTGTAGCGGAGGGTTCATTCATGGTAATGAACAACACTTAACTGCTGTGCTAGAAGATGACGAAGAGGAAGACTACACCAATTTTGTGATGCATGGAAAGGCTTGCCATTATTGGACTGTTGTTGATATTCCTGTTATCTTGCATCAATCTAAGTAATTGCTTTTATATGTTTTAAAATCCTTCTCCTATTCCTAAGGGAGAAGTGAACATTGTTTGGGCATTTTCAAATTGATCATCAATAAAATTAATTCTATTCATCCACATCTATGATGTTTGTTTTTTACTTTTTGCTTTATTCTGAAAATGGTAATCATAAAAAACATAAATAAACAATATAATTATCCATCTGTATAATATTTGGTCACAAATTCACTTCTCTAAAATCAAAAAATCAAATCATTATGCAGGTTGGTTCCTAACCCCATTGAATACAATGATCCTTCTCCTTCTCCAAATTTTGAATTCCCTGTGTTTGAGGCCGAGGAGGAAAGTGATGTAGAAGTAAGTGATGAATTATCTCGTATTCTTGAACAAGATGAAAATACCATTCAGCCATTCGAAGAGCAAGTCGAGTTAGTCAATTTGGGTTCCGAGGATGATGTGAAGGAAGTCAAGATTGGGTCTCGACTGTGTCTAGAAGTCAAGAAGGGGTTGATTGATCTTCTTCGAGAGTATTCAGATGTGTTTGCTTGGTCCTATCAAGACATGCCTAGGTTGGATTCTTAGATTGTGGAGCATAGATTGCCGTTGAAGCCAGAATGCCCGCCAGTCAAGCAAAAGTTGAGAAGAACGCATCCTGATATGGCTGTGAAGATCAAAGAGGAAGTGCAGAAGAAGATTGGTGCCAGTTTCCTTGTAACCGCTGAGTATCCATAATGGGTAGCCAATATTGTGCCTGTGCCGAAGAAAGATGGAAAGGTCCGCATGTGTGTTGACTATATAGATTTGAATAAAGCCAGTCTGAAAGATGATTTCCCTCTGCCACACATTTGATATGTTGGTAGACAATACTGCTAAATTCAAAGTCTTTTCATTTATGGATAAATTTTCCGGATATAATCAGATCAAGATGGCACCCGAAGATATGGAGAAGACCACATTCATTACATCTTAGGGAACATTTTGTTATAGAGTGATGCCTTTCGGTATAAAGAATGCTGGTGCGACTTGCAAGAGAGCAATGACTACTCTTTTTCATGATATGATGCATAAAGAGATCGAAGTATATGTCGATGACATGATTGCTATATCCATTAATGAACAGGAACATGTTGAGCATTTGTTGAAGCCATTCCAGCGATTGAGGAAATATAAACTCCGCTTGAATCCCAATAAGTGTACTTTTGGTGTTCGTTCTGGTAAGTTGTTGGGCTTTATTGTCAGCGAGAAGGGTATTGAAGTTGATCCTGCCAAAGTCAAAGCAATACAAGAGATGCCTGCGTCCAAAACTGAGAAGCAACTCAGAGTTTTTCTCGGCCGCTTGAATTATATTTCCAGATTCATTTCCCACATGACTGCCACATGTGCTCCTATATTCAAGCTTCTTCAGAAAGATCAGGCTTGTGACTAGACCGAAGATTTCCAGAAAGCTTTTGACAGTATCAAGGAATATTTGCTTGAACCTTCGATTTTGTCTCCATCTGTTGAAGGAAGACCGTTAATCATGTATCTGACTGTGCTTGATGAGAGTATGGGCTGTGTTTTTAGTCAGCAAGATGAGACTAGAAAGAAAGAATTTGCAATCTACTACCTTAGTAAGAAGTTTACCGACTGTGAGACTCGATATTCCATGCTTGAGAAAACTTGTTATGCATTGGCTTGGGCTGCTAAGCGTCTGCGCCAATATATGTTGAATCATACCACTTGGTTGATATCCAAAATGGATCCAATCAAGTATATTTTTGAGAAGCCTGATTTAACAGGGAGAATTGCCCGTTGGCAGATGTTGTCATCAGAGTATGATATCAAATACCAATCTCAGAAAGCAATCAAAGGTAGTATCTTGGCTAACCATTTGGGTCACCAACCGATTGAAGATTATCAGTCAGTATAGTATGACTTTCTTGATGAAGATATTTTGTACTTGAAAATGAAAGATTGTGATGAACCATTGCTTGAAGAAGGGCCAAAACCTAGTTCCCGTTGGGGCATGGTATTTGATCGAGCTGTTAATCAATATTGAAATGGAATTGGGGCAGTGATTATTACTCCCAAAGGCACGCATCTACCATTTACAGCTAGATTGACTTTCAAGTGAACAAACAACATGACAGAATATGAAGCTTGCATTATGGGGCTTGAAGAGGCCATGAATCTCAGAATCAAGTAGATGTCTTCGGAGATTCCGCTTTGGTTGTGAATCAAATCAAAGGTGAATGGGAGATAAATCAACCCAATTAATACCATATAGAGATTACGCGAGGAGGATTTCAACTTTCTTTACAAAGGTTGAGTTTCATCATATCCCTCGAGATGAAAACCGGATGGCAGATGCTCTTGCAACATTGGCATCAATGATTATAGTGAAGTATTGGAATGAAGTTCCCAATTTGTCTGTGATGCGTCTTGATAGGCCAACTCATGTGTTTTATGTTGAAGAGATTACGATGAGAAGCCATGGTATTACGACATCAAATGTTTCCTCCAAAGTCAGATTTACCCGCCTGGGGCATCTTTGAAAGATAAGAAGACTTTGAGAAGATTAGCCGGTAATTTCTACTTTAATGGTGATATACTGTACAAGAGAAACTTCGAAAAGGTTTTGCTCAGATGCGTGGACAGACACGAAGCAGACTTGTTGATGAACAAAGTGCACGAAGGTTCCTTTGGTACTCATTCCAATGGACATGCAATGGCGAAGAAAATGTTGCGAGTATGTTACTATTGGATGACAATGGAATCTGACTGTTGCAAATTTGTGAAGAAGTGCCACAAGTGTCAAATTTATGCTGATAAGATTCATGTTCCTCCGACACTATTGAATGTTATCTCTTCCCCGTGACCCTTCTCCATGTGGGGAATTGATGTGATTGGGATGATTGAACCCAAAGCTTCGAATGGACATCATTTCATTTTAGTGGCAATTGACTACTTCAAAAAATGGGTTGAAGCGACATCATATGCAAATGTGACCAAGCAAGTTGTTGTGAGGTTTATCAAGAATCAGATTATATGCCGTTATGGTGTGCCAAGTAAGATGATTACCGATAATGGATCGAACTTGAATAATAATATGGTGGAAGCTATTTGCAAAGACATCAAGATTGCACATCATAATTCTTCTCCCTACAGACCCAAGATGAATGGGGATGTTGAAGTTGCGAATAAGAACATCAAGAATATCATTCAGAAGATGGTTGTCACATACAAGGATTGGCATGAGATGCTCCCATTTGCTTTGCATGGGTATCGTACATCCATCCGCACTTCAACAAGGGCAACCCCTTTTTCTCTTGTATATGGTAGGGAAGCAGTGCTCCCCGTAGAGGTTGAGATTCCTTCATTACGTGTGCTTATGGAAGCCAAGTTGACTGAGGCTGAATGGTGTCAGACCAGGTATGATCAGCTGAATTTGATTGAAGAAAAGAGATTGACTGCCATGTGTCATGGTCAGTTATATCAGCAAAGGATGAAGAAAGCTTTTGATAAGAAGGTCAGACCTCGTGTGTTCAGAGAAGGTGACCTTGTGCTCAAGAAGATTTTATCATTCAAACCATATACTAGAGGAAAATGGACTCCTAATTATGAAGGCCCATATTTTGTTAAGAGAGCCTTTTCAGGCGGTGCACTGATACTTACAACTATGGATGGTGAAGAGTTCACTCGTCATGTGAACGCAGATGCACTCAAGAAATACTTCGCCTAAAAAAAAGAAAAGAACAACTCGCTAAGTTGAAAACCCGAAAGGGAGGCTAGGCAAAAATGAGCGTCTCGGTGGATTGAAAACCCGAAAGGGCGATCCAGGAAAAAATTAGAGACATAAAAACAGAAAGAATTTCCCGATAAGTTGAGTACCCCACCCTGGGGAAACTTATGCAAAAATTAGGGATTATGGTAAGTAACTGCATTCTGCTGATCTTCAGTGTTTTGAAAACTTGATTGAGCACAAGGGTTGACATTAATTCATCACCCCGGCGGCAGTCGAGAGCACAGTGAATATCAAGAGTTGGTAGAAGGATTAAGGATCATTTGTATTCAATGTAACCCTTTTTCATGTAAATTACCATTTTCAGTTTTGTAAAAATCTATGGAGTCTTGTCATTTACAGACTACCATTCTATCAAATAAAGTTGAGCTTTTATCCAATTGTTTCTACTCTTATTTATTTCAGCCAATAGTTTAAATTTTATTATGATCATTTTGTGAAAATTTAAAATTTTTAAAGTTTTTTTTCTTAAAGCATATAAAAGCAAGGACTTCCCAAGACAATTACAAGAAATATCAACAGCATTCCGATGGATAACAAGTCCTTGAGTACGAAATATCAGAGGTTCCCCAAGCAGTTAACCCTTCGGGTATCCCTAGACGATTGTGTTGATTCAATTCCTCGGCGAAATTTTTGATTCCCCAGTAGAGCTTCGTTCCTTTTTCTTAGTTGAGTTGGTTGATTCAGGTACCCTACGACTTGTCTCCCTCGACAGAGTTTCTGCCTTCCCCAGTGGAGTTTGGTTTCCTTCAGCAGAAATGGTTGATCTCCCCAATAGATCGCATTGGTTTCCCCGCCAATCGCCAACCGACTTGCTCCCCAGTCAGAGTTTCCTCCTGGTTCCTGAGCAGTTTATTTCTCTGTAGGATTGTCTCCCATGTTTATGGTGTTGACCTAAAATTCCCCACAAGTTCAGTGATATTTCTCTCTCCTCAACAGATCTCCTCCTTCCCTAGTTAGGGTTGAGCCTTTTTGGATTGTTGATCTCTCTATTCTCCGATGGTTGTCTCCATGTTTTGTGGATTGACCGGGGATTGCACCGATGATTCAATTCTTTGCGACACCTTTGTATCCTTTGTGATCGTCCTTGTCAGCATAATCATCATCATCATCATCATCATATATATATATATATATATATATATATATATATATATATATACATATATATATATATATATATATATATATATATATATATATATATATATATATGCACACACATTAATATAATTTCATAATTACATATTGACACCATTATATTTGTTTGATTTGTCAATTTGAGATTTTCATTCTTTATATGGCAGTACTTTATCCCCATACAAATTCCGGTGCATGTCCTCCCTCAATTGTAGAGCGTCAGCCCCTTAGGTAAAAAGACTTTAACCTTTCTCCTCTTCCCTACTGAGTTTGTTTCCTCGTGGATGATTATTACTTCAGTTTCCTCCCTAGTTAGTTATCTGGATGGAACCATTCCTCTTGAGTTATGTCCTCATTGGGTTGAGTCTTCATTGACTGTTTCTTTCTAGCTCCTACCTAGATAGATACTTTGAATTCCCTAAGAGTCTATTGCCCAGTAACTGGTAATATTCTTCTTAGTTGACAGTTTGTTATTTCTTGCCTAATACCCGACAAAAGTATCCCAGCGGTAGAGTCCCTAGTGGATCTGATTCCCCAGGAAGTATATCCTTAGTATGATCACCCTAACTAGTGACATATATCTTTCCCTCCCCTTCTTGAGTCTATCCTTGATATGTTCATCCTAACCGATGACGAATATTCTCTTTTTGGTATTCTACCCAGTA
The DNA here is from genome assembly GCF_024323335.1 of Lathyrus oleraceus. NCBI lineage: Eukaryota > Viridiplantae > Streptophyta > Magnoliopsida > Fabales > Fabaceae > Lathyrus > Lathyrus oleraceus. The sequence goes on from NC_066583.1 coordinate 451,652,225, forward strand.
AAAAGGTAGTTGTAATCCCTATTCTTGTTTCCCAGAGAGTTAATCCTTGATATGTTCATCGTAACCGATGACGGGTTTCCTTCTCTTTGTGATCTTCTACCCAGTAACCGATAGTTGTAAACCCTGCATTTGTTCCCCCCGCAGAGTTGATCTTTGATATGTTCACTTTAACTAGTGACTGATTCTCTCTCTTGGTATTCTATCCAGTAACTGATAGATATAATTCCTATTTTATCTCCTTGCAGAGTCTATCCTTGATATGTTCATCTTAACCGGTGATGTATTTTCTCTTTGACAGTATTCTATCTAGCATTCGATAGATGTGATTTCTACTTTTTGTTCAGTTGGTTTATCCTTGATATGTTCATCTTAACCGATGACGGGTATCCTCCTTGACAACCCCAAGCAAGTCTATCCTTGATATGTTCATCCTAACCGATGACGGATTTTCTTCCCTGTTGAGTTTATCCTTGATATGTTCATCTTAATTGATGACAAATACTCTCACCCTTGGTCTTCTGCCCAGTAACTGGTAGTTGTAAACCCTATTTTCTGCAGTTTTCCCCAACAAGGCTATTCTTACCCAGTAACCGATAATGAATTTCCTTCTGTTGTTTCCCAGCGAGTCATCCTTGATATGTTCATCCTAATCGGTGACAGATGTTCTTTCTGTCAGATCTTTATTATCTCCTTACCCAGTAATAGGTAGTAGATGGTAGATTTCTGCTCCTCCTACGTTGAAGTTTATTTCTCCCCAATTGAGTTGAGTGCGCATTTCCTTAGTGAAATCGCTTTTCCCTGCATGATTCAAGTATTTCAGTTTTATCCTGACTTCCTCGTATCCCCTGTAGATGTTGTCATCTCCTCGGCTGAGTCTTTTCCATGTTTGCATGGAATCCCTCGAGTCCCCCCAATAGTTTTGAGTCGTAGCCTGGCCTGCGCATAACTCCTTTTTCCCCCAGAGTCTCTATTTCCCCAGTGAGTTTTCCTTACGGAATGCATTATACTCCTGCGGACCTTCGGTCTCTCTGATTTCTTTTCCTTTGTGTCAATATTTCCCCACAAAGAATGTACTATTGCATTCATAACATATGCATCATGAGGTCTCTTAGGGACCAAAATTTGTTTCTATATGTTGTTAATTAAGCCCATTCTACCGAGTCGACATGAAGATTTTAACCTTCGCCTCCTCAGTTAGAATGTCCTTAAATAGGGGCAGCTGTAAGACCCCAATTCTGGCCCAAAGATCCCTCATGCAATTTCATCATAAGCATTAGCATTAGGATCATACCTTGGCATCCTCATTACCCCTCCTTCATGGGGTTTGTTTTTGGAGAGATGACCAAGCACTTTGTGATTGTATCATACTTGTACTTTATCATTTTACTAACCAAAATACCAAAAATATGCCTTTGCATTTGCCTAACTCTTTTGTAGGTAGGGCATGATCTCCATTGATCTATCAAGTTAATATCTAGGGTTTGAGACCCTCATGATAAAGAGCACAACCATGAATTGATACAAGAATGGTTATGAGCATCATATATGAGTCCCAATGATTTCTACATGTTATATTGATCAAGTTTTCTTCAAGAGTTTGAGGGTGATTTGCCTTGGAAACCTTAGTTTGACTAGGTATCTTGAGTAACTTCTCCAACAAGCTATCTCACCAATTGATCAAATTTCTCAAGGGAAACTTCAAAATTCATCATCTTATGCATATATGATCTATCATGAGCCTAGAAAGTCAAGAGAATTGAAGATTAGCAAATTGGTTGATGGTGGTTGGCCAAATGAATTCATCTGATCAAAACTAGGTCTCCCTAGTCACTATCTCCTACAATTTTCGCCATATTAAAATAATTCCAAGAGAAAAGTTACTCTAAATGACATTCCAAACAACTTCCATGTTGATACCTAAAGCTAGGTTTTCTTGGAAAATCATTTTCTATGTTGAAACATTATAGGTCATTTTGTCTAAACCCTAATTTGAAAGTTAATTTCCCAAGGTCATAACTTGCTCAATTATTATGATATGAAATATTTATAAGTTGCACAATCAAATTCAATATGTCTAGTTCAACTTTGATGTTTAGAGTGAGAGATAATTCAACTTTTATGAGCATGTGATATGAAGCTACATTATAGGTCACTTTTGACCTATACCATTGAACAAGTGATTTTTCCAAACTTCAAAACTGCATAACTCTATCTTTCTAAATCCAAATGACGTGAAATTGGTTACCATTTTTAAGGTCTTTGAAATTGCTACAACTTTGATGAAGACATCTTTCTCATTTGAAGCTCACATAAAAAGTTTAGCAAGGTGGAATATTGAGATATATGACTTGACACTTAGAAACTTTTTCAACATGTTGAAATTTCTAAACTTCCACCTCAAAATTCATCATGATACAAGTTTCAATTGGAAAAGTGTTGAACATGAAAGTTGTTCCTCTTGATCTAACCTTTCCAAAATGTTCAAGTTCATCCTTTTTGGACAAGAATTGCTAGGGTTGCTTATGGCATGAACATGGTATCATCATTTGGAAAAGATCAAACTTCAAATCTTCACACACACTTGCCTTGCAATCCAAGTTGATTTCAGACTCTCTTACACTCATTTGTGGACCTAAAGCAATGACCTCATGGGCCTGTGCACGCCCATGCACCCATGCATCATCAATTGCCAATTTTGTAAAGTGATTTGGAAGGTGCAAATATCATGAGCTACACCTATAAATAGAGACCTCTAGCATCAGAATTCAACAGACATTCGCGCCAACTTTGATCCTAAACCCCTAACCCTTCCATTTGAGAGGATAATCCAGAGAATTTCATCTTGAAATTGAGTTTGAATCTCACAGTTTTGAGATTCAAAACTCCAAGGATCCAAGACTTTTTGTGCATTTCATTCTACTTCTGCTAGCATTCTGAGTGAGATCAAGCACGAGCCAAGGCAAGAGCAGTTGAATCCAGACCTACATTGAAGGTATTTTCCAGAAAATTTTATATCTTCGATTCTCTCTCAATCTTGCTCAATTCTCTTGATTCTTTGGTTGTTTGAAGTCCTACTAATGCAGGCAAGAAGTATGAGTTGCTTAGAGGTCAAATCGAAGCAACTCAGTTGACATACCTCAAAATTCAACTCCTCATATCTTTCTACATGTGAGGAGTTAGTTAAAATTGAGGTGATATTCCTGATGTACACCATTTTTCCTTTCAGATCATGTTCTCCTTTTGCATTTATGATGTGGTGATGAATGGACCAGTCCGACCAAGCTCGCCTAAGAAGACGACCAACACTTTGCTCCGGCAGTGATGTGGCATGGTCCCGAGCCATCAGATTGGTTCAAATTGTTTTAATCAGGAACATTGCTTGTGATGACCAAGTGTGTGGCGCACTGACTAGCGTGTACCATGGAATGCGCGTTTCTCACCACTTGATCTGCCACCTCAATTAATGAGGCAGATCAAGTGGTCCACATTTTTATGTTTTTTTGTTTTTAATTTTTATTCCTTTGATTTTCATTAATTCATATTAATTTTAATATTGATATAAAAAATATGAGAGTTTCACCAAAAAATTTCAAATGTTTTCCTCTTTCATATTCTAAATTAAAATTGTTTTTTGGATCATTATTAATATTTTTCATGATTTAATTGATTTTTCATTTATTTTTAATTGTTTAAAAATACTTTTAAGCCCTTAAAAATTCTGAAAATTTTTCTCCAAGGTCCTTTGACCTTGTTTGACCTATGATAAATCTCATGGCCATTTATTTGATGTTTTGATGAGGTTTTAGGAATTTGACAAACTATATTTAATTTAAATGTATTATTTTAGTATTTTGAATTGGAATAAATGCCAAATAATTTTGTTGACCAATTGTGATGCCTTGTTGGTGTTTATGTTTTGATGTAGTATGAACATTGACTCAAAGATCCATACTTGTATTATTTTTGTACAATGTCAAATGAGAATGTGTTTTTTATCCAAATATTTCTTTTATCCTTATGTATTAATTGTTAAAAAAGTTATAGGGGCACTGTAAGACCCTAATTTTGACCCTAAGATCCCTCATGGCATCATATCATTGCTCATTGCATTTTGCCTCAAGGATCATAACATCTTGGCTCCTTACCCTAGGGTTGGGACTTGTGTGAGTGGTTTGAGACCACCAAGCATGCTTGAAGTGTATATTATTGCTTTTCTTATTTTGTCTACTAACGAAAAGCACAAAAATATATCACTAACTCTTTTTGTTTTGAAGCTCAAGAAATCATGAGATCCAAGGCTCCTAGGAGGCCCCTATGCTCATTGAAATGACCAGATGAAGATGAAAGCAAAGATGATAATGGTCCCCAGAGCTCTCAATCATCATATATGTATAAAAAGTATCTCAACTTGTCAATTTGATCAAGATAAACCAAAGGGCTTGAGGCTTGTTTCCCAAGGAAACCCTAATTTAACTGTGCATTGACCGTGCCTTGCTCATGAAGCAACCTCAACCTATGATCAAAATCAATCAAGGGAAGTTCTTTCATTCATCATTTTATGCATATATGAGCCTATGTGAGTGTCCTCAATCATTCATTCATCAAGACTTGAAGTTTGGACTTGAGAAGTTGACCAGTCAAGTCATCTGACTATTTTGAAATCCACTGAGACCTAACTTTTGATGTGTTTGTCAAATGAAGATGACCCCAAGAGAAAAAATGTTCTTAAGAATCATATGAACAACTTTCATGTTCATCAAAAAAATTCATTTAAAACTTGGAAGGCCATCATTCATTTCAAAACATTATAGGTCATTTTGACTAAAACCCTAATTTTGGGTCAACTTCTCAAGGACCTAACTCCTTCATTTTTTATAATTTTGAGGTGAGACTAAGTGCATTGGAAAGTTTAAGATGTATACTTAAATTGTTATGTTGGAAAAAATTTCATAATCTTAAAAGAAACACATGTGATAATAAAAAACATTATAGGTCACTTTGGACCAAAGCCATTGAGTCTTGAAAAAAGTCCAACTTCAAGTGCCTCTAACTTTCTCATTAAAAATCCAAATGATGCAAAATATAAGTCCAAATTTTTTGTATTGAAAATATATATAAATTTTATGTTAGAGGTGTTTCCATTTGAGGCTTTCATCTTTGAAATAGAAGGGCTTGAAGTTGGTCCTTTTTGGAAAATTTTTCAAATAAATGTTTTGTACCTTGAACTTTATGGCCAGTTTTCACAATTTTCCAAACTCCAAATGGATTTTTGTCCAACATAGCTTTTGTTCCTTATGTCAAGACCTTTCCAGCCATTACCCACATGCCTATGTTTGGAATTTCTATGTATGACTTTCGAAGAGGAAAACATTTGTGACCATTTATGGAATCCAAGTGAAACCTTCATGCACAAGCCAATGCCATTCAATCTGCACGTCCAAACTTGCTTCAAATCATTTCAGCTTGCAAAACCAATAGCTTTTGGGCCTCACATGCGCCTGTACAGGCCCATGCATGGAGGACCCAATTCTCATGCACACGAGTTTGTCACACTCTCCCTTGGATCTCAGCTATAAATAAGCACCTTACTTCATTCAATTCTCAACCTGAAGGCGCCTGAAACCCTGCTGGAATTGAATCCTAACCTATCACCAAAGGAATTTGAATTTTCATTTATCTTTTTCAAATTTAATTTTCAACAACATCAATTGATTTTTAACACTAATTCCTAAGCCTTGCACTCATACCATACATCAAGATTAAGCTGCAAGCAAGCAATTGGTTGGATCGTGCTCATCAAAGCTACACTTCAAAGGTTTCCACCTCAACTGTTTTTCTTCGAATCTCACTATATATTGTGCATTGCTTGTGTTGGTTTGGTTTTCTGAAGTCCTCATGTGAGAGGAAAGCCAATGGTGGCTTTAATTTTGTGAATTGTTGAACTTCAGATTGAACACCTAGATTTTCAACCTCTGATTTCTTCTTCCATAGGGATCTTGAGTAAGATCTAAGGTTACAGGGGTGATGTACATCACCCTAGCTTTAATTTGGTATAAGGATTGTGTGATTTGGTTACGGTTGCAAAACCTGCAACTGGTGGCTGGTTTTTGCCTTCTCACCGGAGAAGACAGTGGTTTCCACCACCGTCCCCACGTGGAAGTCCCTTGGCCTTTTGATCCATTAGCCATGATCTAATCCTGACCTTTGTTATGTTTGACTTCATTTAACTCATGATACTTCGTGCTTGACTCATGTACATGGTAAGCGCGCGCCTCTGATCCGTTGATGATGTCCACGTAAATTACTGAGATGGATCGTGCGCCTCTGGTTTTTTCTATTTTATTAATTTCTGTTTTATTTTCTTTTATTCCATTTATTTTCAAAAATTCATAACTTCTTTATTTGGAATCACAAAAATATGGGACCAATTGCAAAAATTTTCTCTTAAATTCTTGTATCATAATCTGATTATTAATTATTTTTGTGATTCCATTTAATAGTTTTTGTGAATTATTTTGTTTTTGATAGTTTTTAATTCATTTAAAATATTTTTAGATATCCAAAAATGCCAAAAAATATTTTCTTAATACATGTGGATGATGATAAGTCTATGAAAAATATTCTCATCAATTTCTTAATTGATTTGAGATTTATTTGAGATTTTAGTCCATTTGTATTATTTTTCTTCATTTTTAATTGTTTAAAAATAGTTTCTGTTTTCAAAAAATGTTGAGAAAATTTGTCAAACCTAGTTTGACCATGTTAGACGTATGATGATCCAATTGGACTTTTCCAAGTTGATTTGAATTGGATTTGAAGTTTGACCATGATTTGTTCATTTTATTTTATGTATTATTTTAATTCCAAAAAATACCAAAAGTATGTTTGACCTTCCTTGACTTCTAATATTCATTTCACTTCTGTTTACCATTGGTTGATGATGATTCCATTCATATTTGACCATTATGCTTTGATTATGTCATTTGAATTTCCATTTTGTACATTTCATCCTCATCTCCTTTCTTCTTCTTTTTCTTTTGACCAATGAGTTAATGATTTATGGTTAGCCTTGACATATGATAGGCTTATCCTTCTTTGATCCAAAACAAATTCAACTTTATCAAAGATCAAGTGAATTGCTTTGTGTCAAAGATAGGTTGCTTCTTGGTCAAACAAAGAACCTGAAATCCATACAAGGTCATCCTTCTTTTCTTTTGGCATGGCAAGTTGTAGGAGCTTGGCTTACTAGTCATGGTCTCTAACTTGTGTTTATTTGCCTATAGTTTTATTGATCGACCTCAGATAGGTGTGACTACTACATTAGTCCACTTATGATTGCTTAACATAGCGCTAAATTACCTTATGGCACACTAACATTAACTACTAATTACTAACTTTTAATTCAAGCATTTAATTCTTGCAATTTACTTTAATACAATTTAATTTCTTGCTCATTTATTCATATTGTCTTTTCCCTTTGCTCATTTGAGCTCATGTTTATGTTTATGTCATTTGCTTTTGCTCACTTGAGCATATTATTGTGTAAATATACTATTGCCTTGTGCTTGTTTTGTCTTTGTTTGTGTGAACCCAATGCAAAAAGGAGAAAGGACTTAGATTTAGGACCTTACCTATGCTTAATGTAATTCAAGAGCAACTAGGCCTCATTCCTCTAGAATGCTAAAATTGTTGAAGAGAAACTAGGCCTCATGCCTTTAGAATGCTTACATCTCGATGTTGACTTGAAAGGACCCCTAATCTAAACTCTCTTTGTCCATTTCTTATTGCATTGTAAACTTTTTGATTGTTTGTTCTTGTGTGATAGGGATCCCAAACTTGAGCTAGTTAGAAGGACCATTGTCGTGAGCATCCAAGTTAAGAGAGACAAGTCCAATTGGAAGATCCTAGGAGCTTGATTGAATATTGCTTTGATTTCTTGAGTTAATTGCTAAGTCCAAAGGAAAGGAGCATCTTGGATCATCTTTATGATCTCAAGAAAGGAACTCCAAGGGTTTTATTCTCTTCTCTCATCTTTGCATGTTTAGGACTAGCCCTTCTCTTCTTCTTTCCACTCTAACCCAAGCCAAACTCATTTTTGTGCAAACATTGACATTGTTTTCAAAACTAGAAACCTAGGCCATATGCCTTTAATTTTTAAAACTCTTTTCATTAATACTTATCTTGAATTGAATCTTAAGTCAACTTTGACTTCATTTTGTGAATACTTCTAATTGGTAAATACAACTCACTTCAAATTCTTTTGTGGTTCCAATGGCCACCTTTGTTAAAAAGTTTTCATAAACATTAGCCATAGGTTTGAGTTATCATATTGGTTGATGTAAACCACACCTTATCCTTAGTGATTGGACTATAAGTCTTCCATGCTTATTATAGGGTGGATCCCTCACTAGTATGTTGAAGCTTTCCTCACATGGTGGATTGTTGGTTTATGTTGAGTTTTCTCCCTTTGATAACAAAAGATCTTAAGGCTTTTGTCAAATCAATTCACCCATATTTTGAGATTTTTACCCCGAACTACGAGGTTTTGATCCTACCTTTGAGATGGTACGTAGGCAATGGGTTTATCCATTCAAACAACAAAATTGTAAATAATTTGTATATTCTTTTCTCATCTCCCCAATCATGTTTGCACAAATACTTTCACAAATACCAACCTACCATATAACATTTGCAAAAAGGGCTCCCTTAGAGTACTAAGGATGTTTTGGGTGCTTAAAACCTTCCCATTGCATAACCAACCCCCTTACCCAGATCTCTGACATTTTTATTAGTTTTTGATTTGATAAAACTTCTCGATTTTTGTTCGCTTTCTAACCTTTCCTTTGGATAAATAGAAGTGCGGTGGCGACTCGAATTGTATGATTTACTTTTGATTTAGTCAATAAATCTAAAGGTAACGAATACCCCGCTACAGGCACCACTCTTTGGATTCACCTGAGGCACCCAAATTTAAAGGACTGCACCTGCATAGCAATCATATGATAGATGAATATGGAGATATAGTTCAACCGTCCAAGGAAACCTCTGACTTCTCTTTCGGTACTGTAGCGGGGTATTCGTTACCATTGGAGATATTGACTAAATCCAAGGTAAATCATACAAAGTCGAGTCGCCACCGCACTTCTATTTATTCAGAGGAATGGTTAGAAAGCGAACAAAAACCTAAAAGTTTTAACAAAAACTAGTAAAAGAAACAGAGATCTGGGTAAGGGGGTTGGTTATGCAATGGGAAGGTGTTAGGCACCCAAAACATCCTAGGTACTCCTAGGGAGCCCTTTTCACACTTGTGAAGGTTATTGTTTTGTGAAAATTTGTTTGTGCAAACATGATTGAAGAGATGAGAAGAGAATATACAAGCTTATTTACATTTTGTGTTTGGATGGATAAACCCATTACCTACGTACCCTCTTATAAAGAGATTAGGATCAAAACCTCGTAGTTCGGGGTAAAAATCTCAAAACAAATTGGTGAATTGATTGGTCCAAAAGCCTTAAGGTCTTTTGTTATCAAAGGGAGAAAACTCAACCTAAAACCACAAATCCACCATGTGAGGATAACTTCAACATGCTAGTGACGGGGTTAACCCTATAATAAGCATGGAAGACTCATTGTCCATCACTAAGGATATAGGTGAGTATTACATCTATCACAAAGATAACTCAAACCTAATAGCTAAAGGTTATGAAAAATTGGATTAAGAAGTGGACATTGGAACCACAAAAAAGACATTTGAATGGGTTATATTTACCAATTAGAAGTATATACAAAATGGTCAAATTTGACTTAAAGATTCAATTCAAAAGGAGTGTTATGAAAAGAAAGTTTGAAAATCAAAAGCATAAGGCTTAGGTTTCTAATGTTGAAAACAAGGGTTAAATGTTTGCACAAAAGTTTTGGCTTGGGTTAGGGTGGAGAGATGAAGAAAAAGGGGTAAGTCCTAAGGAAAACAAAAAGGTGAGGGATAAGAAATGAAACCACACTAGGAGTTCCTCTCTTGAGATCATATTGATGATCCAAGTAGCTCCCATCCTTTGGAATAAGCAAGCACAAAGTATAAGCAATCAAACAAGTCTCATAAGAGATCCTCAATGTATCTTGTATCTTCCACTTAGATGAACATGGTAATGATCCTCAAATTAAGCTCAAATGGAAACTCCTAGTTCAAGAGCACACACATCAAAAGTTCCACAAGTAAACAAACATCACACACTATATCCATACAAGAGGCTCAAACAATGGGTGGGCGTTAGTCAAGAGGGGTCATGTCAACCTCGACAAACAAGCCAAACTGTAAAGGATAATCTGTAGCTCTTAACCACTAACATTGAACGTTAGGGTGAAGCTGATCAAAATGGTAATGAGGATGAGACCTCATGCTCTTAACCCTGGCCGGGGTGAGCTCATGACAAAGAAAGCGTGGGGATCCAGAAAGTGAGATCCTATTCCACTTGACAGACTCTGGACAAAGATCTGGGGCACATGTTCAGAAGTATCAGCACGTAGTGCGAGCATAAAGAACGACACACTGAATAACGGGGGATTGGCTACTAATCCCTTTTATCCGTCAATTGCCTCAACTCTTGGAGGTCTTAACAAATATCACATGCCTCTTCTGGAGGTCTTTGAGCACAATTTTAAACAAACACAAACAGAGCCTCTGAAGGAGGACTTGCCAGCAAAATGCCTGCCAAAAAGGTGACAGGACTTCAGACTACATGAAGTAAGAAGCTAACTACCTGAGTGGTGTATCAACCACAATCCAATGCTCAAGCAAGAGCTAAAGCAAGCAAGAAACTAAGGTACCTTGTAATGAAGCTCTCTGAAATCGTGTTCTCAAGCGCTCATATGCTCCAGATTTCTTCCACTGCACTTCCTATGAAGCTTTAAGCAAGAATCAACAGTTGAAACCTCTTGAATCTTCTTCAATTTCCAAATCCGATCCACATGAAAATGCACATGAACTGCATGATTTCTTGATGAATTGCAACAAATGAATGATGATTCTTGATCAGTGAAGGATGAGGATCAAGAATATGCAAAGATATTTGAGGTTTATGTGGAGAAAAATGCAAATCGAAGAGAGAGAAAATTTGAGAGAATTCTTGATTTTGATCTGAAATGGTTCTGTTATTCAGTTATGATTAGGGTTTGGCCTTTTATACTTCATGCTAATGACCATGCTAATCACTTAAGCCAATTGCTAATCATGATTAATGAGATTTCATGCAACTCGCAAAAATGCACATTAAGCTTCCAAGGCCATAATACACGTGTTCCCTCTCATGCTAGTGTTTGAATCCACTCAAAATTATCCAATGGTCATGATTTGAGTATCAATTTGCTTGCATCTTAAGCCAAAAATGAATAATGAAGTATTGCTTTAATTTGCACATGTGTGAACTAATGAACTCTAGCCATGATTCCTTTGCATAATTGAGCCAAATGAGGTCATTTTGAGATGCCTTGAACATGAGGAGCATTTTGCAAAAAGAATGAATCAATTTGAAGCATTGTATCAAAAGTTATGCCATTTTGAATTTCCATGCACACCTTGTGATCAAATGACCATAACTTCTCAACCATTCATCATATGGACATGAATTAGGACTTTTTGGAAAGGGGAGACAAAGATCTATAACTTTCATGTTCACCAAAAGTCCATTTGAAACTTCTTTGACATTGACAAGTCAAGTTGAATGTGGACCAAAAACTTACCAAATTTGGAAACTTTGAATTATAGGTCATTTTCCATTTTTAGTAACTTTTTCCATGACCTTTGAATCTTCAAGATGGATGTTTAGAATGTTGAATAGACCCTATTTGAACATGATTGAGGTGTCTCAACTCATTTCTTCACCTCATAGTCCTCAGTTGACTGCACAGTTGACTTTTGGTCCTCAGATGACCTTGAAATGTCTTGATTAACTTGAGCCTCTACCACTTGGTGAAATTGCTTCAAAATGAAACCCTAGCTCATGTAAGCTCCTTATAATCATTTGATCCTCATCCCAAGAAAATACCTCATCTCTTGCACAAAGGATCTTCTTGAAGCTCTTGATCTGGTGATTGCTTAAGCTACAACAAAAGATGTTAGTGACATATTTTTGTGCTTTTGGTTAGTAAATAAAACAAGAAAAGCAATGATATACAATTCAAGCATGCTTGGTGATCTCAAACCACTCACAAGAGATCCCTATTCAAAGGGAAAAAGAGCCAAGATGCTCAATGATCCTTGAGGCTATGCAATGCAATGTTATGATGCCATGAGGGATCTTAGGGACAAAATTGGGGTCTTATAGTTGCCCCTATTTAAGGTCATTCTAGCCGGAGGAGTGAAGGTTAAAATCTTCGTCTCGACGAGGTAGAATGGGCTTAAATAATAACAAAGAGACAAATTTTGGTCCCTAAGAGACCTCATAATGCAAATGTATGTATGCAAAACAAACAAACTCTGTGGGGATATGTGTCCACAAAGAAGAAAAGATCAGAAGGAATTTGATAATCCCTATGAGTTATCCACTCTATGGGGAAGGGACTCTACCAGGTACTCTTATGGGGATAGAAAAAGAGATAAATTTCGCGAGCAGATCACGACTTGAAACTGGGGAAAAGAGTTTCCAAAGGGAATAAATCCAATGGAAAGACACGAGCTGACTCAAAGATAGATGTATTGGGGAGTATACCAATACAGCAAAACTATCCGCAATGGATACTTCGGATAAAAAAATCTGGACAAAAACAATCCACTAAAGGACTTCGATGGGGATGTCTAAAAAAATACTCTCCTGGGGAAGCAGCGGGATGAGGTGTTACCGGTTACTGGGTAACAAGCTCAATGAGACATGTGATCTGATCACCAGTATAAGGGTGAGAGAACAACAAGCTCGGGAAGAATGAATATCTAAGACCGGTATAAGGGTGAGAGATATCAATCAACCAAATCATCTGAGGAAGACCTAAAAGGTATATCTCAACTCAGGAAAATCTGACTCCACAGGGGACCAAAGTCATAATAGGGAGCAGAAGGAAGGAACACCAGGGATACCGATTACTGGGCATATAATAGGTGACCAACCAAAGGATGAATTGGGGAATATTCCCAAAACACTCATCATCCAAAAAGAGGGCAGAACGCAAACTCGATTATAGGATGGACATTCGATTCCAAAACAGGGATACGAATCTTACTCGACTGGGGAAGAACAAAAGGCTTCGACCAAAGAGTGCATGAGATATATTATCTATTACCGTCGGAACGTAGATAATATACTCGCATGGAAGATTATCCACAACCGGTTACTGGGTTAATAAAGGATAAATCGACCGACAGAGAAAGGCATCGGGATACCAAAACAAGGTATATAATGATGACCAATCAAGGGGAGCAACAAACATCACCGACAAACGGTAAATGAAAGAGGACCCGCTGGGGATAAAATTGCTTAATCAGAGCAATTATCCGAAAGAAAGAGGGAATATCAATACCAAATATTGGATAATGATAACCGTCAAAGAGGGGATTACATCTACCGGGTACTGGGTAGAAAACCATGGAAGAGTAACCGTCATCAATTAGGATGAACAACAATGGTTAACTCTGCAAAGGGGGAATGAATCTTACTCAACTGGGGAAGCACAAAAGGCTTCGACCGAAGAGTGCATGAGATATACTATCTATTACCGTCAGAACATAGATAGTATACTCGCATGGAAGATTATCCACAACCGGTGACTGGATTAATAAAGGATAAATCAACCAAAAAGAAAAAGGCATCGGGATACCGAAACGAGGTATATAATGATGACCAATTCAGGAGAGAAACAATCGTTACCAACAACAACAGGGTAGACGAAAGATGACTCACTGGGGATAAATTGCAAGCGCAAGGCAATTATCCAGGAAAAAGAGGGAGTATCAACATCGAATACTGGATGAAGATAACCATCAAGGAGGGGATTACATCTACCGGATACTGGGTAGAAAACCACGGAAGAGTAACCGTCATCAAGTAGGATGAACAACAATGGTTAACTCTACAAAAGGGAGAAAATAGGATTTACAACTACCGGTATAAGGGTAGAAAACCACGGAAGAGTAACCGTCATCAACTAGGATGAACAACAATGGTTAACTCTGAAAAGGGGAGAAAAATAGGGTTTACAACTACCGGTATAAGGGTAGAAAACCACAAACTCCGCTGAGGATAAGGTGAATAATTACTGATTACTGAGCAATTATTCATTTACCACAGGGAAACACCAAAGACAGTCACAAGAGGCCAATTTAGGATCAAACCAAAAAGGCAGACTGAATCGAGACTCATCCTAATGAGGATATAACTCAATAGGGGAACTCATCCCAATATATGTGTTGGGAGGAAGCAGAAACAACCGTCGTTCACGAGGATATAACTCAGTGGGGAATATGGCAGGAAAGATAAACACTTTCTGCTTAAAGGGGCTGACTCTATATTGAGAGATCAGACACACACATCTGCTTGGGGAAATATATATTCACCAAATAGCAGGAGACAACAAGCAACGATATATGGCAAAGAATGCAACATGAATATCTGAATGTTATAATTATGCATGTATATGCGTGATTTATGTTTGATGAATGCTGACAAACAGACATATCTAACACACACAGGCCAGGAATCAACCACCCGGTACTACATCTCAAGAGAAGGAGCCAGGATCACCGGAGGATATCCAATCTGCCGGGGATCAGAGACAACAATATCTTTGCAGGGATGAATCATCAGTCTCAGCTGGGGAAAAAAAGTTCATTGCACAGGCAGAAACTGCCACAAAAGCAACTCTACTGGGGAATCCATTTGAGGGAGATAAGGGGAATCTGGTGATCCAACACCAAGTACCAAATTCACCAAGGAAATCACACCTGCTGAGGAGAAAAAAAAGCTCTTCCGCTGAAGGGGAGAGTGGTGAACATCTCAACAAGCATACCACTCGGGGATGAACCATCACAGATAAAATCCACCACACCAATAACTTTACTGGGGATTTATCCGAGGAAATGAAGGAATATCGGGGATCAACCACCAAATACCGAACCTTCCAAAAAGGACACATCTGTTGAGGAGGGAAGACCACTGCTCTGCTGAAGGGAGGGGAGGTGAATAATCTCAACAAGCACTCCACTCGGTGGGATAAACCAGAACAATATTCTGGGAGAAGAGGATACAGTCATGCCAGGAACATGAACAAATGTCTTACCCTGTTGGAAATCATGCTACCCTTAGGAGAGCACTGAGGATCTCCTAAGTATCCTTTTGTCATTGTGAATGTTCACTTTGTTTAAAAAACAATTTGTGAAAAATTTGTTTGTTTATGACAATGATATTTTCTCAATTAAAACATGCAAAACATTTGTTGAATAGAAACAAATAAGAGTGCAAATAATTGGATAAAGGCTCAAATTTATTTGATAGAATGGTAGCCTGCAAATGGCAAGACTCCATAGATCTTTACAAGTTTGAAATTGGTGATATATATTGGAAAAGGGCTACATTGAACATAATGACCATTTCTCCACCAATTCTGAGTTCGATGTATTCGAAGCTTTGGTTGACGACGAATGAACAAGAATCTCTGATGGATGACGGTTGTAGAACACAGTCTTGTCAGGATGCAGTTACTTGCCAAATCCCTAATTTTTGCCTAGATTGCCCCAGGATGAGGTACTCAATCTAGCGGGATGCATATATTCATTTTTTTATGTCTCTAACTTTTGCCTGGATCGCCCTTTCGGGTTTTCAATCCATCGAGACGCTCTTTTTTGCCTAAGCCGCCCTTTCGGGTTTTCAACTTAGCGAGCTATTCTGTTTTTTTAGGCGAAGTATTTCTTGACTGCATCTGAATTCACAGGACGAGTGAAATCCTCCCCATCCATAGTTGTAAGTATCAAAGCACCGCCTGAAAAGGCTCTCTTAACAACATATGGACCTTCATAGTTTGGAGTCCACTTGCCCCTGGAATCGGGCGCGAAAGACAAGACTTTCTTGAGCACGAGGTCACCTTCTCGGAACACACGAGGCTTGACCTTCTTATCAAAAGCCTTCTTCATTCTCTGCTGATATAACTGACCATGACACATGGCAGACAATCTCTTCTCTTCGATCAAATTCAGCTGGTCATAGCGACTCTGAACCCATTCAGCATCAGTCAACTTGGCCTCCATCAAGACTCTCATTGATGGGATCTCCACCTCTACTGGGAGTACAACTTCCATGCCATAAACAAGAGAGAAAGGGGTTGCCCCTGTTGAATTGCGGACAGATATACGATATCCATGCAAAGCAAATGGCAGCATCTCATGCCAATCTTTGTACGTAACAACCATCTTTTGGATAATTTTTTTGATATTCTTATTAGCAGCTTCAACAGCCCCATTCATCTTGGGTCTATAAGGAGAAGAACTATGGTGTGCAATCTTGAATTCACTACACAAATCTTTCATCATCTTATTATTCAAGTTAGATCCATTATCAGTAATGATCTTATCTGGCACACCATATCGGAATATGAGTTGATTCTTGATAAACTTCACGACCACCTGCCTGGTCACATTTGCATATGATGCCGCTTCAACCCACTTAGTGAAGTAATCAATTGCTACGAGAATAAACCTGTGTCCATTGGGCGCTTTCGGCTCTATCATGCCAATCATGTTAATTCCCCACATGGAGAAAGGCCATGGTGATGAAATTACATTCAGAAGTGTCGGGGGGAATATGAATCTTATCCGCATAAATCTGACACTTGTGGCATTTCTTCACGTATTTGCAGCAGTCAATCTCCATTGTCAGCCATAAGTAGCCTGCTCTCAACATCTTTCTAGCCATGGCATGTCCATTGGAATGAGTACCAAATGAACCTTCATGGACCTAAGTCATCAACAAGTCTGCTTTCTGTCTATCCACGCATCTGAGCAGAACCATGTCAAAATTTCTCTTATAAAACACTTCGCCATTGAGGTAGAAACTGCCTGACAATCTCCTCAAAGTTTTCCTATCCTTCACAGATGCCCCAGGCGGGTAAACCTGGTTCTGTAGGAAGCACTTGATGTCATAATACCATGGCTTATCAGCCTTCACTTCTTCAACTTCAAATACATGAGTTGGTCTATCCAAGCGCATCACAGTGATATTGGGAACTTCATTCCAATATTTAACCACAATCATCGAAGCAAGCGTAGCAAGAGCGTCTGCCATCCGATTCTCATCTCGAGGAATATGATAGAAGTCAACCTCAGTAAAGAACGTTGAAATCCTCCTCGCATAATCCCTATATGGAATAAGACCAGGCTGATTCGTTTCCCATTCACCCTTGATCTGATTGACAACGAGGGCCGAATCACCATAAACATCAAGATGCTTGATCCTTAGATCAATGCATTCTTCCAATCCCATAATACAGGCCTCGTACTCAGCCATATTATTCGTGCATTAGAAAGTTAGCCTTGCTGTAAAAGGAATATGTGTGCCCTGAGGAGTAATAATTACTGCCCCAATACCATTTCCATACTGATTTATAGCGCCATCAAATACCATACTCCATCTGGAACCAGGCTCTGGCCCTTCATCGAGTGTAGGCTCATCACAATCTTTCATTTTCAAATACAGAATCTCCTCATCTGGGAAGTCATACTGAACTGACTGATAATCCTCAATTGGCTGATGTGTCAAGTGGTCAGCCAAGATACTACCTTTAATAGCTTTCTGAGCTCGATACTCAATATCATACTCAGATAACAACATCTGCCAACGGGCAATCCTCCCGGTTAAAGCAGGCTTCTCAAATATATACTTGATTGGATCCATTCTGGATATCAACCAAGTTGTATGACTTATCATATACTGGCGTAAACGCTTAGTGGCCCAAGCCAAAACACATCATGTCTTCTCAAGCATTGAGTATCGAGACTCACAATCAGTGAACTTCTTACTCAGGTAGTAAATAACATACTCTTTCTTCCCTGATTCATCTTGTTGACCAAGTACACAACCCATCGAGTCTTCAAGAACTGTCAGATACATGATCAAAGGTCTTCCTTCTACAGGCGGAGACAGGATTGGAGGTTCTGACAGATGCTCTTTGATACTATCTAAAGCTTTCTGGCAATCCTCGGTCCAATCATGAGACTGATCTTTCCGAAGGAGCTTGAATATCGGCACACATGTGGCAATCATGTGGGATATGAATTTGGAAATGTAATTCAAGCGGCCAAGAAAACCTCGGACTTGCTTCTCAGTTTTGGGCGCAGGCATCTCTTGTATTGCTTTGACCTTTGCAGGATCAACCTCAATACCTCTTTCGCTCACAATAAAGCCCAATAACTTGCCAGAACGGACTCCAAATGTACACTTGTTGGGATTCAGACGAAGCTTGTACTTCCTCAGACTCTGAAAAAGCTTCAACAGGTGCTCTACATGTTCCACTTCCGTTCTTGACTTAGCAATCATATCATCAACATAAACCATTATCTCCTTGTGCATCATATCATGGAACAAGGTTGTCATAGCTCATTGATACGTGGCTCCGGCGTTTTTCAAACCGAAGGGCATCACTCGATAACAGAATGTTCCCCAAGGTGTGATGAATGTTGTCTTCTCCATATCCTCGGGTGCCATCTTAATCTGGTTATATCCGGAAAATCCATCCATAAATGAGAAGACATTGAATTTAGTTGTATTATCTACCAACATATCAATGTGTGGTAGAGGAAAATCATCTTTCGGACTAGCTTTATTCAAATCTCTATAATCCACACACATCCGGACTTTTCCGTCTTTTTTAGGCACGGGCACAATATTGGCCACCCATTGAGGATACGTAGAAGTCACCAGAAACCCCGCATCAATTTGCTTCTGAACTTCCTCTTTGATCTTCACTGCCATATCAGGATGAGTTCTTCTGAGCTTTTGCTTCACAGGCATGCACTCAGGCTTTAAAGGTAGGAAATGTTGCACAATATTTGTATCTAGACCCGGCTTGTCTTCATATGACCAAGCAAAGACATCGGCATATTCTCGTAGCAATTCAATCAACCCCTTCTTAACTGATTCTTCCAGGAGTGCTCCAATCTTTACTTCTCGCACACAATCCTCAGACCCCAAGTTGACTATTTCCAGATTCTCAAGATGCGGCTGAATGATCTTCTTTTCATGCTCAAGTAGACGGGTAATCTCATCAGGAATCTCTTCAACATCATCTTCCTCTGCCTCAAATACAGGGAATTCAAAATTGGGAGATGGCGTTGGATCATTATGTTCAATGGATTTAGAAATCAACATGCATAATGATTTTGGATATGAAAAGCTTTTAGAAATCAAACAAGGCAAATCATTATGCAGATGAAAAGATTGATTTTATTCTATTTTTTAGGGTTTTATGTGATCACCAATTTCATGCAAAAAGCAAAAAAGGAAAACAATTTGGAAAAACAAACATTTAGCATGAATTTATTGAATGAAAATATCATTGTATTTATGTTGCCAACAATGTCATCACTTCTCCTTTTGGCATGGGAGAAGGGTTTTTTAAACAAAGTGATCATTACGTTGACTTGTGGATAACTGTAGGGATATCCACAGCGACCCAATTGTTGCAGATCCCTCCAGGGATGATGAAATTGCCAGAATCCTCTGCATCTTCTTCCAAAACAGCAACAACTTCTTCATCCTGACCGGTGTGGATGAAACCTCCACTCTTGAACAATCCTTTCTCATTGAAAACCCCAGAAGAAAAGCCTATGCCAGCCCGAGACTTATTGTCTTCCAACTCAATCATTTTTCCTAGACCAGCAATTGCACCACACTCAATGGCCAACTTCGCATCTCTATAGGAAGTAAATGAAGGAATTCTCTTCTCAACAGGCTCAGCTATAGATAAAGCGTGGAAATGAGTTCCAACTTCATCTTCAGCATCTATGTATGAGAAGGAAGACAAGTGGCTAACCAGGAGAGCCTTTTCTCCCCCTACCACTACCAGTTTCTTATTCTTCACAAATTTCAACTTCTGGTGTAGGGTGGATGTCACGGCGCCGGCCTCGTGAATCCATGGTCTGCCTAGGAGATAGCTGTACGATGGGTGAATGTCCATAACCTGGAAGGTAATTTGGAAATCACTTGGTCCAATCTTGATAGGGAGATCAACTTCCCCAATCACAGTCTTTCGAGACCCGTCGAAAGCTTTCACAACAACCCCACTCTGCCTCATGGGAGGCCCTTGATATGACAGTTTTAAGAGAGTAGTTTTTGGAAATACATTCAGGGATGACCCAGTGTCCACCAGCACATTGGACATAGCGTCGTCTTTACAATTCATGGATATGTGTAAAGCCAAGTTGTGGTCTCTTCCCTCCTCAGGGAGATCGGAGTCACAGAAACTCAAATTGTTACAAGCAGTAATGTTTGCAACAATGCTATCGAACTGTTCTATAGTGACATCATGATCTACATATGCCACATCCAAAACTTTTTGCAGAGCCTCTCTATGTGGTTCTGAATTCAGAAGCAAAGATAACACGGATATCTTGGATGGCGTTTGTAGAAGCTGGTCTACAACATTGTACTCACTCTTCTTGATGAGCTTCAACATCTCATCACAGTCTTCTTTCACATTGCCGCTAGGGCCAACAGAAGTAGGAGTTTTTAGTACAGAGTAGGGCTTAACAACAGGTGCCGGATTCGGGGTGCTCACAGCATTCCCAATCGGGCGTTCAACAAAGTCAGCCTTAGCCTGGGGCTTCAGTGGCGCAGAAAACACACGACCGCTGCGGGTCAAACCACTTACGTCAGCAATATTCACAACAGAGGAGGATGGCAAAGTCACCTCTTTCCCATCTTATACAGTAACAGCATTGTAACGAAAGGGAATGGCCTTTTCAGAATAATACGGTACTGGACCGGCAGGCTTAATGATCAGGGTAGGAGAGACCTTCTGCTTGCTACCATCATACTTAATGATAACAGGTTCAGGTATCCGAAACACTGGGGAAATTATGTTGACCTCTGGCTCATCCTCGCCAACATTCCTATTCTGAAGGATCTCAATAACTCCCTCGTCCAGCATTTCCTGAAGATCTTTGTGCACCTGGCGACAACCCAATCGGTTAACAGGGCAGATTCAGCATCAATCATGGTCGTGCTCATAGTGACTGTACTCACATATCAAACGGTGCAACTCGACCAACGACTGTCAAATGTGACTGACATATTTGACTTTGTACTTGCCAGGGCTACCCTGGACCATGTTGACAGATTTCCCATGCTCGGGCAATGGGTTCTTCTTTACATTAAGACCTACGTCCTCAAAACACAAGATGCCACACCTCACAAGGTCTTGAACCTTGGTCTTCAAAGGATAGCAATTTTCCACGTCGTGGCCGGGAGTACCAGAGTGGTATACACAATGCAATTCAGGCTTATACCACCACCGAGGGTTAGCAGGTATAGCTGGTGGGCCTCTCGGAGTAATCAACTTCCTCTCTATCAAAGAGGGATATAGTTCTGCATATGTCATCGGAATCGGATCAAAAGTGACCTTTTTCCTCTCGTAACTCGTGCTGGTTTGATTACTGTTTCGAGGCTGATAGGCCTGCTGTTCCGGATGGTGTTATTGTTGTTGCTGATATTGCTGATATTGCTAAGGTGACTGTTGATTGTTGCTATGTTGCTGATACTGTTGATTGTCTCTGAAGACAAATGCTATATGAGCCACCTGGTGCTGGTTACTGGCGGGACGCACAGTCTTCCTCCTTACAGAGGTCTTCTAGGTTTCACATGGGAGGTTACAGCATGTGCCTCTCCATCTTTCTTCTTTGCAAACGCCCCATAACTTTTGGCAGAAGAGCCTTCTTCCTTGGTTAGACGTCCTTCTCTGACCCCTTCTTCTAACCGCATCCCCATGTTCACCATCTCGGTGAAGTCAGAAGAAGCGCTAGCAATCATCCGCTCATAATAGAATGAACTCAAGGTCTTCAGAAAGATCTTGGTCATTTCCTTCTCTTCTAGCGGAGGCACGATCTGTGCTGCCAACTCTCGCCACCTCTGGGCGTATTCTTTGAACGTTTCCTTGTCCTTCTGGGACATGGCCCTCAATTGATCCCTATCGGGAGCCATATCCATATTATACTTGTACTGCTTGACGAAGGCCTCGCCAAGATCGTTGAAGGATCGGATGTTCGCACTGTCCAGCCCCATATACCAGCATAGAGCGGCACCAGACAAACTGTCCTGAAAGTAGTGGATGAGCAATTGGTCATTATCCGTCTGAGTTGACATCTTCCTGGCATACATGACAACGTGGCTGAGAGGACAGGTGTTCCCCTTGTATTTTTCAAAGTCAGGTACCTTGAATTTCACAGGAATCTTCACATTGGAAACCAAGCATAATTCGGCAGCAGACTTGCCAAAGAGATCCTTTCCTCTAAGAGTCTTCAATTCCTTGCGAAGCTCAAGAAATTGGTCGTTCATAGCATCCATCTTCTCATGGACATCTGGGCCCTCAGATGGCTCAGAATGATAGATGGTGTCGTCTACCCTAGGCATGGTATGCACAACAGGAGGAGGAACAGCAAGGATCGGGCTAGATGTCGGCATAGAAGCAAAAGTTGGAGCAGGGCCCTCAGGCATGAAATTAGGAGGCATCCCCCACGGAAATCCGGTTGGCATGGTTGTTGGCAAAAAGTGTGCACTGGCTGCAGGCACAGTTGAGGAAACAATCTCAGAGATGATTGTCCTCTGGGGAGGAGTTGAAGGTGTTGGAGAAGACTGGTTCTGGGCCGCCAGGAATGATTCCATCAAAGCACTCAGTCTGGCGACTTCTTCTTTGAGTTCACGGTTCTCTTGCTCTAGATGATCCATCAATCTGGAAGAGTTGGCTCTAGTGTAGTACCGGTGAGTCAGCTTGTCTTCAAAATAAATGAAGAGCACAGAGTTAGACCACAAGACCAGAAGCCGGGAACAAAACCTGCTTATGCATATGATGCATGCAATGCTTGTGCATATGATTTGTTTTTATATTTCAAAGGAACTCTAGGGTTTTATTTGCAAATTTTGGAAATATTAAGCATTTTATCACATATGGAAATATCTCATCAAATAATATTAGAAGAAAAGAAGTACAACATTGTCAATCATGTACAAGAGAAAAGGAAAATAATCATCCTATGGATCCCTAGGAACAATCATCTAAAGCCCGGGACACAGGAAGAAAAGATGCACGAAGCCTCTTCACTTCCCTCTCATAAGCTGCCTCTATATCTGCCTTTTCCTTGGCGAGTTGGTCCTACTTCCTCTTCCAAAACTTGGAAGACTGGGGAAGTAGAGAAGTCCATGCATCATTAGGATCATCAATAACCTGATGCTCGAGGAACTCTATCAAAGCATCCTTCTACTTAATCTGCTGAAGCAACTCTTCCCTTTCACGGATCCAGGAACGTGATAGGTCTTCGTCTCTCAACTCCTCTACTCCTTGGTTAGGGAGGGTTGAAGGCCCAGCCACAACCAAAGGTGTAGGTCTCAGATATTCGTAAGGCATGAGATACTCAGATGCTCTCTTCCTTACCCAAGCAGTGTAAGGCTCCAAGGCAATGCAATTCTTAGGACCCAACTCCTTCCTTCCTTTCTTATGAACCTTGCGCCAAGCGCGAACCATTCTGCCCTTCAAGCCTTGGGGATCTTTACCCTCCTGAAAGAACACACCCTCTAACAAAATGCTATTAGGTTTATCCTTTAAGGGGAACCCAAGCTGACGACGTGCTAAACCAGGGTTCTAGTTAATCCCACCACATGTACCAAGAAGAGGTACATTGGAGAATTCACCACAAGAGTCGATAATTTGTACACCATCATATACACGGTTATACTAAGAGATATCATCATTAGTGAGAGACATAAGTCTCGTGGACCACCGTAGACATCCCTTATTCTCCTTGAAGGTGACCGTCTGAGGTAAGTGAGAAATAAACCACTTATACAATAGAGGCAAACAACACACAATGGCGCCACCACCCTTTGCATAAACGGGATTAAGAGCGGAGAAGATCCTAATAGCATTCACATCCACAAACTTGTCGATGTTGGGAAACAATACCAACCCATAGATGAAAAGTACAAATATGGCTTCAAAGGCATCCTCACTCATAGCCTTCCCATAAACAGTAGCTTAAGCAATGAGGAACTCAGAAGGGAGACCTTGAATTCCACCTTTGGTAGTCATATGAGCACCAACCAGAGATTCATCTATGTGCAACATGTCAGCTATCTCTTGAGAAGTAGGAATACTCTCCAAGCCACTGAACGGCAACTGATCCAGGATAGGTATACCCACGAGATAAGCATATTCCTCAAGGGTAGGAAAAAGCTCGAAGTCCGGAAACGTGAAGCAACGGTACAAGGGATCATAAAACTGCACCAATACGCTCATCAACCCTTCATCCACCTGAGTAGTCAGAAGAGGAAGAAGCTTCCCAAAACGAGCTTTGAAACCCAAGGGATCTAATACATAGGATGTCAGATTCCTTAACTCTTTCAAATATGGCTATCTGAAGCTGTACTTCTTTGTATTCCTTCTTTGTCTTTCCATGTCTGAAAATTTTGCAAATAAACCCCTTAAGTTCCTTGAAAATTTTCTTTTATTATTGATGATATGGATGCAAATGGGTGCATGAATGCATGAATGCAACAATCACACTCAAGGATCAAGCAAAGCACACCAAACAAAGGTCATGGGATGGATCATATTATCCTTAATATCAATCATCCATTTTTGTGGATTATGGTTTACACCTTATCAACACCCAAGTTCCATTGATATTAAGGATGCATGAACGGATCAACCATGAATCAAGGGTTTGTTGCAAGTCACGAGCATGGAGTCTCGGTTAAGAACCACCCAAAGGGAATGTACTAGGGTTTAAACCTGCCAAACATGTTCTACAAGAGGTTCCCATAGTCATCATCCCATCTTTCAGATATTATCGGAGAAACGACTACTCGTATTCCGAAAATATTCTCAATAGAGACTCTTATGAGTGTAGTATCACGTAACAATCGTATCAAATCTTACATTTGAATGACTTCCGTACTACATCCTAAACATAGGCCAAGATGGGTTTGGTAAACTAAGGTCCTTGGCTTCTAAGGTCTATATTGGAAAGAGTAATGTCTAACCACAACTTACTTGTGTGACATTATTGATCCCAACATGACCTCCACCAAGTGAATGGACTCGCAAGTCAACTTGCTAAGGAATAACTCCACACAAGTCAACAAGACTACGGGTATAGAACTCGAGTCCGGGTATAGAACTCATCTCACAAAGATCACCAAGCATACAAGGAATTAATATCAAGCAAATCAATCATTACATACAATACAGTAATCCCAAATTGCACAAAAATATGTCACAAAACAATATCATACAACAAGCATGAAAAGTTGGAAAAACCCACTAGGACCTTATCCCCAGTAGAGTCGCCACTTTTCTGTAGCGGGGTATTCGTTACCATTGGAGATATTGACTAAATCCAAGGTAAATCATACAGAGTCGATTCGCCGCCACACTTCTATTTATCCAGAGGAATGGTTAGAAAGCGAACAAAAATCTAAAAGTTTTAACAAAAACTAGTAAAAGAAACATAGATCTGGGTAAGGGGGTTGGTTATGCAACGGGAAGGTGTTAGGCACCCAAAACATCCTAGGTACTCCTAGGGAGCCCTTTTCACACTTGTGAAGGTTATTGTTTTGTGAAAATTTGTTTGTGCAAACATGATTGAAGAGATGAGAAGAGAATATACAAGCTTATTTACATTTTGTGTTTGGATGGATAAACCCATTGCCTATGTACCCTCTTATAAAAAGATTAGGATCAAAACCTCGTAGTTCGGGGTAAAAATCTCAAAACAAATTGGTGAATTGATTGGTCCAAAATCCTTAAGGTCTTTTGTTATCAAAGGGAGAAAACTCAACCTAAAACCACAAATCCACCATGTGAGGATAGCTTCAACATGCTAGTGAGGGGGTTAAACTTATAATAAGCATGGAAGACTCATTGTCCATCACTAAGGATATAGGTGAGTATTACATCTATCACAAAGATAACTCAAACCTAATAGCTAAAGGTTATGAAAAATTTGATTAAGAAGTGGACATTGGAACCACAAAAAAGACATTTGAATGGGTTATATTTACCAATTAGAAGTATATACAAAATGGTCAAAGTTGACTTAAAGATTCAATTCAAAAGGAGTGTTATGAAAAGAAAGTTTGAAAATCAAAAGCATAAGGCTTAGGTTTCTAATGTTGAAAACAAGGGTTAAATGTTTGCACAAAAGTTTTGGCTTGGGTTAGGGTGGAGAGATGAAGAAAAAGGGGTAAGTCCTAAGGAAAACAAAAAGGTGAGGGATAAGAAATGAAACCACACTAGGAGTTCCTCTCTTGAGATCATATTGATGATCCAAGTAGCTCCCATCCTTTGGAATAAGCAAGCACAAAGTATAAGCAATCAAACAAGTCTTATAAGAGATCCTCAATGTATCTTGTATCTTCCACTTAGATGAACATGGTAATGATCCTCAAATTAAGCTCAAATGGAAACTCCTAGTTCAAGAGCACACACATCAAAAGTTCCACAAGTAAACAAACACCACACAATATATCCATACAAGAGGCTCAAACAATGGGTGGGCGTTAGTCAAGAGGGGTCATGTCAACCTCGACAAACAAGCCAAACTGTAAAGGATAATCTGTAGCTCTTAACCACTAACATTGAACGTTAGGGTGAAGCTGATCAAAATGGTAATGAGGATGAGACCTCATGCTCTTAACCCTGGCCGGGGTGAGCTCATGACAAAGAAATCGTGGGGATCCAGAAAGTGAGATCCTATTCCACTTGACAGACTCTGGACAAAGATCTGGGGCACATGTTCAAAAGCATCAGCACGTAGTGCGAGCATAAAGAACGACACACTGAATAATGGGGGATTGGCTACTAATCCCTTTTATCCGTCAATTGCCTCAACTCTTGGAGGTCTTAACAAATATCACATGCCTCTTCTGGAGGTCTTTGAGCACAATTTTAAACAAACACAAACAGATCCTCTGAAGGAGGACTTGCCCGCAAAATGCCTGCCAAAAAGGTGACAGGACTTCAGACTACATGAAGTAAGAAGCTAACTACCTGAGTGGTGTATCAACCAAAATCCAATGCTCAAGCAAGAGCTAAAGCAAGCAAGCAACTAAGGTACCTTGTAATGAAGCTCTCTGAAATCGTTTTCTCAAGCGCTCATATGCTCCAGATTTCTTCCACTGCACTTCCTATAAAGCTTTAAGCAAGAATCAGCAATTGAAACCTCTTGAATCTTCTTCAATTTCCAAATCCGATCCACATGAAAATGCACATGAACTGCATGATTTCTTGATGAATTGCAACAAATGAATGATGATTCTTGATCAGTGAAGGATGAGGATCAAGAATATGCAAAGATATTTGAGGTTTATGTGGAGAAAAATGCAAATCAAAGAGAGAGAAAATTTGAGAGAATTCTTGATTTTGATCTGAAATGGTTCTGTTATTCAGTTATGATTAGGGTTTGGCCTTTTATACTTCATGCTAATGACCATGCTAATCACTTAAGCCAATTGCTAATCATGATTAATGAGATTTCATGCAACTTGCAAAAATGCACATTAAGCTTCCAAGGCCATAATACACGTGTTCCCTCTCATGCTAGTGTTTGAATCCACTCAAAATTATCCAATGGTCATGATTTGAGTATCAATTTGCTTGCATCTTAAGCCAAAAATGAATAATGAAGTATTGCTTCAATTTGCACATGTGTGAACTAATGAACTCTAGCCATGATTCCTTTGCATAATTGAGCCAAATGAGGTCATTTTGAGATTCCTTGAACATGAGGAGCATTTTTCAAAAAGAATGAATCAATTTGAAGCATTGTATCAAAAGTTATGCCATTTTGAATTTCCATGCACACCTTGTGATCAAATGACCATAACTTCTCAACCATTCATCATATGGACATGAATTAGGACTTTTTGGAAAGGGGAGACAAAGATCTATAACTTTCATGTTCACCAAAAATCCATTTGAAACTTCTTTGACATTGACAAGTCAAGTTGAATATGGACCAAAAACTTGCCAAATTTGGAAACTTTGAATTATAGGTCATTTTCCATTTTTAGTAACTTTTGCCATGACCTTTGAATCTTCAAGATGGATGTTTAGAATGATGAATAGAACCTATTTTAACATGATTGAGGTGTCTCAACTCATTTCCCCACCTCATAGTCCTCAGTTGACTGCACAGTTGACTTTTGGTCCTCAGATGACCTTGAAATGTCTTGATTAACTTGAGCCTCTACGACTTGGTGAAATTGCTTCAAAATGAAACCCTAGCTCATGTAAGCTCCTTATAATCATGTGATCATCATCCCAAGAAAATACCTCATCTCTTGCACAAAGGATCTTCTTGAAGCTCTTGACCTGGTGATTGCTTAAGCAACAACAAAAGATGTTAGTGACATAGTTTTATGCTTTTGGTTAGTAAATAAAACAAGAAAAGCAATGATATACAATTCAAGCATGCTTGGTGATCTCAAACCACTCACAAGAGATCCCTACCCAAAGGGAAAGGGAGCCAAGATGCTCAATGATCCTTGAGGCGATGCAATGCAATGTTATGATGCAATGAGGGATCTTAAGGACAAAATTGGGGTCTTACAGGTACGTAGAGTAAGATTTTCTTTTATAGATCTAACCTTGTCTGGGTCTACTTTAATTCCTCGTTGACTAAGGATGAAACCAAGAAACTTCCCTGATCGAATACCATACATGCATTTAGCAGAGTTCAATCATAGTCTGAAGCGTTCAAATAAATTTTGCAAGTGGCCCATATGGTCCTATTTGCTTTGAGATTAGGAAATCATGTCATCAACATAAACCTAGATCTCTTTATGAATCACATCATGGAAGAGGGTGACCAATTCTCTTTGGTAAGTTTCCTCTGAGTTCTAGAGACCGAAAAGCATAACTTTATAGCAAAATGTTCCCAAGGGGTAATGAACATGGTCTTTTCCATATCGTCTAGAGCCATCTTGATCTGATTGTAGCTAGAGAATCCATCCATGAAGGAGAAACCATAAAATTTAGTTGTGTTTCCTACCAAAGTGGCAATGTGTGGCAGAGAGAAGTCGGTGTAGCGGGGTATTCGTTACCATTAGAGATATTGACTAAATCCAAGGTAAATCATACAAGTCGAGTCGCAACCGCACTTCTATTTATCCAAAGGAAAGGTTAGAAAGCGAACAAAAACCTAAAAGTTTTATCGAATCAAAAACTAGTAAAAATGTCAGAGATCTGGGTAAGGGGGTTGGTTATGCAATGGGAAGGTATTACGCACCAAAAGCATCCTAGGTACTCCTAGGGAGCCCTTTTCACATTTGTTGTAAGGTTGTTGTTGTTTTTTTTTTGTGAAAATTTATTTGTGCAAACATGATTGAAGGGATGAGAAAAGAATATACAAATTTATTTACATTTTGTGTTTGAATGGATGAACCCATTGCCTACGTACCATCTTAAAAAAAGATTAGGATCAAAACCTCGTAGTTCGGGGTAAAAAAATTCAAAAAAAAAAGTTGGTGAATTGATTGGTCCAGAAACCTTAAGGTCTTTTGTTATCAAAGGGAGAAAACTCAACCTAAAACCACAAATCCACCATGTGAGGATATCTTCGACATGCTAGTGAGGGGTTAACCCTATAATAAGCATGGAAGACTCATTGTCCATCACTAAGGATAAAGGTGAGTATTATATCTACCTCAAGGATAATTCAAACCTAATAACTAATGGTTATAAAAAAAAGGGTTTGATTAAGAAGGTGGCCATTGAAACCACAAAAAGTATTTGAATGGGTTATATTTACCAATTAAAAGTATTTACAAAAATATGGTTAAAGTGGATTAAAAGGTTCAATTCAGAATAAGTGTTATGAAAAATAAGTTTTGAAAATCAAAAGCATAAGGCTTAGGTTTCTTATGTTGAAAACAAAGGTTATTGTTTGCACAAAAAGTTTTGGCTTGGGTTAGAATGGGGAAAAAAAGAAGGGTTAAATTCCTAAACATACAAGAGATAAGGGAAAACAAAATAAAACCACATTAGGAGTTCCCCTCTTGAGATCATATTGATGATCCAAGTAGCTCCCATCCTTTGGAATAAGCAGTCACAAACAAATATCTCAAGCCATTAAGCACAGGTAATCGGAATAAACCTCCCGGGGGTATCCCACAAATAAAGTGAAACACCAGGCCATCTCTGCAAGAGTCATGTGAGCCCTCACAAAAAAACACAACAAACAGGTTAGAGAAACAAGATAGGGTAATCAAGAGTTGCCCCTAAATCAAAATGTAACCACATGAATCATGCCATTAAATTTCACAAAGAAAAGCTCACAAAAAGCAACCAAGGGCAGGAGGCCTAAACGTCTTGTCAAACACATACATTAAAAGGGTATCAAAAAATTCCAGGTTGAAAGTATAAAGTAGTGGAAATAGGGCATACCTGATTGGGGAGGATCGATTGAAATTGAGTTGCACCCGTGAGGTTTGCAGAGCAATCTGAGGGTTTGCCTCTGGAGGTTGCTCTGAACTCTGTCAGCTCTTCTCTCACTTTCTTTTTCCTGCCAGGGTAATAGGAATGGCCTCCTTTCACTTTCTTTTTCCTGCCAGAGTAATAGGAATAGAATGTCCTTTTGTTTCACTGAAACTCTGAGTTTATAACCTGGTTTTTGTGGACCTGTGGGCTCAAATGAGAGAGGCCCAAGTCGAAATTTTTTTTTTGTGATATTTTATTTATTTATTTTTTCGTTTTTTTTTTTTTTTTTTTTTTTTTTTTTTTTTTTTTTTTTTTTTTTTTTAGTAAACAAAAGTAAGAGAAACAATGATGTATAATTCAAGCATGCTTGGTGATCTCAAACCAATCACAAGGAGTCCCACCCAAAGGCAAAGGGAACCAAGATGCTCATGATCCTTGAGGCTATGCAAATGCAATGTTATGATGCCATGCGGGATCTTAGGGTCAAAATTGGGGTCTTACAGATGCCCCTATTTAAGGTCATTCTAGCCGGAGAAGTGAAGGTTAAAATCTTCGTCTCGACGAGGTAGAATGGGCTTAAATAATAACAAAGAGACAAATTTTGGTCACTAAGAGATCTCATGATGCAAATGTATGTATGCAAATAGTACGAACTCTGTGGGGATATGTGTCCACAAAGAAGAAAAGACATCCGGAGAAACTGACAATCCATATGAGAAATACACTCAATGGGACAGAGACTCTGGGGACTCTTTTGGGGATAGGAGAGGGAATAAAATGCGTGAGCAGGTCATGAATCAACGCTTGGGGAACAGAATTCCAAAGGGAAAATATCCAATGGAAAGACCCGAGCTGACTCAAAGGTGCATGTATTGGGGAATATGCCAATACAACAAAAACTATCCACAACGGATACTTCGGATAAAAATCTGGATGAAAACAATCCACTAAGGGACTCTGCTGGGGATGCCTAAAAGGACACTTCTAGGGAAGCAGCGGGACGAGGTATTACCGGTTACTGGGTAATAAGCTCAAGGAGACATGTGATCTGATCGCCGGTATGAGGGTGAGATACAACATGCAAGGGAACAATGAATATCTAAGACCGGTATAAGGGTGAGAGATATCAATCAACCAAATCATCTGAGGAAGACCTAAAAAGGTATATCTCAACTCAGAAAAATCTGACTCTATAGAGGATAAAAAGTCATAATAGGGAGCAGAGAGGAGGGAACACCAGGGATACCGGTTACTGGGCATATAATAGGTGACCAACTAAGGCGTGAATTGGGGAATAATCCCAAAACACTCATCATCCAAAAGAGGGCTAAAAGCAAACTCGATGATAGGATGAATATTCGACTCCGTAAAGGGGGTACGAATCTTACTCGACTGGGGAAGAACAAAAGCTTCGACCAAAGAGTGCATGAGATATACTATCTATTACCGTCAGAACGTAGATAATATACTCGCATGGACGATTATCCACAACCGGTTACTGGGTTAATAAAGGATAAATCGACCGAAAAGAAAAGGCATCGGGATACCGAAACTAGGTATATAATGATGACCAATTCAGGGGAGGAACAATCGTTACTAACAACAACAAGATAGACGAGAGATGACCCGCTGGGGATAAATTGCGTAATTAGAGCAATTATCCGAGAGATATATCACTGGTTAGTGGGTGGCATACTAAAAAATTAAGGAATGTCAATATCGAATTTTGTATAAAGATAACCAACAAGGAGGGAATTACATTTACCGGTATGAGGGTAGAGAACCACAAAAGAGAGTACCCGTCATCGGTTAGGATGAACAACAATCAAGGTTTAACTCTGCACGGGGACAAAATGGGGTTTACAACTACCGGTTACTGGGTAGTAGACCACAGAAATATGACTTACAACTACCGGTATGAGGGTAGAGAACCACAGACTCCGCCGGGATAATAATTACTAATTATTGAGCGATTATTCATTTACCACAGGGAAACAGGAAAAGAGTCTCAAGAGACCGATCTAGGATCAAACTAGATAGGCACACCAAATCAAGACTTGTCCCGGTGAGGATATAACTTAACGGGGAAAACCATCTCAGTATAGGTGTTGGGAAGGAACAAAAACAATCAACATCCACGAGGATATAACCCGTGGGGAATATGGAAGAAAGGATAGACGCTTTCTGCTTATGGAGCTGACTCTATATGGAGAGATCAGACACACACGTCTGCTTGGGGAAGTATATCACCAAATAGCAGGAGACAACAAACAACGATATATGGCAAAGAATGCAACATGAATACCTGAATGTTATAATTATGCAGGAATATGCGTGGTTTATGTATGATGTATGCTGACAGACAGACATATCTAACACAACCAGGTCCAGGAATTAACCACCCGGTACTACATCTCAAGAGAGAAAGCCAAGTTCACCGGAGAGTATCCAATCTGTTGGGGATCAGAGATACCAGGAAGTAAAGAACTCTGCAAGGGATGAATCATCAATCATTCCAGCTGGGGACGAGAGTTATCACAGACAAGGTCCACCACACCAACAACTCTACTGGGGAATCTATCCGAGGAGATAAAGGATTTATCGGGATCAACCACCAAATACCGCTCTTGCCCAAAGAGATCCAAGCTGCTGAGGAAGAAAGATTGCTACTCTGCTGAAGGGAAGAGAGGTGACTCTCAACAAGCAATCCACTTGGTAGGATAACCACAAGAGGTTCCGGAGGGAGGAGATACAGTCATGCCAGGAATATGGACAAAACTCTTACCATATTGGGGATCATACGACCCTTGGGAGAGCACTGAGGATCTCCTAAGTATCCTTTCGTCATTGTGAATGTTCACTTTGTTTAAAAACAAATTATAAAAAAATTTGATCGTTTAAAACAATGATATTATCTTAATCAAAACATGCAAAATATTTTTTGAATAGAAACAGATAAGAGTGCCAATAATTGGATAAAAGGCTCAAATTTATTTGATAGAATGGTAGTCTGCGAATGGCAAGACTCCATAGATCTTTACAAATTTGAAATTGGTGATATAATTTGGAAAAGGGCTACATTGAACATAATGACCATTTCTCCACCAATTCTGAATCCGATGTATTTGAAGCTTTGGCTGATAATGAGCAAGGATCTCTGCCGGACGACAGTTGTAGAACAAAGTCTTGTCAGGATGCAGTTACTTGCCAAATCCCTAATTTTTGCCTAGATTGCCCCAGGATGAGGTACTCAATCTAGCGGGATACATATATCACTATTATATATTTTTTGTGTCTCTAACTTTTGCCTGGACCGCCCTTTCGGGTTTTCAATCCACCGAGACGCTCATTTTTGCCTAAGCCGCCCTTTCGGGTTTTCAACTTGGCGAGCTATTCAGTTTTTATTTTTTTAGGCGAAGTATTTCTTGACTGCATCTGAATTCACAGGACGAGTGAAATCCTCCCCATCCATAGTTGTAAGTATCAAAGCACCGCCTGAAAAGGCTCTCTTAAAAACCTACGGACCCTCATAGTTTGGAGTCCACTTGCCCCTGGAATCGGGCACGAAAGACAAAACTTTCTTGAGCACAAGGTCACCTTCTCGGAACACTTGAAGCTTGACCTTCTTATCAAAAGCTTTCTTCATCCTCTGCTGATATAACTGACCGTGGCACATGGCAGTTAATCTCTTTTCTTCTATCAAGTTCAGCTGGTCATAATGACTCTGAACCCATTCAGCATCAGTCAACTTGGCCTCCATCAAGACTCTCATTAATGGGATCTCCACCTCTACTGGGAGTACCGCCTCCATGCCATAAATAAGAGAGAAAGGGGTTGCCCCAGTTGAAGTGCGGACAGATGTACGATATCCATGTAAAGCGAATGGCAACATCTCATGCCAATCTTTGTACGTAACAACCATCTTCTGGATAATTTTCTTGATGTTCTTATTAGCAACTTCAACAGCCCCATTCATCTTAGGTCTGTACGGAGAAGAATTATGATGTGCAATCTTGAATTCACTACACATCTCTTTCATCATCTTGTTATTCAAGTTAGATCCATTATCAGTAATGATCTTATCTGGCACACCATATCGGCATATGAGTTGATTCTTGATAAACTTCACGACCACCTGCCTGGTCACATTTGCATACGACACCGCTTCAACCCACTTGGTGAAGTAATCAATTGCTACGAGAATAAATCTGTGTCCATTGGACGCTTTCGGCTCTATCATGCCAATCATGTCAATTCCCCACATGGAGAAAGGTCATGGTGATGAGATCACATTCAAAAGTGTCGGGGGAATATGAATCTTATCAGCATAAATCTGACACTTGTGGCATTTCTTCACAAATTTGCAGCAGTCAGACTCCATTGTCAGCCAATAGTAGCCTGCTCTCAACATCTTTTTAGCCATGGCATGTCCATTGGAATGAGTACCAAATGAACCCTCATGGACCTCAGTCATCAACAGGTCTGCTTCGCGTCTATCCACGCATCTGAGCAGAACCATGTCAAAATTTCTTTTGTAAAGCACTTCGCCATTGAGGTAGAAACTGCCTGACAATCTCCTCAAAGTCTTCCTATCTTTCACAGACGCCCCAGGAGGGTAAATCTGGCTCTGAAGGAAACATTTGATATCATAATACCACGGCTTATCATCTTTTACTTCTTCTACTGCAAATACATGAGCTGGTCTGTCCAAGCGCATCACGGTGATATTGGGAACGTCATTCTAATATTTAACCACAATCATTGAAGCTAGCGTAGCAAGGGCATCTGCCATCCGATTCTCATCTCGAGGAATATGATGGAAGTCAACCTCAATGAAGAACGTTGAAATCCTCCTCGCATAATCTCTATATGGAATGAGGCCAGGCTGATTCGTTTCCCATTCACCCTTAATCTGATTAACAACGAGGGCTGAATCACCATATACATCAAGATGCTTGATCCTTAGATCAATGCATTCTTCCAATCCCATAATACAAGCCTCATACTCAGCCATATTATTCGTGCATTTGAAAGTTAGCCTTGCTATAAAAGGAATATGTGCGCCCTGAGGAGTAATAATCACGGCCCCAATACCATTTCCATACTGATTTACAACGCCATCAAATACCTTACTCCATCTGGAACCAGGCTCTGGCCCTTCGTCGAGTGTAGGCTCATCACAATCTTTCATCTTCAAATACAA
Organism: Lathyrus oleraceus; assembly: GCF_024323335.1. NCBI lineage: Eukaryota > Viridiplantae > Streptophyta > Magnoliopsida > Fabales > Fabaceae > Lathyrus > Lathyrus oleraceus. The sequence continues at coordinate 451,688,088 of NC_066583.1, forward strand.
AATCTCCTCATCCGAAAAGTCATCCTGAACTGACTGATAATCTTCAATAGGATGATGTGCCAAATGGTCAGCCAAGATACTACCTTTAATAGGCTTCCGAGCTCGATACTCAATATCATACTCAGATAACAACATCTGCCAATGGGCAATTCTCCCTGTTAAAGCAGGCTTCTCGAAGATGTACTTGATTGGATCCATTATGGATATCAACCAAGTCGTATGATTTATCATATACTGGCGTAAGCGCTTAGCAGCCCAAGCCAAAGCATAACATGTCTTTTCAAGCATTGAGTATCGAGACTCACAATCAGTGAACTTCTTACTCAGGTAGTAAATAGCATACTCCTTCTTCCCTGATTCGTCTTGCTGACCAAGGACACAACCCATCGAGTCTTCAAGAACAGTCAGATACATGATCAAAGGTCTTCCCTCTACAGGTGGAGACAGAATCGGAGGCTCAGACAGATATTCTTTAATACTGTTAAAGCTTTCTGGCAATCCTCGGTCCAATCATGGGACTGATCTTTCCGGAGGAGCTTGAATATAGGCGCACATGTGGCAGTCATGTGGGATATGAATCTGGAGATATAATTCAAGCGGCCAAGAAAACCTCGGACTTGCTTCTCAGTTTTGGGCGCATGCATCTCTTGTATTGCTTTGACCTTTGCAGGATCAACCTCAATACCTCTTTCACTAACGATAAAGCCCAATAACTTGCCAGAATGGACTCCAAATGTACACTTGTTGGGATTCAGACGAAGCTTATATTTCCTCAAACGCTGAAAAAGCTTCAACAGGTGCTCTACATGTTCAACTTCCGTTCTTGACTTAGCAATCATATCGTTAACATATACCTCAATCTCCTTGTGCATCATATCATGAAACAAGGTGGTCATAGCTCGTTGATACGTGGCTCCGACGTTCTTCAAACCAAAGGGCATCACTCGATAATAGAATGTTCCCCAAGGTATGATGAATGTTGTCTTCTCCATATCCTCGGGTGCCATCTTAATCTGATTATATCCGGAAAATCCGTCCATAAACGAGAAGACATTGAATTTAGCTGTATTGTCTACCAACATATCAATGTGTGGTAGAGGGAAATCATCTTTCAGACTAGCTTTATTCAAGTCTCTATAGTCCACACACATCCGGACTAATACCCTTCAAGTCGGATAACACCCATCCTATTGCACCTTTGTTCTTTTTCAATACTTGAATCAACTTGTCTTCCTCTAGTATGGACAATGTGTTGCTTATAATCACTGGTTTAGTACACTCGTCTCCAAGAAACACATACTTCAAGTGTGACGGAAGCATTTTCAACTCTAGTTTTTGCTCTTTCGTTTTCTTCTTCGCATCCAAGTCTTCCGTTATTTCTTTTTGATAAGTCAGCTCACCACAAGATTCTAACTCATGCAACATTGCTTCGATCTCTCGTTACTCATTGTCGGTCAACACGTTGTATGCTCCGATAAGGGATCTTTCTAGAGGATTAGAAATATGGATTTGGTTCGCGACCTCTACTACCTCCTCTTCAATTGCATCGATTCGGAAAGAATCATGCTTGTCATTTGGATGCTTCATAGCTTCAAAAAGATTAAAGGTCACCTCCTCGTCTTGCACTCTCACCTTCATTAGTCCATCATCTATGTCAATCATCATCCGGGCTGTTTTCATAAAAGGTCTTCCAAGAATTAGAGGCACATCACGATCCTCATCCATCTCCACTATCACGAAATCTACCGGAAACAAAAATTTGTCCACTTTCACTAACATGTCTTGCGCAATTCCGTATGGTGAAGTGGTGGACTTGTCGGCTAATTGTAGAGTCATTCTCGTCGATTTAATCTCAACATTCCCCAATCTTTTAATGATGGAGAGGGGGATTAAATGTATACTAGAGCCCAAGTCAATCAAACCATTTCCAACGTATGTGCTTCCAATGGTTACCGGTAAAACAACTCGGCCCGGATCTGACTCCTTCCTTGGGAGAGTCTTTTGGATGATGGCACTACACCGTGCATCAAGCAATATGGTTTCGTCTTCCACGCGTCTCCTTTTCTTTATAAGAATGTCCTTCATGAACTTAGCATACCGTGGCATTTGTTCTAATGCATCAGCAAATGGAATGTTGATTTGGAGTTGCTTGAAGATGTCCATGAACCGTGCATAATGCTTAGCATTGTCCTTTCTTGATGGAGCATGTGGATACGGTAGATGTTGAGTTGGAATGAAACTCACATCCTTCTCTGATTTCTTTTTCTTCCTTGGTTCAACATCCTTTTTCACTTCCAATTCAGGTTTCTCCTTATCTGGCAAAACCTGCTCTTTTCGCAGCGCGAAGGTGGTTCGCGGCGCGAACTGAGCATTTCCAGCAACCTTCTCCCTTCCACCAACCATGTCTTCTTCTTCCAGCATCCCATCCATATTGTTCTCTTCTATAATCTCTTCACCTTTTTCACTTACCAACTCTTTATCGCTCCTCATGACGATTGCTTTACAGTGCTCCTTTGGATTCAGTTGAGTGTTAGCAGAAAAGGAAGATCCTGCGCTTTGTTCCGACAGTTGCTTCGCAAGTTGGCTTACTTGATTTTCCAGATTTTTAATGGCTGCTTCGTTACTCTTCTGATTTGCCATGGAAGCCTGCATGAATTGTTGCAGAGTATCCTCTAACTTGGAACTTCCTCCTTGTGACTGCTGTCCTTGAGAATTTGGATGTTGGTAAGGACTTTGCTGCTGAAAATTTTGATTGTTGAACCTAGATGGTTGATAGCCCTGATTGTTTCTTGGTTGGTAGCCTTGATTGTTAGGCGGTTGTCTTTGATAACCCTAATTTTGATTGTTCACATAACTCACTTCTTCTTGGATTGGAGGACAAAAACCAGTAGGGTGATCCCCTTGACATAATTCGCAACATGCTACTTGATGCCTAACTTGGGACCCTTGGATTTCTTTCATTTGCTGTGGAAGCTTGGCCATTTGTTGAGTGAGAAGCTCCACTTGTTGAGAGAGTAGCTTGTTTTGAGCAAGGATGGCGTCATTGGTATTTAACTCAAGAACTCCCGGCTTACGTTGTGAAGGGCTACGATCATGTTGACTTTGGTGATCATTAAGTGCCATCCGTTCAATAATGACTTTAGCTTCTTCCGCAGTTTTTGACATAAGCGAGCCACCCGCGGTGGCGTCCAGAAGTGTCTTGTGAGTTGATTGGAGTCCATTTAGAAAAATATGGATTTGAGTGAGCTCATCAAAACCATGTCCCTTGCATTTTCTCAACATTGATTTGAATCTTTCCCAAGCTTCATTTAGAGACTCGTTGCCTCCTTGAGTGAATACCGCAATAGCCGTTTTGGCTTCCATGAATCGGGATTAAGGGAAGTATCTTTCTAGGAACTTTTCTTCTAGTAAATTCCAATCCGTCATCACTCTCGGTGCTTGATCAAGGTACCACTCTTTCGCCTTTCCCACTAAGGAGTGTGGGAACATCCTCTTGAATAGTGCCTCTTCACCCGTTTCATCTATTCCCGTAGAACCCGCAATCTCATAAAATTTGATGAGATGGGTATACGGATCTTCATGATCCATTCCGGTGAATGGATTTGCATAGAGAAGTTGGAGGATTCCGGTCTTCATCTCCGTATTTATTCCTCCACGGGTAAATTGAGCATTTCTTCTTGGACTATTAGCGGACATTTCGGTACGATTGTCATCCGCCATGTTTCTGTCACAAGCCTCTACAACCACTTCTTCGATCGGAACAAGTGCGGAAGTAGATGCTTCTTCTCTTCGGTTTCTCTCTTCGGCTAGTTTCCTTCTTCTTCGTGTTTTGCTATTGAGCTTCCGAAGTGTTCTTTCAATTTCAGGATCGAATTGAAGTTGCTCCTCGGTAGCTTTTCCTCGCATGCACTAGAATCTACAAAACTAACAAACCAAGTGAAACAAAAGAGGGATAGTAATAAATGTAACACAACTTAAAACAAAGAATTATTGCAATGCTTGTAATATCGACACCAATCCCTGGCAACGGCGCCAATTGGTTGAAAAGTATATCTTCGGCAAATATTTTTATATCATATCCACAGAGATTGGTTGATATTACCGCCGTTCTATAATCCGATTTGTTATAAGTTTAGAAAGTAACAAGGTTGTTTTGGTTGGAAAGTTATCTTGTGAGTAAATGTCACTAAAAACAGTAAAATGGTTTTAATCTAATGTAAAAGCTTGGTAAGATTGGAGTTTACTATTTCAAATGCTTATGATTCCTTATGATAAATAAATAGATTCATGATTATTGATGATGTTCAAGTATCCTCTCAAAGTCATTTATGTCTAAATGATATTGTGATAATCACTATATTGATCCTCAGACGATCTCTCCACCTAACTATCAATATAGCAATCGTTAATGCTAAATACCAGAGAAGAGTAATGAATAAATCTATCTCTACAACTTATTCACTACTTGAAAATCTGTTTTATGTCAAGACTCAAATAATCTCTCTCGACAACTACTCAAATCTGGTTTTCAACTTAAGGCAAAAACAGTATTCAATACATCAACAATCTTTATCATATATATATAAATCAAATGGCATACATAAACATATGAGGATAGCTACTACCTCCAATCTTGACAAAAGGGGAGTTTAGCTCCTCTTCATCATTGTTACAAAGCAGAATGTTTTAGAAGAAAAACTCTGTTTTCTCTCTTACAAAATCTCTCAATGTCAATGTGTGAATAGTAATGAATGAATGCCCTAGAATATTGTATTTTTCTCTACAAAAAAGGGTTGACATTTCCTTAATTGGTCATTCTCATCCAATGCAGAAAAGCTATTCCAAGGCAGACATCAAAATGGCAAACAACTTTTTCCTGAAAGACGGCACTTTTGGCCCTTAACCAGCTTGCTGGATTCGCAGCCTTCGTGGCGCGAAGATAGTTCGCGGCGCGAACTGATGCTTATCCAGCTTCCTTATTTTGCAAGCTTCATCTAAGATGTGATGTTGCACTCCAAAAGCTTTTCCATCAAAAAGTTCTACAAAACTGAAAAAACTGTGAAATAACTATTCAAAACAAATTAAATTAAATCTAATTGCATTTATACAAATTAATAAGAATAAAAGTGTGTAATTAAATCAAAGTTTGGTAAAAGGGACCAATAAAATGATATAAAAAGTAGTACTAATTGCTCCCTAACAATACGACACTGCTTCAACCCACTTGGTGAAGTAATCAATTGCTACGAGAATAAATCTGTGTCCATTGGACGCTTTCGGCTCTATCATGCCAATCATGTCAATTCCCCACATGGAGAAAGGCCATGGTGATGAGATCACATTCAAAAGTGTCGGGGGAATATGAATCTTATCAGCATAAATCTGACACTTGTGGCATTTCTTCACAAATTTGCAGCAGTCAGACTCCATTGTCAGTCAATAGTAGCCTGCTCTCAACATCTTTCTAGCCATGGCATGTCCATTGGAATGAGTACCAAATGAACCCTCATGGACCTCAGTCATCAACAGGTCTGCTTCGTGTCTATCCACGCATCTGAGCAGAACCATGTCAAAATTTCTTTTGTAAAGCACTTCGCCATTGAGGTAGAAACTGCCTGACAATCTCCTCAAAGTCTTCCTATCTTTCACAGACGCCCCAGGCGGGTAAATCTGGCTCTGAAGGAAACATTTGATATCATAATACCACTGCTTATCATCTTTTACTTCTTCTACTGCAAATACATGAGCTGGTCTGTCCAAGCGCATCACGGTGATATTGGGAACTTCATTCTAATATTTAACCACAATCATTGAAGCTAGCGTAACAAGGGCATCTGCCATCCGATTCTCATCTCGAGGAATATGATGGAAGTCAACCTCAATGAAGAACGTTGAAATCCTCCTCGCATAATCTCTATATGGAATGAGGCCAGGCTGATTCGTTTCCCATTCACCCTTAATCTGATTAACAACGAGGGCTGAATCACCATATACATCAAGATGCTTGATCCTTAGATCAATGCATTCTTCCAATCCCATAATACAAGCCTCATACTCAGCCATATTATTCGTGCATTTGAAAGTTAGCCTTGCTATAAAAGGAATATGTGTGCCCTGAGGAGTAATAATCACGGCCCCAATACCATTTCCATACTGATTTACAGCGCCATCAAATACCATACTCCATCTGGAACCAGGCTCTGGCCCTTCGTCGAGTGTAGGCTCATCACAATCTTTCATCTTCAAATACAAAATCTCCTCATCCGGGAAGTCATCCTGAACTGACTGATAATCTTCAATAGGATGATGTGCCAAATGGTCAGCCAAGATACTACCTTTAATAGCCTTCCGAGCTCGATACTCAATATCATACTCAGATAACAACATCTGCCAACGGGCAATTCTCCCTGTTAAAGCAGGTTTCTCGAAGATGTACTTGATTGGATCTATTCTGGATATCAACCAAGTCGTATGATTTATCATATACTGGCGTAAGCGCTTAGCAGCCCAAGCCAAAGCATAACATGTGTTTTCAAGCATTGAGTATTGAGACTCACAATCAGTGAACTTCTTACTCAGGTAGTAAATAGCATACTCCTTCTTCCCTGATTCGTCTTGCTGACCAAGGACACAACCCATCGAGTCTTCAAGAACAGTCAGATACATGATCAAAGGTCTTCCCTCTACAGGTGGAGACAGAATCGGAGGCTCAAACAGATATTCTTTAATACTGTCGAAAGCTTTCTGGCAATCCTCGGTCCAATCATGGGACTGATCTTTTCGGAGGAGCTTGAATATAGGCGCACATGTGGCAGTCATGTGGGATATGAATCTGGAGATATAATTCAAGCGGCCAAGAAAACCTCGGACTTGCTTCTCAGTTTTGGGCGCAGGCATCTCTTGTATTGCTTTGACCTTTGCAGGATCAACCTCAATACCTCTTTCACTAGCGATAAAGCCCAATAACTTGCCAGAATAGACTCCAAATGTACACTTGTTGGGATTCAGACGAAGCTTATATTTCCTCAAACGCTGAAAAAGCTTCAACAGGTGCTCTACATGTTCAACTTCCGTTCTTGACTTAGCAATCATATCGTCAACATATACCTCAATCTCCTTATGCATCATATCATGAAACAAGGTGGTCATAGCTCGTTGATACGTGGCTCCGATGTTCTTTAAACCAAAGGGCATCACTCGATAACAGAATGTTCCCCAAGGTGTGATGAATGTTGTCTTCTCCATATCCTCGGGTGCCATCTTAATCTGATTATATCCGGAAAATCCGTCCATAAACGAGAAGACATTGAATTTAGCTGTATTGTCTACCAACATATCAATGTGTGGTAGAGGGAAATCATCTTTCAGACTAGCTTTATTCAAGTCTCTATAGTCCACACACATCCGGACTTTTCCATCTTTCTTTGGCACGGGCACAATATTGGCCACTCATTGAGGATATGTAGAAGTCACCAGAAACCCCGCATCAATTTGCTTCTGAACTTCCTCTTTGATCTTCACTGCCATATCAGGATGAGTTCTTCTGAGCTTCTGCTTTACAGGTATGCACTCAGGCTTTAGAGGTAGGAAATGTTGCACAATATCAGTATCTAGACCAGGCATGTCTTCATATGACCAAGCAAAGACGTCAACATATTCTCGTAGCAATTCAATCAACCCCTTCTTAACAGATTCTTCCAGGAGTGCCCCAATCTTTACTTCACGCACACAATCCTCAGACCCCAAGTTGACTGTTTCCAGATTCTCAAGATGTGGCTGAATGATCTTTTCTTCATGCTCAAGTAAACGGGTGATCTCATCAGGAATCTCTTCAACATCATCTTCCTCTGCCTCAAATACAGGGAATTCAAAATTGGGAGATGGTGTTGGGTCATTATGTTCAATGGGTCTAGAAATCAACCTGCATAATGATTTTTGGATATGAAAAGCTTTAGAATTCAAACAAGGCAAATCATTATGCAGATGAAAAGATTGATTTTATTCTTATTTAGGGTTTTATGTGATCACCAATTTCATGCAAAAAGCGAAAAGGGAAAATAAATGGAAAAACAAACATTTAACATGAATTTATTGAATGAAAATATCATTGTGTTTATGCGCCAACAATGTCATCACTCCTCCTTTTGGCATGGGAGAAGGGTTTTTAAACAAAGTGATCATTACATTGACTTATGGACAACTGTTGGAATATCCACAGCGACCCAATTGTTGCAGACCCCTCCAGGGATGATGAAATTGCTAGAATCCTTTGTATCTTCTTCTAAGACGGCAGCAGCCTCCTCATCTAGACCAGTGTGGATAAAACCTCCACTCTTGAATAAATCTTGCTTGTTGAAAGTACCAGAAGAAAAACCTATGCCAGCCCGGGATTCGTTGTCTTCTAACTCAATCATTTTTCCTAAACCAGTGGTTGCACCACGCTCAATGGCCAACTTTGCATCTTTGTAGGAAGCAAATGAAGAAGTTCTCTTCTCAATAGGCTCAGCTATAGATAAAGCTTGGAAAGGAGTTCCAATTTCAACCTCAGCATCTATATAAGAGAAGGAAGACAAATGGCTAACCAGGGGAGCCCTTTCTCCCCCTACCACCACCAGCTTCTTGTTCTTCACAAATTTCAGTTTCTGGTGTAGGGTGGACGTCACGACGCCTTCCTCGTGAATCCATGGTCTGCCTAAGAGACAACTATACGATGGGTGAATGTCCATAACCTGGAAGGTAATCTGAAAATCACTTGGTCCGATCTTGATTGGGAGATCAACTTCCCCAATCACAGTTTTGCGAGACCCATCGAAAGCCTTCACAACTACTCCACTCTGCCTCATGGGAGATCCTTGATATGATAGCTTTGAGAGAGTGGACTTTGGCAATACGTTCAATGATGACCCAGTGTCCACCAGTACATTGGACATGGCGTCGTCTCTACAATTCATAGATATGTGTAAAGCCAAGTTGTGGTCTCTTCCCTCCTCAGGGAGATCAGAGTCACAAAAGCTCAGGTTGTTACAAGCAGTAATATTTGCAACAATGCTATCGAATTGCTCCAAAGTGACATCGTGATCCACATATGCCACATCCAACACCTTTTGCAGAGCCTCTCGGTGTGGTTTTGAATTTAAGAGTAAGGATAACACAGATATTTTGGATGGCGTTTGTAGAAGTTGGTCTACAACATTGTACTCGCTTCTCTTGATGAGCCTCAGCATCTCATCACAGTCTTCTTTCATATTGCCACTCGTGCCAACAGAAGTAGGAGTTTTCAGTACGGAGGAGGGCTTAACAGCAAGTGTCGGATTCGGAGAATTCACAGCATTCCCAATCGGGCGTTCAACAAAATCAGCATTAATTTGAGGCTTCAGCGGTGCTGAAAACACACGGCCACTACGGGTCAAACCGCCAACATCGGCAATATTCACAATAGAAGAAGAGGGCAAGGACACCTCTTTCCCATTCTCTACTGCTACGGCGTTGTAGCAATAGGGAACTGCTTTTTCAGAAGAGTAAGGCATAGGACCAACAGGCTTAATGATCAGAGCGGGAGAAGCCTTCTGCTTGCTACCATTGTACTTGATGATAACAGGCTCGGGTATCCGGAACACTGGGGAGATCACATTTGCCTCAGGCTCATTTTCATCAACACTCCTGTTTTGAAGGATCTCAATGACTCCTTCGTCCAGCATTTCCTGAACATCTTTGCGCACCTGGCAACAACCCAATCAGTTAACAGAGCAGACTCGACATCTATCATGGTCATGCTCATAATGACTGTAGTCACATAGCGAACGATGCATCTGGACCATAGATTGTCGGATATGACTGACATACTTGACTTTGTATTTGCCAGGGCACCCCTGGACCATGTTAACAGATTTCCCATGCTCGGGCAATGGGTTCTTCTTCACATTAGGATCTACGTCCTCAAAACACAGAATTCCACACCTCATAAGGTCCTGAACCTTGGTCTTCAAAGGGTAACAATTCTCCACGTCATGGTCGGGAGCACCAGAATGGTAAACACAATGTAACTCGGGCTTATACCACCATTAGGGGTTAGCAGGTATAGCTGGTGGGTCTCTCGGAGTAATCAGCTTCCTCTCTATCAAAGAGGGATATAACTCTGCGTACGTCATAGGAATAGGATCGAAGGTGACCCTTTTTCTCTCGTAACTTGTATTGGTCTGATTATTGTGTCGTGGCTAGTAGGTCTGCTGTTGCGGACAGAGCTGTTGTTGCTGATATTGTTGATTGTCTCTGAAAACAGGTGCTATATGAGCCACCTGGTGCTGGTTACCAGCGGGACGCTCGGTCTTCCTCATCACAGAGGGTCTTCTTGGTCTCTCATGGGAGGTCACAGCATGTGCCTCTCCATCTTTCTTCTTTGCAAACGCCCCATAACGTTTGGCAGAAGAGCCTTCTTCTCTGGTTAACCGTCCTTCACGGACCCCTTCTTCTAGACGCGTCCCCATATTTATCATCTCGGTGAAGTCAGAAGGAGCGCTAGCAATCATCCGCTCATAATAAAAAGAACTTAAAGTCTTCAAAAAGATCTTAGTCATCTCTTTCTCTTCTAGCGGAGGCACGATCTGTGCTGCCACCTCTCGCCACCTCTGGGCATACTCCTTAAATGTTTCTTTATCCTTTTGGGACATGGCTCTCAATTGATCTCTATCGGGGGCCATATCCACGTTGTACTTGTACTGCTTGACGAAGGCCTCGCCAAGATCATTGAAGGATCGAATGTTCGCGCTGTTTAAACCCATGTACCAACGCAAAGCGGCACCGGACAGACTGTCCTGAAAGTAGTGGATGAGTACTTGGTCATTATCGGTTTGAGTTGACATCTTCCTGGCATACATGACCAGGTGGCTGAGAGGACAAGTATTTCCTTTGTACTTTTCAAAGTCAAGGACCTTGAACTTCACAGGGATCTTCACATTTGGAACCAAGTAGAGTTCGGCAGCAGACTTGCCAAAAAGATCCTTCCCTCTGAGAGTTTTCAATTCCTTGCGAAGCTCAAGAAACTGATCGTTCATAGCATCTATCTTCTCATAAACATCTGGACCCTCAGACGGCTCAGAATGATAGATGGTGTCGTCTACCCTGGGCAAAGTATGCACGACAGGAGGAGGAACAACAAGGACCGGGCTAGATGCCAGGATAGAAGCAAAGGCTGGAACAAGACCCTCAGGCATGAAATTAGGAGACATCCCCCACGGGAACCCGATTGGCATGGCTGTTGGAACAAAGTGCGTACTGGCTGGAACACCCCTTTTTCTACCCCAAATTATTCAGCATATAATCAGAGTAAATAAGCATGCATATAAACAAAAGGGCGTCACATCGACGTTTTCGAAACTTAAAACTTTCAAAAACCAACAATACACCTGGTCATTCAAAATAACACATTTCACTCATCATGAATATTCAAGCAATATGCGTTCGCAACGGAAAATAAAGAATACTCATGTAATTCCTAATATGATCCATGTCCCATACCATGATCATCTCTCAATAATCACTTCAAATAAAATAAAACAATTAATGACATAAAGCATATCAAAATAAGATATGAGTTCAATACCACTAATCTACCCAGTGTTACATGACCAGAGCATTGACTCATTACCTAATTTCAAACTAAAAATACGGAAACTCTCCAGCTATTCTTGAGCGAGCTACCGTCCACCTACTCCAGCAATACTACTCTGTAGTATCTGCACGATACCCATGTAAAGGTAACATTCAAACAGAAAGGGTGAGAATTCCAATCATTATGAAATAGCATAATAAGGCACAATGAATTAAAACACAATTTAAGAATTCATCACACTTGGTATAATCACGTCAATAATATTAACCAACAATCATCTCACATATTTCTAATGTACATCACACTCACATCAATACATGCATTCAATGATCACATAACTATAGACGACTCAATGCAAGACAATGTGACTCTATGCATGTGGTACCTCAATGTGAACTCAAAGTTTCACCGCTTTCCGATTCAATATCTAGAATCCAAGCCACGCTTCCGATCCGGACAAGACCAAAGCCCTACGTCTGTTTCCAATGAAGGATCACCGCTTAATACTACGCTTAATCCCAATTAAGGATTAACGTCTGCTACGTCTGTTTCCAATGAAGGATCACCGCTTAAATACTACGCCTAATCCCAATTAAGGATTAACGCCTGCTACGTCTGTTTCCAATGAAGGATCACCGCTTAACCACTTCCACAATGAAGTCAACCATGCTATGAATGAATGCACACATACCAACACATATGCAATTAAGGCCATCTATATACCGTCTTAACATCCCACATATCACCATGACTCACAATTGGTACATATACACATTCATCACAACACATCAATTACGATTACATATACACATCCATAACCATAAATCATTCACAAATCAGTACTGGTATACATACACATTCGTACAATATATTATTCACCAATATAGGCCAATCATCAAACATGTACACATAAATTTCATTCCAAAACGCACACAACATTTAAATATCAATTTTTCACTTTTCAAACAGTGTTAACCGGTTAACGCCCTGGGTTAATCGGTTAACGCAAAATAGAATGCGCTTCTTGGCAATTTATAACAGTGTTAACCGGTTAACGCCATGGGTTAACAGGTTAACGCAAAACAGAATGCTGTTCCTGCGCTAACAACGAAACAAAATGCAGAGTTCTCCGCATTTTTCATCGTTGGAGGACTTCCGGACCTCCGATTTTGATTCCGTAAAAAGGTACACGTTCAGAGAATTATGACTCATCCAAATATACATTCATTCACAGTTTTAACATCATTTAATCATCACAATCCAGAGTATTTATCAAGACTTAATAATTCCAAACCATGCCAATTAAGGATTTCAACCTAAAACATGTTCCTACCCATTGACCCAATCATACTAACCCATAATAATAAGGATTCCCCCCTTACCTTGTCAATTTGATGGAAACCTTGACTCCTCTCGCTTTTCCTCTCCTCTTTCTCTATTGCCTTCAGTGCTCAAGTGAATTCTAATTCTCACTTCCTTCACTCTTACTATTTATAATAGTATTCTAGTTGGGCTTAAATCATCTAATTTAATCACTAGGCCCAATAATACCTAATATTTAAATACCTTTATTTAAATTCAAATAATTAACCACTCACTAGTCATACCAATTTAATTAAGATAATTATTTAACTATATCTCATATCAACTAATTAATTAATTAACATACTAATTCAATTAATATAATCAATTATTATACTACCTCACAACCACTTAATTACTTAACACTCTAAATAACTAAATATAATATAATAATAATAATATAAGGACTAATTACTAAAAATTGGGCTGTTACACTGGCAGCGGGCACAGTAGAGGAGACAATTTCAGAAATAACTGTCCTCTGGGGAGGAGTTGAAGGTGTCGGAGAAGACTGGCTATGGGCAGCCATGAGTGACTCCATTAGGGCAGTCAATCTGGCCACTTCCTCTTTCAGCTTGCGGTTCTCTTGCTCTAAGTGATCCATCAGTCTTGAACTGTTGGCTCTAGTGTAGTACCGGTAAGTCAGCTTGTCTTTAAAATAAATGAAGGACACAGAGTTAGACCACAGGGCAAGGGACCGAAAACAAAACCTGCTTATGCATATGATGCATGCAATGCTTGTGCATATGATTTGTTTTTTATTTCAAAGGAACTTTCGAGTTTTATTTGTAAATTCTGGAAATATTAAGCATTTTATCACATATGGAAATATCTCATCAAATAATATCAGGGGAAAGAAGTGCAACGTTGTTAATTATATACAAGAGAAAAGGAAAATAATCATCATATGGATCCCTAGAAACAATCATCCAAAGCTCGGGACACAGGAAGATAAGATGCGCGAAGCCTCTTCACCTCCCTCTCGTAGGCTGCCTCCATATCGGCCTTCTCTTTGGCGAGTCGATCATACTTCCTCTTCCAGAACTTAGAAGACCGAGGAAGTAGAGAAGTCCATACATCATCAGGGTCATCAATATCCTGATGCTCAAGAAACTCAATCAACGCATCCTTCTCCTCAATCTGCTGAAGCAACTCTTCACGTTCACGGAATCAGGCACGTGAACGGTCTTCGTCTCTCAACTCCTCTACTCCTTGATTAGGGAGGGTTGAAGGCCCAGCCATAATCAGAGGTGTAGGTCTCGGATACTCGTAAGGCATGAGATACTCAGATGCCCTCTTCCTAACCCAAACAGTGTAAGGCTCCAAAGCGATGCAATTCTTAGGACCCAACTCTTTCCTTCCTTTCCTATGGATCTTGCGCCAAGCGCGGACCATCCTAGTTTTCAAGCCTTGGGGATCTTTACCATCCTGAAAGGATACACCCTCTAACAGAATGTTATTGGGTTTATCCTTTAGGGGGAACCCAAGCTGCCGACGTGCCAAAACAGGATTGTAGTTAATCCCACCACATGTACCAAGAAGAGGTACATTGGAGAATTTGCCACAAGAGTCAATAATCTGCACACCATCATACACACGGTTATACCAAGAGATATCATCATCAGTGAGAGACATGAGTCTCTTGGACCACCGTAGACATCCTTTATTCTCCTTGAAGGCGACCGTCTGCGATAAGTGAGAAATAAACCACTTATACAACAGAGGCAAACAACACAAAATGGCGCCACCACCCTTTGTATTCCTCATATGCAAAGAGAAATAGGTATCGCCCAATAGAGTCGGAACGGGATTAAGAGTAGAGAAAATCCTAATAGCGGTCACATCCACAAACTTGTCGATGTTGGGGAATAATACTAGCCCATAGATAAGAAGTACAAATATGGCCTCAAAGGCGTCCTCACTGTAACACCTCAAAATTTGCCCTCCTCTCTTGGGACTAGCTTAACATATTGCATATCATTTTTTTAGGTCATTAGTCATTGCATATTTGCATATCATGTGGCTACATTGAACAAGTCATCCTCCAAGTCTTGGTCAGAAGATAAGAGGTTGAGATTCAAGCTGAGGGTTTTCATTGGACTGATCACTAGCCATCTGAGGGTTGTGCATCAATTAGGGTTTCATGGTTCCTCAAGGAGATTGAGCTTCATCTTGGTAGAAATGGTACAACATCATCATCATGGTTTTTTCATCACCAAGAGATTGATCAGATACCTTGAGATTAGGGTTTTGACCTCTGGTCAACCCTAATCATCTACATTGGGCCAATCAGGGCTTGGCAAGGAGATGGGGTTTTCAATGGATATGGGGATCATTTCATGGTTATATTGAGCTTATGGAAGCTAGGGTTTCATCATTGAGCCATTTCATCAGGAGTTTGAGGCTCAAGATCATCAGTGCACGGCCAATTCATCTATCAGTCAGCAAAAGTCAATTGTGGTCAACTGTGCCTGAATTCATGGATTTGGAGGAGGGAGAGAGTTAGAGACACTTCATTCATGTCTAAACAAGTTTCATTTGACATTTCAAAGATCAAGAATGAAGAAAATAAAGTCAGATGGAAACTTTCCAAAAATAGAAAGTGACTTGTAATTGAAAATTGCCAAAAATGGAAAGTTTTTCTCCTCAAAGTTACGTGTCCAAAAATGCTTCAAATGGAATTTTGTTCAACATGAAAGTTGAAGATCTTGTTCTCCCATTTCCAAAAAGTCCAAGAACATGAATTTCTCATGTGTGGTTGGTAAGTTATGATCAAATCATTTTCAGAAAAAGTTGATTTTCAAAGTGGCATAACTTTTGAATGGAAAGGCCAAATTGGGTGATTCTTTTTTGAGCAAACCACATTTGACATGTACTTTCATGATGCATCATCACATTTCATCAAAAATCATCATAGCAAAATGGCATTTTTCAAGTGGACTAATTTGTATTTTGGTGGGAAAAAAGGTGATTTTGAGAAATACATGTCATTTGCATACCAAACCAATTCCAACATATCATAAACATCATTTTGGACTTGCTTGAATGGTTTTTGCACTGTTACATTGGCTGCATTTTGAAAAGGGCATTTTGGCCAAAACACTTAAATTGCATTTTGCTAATTTCACTTGAATTTGCTAATCTTGATTAACAATTGGATTAGGAAGTGGTATATATGCTTAATTGTAACAGAATTCACATAATCACACTTCACTTTTTCAGATCCACAATCACAATCTCAAAATCAAAACCAAAACTCTCTCAATTCTCTCAAATTTTCTTCACACTTTTTTCACTTTTTGGATCGAAATTCTTGATTCTTTCTGCTTCTTGTTGCACTAATCTTCTTCTGCAGGTGAAATTGAAGATCTGTTTGAAGCTAACAGTGGAAGATCTTGACCAAATTGCAACTGTTGCAACCTTGAGCATCCATGGCATTTTGAGATTTCTCCATCATCAAGCATTTCTGAGCTAAAGAACTCACTCCATTCACTTTCCTAATCATCATTGAACTTCTGTTTGCAACTTCCAAGCCTCGAAAACACCAGAATCGCGAGCTGCACATTCATAAGGTGAGAATTCAAATCCTTCGATTCTTGCAATTAACATGTGGTTTAGGTAGATCTTGCAACATAGAGTAGACTGCAGCTTGAATCGTTGAATTTCGTTGAGTATTGAGTGAGAAATCTGGAATTGAAGTTTGACATGTAAATGTTCTTTTGATCGATTTGAATTTGTTAGTTTGAATTAGGAAAAATTAGGTTGATATTCATGATGTGTGTTGAGAGATCTTTCCAACGGTGTATAGATTGTATGATTTGGTTAAGATTTGTTCATGCTGGGTTTTGATGATGAACGCGCGAAGAACACATTCAAAAATTTCAAAAATAGGCTGTTTGATCCTCAAATTCGTGTTTGGCCTTGCTGTTAGCGTTTGTGAACAGTAGCGCGCGCTACTTGCTGTTTTGAATAGGGACTCGGTTCGATCCCGCTGTACATCGGTTTCCTTTTTGCCTTGCCACATTAATTTCCATATGCTTTCATGTGCTTTACATACTTGTTCAACATTTTTTTATTTTTTCCTCAACATCAAAAATCCATATCTCACTCGATTTTGATCCAAATTTGATGCAATTTTTTGTGCCATTCTCCTTGTGATGTGATCCATTTTTTGGTTATTTTTAATCATGTTGTGCACGTGTGGAAAAATTATTTGGCTAGGGATTGTTTGAATGTGTCCATTTGTGCACCATGCTCACCATTTTGATCATAAAATCTTGATGCTTCATTAGAAATTTTTGAAACTTTGCAAGTGTGTTCTAGACATCTTAAGGAGCATTTTGATATGTGATTTGCAATTTTTGAGTTCCTGGATTAAGAGTTATGCCATGATCTTTAGAGGTGTTACATTTTGTGCCATGCCATGCTTTGTGCAACTTCTTGATTTTATTTTCTATGCTTGTTGAACTTGAATTGAGCTGGATTTTTGCATGAGATTACATATGGATGTTGAGAATACATGTGAATTTCTCTGGAATTTTTGAAAGCATTTCCTATTTGATTGGGATTTTGTTTGCTGTTTAGTCATTTGTTGACCTTTTGTGAGACATGTTTCCATTTGATTTGTGAAATTCTGGTTATTAATTGGATGGATGTGAAATTTGACATGTGTATGGTAGACACTTTGAAGTGCATTATGGTTTTGGTCTCATTCATTTATCATGTTTGATTGCTGTTTTATGATTGGTTGAAGTTGATGCTTGTTTTGATGCCATGTATGAGCTTGCTTGGACTTGTCTGGACTTTATGAATTTCATTGACTTGCTTCCCTTGGTCCAAATGAGCTGAAATTTGGTATGATTGACATGTTATGGATTCTGTTTGATCAGGAAGTTTTTGGGGATTTATTGAAATGTTTTGGTATTGATTTGATTGTGATCATTCTGTTTGGTCCTTTGAGGTTCTAAATTGCATGTTTGGTGCCTTTTCTTTCATGAAATGATAATGATGAATGATATGAATGTGGAACCACTTGGGTTTGATTCTTAATTGTTTGATCTTGATGTTGGATAATTTTCACTTGCTGTTTTGAATTTTTCATCTCCTTTGGACCCTAGGCTTGTCCTAGTGGTCTTGTTTCTCACGTTTGGATGTGCTTTTCAGGTTAAGAAGCAAATGCTTTAAGGAGATTAATGCAAGTTGATTGAGTTTGGTTGATTGTTATAAACTAACTTGGTTTATTTTGTAGGATGCTTGGCTCACTTGAGTTGGTTGTGCTTTGCACATGTGATTGATTGTGTTGACTGTTGATTCTTATCTTGTCTGTTTTGACTTTATGATTGGTATACTGACTGAATTAGATTGATTTCAGGTACTTTAGTCGCTAACAGTTCCCTTGAGAACTTGCTTGTGCTGCTGCTTGGTTGTATAAACCAATTGAGGTAGAATTTCTTTTCTCCATGTAGTCTGGAAGACCTGGCCTGTTACTTGGCCAGGCACCTGTCTGAAGTCCTCCTTAAGAGGCAATGTTTGTGCTTGTTTATTTTTGTCCCCAAGCAGGAAAAGACCTTGATTAAGGCAATTGGCAGAACCCAAGGGATGTGCAATCCATCCCCTGCTATTCTTGTTGAGTCGTCCCTCTGCTCACACTACTGTGTTGATGCATTGGGATATTAACCCAAGATCTTGTACAGTTGTACAGTTGAGTCAGTGTCATAAGTGTAGAAGGGTTCCCACTTTCTGAACCCACACTTCTTTGTCTAAAGCTCTCCCTGGCCAGGGATAAGAGCTGTGAAGTCTAATCTTCACTCACCTTTCATCTGGCTTCACCCTGACTCTCAATGTCAGGGTTAAGAGCTAACACCACCCTGACACAGTTGTGTTGCTTTTGCAACTTAACCCTTGATTGAGCCCACCTTGTCTGGATATAGTGTGTGCTAATTGCGAATGTTTGCTTTGTTTTGATTATGTTTGCATGACTTGCTTTGCCTGGTTAGGATTAGCTTGCTGCCTGAGCAAGTTAGGATAGAAACCTTAACTTAGGGACGATGTGCATGATAACATCTAGGCTCGAGTTAGTCTCCCTAGTTGTGTCTCCCTTTGTTATCTGGTTAGGCTAGTCTTTCTCCCCTGTTAAGGGGAACTACGTCGCCCTGATCCTCATACCAGATGAGGTACGTAGGCAGGAGACCGTGCGAGGTCTCTCCAGGTAACCTTTTATTCTTTCTGTGTGTGTTTGCTTGACAGTTGCTAGGCTCGAGTTCCCGACTCCCTAGTAGCTTGTTGCTTGTTTGTTCTTGTGTGTGTCAGGATATGGATGTAAGACCAGCGATTGGCTGTCCGTATCCTGAGTGTGTTTGTTTGGTTCGGAAGCCGATGTAAGTCCAGCGATTGCCGTTCGGGTTCCAGGTTTGCCTGTGTTTGTGTGTGTCTTGTTTGGCGTGCGTGAGCCGAACTACGGTAGCTCTGATTCTCGTTCCAGACGAGATACGTAGGCATAGGATGCGACATCCTAGCGAGCCCTCTCCCCTCTTCTCTCACATGTGTTGTCTTCAGTGTGTGTGTGTGTGATGTTTGTTTTAGCAACCTTTTCCTATCTTTTGAGCGTGGATCCCGTCGAGTACGACGGATGCGTAGGGGTGCTAATACCTTCCCTTCGCATAACCGACTCCCGATCCCATTCTCTTTGGTCGCGAGACCATGCTTTTCCAGGTTTACTCTGAGCGTTTCCTTTCCCTCTTTTGGGATAAATAACGCACGGTGGCGGCTCTGTGTTGTTTTGTTTTAGCCCGCCGGTTGTTTTTCGCGGATGCGACAGCTGGCGACTCTGCTGGGGATTTTCGAAGTTGACCTATTGCTGGTCCATCTTCCCTAAGCGAGTCTCTCCTAGCGTTCTAGGATAGTTTAGGTTGCTTGTGCCGCTTTATTTATTGCATTTATTATTCTGACTGTGTATATATTTGCATAAATATTTGCATGCATCATACTATCATGTTGCTATCCTCTGTACAGGTGGTTTCTCTGTTTTGGGGTGGGTGTTCTGAGTGGGGCTAAAACCCAGGCCCGAGTATACACCTAAGATTAGTGTGGTCTCACGTTCTTCACATGTTGGGTTGACATGATTGTTGTGACGTGACATACCACAAGCCGGACGAGGTTCTTCTGAGAGGGCTCTTCCTTGTGGAGTTTCGACTATGGTTGAGTTTTATCTCTTTTGAGCTGTTGACTTCGGTGACCGTTCTTTCCCGGATCTTTGGTTTAGACGATCTTAAGGGAGCTATAATGGCACACCCGAAAGGGCAAACCCATTGAGTATCTCTGCCCGATTATCGAGACTATCGTCCGCCTTAGGATGACCTGATTAGAATTTACCTGTGAGGGGAGGGTGATTCTTACAGATGCATGTTCAGATGGTGACTTTGTTGGTGACTTTTGGTTCCATTGATCAGAGTCATATTTATAAGTCGGATTTATGGTCATTTATTGCCGAGACGCCGGAGTGCTGTCCGAGTTATTTATCAGTGGGGATCCGTTTATTTCAGGATTCCCCGGGCCGATTCAGAGATTGTTATGGGTATCTGCTCAGAGGTTGTCTGGTGATGATGGTGATGTATCCTTCAGTTCCGTTTATTTCGGAACCCTTGAGTTGGATTTGTGGTTACATATTCCTTCAGATGGATGTGATCAATTCAGAGATCGGGGCTTAGTACAACAGATGATCAGATGACTCGGAGGATGGCACGATGCATTGCATTCATACTTCATTCACATTTTGCATTCATCTGCATCAAACCTATGCCTAGCCATATGGGGAGTATTACTGATTAAGAATCTGGTTGGGAGACATCCGGATGTCAGAATGTAATTGATGAAATATTGTCCGTCTCGATGAAACCAGAATCAAAGGACGGAATCTTCCTCATATGGGTGGACGTTGCATTCATGCATGTTAACCTGTTTGCTGTTTTGCAGGTATCAGTGTCTAACCGCTGCGCACGGCTTTTCCGCCAAGATACCCTCCCAGATTCAGCAAATCCGGAATGATGAATCCGCCTAACGCCGACATTCTCGAGCTGAAAGAGATGATGAGAGAGTTGTTCAAAGTCGTGCAGGGGATCGCCTTGGGGCAGAAGGTAATTGCCGAAAAGGTGGAGAAGATTGAGGAATGGTTGCTAGCGGAGAAAGTTCAGGGAAAGGCTCCGTCCTCCGTAGTAAAGAAGCCCTATGACAATGATCAGCTCAAGAAGGAAGTGGAATCAGGTGGTGTGCAAGCCAAAAGAGAACGTGGTAAGGATCGTTACCACCCATATGCTGATATGGCAACGATCCCTACTAGTAATCAATCTGCACAACAGCAGCAACCACCACCTCAATTGAGAACACAAAGAGCTGGGGGCCAAGTGAGAAGAAGGACGACAGACCGTCATTTCAATAGGCCGCCTGTGACTTACGCCTCTTTGTTTAAAAGGTTGATGGATCTTGGGTTGGTGCAGCCGAGGATATTGGTTCCAGGGAAACCGGATTAGAGGGTTGCCAGTTACGATGAGGATGTCAGGTGTGAGTTCCATGCTGGGGCACCCGGACATCACATTGAGGATTGCAGAGCCTTTAAGCATGCTGTCCAAGACCTGGTGGATTCCAAGGCCCACAATTTTACACTGTCATCGAATGTTAATGCTAATCCCATGCCGGCGCATGGTCAGGCGATGGTGAGTGCAATTGCTGAAGATTCGGATCACGCCTGTGCGGTAGGTGAAGAGACTAACAGTGACTGCAAGTTTAATGGTTGGATAAAACCGTGCGTACCAGGGATGGGGATCCAGAACTGGAAGGCCTAAAAGGATCATAACCGTCACTCATTCGGAAGAGTAATATTTCTTGTTTTGAAATTGACGCTTCAGAGGCGGGTCGAAAGCAGAATGGTAGCCCTGTTGAAAGAGCATGTGGATACCTTCGTCTGGTCGTGTCAGGATAAGCCAGGGTTGGATACCGATGTCGTTGTGCACGAGCTACCATGGAGAGAAGACTGTCCTCTATAGAAGTAGAACGCCGGTGCTACTTATCAGAGAGCCATGGTGGCTTTGTTTCATGATATGATTCATCATGGAATCAAATGCTATGTTGATGACATGATAGCAAAGTCCCAAACAGGAGAGGGGCATCTGGTGGATCTGGCCAAGCTGAGTGGACCAGTTGAGACAGTTCAAACTGAGGTTGAACCAGAATAAGTGCACTTTCAGAGTGCGGGCCGGTAAGCTGCTTGGGGTTCATTGTAAGAGAGTAATCGAGGTTGATCCTGCAAAAAAAAAAAAAAAAAAAAGAAAATAAAAATAGAAAGAAAAGCAATAAGAGAAATGCCTGAACCGAGAATAGAAAAAGAGGTTCGTGGTCTATTAGGTAGATTGAACTACATGTCATGGTTCACATCTCCTCTAACAGCCACGTGTGAACCCATATTCAAGATGTTGAAAAGAAAAGATCAAACGGTCAGGTGAAATAATGATTGCCAAGGGGCATTGAAAAATACAAGAATAAGTTGCAGGAACCTCCGATTCTGTTGCCTCCCTGTGGAGGGACAACCATCAATTCTGTACTTGACGGGCCTCGAGGGGTCTATGAGGTGTGTACTGGGGCAGCATGACGAGTCTTGTCGAAAAGAGCATGCAATTTACCTTAGCAAAAAGTTTACCGACTGTGAAACAATACATTCACTGTTCGAGAAAACTTGATGTACTTTGGCATAGGCTGCTCGCCGACTGAGACAGTATATGCTGGTTCATACCACTTTGTGGATTTCAAGATGGATCTGATCAAGTACATATCTGAGAAGTCAGCATCGACCGGACGGGTTGCGAGATGGCAAGTGATTTTGACCAAATCTGATTCAGTATACCTCTCAGAAGGCAATCAAGGGGAGTGTATTGTCTGATTACCTCGCCCAGCAACCCATTGAGGATTATCAACCGAGGAAGTTTGAGTTCCCTGATGAGGACATCTCGAGGTGCTCATATCGAAAGATTGTGAGGAACCGATCCCGGAGGAGGGGCCTGACCCTGAATCCGAACGGATTCTGATGTCTGATGGGGTTAATGTGAAGGAGTTAGTGCCGTTTTGGTTGCACCAAAAGGATCCCACGTTCCTTTTTGCTACCCGACTAGCATTTGAATGCGCCGACGATGTGGCAAGGATGAAGCTGGTATCCTGGGTATCGAACCTCGGTGCGTGCATCTACTGGGGCAAAAGCCTTTCTCACTGGTATATGGGATGGAATCCGTGTTACCGGTTGAGGTTCAAATTCCCTCTTTGAGAGTCTTGATGGACGTGAAATTGCAAGAGGCTGAATGGGTAAGGACCCGGTATGAGGAGTTGAGTCTAATTGAAGAGAAGAGGCTGGCAGCCATCTGTCATGGGCAGTTGTACCAGCAACGGATGAAGCGTGCTTTTGACAGAAAGGTACGACCTCGGGTGTATCACGTAGGTGATATGGTGTTGAAAAGGATCCTTCCTCCTCAAGACGATCGTGGGGCAAATGGATAGACAATTATGAAGGTCCATTCGTGGTCAAGAAGGTTTTCTCTAGCGGAGCCTTGTTGCTAACGACCATGGATGGCGAAGATCTTCCATCCCTTGGGAATGCGGACGCAGTTAAAAGATACTTCGTGGAAAAAGAGACCCGCTGGACGAAAAGAACAAAATAGTCCAGGCAAAAATGGGCATCCCGGCGAACCAAAAAATAGAAAGAAAGGTTCGGGCAAAAGTTAGGGATAAAAAGAAAATTGTACACCCGGCAAGTCGAAAACCTGAAAAGGCGACTTGGGCAAAAAAGGGTATCCCGGTGGACTGAAAACCCGAAAGGGCTGTCCAGGCAAAAGAGGGATTGAAACGAACAACTGCGTCTAGCATGATCGTTTTTGCTTTGGTTAAAGCAACACGGATAATCCCCGGTAGGGATCAATCGGAATCGTCTTGTTCAGAAGGCAGAAAGCACGGAGAGTCTGAGGACATATGGGGTGTAACCGAGTTGGAACTCGATGAGATCACGGGTTTCACATTGCCATTAGGATAGATTTTTCCTTTTGTGCGCAATTACCTCTTTTCAGGAATTGCTTCCGTTGTATTTCTCAATTTGAGCCACACATTTTTCCAATCAATAAAATGCATATTCAGTCAAATAATTTTTGTTTTTGTTTTTCATTACCGCTTTGATTGCAAAAACGTCCAATTATTGTGATAAAGAATCCTTGCATTTTAAGACATACAGGTCCCTTCCAATGCATGCTTATAAGATTGAAGCTTGAAATCTTATTCGGAAGGTTGAGTGACCCAAGTGTTGAAATCTTGACACGCCTGGGGCATGGTTTTATCTAACGATCTCTTTTGCAGGTACTGTTAGATATTTTCCCTCACTTGCAGGTTGTGATCTGGAAGCTTTTGACGAAACAAATCCCCATGGAGTCCAATCAGGGACGAATGAATGGAAGAATGGTGAAAGGACGACGGAAGGATGTACGACGATCCTGGATATTAATCAAGAAGACTCTTCAAAGTCTGAAAATTGAAAAGTCTGTATAAGTCCCAGGAGTTCGCTTTCCGTCGAGAACGAAGCGGTTTGGAATATAAGATGATGGAGCAGAAAAGTCCAGACGAGTCTGGGAGCTCTCAAAAGTGGAAAGCTGACACTGGAGTTGGATATTGAGTGCCCTGGTTCGACGAGTCGGTGGGTGTGTTCAGTACCAGGTTTTCCCAACTCCCTAAGCAGAGTCAGAATGACTAATTCCCCAGCAGATCCAAGGTCTGTGGCTTCCCTAGCAGGGTCAAGATGGTTATCTCCCAGCAGGTTTCAGATTGATGCTTCCCCCAGTCGCCAGGTCTGGAGGTTGCTGTTCCCCCAGCGGAGGTATCTGTGGGTGGTGGTTTCTCAAGCAGAGACGGGATTGTTGTATCCCCAGCAAGTCAAAGACCGTTGTTTCCCCACAGAGTGCAAAGGAGGTTTTTCCCCAGCAAGGGTTGCCTATTTCCCAGTAGCAGTGCTATTCCCCAGCAGGGTGGAATCGGAGTATTGGCGAGTTCCTCGGCAGAGTGTCTCGAGCTCCCCAGAAGAGTCCCTTGAGGGGGATACTTTTTATACATTCATCATGTAGAGTAAGCGAAGCATATTGCATAGAAAAAATAAATCGCGTAGCATTTCCATAATTATGGAGCATTACGCAGAAAAATCAATCATGCATCATATTGCAAGCATGAGCTAGTCTCAGACCGTGGTTACCGTTTGAGAAGTGGTTGCATGAGGGTGAAGGTGTTGCTCCGAGGAGTTTGGCACCGTTTTTTATCAACAGTACTTCCCCAGTAGTGTGATACTGGAGGAAACTTTTCCGTCGGACAGAGATGGGAATGTTACGCGATCAGCGCGATTCAAGCCGTGGATACCGCTTGAGATTTGGTTTCACCGGATGGTGAAGATGTTACTCGGATGAGTTTAACATCATGACGCAATCAACGCGATTCAAGCCGTGGATACCGCTTGATATTTGGTTTCACCGGATGGTGAAGATGTTACTCGAATGAGTTTAACATCATGACGCGATCAGCGCGATTCAAGCCGTGGATATCGCTTGATATTTGGTTTCACCGGATGGTGAAGATGTTACTCGGATGAGCTTAACATCATGACGCGATCAGCGCGATTCAAGCCGTGGATACCGCTTGAGATTTGGTTTCACCGGATGGTGAAGATGTTACTCGGATGAGTTTAACATCATGACGCGATCAGCGCGATTCAAGCCGTGGATACCGCTTGAGATTTGGTTTCACCGGATGGTGAAGATGTTACTCGGATGAGTTTAACATCATGACGCGATCAGCGCGATTCAAGCCGTGGATACCGCTTGAGATTTGGTTTCACCGGATGGTGAAGATGTTACTCGGATGAGTTTAACATCATGACGTGACCAGCGCGATTCAAGCCGTGGATACCGCTTGAGATTTGGTTTCACCGGATTGTGAAGATGTTACTCGGATGAGTTTAAACATCATGACGCGATCAGCGCGATTCAAGCCGTGGATACCGCTTGAGATTTGGTTTCACCGGATGGTGAAGATGTTACTCGGATGAGTTTAACATCATGACGTCAGGTCAGCAATGTTCCCCAGTAGTACGATACTGGAGGAAACTTTTCCGTCGGGCGGAGATGGGAATAAAATCAAAGGACGTTACGCGATCAGCGCGAAAATACAGTTCAATCAGAGAAAAGGAAAAAGATTATCGATCAGAAAGTTTTCGGGGTTCAAGAAAAGCATAAAAAAGAGATGATAACCCCCAGCGGATATGTGGTGTTCAGGCCATGGTTATCCATGCGCTACCATTTATTTTGGTATCCAGGTCGACATTCTGTTTCGGTGATCAGGCCAACTTTCTCCGTACCAAACAGATTTTTCTTCAAGATTGTTTCTTTGCCGATTCTGACAGGCGCTGTTAATTATTTCCCATCAGAGTGAAAATTGTTCGTCTGTTCTTTGTATTCAATCACTCTTCATCCTGATCATCTGAAAGCCGAGGCTATTCATATCGACAGGTTCACAATGGATTGAATAGGGGCAGCTGTAACACCTCAAAATTTGCCCTCCTCTCTTGGGACTAGCTTAACATATTGCATATCATTTTTTTAGGTCATTAGTCATTGCATATTTGCATATCATGTGGCTACATTGAACAAGTCATCCTCCAAGTCTTGGTCAGAAGATAAGAGGTTGAGATTCAAGCTGAGGGTTTTCATTGGACTGATCACTAGCCATCTGAGGGTTGTGCATCAATTAGGGTTTCATGGTTCCTCAAGGAGATTGAGCTTCATCTTGGTAGAAATGGTACATCATCATCATCATGGTTTTGTCATCATCAAGAGATTGATCAGATACCTTGAGATTAGGGTTTTGACCTCTGGTCAACCCTAATCATCTGCATTGGGCCAATCAGGGCTTGGCAAGGAGATGGGGTTTTCAATGGATATGGGTATCATTTCATGGTTATATTGAGCTTATGGAAGCTAGGGTTTCATCATTGAGCCATTTCATCAGGAGTTTGAGGCTCAAGATCATCAGTGCACGGCCAATTCATCTATCAATCAGCAAAAGTCAACTGTGGTCAACTGTGCCTGAATTCATGGATTTGGAGGAGGGAGAGAGTTAGAGACACTTCATTCATGTCTAAACAAGTTTCATTTGACATTTCAAAGATCAAGAATGAAGAAAATAAAGTCAGATGGAAACTTTCCAAAAATAGAAAGTGACTTGTAATTGAAAATTGCCAAAAATGGAAAGTTTTTCTCCTCAAAATTACGTGTCCAAAAATGCTTCAAATGGAATTTTGTTCAACATGAAAGTTGAAGATCTTGTTCTCCCATTTCCAAAAAGTCCAAGAACATGAATTTCTCATGTGTGGTTGGCATGTTATGATCAAATCATTTTCAGAAAAAGTTGATTTTTAAAGTGGCATAACTTTTGAATGGAAAGGCCAAATTGGGTGATTCTTTTTTGAGCAAACCACATTTGACATGTACTTTCATGATGCATCATCACATTTCATCAAAAATCATCATATCAAAATGGCATTTTTCAAGTGGACTAATTTGTATTTTGGTGGGAAAAAAGGTGATTTTGAGAAATACATGTCATTTGCATACCAAACCAATTCCAACACATCATAAACATCATTTTGGACTTGCTTGAATGGTTTTTGCACTGTTACATTGGCTGCATTTTGAAAAGGGCATTTTGGCCAAAACACTTAAATTGCATTTTGCTAATTTCACTTGAATTTGCTAATCTTGATTAACAATTGGATTAGGAAGTGGTATATATGCTTAATTGTAACAGAATTCACATAATCACACTTCACTTTTTCAGATCCACAATCACAATCTCAAAATCAAAACCAAAATTCTCTCAATTCTCTCAAATTTTCTTCACACTTTTTTCACTTTTTGGATCGAAATTCTTGATTCTTTCTGCTTCTTGTTGCACTAATCTTCTTCTGCAGGTGAAATTGAAGATCTGTTTGAAGCTAACAGTGGAAGATCTTGACCAAATCGCAACTGTTGCAACCTTGAGCATCCATGGCATTTTGAGATTTCTCCATCATCAAGCATTTCTGAGCTAAAGAACTCACTCCATTCACTTTCCTAATCATCATTGAACTTCTGTTTGCAACTTCCAAGCCTCGAAAACACCAGAATCGTGAGCTGCACATTCATAAGGTGAGAATTCAAATCCTTCGATTCTTGCAATTAACATGTGTTTTAGGTAGATCTTGCAACATAGAGTAGACTGCAGCTTGAATCGTTGAATTTCGTTGAGTATTGAGTGAGAAATCTGGAATTGAAGTTTGACATGTAAATGTTCTTTTGATCGATTTGAATTTGTTAGTTTGAATTAGGAAAAATTAGGTTGATATTCATGATGTGTGTTGAGAGATCTTTCCAACGGTGTATAGATTGTATGATTTGGTTAAGATTTGTTCATGCTGGGTTTTGATGATGAACGCGCGAAGAACACGTTCAAAAATTTCAGAAATAGGCTGTTTGATCCTCAAATTCGTGTTTGGCCTTGCTGTTAGCGTTTGTGAACAGTAGCGCGCGCTACTTGCTGTTTTGAATAGGGACTCGGTTCGATCCCACTGTACAGCGGTTTCCTTTTTGCCTTGCCACATTAATTTCCATATGCTTTCATGTGCTTTACATACTTGTTCAACATTTTTTTATTTTTTCCTCAACATCAAAAATCCATATCTCACTCGATTTTGATCCAAATTTGATTCAATTTTTTGTGCCATTCTCCTTGTGATGTGATCCATTTTTTGGTTATTTTTAATCATGTTGTGCACGTGTGGAAAAATTATTTGGCTAGGGATTGTTTGAATGTGTCCTTTTGTGCACCATGCTCACCATTTTGATCATAAAATCTTGATGCTTCATTAGAAATTTTTGAAACTTTGCAAGTGTGTTCTAGAAATCTTAAGGAGCATTTTGATATGTGATTTGCAATTTTTGAGTTCCAGGATTGAGAGTTATGACATGATCTTTAGAGGTGTTACATTTTGTGCCATGCCATGCTTTGTGCAACTTCTTGATTTTATTTTCTATGCTTGTTGAACTTGAGTTGAGCTGGATTTTTGCATGAGATTACATATGGATGTTGAGAAAACATGTGAATTTCTTTGGAATTTTTGAAAGCATTTCCTATTTGATTGGGATTTTGTTTGCTGTTTAGTCATTTGTGGACCTTTTGTGAGACATGTTTCCATTTGATTTGTGAAATTCTGGTTATTAATTGGATGGATGTGAAATTTGACATGTGTATGGTAGACACTTTGAAGTGCATCATGGTTTTGGTCTCATTCATTTATCATGTTTGATTTCTGTTTTATGATTGGTTGAAATTGATGCTTGTTTTGATGCCATGTATGGGCTTGCTTGGACTTGTCTGGACTTTATGAATTTCATTGACTTGCTTCCCTTGGTCCAAATGAGCTGAAATTTGGTATGATTGACATGTTATGGATGCTGTTTGATCAGGAACTTTTTGGGGATTTATTGAAATATTTTGGTATTGATTTGATTGTGATCATTCTGTTTGGTCCTTTGAGGTTCTAAATTGCATGTTTGGTGCCTTTTCTTTCATGAAATGATAATGATGAATGATATGAATGTGGAACCACTTGGGTTTGATTCTTAATTGTTTAATCTTGATGTTGGATAATTTTCACTTGCTGTTTTGAATTTTTCATCTCCTTTGGACCCTAGGCTTGTCCTAGTGGTCTTGTTTCTCACGTTTGGATGTGCTTTTCAGGTTAAGAAGCAAATGCTTTAAGGAGATTAATGCAAGTTGATTGAGTTTGGTTGATTGTTATAAACTAACTTGGTTTATTTTGTAGGATGCTTGGCTCACTTGAGTTGGTTGTGCTTTGCACATGTGATTGATTGTGTTGACTGTTGATTCTTATCTTGTCTGTTTTGACTTTATGATTGGTATACTGACTGAATTAGATTGATTTCAGGTACTTTAGTCGCTAACAGTTCCCTTGAGAACTTGCTTGTGTTGCTGCTTGGTTGTATAAACCAATTGAGGTAGAATTTCTTTTCTCCATGTAGTCTGGAAGACCTGGCCTGTTACTTGGCCAGGCACCTGTCTGAAGTCCTCCTTAAGAGGCAATGTTTGTGCTTGTTTATTTTTGTCCCCAAGCAGGAAAAGACCTTGATTAAGGCAATTGGCAGAACCCAAGGGATGTGCAATCCATCCCCTGCTATTCTTGTTGAGTCGTCCCTCTGCTCACACTACTGTGTTGATGCATTGGGATATTAACCCAAGATCTTGTACAGTTGTACAGTTGAGTCAGTGTCATAAGTGTAGAAGGGTTCCCACTTTCTGAACCCACACTTCTTTGTCTGAAGCTCTCCCTGGCCAGGGATAAGAGCTGTGAAGTCTAATCTTCACTCACCTTTCATCTGGCTTCACCCTGACTCTCAATGTCAGGGTTAAGAGCTAACACCACCCTGACACAGTTGTGTTGCTTTTGCAACTTAACCCTTGATTGAGCCCACCTTGTCTGGATATAGTGTGTGCTAATTGCGAATGTTTGCTTTGTTTTGATTATGTTTGCATGACTTGCTTTGCCTGGTTAGGATTAGCTTGCTGCCTGAGCAAGTTAGGATAGAAACCTTAACTTAGGGACGATGTGCATGATAACATCTAGGCTCGAGTTAGTCTCCCTAGTTGTGTCTCCCTTTGTTATCTGGTTAGGCTAGACTTTCTCCCCTGTTAAGGGGAACTACGTCGCCCTGATCCTCATACCAGATGAGGTACGTAGGCAGGAGACCGTGCGAGGTCTCTCCGGGCAACCTTTTCTTCTTTTCGTGTGCGTTTGCTTGATAGTTGCTAGGCTCGAGTTCCCGACTCCCTAGTAGCTTGTTGCTTGTTTGTTCTTGTGTGTGTCAGGATATGGATGTAAGACCAGCGATTGGCTGTCCGTATCCTGAGTGTGTTTGTTTGGTTCGGAAGCCGATGTAAGTCCAGCGATTGGCGTTCGGGTTCCAGGTTTGCCTGTGTTTGTGTGTGTCTTGTTTGGCGTGCGTGAGCCGAACTACGGTAGCTCTGATTCTCGTTCCAGACGAGATACGTAGGCATAGGATGCGACATCCTAGCGAGCCCTCTCCCCTGTTCTCTCACCTGTGTTGTCTTCAGTGTGTGTGTGTGTGATGTTTGTTTTAGCAACCTTTTCCTATCTTTTGAGCGTGGATCCCGTCGAGTACGACGGATGCGTAGGGGTGCTAATACCTTCCCTTCGCATAACCGACTCCCGATCCCATTCTCTTTGGTCGCGAGACCATGCTTTTCCAGGTTTACTCTGAGCGTTTCCTTTCCCTCTTTTGGGATAAATAACGCACGGTGGCGGCTCTGTGTTGTTTTGTTTTAGCCCGCCGGTTGTTTTTCGCAGATGCGACACTCACTCATGGCCTTCCCATACATAGTAGCTTGAGCAATGAGGAACTCAGAAGGGAGACCTTGAATTCCACCTTTGGTAATCATATGAGCACCAACCAAAGATTCATCTATGTGCAACATGTCTGCTATCTCTTGTGAAGTAGGAATACTCTCCAAGCCACTGAACGACACCTGATCCAGAATAGGTATACCCACAAGATAAGCATACTCCTCAAGGGTAGGCAAAAGCTGGAAATCCGGAAACGTGAAACCCAAGAGATCTAATACATAAGATGTCAAATTCCTTAACTCTTTCAATTCTGGTTGTCTGAAACTGTACTTCTTTGTATTCCTTCTTTGTCTTTCCATGTCTGAAAATTTTACAAATAAACCCCTTAAGTTCCTTGAAAATTTTCTTATTATTTTGATGATATGAATGCAAATGGGTGCATGAATGCATGAATGAAACAATCACACTCAAGGATCAAGCAAAGCACACCAAACAAAGGTCATGGGATGGATCATATTATCCTTAATATCAACCATCCGTTTTGGTGGATTATGGTTTACACCTTATCAACACCCAAGTTCCATTGATATTAAGGATACCTGAACGAATCAACCATGAATCAAGGGTTTGTTGTAAGTCACGAGCATGGAGTTAGGTTAAGAACCACCCAAAAGGGAGTGTACTAAGGTTTAAACCTGCCAAACATGTTCTACAAGAGGTTCCCATAGTCATCATCCCATCTTTTGGATATTATCGGAGAAACGACTACTCGTATTCCAAAAATATTCTCAAGAGAGACTCTTATGAGTGTAGTATCGCGTAACAATCGTATCAAATCTTACACTTGAACGACCTTCGCACTACATCCTAAGCATAGGTCAAGATGGGTTTGGTAAACTAAGGTCCTTGGCTTCTAAGGTCTATATTGGAAAAGTAATGTCTAACCACAACTTACTTGTGTGACATTATTGATCCCAACATAACCTCCACCAAGTGAATGGACTTGCAAGTCAACTTGCTAAGGAATAACTCCACACAAGTCGACAAGACTATGCCATTCTCCTATCCTAACTGCACTCGAGTTCGGGTATAGAACTCATCTCACGAAGATCACCAAGCATACAAGGAATTAATATTCAAACAATTCAATCATTACATACAATACAATAATCCCAAATTGCACAAAAATATGTCACAAAAAATAATATACAATACAATTCAACAAATATGAAAAGTAGGCAAAACCCACTAGGCAAATTATTTATCCCCAGCAGAGTCGCCACTTTTCTATAGCGGGGTATTCGTTACCATTAGAGATATTGACTAAATCCAAGGTAAATCATACAAGTCGAGTCGCCACCGCACTTCTATTTATCCAAAGGAATGGTTAGAAAGCGAACAAAAACCTAAAAGTTTTATCGAATCAAAAACTAGTAAAAATGTCAGAGATCTGGGTAAGGGGGTTGGTTATGCAATGGGAAGGTATTAGGCACCCAAAGCATCCTAGGTACTCCTAGGGAGCCCTTTTCACATTTGTTGTAAGGATGTTGTTTTTTTTTGTGAAAATTTATTTGTGCAAACATGATTGAAGGGATGAGAAAAGAATATACAAATTTATTTACATTTTGTGTTTGAATGGATGAACCCATTGCCTACGTACCATCTTAAAAAAAGATTAGGATCAAAACCTCGTAGTTCGGGGTAAAAAAATTCAAAAAGAAAAGTTGGTGAATTGATTGGTCCAAAAACCTTAAGGTCTTTTGTTATCAAAGGGAGAAAACTCAACCTAAAACCACAAATCCACCATGTGAGGATAGCTTCGACATGCTAGTGAGGGGTTAACCCTATAATAAGCATGGAAGACTCATTGTCCATCACTAAGGATAAAGGTGAGTATTATATCTACCTCAAGGATAAATCAAACCTAATAGCTAATGGTTATAAAAAAAGGGTTTGATTAAGAAGGTGGCCATTGAAACCACAAAAAGTATTTGAATGGGTTATATTTACCAATTCAAAGTATTTACAAAAATATGGTTAAAGTGGATTAAAAGGTTCAATTCAGAATAAGTGTTATGAAAAATAAGTTTTGAAAATCAAAAGCATAAGGCTTAGGTTTCTAATGTTGAAAACAAAAGTTATTGTTTGCACAAAAAGTTTTGGCTTGGGTTAGAATGGGGAAAAAAAGGGTTAAATTCCTAAACATACAAGAGATAAGGGAAAAGAAAATAAAACCACATTAGGAGTTCCCCTCTTGAGATCATATTGATGATCCAAGTAGCTCCCATCCTTTGGAATAAGCAGTCACAAACAAATTAATCGGAATAAACCTCCAGGGGGTATCCCACAAATAAAGTGGAACACCAGGCCATCTCTGCAAGAGTCATGTGAGCCCTCACAAAAAAATTTAACAAACAGGTTAGAGAAACAAGATAGGGTAATCAAGAGTTGCCCACAAATCAAAATGTAACCACATGAATCATGCCCTTAAAATTCTCACAAAAAAAAAGCTCACAAAAAGCAACCAAGGGCAGGAGGCCTAAACCTCTTGTCAAACACATACATTAAAAGGGTATCAAAAAATTTCAGGTTGAAAGCCTAAAGTAGTGGAAATAGGGCATACCTGATTGGGGAGGATCGATTGAAATTGAGTTGCACCCGTGAGGTTTGCAGAGAAATCTGAGGGTTTGCCTCTGGAGGTTGCTCTGAACTCTGTCAGCTCTTCTCTCACTTTCTCTTTCCTGCCAGGGTAATAGGAATGGCCTCCTTTCACTTTCTTTTTCCTGCCATAGTAATAGGAATAGAATGTCCTTTTGTTTCACTGAAACTCTGAATTTATAACCTGGTTTTTGTGGACCTGTGGGCTCAAATGAGAGAGGCCCAAGTCCAATTTTTTTTTTTGTTATTTTTTTTTTTTAGTAAACAAAAGTAAGAGAAACAATGATGTATAATTCAAGCATGCTTGGTGATCTCAAACCAATCACAAGGAGTCTCACCCAAAGGCAAAGGGAACCAAGATGCTCATGATCCTTGAGGCTATGCAAATGCAATGTTATGATGCCATGAGGGATCTTAGGGTCAAAATTGGGGTCTTATAGTCGGGCTCCAAACTAGCTTTGTTGAAACCCCTATAGTCAACACACATTCTAACTTTGCCATCCTTCTTAGGTATATACACGATGTTTGCGACCCATTGAGGTTACTTTTCCACTGCTAGGAAACAAGCGTCACATTGTCGTTTTTCCTTCTCACGAATTTTAAGAGCAATGTCTGGTCTTGTCCTTCGAAGCTTTTGTTTCACAGGTGGGAAGTCTGGTTGAAGTGGTAGCTTATGCTCAACAATATTTGTGTCTAAACCGACCATATATTGATATGACCATGCAAACACATCCACATACTCTTGTAGCGGCTTGACAAATCTCTCTTTGACGATTTCCTCAAGTGTGGTCTTAATCTTGACCTTCTTCTTCTCTTTGTCTGTGCAAAGGTTGATTGTCTCAACCAGATCTTAATGTGGCTGAAGGGCTTTAAACTCGTGCTTGAGCAACCTTACCAACTCATCGGGGATATCATAATCATCCTCACCCTCTTCTTCCGCTTGGTAGATGGGGAGCTTAAAGTTATAAGAGGTCGTAGGGTCATTGGATTCAATAGGTTTATTGATTATTCTGCATTTTTTTAAATGATGGCTTTTAGAAAAGTGATAATTAAAAATGCAAAAAGAAAAACATATTCTTAGTTTTGAAAATATTGTCATTTCTAAGAAGAAAAACAAACAAAAAAACTAATTGAACAATAAGAATTGAACAAAATGTCTTTTATTCATTATGATGATCTTTTGAAAATAAAAGAGAGGCCCTACACATGATCCTTTAGCCTTAGGCATAACTAAGGATTTAAAAAAGAAAACAAATTTACTTTGACATGGGGATAATTTTAGGAATATCAATTGCCTCTCAGTTGTTCAAAGCAGCTTCACAATGGTATACCAGATATGGCATTTCTTCCTCCATTGTGTTCTCTTAAATAGAATTGACTTGATTTCCATGGATGTAGCCAGTGCTAAGAAATATCTCCTGGAGGCTTCGTACATGGTCCTTTGCAGGGACTCAGGATTCTCTTCTGGAAGGGGACATAAACCCTAAACCCAATTGATCATTATTATCACATATGTTGATTATTTATCCCCAACCTTCAGGGGTTCCACTTTCCAATGTTGACATTACACTCTTCAAGGATGCAAAGGATGAGTTTTCCTTCTTATTGAGGTCCTTTCCTTCCATAAAAGTGGCTTTGGCTATCTCAAGAGCTTGGAAAGATGTTTCTATAGCATCCTCATCAGCCTTAATATACCGAAAGGAGGACAAGTGGAAGCCACTTCCCCAATGGCATGTATCCAGGGACTTCCTGTCATACCCCAAATTTGACCTCCACTTTTTATTTTTGGATCAAGATTCATCTGCACACCATTCATGACAATCTCATATGTATCATACAAGCACCTTAACATCCGTAAGCATCTTCATAGATTTAAAAGTTTGTAGTGGGATTCATGGCTTGGTATTCATATGTATCAAGTCTAAACCCTAACTCTTGCTTGTGGGATACTCTTGGTTCTTGATTTAGTCCTATAACCTAGTGCTAGGGGGCATGTGATGTGGAGGTAGCTTCTTGAGCCTTGGAATTTGTTCACTTCACCTTTCACCTTGATCCTGGAAATCCTAATTTGTTGATCCCCCTTGTTTAAGGCATTGTGGAATATATGATCATCTTTTGACCATGCAATCTTGAAAATACTAGGCCCTTTCCCTTGTTGCTTGTCTAATCATTTATTACTTGATCCTTGATCCCAAACCCTAATTTAGGAGGCGCACCTTGGTTTAGCACTTATTGGTCTTGCTTAATCATCCAATCACTTATGTATTACCTCATGCCCTAATTATTGCTTCAAGGCCTTATTCTATTCATTGCATTGGTTGTACTTGACTAAGCTTTGGTTAGCTATTTCTTTGCTTGACTATTTACTTGTTCATGCATCCATATCCATGTCATTATGCTGCCTCACTCACATGTTTTGCTTTGATTCCATCCACAGTCTTGGCAAAGTCAATAATACAAGTTGCATTCAAGACATGTAGTTGCTTGGTTTACAAGCTTTGTTCATCACTTTGGTCCATTGTTTGTTTTGCATTGATTCTTATTGTGGATTCCCTACTTCATCATTTCATTTGTATACCATTGCTTATTAGTCAATTTATGACATTTATGATCCATGATGATTTTATACACATGCTTGATCACTTGATACTTTAAACTCATTTATTCAAACTTATGGCTCATGGTTCATATTTCATTCAAACATGATTTTAGTAGACAAAGAAAAACATTGTTTCATTACATTCAACAAGCATGATTATACAAATACTCATTCATACAAATGCCCATTCCATCATTTTTTACAAAAGAAAATAGGAAGAAAAATATTTGACCAAGGTTGACTTTTGTCAACTTTGACCAAAGTCAACACCCTTTTTTCTATAGTCTTAACTTCCATATTTTCAATCTTCATAACATTCATTACTAGCATTCATCCATATGATTTTCAATTTCATTACCAAAGTGTGTACTCATAAAATCATAACACATAACATGTTTCCATTATGCAAAGTTTACAAGTCCCTACATCAACAAAATCCTATTATACAAACCCATATGACACGATCCAAAAGAATACATAACTCATGCATTTTGCAAGCCTAACGGTATCCTATCCTAATGCCTAAAACATGTCATACTTCAAGAAGGAAAACATGCTGCTTGGGATTGGCAACCCATGTCTTCCATGCTCCATTCACCATTAGTTTGTCCATGCTTCCATTGAACAACAACAAGACCTTGCCATGCTTTACAAACTTGCAACAACTCTAACATTTTAACCACCCTACAATACCAGTTCAACATTAGTCCAAGTTAGCAACAATGCCATCTGCAACAGGCTAAGCGAATGCATTAATGCATAACAAGATGACCACATACGCAGACCTTCAAGCAACATTGGCACTGCATCAATCCAACATGACATCATGGGCAATGCAAACCTGCAATGCATAACAAGTAGGCCTTCCGTAAACAATTTCTTACAGAAGCAAATCAATTCAAGAAACCATAATAGCAAGGCATTTACATGAGCTAACAACATACCACAACCATGAAATCAAATTAACCTTCTAACTGAACCCAAAACAAAACCAGTATGTTTATCACAACCAGTTAACTCATTTAAAACCAATTCACTCATATCCAACTCAACAAGAATTGAAATTAGAAATTAAAGCGGGACCACACTAGTTTTCACTATAGACAAAAACACATTTCAATCACACATTCTTTCACTGAATACAATTGTCCTCATAGACTCACACTCACTCTTCACACACTTGCATCACACGAGTCTCACATACGATTAACTCTATTTAAACTTTCATTTTTTGCATCTTTGGGGTGCGAAAAATGGATACTCCCTTGCACACAAAATCATCACTGATATAAATAAACCAATTCAGTCACACAATAACACACACAAAGAATCATTCAACTTCACTCCATCTCTGAAATCTCTCAATCTCAATCACAAGAAGGGGAAGAGAAGAGAAAAAGAGATCGAATTAACTTACCTAAATTCAAAGTAATTTGAATTCATCAGAGCCACTGTGCCAAAGTTTCTTTTTCGATCGACTCATCAAGTAAAAGTTACCATTGTGTAGAGGACGCTTCAAAGAACCATAGCCCTCTCCCAATTGTTTGAATCCATACACTAACGAAATTCAATTTTAACTCCAAGCTCTAGGGATCCACCTATATCAGAGTCAATCCAGACTTGTCTTTGAGTTGTTGGACATTTGATGTCCATTTTTGAGCTTAGGATGAAGTGAGGGTCATTTTCATGTAGTTGGTTGATGTTTCTGGGTTCTTCGTCGCTGCCGGAGGAGATGCCGGTGCGACATAGACGGTGGGGATTCAATTTGAAATGGTTTGCATATTCTGAATGCCCCCCATTCTATTTTTTTCCCATGGTGATTGGGCTTGGGCTACATGTTTTCTCCTCTCACTCTCAAATCCGGAAAACACCCCATGGCCCAAATCACTCTATTTATTTTTTCTTTTTATTTTATTATGAATTTTATTTTATTTTGCTTCACTATTTCAATTTTATATTATATATTTTGATCATATATTGAACTCTACTTCATTTTGACTTTGATTTGATTTTAAATTCATTCTTTGTTAATATTTTTTATCTTGAATTTTATTCATTATTATTTTAATTCTTTTTCAGTCATTCTTATTCAAATTGTTGATTGCTTTGGTTTTTGTTTAAATTGATGACTTGGTTGGTTTTGGTTATTGTGTGTATCAAGTCTTCCACATCTCAAATCATTCATAGATGGACTTGAGGTTGATTCAACCTTCCTTTATCAAAAACTATTGATAGATGATCATGAATCATCTTTAACACTTTGCATCGATGATAGGTTATCCCTCGACGCGCCATATTTTAAGTCCTTTGATTTATGGATAGATGGATCCCTATGTGGCTTCTTCACTCTCTTTGTCTCCATCCCTCTACTTCTTTTATTTAAACCATTGTGGGTCATGTTTCAGGATATTAACTTACTGTTAATTCTCTAACATGTTTATCACATGGATTATTATTGAACGGCCTCAGATAGGTATGAATTCTACACAAGCCTACTTTTGATTGCTTAACATAGAGCTAAATTGTCCCGATGCGATCAATTGACCACTAACAATTACCAACTATTAAATTAATGACTTTACTTTCTTGTCATTTACTTTTATCATTTAATTTAAGTTATTAATTTGAAGTCATTCACTTTTATGCATTTACCTTTATGCTCCTAACTCCTAACGTATTTATCTTATTGCACTTGATTCTTTTAATTTCTTCTGATTCTTGTTAAGTCACTCTAAATAAAATCTAAACATAATAAAAGAATTAATGGAGTGGATCACACTTTTCCCTGTGCTTGACTTGGAGTGTTGAAGACCTTTTGTACAATGGACTTTAACTTAGGTTTAGAACTTTTTCTTGACTTGGAGTGACCTTGGACCCATGGATCTTACAGACACCTTGACTTCCTTTGCTCCTATTGAACTTTTTAGCTTGTGGTCTTATTTCATCTTTTTTATTCACCTGCTTTATGCTTGTTTCACTCATCTATTAGGCTTAACACACATTAACGCACACAACTTTATTTTAGGCTACCTAACAACGAGACATATGACAGTACCCTTTGCACCCACATGGATTTCTCTTGGGCTACCTAACAATGAGACCTTAGGCTAGTTTTGTATGATCATGCATCCTTTTTTGTTCATCAATCCTATTCCCTTTCACTTGGCTTGATCAAATTTCCCTTTGTCAACCAACTCCTTTTCATCTAGTACACTTCCCCCTTTGTCTTTTTCAAGTGATCATAAGTCCCTTGGTCACTTGATGGGACTTAAATTTGTTACCTTAGAGATTCATCCTCTCAACAAGTTCAAGACTCTCAGTGGTCTACATATCTCCTACGCAGATCTCAATCATCTGACTCATCCCCACAAGCATCTTTGGGAACCAACTTCAACAACTTATCAAACATTGGCTAGGCTTGCATTCCATGAGCCTTAAGCAATAAAGACTGATGAGATGGGATCTTACATACACTTTTATAGAATATCTTTGAGTATGGAATGAATGACCCAGTTCCTCAAAGTATTTGTCTCTGTTCATAGACTTTAGTGCAATTCCAGACAATTCACGGACAAGTCTTCAACCTGCCCTGTAGCTCTTTTTATCTCTCCTTTTGGTTTAAACACCATTTCAATTTTCCAGCAGGGATACAACTTTAAGGTCATTCCCCATTTCTTTCTTTTGACACTACTTTTATTTACGTTCTTGGTTATGACACTATAATTCAGGGATACACCTTTATGGTCATTCCCCATTTCTTGTTTTGACACCACTTTTATTTATGTTCTTGGTTATAACACCACAATTAAGGGATACACCTTCATGGTCATTCCCCATTTCTGGGTTTTGACACCACTTTTATCATTTTGTTCTTGGTTTTGACACCACAATTTAGGGACACACCTTCATGGTTAACCCCCTATCTTTTCCTCTTGGGACACACCTCTTTAGTTAACCCCCATTTCTTGGTTTTGACACCACTTTCTTTCTTTCCTTTCTGGTTTAAACACCACCCTATTCATATATTTTTCTCAGCCTTTCTCCTTGGAACTACGGAGCTCTAACTTCCTTATTGCACTATAAGGATACATAGGCATAGTGATGCGAATTCTTGACGAGCACTTTTCTCCACCTTTTTTTCTTTTCTTTTTCCCCCCGGTTCCACGAACTAAGAAGTTCTTACTTTCTCATTCCACCATGAGAGTACACAGGCATGAGGGCCACGATCCTCCTCGAGCATTCTTTTCCTAACCCTTTTTCTTTTCTGCTGGTACATGAAGATTGTAACACCCATCCAAGCAAGATCATTCAAAATGGTTCCCATAGATTACCATGGATGTAAGGGGTGCTAATACCTTCCCCTTGAATGACTAGTTTCCTTACCTATTTCTATGTTTCCCTTGGGTTTTATCGATATTTTCCCTTCCCTCTTTTGGGATAAATAAATTTCGGTGGCGACTCTGTTGTATCTCCGAGCGTGTCATGCATTCGGTGCGTACACAATTTTTTTCAGCTATCTTCAACTGGTAACTCTGTTGGGGAGTACTCTGGTTTTCTAACTAGAGAGAGAGTCAAGTCTAGTTTTGTTTGTTCTTGTCTGCTTCGGCGTTTATGTAAGACTCCAATTTTGAACCTAAGATCCCTCATGCAATTGCATCATATGTATAAGCATTGGGATCATACATTGGCTTCCTTTTTACCCCTCTTTCATTGGGTTTGTTTTGGGAGAGATCACCAAGCACCATAAGATTGTATCATACTTGTATACTATCAATTTTATTAACCAAAATACCAAAAATATGTCTTTGTATTTGCCTAACTCTTTTGTAGGTAGGGCATGGTTCCCATTGGTCTATCAAGTTCATATCTAGGGTTTAAGACCCTTCTGTTTAAGAGAACAACCAAGGATTGATCCACAAAGTCTCTAAGCATCATATATGAGTCCCAATGATCTCTACATGTTATTTTCATCAAGCATTCTTCAAGAGTGTGGAGTTGATTTGCCTTGGAAACCCTAGTTTGTCTGGGTATCTTAAGTAACTTCTTCAACAAGCTTCTTCACCAATTGATCCAATTTCTCAAGGGGTACTCCAAAATTCATCATATTATGCATATATGATATACCATGAGCCTAAAAAGTCAAGAGAATTTCAAATTAGCAAGTTGGTTGATGGTGGTTGGCCAGATGGATTCATCTGATCAAAACTGGGCCTCCCTGGACCCTATCTCCTACAATTTTCACCATATGAAAATGATTTTAAGAGAAACGTTACTCTAAATGACATTACAAATAAATTTCATGTTGAAGTCTAGAGCTAATTTTTCTTGAAAAGTCATTTCTATGTTTAAACATTAAAGGTCATTTTGTCTAAACCCTAATTTAAAAGTCAACTTCCCAAAGCCATAACTTGCTCATTTTTTATGATATGAAAGATTTCCATGTTGAAAAATCAAATTAAATATGTATACTTCAACTTTGATGTTTGGAATGAAAGCTAAATCAACTTTTATGAGCATGTGATATGAGGATACATTATAGGTCATTTTGGACCAATACCATTGAACAAGTCATTTTCCTCAACTTCAAAAATGCATAACTCTCTAATTCTAAATCCAAATGATGTCAAATTTATGACCATTTTGAAGGTATTTTAAAGAGATACAACTTTGATAAAGACACCTTTCTCCTTTGGAGCTCACATAAAAAGGTTAGTAAGGTGGAACATTGAGGTATATGACTTGACACTTAGAAAAGTTTTCAACATGTTGAAATTTCCAAACTTCCACCTCAAAATTCACCTTGATCCAAGTTCCAAATTAAAATGTGTTAAACACAAGAGTTATTCCTCTTAATCTAAGCTTTCCAAAGAGTCCTAATTCATTTATTTTGGACCAAGTTTGCTAGGGCTGCACATGGTTTTAACAGGCCTGCATCATTGGTGGAAATCAAAGTTCAAATGACCACATAACATTGCCTTACCATTGAAGCTTCATTCCAACCTCATTTTAGATGCATTTGTACCTAATTGGATAGCTTCATGGGCCTGTACACACCCATGCAAGCTTGTGCATGACATTCCCAAATTTGGAAGGAAATTCAAGTGTGCAAAAAACACTCACAATTGCTATAAATATGGACCCTCTTAGCTCATTTGAAAGGATCCTTGCGTGCCAGCTTTGCCCCCTCTCTTCAAAGCCTCACAATTCAATGGAAAACTTGATAATTTTCACTTGAAAATTGAGTTTGAATCTCACTGTTTGGAGATTCAAAATTTCCAGGATCCAAAGCTTCTTTCCATTCCTAATCCACTTCTGCAAGTTATTGGAGCAAGATCAAACAAGAATTGAAGCAAGGAAGAGCAAGTTCTTCACAACATTGAAGGTATTTTCTAGAAATTTCCTTCTCTTAGATTCTCACTCAATTCTCATTAATTCTCTTGGATCTTTGGTTGTCTGAAGTCCTACCAATGAAGGCAAGAAGATTGAGTTGCTTTGAGGTTAAATCGAAGCAACTCAGTTGACACACCTCAAAATTCAACTTCTCATATCTTTCTATATATTTAGAGTTAGTTAAAATTGAGGTCAGATTCGTGCTCTACGCCATTTTTTCTTTCAGATCATGTCCTCCTTTTTCATTTATGTGATGGTGATGACTTAACCAGTCCGGCGAGGTTCGCCTGAGAAGGTGACCGGAGGTTTAACGTCAGTGATGTATTGGACAGGTTTTGAGCCACATGATCAATTCAAATTGTTTTAATCTCGTGCGTTGCTTGTAAGTATCACTTGTGTTACGCGTTGACTAGTGATTATGGTGGAAAGCGCGCTTGTGACCACTTGATCTGCCACCTCAATTAATGAGGGAGATCAAGTGGTCCACATTTTTTTGTATTTTCTGATTTTCATTTTATTCCTTTGATTTTCATTAATTCATATTAATTTTAATATTGATAAAAAAAATATGAGAGTGACACCAAATTTCTTTAAATAAAATCCTCTTTCATATTTTGAATTAAAATTATTTTTTGGATCATTATTAATATTTTTCATGATTTAATTGATTTTTAGATTATTTTTAATTGTTTAAAAATACTTTTAAGTCTCTAAAAATTCTGAAATTTTTTCTCCAAGGTCCTTTGACCTTGTTTGACCTTTGATAAATCCCATGGTCATTTCTTTGGTGTTTTTATGAGGTTTTAGGAATTTGACAAACCATATTTAATTTAGTGCATTATTTTTAGTATTTTTAAATTGAATAAATGTCAAATAATTGTGTTGATCCATTTTGATTGTTTGTATAAGTTTGACTTGTGTTGTTGGACCTTGGTCAAGGTTGATTTGACTTTGTTACGTTAAGATCATTGGATTTAGGGGATTGATGGTACATTCTATCTCCCAAAATGAATGAATGATCTTAATTTGGTAAAATTCCTCCTTTGTCCAATTTGAGTTTTGATCCATTCCCCTCCCTCTTCATCTCATTCCCCTTCTTTATGCATTCATATCATGGACCTATGATATCTCTATATCCTAAGGCTAGTTGATTGCAAAATCAACATAAGTATGGATGAGATTAGGCCACCATTTTTGCATATTCTTTTTTTTTGTGTGGTATGTCTCATGAGCATAGTCCATTATATTATGTCTCTAACATGCATTAACACCAAGATTGTATTGCCCGATCTCAAATAGTTGTGACTTCTACATAAGTCCACTTACGGTTGC
Organism: Lathyrus oleraceus; assembly: GCF_024323335.1. Lineage (NCBI taxonomy): Eukaryota > Viridiplantae > Streptophyta > Magnoliopsida > Fabales > Fabaceae > Lathyrus > Lathyrus oleraceus. Next base: position 451,732,518 of record NC_066583.1, read on the forward strand.
TTAACATATCGCTAAATTTTTGATACAAAAGGCATAACATTTTAGTTAGTAAGATTGTAAGTCTCCCCTCTTTCATGATATTGTGTGGAAACTTGGCCTTTTTTCCTTCCTTTGGAAGATGTCTTGGTTCAAGGATCCATGCTTGTGATAAGTGGGTTGAGTGTTCTCCAAAGAATGACTTAAAATAAAAAGCAAAAGAAATACTAACTTCCAACTCATTAACAACTAACATTTAATTTCAAGTCATTTACTTTAATGCACTTTATTTTTAAGCCTTATTCATTTGCCATTATTCATACCATTCAAATTGTTTATGTTAATGTCTTTTTCACTTTGTCCATTTGGACCATATTTTGTGATATATTTTGCATGTGTATATTGTGCTTGTTTGTGTGGTCTGTAACACCCTTCTAAAATACCCCAATTATTTAATTAAAATAATAAACATATATCAGAGTAATTATGCAGTTAAGGGTGTCACACAATCATTCACACCATGTTCCAAAATAACTGTCATGCTCTTTATTTAATCAATTAAACATTCGCATAAATCGCAGCGGATATAAATCAAATCAATCAAAACATGTAACATACTACATGTAAACTGGTTCAACAATCATTAACAACATAATTCAAAGGTTCCCTCCCGATGTTACATCTATCAGAGCATGACCCACTAAGGAGATTACACTAGACTCCAAGCATTCGCTTCTACTCAACTCATTTCTCGTTACCTGAAAAATAGTTGTAAGGGTGAGTTCCTCAATCGATATAATAAGCATTATAAAATCTCATGTCATGTTAAGTAATTTGACACATTAATCACCCTAATCACAACATAAAATCAGTAACAGCACATCAGCTCAACATCATACTCAACACCAACATAAAACACAAGTATAATCTCAAATCATACTCCATAACAACACAAACACACGTATAATATTGGAATACATCCATTCATATTATACGCCATACATACATTATGCAATGAGACTCCACACATGCGGTACCGACTATTCTTGAACATATAGTTCAAGCTCACCGATCAATCCAGATACGGCTACTAAGCTCACTAGTCCCACTCATTTGAGATCTAATGACTCACTCACTAATTCCTCACCATGGGAATTAGCTACAGCCCCGAAGGCTATGCTATGCACACTAATCATCTAGCATGCAAACATCAACAACAAATCCACAATGATTCACTCACTAATTCCTCACCATGGGAATTAGCTACAGCCCCAAGGCTATGCTATGCAAGCTAATCATCTAGCAATGCAACATCAACAACAAAATCCACAATGGACATATGCTCACACTCTAAGCCATACAACAGTCCATTTACAATTGCATACATAACATGTACATTCACAACATTATGCATACCATCAAACATCATCAACACATGTATCAAAACATCATATCATGTCAAATAATTGAACACAGTATTAGCACACTCTACTAATACCTATACTGCTCAAAACAGCGGGAATTAATCCCTGTTACATCATAGGCCAACATAGGCCAACCCTCAAATAGGCACACAACATTTAAAACACCAATTTTCCACTCTGCAACAGTGTTAACCGGTTAACGCCCTGGGTTAACCGGTTAACGCAGCACAACACGCTTCCTGTCCCAAAACTTAACAGTGTTAACCGGTTAACGCCCTGGGTTAACCGGTTAACGCAGCACAAACAGCAATATTTCAGCAATGACAACAGTGTTAACCGGTTAACACCCTGGGTTAACCGGTTAACGCAGACAAAACAGCAAATTTTCACAATTCAAAACAGTGTTAACCGGTTAACACCCTGGGTTAACCGGTTAACGCAAGACGGAAGCTGTTCCTGCGCTAACTCAAGGCAGAATGCAGAATTCTCCGCATTTTCCGCCATTGGAGGACTTCCGGACCTCCGATTCCAATTCCGTAAAAAGCTACACTTTCGGAAATTTACAACTAACCCAAACACAGATTCAATTACAGTCTAACACCACTTATTCATCAAAATTTCTCAGCATTTCAAAATCCCAATTAGGGTCAAATCAACGGCTTATCACTACCCATTACATATTATCCCATAATACCCATTAATCGACGATAAACCCCCCTTACCTGAGTTAATCCGGCGAATCTCAAGCACCAAGCTCTTCTCTTCTCCAACCTTCTTCCTCTTGCTCTGCCTCTTTGCCCTTTTCCTCTTTCACAATCGCTTCTCTGCTTTTCACGTAAAAACCTTTTTACTTCAATGGGACTTTTTCCTTAATTCCAACTTATATATATATATTTTCCAATTTATATTATTATTCCAATAATAATAATAATTCAGTAATTCCAAAAATAATAATAATAATAATCCAATTATCCAATTAAATTAATAAATATATTATTAACTTAATTTAAATAATTACCATATTATTATCGGGGTGTTACAACTCTCCCCCACTAAAAGAGTTTTCGTCCTCGAAAACATACCTCAAGCGAACAACTCTGGGTAAGACTCCTTCATCTTACTCTCCAGTTCCCAAGTCACATTGCCACCTGCTGGTCCTCCCCAAGCTACCTTCACCAAGGCAATCTCTTTACCCCGCAACTGCTTCAACTCTCGATCCTCGATCCTCATAGGTGATGTTTCAACAGTCAGGTTATCTCTCACCTGTACATCATCTACTTGGACTACATGCGACGGATCATGAATGTACCTCCTCAACTGAGACACATGAAAAACCTCATGCAAATTTGCAAGCGACGGCGGTAAAGCGACACGATAGGCTACCTCCCCTATCCTCTCCAAAATCTGATAAGGACCAATAAATCGAGGTGTCAACTTCTTCGACTTCAAAGCTCGACCAACACCAGTTATCGGAGTAACACGAAGAAACACATGATCTCCCTCTTGGAACTCAAGTGACTTCCTCCTCTTATCATGATAACTCTTCTGACGACTCTGAGCAATTCTCATCTTCTCCTGAATCATCTTAATCTTTTCTGTAGTCTGTTGAACAATCTCCGGTCCAACCACATCACTCTCACCGGACTCATACCAACATAACGGTGTCTGACATCTCCTACCATACAAAGCTTCAAACGGTGCCATACCAATGCTCGAATGAAAACTATTGTTGTAGGTAAACTCAATCAAAGGCAAATAACAATCCCAAGCACCTCCTTTTTCCAAAACACAAGCCCTCAAAAGATCCTCTAATGACTGAATCGTCCTCTCAGTCTGACCATCAGTCTGCGGATGATATGCAGAACTCAATCTCAGCTTAGTTCCCAAAGCCCTCTGCAAACCTTCCCAGAACTTCGATGTAAATCTAGGATCTCTGTCCGAAACAATACTCGACGGAATACCATGCAAACTTACAACCTTCTCAATATACAACTCGGCTAATCTCTCTAACGGATAATCCATTCTGATCGGAATGAAATGAGCCGATTTTGTCAACCTGTCAACAATCACCCAAATGGCTTCAAAATTCTTATTTGTCCTCGGCAAACCAGAAACAAAATCCATACTGATACTATCCCACTTCCACTCTGGAATAGCCAACGGTTGCATTAGCCCAGACGGCTTCTGATGCTCAATCTTTGACTTCTGACAAGTCAAACAGGAATAAACAAAACTCGCAATTTCTCTTTTCATTCCCGGCCACCAAAATAACTTCTTCAAATCATGATACATCTTCGTAGCTCCAGGATGAATACTCAAGCCACTACGATGTCCTTCCTCCAGAATACTCTTCTTAAGTTCGGTAACATCCGGAATACACACCCGATTACCAAATTTCAAAACACCATTCTCATCAACTCTGAATTCACCACCTTGGCCTTGATTCACTAAAGTCAACTTATCAACCAAAAACACATCGGATTTCTGACCCTCTCTAATCTCATCCAGAATACCACTTGTTAACTTCAACATTCCCAATTTAACACTATTGTGAGTACTCTCACACACCAAACTCAAGTCTCTAAACTGCTCAATCAAATCCAATTCCTTAACCATTAACATAGACATATGTAACGATTTCCGGCTCAGCGCATCAGCTACTACATTTGCTTTACCCGGATGGTAATTCAAACCAAAGTCATAATCCTTCAGAAATTCTAACCATCTCCTCTGTCTCATATTCAGTTCTTTCTGATCAAACAAATACTTTAAACTTTTATGGTCACTGAAAACCTCAAATCTCGACCCGTACAAGTAATGCCTCCATAACTTCAGAACAAACACTACAGCTGCTAACTCTAAATCGTGTGTCGGATAGTTCTTCTCATGAACTCTCAATTGTCTCAAAGCATAAGCTATAACCTGCTTATTCTGCATCAACACACCACCCAAGCCCAACAATGAAGCATCACAGTAAACTTCAAATGATTCCGACGAACTCGGTAATATCAGGATAGGAGCAGTAGTCAACCTTCTCTTTAACTCTTGGAAACCTTCTTCACATTTCGAGTCCCAAACAAACGCTTGCCCCTTTCTGGTCAACATCGTCAACGGTAACGCCAACTTAGAAAATCCCTCAATGAACTTCCTATAATAACCTGTAAGTCCAAGAAAACTCCTTATCTCAGAAACTGACTTCGGAGCTTCCCACTTAGATACCGCTTCTATCTTAGAAGGATCAACAACAACACCACCTCTTGAAATCACATGACCAAGAAAACTAACCTCTTCTAACCAAAATTCACATTTAGAGAGTTTAGCAAATAACTTCTTTTCTCGTAGAACTTCTAAAACCACTCTCAAATGCTCAGCATGCTCTTCTTCAGATTTTGAATACACCAAAATGTCATCAATAAACACCACAACAAACTGGTCTAGGTACGGATGGAAAATCCTATTGATATACTCCATGAATACTCCAGGCGCATTAGTCACACCAAAAGGCATTACAGAATACTCATAATGTCCATACCTTGTTCTGAAAGCAGTCTTCTGAATATCCTCAGTTTTCACACGTATCTGATGATACCCAGATCTCAAATCTATTTTGCTGAACACACTCGCACCAACCAACTGATCCATCAAATCATCAATCCTCGGCAAAGGATACCGATTCTTGATCGTCACTTTATTCAGTTGCCTGTAGTCCACACACAACCTCATAGTACCTTCTTTCTTCTTAACCAACAACACTGGTGCACCCCACGGTGACACACTCGGACGAATAAATTTCTTATCCAACAGATCTTCCAACTGACTCTTCAATTCAGCTAACTCAACAGCAGAGATACGATACGGAGCCATCGATATCGGTCTAGTTCCAGGTACCAAATCAATCGAGAACTCAACTTCACGCTCTGGCGGTAATTCATTCACTTCTTCTGGAAACACATTAGGAAAATCACACACCACGGCTAGATCACAAATCGCCAATTTATCTTTAGCCTCTAAAGTCCCTAACAGCATAAACAACTCCGCCCCATCTGCTACTTCCTCATTCACCTGCCTGGCTGATAGAAACAAACTCTTTCCTTCTTCAATCTCAGGAAATATCACAGTCTTATCAAAACAGTTAATAGAAACTCGGTTAAACACCAACCAGTTCATTCCCAAGATAACATCAATCTGCACTAGTGGAAGACACACAAGGTCTATCCCAAAGTCTCTACCAAAAATACTCAAAGGACAATTCAAACAAACTGGAGTAGTAGTCACTGAACCCTTCGCAGGAGTATCAATCACCATACTTCCAAGCATCTCAGATATCTCTAACTTAAGTTTCACAGCACAATCCAAAGATATAAAGGAATGAGTAGCACCGGTGTCAATAATAGCTACAAGAGGAAAGCCATTAATATAACACATACCTCGGATCAAACGATCATCTGCAGAAGTCTCAGAACCCGATAAAGCAAAGACCTTGCCTCCTGACTGATTCTCTTTCTTCGGCTTAGGACACTGTGGACTGATATGACCCAACTCTCCACAGTTGAAACAAGTTACAGTCTTCAACCGACACTCTGCAGCCAAATGACCACCTTTGCCACACTTGAAACACTTCATCTCAGCACTGGTACACTCATGGACACGATGTCCAGCCCGACCACATCTATAACACTTGGCAGGGGCACTAGAGTCTCCCCCACTAGGCCTCTTCATCCCACTCTGCTTCTGGAAACCTTTGCCAGCTGCATACGGTTTTCCACGATCATTCTGATTCTTGCCTTTCCTATCAACTTTCTGTTGATAGCTCTCTGCTCTGGCTTTGGAATCCTGTTCAAAAATCCTGCAACAGTCAACCAAGTCAGAAAACACTTTGATCCGTTGGTATCCAATAGCCTGCTTGATCTCAGGACGCAACCCGTTCTCAAACTTCACACATTTCGAAAATTCTCCAGCAGCCTCGTTATAGGGAGTATAATACTTTGACAGCTCTGTGAACTTAGCAGCATACTCAGTAACAGACTTGTTACCCTGCTTCAATTCCAAGAACTCTATCTCTTTCTTTCCTCTGACATCTTCTGGAAAGTACTTCCTCAGGAATCTCTCTCTGAACACAGCCTAAGTGATCTCAGCATTCCCAGCAGATTCCAACTCAGTGCGGGTAGCAACCCACCAATCATCAGCTTCTTCTGACAGCATATGCGTACCGAACCTGACCTTCTGGTTATCGGCACACTCAGTCACTCGGAAGATTCTCTCGATCTCCTTCAACCACTTCTGAGCACCATCTGGATCGTATGCTCCCTTGAACATTGGAGGATTGTTCTTTTGGAACTCACTCAGTTGACGAGCAGCTCCCATTCCCACAACATTCGGATTTCCTCCAAGTACTCCAGCTAGCATACCCAGAGCCTCAGCAATCGCAGCATCATCTCTACCTCTTCCAGCCATCTCTATTCTGAAAACCCAAACAAACTAAAACAATGAGTACTGATAGGGTTACACAACACCTATACCGTACAGGGGAAACAGAATAATTACGACTCGACTCGACCGACTATGCTCTGATACCACTAATGTAACACCCTTCTAAAATATCCCAATTATTTAATTAAAATAATAAACATATATCAGAGTAATTATGCAGTTAAGGGTGTCACACAATCATTCACACCATGTTCCAAAATAACTGTCATGCTCTTTATTTAATCAATTAAACATTCGCATAAATCGCAGCGGATATAAATCAAATCAATCAAAACATGTAACATACTACATGTAAACTGGTTCAACAATCATTAACAACATAATTCAAAGGTTCCCTCCCGATATTACATCTATCAGAGCATGACCCACTAAGGAGATTACACTAGACTCCAAGCATTCGCTTCTACTCAACTCATTTCTCGTTACCTGAAAAATAGTTGTAAGGGTGAGTTCCTCAATCGATATAATAAGCATTATAAAATCTCATGTCATGTTAAGTAATTTGACACATTAATCACCCTAATCACAACATAAAATCAGTAACAGCACATCAGCTCAACATCATACTCAACACCAACATAAAACACAAGTATAATCTCAAATCATACTCCATAACAACACAAACACACGTATAATATTGGAATACATCCATTCATATTATACGCCATACATACATTATGCAATGAGACTCCACACATGCGGTACCGACTATTCTTGAACATATAGTTCAAGCTCACCGATCAATCCAGATACGGCTACTAAGCTCACTAGTCCCACTCATTTGAGATCTAATGACTCACTCACTAATTCCTCACCATGGGAATTAGCTACAACCCCGAAGGCTATGCTATGCACACTAATCATCTAGCATGCAAACATCAACAACAAATCCACAATGATTCACTCACTAATTCCTCACCATGGGAATTAGCTACAGCCCCAAGGCTATGCTATGCAAGCTAATCATCTAGCAATGCAACATCAACAACAAAATCCACAATGGACATATGCTCACACTCTAAGCCATACAACAGTCCATTTACAATTGCATACATAACATGTACATTCACAACATTATGCATACCATCAAACATCATCAACACATGTATCAAAACATCATATCATGTCAAATAATTGAACACAGTATTAGCATACTCTACTAATACCTATACTGCTCAAAACAGCGGGAATTAATCCCTGTTACATCATAGGCCAACATAGGCCAACCCTCAAATAGGCACACAACATTTAAAACACCAATTTTCCACTCTGCAACAGTGTTAACCGGTTAACGCCCTGGGTTAACCGGTTAACGCAGCACAACACGCTTCCTGTCCCAAAACTTAACAGTGTTAACCGGTTAACGCCCTGGGTTAACCGGTTAACGCAGCACAAACAGCAATATTTCAGCAATCACAACAGTGTTAACCGGTTAACACCCTGGGTTAACCGGTTAACGCAGACAAAACAACAAATTTTCACAATTCAAAACAGTGTTAACCGGTTAGCACCCTGGGTTAACCGGTTAACGCAAGACAGAAGCTGTTCCTGCGCTAACTCAAGGCAGAATGCAGAATTCTCCGCATTTTCCGCCATTGGAGGACTTCCGGACCTCCGATTCCAATTCCGTAAAAAGCTACACTTTCGGAAATTTACAACTAACCCAAACACAGATTCAATTACAGTCTAACACCACTTATTCATCAAAATTTCTCAGCATTTCAAAATCCCAATTAGGGTCAAATCAACGGCTTATCACTACCCATTACATATTATCCCATAATACCCATTAATCGACGATAAACCCCCCTTACCTGAGTTAATCCGGCGAATCTCAAGCACCAAGCTCTTCTCTTCTCCAACCTTCTTCCTCTTGCTCTGCCTCTTTGCCCTTTTCCTCTTTCACAATCGCTTCTCTGCTTTTCACGTAAAAACCTTTTTACTTCAATGGGACTTTTTCCTTAATTCCAACTTATATATATATTTTCCAATTTATATTATTATTCCAATAATAATAATAATTCAGTAATTCCAAAAATAATAATAATAATAATCCAATTATCCAATTAAATTAATAAATATATTATTAACTTAATTTAAATAATTACCATATTATTATCGGGGTGTTACATGGTCTTTGACCATTAATGTACATAATAAAAAACCAAAACCATAAAAAACATCTTGTGTGGACTGTTGGTTTGATATGAGACAATTGGACTTAGAATTTAGACAACACTCCCTATGCAAAGGACTTGGCCAATGCCAACTTTCATGTAACCAAGTGCTTGAAATATGAAACTTCATCTGATACATCATTGAAGATCCATTTGAGTTCATCTGCAACATGATCATTGTGAAGCTGTTATTTTGAACTTGTGACTTTTGGCATTGTGGAATTCATCTACTACATGGGCAAATTTGAAGAAGATCATGGAGTTGCTAAGCTTGGATGTGGCTATCTTTATTTGATGCCTTGCTCTTCAAGTTAGTATTTTATACATTGTTTGTTGCTTGATTCTAATGTCCAAGGGAATTTGGGTTTCTATATGACATTCTTGTCTATTGGATTGCATCCCATTGGTCAGATCTTTTCAACTCTTCACTTTTAAATTTATGCTTAGGATTAGTCTCTTCATCTCTTCCCCATTTCTTTAATTTCAAAATCTATCCCTCTTTTCAAAAATCTTCTTTGCTTGTGTTTGTTGATTTCTAAACCTTGACCATTTTTGCAAACTAGAAACTTTGGCCTTATGCATTGCATTTTCAAACTCATTTTCTTAATCAAACTTGTAAATAGACTTAACCATACTTGCTTAAAATTTTTAAAAAGTCAAAAAGAACTAACTCATTCAAACCATTTTTTAGGCCTTTGTGCCCTTCAAACCTAAGTTTTTGTTAAAAACAAAGCACCCACTTTGAAATTTGTATCACGAACTACGAGGTTTTGATCCCTCATTTTTATGTTGGTACGTAGGCACAAGTCCGAAGGTCTTGTCAAACACAAAAATATAATTAATGAATTCTTTTCTCATCCCCCCATTCTATTTGCTTGCAAACATCATTTTTACGAAAATACATATGCACATAAGAAAGGGCTCCCTAGGAGTACCTAAGACACTTTGGGTGCTAACACCTTCCCTCTGTGTAACCAACCCCCTTACCTGTAATCTCTGGAATTTTATTAGTTTTGATTTGGAAACTTCTTATTTTTGGGTTTTGTTCGTACTTTTCCCCTTTCTCTTGGAAACAATAAAAGCGCGGTGGCGACACTTGTTATTTGATGTCTTGCTTATCCATAGCTTGATGATCGTGAATTTACCGCTACAGAAATTAAGCGGCGCCTCTGCTGGGGAGTAGTCTCTAGTGGGTTTAGCCTACTTTTGTGTGTGTATATAATTGTATATTTGATGTATGTATATTTGTTTGTGTGATATAATCTGCTTGTTATGCTTGGTGATCTCTGAGTGGTGAGATAAGTTTTAACTCGAACTTGAGTGGAATTAAGATAGGAGGATGGTATAGTCATGTTCGACTTGTGTGGAGTAGTCCTTAACAAGTTGGCTTGAGATCCATCTGCTCAGTGGAGACCCTTTTGGATTTGGAAATGTCACACAAGTATTTGTGGTTAGGCATTACTATCTTTGATTGGAGTCCAAGAAGCTGAGGACCATAGAACATTTAACCCCTCTTGGCCTATTTAGGACGTAGTGCGGAGACTGTCCAAGTGTAGACTTGATAGCAGTTGTTACGCGATACTACACTCAGACGAGTTTCTCTTGAGAATATTATGGGTCGTTGAGTCAGTCATCTTAACCTGTAATATCCGATAGATGGAATTAAGATTCTGGGAAATTTTTAGAAAATGATCTACAGGTTTTATCCTTAGTTCACTTTTTTGGGATGGTTCTTACCCAGACTCCGTTCTCGTGACTCACAACAAACCCTTGATTCTTGGTTGATCCAATCAAGTCTTGTCAATACCAATCGAACTTGGGTGTTGGTAAGGTGAAAACCATAATCCACCAAAATGGATGATTGATCTTGACAATGACTTGATTCATCCCTTGACCTTTATTTGTTTGCCTTGTGTGTGATCCCTTATTTATGATGGTTGCATTCATGCGCATCATAACATTCATCACACGAAAATATTAAGGAACTGAGGTGTTATTTGCAAATATTTTCAGACCATGGATTATGGACGAAGGAACGCTAAGAAGTACAATTTCAGATGTCCCGACTTAAAAGAGTTAAGGAAGCTAGCATCCTTTGTATTAGATTCCTTGGACTTCAAGCAACATCATGGGAAGCTTATGCTTATCTTGTCTGCTGATATGGTTGAAGTACTCTTGAACGTATTGGTGCAGTTTTATGATCCTCTCTACCGTTGCTTCACTTTTCCTGATTATCAGCTTGTGCATACGTTAGAGGAGTATGCCCATCTCTTTGGAATACCTGTTTCTAACAAAGTACCATTTAGTGGATTGGAAGAGTTTTCCAGATCTCATCTTATTGTTGAAGCTCTTCACTTGAAAAAGTCTGAGATAGAGGCTCATTCGGTGAACAAAGGAGGATTGTTTGGGTTGCCTTCTAATTTCCTCATCAAGGAGGTTACTGCCTTTGCTCAAGCCGGTAGTGTGGACGCTTTTGAAGCTATCTTTGTGTTGCTCATCTATGGATTAGCCTTGTTCCCTAACATTAACGGTTTTGTGGATGTTAATGCCATTAGAATTTTCTTGATTGGGAATCCTGTACCTACTTTGTTGGGTGATATGTACTTCTCTTTGCATCTAAGGAATTCTAAAGGTGGTGGGACTATTGTCTGTTGCATTCCTCTTCTGTACAAGTGGTTTATTTCGCACTTGCCTCAGACATCTGTTTTTGTGGAGAACAAACAATGTCTATGGTGGTCTCACAGACTTATGTCTCTCACTAATGATGATATAGTTTGTATGATCCTTCTTTGAGCAGTTTAGAGATTATTGATAGTTGTGGTGAATTCTCTAATGTGCCTCTCGTTGGTACACAAGGAGGAATTAACTACAACCCTGCTTTGGCTCGTCGTCAACTTGGGTTCCCCTTGAGAGACAAACCTAATAACATGGTGTTAGAAGGTCTTTTCTATCAAGAGGGTAAAGATCCCCAACATTTGAAGTAGAAGATTGTGCATGCTTGGCATAATGTGCATAGGAAAGGAAGATTCGAGCTCGGTCTGCGCAATTGTGTAGCTTTGGATGCTTACACTACTTGGGTGAAGAAGATAGCTTTGGAGTTGAAGATGCCTTATCCTTGTGAAAGACCTATGTCTATGGCTGTGGTTGAGCCATTAACTTTCCCTAACCGAGATGTAGAGGAGTTGGAAGACACACTCACCAAGATGAAGTAAGAGAAGGATATGTGGGAAGAGCATTTCCATGCTTTGAGCAAAAAGCATGAGGAGTTGCAGCTTGAGTCTAAGGACAAAGACGCACTTATTGAGCTACTTGAAGACCGAGTGACGAAGAGACAGAGAGAGTCAGAGGTTTCATCCTCGTCTAGCATGCCTCAAACTTCCGTTGCTTGGAAGAAGATTGCTGATCAGCTTGTCCTCGAGAAGACTCAGATGAAGGTTTCTTTTGAGACCGAGATTCAACGCATTCGAAGGAAGTACGCGCCTTCTTGTATTTTTCATTTGGTCTCTGAAATTGTACTCAGTGTAATCCTTCCAGTAATATAAATAAAAGAGAATTTTTGGTCATATCAAATTGTTGCAATTACTGTTGTATATATATATATATATATATATATATATATATATATATATATATATATATTTGCAAATAATATAGTAAGTTCCTTGAAAATAAAAACAATCAAGCATTGCATTTCATGCATCATTTGCATCAACAGGTTTCTCTTTCGCCAGATGTCTCATTGGTGTTTCTTCTATGCTTCAGCCAAGCTGACACATCGGTATAATACTTGCGCCAATCACTCCATAATCATGGAGCATCTTGAGCAAGAGAATAGAGACCTGAAAGAAGAGATCGCCCGCCTGACCGCCATGATGAATTCAGTTCTAGCCGCACAGAGCCAGTCTTCTCCAATGCCTAAAACTCCTCATCCTCAAAGGACTATTATTTCAGAGGTAGCTACCTCTATTGTTCCCGCAACTGCTGCTCATTTTGCACCTGCTATGCCTGCCGGATTCCCGTGGGGAATGCCTCTGAACTTCATGCCTGAAGGCTTTGCACCTACATTTGCTTATATGCCGACATCTAGCCCGGTCATGTCTGTGCCACCTCCTGTCGTGCATACCTTGCCTCGTGTGGAAGACACCATTTCTCATTCACAGCCATCTGGGGGCCCGAACGTATATGAGAAAATGGATGAAATGAAAGATCAATTCTTGAGCTGCGCAAGGAGTTGAAAACGTTGAGAGGTAAGGACCTTTTTGGGAAGAGTGCTGCTGAATTATGTCTTGTGCCGAATGTGAAGATTCCAGTGAATTTCAAAGTCCCTAACTTTGAAAAATACTAAGGGAACACATGTAAGCTCAGTCATTTGGTGATGTATGCCCGCAAGATGTCTACCCAAATAGACAATGATCAACTGTTAATCCACTACTTTCAAGACAGTCTGACCAGCGTGTAGCACCTCAAATTTGCACCCATCATTGTACATACATTTTCATATTAGGACATAGCATATCATGGTCCACTGCATAGCATTCCATTGTCCTTTGCCCCAAGTGCAAGCCAATCAAGAAATTAGGTCAAACTGATCAGGAGATCAGTCAACCAAGCAAGCAAGTGTGTTTCTCAAGGAGCCAAGGCCTTAGGGTTTGTCAATCATGTTCACATGACCTGGAGGTCCATTTGAAGTGTTTTGGTCAAGGATTGGATGTTCAGAAGTCATCAGTCAGTGCACAGTCAGTCAGAAACCCTAAAAAGTCAACTGTTGGTCAACTGTCCATTTAATCAGTGATTTGGTGATGGAAATTGGTTTGAGTGGTCTCATTCATGTCCATATAGTCCTCATATATCATGTCAAACACCATCATGGAAGAATTTGAAGCCAGATCAGAAATTTCCAAAAATGGAAACTGGACCTGTAACTGAAACCTGCCAAAAATGGAAAGTCTTGATCCTCAAACTTACATCATGATACAAGCTTCAAATGAATTTTTGCCCAACATGAAAGTTGAAGATCTTGTTCTCCCATTTCCAAAAAGTCCAAGAACACTCAATTCCCATGTGTGGTTGGCAAGTTATGATCAATTCATTTTCAAAAATTCTTGAACTTCAAAAGGCCATATCTCTCAAACCATTTGGCCAAATTGGGTGGGGTTTTTTCCTACAAGTCACATTTGATCCCCTCTTTCCAAAAATGTAACTTTCATGTACCAAAACATCACCATGCAAAATGGCATTTTTGAACTTGCCTTAATTAATTTCAAGTGAGTGGAATTTTGACTTTTCAAAATAATCATTTCTAATCAATTCTACCATTCAAATATGATCTGAAAATGCATTTGAGACTTGTTGGAAGCCCATTCTTATGCAGTACACATAGCCATCACCTAGTTGCTTGAAAATTGGAAAAAAAGTACATCTTTCAACCACTCTATCCCACATTTTCATGAAGCTTTGATTTGTACTCATCAAACAGCAGAGATATAACATATTTTCTGTAAAACAAACCCTAGTAGCAGCAGCCATAACAAAAAAATCATTCACTCCCTAAAAAATTCATTCTTGGCCATTTCTCAAAATCTGTCAAAAACTCCAAAGAGATTAAGCCTTGCCTTGCCTAAAACAACATCCAAGCCACATTGTGAAGACATTGCAACCATCTTTCTCCAACTGGAAGGAGTTCTTGCACGACTGTTTTCTTCACACATCATCCATGGCAGAAGTTGTTTGAAGCCATTCCAAGCTATTGCGAGCCAAAGAACCTTCACCAACCATCATTTGGAGGTCCATAGGGGAGCTGTTTCGTGCTTACAACACCAAAACAACACTGTTTCTCCATTGGATTCAAAAATAAGTAAGATTTCGAATTCTCTTTTTTCCAAAATCATGGTATGTAATGCGTAGATCTCTTTATCCTGATCACACTGAGCTTTGAATGGTTGAAAATGGTTTGGTATTTTGCAAGTTATGTTGAGTTGAAGTTTCACATCCAAACTTGTTTTTGCTTATTTCTTTTTGTTTAACTTGATTTGATGAAAATGGAGTTTGGAATGTTGATGGGTGTTGCTTGATGATCATTTGTGTGTGTTCAATTGGTATTTTTGGGACCTTTTGGGTTTTCTGGAAAAATCACGTTGAAGGTGATGAAGAACACCTTGCTGTTTTTGGTTGCTGCGTTTTTCCTGCGGATTTTCCTGCGACCTTCATAGCCAGCCGCGGATTTTCCTGCGGATTTCATGTGTTAGGGTTTCGCCTGGGCCGCGCCTCTTTTCCATTTGAAACCGACCAATCACGTTATTTCATTTTCTTTGCCAAAACGCGGTCGTTTGGATTAGTGCATGGCTTATTTACAAAAATGCCATTCGTGGCATGTGACACATTGAATTAAGTTATTTCTTTTCCATTTTAATTTCATTTGATCATCCAACTTGCAAAAATCATAACTTGTTCATTTTAATTCCAAATTTCATGGGATTTTTTGCATCATGTTCATAACAATCTCTAGTTTTTTATCATATTTTTTCCAGATTTTTTTGATGAGTGGATTTTAACTGGTATTAGGGTTTGTGACATGTATGCATTTTTTTGTACACTTTGCCAAAACATTTGTGAAATGGTGATACTTTATCCAATGGCTCCCAAATTTTTTGTGCTTAAACTAGACACACTCATGGTGATTTTGGTGTAGAGTTTGTGAATTTATCATTGCTGGTTTGTGAGATATGATTTTCTGAATTAGGGTGTGACAATTTGTGTCACACCATTGATGTCCAACTTGATAATTTTCATTACCATGCTTTTTGACCTCAAATTGATCTGATTTTTTTCATGAGCCTACTCTTGTATGTCTAGTTTACATGTGAATTTTCTTGGAATTATTTGAGGCATTTCCTAATTGTTTGGGAATTTCTCCCCTGTTTGGTCTTATGTTGACTTTTTGTGACACATGTTCCCATTTCATTTGTGAAATTCTCATACTTTATTGGATGGACATGAAATTTTACATGAGATAACTAGACACCCCAATCTTTGCCATGGTTTTAGTCCCATTCATTTATCATACACCATCTCTGATTTATGATTTTTCTAAGTTGATGCATGTTTGGTTGACTTCTTTGAGCATGTTCAAAATTGCTTTGACTTTCTGATTTTCATTGACTGCCTTCCACTTGTCCAAATGAGATGAAATTTGACATGCTTACCATGCTATGTGTTAGGATTGATCATGATTTAGTTGGTGATTTTTGGAAATGTTTTAGTTTGCTTTTGATGCAAGTCTTGCTGCTGACTTCTATGAGCTTCTAAATGCCATGTTTTGATCTAATTTGTTCATGAAATGATGATAGTGATTGATATGCATGTGAACCCAATTGGTATTGATTCTTGATTGTTTGAACATGATTTTGGACACTTGTCATTTGCTGTTTTGACTTTCTCATTCTCTTTTGACCCTAGGCTCGTCCTAGTGGTCCTGTTACTCACCTTTGAGCTTGTGTTTTCAGGTTGACCAACAAATGACCAATGAGACCAATTCCTTTTGATTGAGCTTGCTTAAATATCATTGACTAACTTGTGTGTTTTGTAGGGAGATTGGCTCACATTCCTTAAGCCTTGTGCCTTGCACATCCATTTGCTTCTGATTAATCATTGATATCTGCTTCCTTTTGCTTTAATCTTGAAGTTGCATACTAACATCTGCTTGACTGTTTCAGGAGCTTTTTAGTTGCTCAGTTCCTTGTGAACTTTTGCTTTGCTTTGCTTGTATAAGCAATTTGCATTGAGGTATATTTCTAAACTTCATGTAGTCTGGAAGACCTGGCCTGTTACTTGGCCAGGCAACTGTCTGAAGTCCTCCTTAAGAGGCAATGTTTGTGATTGTTTAATTTTGTCCTTGCATAGAGTCAAAGACCTCCTAAGTGAAGAGGCAATTGGCAGAACCCAAGGGATATGCAACCTATCCCCTGCTATTCAGTGTGTCTTCTGCTTTGCTCACACCACTGTGTTGATGCATTGCAGATACAAACCCAAGATCTTGTACAATTGTACAGTTGAGTCAGTTTTAAATGTGTAGAAGGGTTCCCACTTTCTGAACCCACACATTCTTGTCTTAAGCTCTCCCAGGCCAGGGATAAGAGCTGTGAAGTCTTATCTTCACTCACCTTTCATCTGCTTCACCTTAGCCCCTCAATGGCAAGGTTAAGAGCAACATTCACCCAGTTCCAGAGGTTTGTTTGTTGAGGTTGATATGACCCCTCGACTAAAACCTAACCCTTGTTTGAGCCACTTGCTTGTGTATAGTGTGTGTTATCCGTGCTTGTATGTTTGTTTGACTTGCTTCCTGTGCAAGTTAGGGTTAGTTTAGACTTGCTTCCTGTGCGAGATAGGTTCTGCTTGGCTTGCTTCCTGTGCAAGTTAAGTGTGGGTGTGGCTTGCTTCCTGTGCAAGTCATCTCTAGGATAGACTGGCTCCCTGTGCCAGTTAGCTAGAAACCTTAACTTAGGGATGATTTTGCATGATAACATCTAGGCTCGAATCGTAGTCTCCCTAGTTGTGTCTCCCTCTGTTATCTGGTTAGGCTAGTCCTTTATCCCTCCGTAGGGGAACTACATCGCCCTGATCCTCATACCAGATGAGGTACGTAGGCAGGAGATGAGCTGATCTCTCTGGGAGCCCGAGTCTTTGTTTTGTCCTATTGTGTGCTTGGAAGCTGATGTAAGTCCATCGAGTGGCAGTTAGGTTCCAGTGTGCGTGTGGTTAGTTCGGATGCTGATGTAAGTCCAGTGATTGGCATTTGGGCTCCATGTTTGCCTTCTTGCATGTGTTTCGGTTCGGATGCTGATGTAAGCCCAGTGATTGGCATTCAGGCTCCACGTTTGCCTTTGCCAGTGTTTGTTTGTGTGCGTGTCAGCCGAGCTACGAATGCTCTGATTCTTCTCTCGTCCGAGAAGATACGTATGCATAGGATGCGATATCCTAGCGAGCATGTGTCGTTTCCCAGTCCGAACTACTTCGACTCTGATGTCTATGCTTGATAGACTAAGTAGGCCCAGGATACGATATCCTGCCGAGTCAGTTTCAGTCTGTTTTCTTGTGTCTCTTTCAGCCAGTGTGTGTGTGTTTGAGCAGTGTTTAGCAACCATTTATCCTTCCTTTTGTGCGTGGATCCCGTAGAGTACTACGGATGCGTAGGGGTGCTAATACCTTCCCTTCGCATAACCGACTCCCGAACCCATTCTCTTTGGTCGCGAGACCATGTCTTTTCCAGGTTTACTCTGAGCGTTTCCTTTCCCTCTTTTGGGATAAATAACGCACGGTGGCGGCTCTGTTGTTCTTGTTTTCCCGCCGGTTTTTCGCGTGATGCGACACAGCGCTGCATTAAGATGGTATATGGGGTTGGATAGTGTGAGCATCCGCACTTTCAACGACTTGGGAGAAGCATTTATAAAGCAGTACAAGTACAACGTTGATATGGCTTCCGACCGAGATCAGTTGAGATCGTTGTCTCAGAAGGACAAAGAAACGTTTAAAGAGTATGCTTAGAGATGGAGGGAACTCACTGCTCAAATCAACCCTCCTTTAGAGGAAAAGGAGATGACCAAGATTTTTCTAAAGACCCGTAGCTCATTTTATTATGAGAGGATAATCACCAATGCCCCCAGTGATTTTACCGAAATGGTAAACATGGGGATGAGGCTAGAAGAAGGTGTCCGAGAAGGACAGTTGTCAAAGGAGGAGGTATCATCCAACAAGAGATACGATAGCAGTTTCGGTAAGAAGAAAGACAATGAAGCCAACACAATAACTAATGGGAGGCAGAGAAGGCCTCAAATCAGAAGAAGTCAACCACCCCATCAACATCATCATCAAGTATCTTCAGTAATCCCCATTTTTTCAGCTAATCAATTAGTACCAGTTCAACAACAACGTCAATAACAACAACAACAACCACAACAACGAACAAACACCTACAACAACAACAATACCAACAATCATTAACAACAAACTTTCGAGAGGAAGAAGGTCTCTTTCGAACCGATTCCTATGACATATGCAAAACTCTATCCATCATTGGTTCTCAAGAACCTACTACAACCGAGAAATCCGCCACAAATACCTGAACCACTTCCATGGTGGTACAAGCCTGACCTCCGTTGTACTTTCCATCAAGGAGCACCCGAACATGACATTGAGAACTGCTACCCTCTCAAATATGAAGTTCAAAAGCTAGTAAAAAGTGGAATGGGGTCTTTTGAGGACCGCACACCCAACGTGAAAGCTAACCCATTGCCCACTCATGGAAATTCATATGTCAACATGGTAGATGGCTGCCCTGGGGAGTTCAAAGTGTTTGATGTAAGTTTTATTCGAAGGTCCTTGGTGACGATGCACAAGGATATTTGTTTGGTGAGCGATTGTGAGCATGACTATCATGGTTGTGCTATCTGCAGTGTTAACCTAAGAGGTTGTGAGATTGTGAAAAGAGACATCCATCGGTTGATGGATGAGGGTATGATCTAGATTGTACAATCCCGTCACGTAGATGACGATGTGAATGTGATTGTTCCTGTGTTTAAGAATCCCGAGAAAGTGGTGATTTAATATGATAGCAACAACAACAACAACATCAGCCAAAGATCGGTATCGCCATTGGTAATACGGTTGACGGATCCAGTCCCGTACGCATATTATAAGGTTGTTCCTTATAAGTATAATACAACTATGGTGAAGGATGGTCAAGAGGTTCCATTACCTACAACCAATTCTGTCGTGAGCATTGTTGATGTTACCAAGGTGACCTGCAGTGGTCGAGTGTTTGGGCCGGTGTTCCCAAAAGATGTGGCAGATTCAACAGTCAGTAAGAAGGTGGAAGTGTCTGCGGTAGATCCAATTAGTGCTTTAAAGCGCCAGTCTGGTGAATCCAGTAACTTGAAGACTAGTGATGATGATGAGGTACTTCGGTTAATAAAGGAAAGTGAGTTTAATATGGTGGAGCAGCTGCTCTAAACCCCCTAAAAAATTCCAGTACTGTCTCTGCTTATAAATTCCGAAGCGCACAGAGAAGCACTGCAAAGAGTTCTAGAGAAAGCGTTTGTGGAACATGATGTTATGGTGGATCAATTTGATCATATTGTGGCTAACATCACTTCATGTGATGAAGAACTCCCCGAGGAGGGTAGGAATCATAATTTGGCTTTGCATATCTCCATGAATTATAAAGATTACGCTTTATCCAATGTGCTTGTTGACAATGAATCTTCGTTGAATATGCTGCCGAAGTCAACATTATCAAAGTTGCCATATCAAGGAGCGCCTATGAGGTATAGTGGCGTAATGGTTAAAGCTTTTGACGGTTCATGCAAAACAGTGTTTGGTTATGTGGACCTTCCGGTGAAGATAGGTCCGAGTGATTTTCAAATTACTTTTGAAGTAATGGATATCCATCTGGTCTATTGTTGTCTATTTGGAAGGCTATGGATCCATGAGGCAAGAGCTGTTACCTCCACGTTGCATCAGAAACTCAAATTTGTCAAGAATGGGAAATTAGTCATTGTTGGCAGGGAAAAGGCATTGTTGGTTAGTTACCTGTCATCTTTCTCTTATGTTGAAGCTGAGGATGAGGCTGGAACTCCGTTCCAAGCCTTGTCTATTGTTGTTGAAAAGAGAGTTAGGGAACCTATGTCCTCATTGAAAGATGCAAGGAAGATTGTTGAAAAAGGAATTGTTGATCAGTGGGGGCGAGTGGTAGAGGTCTCCGATAACAAGAACAGAACTGGTCTGGGTTTTCAATAAGGATCATCGGCTGCTAGATCAGAGGATGTGAAACTTAGCTTCCATAGCGGAGGGTTCATTCATGGAAATGAACAACACTTAGCTACTGCGCTATGTCATACCTCGGAAAATGGGGATACGACCTAGCGAAACGCAATCACACACTCGTAATGATGGACTGAACAGAGTCGCCACCGAACTTTATTTATTCCTAAAAAGGAAAGGGGAAATATTGATAAAACCCAAGAAAGAATGACAATGATTATGGTCGTCGCAACCAAATCCGGGTTCGGGAGTCGATTACGCAAGGGGAAGGTATTAGCATCCCTCACGTCCGTTGTAGTCAACGGGAACCGTTAGGTTAGTTGTGCATGTTAATGTTAGTTTGAAATGTTAGGCTTTTCAAGTTATTAGGTGGGAAAGAAAGATAGGAAGAAAGGAAAATGTTTTTGGATTTCGACGAAGGACTAAACCTAAGTTTTTTATTAGTGGGCCTGACAAGATTTACAAATCCTGCTCCTACGTATCTCAATAGAGAAATCAAGGCTTACGTAGTTCTGGGTAGAAAAATGTTTGTTTGTTGGTCGATTTTAGCGAAAGCTACTTTGTGTCAATCGACGAAAACATTGTTGGACTACCCAAAACTGGTGGAGAAACATTGCTTTGCATTATTTTGAAACAAAGTACCTTTCGTTTGAGAAAGGGTTTAAGGTTCAATCGTGCGGCGGGGAGAAAAGAAATTGATTGGTTTGATGTGTTTTGAGTAATGGTGTGAACTTGAATGGGCGAGATATCCATCTCGAATCCTAGTCTCAAGAGTGCGTGGTATCCACCACGATCCATTTCCATCTTACTTGCAAAAGTATTTAATAAGAATTAAGTGTTTTTAGATTTTATTAAGAAAGGGTTTGAAGAAACCGCATTGACAATTTTAAATGATGGCGAGAGCTAAGATAGGCGAGGCATCCACCTCAAATCTTAATCTCAGGAGTGCACGGTATCCACCATGTTCCATTTCCATCTTTATTGAAAAATGTAAAATAGTGTAAGACCCTAATTTTGCCCCTAAGATCCCTCATGACATCATAACATTGCATTGCATAGCCTCAAGGATCATTGAGCATCTTGGTTCCCTTTGCCTTTGGGTGAGACTCTTTGTGAGTGGTTTGAGATCACCAAGCATGCTTGAATTGTATATCATTGCTTTTCTCATTTTTGTTTACTAACCAAAAGCACAAAAATATGTCACTAACATCTTTTGGTTGTAGCTTGAGCAATCACAAGGCCAAAAGCTTCAAGGAGGTCATTGGTACAAAGACATGGTCAGGAGGAGGAGGAAGCAAGCATGAAAATGGTTCCCAAAGATATAAATCATCATATATGCCTCCCAAGTATCTCAATTTGTCAAGTTGATCAAGATAAAACAAAGGGCTTGAGGATTGTTTCCCAAGGAAACCCTATGTCAACTGTGCATTGACTATGCCTTGCTCATGAAGCAACCTCATCCCATGGTCAAATACAATCAAGGGAAGTTCTTTAACTCATCATTTCATGCATATTTGAACTTATTTGAGTATCCTCAATCATCAATTCATCAAGGTATGAGTCATGGACTTGAGAAGTTGATCAGTTAATTCATCTGACTATTTTGAAATGCACTGAGACCTAACTTTTTATGTGTTGGTCAAACGGAGATGGTTCCAAATGAAAAAATGTTCTTAAGGACAATATGAACAACTTTCATGTTTATCAAAAATTGACTTGAAGCTTGGAAGACCATCTTCCATTCCAATACATTATAGGTCATTTTGACTGAAACCCTAATTTTGGGTCAACTTCCCAAGGACATAACTCACTCATTTTTTTATAATTTTGAGGTGCATTCAAATGAATTGGAAATATTAATATGTCTACTTCAAATGTTATGTTGGACAAAATTTCAAAATCTCAAAGAAAATACATGTGATAATGCAAGACATTATAGGTCTTTTTTGACCAAACGCATTCAAAGTCAAAAAGTCCAACTTCAAGTGCCCATAACTCTTTCATAAAAAATACAAATTATGCCAAATGTAAGTCCATTTTTATTGTCTCGAAAAGATCTACAACTTTGATGTTGGAGGTTTTTCCATTTGGAGCTTGCATCATCAAAACAGAAGGGCTTGAAAGTTGGCCAATTTTAGAAACCTTGCCTTGACATGTTTGCACATCACTCTTCAAGCTCAAATTTCACTAATTTCCAAGGCCCAAATGAAGTTTTGACCAACATGACATTTCTTCCTTATGCAATAAGCTTTCCAACCATTACTCATAAGCTTGCATTTTGATTTTGGACATGGCATTTTCGAAGGCTTCAATGAAATAGTGCATTTTATGAAAATCACTTCAATTGCCATGCATGATCCAAATATACCTCATCTGCACGTCCAAAACTTACATGATGATGATCGGCTGCCAAAACCAAGTGGAATTGGGCTCTCCATGCGCCTGTACAGGCCCATGCATGGAGGCCCTTTCCATTCATGCAAAGTTGAAATCATGCATTCAGCATTGCCTTGCCTATAAATACATTGCATATGAGCTTCATTTCACTAACCTGAAGGCGCCTGAACCTCTGCTGAATTGAACCCTCAACCACACTCAAAGGAACTTTCTCTTTTCTCTAAAAATTCCAGATCTAGAATTCAGTTTCCTCGTCTGTTTTCTTTGATCTAAAAGTTCCTAGACCTCTTCACCTTGATCCATTGGACTTCTGTTTTGATAAAGCAAGCAAGGTTTCTTGCTCAATTCACCAGAACTCAAGCTTGCACTCCAACTGGTAATTTCCTCGATTCTCTTCATCCATGGACTTTTTTGCTTGGATCTAATGTTGGCTGAAGTCCTCTCAATAGAGGCATTTGATTTGTGCTTTCAATTTTGCAAAAACATGAAGTTCATGATGAACACCATCATACTTCCAGCTCTGATTTCTCCATTTATAGGGATCTAGAGTGGAAGTGCATGGCATAGGAGTGATGTACATTACTTCCTCTTTCGATTGATAAATAGATCCCACGTTTTGGTTGCCTTTTTATTTTCTGCAACTTGACCGGAATCTGGGAATATCGCCGGAGAAGATGAAGGCTCTGGTGACTTCATCATGACCAGTTTGAATCTGGACCGTTGGATGTGATCTCCATATTCAATCATAGCCATTGCTTGTTATGACCTTTTATTCTTTCCCATGTGGTGGCATTGACTGTGGTGTTTCGTGAGCGCATGCTCTGGATCCTTGGATCTGCCAGCTCAATTAATGAGTTCAGATCCAAGGGCTCTCGTTTTTTGCATTTTTCTAATTTCTGTTTTTATTTTGTTTATTTCCTTTTATTTCAAAAAATCATATCTCTCTCATTTTAATTCCAAAAAATATGGGACCAATTGCATTATTTTCCAAATAAATTCTAGTTTCTATTTCTGATTTTTAATATTTTTTATTTCATCATTTGATATTTTTTGTGAATTTTCTCTTTTCTGGTTATTTTTAATTCATTTTAAATAGTTTTTGATATTCAAAAAATACAAAAAATATTTTCCTAACCCATTTGAATGATGATGGATCTATGAAAAATATTCTCATCAATTTTTGAATTGATTTGAGATTTATTTGAGATTTTAGTTCAATTAGGTTATTTTTATTCATTTTTAATTGATAAAAAATAGTTTCTGACTTTTAAAAATGCTGAAATTTTTTGTCAAACTTTGTTTGACCTTGTTGAACTTGGGATAAATCACTTGGACCTTTCAAGGTTGATTTGAAGTGATTTTGAAGTTTGACCTTTCCATTTTGTTTTAATTCAAGTTTATTTTAATATTAAAAAATGTCAAAAAATAGTTTATTCATTTCTTGACCCCCAATCTTCATGTCATTTCTGTTTTTAATAGTTTGACCTTGACTTTCAATGTTATTGGTCAACATATGAGGATTGGTACATGATATTCCATTTAATGCATTTATATTTCTTTTACCATTTTGTCCTTTCCATTTCTTTTATCCATCTCATTCTTCTTCTCTTTCTTCTTCTTTTTCTTTTTGATCAATGAGTTGAAGGTTGATAAGTTGGCATTGATTAGAGGGATTTAACCTTCCTTGATTCAAATCTAGTTCATCTTGATCAATTGATCAAGTGAATGGCTTTGCATTAAGGATAGGTTGTCTTTTAAATCATGCATAAGGCTTAAACCAATACAAGATCATTTCTCTTCTTCTTTTTGGCATGGCAAGTTGTTGGGACTTGGTTCACTAATCAAGACTCCTAACTTGTGTTTGTTGCCTACATTATTATTGATCGGCCTCAGATAGTTGTGACTTCTACATAAGTCCAATTACGATTGCTTAACATAGCGCTAAATTTGCCTTATGGCACACTAACTACTAACACTAACTATTGACAATTAACATTTACTTTATGCAATTTACTTTTATGCAATTTACTATTCTTGCACATATTATCCATTTGTTTTTCTCTTTGCTCATTTGAGCACATGTTTATGTTAATGCCATTTGCCTTTTGCTCACTTGAGCACATAATTGTGTATATATTATTATGCTTGTGTCTTTGTTTTGATGGATGTGGACCAAATGCAAAGAAATGGACTTAGTTTCTAGGACTTCCCTTATGCAAAGAAATGGAGAATTGGACTCAGATTCTAGGATCCTTCCTTATGCAAAAGTTGGAGTAAAAGGATGTTAATGATGAAGATGGATTGGAAGGACCAAATCTCTAAACTCACTCGTGTCCATTTTTTGTTTTACTTCATGAAACTTTTGATGTGTGTGCTTTTGTGCTAGGAGTCCCCATTTCAGCTTAATTGGAGGACCATTGCCATGTTCATCTAAAGAAAGAGATGCCAAAGCCATTGGAGGATTCTTGAAAGCATGACCTTGTGTTTGATTGCTTGAGATATTTGCTTTGTGGTTGCTTTGTTCCAAAGGATGGGAGCTACTTGGATCATCAATATGATCTCAAGAGAGGAACTCCTAGTGTGGTTCATTTTCTTATCCTTTTACCCTTTTTTATTTCATTTAGGACTTAGCCCTTCTTCTTCTTCTCTCCACTCTAACCCCAGCCAAAACTTTTTGTGCAAACATTTCCATTTGTTTTCAACATTAGAAACCTAAGCCTTATGCTTTTGATTTTCAAACCTTCTCTTCATAATACTTATTTTGAATTGAAACTTTTAATCCACTTGGACCATTTTTTGTATATACTTCTAATTGGTAAATATAACCCATTCAAATTTCTTTTGTGGTTTCAATGGCCACTTCTTAATCAAATTTTTTCCATAACCTTTCGCTATTAGGTTTGAGTTATCTTTGTGGTAGATGTAATACTCACATTTGTCCTTAGTGATGGACAATGAGCCTTCCATGCTTATTATAGGGTTAACCCCTCACTAGCATGTTGAAGCTATCCTCACATGGTGGACTTGTGGTTTTAGGTTGAGTTTTCTCCCTTTGATAACAAAAGACCTTAAGGCTTTTGGACCAATCAATCCACTCATTCATTTTGAGATTTTTACCCCGAACTACGAGGTTTTGATCCTAATCTTTTTAAGATGGTACGTAGGCAATGGGTTCATCCATTCAAACACAAAATGTAAATAAACTTGTATATTCTTTTCTCATCCCTTCAATCATGTTTGCACAAAATAAACTTTCACAAAATATCAACCTTACAACAAATATGAAAAGGGCTCCCTAGGAGTACCTAGGATGTTTTGGGTGCCTAACACCTTCCCATTGCATAACCAACCCCCTTACCCAGATCTCTATTTCTTTTACTAGTTTTTGTTAAAACTTTTAGGTTTTTGTTCGCTTTCTAACCGTTCCTTTGGATAAATAGAAGTCCGGTGGCGACTCGACTTGTATGGCTTACCTTGGATTTAATCAATATCTCTAATGGTAACGAATACCCCGCTACAAATAGGAATTAAGTATTTTGAGTTTTTATTCTGAAAATGACTTGATAATTGGATCAAGTGTTTGATGGACAATTGAGAAAGAACTTTGAATGAAGGTTTGAGAGAAACAGAATAGCTAGATTTGGATGAGGGCGAGAGCTAAGATAGGCGAGACATCCATCTCGAACCCTAGTCTCAGGAGTGCGTGGTATACACCACGTTCCATTTCCATTTTTATTGAAAAGGTCTTAAATATGAATTAAGTTTTTTTGAGTTTTTATTATGAAAATGGCTTGACGTTGGATCAGGCATTTGATGAGTGATTGAGGAAGATTTGAATGAAGTGGTTTGGAAGAAAAGAAAGAAATTGATTGATTTTATTATTCAGAAAATACTCGACGTTGGATCGAGTCATTATTTTTGATCCTTTTGAAAAAGAAATTGGTTTTATTCTTGTGTTAGTAGTTAGCTAAACAGTTAAGCAAGTAAAGAAGGAAAATAATAAAATATTATTACACCTCATGGGAGTGGG
Source organism: Lathyrus oleraceus (assembly GCF_024323335.1). Classification (NCBI taxonomy): domain Eukaryota; kingdom Viridiplantae; phylum Streptophyta; class Magnoliopsida; order Fabales; family Fabaceae; genus Lathyrus; species Lathyrus oleraceus. Next base: position 451,759,826 of record NC_066583.1, read on the forward strand.
GTACATTTTGTCAAATGGGGATTCAAAGTAATAGAATAATTAAAATGGAACAAAATAATCAACGAGCAATGCATGAGTGTAAGTGCAAGAGAAACGTGTCATTGTAGGAAAGCCCAAGAGTAAGTTGTGTGAGGTTGACGGCGATGCTTAAAGGCAATCGACATACAAGGGTGTGGAGATGGGGAAATTACAACTAAGTACTATGCTCAAAACCGGTTTATGCATCATGTCAACATTGAATGATCATGTGCAAACAATCGAAACGCAGCGAAATTCTATTGTTATCTCGATAAATTAATCATGGGTAAACAACATAAGAATGGTAGAATCCATAAATTAAAATCGATGCTTTTGTCAATTAAAATAAATAAAAGGGGTAAATATTAAAATAATAATGAGTATAGAAGAAATTAAATTAAAACATAAACATGAGAATTAAGATTAACATAAAAAATTAAATGCTAAACAACCAAAATACCACATACAGGTATCGAACCCACCACACAAAGGGAGATGAGACCACTCTCCCTCCACTCAGCCATGGACAACCACCTGTTAGACTAGCAGCGACCAAAGTATATAAACAAAGAATTAAAAGGAATAAACAGAAAAATAAAAAAACTAATAAAGGCCAGCATGACCCATATGAGTTTGGGCCGAAAGAGAACCCAAAGATCCTTGAACCGTGGAGATTCGGGTCAAACAAAACTTGCTCCATATTGGCCCACAATGATGTGGTGGGAATACTGACCAAGCCCTAGCCACGTGGTTGTTGGGCGACGGGACCAGGAGACAAACGGTCTCAATAGCGGCCAACTGACCGCTACTCATGGGGAAATGACAAATGAGAAAACCAAATGTGCATTGGGTAAAGAAAACGTTATCAGTGTTGTTTCCCAAACTATCATAGTCATTAACACCACCACTACAGTCAATCATAGTAAAGATATAGAAGGAAACAAAAGCAAAAGGACGGTAACACTCGCCCCTCTCCCTAAGTAGATCCAAACTCTCCGCAGAATAATAATAATAATAATACTTTTCTCAATAAGGAAAACTAAGCACAAAACCAGAAGGAAATCATCCATCTAACGACAATGAAGAAAAATGAATCTCAAACCGGAAATCGACAAGACCACTTAGTCTACATCTATGGTCAGGGGTGAAACGCGTCTGGATGAGATCAAATAAAAAATAAAAAACGTGAATTGGTAAACAAAACTCACCAGCCACAACAAAGTCGGTAGCGATTGGAAAGGGCATCGTCACGTGAATCTTTCTTCCAAACATGCTTGGTTCTCTTCAAGAAATGTCGGCTTTTGGTTCTCATAGTTTTTTCTCCCCCTTCCTTGAACAGTAGTGGCTCCTTTTATAGTCACACTGCTAGGGTTTTCGAATTGGCCGCTGAGATCAAAGGAGTATCGGGGTTGGAAGTGCTTGCGGTGCTTCCAGTTTGTCTACCCTGTTTTGATGTTTTGTTCTGAAAAGATAAGTTGTACCTTGTACTTTCCCTTGTAAAATATTTGCTTGGTTTTTGTTGATGCGTATTTTCACTGCCGGTAAATGGTTATTCACTGCTAATTTGGATTTACTGTGGTAAATATGAAATGAAAAATGCTTATTGTCATGGCTTAGTTTTGCTCATTCTCTTTGAACTCGTATGGTTTTCAGGTACTTGTGGTATTTCCTGAAGCTCTATCAAAGAAAACATCTCTGCTGATGGGGCATTAGTTGAAGCTCCAGCAGGTACCAAACTATGAGGATCAAACATCTAAAAGTAGCCACCAGATACAACTGAGAGAAGGTCGCATTCTGAATAGCAACAAACCAATCCCAAACCATAATTAATCGTGTTGTCGCGTAATCTCCATGGAGGAAGGTAATGTTGCAAGACGACATTTTTAAGTCGACAACGGTATGCGAACGATGGTTATATTGTATGCTGCAAACTCGCTTTTTATGAGTTTTGAATTTTAAACTTGTGCTTCTTTTACCGATTTCAGGTGGTGTTGTAGCAGAAACAATCCAACCTGAATTTTAGGCTACGGCGGCTGGAAGAAGTCATAGACACGTTGGTGCCAAGACCAAGGCCGACCGTGCTGTTATACTGTGGTCAAATTGCTGCAGAGTTGTTTATATTCACCAATACCAAGAAGAACGTCACGAGTGCATTCATCACCTTTCCAAACATTTTGTGTTGGCCATAGAATAGAATAGCTCACGACTGATGCTAGATTTCCCTCCGGCATAAAAAGGAAAAAAAGGTGCCACTCTAAAATTTAGCTCATCACTGTGCCGCAAAGCAGAACCGAATTCATCCATCACATACCACACAGAGGTTTCGTCTAACTTTTCTTCATCCGCAAGTCTATATGTCATTAGATATTGCCACATTGCACTTATAATACGGTCATGAATAGGCTCGTCAGGGATCCATTCAGGGAGGCGAGGAAAAAGCACCGAATCGATAACATGCTTTCTAGATTCCAATATTTTGGATGTACTAATACCATTTGGTTCATAAATGTTTGGAAGAGATTCTAGAATTTCAACGGCACTTCCTCCAAGAAGACCAGGAATATCAACCTCCAATGAACATAAGCAAGGGAATCCCCTAAGTAGACCTAACAAGTTGGCAACTGAGTTTTGCTCCAATGGATTTCCACGAATGTTCAAGTATGAAAGGGATGGCAAACAAATGGGTGAAAATTCCTTGTTGATCAAATTGTGAATGTTTCTATCTGAAAGGTCAAGATTAGATACACTCAGCAGTGGACTTTCAGCTTGATCAACATTTATTGGGCTATCCTTTCAATATATCTCTGCACAAAAGCCCAACGCCCACTCCCCAAAATTGCTCGTGAAAGTTGAATTATAAACCTCCAGTTCTGATAATTCCTTAAGAATAATATCTGCAAGATCACCATCATGATTTTTAAGAACCAGATTATTGTTTAGCCAGAGTCCTTTGAAAACTCTTTCATGCTTATGCAGTTCATTGGCGAAGCCTGTATCTCCCTGCAGCTATTGAAGATAGTATCTTGCACCCATCACTTTCCTATTGCAAGTTGAGGCCTTGATTGCTTCTCCTGATTGACAGTGACCTTTCACCAAGGATGAACCCTCCTGTTTCTCAAATTCAAATGCATCCTGGGTGACCTCAAAAGGCACGAATCTGCAGCAACATTAGCATAATTCCTCTTCAATCACAACTTCTAAGAGGTTCCCCTAGTTTAGTCTTTTGTGTAGATCTGTAAGTTCTTTACATGTAATGACTATTGATGTGAATGAAAAAGAAATTGGTAGTGTTGCGGCAAAACCAAACTTGTCCTCTTGTAATTTAAACCTTCCATATATTCATGTGATAAGATGCTTTGTTCATATGCCATATCATGATTGAATGAACGAAATAAATGAAATATGTATGAGTATGTAGAATTCCTTTAGTATGAATGGAAAATTTTCAATGTGAATGAAGAAAATATGAATGCAAATTTTGAATGTGAAAAACGTAAAAATATGAAATAGTAAATATGAACATGAATGAAGGAGTATGTATGGAATTTCTTTGAATTATGAATGAATGAGAAAATGAATATGAATGATGACCCAAAACAAAATGTTTTGCACTTGACACATAACTTATTTGAAAGGGGGGTGAAAACTAGTAATACGACAAATGAAAGATGAATAATCACCTCGATGAAATTGGAACAAAAGATGAAACATGAGGTTCATTTGATCCTAACAAATGAAAGAGGTTTCCAATCTTGCATGTCTAGGGAGATTAATCATCTTATACCAAAAATAAAAAAAAAGGCCCAAAAGACAAGCATAGACTGGTCGTGGTAGTGAGTCCAACAACAAACGTTGGTGGATAGCATCATGACCAGATGGAATGGTCATGAAAAAAAAAAGAATGCAAACGAATGATTGATGGGAAAAAATTTCAAGGCCAAAATCAGGGTATGACACGCTAGAGGATGACGAAGAGGAAGACTACACCAATTTTGTGATGCATGGAAAGGCTTGCGACAATTGGATTGCTGTTGATATTCCTGTCATTATGCATCGATCTAAGTAATTTCTCTTAATTGTTTTAAAAATCCTTCTCCTATGCCTAAGGGAGAAGTGAACATTGTTGGGCATTTTCAAATTTGATCATGAATAAAATTAATTCTATTCATCCAAATCTATGATGTTTTGTTTTTACTTTTTGCTTTATTCTGAAAATGGTAATTACAAAAAAACATAAATAAATAAATAAATTTGTCCGTCTGCATAATATTTGGTCACAAATCACTTCTCTAAAATCAGAATATCCAATCATTATGCGGGTTGGTTTCTAACCCCATTGAATACAATGATCCTTCTCCTTCTCCTTCTCCAAATTTTTAATTCCTTGTCTTTGAGGTTGAGGAGGAAAGTGATGAAGAAGTGAGTGATGAATTGTCTCGTCTTCTTGAGCATGAAGGAAAAGCCATTCAGCCATTTGAAGAGTAGATTGAGTTGGTCAACTTGGGTTCCGAAGATGATGTGAATAAAGTCAAGATTAGGTCTTGACTGTGTCCAAATGTTAAGAAGGGGTTGATTGATCTTCTCCGAGAATATTCAGATGTGTTTGCTTGGTCCTATCAAGACATGCCTGGTTTAGATTCTGAGATTGTAGAGGATAGATTGTCGTTGAAGCCAGAATGCCCGCCAGTCAAACAAAAGATGAGAAGAACGCATCCTGATATGGAAGTGAAGATCAAAGAAGAAGTGCAGAATCAGATTGATGCTGGTTTCCTTGTTACAGCCGAGTATCCGCAATGGATGGCCAATATTATGCCTGTTTCGAAGAGAGATGGAAAAGTCCGCATGTGCGTTAATTATAGAGATTTGAATAAAGCCAGTCCGAAAGATAATTTCCCTCTACCACACATTGATATGTTGGTAGACAATACTGCTAAATTCAAAGTCTTTTCGTTTATGGACGGATTTTCCAGATATAATCAGATCAAGATGGAACCCGAAGATATGGAGAATACCACATTCATTACACCTTGGGGAACATTCTGTTATAGAGTGATGCCTTTCGGTTTGAAGAATGCTGGTGCAACTTACAAAAGAGAAATGACTACTCTTTTTCATGATATGATGCATAAAGAGATTGAAGTTTATGTCGATGACATGATTGCTAAATCAATTGATGAAAAGGAACATGTTAAGCAGTTGTTTAAGCTTTTGCAGCGTTTGAGGAAGTATAGACTTCGCTTGAATCCCAATAAGTGTACTTTTGGTGTTTGTTCTGGTAAGTTGTTGGGCTTTATCGTCAACAAGAATGGTATTGAGGTTGATCCGACCAAGGTCAAAGTAATACAAGAGATGCATGCGCCCAAAACAGAGAAGCAAGTCAGGGTTTTCTCGGCCACTTGAATTATATCTCAAGATTCATTTCACACGTGACTGCCACATGTGCGCCTATATTCAAGCTTCTTCGGAAAGATCAGTCTTTTGATTGGACCAAAGACTACCAAAAAGCTTTTAATAGTATCAAAGAATATCTCCTTCAACCTCCGATTTTGTCTCCACCTGTTGAAGGAAGACCATTGATCATGTATTTGACTCTGCTCGAAGATAGTATGGGTTGTGTTCTTGATCAGCAAGATGAGACTGGAAAGAAAGAATTTGAAATTTACTACCTCAGTAAGAAGTTCACCGACTGTGAGACTCGATATTTTATGCTTGGGAAAATTTGTTGCGCATTGGCTTGGGCTGTTAAGCGTCTGCGTCAGTGTATGTTGAATCATACCACTTGGTTGATATCCAAAATGGATCCAATCAAGTATATATTTGAGAAGCCTGCTTTAACTGGGAGGATTGTCCGTTGGAAGATATTGTTATTAGAGTATGATATTAAATGCCAATCTCAGAAAGAAATCAAAGGTAGTGTCTTGGCTGACCATTTAGCTCACCAACCGTTTGAATATTACTAGTTAGTATAGTATGAATTTCCTAATGAAGAGATCTTATACTTGAAAATGAAAGATTGTGATGATCCATTGCTTGAAGAAGGGCCAGAACCTGGTCCCCGTTGGGGCATGGTATTTGAGGGAGCTGTTAATCAGTATGGTAATGGCATTGGGGCAGTGATTATCACTCCTCAAGGCACACATATTCCATTTACAGCTAGACTGACTTTCAAGTGTACCAACAATATGGAAGAGTATGAAGCTTGCATTATGGGGCTCGAAGAGGCCATTGATCTCAGAATTAAGCATTTAGATGTCTTTGGAGATTCAGCTTTGGTTGTGAATCAGATCAAAGGTGAATGTGAGACGAATCAACCCGGTTTGATACCATATAGAGACTATGCGAGGAGGATTTCAACTTTCTTTACAAAGGTTGAGTTTCATCATATCCCTCGAGATGAAAATCGGATGGCAGATGCTCTTTCAATGTTGGCATCAATGATTGTAGTGAAGTATTGGAATGAGGTTCCCAATTTGACTGTGATGCGTCTTGATAGGCCAGCTCATGTGTTTGCTGTTGAAGAGATCAAAGACGAGAAGCCGTGGTATTATGATATCAAGTGTTTCCTCCAAAGTCAGATTTACCCGCATGGAGCATCTTTGAAAGATAAGAAGACTTTGAGGAGATTAGCCAAAAATTTCTACCTGAATGGTGAAGTATTATAGAAGAGAAACTTCGATATAGTTCTGCTCAGATGCGTGGATAGACACGAAGCAGACATATTGATGACTGAAGTCCATGAAGGTTCCTTTGGTACTCATTCCAATGGACATGCAATGACAAATAAGATGTTGCAAGCAGGTTACTATTGGCTGACAATGGAATCTGACTGTTGCAAGTTTTTGAAGAAATGCCACAAGTGTCAAATATATGCTGATAAGATTCATGTTCCTCCGACACTGTTGAACGTCATTTCCTCCCCATGGCCCTTCTCCATGTGGGGAATTGATATGATTGGCATGATTAAGCCCAAAGCTTCGAACGGACATCGTTTCATTTTTGTGGCAATTGACTACTTCATAAAATGTGTTGAAGCGGCATCGTACGCGAACGTAACCAAGCAAGTTGTTGTGAGGTTTATCAAGAATCAGATTATATGGAGTTATTATGTGCCAAGCAAGATCATTACTAATAATGGATCGAACTTGAATAATAATATGGTGGAAGCTCTTTCTAACGACTTCAAGATTACACACCAGAATTCTTCTCCGTACAGACCCAAGTTGAATGGGGTTGTTGAAGCTGCGGACAAGAACACTAAGAATATTATCCAGAAGATGGTTGTGAAATATAAGGATTGGAATGAGATGCTTCCATTTGCTTTGCACGGGTATCGAACATCCATCCGCACTTCAACAGGGGCAACCCCTTTCTCTCTTGTATAGGGTATGGAAGTAGTGCTCCTCGTAGAGGTTGAGATTCCTTCATTGTGTGTGCTCATGGAAGTCAACTTGACTGAGGCTGAATGGTGTCAGACCAGGTTTAACCAGCTGAATTTGATCGAAGAGAAGAGATTGACTGCCATGTGTCATGGTCAGTTGTATCAGTAGAGGATGAAGAAAGCTTTTGATAAGAAGGTCAGACCTCGTGTGTTTAGAGAAGGTGACCTTGTGCTCAAGAATATTTTATATTTCAAACCAGATTCTAGGGGCAAATGGACTCCTAATTATGAAGGCCCATATGTTGTTAAGAGAACCTTTTCAGGTGGTGCTTTGATTCTTACAACAATGGATGGTGAAGACTTCACTCGTCCTTTGAACGCAGATGCAGTCAAGAAATACTTCGCCTAAAAAGAAAAGAGAAGCTCGCTAAGTTGAAAACCCTAAAGGGCGGCTTAGGAAAAAATGAGTGTCTCGGTGGATTGAAAACCTGAAAGGGAGATCCATCCAAAAGTTAGAGACATAAAACAGAAAAATTATCCCGATAAATTAAGTACTCCACCTTAGGGAAATTTATGCAAAAATTAGGGATTATGGCAAGTAACTACATCCTTCTGATCTTCAGTATAGAAGACACTTTTGAGCATAACGGTCGATAGTGATTCATCATCCCCAGTAGCGGCCAAAAGCACAGTGGACATCAAGAGTTAGTGGAAGGATTAGTGATCATTGTATTCAATGTAACCCTTTTTCATGTAAATTACCATTTTCAACTTTGTAAAAATCTATGGAGTCTTGTCATTTACGGACTACCATTCCATTAAATAAAGTTGAGCTTTTATCCAATTGTTACTACTCTTGTTTACTTCAGCAAATAGTTTTAAATTTTATTATGATCATTTTTGAAGTTAAATTGTTTAATCAAAATCATTTTTCTTAAACATATAAAAGCATGAATTTTAAGAAAACGATTTTACTTAAAAGGAATATCATCGGTGGTTCGAAAGCAGTAAGCCCTAAGTGTGGAGCAATATTGGTTCTCCCCGAGCAGTATGCGCAATTTCTCTTTCATCCTCAACAGCATTTTTAACATTCAACAATCATTGTCCGGTATTCCCCGGTAGGGTAGCCAGTAGAGTTGGTTGATTCAGTCCCCTGCAGAATGTTTATTCCTCAGCAGAATTTGTGTTTATTCCCCAACTGAAAACCGGTTTTCTCAGCAGTTCGCATGGTTGTGGTAGAACTTTAGCTCCCTCACTAATCGCCATCCAATTCTCTCCCAGTCAGAGTTTCCTCCTGGTTTCTGAGTAGCTATTTGTGTTTATCCTCTGCATGGTTGTCTCTCATTTGATATGGTGTGGACCTAAAATTCCCCGCTGACTTGATAACGGTTTTTCTCAATAGATCTCTTCTTTCCCCGGATAGGTTTGAGCCTTTGGGATGATGATCTCTCTTTTCTCCAGCAAGTCGTCTCCCTCTTTTGTGGAGTGACTGAGATCTGTATCGATGATTCAAATTTGCGACAACTTTGTATCCTTTGCGATTGTTTTGTCAGCATGATCATCACATATACATATACATATACATATACATATACATATACATGTACATATATACTCATATATTTCATCATCATTTTTGTTGATTCACTAATGAGATTCTTATTCTCCGTTATGGCGGTACTTTATCCCCATGCAAGTTTGATATCTGTCCTCCCTCCATTGTAGAGTGTCAGCCCCTTAAGCAAAAAGACTTTAACCTTTCTCCTCTCCCCATTGAGTTATTTCCTTGTGGATAATTATTATTTCAGTTTCCTCCCCAGTTGTATATCTGGATGGAGTTACTCCCCTTGAGTTATATCCTCATTGGGTTGAGTCTTGATTGACCGTTTCTTTCTAGATATTACCTAGATAGATGCTTTGGGTCCCCTAAGAGTTTATTACCTAGTAACTGGTAATATTCTTCTTAGTTTGCGGTTTGCTACTTTTTGCCTAATACCTGGAAAAAGAACCGCTGTTTTCTCTGCAGCGGAATCCCTAGTGGATTCATTTTTTTATGATTCCCCAGGAAGTATATCCTTGATATGTTCATCCTAACCGATGACAGATATTTTCTTCCCTTGTTTTGAGTTTATCCTTGACATGTTCATCCTAACCGGTGATGGATATTCTTATCTTTGGTATTCTACCCAGTAAGAAAGGTAGTTATAATCCCTTTTTTAATTCCCCAAAGAGTTAATCCTTGATATGTTCATCCAAACCGATGACGGGTTCCGTCTCTTCGCGGTCTTCTACCTAGTAACCGGTAGTTGTAAATCCTACTTTTCATTCCCCTTTGCCGAGTTTATCCTTGATATGTTCATCCTAACCGGTGACGAGTACTCTCTCTTGTGGTATTCTATCTAGTAACTGAAAGATGTAATTCCTATTCCTTTCTCACAGAGTCTATCCTTGATATGTTCATCCTAACCGATGATAGATTTTCTCTTTGATGGTATTCTATCCAGTATTCAGTAGATGTAATTCCTACTTTTTGTTCAGTGAGTATATCCTTGATATGTTCATCCTAACCGATGATGGATATCCTCATTAACATCCCCAGACAAGTCTATCCTTGATATGTTCATCTTAACCGATGACAAATTTTCTTTCCTTTGAGTCTATCCTTGATATGTTCACTTTAACCGGTGACGAATATTCTCATCTTTGGTCTTCTACCCAGTAACTGGTAGTTGTAAATCCTATTTTTGTAGGTCTCCCCAGCAAGGCTATTCTTACCCAGGAACCAATAATGAATATTCCCTCTTGGTGTTTCCCAGCGAGTCATCCTTGATATGTTCATCCTAACTGGTGACGGATGAAATCTATGTCAGATTTTTATTATCTCCTTAGCCAATAATAGGTAGTAGATAATAAATTTCTTCTCCTCCTATGTTAAAATTTATTTCTTCCCTAGTTGAGTTGAGTGCGTATTTCCTTAGTGAAATCGCTTTTCCTGCATGATTCGAGTATGTTGGTTTTATCCTGATCTACTCTTTTCCCTTTGCAAATGTTTTTGTCCTCCCAACTGAGTCTTTCCATTTTTTCTGGAATACCTCTATTCCCCCAGCAGTTTTTTAGTCGTAGCCTGGCCTACGCAAAACCCTTTTCATCCCCCAGAGTCTCTATCTCCCCAACGAGATTTCCTTACGGAATGCATTATACTTCTATGGATATTCAGTCTCTCTGATTTCTTTTCCTTTGTGGCAACATTTCCCCACAAAGAATTTGCTTTTACATTTATATCATACGCATCATGAGGTCTCTTAGGGACCAATTTTTTTTTCTATATGTTGTTATTTAAGCCCATTTTATTGGGTCGATATGAAGATTTTAACCTTCACCTCCTCAGTTAGAATGTCCTTAAATAGGGGCAGCTGTAAGACCCCAATTTTTACCCTAAGACCCCTCATGCAATTTCATCAAATGCATAAGCATTGGGATCATACATTGGCATCCTTCTTACCCCTCTTTCATTGGGTTTGTTTTGGGAGAGATCACCAAGCACCATAAGATTGTATCATACTTGTATATTATTATTTTTACTAACCAAAATACCAAAAATATGTCTTTCTATTTGCCTAACTCTATTGTAGGTAGGGCATGGTCCCTATTGGTCTATCAAGTTCATATCTAGGGTTTAAGACCCTCCTGTTTAAGAGAACAACCAAGGATTGATCCAGAAAGTTTATAGGCATTATATATGAGTCCTAATGATCTCTACATGTTATTTTGATCAAGGATTCTTCAAGAGTTTGGAGTTGATTTGCCTTGGAAACCCTAGTTTGTTTGGGTATCTTGAGTAACTTCTTTAACAAGCTCTTTCACCAATTTATCAAATTTCTCAAGGGGGACCTAAAACTTCATCATATTATGCATATATGATCTACCATGAGCCTAAAAATTCAAGAGAATTACAAGTTATCAAGTTGGTTGATGGTGGTTGGCCAGATGGATTCATTTGATCAAAACTGGGTCTCCCTAGACCGTATCTCCTACACTTTTCACCATATGAAAATGATTCCAAGAGAAAAGTTACTCTAAATGACATTAAAAATAACTTTCATGTTTAAGTCTAGAGCTAAGTTTGCTTGGAAAGTCATTTTCTATGTTGAAACATTATGGGTCATTTTGTCTAAACCCTAATTTGAAAGTCAACTTCCCATGGCCATAACTTGCTCATTTTTTATCAGATGAAAGGTTTCCAAGTTTCAAAATCAAATTAAAGATGTCTACTACAACTTTTATGTCTGGAGTGAAAGCTAAATCAACTTTTATGAGCATATGAAATAAGGATACATTATAGGTCATTTTAGACCAATACCATTGAACAAGTAATTTTCCTCAACTTTAAAAATGCATAACTCTCTCATTCTTAATCCAAATGATTTCAAATTGGTGTCCATTTTTAAAGTATTTGAAATAGATACAACTTTGATGAAGACACCTTTCTCATTTTGAGCTCACATAAAAAGTTTAGTAAGGTGGAACATTGAGGTATATGACTTAACACTTAGAAAATCTTTCAACATGTTGAAATTTCCAAATTTCCACCTCAAAATTCACCTTAATCCAAGTTCCAAATGGCAAAGTGTTCAGCAAAGGAGTTATTCTTCTTGACTTAAGCTTTCCAAAGAGTCCTAATTCATTCATTTTGGAGCAAGTTCGCTAGGGCTGCACATGGTTTTAACAGGCCTGCATCATTGGTGGAAATCAAAGTTTAAATGATCACATAACATTGCCTTTCCATTCAAGCTTCACTCCAACCCCATTTCAGATGCATTTGGACCTAATTGGATTGCCTCATGGGCCTGTACACGCCCATACAAGCTTGTGCATGACATTGCCAAATTTGGAAGGAAATTCAAGTGTGTAAAAAACACTCCCAATTTCTATAAATATGGACCCTCTGAGCTCATTTGAAAGGATTCTTGCGCACCAGCTTTGCCCCCTCTCTTCAAACCCTCATAATTCAAAGGAAACCCTGATAATTTTCACTTGGAGATTCAAAAACTCCAGGATCCAAAGCTTCTTTCCATTCCTAATCCACTTCTCCAAGTCATTGGAGCAAGATCAAACAAGAATTGAAGCAAGGAAGAGCATGTTCTGCACAACATCGAAGGTATTTCCCAAAAATTTCTTTCTCTTCGATTATCACTCAATTCTCATCAATTATCTTGGATCTTTGGTTGTCTGAAGTACTACCAATGTAGGCAAGAAGATTGAGTTGCTTTGAGGTCAAATCGAAGCAACTCAGTTGACACACCTCAAAATTCAACTTCTCATATCTTTCTTTATATTTAGAGTTAGTTAAAATCGAGGTCAGATTCGTTCTCTACGCCATTTTTTCTTTCAGATCATGTCCTCCTATTTCGTTTATGTGATGGTGATGACTGAACTAGTCTGGCGAGGTTCGCCTAAGAAGGTGATTGGAGGTTTAGCCCTGGTGATGTGTTGGACAAGTTCTGAGCCACATGATCAATTCAAATTGTTTTAATCTCGTGTGTTGTTTGTAAATACCACTTGTGTTACACGTTCAATAGTGACTTTGGTGGAAAGTGCGCTTGTGACCACTTGAACTGCCACCTCAATTAATGAGGGAGATCAAGTGGTCCACGTTTTTTTGTATTTTTTGATTTTCATTTTATTCCTTTCATTTTATTTAATTCATATTAATTTTAATATTGATCCAAAAAATATTAGAGTGTCACCAAATTTTTTAACTAGATATTAATTGGAATTTTATTAGATTAAAGATTTATTTAGATATTAGAATTTGATTAAGTGATAATTAGATATTTAGGCTACCTAGAATTTTAGATAATTAGATTAATGATAATTAAATTTTAAAATTTTTAGAATATGATTATAAATATTAGAATTTTAAATAGTGATAATCAGATAATTAGGTTGTTTAGCTTTAACTAGATTTTGTTCCCTTATCTTAGGACTTTTAAATCATATGATTAACTGATTAATCCTTTAGATTTCTGTGTACATGATCCAATTCATTTTCAACTAATTTTTCTCAATTGATTCAATTGATCAAAGTTCGCTTTGATTAATCAAATCCTTTGACTGTGCTCCACTCCCCAGGCGTATTCAAGTGATCAAAATAATCTTGATCACTTGATAGGGAAAGTCCCTTTTTCAAGTTGTACTAGATAATGAACATCAAGAGCTGTAAAAGACTTCAAGATTCAAAGGTCAAAGATCAAGACTGCATTCAATTCAAATTAGCGCAAGACATACTTGACTACTATTCATGCACAACAAATGTGTATTCAACATTTGTCAATCATGAGCCAAGTTATGTGCGATTAGCCTTGCATGCTTACAAGTTAATGTTTCAATACTCATTATGCACGAATTGGAGCAAGATTACATCATGAATTAGGCCCAAATCAATGCTCATGCCTCCATGCACCAAAGTTGCTAAATTTGGCAAAATTTTAAAGTGTGTGAAAAACAACTTGATACCCTATAAATAAAGGTCCATTTTGATAAGAAAGAGGATCCCTACTTTCCCAAGCTTTAAACCCTTGCTTCCCTAACCTCCATTAAAGGATAAACTTGAAGACTTCACTTGAAATCGAGTTTCAAATCTCCTTCTGTTTTGAGATTGAAACTCCAAGAATCCAAGCCTCTCTTTGATACATTTCACTTCCTGCAAGCTTCTAGAGTCGAGCCAAGGTCAATTGGGAGCAAGACCAAGCCAAATTCAAGCTACCCGAAGGTGATTTTTCAGAAACTTTGAGCCTTCGATTCTCTCTCAATTCTTCACCATTCTCTTTGGTTTTTTCTTGACTGAAGTCCTACCAATTTAGGCAACAAGATTGAGTTGTTTTGAGGTCAAATCGAAGCAACTCAGATCATGAACCTCAAAACTCAAATCCATGTATCTTTCAATATACTTGGAATTGAAATGGAGGTCAGATTCGAGCTCTTGAGCATTTTTCCTTTAAAACCATGTCCTTACTTTTCATTTTTGTGATGGTTTATGGTGGACCATTCCGGTGAGGTCCACCAGAGAAGATGACCGGAGCTAGGGCTTCGGTGGTGCGTTGACACAGTCCAAGCCATCTGATATGGTTCCCACGTTCTAATATTGGCCTTTGATTTGAATTACCACACATGTATACACGTTTACTGAGGTGTTTGGTGGGAGCGTGCGCTTGGCCTTCAGATATGCCACCTCAATTAGTGAGGGAGATCGTATGGCCCTCATTTTTTCTAATTTCTTTTTATTTTCTTAATTTTCATTTAATCGTTTTATTTCGTTTAATTCATAGAAATTTCATTTTTAATCCAAACAATATGAGACTTTCACAAAAAATATTTAAATATTTTTCTATTCCATATTTTGAATTCAATTTATTTTTTGGATTAATTTTGGTATTTTTCATAAATTAAATGTTTTTGTGCATAGTTTTAATTGTTTTAAAATACTTATGACTTTCTAAAAATTGTGAATTTTTTTGTCTAAGGTCCTTTGATCTTGTTTGACCTAGGATAAATCCCTTGGCCATTTATTTGGTGTTTTGAAGGGATTTGAGGTTTTGACCAAATTAAAATGCATTTTAATTGATTAAATGTTTAAAAATTATGTTGAGCCATTTTTATGGTCTTGTGATGTTTGACTTTCTGTTTAGGCCTTGGTCATGGTTGATTTGACTTTTGTTTGTTCAAAACCATTGGATTTAGGGGATTGATGAAATGTACATTTCATCTCCCAAAATGAATGGATGGTATTGATCAGATGTAATTCCTCTCATGATCAATTTGTGTTTCTATTTCCCCTTCCCTCTTTGTCTTTATCCCTATTCTTCCCCGTTCCCTCAGTTGACTAATGAAATCTCTAATGTCTAAATGTTAAATGATTCATCAATGACCTTGTGTCAGATGAATCAATACAAGTCTGATTGAGAAAGGTGCCTCCCTTTTTTTAGTGCGTGGTGTGTTTTATGAGTTTGGTTCTTTGTACCAAATCTCTAACATGCATTAACACCTATATATTTATTTCCTGACCTCAGATAGTTGTGAATTCTACCTAAGTCCAATTATGATTGCTTAACATAGAGCTAAATTTGACCCTCAAAGCATATCATTCTAGTAAGGAAGATTGTAAGTCTCTCATTCTTCATGGAAATGTATGGAAACTTGACCTTTTTTCATTTCATGAGAGCTAGTGGCATACTTGTTGAATTATCCAAGTTGAAGCCCTTCTCATGGAAGATGTCTTCGTTTAAGGATTCATACTTGTGAATGAATGGTTGAGTGTTCTCCAAAGAATGACTTAATCAATTAAAACTCAACACTAACCTTTGAATAACCTTTGACTAATCGTTGCCTAACTCTATTGCTTTAATTTCAAGTCATTTATCTTATGCAATTTAAATTTCAGTCATTTATCATTCATTGCCATTTACATTTTATGCGACTCATTTATGTTTCAAGTCATTTTCACTTTGCTCATTTGAGTCATATCTTGTGATTGTATATATTTATTTGTGTGTTTTGATTTTGTTCATGGTCTTAGGACCTTAAAATACACAATAACCACAAAAAACCCTAAAAAACATTTGTTGGACTATTGGGACTTGATCTGAATTTTTGGACTTAGAACTAGGCAACATTCCATGTGCTAAAGGACTTGGCCAATGCTAACATCTTAGACTGAGTTATCTTTGAGTGTGCCTTCATCTAATGCAAGACCTGGATCTCTAAGATTTATTTGTTACTCTGTCTCTGTGCTTAATTGTTGTTTTGTTATTGTCTATGTCTGATGTTTTTGTTCAGAGTTGATCAAGGAATATTTCATCTGATACATTGGAAGACACTGAAGACTGCTAGCTATTGGAGTGCTTGGATATGACTATCTTTATTTGATGCCTTGGTTTTCACTTGATGCTTGGATATTTCTCATTGCTCATTGGTTATTGCTTATTGCCTATCAAAGTCCAAAGGAAAATGGATTTCTATATGACATTCTTGTTTGTTGGATTGCATCCCATTGGTCAGATATTTTCAACTCTTAACTTTTAAACTTTTTCTTAGGGTAGTCTCTTCATCTCCTCCCACTTCTTTAATTTCATAATCTTTCCCTCTTTTAAAAAACTTTATTTGCTTGAGATTAAAAACTTAGACATATTTTAATGATTATAAACTTTGGCCTTATGCCATTGAAAGGCTTAGATCATTATTTGATAGGGACATGAAAGCATGTTATAAACATATTGAAACTTGTATAAAACACGACGATTCTCTTGATCTTGATGGTGAAATTTTGTTTGAAGAATTAAAAGTTATTATAGAAGTTTTAACAGTTGCATCAAAACCAAGCTATATGATATTGAGTTCTTTAAAGACTTTTAACTGTTTTCCTAATGCATGCATAACTTATAGAATAATATTGACTATTCTTATCAGTGTTGCATCTCCTGAAAAAAGTTTTTCTAAATTAAACTTATTAAAATCTTATTTTAGATCTATTATGTCACAAGATAGATTAAATAGTCTTGCGCTGATTTCAATTGAAAATATTTTTTTGAAGAACCTTGGTTATGAACGAATTATTAATGATTTTGCAACAAAAAATGCTAAGAGGATGATATTTAAATAATTTAAAGGTTCGGTCAATTTTTTCATAGGAAAAAGTATAGGATCAAGAAGAAGAAGAAGAAGAAGAAGAAGAAGAAGAAAAATTAAAAGAAGAAGAAGAAGAAGAAGAAGTATCTGTATAGTGGTTTATGTTTTGATGTAGTATGAACGTTGACTAAGGATGAAACCAAGAAACTTCCCTGATCGAATACCATACATGCATTTAGCAGAGTTCAATTTTAGTCAGAATTTTCTGAGGCGTTCAAACAAATTTTTCAAGTGGCCCATATGGTCCTATTTGCTTTGAGATTAGGAAATCATGTCATCAACATAAACATCGATCTCTTTATGAATCGTATCATGGAAGAGGGTGACCAATTCTCTTTGGTAAGTTTCCTCTGAGTTCTAGAGACCGAAAAACATAACTTTATAACAAAATGTTCCTAAGGGGTAATGAACATGGTCTTTTCCATATCGCCTAGAGCCATCTTGATCTGATTGTAGTTAGAGAATCCATCCGTGAAGGAGAAACCATAAAATTTAGTTGTGTTGTCTACCAAAGTGGCAATGTGTGGCAGAGAAAAGTCGTGCTCCAGACTAGCTTTGTTTAAACCCGTAATGTCAACACACATTCTAACTTTGCCATCCTTCTTAGGTATATACACGATGTTGGCGACCCATTGAGGCTAGTTTTCCACTACTAGGAAACAAGCGTCAAATTGTCGTTTGTACTTCTCATAAATTTTAAGAGCCATGTCTGGTCTCTTCCTTCGAAGCTTTTGTTTCACAGATGGACAGTCTAGTTGAAGTGGTAGCTTATGCTCAATAATATTTGTGTCTAAACCGGCCATATATTGAGATGACCATGCAAACACATCAGCATACTCTTGTAGCAGCTTGACCAATCTCTCTTTGATGCTTTCCTCAAGTGTGGTCTTAATCTTGACCTTCTTCTTCTCTTTGTCTGTGCAAAGGTTGATTGTATCAACCAAATCTTAATGTGGCTGAAGGGCTTTAAACTCGTGCTTGAGCTGCCTTACCAACTCATCGGGGATATCATAATCATCCTCACCCTATTCTTCCGCTTGGTAGATGGGGAGCTCAAAGTTATAAGAGGTCGTAGGGTCATTGGATTCAATAGGTTTATTGATTATTCTGCATTTTTTTTAAATGTTGAATTTTAGAAAAGTGACAATTAAAAATGAAAAAAGAAAAATATATTTTTAGTTTTGAAAATATTGCCATTTCTAAGAAGAAAAACAAACAAAAAAACTAATTGAACAAAATATCTTTTATTCATTATGATGAACTTTTGAAAATAAAAGAGAGGCCCTACACATGATCCTTTAGCCTTGGGCATAACTAAGGATTTAAAAAAGCAAACAAATTTACTTTGACATGGGGATAATTTTAGGAATCTCAATTGCCTCTCAGTTGTTCAAAGTAGCTTCAATATGGTATACCAGATATGGAATTTCTTCCTCCATTGTGTTCTCTTCAATAGAATTGACTTGATTTCCATGGATGTAGCCAGTGCGAAGAAATATCTCCTGGATGCTTTGTACATGGTCCTTTGCAGGGACTCATGATTCTCTTCTGGAAGGGAGCATAAACCATAAACCGCGGTGATCATTACTATCACAGACGTTGATTATTTATCCCTAACCTTTAGAGGTTCCACTTTCCAATGTTGACATTACACTCTTCAAGGATGCAAAGGATGAGTTTGCCTTCTTATTGAGGTCCTTTCCTTCCATAAAATTTGCTTTGGCTATCTCAAGAGCTTAGAAAGATGTTTCCATAGCACCCTCATCAGCCTTAATATACCGAAAGGAGGACAAGTGGAAGTCATTTCCCCAATTGCATGTATCCAGGGTCTTTCTGTCATACCCCAAATTTGACCTCCATTTTTTTATTTTTGGATCAAGATTCATCTGCACACCATTCATGACCGTCTCATATGTATCATACAAGCACCTTAACAACCTTAAGCATCTTCATAGATTTAAAGGTTTGTAGTGGGATTCATGGCTTGGTATTCATGTGTATCAAGTCTAAACCCTAACTCTTGCTTGTGGGATACTCTTGGTTCTTATTTAAGTCTTATAACCTAGTTCTAGGGGGCATGTGTTGTGGAGGTAGCTTCTTGAGCCTTGGAATTTGTTCACTTCACCTTTCACCTTGATCTTGGAAACCCTAATTTGTTGATCCCCTTGTTTAAGGCATTGTGGAACATATGATCATCTTTTGACCATGCAATCTTGAAAATCCTAGGCCCTTTCCCTTGTTGCTTGTCTAATCATCTATTACTTGATCCTTGATCCCAAACCCTAATTTAGGAGGCGCACCTTGCTTTAGCACTTGTTGGTCTTGCTTAATCATTCAATCACTTGTGTATTACCTCATGCCCTAATTTTTGCTTCAAGGCCCTGTTCTATTCATTGCATTGGTTGTACTTGAAAAAGCTTTGGTTAGCTATTTCTTTGCTTGACTGCTTACTTGTTCATGCATCCATATCCATGTCGTTATGCTGCTTCACTCACAAGTTTTGCTTTGATTCCATCCACAGTCTTGGCAAAGTCAATAATACAAGTTGCATTCAAGACATTTGGTTTCTTGGTTTACGAGCTTTGTTCATCACTTTGGTCCATTGTTTGTTTTGCATTGATTCTTGTTGTGGATGCCTACTTCATTATTTCATTTGTATACCATTGCTTATTAGTCAATTTATGACATTTATGATCCATGATGATTTCATACACATGCTTGATCACTTGATACTTTAAACTCATTCATTCAAACTTATGGCTCATGGTTCATATTTCATTCAAACATGATTTTAGTTGACAATGAAAAACATTATTTCATTACATTCAATAAGCCTGATTATACAAAGATTCATTCATACAAATGCCCATTCCATCATTTTTTATAAAAGAAAATAGGAAGAAAAAACTTTGACCAAGGTTGACTTTGGTCAACTTTGACCAAGGTCAACACCCTTTTTTCTATAGTCTTGACTTCCACATTTTCAATCTTCATAACATTCATTACTAGCATTCATCCATATGATTTTCAATTTCATTACCAAAGTGTGTACTCATAAAATCATAACACATAACATGTTTCCATTATGCAAAGTTTACAAGTCCCTACATCAACAAAATCCTATTATCCAAACTCATATGGCACGATCCAAAAGAATACATAACTCATGCATTTTGCAAGCCTAATGGTATCCCATCCTAATGCCTAAAACATGTCATACTTCAAGACGGAAAACATGCTGCTTGGGATTGGCAACCAATGTCTTCCATGCTCCTTTCACCATTAGATTGTCCATGCTTCCATTGAACCAACAACAAGACCTTACCATGCTTTACAAACCTGCAACAGCTCTAACATTTTAACCACCCTACAATACCAGTTCAACATTAGTCCAAGTTAGCAACAATGTCATTTGCATCAGGCTAAGCAAATGCATCAATGCATAACAACATGACCATATACGCAGACCTTCAAGCAACATTGGCACTGCATCAATCCAACATGACATCATGGGCAATGCAAACCTACAATGCATAACAAGTAGGCCTTCCGCAAACAACATCTTGCAGAAGCAAATCAATTCAAGCAACAATAATAGAAATGCATTTACATGAGCTAACAACATACCACAACCATGAAATAAAATTAACCTTCTAACTGAACCCAAAACAAAACTAGTATGTTCACAACCAGTTAACTCATTCAAAACCAATTCACTCATATCCAACTCAGCAAGAATTGAAATTAGAAATCAAAGCGGGACCACACTAGTTTTCACTATAGACAAAATCACATTTCAATCACATATTCTTTCACGGAACACAATTGTCCTTATAGACTCACACTCACTCTTCACACACTTACATCATACGAGTCTCACATACGACTAACTCTATTTAAACTTTGAGTTTTTGCATCTTTGGGGTGCGAAAATTGGATACTCCCTTGCACACAAAATCATAACTGATATAAAGAAACCAATTCACTCACACAATAACACACACAAAGAATCATTCAACTTAACTCCATCTCTGAAATCTCTCAATCTGACTCACAAGAAGAGGAAGTGAAGACAAAAAAGAGAGATAATTAACTTACCTGGATTCAAAGTAATTTGAATTCATCAGAGCCATCGTGCCAAAGTTTCTTTTTCAATCGAGTCATCAAGTAAAAGTTACCATTGTATAGAGGACGCTTCAAAGAACCATAGCCCTCTCCCAATTGTTTGAATCCATACACTAACGAAATTCAATTTTAACTCCAAGCTCTAGGGATCCACCATTGTAAGCGTTGATCCAGACTTGTCTTTGAGTTGTTGGACATTTTATGTCCATTTTTGAGCTTAGGATGAAGTGAGGGTCATTTTGATGTAGTTGTTTGATGTTTCTGGGTTCTCCGTCGCCGTCGGAGGAGACACATGTGCGACATAGAGGGTGGGGATTCAATTTGAAATGGTTTGCATGTTCTGAATGCCCCCCATTCTATTTTTTCCCATGGTAATTGGGCTTAGGCTATATATTTTCTCCTCTCACTCTCAAATCCGGAATGCACCCCATGGCCCAAATCACTCTATTTATTTTTTCTTTTTATTTTATTATGAATTTTCTTTTATTTTGCTTCACTATTTCAATTTTATATGATATATTTTGATCATATATTGAACTCTACTTCATTTTTATCTTGAATTTTATTCATTATTATTTTAATTCTTTTTAAGTCATTGTTATTCAAATTGTTGATTGCTTTGGTTTTTGTTTAAATTGATGACTTGGTTGGTTTTGGTTATTGTGTGGATCAAGTCTTCCACATCTCAAATCATTCATAGATGGACTTGAGGTTGATTCAACCTTCTTTGATCAAAAACTATTTTTAGATGATCATGAATCATCTTCAACACTTTGCATCGATGATAGGTTATCCCTCGACGCGCCATATTTTAAGTCCTTTGATTTATAGATAAATGGATTCCTATGTGGCTTCTTCACTCTCTTTATCTCCATCCCTCTACTTCTTTATTTTAAACCATTATGGGTCATGTTTCAGGATATTAACTTTGTGTTAATTCTCTAACATGTTTATCACATGGATTATTATTAACCGGCCTCATATAGGTATGACTTCTACACAAGCCTAATTTTGATTGCTTAACATAGCGCTAAATTGTCCCGATGCGATCAATTAACCACTAACAATTACCAAATATTGAATTACTGACTTTACTTTCTTGTCATTTACTTTTATCATTTAATTTAAGTTATTAATTTTAAGTCATTTACTTTTATGCATTTACCTTTATGCTCCTAACTCCTAACATATTTATCTTATTGCACTTGATTCTTTTCATTTCATTTGATTCTTGTTAAGACACTCTTAATAAAATCTAAACATAATAAAAGACTTAATGGAGTGGATCACACTTTTCCCTATGCTTGACTTGGAGTGTTGAAGACCTTTTGTACAATGGACTTTAACTTAGGTTTAGACCTTTTTCTTGACTTGGAGTGACCTTGGACCCATGGATCTTACAGACACCTTGACTTTCTTTGCTCCTATTGAACTTTTGAGCTTGTGGTCTTATTTCATCTGTTTTATTCATCTGCTTTATGCTTCTTGCACTCATCTGTTAGGCTTAGCACACATTCACACACACAACTTTCTTTTAGGCTACCTAACAACGAGACGTATGACAGTACCCTTTGCAACCACATGGATTTCTCTTGGGCTACCTAACAATGAGATCTTAGGCTAGTTTTGTATGACCATGCATCCTTTTTTGTCCATCAGTCCTATTCCCTTTGACTTGGCTTGATCAAATTTCTCTTTGATCAACCAACTCCTTTTCATCTAGTACACTTCCCCCTTTGTCTTTGTCAAGTGATCATAAGTCCCTTGGTCACATGATGGGACTTAACTTTGTTACCTTAGAGCTTCAACCTCTCAACAAGTTTAAGACTCTCAGTGGTCTACATATCTCCTCAGTAGATCTCAATCATCTGGCTCATCCCCACAAGCATATTTGGGAACCAACTTCAACAACTTATCAAACACTGACTAGGCTTGCATGCCATGAGCCTTAAGCAATAAAGAATGATGAGATGGGATCTTCCCTACACTTTTATAGAATATCCCTGAGTACGGAACGAATGACCTAATTTCTCAAAGTATTTGCCTATGTTCATAGACTTTAGTGCAATTCCAGACAATTCACTGACAAGTCTTCAACCTGCCCTGTGGCTCTTTTTATCTCTCCTTTTGGTTTAAACACCATTGCAATTTTCCAGCAAGGATACACCTTCAAGGTCATTCCCCATTTCTTGCTTTTGACACCACTTTTATTTATGTTCTTGGTTATGACACCATAATTCAGGGATACACTCTCATGGTCATTCCCTATTTCTTGGTTTTGACACCACTTTTATTTCTGTTCTTGGTTATGACAGCACAATTATGGGATACACCTTCATGTTCATTCCCCATTTCTGGGTTTTGACACCACTTTTATCATTTTGTTCTTGGTTTTGACACCACAATTCATGGACACACCTTCATGGTTAACCCCTTATCTTTTCCTCTTGGGACACACCTCTTTGGTTAACACCCATTTCTTGGTTTTGACACCACTTTCTTTCTTTCCTTTCTGGTTTAAACACCACCCTTTTTTTCTTTTCTTTGTCCCCCCGGATCTACGAACTACGAGGTTCTTACTTTCTCATTCCACCATGAGAGTACACAGGCATGAGGGCCACAATCCTCCTCGAGCATTCTTTTCCTAACCCTCTTTCTTTTCTGCTGGTACATGAATATTGTAACACCCATCCAAGCAAGAACATCCAAAATGGTTCCCATAGATTACCATGGATGTGAGGGGTGCTAATACCTTCCCCTTGCATAACCATTTTCCTTACCCATTTCTATGTTTCCCTTGGGTTTTATCGATATTTTCCCTTCCCTCTTTTGGGATAAATAAAGTTCGGTGGCGACTCTGTTGTATCTTCGAGCGTGTCATGCATTTGGTGCATACACAATTTTTGTCAGCTATCTTCAACTGGCAACTGTGTTAGGGACTACTCTTGTTTTCTAACTAGAGAGAGTCGAGTCTAGTTTTGCTTGTTCTTTGTCTGTTTGGGTGTTTATGTAAGACCCCAATTTTGACCCTAAGATCCCTCATGCAATTTCATCATATGCATAAGCATTGGGATCATACTTTGGAATACTCTTTACCCCTATTTCATTGGGTTTGTTTTGGGAGAGATCACCAAGCACCATAAGATTGTATCATACTTGTATACTATCAATTTTACTAACCAAAATACCAAAAATATGTCTTCGTATTTGCCTAACTCTTTTGTAGGTAGGGCATGGTCCCCATTGGTCTATCAAGTTCATATCTAGAGTTTAAGACCCTCCTTTTTAAGGGAAAAACCAAGGAATGATCCACAAAGTCTCTAAGAATCATATATGATTCCTAATGATCTCTACATGTTATTTTGATCATGCATTCTTCAAGAGTTTGGAGTTGATTTGCCTTGGAAACCCTAGTTTGTCTAGGTATCTTGAGTAACTTTATCAACAAGCTTCTTCACCAATTGATCAAATTTTTCAAGGGGGACTCCAAAATTCACCATCTTATGCATATATGATCTACCATGAGCCTAAAATGTCAATAGAATTGCAAGTTAGCAAGTTGGTTGATGGTGGTTGGCCAGATGGATTCATCTCATCAAAACTGGGTCTCCCTAGACCCTATCTCCAACAATTTTCACCATATGAAAATGATTCCAAGAGAAACGTTACTCTAAATGACATTACAAATAACTTTCATGTTGAAGTCTAGAGCTAATTTTTCTTGAAAAGTCATTTTCTATGTTGAAACATTATAGGTCATTTTGTTTAAACCCTAATTTGAAAGTCAACTTCCCAAGGCCATAACTTGCTCATTTTTTATGATATGAAAGATTTCCATGTTTCAAGATCAAATTAAAGATGTCTACTTCAACTTTGATATTTGTAATGAAAGATAAATCAACTTTTATGAGCATGTGATATGAGGATACATTATAGGTCATTTTGGACCAATACCATTGGACAAGTGATTTTCCTCAACTTCAAAAATGCACAACTCTCTCATTCTAAATACAAATGATGTAATATTTGAGACCATTTTGAAGGTATTTGAAACAGATACAACTTTGATGAAGACACCTTTCTCATTTGGAGCTCACATAAAAAGTTTAGTAAGGTGGAACATTGAGGTATATGACTTGACACTTAGAAAAATTTTCAACATGTTGAAATTTCCAAACTTCCACCTCAATATTAACCTTGATCCATCTTCCGAATTAAAAGATGTTCAACACATGAGTTATTCCTCTTGATCTAAGCTTTCTAAAGAGTCCTAATTCATTCATTTTGGACCAAGTTTGCTAGGGCTGCGCATGGTTTTAACATGCCTGCATCATTGGTGGAAATCAAAGTTCAAATGATCACATAACATTGCCTTGCCATTCAAGCTTCATCCCAACCTTATTTCAGATGCATTTGTACGTAATTGGATTGCTTCATGGGCTTGTACACGCCCATGCAAGCTTGTGCATGACATTGCCAAATTTGGAAGGAAATTCAAGTGTGGAAAAAACACTCACAATGGCTATAAATATGGACCCTCTGAGCACATTTGAAAGGATCCTTGTGCGTCAGCTTTTCCCCCTCTCTTCAAACCCTCATAATTCAGAGGAAAACCTGATAATTTTCACTTGAAAATTGAGTTTGAATCTCACTGTTTGGAGATTCAAAAACTCCAGGATCCAAAGTTTCTTTCCATTCCTAATCCACTTCTGCAAGTCATTGGAGCTAGATCAAACAAGAGTTGAAGCAAGGAAGAGCAAGTTCTGCACAACATTGAAGGTATTTTCCAGAAATTTCCTTCTCTTCGATTCTCACTCAATTTTCATCAATTTTCTTAGATCTTTGGTTGTCTGAAGTACTACTAATGTAGGAAAGAAGATTGAGTTTCTTTGAGGTCAAATCGAAGCAACTCAGTTGACACACCTCAAAATTCAACTTCTCATATCTTTCTATATATTTGGAGTTAGTTAAAATTGAGGTCAGATTCGTGCTATACGCCATTTTTTCTTTCAGATCATGTCCTCCTTTTTCATTTATGTGATGGTGATGACTGAACCAGTCCGACGAGGTTCGCTTGAGAAGGTGACCAGAGGTTTAGCGTCACTGATGTGTTGGTCAGGTTCTGAGCCACATGATCAATTCAAATTGTTTTAATCTCGTGCGTTGCTTGTAAATATCACTTGTGTTACGCGTTGACTAGTGACTATGGTGGAAAGCGCGATTGTGACCACTTGATCTGCCACCTCAACTAATGAGGGAGATCAAGTGGTCCACATTTTTTGTATTTTCTGATTTTCATTTTATTCCTTTGATTTTCATTAATTCATATTAATTTTAATATTGACCCAACAAATATGAGAGTGTCACCAAATTTTTTTAAATAAAATCCTCTTTCATATTTTGAATTAAAATTATTTTTTGGATCATTATTAATATTTTTAATAATTTAATTGATTTTGTGATTATTTTTAATTGTTTAACAATACTTTTAAGTCTCTAAAAATTCTGAATTTTTTTATCCAAGGTCCTTTGACCTTGTTTGACCTATGATAAATCCCATGGCCATCTCTTTGGTGTTTTTATGAGGTTTTAGGAATTTGACAAACCATATTTAATTGAATGCATTATTTATAGTGTTTTTAAATTGAATAAATGCCAAATAATTGTGTTGAGCCATTTTGATTGTTTGTATAAGTTTGACTTGTGTTGTTGGGCCTTGGTCAAGGTTGATTTGACTTTGTTAAGTTAATATCATTAGATTTAGATTTAGGGGATTGATGGTATATTCTATCTCCCAAAATGAATGAATGACCTTAATTTGGTAAAAGTCCTCCTTTGTCCAATTTGAGTTTTGATCGATTCCCCTGCCTCTTCATCTCATTCCCCTTCTTTATGCATTCATATCATGGACCTATGATATCTCTACATCCTAAGGCTATTTGATTGCAAAATCAACATAAGTATGGATGAGATTAGGCCACCACTTTTGCATATTCTTTTTGTGTGTGTGGTATGTTTCATGAGCATAGTCCATTATACTATGTCTCTAACATGCATTAACACCAAGATTCTATTGCCCGACCTCAAATAGTTGTGACTTCTACATAAGTCCACTTACGATTGCTTAACATAACGCTAAATTTTTTATACAAAAGGCATAGCATTCTAGTTAGTTAGATTGTAAGTCTCCCCTCTTTCATGGTATTGTGTGGAAACTTGACCTTTTTTTCTTCCTTTGGAAGATGTCTTGGTTCAAGGATCCATACTTGTGATAAGTGGGTGGAGTGTTCTCCAAAGAATGACTTAAAATAAAAAGCAAAAGCAATACTCACTTCTAACTCATTAATAACTAACATTTAATTTTAAGTCATTTACTTTAATGCACTTTATTTTTAAGCCTTATTCCTTTGCCATTATTCATACCATTCTAATTGTTTATGTTAATGTCTTTTTCACTTTGTCCATTTGGACCATATTTTGTGATATATTTTTCTTGTGTATATTATGCTTGTTTGTGTGGTCTTTGACCATTAATGTACATAATAAAAAACCAAAACCATAAAAAACATCTTGTGTGGACTGTTGGTTTGATATGAGACAACTGGACTTAGAATTTAAGCAACACTCCCTATGCAAAGGACTTGGGCAATGCCAACTTCCATGTAACCAAGTGCTTGAAATCTAAAACTTCATCTGATACATCATTGAAGATCCATTTGACTTCATCTACAACATGATCATTGTGAAGCTGTTATTTTGAACCTGTGACTTATGGCATTATGGAATTCATCTGCTACATGGGTAAATTTGAAGAAGATCATGGAGTTGCTAAGCTTGGATGTGGCTATCTTTATTTGATTTCTTGCTCTTCAAGTTAATATTGTGTGCATTGTTTGTTGCTTAATTCTAATGTCCAAGGGAATTTGGGTTTCTATATGACATTCTTGTCTATTGGATTGCAGCCCTTTGGTCTAATCTTTTTAACTCTTAACTTTTAGTTTTGTGCTTAGGATTAGTCTCTTCATCTCTTCCCCATTTCTTTAATTTCAAAATATCTCCCTCCTTTCAAAAATCTTCTTAGCATGTGTTTGTTGATTTCTAAACCTTGACCATTTTTGCAAACTAGAAACTTTGGCCTTATGCCATTGCATTTTCAAACTAATTTTCTTAATCAAACTTGTAAATAGACTTAACCATACTTGACTTAAAATTTTTAAAAAGCCATAAAGAACTAACTCATTCAAACCATTTTTAGACCTTTGTGCCCTTCAAACCTAACTTTTTGTTAAAAACAAAGCACCCACTTTGAAATTTATATCACGAACTACGAGGTTTTGATCTCTTATTTTTATGGTGGTATGTAGTCACAAGTCCGAAGGTTTTGTCAAACACAAAAATATAATTAATGAATTCTTTTCTCATCCCCCCATTCTATTTTCTTGCAAACATCATTTGTACCAAAATACATATGCACACAAGAACGGGCTCCCTAGGAGTACCTAAGACACTTTGGGTGCTAACACCTTCCCTCTGTGTAACCAACACCCTTACCTGTAATCTCTGGAATTTTATTAGTTTTGATTTGAAAACTTCTTATTTTTGGGTTTTGTTCATACTTTTCCCCTTTCCCTTGGAAACAATAAAAGCGCGGTGGCGACACTTGTTATTTGATGTCTAGCTTATCCATAGCTTGATGATCATGAATTTACCGCTACAGAAATTAAGTGGCGCCTTTGCTGGGGAGTAGTCTCTAGTGGGTTTAGCCTACTTCTTTTTGTGTGTGTATAATTGTATAGTTGATGTACGTATATTTGTTTGTGTGATATAATCTGCTTGTTGTGCTTGGTGATCTCTGAGTGGTGAGATAAGTTCTAACCCGAACTTAAGTGCAATTAAGATAGGAGGATGGTATAGTCATGTTAGACTTGTGTGGAGTAGTCCTTAACAACTTGGCTTGAGATCCATCTGCTCAGTGGAGACCCTTTTGGATTTGGAAATGTCACACAAGTATTTGTGCTTAAGCATTACTATCTCTGATTGGGGTCCAAGAAGCTGAGGACTGTAGAACATTTAACCCCTCTTGGCCTATTTAGGACGTAGTACGGAGACTTTCCAAGTGTAGACTTGATAACAGTTGTTACACGATACTACACTCAGACGAGTTTCTCTTGAGAATATTATGGGTCGATGAGTCTGTCATCTTAATCTGTAATATCTGATAGATGGAATTGAGATTCTGGGAACTTTTTAGAACATGATATACAGATTTTATCCTTAGTTCACTCCTTTGGGATGGTTCTTACCCAAACTCCATTCTCGTGACTCACAACAAACCCTTGATTCATGGTTGATCCAATAAAGTCTTGTCAATATCAATGGAACTTGGGTGTTGATAAGGTGAAAACCATAATCCACCAAAATGGATGATTGATCTTGACAATGACTTGATTTATCCCTTGACCTTTGTTTTTTTGCCTTGTGTGTGATACCTTATTTGTGATGGTTGCATTCATGCATTCATGCGCATCATAACATTCATCACACGAAAGTTTCAAGGAACTGAGGTGTTATTTGCAAATATTTTCAGACCATGGATTGTGGGCGAAGGAACACTAAGAAGTACAATTTCAGATGTCCCGACTTGAAAGAGTTAAGGAAGATAACATCTTTTGTGTTAGATCCCTTGGACTTCAAGCAACGTCATGGGAAGCTTATGTATATCTTGTATGCTTATGTGGTTGAAGGACTCTTGAGCGTATTGGTGCCGTTTTATGATCCTCTCTACCGTTGCTTCATTTTTCCTGATTATCAGCTTGTGCATACGTTAGAGGAGTATGCCCATCTCTTGGGAATACATGTTTCTAACAAAGTACCATTTAGTGGATTGGAAGAGATTCCCAGATCTCATCTTATTGCTGAAGCTCTTCACTTGACGAAGTCTGAGATAAAGGCTCATTGGGTGAACAAAGGAGGATTGTTTGGGTGGCCTTCTGATTTTCTCATCAAGAAGGTTACTTCCTTTGCTCAAGCCGGTAGTTCGGACTATTTTGAAGCTATCTTTGTGTTGCTCATCTATGGATTAGCCTTGTTCCTTAACATTGACGGTTTTGTTGATGTTAATGCCATTAGAATTTTCTTGATCGGGAATCCTGTACCTACTTTGTTGGGTGACATGTACTTCTCTTTGCATCTAAGGAATTCTAAAGGTGGTGGGACTATTGTCTGTTGCATTCCTCTTTTGTACAAGTGGTTTATTTCGCACTTGCCTTAGACACCTGCTTTTGTGGAGAACAAACAATGTTACGGTGGTCTCAGAGATTTATGTCTCTCACTAATGTTGATATAGTTTGGTATGATCCTTCTTTGAGAAGTTTAGAGATTATTGATAGTTGTGGTGAATTCTCTAACGTGCCTCTCATTGGTACACAAGGAGGAATTAACTACAACCCTGCTTTGGCTCGTCGTCAACTTGGGTTCTCTGTGAGAGACAAACCTAATAACATGGTGTTAGAAGGTCTTTTCTATCAAGAGGGTAAAGATCCACAACATTTGAAGCATAAGACTATGCATGCTTGGCATAATGTGCATAGGAAAGAAAGATCCAAGCTCGGTCCGCGCAATTGTGTAGCTTTGGAAGCTTACACTACTTGGGTGAAGAAGAGAGCTTTGGAGTTGAAGATGCCTTATCCTTGTGAAAGACCTATGTCTATGGTTGTGGTTGAGCCATTAACTCTCCCTAACCGAGATGTAGAGGAGTTGGAAGATGCACTCACCAAGATGAAGCAAGAGAAGGATATCTGGGAATAGCGTTTCTATGCTTTGAGCAAAAAGCATGAAGATTTGCAGCTTGAGTCTAAGGACAAAAGCGCACTTATTGAGCTACTTGAAGACCGAGTGACGAAGAGACAGAGAGAGTCGGAGGTTTCATCCTCCTCTAGCATGCCTCATGCTTCCGGTGCTTGGAAGAAGATTGTTGATTAACTTGTCCCCGAGAAGACTCAGATGAAGGTTTCTTTTGAGGCCAAGATTCGACGCATTCGAAGGAAGTTCGCGCCTACATCCAGACCTTCTGATGTTGTTGTTAGGGATCCTTAGGATGACTAGTCTCCTTTTCTCTTGTATTTTTCATTTGGTTTCTGAAATTGTACTCATTGTAATCCTTCAAATTATATAAGTGAAAGAGAATTTTTGGTCATATCAAAGTGTTGCAATTATTGTTGTATATAAATATATTTGCAAATAATATAGTAAGTTCCTTGAAAATAAAAAAAATCAAGCATTGCATTTCATGCATCATTTGAATTAATAGGTTTCTCTTTCGTCAGATGTCTCATTGGTGTTTCTTCTATGCTTTAGCCAAGCTGACTCATCGATATAATACTCATGCCAATCACTCCAAAATCATGGAACATCATGAGCAAGAGAATAGAGACCTGAAAAAAGAGATCGCCCGCCTGACTGCCATGATGGAGTCAGTTCTAGCTGTGCAGAGCCAGTCTTCTCCAACGCCTGCAACTCCTCCTCCTTAAAGGACTGATATTTCAGGGGAAGCAACCTCTACTGTTCCCACAATAGCTGCTCATTTTGCACATGTCATGCCTGCCGGATTCACGTGGGGAATGCCTCTGAACTTCATGCCTACATTTTCTTATTTGCCAGCATCTAGCCCAGTCATGTGTGTGCCACCGCCTGTCGTGCATACCTTGCCTCCTATGGAAGACACCATTTATCATTCCGAGCCATCTGAGGGCCCGAACGTATATGAGAAAATGGATGAAATGAAAGATCAATTTCTTGAGCTGCGCAAGGAGTTGAAAACATTGAGATGAAATGAAAGATCAATTTCTCGAGCCATCAACCATTTGGTGATGTATGCCCGCAAGATGTCTACCCAAACAGACAACGACCAATTGTTAATCCACTACTTTCAAGACAGTCTGACCACCGTTGCATTAAGATGGTTTATGGGGTTGGATAGTGCGAGTATCCGCATATTCAACGACTTGGGAGAAGCACTTGTAAAGCAGTACAAGTACAACATTGATATGGCTCCCGATCGAGATCAATTGAGATCGCTGTCTCAGAAGGACAAAGAAACGTTCAAAGAGGATGCTCAGAGATGGAGGGAATTCGCTGCTCAAATAAACCCTCCTTTACAGGAAAAGGAGATGACCAAGATTTTTCTGAAGACCCTTAGCTCATTTTATTATGATAGGATGATCGCCAATGCCCCCAATGATTTTACCGAAATGGTAAACATGGGGATGAGGCTAGAAGAAGGTGTCTGAGAAGGACGGTTGTCAAAGGAGGAGGTATCATCCAGCAAGAGATACAACAACAGTTTCAGTAAGAAGAAAGACAATGAAGCCAACGCAATAACTAATGGGAGGCAGAGAAGGCCTCAGATCAGAAGAAGTCAACCACCCCGTCAACATCATCATCAAGTATCTTCAGTAATCCCCGTTTTTTCAGCTAATCAATTAGTACCAGTTTAACAATAACGTCAACAACAACAACAACCATAACAATGAACAAACGCCTACAACAACAACAATACCAACAATCATCAACAACAAACTTTCAATAGGAAGAAGGTTCCTTTCGAAGCGATTCCTATGACATATGCAGAACTCTATCCATCATTATTTCTCAAGAACCTACTACAACTGAGAAAAATCCTCCACAAATACTTGTACCACTTCCATAGAGGTACAAGCCTGACCTCCGTTGTGCTTTTCATCAAGGAGCGCCCGAACATGAAATTGAGAACTGCTACCCTCTCAAATATGAAGTCCAAAAGCTAGTAAAAAGTGGAATGCTGTCTTTTGAGGACCACACACCCAACGTGAAAGCTAACCCATTGCCCGCTCATGGAAATTCATATGTCAACATGGTAGGTGGCGGCCCTAGGGAGTTCAAAGTGTTTGATATCCGTTTTATTCGAAGGTTCTTGGTGACGATGCACATGGATATTTCTTTGGTGAGTGATTGTGAGCATGACCATTATGGTTGTGCTATCTGCAGTGTTAACCCAAGAGGTTATGAGATTGTGAAAAGAGACACCCATCGATTGATGGATGAGGGTATGATCTAGATTATACAATCCCGTGACGTTCATGAAGTTGTGAATGTGATCATTCCTGTGTTTAAGAATCCTGAGAAATTGATGATTCAATATGATAGTAGCAACAACAACAACATCAGCCAAAGATCGGTATCTCCATTGGTCATACGGTTGGCAGGTCCAGTCCCGTACGCATCTGATAAGGCTATTCCTTATCAGTATAATGAAACTATGGTGAAGGACGGTCAAGAGGTTCCATTACCTACAACCAATTTTATCGTGAACATTGCTGATGTTACCAAGATGACCCGCAGTGGTCGAGTGTTTAGGCCGGTGTTCCCAAAATATGTGGAAGATTCAACAATAAGTAAGAAGGTAGAAGTGCCTGTGGCAAATCTAGTTAGTGCTTCAAAGCGCCAGTCTGGTGAATCCAGCAATTTGAAGACTAGTGATGATGATGAGGTACTTCGGTTAATAAAGAAAAGTGAGTTTAAATTAGTGGAGTAGCTGCTCCAAACCCCCTACAAAATTCCAGTACTGTCTTTGCTTATAAATTCCGAAGCGTACAGAGACGCCCTGCAAAGAGTTCTAGAGCAAGCGTTTGTGGAACATGATGTTACGGTGGATCAATTTGATCATATTATGGCTAACATCACTTTTTGTGATAAAGAATTCCCCGAGGAGGGTAGGAATCATAAT
The DNA here is from genome assembly GCF_024323335.1 of Lathyrus oleraceus. Lineage (NCBI taxonomy): Eukaryota > Viridiplantae > Streptophyta > Magnoliopsida > Fabales > Fabaceae > Lathyrus > Lathyrus oleraceus. The sequence continues at coordinate 451,793,794 of NC_066583.1, forward strand.
TTGGCTTTGCATATCTACATGAATTGTAAAGATGACGCTTTATCCAATGTTCTAGTTGACACTGAATCTTCGTTGAATGTGCTGCCGAAGTCAACATTATCAAAGCTTCCATATCAAGGAGCGCCTATGAGGTATAGTGGCGTAATCGTTAAAGCTTTTGACGGTTCATGCAAAATAGTGATTGGTGAAGTGGACCTTCGGGTGAAGATAGGTCTGAGTGATTTTCGAATTACTTTTCAAGTAATGGATATCCATCTGGCCTACAGTTGTCTGTTGGGAAGGCCATGGATCCACGAGGCGAGAGATGTTACTTCCAAGTTGCATCAGAAACTCAAATTTGTGAAGAATGGGATATTAGTCATTGTTGGCGGGGAAAAGGCACTGTTGGTTAGCCACCTGTCATCTTTCTCTTATGTTGAAGTTGAGGATGAGGTTGGAACTCCGTTTCAATCCTTGTCTGTTGCTGTTGAAAAGAGAGTTGGGGAACCTATGTCCTCATTGAAAGATGCAAGGAAGATTATTGAAGAAGGAATTATTGATTATTGGGGGCTAGTGGTAGAGGTCTCTAATAACAAGATCATAACCGGTCTGTGTTTTCAGCAAGGATCATCGGCTACTATATCAGAGGATGTGCAACTTAGCTTCCGTAGTGGAGGGTTTATTCATGGCAATGAACAACACTTAGTTGTTGTGCTAGAGGATGACGAAGAGGAAAACTGCACCAATTTTGCGATGCATGGAAAGGCTTGCGATAATTGGATTGTTGTTGATATTCTTGTTATTATGCAACGATCTAAGTAATTGCTCGTATTTGTTTTAAAAATCCTTCTCCTATGCCTAAGGGAGAAGTGAACATTGTTGGACATTTTCAAATTTGATCATCAATAAAATTAATTCTATTCATCCAAATCTACGATGTTTTGTTTTTACTTTTTGCTTTATTCTGAAAATGGTAATCAGAAAAAAAACATAAATACATAAATAAACTTGTCCGTATGCATAATATTTGGTCACAAATCACTTCGGTAAAATCATAATATCCAATAATTATGCATGTTGGTTTCTAACCCCATTGAATTCAGTGATCCTTCTCCTTCTCAAAATTTTGATTCCCTGTGTTTGAGGCTGAGGAGGAAAGTGATGAAGAAATGAGTGATGAATTGTCTCGTCTTCTTGAGCATGAAGGAAAATCCATTTAGCCATTTCAAGAGTAGATTGAGTTAGTCAACTTGGGTTCCGAAGATGATGTGAAGAAAGTCAAGATTGGGTCTCGACTGTGTCTAGATGTTAAGAAGGGGTTGGTTGATCTTCTCCGAGAATATTCAGATGTGTTTTCTTGGTCCTATCAAGACATGCCTGGTTTATATTCTGAGATTGTAGAGCATAGATTGTCGTTGAAGCCATAATGCCCGCCAGTCAAACAGAAGTTGAGAAGAACGCATCCTGATATGGCAGTGAAGATCAAAGAAGAGGTGCAGAAGCAGATTGATGCTGTTTTCCTTTTTACCGCCGAGTATCCGCAATGGGTGGCCAATATTGTGCATGTTCCGAAGAAAAATGGAAAAGTCAACATGTGTGTTGATTATAGAGATTTGAATAAAGCCAGTCCGAAAGATGATTTCCCTCTGCAATACATTGATATGTTGGCACCCGAAGATATGGAGAAGACCACATTAATTACACCTTGGGGAACATTTTGTTATAGAGTGATGCCTTTCAGTTTGAAGAATGTTGGTGCAACTTACGAAAGAGCAATGACTACTCTTTTTCATGATATGATGCATAAAGAGATTGAAGTTTATGTTGATGACATGATTGCAAAATCAATTGATGAAGAGGAACATATTAAGCAATTGTTGAAGCTTTTCCAGCGTTTGAGGAAGTATAAGCTTCACTTGAATCCCAATAAGTGTACTTTTGGTGTTCATTCTGGTAAGTTGTTGGGCTTTATCGTCAGCGAGAAGGGTATTGAGGTTGATCCAACCAAGGTCAAAGCAATACAAGAGATGTCTGCGCCCAAAACTGAGAAGCAAGTCAAGGTTTTCTCGGTCGCTTGAATTATATCTCAAGATTCATTTCATACATGACTGCCACATGTGCGCCTATATTCAAGCTTCTTCGGAAAGATCAATCTTGTGATTGGACCGAAGACTGCCAGAAAGCTTTTGATAGTATCAAAGAATATCTCCTTGAACCTCCGATTTTGTCTCCACCTGTTGAAGGAAGACCATTGATCATGTATTTGATTGTGCTCGAAGATAGTATGGCTTGTGTTCTTGGTCAACAAGATGAGACTGGAAAGAAAGAATTTGCAATTTACAACCTCAGTAAGAAGTTCACCGACTATGAGACTCGGTATTCTATGCTTGAGAAGACTTGTTGCGCATTGGCTTGGGCTGCTAAGCGTCTGCGTCAATATATGTTGAATCATACCACTTGGTTGATATCCAAAATGGATCCAATCAAGTATATATTTGAGAAGCCTGCTTTAACTAGGAGGATTTCCCGTTGGAAGATGTTGTTATCAGAGTATGATATTGAATGCCGATCTTAGAAAGCAATCAAAGGTAGTGTCTTGGCTGACCATTTAGCTCACCAACCGATTGAAGATTACCAGTCAGTACAATATGACTTTCCTAATGAAGAGATCTTATACTTGAAAATGAAAGATTGTGATGAACCATTGCTTGAAGAAGCGCTAGAACCTGGTTCCTGTTAGGGCATTGTATTCGATGGAGCTGTTAATCAGTATGGTAATGGCATTGGGGCAGTGATTATTACTCTTCAAGGCACGTATTTTCCATTTACAGCTAGACCGAATTTCAAGTGTACCAATAATATGGAAGAATATGAAGCTTGCATTATGGGGCTCGTAGAGGCCATTGATCTCAGAATTAAGCATTTAGATGTCTTTGGAGATTCAACTTTGGTTGTGAATCAGATATAAGGTGAATGTGAGGCGAATCAACCCGGTTTGATACCATATAGAGACTATGCGAGGAGGATTTCAACTTTCTTTACAAAGGTTGAGTTTCATCATATCCCTCGAGATGAAAATCGGATGGCAGATGCTCTTGCAACATTGGCATTAACGATTGTAGTGAAGTATTGGAATGAGGTTCCCAATTTGACTGTGATGCATCTTGATACGCCAACTCATTTGTTTGCTATTGAAGAGATCAAAGAGGAGAAGCCGTGGTATTATGATATCAAGTGTTTCCTTCAAAGTCAGATTTACCCGCATGGAGCATCTTTAAAAGATAAGAAGACTTTAAGGAGATTAACTAGAAATTTCTACCTGAATAGTGAAGTATTGTACAAGAGAATCATCGATATGGTTCTGGTCAGATGCATGGTTAGACACGAAGTAGACCTATTGATGACTGAAGTCCAATGGACATGCAATGGCAAATGGCATCTGACTGTTGCAAGTTTCTGAATCATCGATAAGGTTCCTTTGGAACTCATTCCAATGGACATGCAAAGGAAAATAAGATGTTACGAGCAGGTTACTATTGGCTGACAATGGAATCTGACTATTGCAAGTTTCTGAAGAAATGCCACAAGTGTCAAATTTATGCGGATAGGATTCATGTTCCTCCGACACTGTTGAACATCATTTCATCCCGATGGCCCTTCTCCATGTGGAGAATTGGTATGATTAGCATGATTGAGCCTAAAGATTCGAACAAACATCGTTTCATTTTGGTGGCAATTGACTACTTCACAAAATGGGTTGAAGCGACATCGTAGGCGAACATAACCAAGCAAGTTGTTTTGCGGTTTATCAAGAATTAGATTATATGCCGTTATAGTGTGCCAAGTAAGATCATTACTGATAATGGATCGAACTTGAATATTAATATGGTGGAAGCTCTTTATAAAGACTTCAAGATTGCACACCATAACTCTTCTCCCTACAGACCCAAGTTGAATGGGGTTGTTGAAGCTGCGAACAAGAACATTAAGAATATTATCCAGAAGATGGTTGTGACATATAAGGATTGACATGACATGCTCCCATTTTCTTTGCACGGGTATCGAACATCCATCCGCACTTCAACAGGGGCAACCCTTTTCTCTCTTGTATATGGTATAGAAGTAGTGCTCCTCGTAGATGTTGAGATTCCTTCATTGCGTGTGCTCATGGAATCCAACTTGACTGAGGCTGAATGGTGTTAGACCACGTTTGACCAGTTGAATTTGATCGAAGAGAAGAGATTGCCTGCCATGTGTCATGGTCAGTTGTATCAGCAGAAGATGAAGAAAGATTTTGATAAGAAGGCTAGACCTCGTGTGTTCAGATAAGGTGACCTTGTGCTCAAGAAGATTTTATCTTTCAAACCAGATTCTAGGGGGAAATGGACTCCTAATTATGAATTCCCATATGTTGTTAAGAGAGCCTTTTCAGGTGGTGCTTTGATTCTTACAACTATGGATGGTGAAGAGTTCACTCGTCCTATGAATGCAGATGCAGTCAAGAAATACTTCGCCTAAAAAGAAAAGAAAAGCTCGCTAAGTTGAAAACCCGAAAGGGCGGCTTAGGCAAAAATGAGCGTCTCGGTGGATTGAAAACCCGAAAGGGCGATCCAGGCAAAAGTTAGAGACATAAAACAGAAAAATTATCCCGATAAATTAAGTACCCCACCTTGGGGAAATTTATGCAAAAATTAGGGATTATGGCAAGTAACTACATCTTGCTGATCTTCAGTATTGAAGACACTTTTGAGCATAACGGTCGACAGTGATTCATCATCCCCAATAGCGGCCAAAAGCACAGTGGACATCAAGAGTTGGTGGAAGGATTAGTGATCATTGTATTCAATGTAACCCTTTTCCATGTAAATTACCATTTTCAACTTTGTAAAAATCTATGGAGTCTTGTCATTTACGGACTACCATTCCATTAAATAAAGTTGAGCTTTTATCCAATTGTTTCTATCTTGTTTACTTCAGCAAATAGTTTTAAATTTTATTATGATCATTTTTGAAATTAATATTTTTAATCAAAATCATTTTTCTTAAACATATAAAAGCATGAATTTTAAGCAATCAATTTCATTTAAAACGAATATCATCGGTGGTTCGAAAGCAGTAAGCCCTAAGTGTGGAGCAATATTGGTTCTCCTTTAGCAGTATGCGCAATTTCTCTTTCATCCTCAACAGCATTTTTAGTATTCAGCAATCATTGTCCGCTATTCCCCGGTAGGGTAGCCAGTAGAGTTGGTTGATTCAGTCCCCTGCGGAATGTTTATTCCTCAACAGAATTTATGTTTATTCCCCAACTGAAAACCAGCTTCCTCAGCAGTTCGCATGGTTGTGGACGAAATTTAGCTCCCTCACCAATCGCCATCCGATTTGCTCCCAGTCAGAGTTTCCTCCTGGTTTTTGAGCAGTTATTTCTGTTTATCCCCTGCATGGTTGTCTCCCATTTGATATGGCGTGGACCTAAAATTCCCCACAGACTCGATAACGGTTTTTCTCAGCAGATCTCTTCTTTCCCCGTTTAGGTTTGAGCCTTTGGGATGATGATCTCTCTTTTCTCCAGAAATCCATCTCCCTCTTTTGTGGATTGACTGAGAATTGTATCTATGATTCAAATTGGCGACACCTTTCTATCCTTTGCGATCGTTTTGTCTGCATGATCATCACATATACATATACATAGACATATACATATACATGTACATATATACTCATATATTTCATCATCATTTTTGTTGTTTCACTAACGAGATTCTTATTCTCTGTTATGGTGGTACTTTATCCCCATGCAAGTTTGATGTTTGTCCTCCCTCCATTATAGAGTGTCAACCCCTTAAGCAGAAAGATTTTAACCCTTCTCCTCTCCCCACTGAGTTATTTCCTCGTAGATAATTATTATTTCAGTTTCCTCCCCAATTGTATATATCGATGGAATTACTCCTCTTGAGTTATATCCTTATTGGGTTGAGTCTTGATTAACCGTTTTTTTCTAGATCTTACCTAGATAGATGCTTTGGGTCCCCTAAGAGTTTATTACCCAGTAACTGGTAATATTCTTCTTAGTTTGCAGTTTGCTACTTTTTGCCCAATACCTGGCAAAAGAACCCCTGTTTTCTCCGCAGTGGAGTCCCTAATGGATTCATTTTTTTATGATTCCCCAGGAAGTATATCCTTGAGATGCTCATCCTAACCGATGACAGATATTTTCTTCCCCTGTTTTGAGTTTATCCTTGACATGTTCATCCTAATTGGTGATGGATATTCTTATCTTTGGTATTATACCCAATAAGAAGGGTAGTTATAATCCCTTTTCTCATTCCCCAGAGAGTTAATCCTTTATATGTTCATTCTAACCGATGACGGGTTCCTTCTCTTTGCGGTCTTCTACCCAGTAACCGGTAGTTGTAAATCCTGCTTTTCATTCCCCTTTGCAGAGTTTATCCTTGATATGTTCATCCTAACCGGTGACGGGTACTCTCTCTTGTGGTATTCTATCCAGTAACTGCTAGATGTAATTCCTATTCCTTCCTCACTGAGTCTATCCTTGATATGTTCATCCTAACCAATGACAAATTTTCTCTTTGATGGTATTCTATCCAGCATTCGATAGATGTAATTCCTATTTTTTTTCAGTGAGTATATGCTTGATATGTTCATCCTAACCGATGACGGATATCCTCCTTAACATCCCCAGACAAGTCTATCCTTGATATGTTCATCTTAACCAATAACGAATTTTCTTTCCTTTGAGTTTATCCTTGATATGTTCACTTTAACCGGTGACGGATATTCTCATCTTTGGTCTTCTACTCAGTAACTGGTAGTTATAAATCCCATTTTTGTAGTTCTCCCCAGCAAGGCTATTCTTACCTAGGAACCAGTAATGAATATTCCCTCCTGGCGTTTCCCAACGAGTCATCCTTGATATGTTCATCCTAACCAGTGATAGATGAACTCTCTGTCAAATTTTTATTATCTCCTTACCCAGTAACAGGTAGTGGATAATAGATTTCTGCTCCTCCTGCGTTGAAATTTATTTCTTCCCCAGTTTAGTTGAGTGCGTATTTCCTTAGTGAAATCGCTTTTCCTGCCTGATTCAAGTATGTCAGTTTTATCCTGATCTACTCGTTTCCCTTTGCATATGTTTTTATCCTCCCAGCTGAGTCTTTCCATTTTTTGTGGAATTCCTCTAGTCTCCCAGCAGTTTTAAGTTGTAGCCTGGCCTACGCATAAGTTCCTTTTATCCCCCCAGAGTCTTTGTCTCCCCAGCGAGTTTTTCCTTATGGAATACATTATACTCCTGCGGACTTTCGGTCGCTCTGATTTCTTTTCCTTTATGGCAATATTTCCCCACAAAGACTTTTACTTTTACATTCATATCATATGCATCATGAGGTCTCTTAGGGACCAAAATGTGTTTCTATATGTTGTTATTTAAGCCCATTCTACTGAGTCGAGTCGAAGATTTTAACCTTCACCTCCTCAGTTAGAATGTCCTTAAATAGGGGCAGCTGTAAGACCCCAATTTTGACCCTAATATCCCTCATGCAATTTCATCATAAGCATTAACATTGATATCATGCCTTGGCATCCTCCTTACCCCTTTTTACTGGGTTTGTGTTTGGGAGAGATCGCCAAGCACCATAAGATTGTATCATACTTGTATACTATCAGTTTTACTAACCAAAATACCAAAAATATGTCTTTGTATTTGCCTAACTCTTTTGTAGGTAGGGCATAGTCCCCATTGGTCTATCAAGTTCATATATAGGGTTTAAGACCCTTTTGTTTAAGAGAACAACCAAGGACTGATACACAAAGTCTCTAAGCATTATATATGAGTCCCAATGATCTCTACAAGTTATTTTGATCAAGCATTTTTCAAGAGTTTGGAGTTGATTTGCCTTGGAAACCCTAATATGTTTGGGTATCTTGAGTAACTTCTTCAACAAGCTTCTGCACCAATTGATCAAATTTCTCAAGGGGGACTCAAAAATTCATCATCTTATGCATATATGATCTACCATGAGCCTAAAAAGTCAATAGAATTGCAAGTTAGCAAGTTGGTTGATGGTGGTTGGCCAGATGGATTCATCTGATCAAAACTGGGTCTCCCTAGACCCTACCTCCTACACTTTTCACCATATGAAAATGATTGCAAGAGAAAAGTACTCTAAATGACATTACAAATAACTTTCATTTTTTAGTCTAGAGCTAAGTTTGCTTGGAAAGTCATTTTCTATATTTAAACATTATAGGTCATTTTGTCTAAACCCTAATTTGAAAGTAAACTTCCCAAGGCCATAACTTGCTCATTTTTTATCAGATGAAATATTTCCAAGTTTCACAATAAAATTCAAGATGTATACTTCAACTTTGATGTTGGGAATGAAAGCTAAATCAACTTTTATGAGCATGTGACATGAGGATACATTATAGGCCATTTTGGACCAATACCATTGAACAAGTGATTTTCCTCAACTTTAAAAATGCATAACTCTCTCATTCTAAATCCAAATGATGTCAAATTGGTGAACATTTTGAAGGTCTTTTAAAGAGATACAACTTTGATGAAGACACCTTTCTCATTTTGAGCTAACATAAAAAGTTTAGTAAGGTGGAGATTGAGGTATATGATTTGACACTTAGAAAATCTTTCAACATGTTGAAATTTCCAAAATTCCACCTCAAAATTCACCTTGATCCAAGTTCCAAATGGAAAAGTGTTCAACACAAGAGTTATTCCTCTTGACTTAAGTCTTCCAAAGAGTCCTAATTCATTCATTTTGGACCAAGTTTGCTAGGGATGCATATGGTTTTAACAGGCCTACATCATTGGTGGAAATAAAAGTTCAAATGATCACATAACATTGCCTTGCCATTCAAGCTTCATTCCAACCTCATTTCAGATGCATTTGGACCTAATTGGATTGCTTCATGGGCCTGTACACGCCCACACAAGCTTGTGCATGACATTACCAAATTTGGAAGGAAATTCAAGTGTACAAAAAACACACCCAATTGCTATAAATATGGACCCTCTGAGCTCATTTGAAAGGATCCTTGCACACCAGCTTTTCCCCCTCTCTTCAAACCCTCATAATTCAAAGGAAAACCTGATAATTTTCACTTGAAAATTGAGTTTGAATCTCACTGTTTGGAGATTCAAAAACATAAGGATCCAAAGCTTCTTTCCATTCCTAATCCACTTCTGCAAGTCATTGGAGCAAGATCAAACAATAATTGAAGCAAGGAAGAGAAAGTTTTGAACAACATTGAAGGTATTTTCGAGAAATTTCCTTCTCTTTAATTCTCACTCAATTCTCATCAATTTTCTTGGATCTTTGGTTGTCTGAAGTACTACCAATGTAGGCAAGAAGATTGAGTTTCTTTGAGGTGAAATCTAAGCAACTCAGTCGACACACCTCAAAATTCAACTTCTCATATCTTTATATATATTTGGAGTTAGTTAAAATTGAGATCAGATTCGTGCTCAACGCCATTTTTTCTTTCAGATCATGTCCTCCTTTTTCGTTTATGTGATGGTGATGAATGAACCAGTCCGGCGAGGTTCGCATGAGAAGGTGATCAGAGGTTTAGCACCGGTGATGTGTTGGACCTGTTCTGAGCCACATGATCAATTCAAATTGTTTTAATCTCGTGCGTTAGTTGTAAATACCACTTGTGTTACGCGTTGACTAGTGACTATGGTGGAAAGCACGCTTGTGACCACTTGATCTGCCACCTCAATTAATGAGGGAGATCAAGTGGTCCACGTTTTTTTGAATTTTCTGATTTTCATTTTATTCCTTTCATTTTATTTAATTCATATTAATTTTAATGTTGATCCAAAAAATATTAGAGTAACAGCAAATTTTTTTAACTAGTATTAATTGGAAGTTTATTGGATTAAAGATTTATTTAGATATTAGAATTTGATTAAGTGATAATTAGATTTTTAGGCTACCTAGAATTTTAGATAATTAGATTAATGATAATTAATTTTTAAAATTGTTAGAATATGATTATAAATATTAGAATTTTTAATAGTGATAATCAGATAATTAGGTTTTTTAGCTTTAACTAGATTTTGATCCCTAATTGTGAAATTAACCTTAGTACTTAGGATTTGAAATCTTGAAATGCATGTTCCCTTAGCTTAGGACTTTTAAATCATATGATTAACTGATTAATCCTTTAGATTCCTGTGTACATGATTCAATTCATTTTCAACTAATTTTTCTCAATTGATTCAGTTGATCAAAGTTCGCTTTGATTAATCAAATCCTTTGATTGTGCTCCACTCCCCAAGCCTATTCGAGTGATCAAAATACCCTTGATCACTTGATAGGGAAAGTCCCTTGTTCAAGTTGTACTAGATAATGAAAATCAAGAGCTGTAAAAGACATCAAGATTCAAAGGTCAAAGATCAAGACTTCATTCAATTCAAATCAGTGCAAGACATAATTGACTACTATTCAAGCACAACAAATTTGTATTCAACATTTGTCAATCATGAGCCATGTTATGTGCGATTCGCCTTGTATGCTTACATGTTAATGTTTCAATACTCATTGTGTACGAATTGGAGCAAAATTACGTCATGAATTAGGCCCAAACCAATGCTCATGCATCCATGCACCAAAGTTGCTAAATTTGGCAAAATTTTAAAGTGTGTGAAAAGCAACTTGATACCCTATAAATACAGGTTCATTTTGATAAGAAAGAGGATCCCTACTTGCCCAAGCTTTGAACCATTGCCTCCCTAACCTCCATTAAAGGATAAACTTGAAGACTTCACTTGAAATCGAGTTTCAAATCTCCTTCTATTTTGAGATTGAAACTCCAAGAATCCAAGCCTCTCTTTGATGCATTTCACTTCCTGCAAGCTTCTAGAGTCGAGCCAAGGTCAATTAGGAGCAAGATCAAGCCAATTCAAGCTACCCGAAGGTGATTTTTCAAAAACTTTGAGCCTTCAATTCTCTCTCAATTCTTCACCATTCTATTTGGTTTTTGCTTGACTGAAGTCCTACCAATGTAGGAAACAAGATTGAGTTGCTTTGAGGTCAAATCGAAGCAACTCAGATCATGAACCTTAAATTTCAAATCCATGTATCTTTCAATATACTTGGAATTGTAATGGAGGTCAGATTCGAGCTCTTGAGCATTTTTCCTTTAAAACCATGTCCTTACTCTGCATTCTTGTGATGGTTTATGGTGGACCAGTCCGGTGAGGTCCACCATAGAAGATGACCGGAGCTAGGGCTTCGGTGGTGCGTTGGCACAGTCCAAGTCATATGATATGGTTCCCACGTTCTAATCTTGGCCTTTGATTTGAAATACCACGCGTGTATACGCGTTTACTGAGGTGTTTGGTGGGAGCGCATGCTTGGCCATTAGATATGCCACCTCAATTAATGAGGGAGATCTTATGGCGCACGTTTCTGAATTAGAGCGCACGTTTCTGAATTTTCGTTTAATCCTTTTATTTTGTTTAATTTATAGAAATTTCATTTTTAATCGAAAAACTATGAGACTTTCACCAAAAATCTTTAAATATTTTTCTATTCCATATTTTGAATTCAATTTATTTTTTGGATTAATTTTGGTATTTTTCATAAATTAAATGTTTTTATGCATATTTTTAATTGTTTTAAAATACTTCTCACTTTCTAATTGTGAATTTTTTTGTCTAAGGTCCTTTAATCTTATTTGACCTAGGATAAATCCCTTGGCCATTTATTTGGTGTTTTGAAGGGATTTGAGGTTTTGACCAAATTAAAATGCATTTTAATTGATTAAATGTTTAAAAATTATGTTGAGCCATTTTTATGGTCTTGTGATGTTTGACTTTCTGTTTGGGCCTTGGTCATGGTTGATTTGACTTTTGTTTGATCAAAACCATTGGATTTAGGGGATTGACGAAATGTACATTTCATCTCCTAAAATAAATGAATGGTATTGATCAGATGAAATTCCTCTCATGGTCAATTTGTGTTTCTATTTCCCCTTCCCTATTTGTCTTTATCCCTATTCTTCCTCATTCCCTCATTTGACTAATGAAATCTCTAATGTCTAAATGCTAATTGATTCATCAATGAACTTGTGTCAGATGAATCAATACAAGTCTGATTGAGATAGGTCCCTACCTTTTTTTAGTGTGTGGTATGTTTTATGAGTTTGGTTCTTTGTACCAAATCTCTAACATGCATTAACACCTATATATTTATTGCCTGACCTCAGATAGTTGTGACTTCTACATAAGTCCAATTACGATTGCTTAAAATAGAGCTAAATTTGACCCTAAAAGCATATCATTCTAGAAAGGGAGATTGTAAGTCTCTCATTCTTCATGGAATTGTGTGGAAACTTGACCTTTTTTCCGTTCATGAGAGCTAGTGGCATACTTGTTGAATTATCCAAGTTGAAGTCCTTCTCATGGAAGATGCCTTCGTTTAAGGATTCATACTTGTGAATGAATGGTTAAGTATTCTCCAAATAATGACTTAATCAATTAAAACTCAACACTAACCTTTGAATAACCTTTGACTAACCGTTGACTAACTCTATTGCATTACTTTCAAGTAATTTATTTTATGCAATTTAAATTTTAGTCATTTATCATTCATTTCCATTTACATTTCATGCAACTCGTTTATGTTTCAAGTCATTTTCCCTTTGCTCATTTGAGCCATATCTTGTGATTGTATATATATTTTTGTGTGTTTTGATTTTGTTTGTGGTCTTAGGACCTTAAAATACACAATAATAACAAAAAACCCAAAAAAACATTTGTTGGACTGTTGGGACTTCATCTAAATTTTTGGACTTAGAACTAGGCAACATTCCTTGTGCTAAAGGACATGGCCAATGCCAACATCTGAGATTGAGTTATCTTTCACTGTGCCTTCATCAGATGCCAGACCTTGGATCTCTAAGATTTATCTGTTACTCTGTCTCTGTGCTTAATTGTTATTTTGTTATTGTCTATGTCTTATGTTTTTGTTCTGAGTTGATCAAGGAATATTTCATCTGATACATTGGAAGACACTGAAGACTGCTAGCTATTGGAGTGCTTGGATATGACTATCTTTATTTGATGCCTTAGTTTTCACTTGATGCTTGGATATTTTTTATTGCTCATTGGTTATTGCTTATTGCCTATCAAAGTCCAAAGGAAAATGGGTTTCTATACGACATTCTTGTCTGTTGGATTGCATCCCATTGGTCAGATATTTTCAACTCTTAACTTTTAAATTTTTGCTTAGGATAGTCTCTTCATCTCCTCCCACTTCTTTAATTACATAATCTCTCCCTCTTTTCAAAAACTTTCTTTGCTTGAGATTAAAAACTTAGACATGTTTTAATGATTAGAAACTTTGGCCTTATGCCATTGAATTTTTAAAAAACTTCTTTTCTTAAATAAAATTTGTAAATAAACTTAGCCATATTGACTTAAATTTTAAAAGACAAAAAGAACTAAAAACCCTATTAAAATATTTGGCCTTTTGTGCCTTTTCATTTAAACCTTTGTTAAAATCATTTCACCAACTTCTTTGAAATTTTTACCACGAACTACGGGGTTTTGATTCTTCATTTTTATGTTGGTACGTAGGCATAAGACCGAAGGTCTTGTCAAACACAAAAATATAATCAATGAATTCTTTTCTCATCCCCACACTCTTTGTTTTATCAAACATCATTTAGACCAAAAACATATGCACACAAAAAAGGGCTCCCTAGGAGTACCTAGGAAAGTTTAGGTGCTAACTGTAACAACCCGTATAATATATATCTAGAATAATATCATACAAATGTTATTAATTGGTACTGACATAACATAAGTGCCTAAAGGCATCATTATATACATATGTCCAACTAAAAACATCAATGACACATGTTATACAATAATTCCAAAAAAATAAATATCTATGAACTATGTACAATATCTTCATTCTACACAACTTCACAATGGAAGATCACGATAATCATCGTCCCTAGAAACATTAGTAGAAAGCTTCTCTTGAATTCAAGCTACAAGGAATACCTGAAAAATAACAACAATAATGAGATGAGATAATAATCTCAGTGAGTTCTCCTATCCTATGGGTTCACTCAGCTCTATAGGGTTTTCTAATCAAATCCTAACTCGAGTCTTCATCTCTCGTTACTTATGTATCATGCGCACAAGATAACTAAGACTCAAGTATCTAAGGAATATTCGCAATGTATGGAAACATGTCACCTGAGTGCATCCATTGAACAAATCACTATTTGAATGCACAAGACATTAATCCCCGAACGTACTTACGCCTAAGCCAGGCTCGGTTTTTGCATGCTCATATGAGTTCGAAACTCGTTTCAAGAGACTGTCACTCGTATAGGACTCTAACCCACTTAGGGTATCTTTCACCGTATGGGATTCTAACCCACTTAGGTGTCCACCTTTCCCCCACGTCCTCCATGGTTGGGGCTCAAACCCAATTGAGGCACGAATCATTGGTGCCAAATCCCCACTTACTGCATTACCTAAGCCTTTGAAGTGGTATGTGCACCATCAAAACTAATTCCGAATACGTGATTAATTCAAAATAACAAAAAGTACTTTTGGAGCAATGCTCCTCACTAAAACAGGGCATTTGGAACAAAGGTTCCTCACCAGAATATCACACAAATCTCATGATATCATATCAATTCTCATGCATAATCACACATGTTCCCTACAAAGCATGTTAACATATCATTCTGCGACTACTTGTTCCTTGTACACACCATGGTAAGATTACATCCAAGCATCACTATCTAAATCATTTTATAACTTAAGTTATATTTCTAAGTCATTTAACTAATATCCACCTAGGTTTACCTCACTCATAAGTTTTTGTCATTTTATTGTGTAACCAATACAATCAACCAATCGTTCATGCACACACATAAGTACCACAACCAACAACATGTATAACATACATTAAAGTCCACAAGATGACATAACATGCTACAAGGTCCATATGCAAGGTTATCACTCAACCCGCCGCAATCTAACTCATTAACCGATCATTCTAACCTAGTCGGAATTCTAGGTTAAAACATACACAAACTTATATCAATTGACCGATTAATGTTAATATAATGCATACACATCATGGTATAAGTTATAATGTATCCAAGGTGGTTTAGAAACATGAAATAAGTGGTTTTTGGCAAAACAAGTTTGAACCAATCGATTGCCTTTAGAGCCAATTGATTGCATAAAGTTTCTGTAAAATATTTTTCACCAAATTGACAGGACCAATTGATTGGTCTGCCATGTCAATCGCTTGACATCAGTAAAAATTCAGTTTTTTTCTTCACAAAAACATGAACCAATTGATTGGTTCTGCAACTTTTCTTCAGCCAATCAGTTGACACCTGTAGAAACTCCAAAAACACCTCCTCTAAACTCATCCTTTGATATTCTTAATCACTATAAGTCATGGCAATTCATGTACCAACATAAGCTCATATGAATCAACAACATAATCCACACAACATAACATCTATTCATATGGCAACATGAAAGATCACAAACAACATACAACAACAATAACATGCCACCAATACATAACATCCAAGGGAAGTATGAACACAACAATTACATCATAGATTCACACAAATCCTAACTCCCAAAACATAGATTATTTCCCCCCAAAGGCTAAAGCTATCTAAGAGCTCACCTTTCTTTTCCACACCACACAAATATATAACATAATATATATATATATATTATATATATATATTATATATATATATATATATATATATATATATATATATTATATATAAATATATATATATATATTATATATATATATATATATATATTATATATATATATATATATATATTATAATATTAGATAGTAATATAAAATATCTCAATTGTTATTTTATCTTCCAGTACCAATTGACCAATTATTAATGTTATCAAAAATGTCATCTCTTGTACTTATTAATATTGGTATGACTCTTTTATTAATAATTAATCTCTTCAGAGTTCACTAATTACTCTATTGATCCAAACTGATAACACTTATAGTACATATGAGCTCAAATTATTACAATTGATAATAAATAGATTACATAGGAACTCAATAGGTCTCGACTGATAACTAATTGAGCATTTAAGAGAATATGGGATATTACAATTGACTTCTCTTTGATTTCAAATCTTCGACATATTCATTCTTCCAATTAATCCTCCTTGACAAACTTCTTTCTTGTGTGAACTCTCAATACTTCATGGTCTTAACCATATCCTTATTCCAATATTGGATTAACATTTAAACTTGCTCCCACTTAATTCATCTGATATACTGCTCTACATCAGTTGGTCACTTTCCTCCCGGAAACCACGACTTCCCTTCCTTACACTAAGTTACACAAAATATAATTACGACATTTGATCTTGGATTGGTTAATTAATACTCATCAATTCTTCATAAGAAAACTCATTGATTCCTTGACCACACACAATATTGACTACCCTTCTCTTATTATTCCTTCAACAAATGTGACAAACTTGTAATCCATCTATGTATAATCTCATAAACTTCACTTGATCTGATATTGTATGCTGCAAGCATCTACTCCTACTGTTTCACTTCTCTCATGCTACTCTAATAAGATAGTATCGCTAGCACGAGATTTCCTTACTCCCATTCTTACGAGAAACTATCTCTTTGATCCCCATAATCCTGATTGAGCTCTTTCATCCATCTCCTTTCACTGCGTTATTCTGATTCCAACAGTGAAACACCTGGGATTCCTAAGCACTACTGGTTAGCTAACAGTCTACATAGAAGAGCATGCCTATCCTCAAGAGTGCCCACCACCTAAAACAGGGTCCTCACTGACATCCATAAGTAGAATAAATTTCTCATTGACACACAAAGGTTTAGAATATAACCAACATCCTCCATAAGATATATATACAGGAGCCACGCGATTACAACCATAAAGGTGTGTGACATTTAGATTTATCATGTGCTCAAATGAACTTATCCAAATTAGTTTCACAATACCTGATTCTTGTTACTATATTCCATATCAAATCCTATTATAGGATTCTGATTCATTCAAGGTTTCTTCCAACACAGGATCTCGACCAATAATAAAATAACATCATTAAGAAACTTCGAGTCATCAATGAGACACCACTTCCAAGAAAGCTTAAGCAACTAGACTGTCACTGTGAGTTTCCACACTAGCCTCAGAGTGACACAACACTTCTCACCTTTAGGAATAATTTTTCACTTCCTATCTGGAACCCTTCATCTCAACGTCCATATTCATCTTCAATAATCTTAGCTCATGCTCTTACTAATATACAACCTGAGTTATATGGTTAACTTTAGGAATATTTGATTCTCGTTCCTCCTCGGAAGTTTAACTCCCGAATCCTTCCAATAGGCTAATGTATCATCGTACACATCTATTACCACTCTCATGGAGTCTACATCTAAGGCCATGAATCCGAATGAACTAACCAATGCCATAATATGACCAACCACTTTACACCTTACCAACATATATAATATACCTAACTAATCTCTTCCAGATCAACACTTAGTAGGTCTCTTACAGCTCTGTTCCTTATAGTTATTCATAGTCATAATAGTGGTACTTCTAAGACTTACTTAAACTAAGCATGGTTCACCAGGTTGGTTTCCCCAAACGTCTAACTTCCATGATATCTCTACAGATGACCAACTATGAAATTACACCTTCAAAAATTACAATTTCGAAACAACTAATCTGACCTGTGGTAACTTGTAACTCTATCCCAAACTCTCACATTCCTAACGGTATACTAATGGGATTTATGATACATTCAGCTCCAACAAGGTGTGATTATCATACTTTGTGATCAACCAAATCCAAACATTACTCAAGAAGACGAATAACAACCTAGCTTTCAAATACCCACTCTTACCCTTGCAAACCAAGTAATACGCATTTAAGGTGGGGCTCGACATTAACACATACTTATTGACTTGGATTCTCCTGCAAACCAATATACATTGAACACTTCACCACACAGAAGCTACTTACCTAGATGACTTGCTATTGACAACCTTATCTCCTCCTTATGAGTCCATACGACATAGTTTGTTTCACATTCCACACTTAGCTCCGTATTCAAGATTGGTTTGTCTTTTGTTGTCTACCATAAACTCAACTTCTCGGAATACAAGACTTACTACTCAACAAAGTGTGTATTACTTCGCATACATCTCAAGACAAGGAATCCATTACACACACTTGTGACCATAATGTCTCCATCACATACTTCTATTAATACCTAGGTTTAACTTTTTCCATTACACTCCTTGCTCTAAAAATCTCCACAAGTGAACGACCATCAACCATACACCCCTATCTTAGCCACAATACAATCTGTATGACTCCATAGTCTCCTTATCTGAAGTGCATTCCACTATAGAAGTTGTAATGCAAGATTTACACTGCTTCCAAACTCTACATTTGGTTCCTTCTTAAAGTAATCCTCTCAACTCCAATTACATAAGTTTTTTTACTAGAATTCCTTAAATCCAACTTACTTGCTCTTCTCCTCAGCCAGATCTCCTACAACCAAAAATCACTAGAGCTTCCATTACTATATAATGTGCATTCTGTCTCTCCAACACAAACTCTTATAATTGATCCTTAGGTAACTCAACATTCCGTAATGGTCTCTTACTAACACTGAACCTCTAACGAGCTATCCCGAATCCGGTCTCCCTTCTAAGACTGAATGTACTTGATTTATCTTTTAGCCTCCATTTGGTCCATACCTATTTCACTTGGAACATGCAACCATATCCTCGAGTCCCTCCTCAGACTTCACCACTACCTTAGGCTCCCAACAAAACTGAATGTCCTTATCTCTCAAGTTCTCAACCACTTGTAAGGTACCATTCCAAATATATACTCCACGAAGTACTCTCGTTCTTCCAAAATGTTTTAGTGGCCTTAAAAACTGAAACACTGATACACTACCTCACTTCCAGACCTTACAGTGAAACATAACCATCCTTTCTCCTTCACCATATAGAATTACTTACAATACTTATTCCATGTCAGTAGGTATATCTTATTCCAGTAGCAAATTCACGTCTCTCTCAAGGCTATGACAGTGTATCCAATATAAATCCTCAACTTCCCGACTTCCTCATCACTACCTGATTGTTTGAACCGCAAACCATCCCTCAATTCTACATTACATGAATCACAACTCTTACTGAAACTTTAACTGAGTCATCTGGTTCCCCTTACTTTCTAACTCTTGTCTTGAGCCTACCCTTAAAGCATGAGTTCCACCCACACTTCGGAGTCCTCGAGGTCGCTCAATCATAATCCTACCTACCACGCATATAGCATTAGGTTGATCAGGCCTAACACTACATTCAATGATATTAAGAATCATGCCGGTTAAACACACATATGAGGCAGGAATAGATTTACATATCATGTTTCAAGGCTAGGTCGAAAATCGACCTGCTCTGATACCAACTATAACAACCCGTATAATATATATCTAGAATAATATCATACAAGTGTTATTAATTGGTACTGACACAACATAATTTCCTAAAGGCATCATTATATACATATGTCCAACTAAAAACATCAATTGCTCATGTTATACAATAAAGCCAAAAAAACAAAAATCTAAGAACTATGTAGAATATCTTCATTGTACATAACTCCACAACGGAATAGCACATAATCATCATCCCTTGAAACATCAGTAGATAGATTTTCTTGAATTCAACCTACAAGAAATACCTGAAAAATAACAATAATAATGGGATGGGATAATAATCTCAGTGAGTTCTCCTATCCTATGGGTCCACTCGGCTCTACAGAGTTTTCTAATCAAATCCTAACTCGAGTCTTCATGTCTCGTTACTTATGTTTCATGCACACAAGATAACTAAGACTCAAGTATCTAAGGGATATTTGCAATGTATGGAAACATGTTACCTGAGTGCATCCACTCAACAAATCACTATTCGGATGCACGGGACATTAATCCCCGAACGAACTTAAGTGTAAGCCAAGCCCGGTTCATGCATGCTCGTATGATTCGACTTTCGCGGTGGATATCGGGTCCTCTATGAGTTCCGAACTCATTTCAAGTGACCTTCACCCGTATATGACTCTAACCCACTTAGGGTATCTTTCACCGTATGGGACTCTGACCTACTTAGGTGTCCACCTTTCCCCCATGTTCGCCATGATTCAGGCTCAAACCCAATTGAGGCACAAATCATTGGTGTCAAATCCCCACTTACCACTTTACCTAAGCCTTTGAAGTGGTATGTGCACCATCATGACTAATTCCGAATACGTGATTAATTCAAAATAATAAATAGGACTTTTGGAGCAATGCTCCTCACCAAAATAGGACATTTAAACAAAAGTTCCTAAACAGAATATCAAACAAATCTCATGATATCATATCAATTCTCATGCATAATCACAGATGTTCCATACAAAGAATGTTAACGTATCGTTCAGTGACTACTTTTTCCTTGTACACACCACGGTACGATTATGTCCAAGCATCACTATCTAAATCATTTCATAACTTAAGTTATCTTTCTAAGTCATTTACCTATTATCCTCCTAGGTTTACCTCACTCAAAAGTTTTAGTCATTTTATTGTGTAACCAACACAATCAACCAATCATTCATGCATACACATAAGTACCACAACCAACAACATGTATACATTAAACTCCACAAGATGACATAACGTGCTACAAGGTCGATACGCAAGGTTATCACTCAACCCGCCGCAATCTAACTCATTAACTGATCATTCTAACCTAGTCGGAATTCTAAGTTAAAACATACACAAACTCATATAATTTGATCGATTAATGTTAATCTAATGCATACACATCATTGTATAAGTCATAATGCATCCGAGGTGGTTTAGAAACATGAAATAAGTGGTTTTTAGCAAAACAAGGCTGAACCAATTGATTACATTTTGAGCCAATCGATTTCATAAAGTTTCCGTAACATATTTTTCACAAAATTGACAGGACCAAACGATTGGTCTTCCATGTCAATCAATTGACATTAGTAAAAATTCAATTTTTTCTTCACAGAAACATGAACTAATCGATTGGTTCTTCAACTTTACTGCAGCCAATCGATTGACACCTGTAGAAACTCCAAAATAACCTCCTCTAAACTCATCCTTTGAAATTCTTAATCACTCTAAGTCATGGCAAGGCATGTACCAACATAAGCTCATATGAATCAATAACATAATCCATACAACATAGCCTCTATTCATATGGCAACATGAAAGATCACAAACAACATACAACAACAACAACATGGTACCAATACATAGCATCCAAGGGAAGTATGAACACAACAATTACATCATAGATTCACACTAATCCTAACTCCCCAAACATAGATTATTTCCCCCAAAAGGCTAAATATATCTAAGAACTCACCTTGAAGATGAAGATGGTGAAATAAAGATGAAGTTAGTGATGATGATGATGAAGATGACACCATCTTCTTGTCCCTCAATGAGTTTCTTCTTCTTCTTCCCATTCTTTCTCTTCCTCCTCTTCTCTTTTCTCTTCCTATTTCCTTTCTTTTATTTCTTTCTGATAACTCTGTTTTCTCTTACCTACTCTTTATACTTCTTCTTATCCTCTTTCTTTTCCACGCCACACAAATATATAACATATAATATATATATATATATATATATATATATATATATATATATATATATATATATATATATATATATATATATATATATATATATATATATGTAGCGGGGTATTCGTTACCTTATGGTTTATTAACTAAACCAAAAGTAAACATACAATTCGAGTCGCCACCGCACTTTTATTTATCCAAAGGAAAGGTTAAAAAGCGAACAAAAACCAAGTAAGAAGTTTTATCAAATAAAAAACTAATAAAAATGTCAAAGATCTAGGTAAGGGGATTGGTTATGAAATGGGAAGGTTTTACCCACCCAAAATATGTGAATGGATGAACCCATTGCCTACGTACCAATACAAAGCTAGGATCAAAACCTCGTAGTTCGGGGTAAAAAAAACAAAGATTGGTGAATTGATTTGACCAAAAGCCTTAAGGTCTTTTGTTATCAAAGGGAGAAAACTCAACCTAAACCAACAATCCACCATGTGAGCAAGGCTTCAACATACTAGTGACAGGTTAACCCTATAATAAGTATTGAAGACTTATAATCCAACCACTAAGGATAAGGTGAGGTTTATATCAACCACTTTGATAACTCAAACATATGGCTAATGTTTATGAAGAGTTTTATCAAAGGTGGCCATTGGAACCACAAAATCAACTTGAAGTGAGTTGTATTTACAAGTTAGATTTATTTACAAAATGAAGTCAAAGTTGGATTAAGATTTATTAACAATGAGTGTTAAGAAAAGAGTTTGAAAAGTCAAAGGCATAAGGCCTAGGTTTCTAATTTGAAACAAATTCAAAATTTGCAAAAAAAGAGTTTGGCTTGGGTTAAAGTGAGGAGAAGAAGATAAGGGCTAGTCCTAAAGCATACAAAGATAAGAGGAGGGATAAAACCCTTGGAGTTCCTTTTCTTGAAATCATAAAGATGATTCAAGATGCTCATTTCCTTTGGACTTAGCAAACAACAAGCAATCACACAAATTTGGATTCAAGCTCCTTGGGTCTCCATTTGGCTTGTCTCTCTTAACTTGACTACTCATGACAATGGTCCTTCTTACTATCTCAAGATGGAATCCCTATTACACAAGAGCAAACGTCAAAAAGTTCACAACACAATAAGGGAAATGGACAAAGAATGAGTTTAGATTAGGAAGTCCTTTATAGTCAACTTTTAAATTTAGCATTCTAAAGGTGTGAGGCCTAGTTTCTCTTCAACAAATTTAGCATTCTAGAGATCATGACTAGTAAGCCAAGCTCCTACAACTTGCCATGCCAAAAGAAAAGAGGAAAGGCCTTGTATGGACTTTAGGTTTGTTGCTTGACCAAGAAGCAACCTATCTTGGACATAAAGCAACACACTTGATCTTGGATCAAGTTGAGTTTGATTTGGATCAAAGAAGGTTAAACCTCTCATATGTCAAGACCAACCATAAGACATTAACTCATTTGCCAAAATAAAAAGAAATGGGATGAAGATGAAATGGACATAAAGAGAAATGAAGTGTCAAACACAATTGGTCAAAAGTGAATCAAATCATCATAAACCAATGCTAAATAGAAGAGAAATGAAGATTAGAAGTTAACAGGTCAAATATAATCTTTTTGGTATTTTTGAATTAAAAATAAAATGAAAAATAAAATAAACAAAATATGGTCAAACCTCAAATTCAATTAAGTACAACTTGAACAAGTCCAATTAAATTCTCATAGGTGTGACATGGTCAAACAAGCTTTGACAAATTTTTTAAATAATTTTTGAAATCAGAAACTATTTTAAAATAATTAAAAACAATGAAAAATAACACAAATGAATTAAAATCTCAAATAAATCTCAAGTCAATTAAGAAATTGATGAGACTATTTTTCATTGACTTATCATGATCCATATGTGTTAAGAAAATATTTTGGGATTTTTCAAATATCAATAAAGTATTTAAAATGAATTAAAAACTACTAAAAACCAAATATTTCACAAAAAATATTAAATGAAATCACAAAAATAATTAAAAATCAAAATATGAAACTATGTTTTTCAAGAAAATTTTTGGCATTGGTCTCATATTTTTCTGACTTCAAATAAAATATTTATGAAATTTTGAAAATAAAAGGAATTAAATAGAATTAATCAGAAAATAGGAAAATAGCAAAAATGTGATGCCATTGGATCTTTTCATTAATTGACGTGGCACTAATCATGTGCCTCAGAGGTGCGGACACCACATGATCCTTGGTCAAGCGCGCAACATATGGAATTAAAATAAGCCAGTCAAATGAAAGGACACGATTAAAACGTTTGAGAGAGATCCAAGGGATCTGAGGCTCCTACGTGGGGATGGTGGTGGAAACCACCATCTTCTCCGGCCAACTAACTGATTCCAGCCACCACGCGCAGGGATTCAAAACTTAATAAAAATGAACAAGCAAGGTATCAAAATGAAGTTGGGGTGATGTGCATCACCCCTGTAACCATGGATTCTCCTCAATGTTCCTATTTAAGGAGAAACATGAGCTTGAAGATCATGGTGTTTGATCTGAAATGTCACAATTCATGAAATTAAGACCACCACTGGCCTGCCTCATGCTTGAGGACTTTAGAAAACAGTTCAAACCAAAGCAAATCACATTTTATAGCAAGATCCATATCAAAATAGTTTGGTGATATACCTCTGAAATGGAGCTTCAAACAGCAGGAATTGTCCAAGCTCTTGATTCAATTTTAATCTGGAAATGTAATGATGATGCAAGGCTAAGGAATTAAGACTTGAAGATCAACTATTGATGTTGAAATTCAAGCTTGAAATTGAAATTGAAAACTGAAATTCCTTTTAGTGAGGGTTGGGTTTTCACTTCAGCAGCGTTTCAGATCTCCTTGTGGTTCAATTTTGAATGAGCAAGAGCTTCTATTTATAGTTGAACTTGATGCAATGTGGTGTTTTGCTTGTGTGCATGAAAATTGGACCTTCCATGCATGGGCCTGTACATGCGCTTGCAAAGCCCAAGAATGAATGGAAATGCATGCTGAAGTCATATTGAAGTGAATTGGACGTGCACAAGGCCTGGCATTTGCTTGCATTTCATGTTATGAGGTGAATTGCAAAATTGAACATAAACAATGAGCTCTTCGAAAGTCCCACTAGGAAAATCCAAAAATGGTCATGTGAGTAATGGTTGGAACTCTCTTGGAATAAGGAGCAAAAGTTATGTTGGGAAAAAATCCATTTGGAGTTTGGAAATTTATGAAAACTGGCTGTGAAGTTTAGGGTACAAAACATGTTTAGGTTCCCCTTTGAAAAATTTGCAAAAAACAAGCAACTTCAAGCCCTTCTGTTTCAATGATGCAAGCCTCAGATGGAAAAAAGTCAAACATAAAAGTTGTATATATTTTCAATATGATCAATTTAGACTCAAAGTTTTCATCATTTGGATTTTTTATGAGAAAGTTATGGGGACTTGAAGTTGGATATTTTTCAAATTCAATGGTTTTGGTCCAAAGTGACCTATAATGTTTTGTATTATCACATGTATTGATTTTACGATTATGAAATTTTGTCCAACATAACATTTTAAGTAGACATCTTAATATTTCCAATTATTTTGGTCTCACCTCAAAATCACAAAAAATAAGGAAGTTAGATCCTTGGGAAGTTGACCCAAAATTAGGGTTTCAGTCAAAATGACATATAATGTTTTGAAATGAATGATGACCTTCCAAGTTTTAAATTGATTTGTGATGAACATTAAAGTTGTTCATATGGTTCTTAAGAACATTTTTTATCTTGGGGTCATCTTCATTTGACTAATACATCACAAGTTGTGTCTCAGTGATCCTCAGTTTAGTCAGATGATTTGACTGGTCAACTTCTCAAGGTCAAACTTCAAATATTGATGAATGAATGATTGAGGATACTCACATAGGCTCATATATGTAGAAAATGATGAATGAAATAAAGTCCCTTTATTAAATTTGATCATAGGTTGAGCTTGCTTCATGAGCATGGCATATTCAATGCACAGTTGAATTAGGGTTTCCTTGGGAAACAATCCTTAAGCCCTTTTGGTTATCTTGATAAAATTGGAAAATTAAGATACTTGGGAGACAAATACGATGATTAGGTGATTTTTGTACCATTGTCATGCTTTTTCTCATCTTCATCTAGCCACTTCATTGAGCTTAGGAACCTCCTAGGAGCATGGGAGCACATGATCACTTGAGCTTCAAAACAAAAAAGAGTCAATGACATATTTTTGTGCTTTTGGTTAGTAATAAAAATAATAAAAGCAATAATATACAATTCAAGCATGCTTGGTGGTCTCAAACCACTCACACAAGTCCCACCCCTAGGGTTAAGGAGCCACACATGCTATGATCCTTGAGGCAATCAGTGAGCAAATGATATGATGCCATGAGGGATCTTAGGGTCAAAATTATGGTCTTACAGATGCCCCTATTTAAGGTCATTCTAGTCGGAGATATGAAGGTTAAAGTCTTCGTCTCGACGAGGTAGAATGGGCTTAAATAATAACAAAGAGTCGAACTTTGCTCACTAAGAGACCTCATGATGCAAATGTATGTATGCAAAATAACATCTTCATGGTGAATAACTGCCACAAAGGAAAAGAAATCAGGAGAAACTGAAAAAGACCATAGGAGTAACACACTCACTAGGGAGACAAAGACTCTGAGTAAAAATAGGGTAAAATGCGTGAGTAGGTCACGACTTGAAAACTTGCTGGGAGACACGAAGGGATTCCATGAAAATAAATCGATGGAAAGACTCGAGCTGACGCAAAGATGCATGTATTGGGGAATATGCCAATACAACAAAACTATCCACAAGGATACTTCGGATGAAAATCCGGACTCAGACGGATATGTCTATAAAGGATTCAGCTGAGGAAGAAACAACGAGATATTATCGGTTACTGGGTAATAAACTCAAAAGGGAGACATATTGTCAAATCACCGGTTACTGGGTGAGAGAACAACATGCTAAGGGAGATAGAATATCTAAGACCGGTATAAGGGTGAGAGATATCAATCATTCGAAACATCTAAGGAGGACCTAAAAGGCACATCTCAACTCAGGAAAATCTGACTCCACAGGGGACAAAAATTCATAATAGGGAGCAGAAGGAAGGAACACCGGGGATACCGGTTACTGGGCATATAATAGGTGACCAACCAGGCGTGAATTGGGAACATATCTAAGACACTCATCATCGGAAAGGAGGGCTAAAAAAGAAAACTCGACTTACAGGAAGGACATTCGATTCCAGAAGGAAATACGAATCTTACTCGACTAGGGAAGAAAAAGACTTCAACTGAAGTGCGCATGAGATATATTATCTATTACCGTCATAACGTAGATAACATACTCGCATGGAAGATTATCCACAACCAGTTACTAGGTTAATGAAGGATAAATCGACCGAAAAGAAAGGACATCGGGATACCGGCTACTGGGTATAAAATGATGACCAATCAAAAGCAGAAACAATCATTACCAAACAAGGGCAAATGAAAGATGACTCGCTGGGGGATAAATTGCTTGATAAGAGCAATTATCCACGAGATATATCACCGGTTCTGGGTGGTATACTCAATAAACGAAGGAATATCAATACCGAATATTGGACAAAGATAACCAACAAAGAGGGGATTACATCTACCGGCTACTAGGTAGAAACCCACAGAAATAGGACTTACAACTACCGGTTACTAGGTAGAAGACCACAGAAATAGGACTTACAATTATCGGTTATTGGGTAGAAGGCCACAAAATCCACTGGGGGAAAGGAGGAACAATTACTGGTTACTGAGCAATTGAACAACTAAACCGCAGGGAACTGCAAGGTAATAACAAGAAAGGAGTCAATCTAGGAACAAACTAGAAAGACACAATTAAACAAGACTCAACCCGATGAGGATATAACTCAGGGGAATAATTCCATCCCGATACATAATTGGGGAGGAAACCGAAGCAATAATCATCCACGAGGACATAACTCAGTGGGGAATAAAGAAGGAAAGATATACACTTTCTGCTTATAAGGTTGAATCTAAATGGAGAGATCAGACACAAACATCTGCTTGGGGAAGAATATTTCACCAATAGCAGGAGATAACAAGCAAAGATATATGGAAAGGAATGCCACATGAATATCTGGATGCTATGATTATGCATGTATATGCGTGGTTTATGTATGATTAATGCTGACAGATAGACATATCTAACACAAACAGGTCCGAGAATCAATGGACGGACATCCGGTATAACATCTCAAAAGAGAAAGGCCAGGCCCACAGGAGAACTCAATTCTGGTGAGGATGCATCAAATACCAAGAGTCATAGACCACCGCTGGGGAACATGTAGAGTCACTGCCAGGGATTTTCCAACAATCCTCGGGAACAGGTGACTGGATGTTAATAAGATCCGTCGTAGAAGGACTCTACTGGGGAACTTATCGAGGAATGATGTAAAACTCTGTGGGGAACAAACGCTAATTAGATACTCATCAATCAAACACTCCCTTCTAACTGCTGGAGAAACCAACTCTACTGAGGGAAGAAAGAACCATTGCTCCGTTGGGGAAGGATATAACACATCTTTCTCATCACCGTTCAATACTGGAATAAATATTCAACCATGGAGGGGATACGTATGTCAAGATAGGATCAGGCAACTCCACTGGGGATAGTCTGCTGACAACCTCACTGGGGATGAACTGCTGACAACTCAAACGAGATTGCCCTGGCTAAGGGAATCGAAAATGAGTCCTTCATCAACATGTGCCATGCTGGGGGTGAAAAAGGGGAATAAACCCTTCACCAACTACTCTAGGCAACTATTGCTGAGGAGATATCTGAAAGATAGCTATGCCGGGAACACTTGCTTACTCCGCCGAGGACTTCTACTCATACTGGGGAAAGACAAACTTCCTCGTGAATAGATAGCATATCAACTTTTACCAATCTATAAGGGATTTTAGGTCAGTCCACACAAGGGATGACAACCATATAATTTGATAAAACACAAATGCTAGTGCCTGATATAGAGGTATACACATCTCTAAAAGATCGAGGCCAAAACTCCAGACTCTCTGGGGAGTTGATAATGTTCTATTCTTTCTGCGCTCGCTGGGGAGAAGACTTGAAAGCTAATGAAGAGGATATAAACATGCCAGAAGTATGAACAAATGTCTTACCATTTGAAGATCGTACTATCCTTGGGAGAGAACTGAAGACGTTCCAAAAATCCTTTCATTCATTGTGATATAATGGTAGTCCGCGAATGGCAAGACTCCATGGATCTTTACAAAATTTGAAATTTGTGGTATATATTGGAAAAAGGGCTACATTGAACATAATGACCATTTCTCCACCAATTCCGAATCCAATGTATTTGAAGCTTCAGTTGACGATGACTGAGCAAGAATCTTTGACAAACAACAGTTGTAGAACAAAGTCTTGTCAGGATGCAGTCACTTGCCAAATCCCTAATTTTTCCCTAAATTTCCCCAGGGTGAGGTACTCAATCTAGCGGGATATATATATTATTCATTTTTTATGTCTCTAACTTTTGCCTGGACCGCCCTTTCGGGTTTTCAATCCACCGAGACGCTCATTTTTGCCTAAGTCGCCCTTTCGGGTTTTCAACTTAGCGAGCTATTCTGTTTTTATTTTTAGGCGAAGTATTTCTTGACTGCATCTTAATTCACAGGACGAGTGAAATCCTCCCCATCCATAGTTGTAAGTATCAAAGCACCGCCTGAAAAGGCTCTCTTAACAACATGAGGACCTTCATAGTTTGGAGTCCACTTGCCCCTGGAATCGGGCGCGAAAGATAAGACTTTCTTAAGCACGAGGTCACCTTCTCGAAACACACGAGGCTTGACCTTCTTATCAAAGGCTTTCTTCATCCTTTGCTGATATAACTGACCGTGGCACATGACAGTTAATCTCTTCTCTTCAATTAAATTCAGTTGGTCATAACGACTCTGACCCATTCAGCCTCAGTCAACTTGGCTTCCATCAAGACTCTCATTGATGGGATCTCAACCTCCACGGGGAGCACAACCTCCATGCGATACACAAGAGAGAAAGGGGTTGCCCTTGTTAAAGTGCAAACAGATGTACGATAGCCATGCAAAGCAAATGGCAGCATCTCATGCCAATCTTTGTACGTAACAACCATCTTCTGGATATTCTTTTTGATGTTCTTGTTAGCAGCTTCAATAGCCTCATTCATCTTGAGTCTATAGGGAGAAAAATTATGACGCGCAATCTTGAACTCGCTACGTAGCTCTTTCATCATCTTGTTGTTCAAATTAGATCCATTATCAGTAATAATCTTGTTTGGCACACCATATCGGCATATGAGTTGATTCTTGATAAACTTCACAACCACCTGCCTGGTCACATTTGCATATGATGCCGCTTCAACCCACTTGGTGAAGTAATCAATAGCTACGAGAATAAAACGGTGACCGTTTGACGCCTTAGGCTCTATCATGCCAATCATGTCAATTCTCCACTTGGAGAAAGGCCATGGTGAGGAAATAACATTCAGAAGTGTCGGGGGGAATATGAATCTTATCCGCATGAATCTGACACTTATGTTATTTCTTCACATATTTGCAGTAGTCAGACTCCATTGTCAGCCAATAGTATCCTGCTCTCAACATCTTCTTCGTCATAGCATATCCATTAGAATGAGTACCAAATGAACCCTCATGGACTTCAGACATCAACAGGTCTGCTTCGTGTCTATCCACGCATCTGAGCAAAACCATGTCAAAATTCCTCTTATAAAGCACATCTCCATTAAGGTAGGAATTGCCAAATAATCTCCTCAAAGTCTTCCTGTCTTTAACAGATGCCCCAGGCGGGTAAGTATGACTTTGGAGAAAGCACTTGATATCATAATACCATGGCTTATCATCTTTCACTTCTATCCAAGCGCATCATAGTGATATTGGGAACTTCATTCCAATATTTCACCATAATCATCGAAGCAAGCGTAGCAAGACCATCTGTCATTCGATTCTCATCCCGAGGAATATGATGGAAGTCAAGCTTAGTAAAGAAAGTTGAAATCCTCCTCGCATAATCTCTGTATCTGATGAGGCCAGGATGATTCATCTCCCATTCACTCTTAATTTGATTAACAACAATAGTCGAATCACCATAAACATCAAGATGTTTGATCCTAAGATCAATACACTCTTCCAAACCCATAATACAGGCCTCATACTCCGCCATATAATTGTGCATTTGAAAGTTAGCCTTGCCGTAAAAGGAAAATGTGTGCCTTGAGGAGTAATAACCATTGCCCCAATACCATTTCCATACTGATTAACTGCACCATCGAACACCATACCCCATCGGGAACCAGGCTCTGTTCCTTCATCGAGAGTAGGCTCATCACAATCTTTCATCTTCAAATACAGAATTTCCTCATCAGGGAAGTCTTATTGTACGGACTGATAATCTTCAATTGGTTGATGTGCCAAGTGGTCAGCCAAGATACTACCTTTAACAACTTTTTGAGCTCGATACTCGATATCATACTCAGATAACAACATCTGCCAACGGGAAATCCTCCCCGTTAAAGCAGGCTTCTCAAAGATATACTTGATTGGATTCATTTTGGATATCAACCAAGTTGTATGATTCAACATATACTGGCGTAAGCGCTTAGCAACCCAAGCCAAAGCACAACATGCCTTCTCAAGCGTTGAATACCGAGACTCACAATCGGTGAACTTCTTGCTTAAGTAGTATATTGCATATTCTTTCTTCCCTGTTTCATCTTGCTGACCAAGGACATAACCCATGGAATCATCAAGCACAGTCAAGTACATAATAAATGGTCTCCCTTCCACAGGCGGAGACAGAATCAGAGGCTCAGACAGATAATCTTTGATACTGTCAAAAGCTTTCTGGCAATCCTCGGTCTAATCATGACGCTGATCTTTTTGAAGGAGCTTGA
Organism: Lathyrus oleraceus; assembly: GCF_024323335.1. Lineage (NCBI taxonomy): Eukaryota > Viridiplantae > Streptophyta > Magnoliopsida > Fabales > Fabaceae > Lathyrus > Lathyrus oleraceus. Next base: position 451,825,524 of record NC_066583.1, read on the forward strand.
ATGTAGGCGCACATGTGGCAGTCATGTGGGATATAAATCTCGAAATGTAATTCAAGCGGCCAAGAAAACCTCGGAATTGCTTCTCAGTTTTGGACGCAAGCATCTCTTGTATTGCTTTGACCTTGGCAGGATCAACTTCAATACCTCTTTCACTGACAATAAAGCCCAATAACTTGCCGGAACGGACTCCAAATGTACACTTGTTCGGATTCAGGCGGAGTTTATACTTTCTCAAACGCTGGAAAAGCTTCAACAAGTGTTCTACATGTTCAACTTCCATTTTCGACTTTGCAATCATATCATCAACATATACCTCAATCTCCTTGTGCATCATATTATGAAACAAGGTAGTCATAGCGCATTGATACGTGGCTCCGGCGTTCTTCAAACCGAAGGGCATCACTCGATAATAGAATGTTCCCCAAGGTGTGATGAATGTTGTCTTATCCATATCCTCGGGTGCCATTTTAATCTGGTTATAACCGGAAAATCTGTCCATAAATGAGAAGACATTGAATTTAGCTGTATTATCTAACAACATATCAATGTGTGGTAGAGGAAAATCATCTGTTGGACTAGCTTTATTCAAGTCACGGTAATCCACATACATTCGGACTTTTCCATCTTTCTTAGACACGGGCACAATATTGGCCACCTATTGAGGATATGTGGAAGTCACTAGAAACCCATCATCAATTTGCTTCTGAACTTCTTCTTTAATCTTCACTGCCATATCAGGATGAGTTCTTCTGAGCTTCTGCTTCACAGGCACACAGTCAGGCTTCAATGGCAAGAAATGTTGCACGATATCAGTATCTAGACCAGGCATGTCTTTATACGACCAAGCAAAGACGTCGACATATTCTTGTAGCAACTCAATCAAACCCTTCTTCACAGACTCTTCATGGAGTGCCCCAATCTTCACTTTACGAATGCAGTCTTCAGACCCCAAGTTGACTGTTTCCAGATTCTCATGATTCGGCTGAATGATCTTCTCTTCGTGCTCAAGCAGACGGGTAATCTCATCAGGAATCTCTTTAACATCATCTTCTTCTGCCTCAAATACAGGGAACTCAAAGTTGGGAGATGGTGTTGGATCATAATGTTCAATGGGTTTGATCAACCTGCATAATGATTTTGAGTATAATAGAGATTTCAGAATTTAAGAAAGGAAAATCATTATGCAGATGAAAAGATTGATCTTATTCTCTTTTTAGGGTTTTATGGTGATCACCAATTTCATGCAAAAAGCAAAAACGAAAAATAATTTGGGAAAAAAAAAATTTAACATGCGATTATTGAATGAATATCATTGTATTAATCAAAATGTGCCAACAGTGTCATCACTTCCCCTTTTGGCATGGGAGAAGGGTTTTCAAACAAAATGAACATATTACGTGGACTTATGGATAACTGTCGGAACATCAACAGTGACCCAATTATTGCAGATTCCTCCAGGGATGACAAAGTTACGAAGATCTTCCTCATCATCATCTTCCACTATGGCAGCAGCCTCTTTGTTGGTGTAAGCCCTAGAGGCCAATACTTTTGGTACTTGTATCGAATTATTTAAAGGCATTTTCTTTATTATGGTTGATTAATAAAGTCCCTGGAATAGATAGTTCGTTTAATGTATTAAGTGTGACTTAATCATGAGAACACATTAAACATAAGGACACTATTCTTAAAGTATCCGTAGTCGAGCTTTAGTGTGAAGTGGGATAACATTAAAGCATTAAGACTATTATGTTTGTAGACTGATGATCACATCTCATGGATCATGGATAAAAAGTTATCAAGTCTTAAACATAGGTATGAATATTAGGAGTAATATTTATACCGGATTGACCCGCTATGAGAATACTATATAGAAAGTTATGCCAAGTGTCATAAGTTATTCTCATGGTGATAATAGTGTATACCACTCTTCGACCTGAAACCACTATGGATCCTAGATGTAGAGTCGAGTGCTTTATTGCTGATCCAGCGTTGTCCGTAACTGGATAACCATAAAGACAGTTGATGGGTACTCCACGAAGCATGCTGAGGGACATGAGTGTCCTAGATGGAATTTGCCAATCCTGCGTAACAGGATGAATGTCTATGGGCCCAATATTGAACTGGACAAGGGTGACACGGTCTATACCTTGTGTTCAATATAGACATAAGGGCAAAGGGGTAATTATACACATAATTATTATCACAGGAGGTTTTTTGTCAGATCACATGACATTTTCGTGACTTGGGTAGCAGTGATGTGTTGCTAGATACCGCTCACTGTTTATTATGTTAAATGCGTGATTTAATATAATTGCCAACGTCGCGAAAACCTATAGGGTCACACACAAAGGACGGATTGATGAGAGATAGAGTAACTAAGGAACACCGTAAGGTACGGTGCACTTAAGTGGGAGACAAAATATGGTAAGGTACCAAATACTTAAGTGATTTTGAGCATATTATAAGATATGGTCCAAAATACACTTAAGTGGGCTTTTTAGCTTGAAGCCCACACAAGCGGTTCTATAAATAGAACCCCTTGGGTAGAAGCATTGTCACTCCAATCCACTCAGACAGAAATTCAAGTAGAGACTTGGAATTTTGTTTCCCTCTTTCTCTCACTCAAAGCCTTCATTCGTAACAGCTAGCACTGCGATTGAAGGAATTTGTTCGTGTAGACTGAGTAGAGACGTTGTCATCGTTCAACGTTCGTGATCGCCCCGTGGATCTGTATCAAAGGTTTTGATCATTATCAGAGATCTGCACCAAAGGTTTGAATCGCCACAAGAGGTAACGATTCTATCACTGATCATGCCCATTCGTAAGGATCACTAAATGGAAAAAAATTTAAATTCCGCTGCGCCTTGGATGGCAATTCTCCAATAGTGGTATCAGAGCCACTTACGAAACCATGAATCTGATAACTGTTTTTGTTCTGTAATAATATGATTAAAGACAGAATGAATCAAAGGTTAAATTGAGATCGATCAAGTTACATATATGTGATATATGTAATCCTGATGTAAAATACATTATATATGATATAGTGTTCTCGTTTCGTTCATTCAAACCCTCAATGATTGTTTTCCTTTGAGCGATCAATGGTCGTTTGCTTCTTGATCCGACATTAGTATGGTGAAGCAATGACGTGTTGATCAATCATATTGAATTAACAATCGAGATGTGTTTAACGGTCTGAAATCGGTGCATCAGGGTTAGTGACGGCACAAGGGTTGTGTTGTCAGAGAGTTATGCGATAGGGGTTTGAATGCACAAGAGTTGTGCTTCCTAAACACTTTTTGGAACAGTGTTAACCGGTTAACGTGTATGGTTAACCGGTTAACGAAATGCGAAATAATATTTTTTTATTTTTCAAACAGTGTTAACCGGTTAACGCATTTGGTTAACCGGTTAACGCAAGGCGGAAAACAGTTTTCCATGAAATTTTTCAACAGTGTTAACCGGTTAACGCATATGGTTAACCGGTTAACGCAAGGCAGAAAAGAATTTTCTAAAAATTTTCAAACAGTGTTAACCGGCTAACGCATATGGTTAACTGGTTAACGTAAGGAAAAATTCACCCGTTCGGCTAGAAAAAGTGCTTTGAAGTATCAAGTGTTGATACGAAAAACGACGTCAATTTTAAATGAATTGTTCATTAAAATTTTCGAGCAGGGGCGCTGCCCCCTTGACCCGTGTCCGCTGAACGGCCAGCGGAACACCCGTTCCCGCTGACCGGGCAGCGGAACACCCGTTCTCGCTGTCCGGGCAGCGGACCCCCGGCTAACTCTGCGTAGTGTGATCGGTCGTCGAAATTTAATTTGATTTTAATTAATTAAAGGAATTAATAATAATAATAATAATAAAGTGTTTATTATTGTCTTGTGGTGATCGGTCATGGCCTTAGTTTTCCTTTATTCTGCTTTGGATTTTTAAAATACGACCTGCGTGTCGTGCCTCTCCCTTAATCTCCCAAATGTAACTTCTCTTCTAATCTCACTCCCTCGTATGTAAAACGAGTTTCTTTTATATAATGTAATGATATGAAGAAATCAAAGAAGTCAGTACCAAAGGAGGACAACCTTGAAGATCTTGCTTGGAGAAGCTTAGATCGTTGTTAGGTTAGCTTAGGTTCTCTCATTGGCTTGGGAGAACAATTGCGCTAGGGGCCATAATTGTTTCATTTTGTTTGTATGTATGTTGATGCATGTGAATGTATGTTGATGCATGTGAGAGACGGTTTATATAATAAACAAGCCAGTGAGGTCAGAAAAATTGCAATTCCCTCAAAATAAATATTAAGTTTTAAGCTTTCCAAGTTTTAACACTCATCAAGACTAGTATCGAATAATGTAGGTTTCGCCTACGCGAGGTGCATGTTCTATATTAGTAAGCTGCGATGGGATAATTGTAATATCCAACTGTTAAAACAATGGGTCAAACTTAACTAAACAAATTATAATAAGATTATATATATGTTTAGAAGCAAGAGTTGGGAATGATCCATATGATGGATTGGAATAAGGAGTTATTCACCCAACTGAAATTTTCGAGAGTTGTATGAGATACAATTGGAAGGAGTTCCTACCTAAATAACCTAGTTTTGTGTAATCCGCCTACGCAGACATAAAACGAAGTGAAATATGGATCTCGACCCACTAGAAAATCTTCCAACGGGATTTTCCGAATCAAATGATGAGGGTCATTTGTTTTGAGTAAAATAGTGGAAGCATATTTAATTAAAGGCCTAATTGAATATGTCAATGATACTTATATTTTCATTAATCCTTATGTATATTACCATGACAACAAACACCTCTAACAACATCCTGCAATCAATCCTTGATAAGGAAAAATTGTCTGGGACAAATTTCCTGGATTGGCACCGAAACCTGAGGATTGTCCTCAAACATGATAAAAAGCTGTATGTCTTGGAGACACCTGTTCCTGAAGAGGAACCTCCTAGTTCTGCACCTAAGGCAGAAAGAGATGCTTATAAGAAGCATGTCGATGATGCCAATGAAACTGCTTGTCTCATGCTAGCTACCATGAACTCAGAATTGCAAAAGCAACATGAGAACATGTCAGCGTTCAATATGATCGAACACCTGAAGTTTCTCTATCAAGAGCAAGCAAGGCATGAGAGGTTTGAAGTTTCAAAAGCCCTTTTTCAAAGCAAGTTAGCTGAGGGAGCCCCTGTAGGTCCCCATGTACTCAAGATGATTGGGTATGTGGAAAACCTTGAGAGATTGGGTTTTCCCCTCGAAAAGGAACTTGCAACTGATTTGATCTTGCAATCGTTGCCAGATAGTTTCAGTCAATTTGTCCTAAATTTCAATATGATTGATATGGACAAATCTCTTCCTGAACTGCTCGCCATGTTAAGAACTGCCGAGCAGAATCTGAAGTCAAAAGGGAAGTCCATTCTGATGATTGGAAATGGAAAGAGACAGAACAAAAGGCCCACTAAGCAGAGTGATAAGGGGAAGGGCAAGGAAGTTGCCAATCCCAGATCCACTGCTGCTTTGAAGCCTAGTGGAGGCATAGTAAAAGAAGGCACCTATTTCCATTGCGGTAAGACCGGACACTGGAAGAGGAACTGCCCAAAGTACCTGGAAGATAAGAAGAATGGAGTAGAGACTTCAACTTCAGGTATTTTTGTTATTAATTTATCTACTTCTGCATCATGGGTATTAGATACTGGATGCGGTTCTCACATTTGTACAAATGTGCAGGAACTAAAAAGGAGTAGAGATTTGGCAAAAGGTGAAGTCGACCTACGAGTTGGCTGGAGCAAAGGTTGCTGCTTTAGCCGTAGGAACTTTTGTATTGACTTTACCTAGTGGTTTAATAATTCAGTTAGAGAACTGTTATTATGTACCTGCAATTAGCAGGAATATTATTTCCATTGCTTGTTTGGACAAGTTTGGTTTTTCATTTATAATAAAGAACAATTGTTGCTCAATTTATTTGAATGATATATTCTATGCTACTACACAAATGAACAATGGACTATATGTCCTTGATCTTGAAATGCATATTAAAACCAACTAGGTAAGAATATTAAAACTCTTCGATCAAATCGAAGTGATGAGTATTTAATCCTAGAGTTTGATGACCATCTGAAAGAGTGTGGGATCCTATCCCAACTTACTCCTTTTGGAACATCCCAATGGAAGGGTGTATCTGAGAGAAGAAATCGAACCCTGTTGGACATGGTCCGATCCATGATGAGTCACACCAATCTTCCAAACTCCTTTTGAGGACATACACCATTGACATCAGCTTACACACTTAACCTTGTTCCATCCAAAAGGTTGAAAAGACACCATATGAGATATGGAGTGGCAAGAGACCACATATGTCTTACATGAAGATTTGGGGTCGCGAAGTTTATATGAAACGACAAATTTCAACTAAGCTTAAGCCCAAATCTGACCAATGCTTATTTGTGGGGGTATCCTAAAGAAACAAGAGGATATTACTTCTACAATCCTTCGGAGGGCGAAGTGTTTGTCGCTCGAACTGGAGTTTTCCTAGAAAAGGATTTTAATTCCAAAGAAACCAGTGGGAGGAAAGTAGAGCTTGAAGAAATTCAAGAATCATAAAGCATCGATACACCTATGGAGGAATTAGAGGAGGAAACACAAGTAGTTGTGTAAGAGCAACCTGCTCAAGTAGAACAAGACCAGCGTAGGTCAGGCAGGATACGTCACCTACTTGAGATATATGGATATCTGAGCAAGGTGATGTATTACTCATGGATCAAGATGAGCCTGTGACCTACTCATGGAATCTTCGCCTTGATGAAACAGTAAAACTGTATGGATTCATCAAGAACGAAGATGAGCCTTGTGTCTTCAAGAAGGTTAGTGGGAGCATGATCGTATTCCTGGTATTATATGTAAATGACATATTACTCATTGGAATCGATATCCCTACCCTGCAACAAGTAAAGTCTTGGTTGGGGAAATGCTTTTCTATGAAGGACCTGGGTGAAGCAGCCTATCAGAAGCTATAGAGATAGATCATGAAATGCTTGGCCTAAGTCAGAGTACATAGACAAAGTGCTGAGACTCTTTAATATGAATGATTCCAATCTGGTTATGTGTTTTGCTTAAATGGTGGCACTGTGAGCTTGAAAAGTTCAACGCAAGATGCAATTGCTGATTCTACAATTTTGGCCGAGTATATTGCTGCCTTAAGTGCAACAAAGGAAGCTGTTTGGATCAATAAACTTGGCATAGTCCCTAGCATTATGGATCCCATTGGTCTCTATTATGATAACAATGGTGTTATCGCACAAGCTAAGGAGCCTAGATCTCACCAACGATCCAAACACATACTTAGACGTTGTGTGAAAATATGTAAAGTACCTACACTTGAAAATGTTACTAACCCACTGACAAAGCCTCTTGCGTAGCAGAATCATGATGGCCATACTAGATCAATGGGCATACGGGGTATGCCTGATTGGCTCTAGTGCTAGTGGGACATTATTGGTGTAAGCCCTAGAGGCCAATACTTTTGGTACTTGTATCGAATTATTTAAAGGCATTTTCTTTATTATGGTTGATTAATAAAGTCCCTGGAATAGATAGTCCATTTAATGTATTAAGTGTGACTTAATCATGAGAACACATTAAACATAAGGACACTATTCTTAAAGTATCCGTAGTCGAGCTTTAGTGTGAAGTGGGATAACATTAAAGCATTAAGACTATTATGTTTGTAGACTGATGATCACATCTCATGGATCATGGATAAAGAGTTATCAAGTCTTAAACATAGGTATGAATATTAGGAGTAATATTTATACCGGATTGACCCGCTATGAGAATACTATATAGAAAGTTATGCAAAGTGTCATAAGTTATTCTCATGGTGATAATAGTGTATACCACTCTTCGACCTGAAACCACTATGGATCCTAGATGTAGAGTCGAGTGCTTTATTGCTGATCCAACATTGTCCGTAACTGGATAACCATAAAGACAGTTGATAGGTACTCCACGAAGCATGCTGAGGGACATGAGTGTCCTAGATGGAATTTGCCAATCCTGCGTAACAGGATAAATGTCTATGGGCCCAATATTGAACTGGACAAGGGTGACACGGTCTATACCTTGTGTTCAATATAGACATAAGGGCAAAGGGGTAATTATACACATAATTATTATCACAGGAGGTTTTTTGTCAGATCACATGACGTTTTCGTGACTTGGATAGCAGTGATGTGTTGCTAGATACCACTCACTGTTTATTATGTTAAATGCGTGATTTAATATAATTGCCAACGTCGCGAAAACCTATAGGGTCACACACAAAGGACGGATTTATGAGAGATAGAGTAACTAAGGAACACCGTAAGGTACGGTGCACTTAAGTGGGAGACGAAATATGGTAAGGTACCAAATACTTAAGTGATTTTGAGCATATTATAAGATATGGGCCAAAATACACTTAAGTGGGCTTTTTAGCTTGAAGTCCACACAAGTGGTTCTATAAATAGAACCCCTTGGGTAGAAGCATTGTCACTCCAATCCACTCAGACAGAAATTCAAGTAGAGACTTGGAATTTTGTTTCCCTCTTTCTCTCACTCAAAGCCTTCATTCATAACAGCTAGCACTGCGATTGAAGGAATCCGTTCGTGTGGACTGAGTAGAGACGTTGTCATCGTTCAACGTTCGTGATCGCCCCGTGGATCTGTATCAAAGGTTTTGATCATTATCAGAGATCTGCACCAAAGGTTTGAATCGCCACAAGAGGTAACGATTCTATCACTGATCATGCCCATTCGTAAGGATCACTAAATGGAAAAAAAATTAAATTCCGCTGCGCCTTGGATGGCAATTCTCCAACACTCTTTATCTTCAACGGTGTGGATAAAACCTCCACTCTGGAATAACCCACGCTCATTGGAAACACCGGAAGAGTACCCTATTCCAGCTCGGGACTTGTTATCTTCCAACTTGATCATTTGCCCCAAACCAGTAGTTGCACCATGCTCAATGGAAAACTTTGCATCGTTGTAGGAGACAAATGAAGAAAGTCCTTTCCTCGAAGGCTCAGCAATAGATAAGGCTTGGAACGGAGTCCCAACCTCATCCTCAGCGTCGATGTAGGAGAAGGAAGATAAATGACTGACCAAGAGAGTCTTCTCTCCCCCTATCACCACCAACTTCTTGTTTTTCACGAACTTCAATTTTTGGTGTAGGGTGGATGTCACGGCGCCTGCCTCGTGAATCCATGGTCTGCCAAGCAAACAACTGTAAGACGGATGGATATCCATGACCTGGAAAGTGATCTGGAAATCACTAGGTCCAATCTTGATCAGGAGTTCTAATTCACCGATCACGGTTTTACGCGATCCATCAAACGCCTTAACAACCACTCCACTCCGCCTCATGGGAGGCCCCTGGTAAGAAAGTTTAGCCAGAGTGGATTTTGGCAACACATTAAGAGATGATCCTGTGACCACCAACACATTGGACAAGGCATCATCCTTGCAGTTCATTGAAATGTGTAGAGCCAAATTGTGGTCTTTTCCCTCCTCGAGAAGATCAGCATCACAGAAGCTCAAATTGTTGCAAGCGGTTATGTTTGCAACAATGCTATCAAATTGTTCTATTGTCACATCGTGGTCCATGTATGCCACATCTAACACCCTCTGCAAAGCTTCACGGTGTGGCTCAAAATTCATCAACAAAGATAAGACATATATCTTTGATGGAGTTTGTAGCAGCTGATCAACAATGTTGTATTCACTCCTTTTGATGAGCCTTAGCATCTCATCACCATCCTCTTTCAATATGCCAAACTGGCCAACTAGGATAGGAGTGTTATTATTCTTGACAACAATAGGGTCAACGCCCTTCACAACAGGAGTAGGACTATTAGAAGAACGAGTCCATACGGGGCCGGTAGGATTAACAATTGTTTTCTTCATGACATCTTCATGGCGTTTCGGCTACGCCGAGAAAACACAACCGCTACGGGTCACACCACTGATGTCAGAAATGCTCACTATGGAAGTTGAGGGAAACGACACCTTCTTTCCATCTTCTAGCATAACTGCGTTGTACCTGTAGGGAACAACCTTGTCTGATGAATACAGGACAAGACCCGCTGGCTTGATTACAAGAGCTGGAGACACTTTCTTCTTGCTGCCATCATACATGACGACAACAGGCTCTGGAATTCTAAATACAGGGGAGATAACATCGACTTCATCCTCATCATGATTCTGAAGTATCACGATCATTCCCTGATCCAGCATCTCTTGGTTTCCTTTCTTACTTGTCGGCATCCTCCCTCATTGATAGTGCACACCTGACACCTATCATGGTCATGCTCATAGTGGCTGTGTTCACACAACAACTTGTGCATCTCGACCAAAGAATGCCTTATGTCATTGACATACAGGACTTTATATTTTCCAGGGCATCCCTGGACCATAGTAACTGCAGCTTTCCCGTGCTCGGGCAATGGGTTCTTCTAAACATTAGGACCTACGTCCTCGAAAAACAAAATACCGCTTCTCACAAGGTCTGGCACCTTGGTCTTCAGCGGGTAACAATTTTCCACGTCATGTCCGGAAGCACCAGAATGATATACATAGCGTAGTTCTAGCTTATACCACCACTGAGGATTGGTTGGTACAATAGGAGGGTCTCGTGGAGTAATCAGTTTTCTATCTATCAAACACGGATAGAGCTCAGCATAAGTCATTGGAATCGGATCAAAAGTGACCCTCTTCCTCTCGTAGTTGCTGGTGCTGGTGTTATTGTTATTTCGAGGCTGGTAGGCCTGTTGTTGTGGATGATGTTGTTGTTGTCATTGTTGTTGATGATGAACTTCTCGAAAGGCAGGTGCTATATGAGCCACCTGGTGTTGGTTAACGGCAGAGCGCATGTTCTTCCTCTTCACAGAGGGCCTTCTTTTGATATGAGAGGACACAACATGTGTCTCTCCCTCCTTTTTCTTAGAAAAGCCCCCATACCTCTTTGCTGAAGAGCTGTCATTCCTAGACAAACGTCCTTCAGGGACCCCTTCTTTGAGCCTCATTCCTATATTCACCATTTTAATGAAGTCTAAGGGAGCACTAACGATCATCCTTTCATGGTAAAAAGAGCTCAAAGTCTTCAAAAAGATCTTTTTCATCTCTTTCTCTTCTAGGGGTGGCACTATCTGAGTTGCCAATTTGCGCCATCTCTGGGCGTACTCCTTAAAGGTCTCCTTGTCCTTCTACGACATCGCCCTCAACTGGTCCCTATCAGCATCCATATCCATATTATACTTATATTTCTTGACAAAGTGCTCTCCAAGATCGTTGAAAGAGCGGATGTTTGCACTCTCCAGTCCCATGTACCACCAGAGTGCAACACCAAACAGACTGTCCTGGAAGTAGTGGATGAGAAGCTGGTCGTTATCTGTCTGAGTTGACATCTTACGAGCATACATCACAAGATGGCTGAGCATGCATGGGTTTCCCTTGTATTTCTCAAAGTTAGGCATTTTGAAGTTAACAGGGATCTTCACATTGGGCATAAGGCACAACTCAGAAGCACTTTTACCAAAGAGGTCCTTACCCCTCAGAGTCTTCAATTCCTGGCGCAGCTCAAGGAATTGGTCTTTCATGTCGTCCATCTTCTCATAAACGTTCGGGCCCTCAGATGGCTCAGAGTGATAGATGGTGTCTTCAACTCGTGGTAAGGTATGCACAACGGGAGTTGGCACAGAAAGGACCGGGCTCGATGCCGGTAGAGAAGCGAGAGTAGGAGCAAAACCCTCGGGCACAAAATTGGCGGGCATTCCCCACGGGAACACAGCTGGCACAAATGGCGCAAAATGGGCTGTTTGAGCAGGCACAGTCGAGGTAGCAACCTCAAAAATGACAGTCCTCTGGGGAGGAGTTGCAGGAGTAGGCGAAGCTTGGCTCTGAGCGGCCATAATTAACTCCATCATGGCAGTCAGCCTAGCGATCTCTTCCTTCAATTCCTGGTTCTCTTGCTCTAAGTGCTCCATTATCTTTGGATGATTGGCTCTTGTGTTATACTGGTGCGTCAGCTTGTCTTCAAAATAAATGAAGAGCAAAGAGTTAGACCACTGATCAAGAGCTCAGAACAAATCCTGCTTATGCATGTGATGCATGCAATGTTAATGCATATGGTTTTTTTTAATTTGAGGAACTTTATAGATATCTATTTGCAAATACTTGAAAATATTAATCTTTTAAGATATATATGGAATACTCATAGCAATAATATTTGGGAATTTTTTACACCAATGAAGTAGTACAGTTTTGGTAACCAAATACAATACAAGAAAAAAGACGAATGAACATCATATGGAGCGTTAGAAACAATTGTCCAAAGCTCTCGTAATTGGAAGATAAGTTGCACGAAGCCTCTTCACCTCTCTCTCAGAAGCTGCTTCCATGTAGGTCTTCCAGAACCTAGATGTCTGAGGAAGAAGAGAAGTAACCACATCATCAGGCTCATCAATAACCTGATGCTCTAGAAACTCTATCACTGCATCCTTATCTTTGAGTTGCTGAAGTAGTTCCTCTCGCTCACGAACCCAAGCACGCGACCGGTCTTCATATCTCAACTCCTTTACTCCTTGGTTAGGGATGGTTAAAGGTCCAACCATAACCATAGGGGTAGGTCTTTGATAATCATACATCATATGGTACTCAAGAGCTCTCTTCCTCACCCAGGTGGTGTAGGGTTCCAAAGCAATGAAATTCTTCAGACCAAGCTCCTTCCTTCCATTCATATGAACTTTGCGCTAGGCGTGGACCATCCTACCCTTCAAGTTCTGGGGATCTTTACCCTCTTGAAAGAACACACCTTCCAACATAATGTTGTTAGGTTTATCCTTTAAGGAGAACCCAAGCTGACGGCGAGCCAAAATAGGATTGTAGTTAATTCCACCACATGTACCAAGAAGAGGCACATTGGAGAATTCACCACATGAATCAATAATCTGGACACCATCATAAACACGGTTATACCAAAAGATATCATCATTAGTGAGAGACATAAGTCTCGTGGACCACCGTAGACATCCCTTGTTCTCCTTGAAGGCAAGTGTCTGAGGCAAGTGCGAAATAAACCACTTGTACAACAGAGGCAGACAACACACAATGGAACCTCCACCCTTTGCATTCCTCATATGCAAAGAGAAATATGTGTCACCCAACAGAGCCAGAACGGGATTAAGAGTAGAGAAAATCCTAATAGCGTTCACGTCTACAAAATTGTCGATGTTGGGGAATAACACTAGCCCATATATGAGAAGCACAAATATGGCTTTAAAGGCGTCCTCACTCATGGCCTTCCTGAACAAAATAGCTATGGAAATGAGAAAATCAGACAGGAGACGTTGAATTCCACCTTTGGTAGTCATATGAGCAACAATATCAGATACATCTATGTGAAGCATGTCAGCAATCTCTTGGGAAGAAGGAATCCTCTCTAAACCACTGAACGGAAACTGATCCAAGATAGGTATACCCACATGATAGGCATACTCCTCAAGTGTAGGCAGAAGCTGGAAATATGGAAAAGTGAAGCAACGATACAGAGGATCGTAGAACTGCACTAACACACTCATCAGACCTTCATACACCTAGGTAGCAAGAATAGACAGAAGCTTCCCATGGCGAGCTTTGAACTCGAAAGGCTCTAATACATAAGATGTCAAACTCCTTAACTCTTTCAAGTCGGGTTGTCTGAAACTGTACTTCTTCGTATTCCTTCTTTGCTTATCCATGTCTGAAAATTTGCAAATAGACCTCTTGAGTTCCTTGAAAATTTTCACTGTTGATGATATGGATGCATATGAATGCATGAATGCATGGATGCAACAATCAGACTCAAGGATCAATCAAGTCACGCCACACAAAGGTCATAGGATGGCTTAAGTCATCGTCAATATCAATCATCCATTTTGGTGGATTATGGTTTACACCTTATCAACACCTTATCAACCGCGAATCAAGGGTTTGTTGTAAGTCACGAGCATGGAGTCTCGGTTAAGAACCACCCAATGGGAGTGTACTATGGTTAAACCTGACAAACATGTTCTAAAAAGGTCCCCATAGTCATCATCTCATCTTTCGGATATTATCGGATAAAACGACTACTCGTATTCCAAAAAATATTCTCAAGAGAGACTCTTATGAGTGTAGTATCGCGTAACAATCATATCAAATTTTACACTTGAACGAACTTCCCACTACGTCCTAAAATTGGCCAAGATGGGCTAGGTATCTAAGGTCCTTGGCTTCTAAGGTTTACGTTGGAAAGGGTAATGCCTAACTACGACTACTCGTGTGACATTATTGATCCCAACAAGACCTCTACCAAGTGAATGGGCTTGCAAGTCAACTTGCTAAGGAATAAATTCACACAAGTCAACAAGACTATGTCATTCTCCTATCATAAGTGCACTCGAGTTCGGGTATAGAACTTATCTCACAAGAAACCACCAAGCATACAAGCAATTGATATATCAAGCAATTCATACATTACAAACAATACAGTCATCCCTATTTTGCACAAAAATATGTCACAAATAAATATAAACATACAACAAATATAAGAAAAATGTAGGCTAAACCCACTAGGAAAGTTCATCCCCAGTAGAGTCGCCACTTTTCTGTAGCGGGGTATTTGTTACCTTATGGTTTATTGACTAAACCAAAAGTAAATATACAATTCGAGTCACCACCGTACTTTTATTTATCCAAAGGAATGGTTATAAAGCGAACAAAAACCAAGTAAGAAGTTTTATCAAATCAAAAACTATTAAAAATGTCATAGATCTAGGTAAGGGGGTTGGTTATGAAATGGGAAGGTTTTACGCACCCAAAACATCCTTAGTACTCTAAGGGAACCTCTTTTTGCAAATATGTGTTGTAGGTTGGTATTTGTGAAAATATGTGCATAAGATTCGGGGTATGAGAAAAGAATAGATTATATTTACAAATTTAGTTGTTGGAATGAATGAACCCATTGCCTACGTACCATCACAAGGTAGGATAAAAACCTCGTAGTTCGGGGTAAAAAACACAAAGATTTGTGAATTGATTTGACCAAAAGCCTTAAGGTCTTTTGTTATCAAAGGGAGAAAACACAACCTAAACCAACAATCCACCATGTGAGGAAGGATTCAACATACTAGTGAGGGGTTAACCCTATAATAAGTATGGAAGACTTATAATCTAACCACTAAGGATAAGGTGAGGTTTATATCAACCACTATGATAACTCAAACCTATGGCTAATGTTTATGAAGAGTTTTAGCAAAGGTGGCCATTGGAACCACAAAACCAACTTGAAGTGAGTTGTATTTACAAGTTAGATTTATTTACAAAATGAAGTCAAAGTTGGATTAAGATTTATTCACAATGAGTGTTAACAAAAGAGTTTGAAAAGTCAAAGGCATAAGGCCTAGGTTTCTAATTTGAAACAAAGTCAAAATTTGCACAAAAAGAGTTTGGCTTGGGTTAGTGTGAGGAGAAAAAGAGAAGGGTTAGTCCTAAAGCATACAAAGAGAAGAGAATAGATAAAACCCTGGGAGTTCCTTTTCTTGAAATCATAAAGATGATTCAAGATGCTCCTTTCCTTTGGACTTAGCAAACAACAAGCAATCACACGAATTTGGTTCAAGCTCGTAGGATCTCCATTTGGCTTGTCTCTCTTAACTTGGCTACTCATGACAATGGTCCTTCTTACTATCTCAAGATGGAATCCCTATCACACAAGAGCAAACATCAAAAAGTTCACAACACAATAAGGGAAATGGACAAAGAATGAGTTTAGATTAGGAAGTCCTTTGAAGTCAACTTTTAAATTTAGCATTCTAAAGGCATGAGGCCTAGTTGCTCTTCAACAAATTTAGCATTCTAAAGGCATGAGGCCTAGTTGCTCTTGAACTCCTTTAAGCATAGGTAAGTCCTAATTCTAAGTCCTTTCTCCTTTTTGCATTTGGGTACAACAAAAGCAAAACCAACACAAGACAACAATATATTTATATACAATAATGAGCTCAAATGAGCAAAAGGAAAATGGCATTAACATAAAATATGTGCTCAAGTGAGCAAAATGAAAAGCAATATGAATAAATGAGCAAGAAAGTAAATTGCATTAAAGTAAATTGCAAGAAATTAAATGCTTAAATTTAAAATTAGTAATTAGTATGGTTATGTTAGTGTGTCATAAGACAATTTAGCGCTATGTTAAGCAATCGTAAATGGACTAATGTAGTAGTCACACCTATCTGAGGTCGGTCAATAAAACTATAGGTAAATAAACACAAATTAGAGATTATGACTAGTAAGCCAAGCTCCTAGAACTTGCCATGCCAAAAGAAAAGAGGAAAGACCTTGTATGGACTTTAGGTTTTTTGCTTGACCAAGAAGCAACCTATCTTGGACACAAAGCAACTCACTTGATCTTAGATCAACGTGAGTTTGATTAGGATCAAAGAAGGTTAAACCTCTCATATGTCAAGACCAAACATAAGGCATTAACTCATTGGCCAAAATAAAAAGAAATGGGATGAAGATGAAATTGACATAAAGAGAAATAAAGTGTCAAACACAATTGGTCAAAAGTTAATCAAATCATCATCAACCAATGCTAAACAGAAGAGAAATGAAGATTAGAAGTCAACAAGTTAAATATATTTTTTTTGGTAGTTTTGAATTAAAAATAAAATGTAAAATAAAATAAACAAAATATGGTCAAACCTCAAATTCAATTCAAATCAACTTGAACAAGTCCAATTAAATTCTCATAGGTCTAACATGGTCAAACAAGCTTTGACAAAAAATTTCAATAATTTTTGAAATTAGAAACTATTTTAAAACAATTAAAAACAATGAAAAATAACACAAATGAATTAAAATCTCAAATAAATCTCAAATTAATTAAGAAATTGATGAGACTATTTTTCATTAACTTATCATGATCCATATGTGTTAAGAAAATAATTTGGGATTTTTCAAATATCAAAAAAGTATTTAAAATGAATTAAAAACTACTAAAAACAAAATAGTTCACAAAAAATATTAAATGAAGTCACAAAAATAATTAAAAATCCGAATATGAAACTAGATTTTTCAAGAAATTTTTTGGCATTGGTCTCATATTTTTGTGACTTCAAATAAAATTTTTATGAATTTTTGAAAATAAAAGGAATTAAATGGAATTCATCAAAAAATAGGAAAATAGCAAAAATGCGCTGCCATTGGATCTTTTCATTAATTGACGTGGCACTAATCATGTGACTCAGAGGCACGGACACACCATGATCCTTGGTCAAGCGCGCAACATATGGGATTAAAATAAGTCAGCCAAATGAAAGGACACGAGTAAAACGTTTGAGAGAGATCCAAGGGATCTGAGGCTCCTACGTGGGGATGGTGGTGGAAACCACTATCTTCTCCGACCAACTAACTGATTCCGGCCACCACGCGCAGGGATTCAAAACTTAATAAAAATGAACAAGCAAGGTATCAAAATGAAGCTGGGGTGATGTGCATCACCCCTGTAACCATGGATTCTCCTCAATGTTCCTATTTAAGGAGAAACATGAGCTTGAAGATCATGGTGTTTGATCTGAAATGTCACAATTCATGAAATTAAGACCACCACTGGCCTGCCTCATGCTTGAGGACTTCAGAAAACAGTTCAAACCAAAGCAAATCACATTGTATAGCAAGATCCATATCAAAATAGTTTGATGATATACCTCTGAAATGGAGCTTCAAACAGCAGGAATTGTCCAAGCTCTTGATCCAATTTTAATCTGGAAATGTAATGATGATGCAAGGCTAAGGAATTAAGACTTGAAGATCAACTATTGATGTTGAAATTCAAGCTTGAA
The DNA here is from genome assembly GCF_024323335.1 of Lathyrus oleraceus. Taxonomy (NCBI): domain Eukaryota; kingdom Viridiplantae; phylum Streptophyta; class Magnoliopsida; order Fabales; family Fabaceae; genus Lathyrus; species Lathyrus oleraceus. The sequence continues at coordinate 451,843,426 of NC_066583.1, forward strand.
ATTGAAAACTGAAATTCCTTTTAGTGAGGGTTGGGTTTTCAATTCAGCAGCGTTTCAGATCTCCTTGTGGTTCAATTTTGAATGAGCAAGAGCTTCTATTTATAGTTGAACTTGATGCAATGTGGTGTTTTGCTCGTGTGCATGAAAATTGGACCTTCCATGCATGGGCCTGTACATGCGCTTGCAAAGCCCAAGAATGAATGGAAATGCATGCTGAAGTCATATTGAAGTGAATTGGACGTGCACAAGGCCTGACATTTGCTTGCATTTCATGTTATGAGGTGAATTGCAAAATTGAACATAAACAATGAGCTCTTCGAAAGTCCCACAAGGAAAATCCAAAAATGGTCATGTGAGTAATGGTTGGAAATCTCTTGGAATAAGGAGCAAAAGTTATGTTGGGAAAAAATCCATTTAGAGTTTGGAAATTTATGAAAACTGGCTGTGAAGTTTAGGGTACAAAACATGTTTAGGTTCCCCTTTGAAAAATTTGCCAAAAACAAGCAACTTCGAGCCCTTCTGTTTCAATGATTCCATCCTCATATGGAAACACCTCCAACATCAAAGTTGTATATGTTTTCAGGATGATCAATTTAGACTCAAATTTTTCATCATTTGGATTTTTGATGAGAAAGTTATGGGCACTTGAAGTTGGACATTTTTCAAATTCAATGGTTTTGGTCCAAAGTGACCTATAATGTTTTGTATTATCACATGTATTTATTTTAGGATTATGAAATTTTATCCAACAGAACATTTGAAGTAGACATCTTAAGCTTTCCAATTCATTTGGTATCATCTCAAAATCATAAAAATTAAGGAAGTTAGGTCCTTGGGAAGTTGACCCAAAATTAGGGTTTCAGTTAAAATGACCGATAATGTTTTGAAATGGATGATGACCTTAAAAGTTTCAAATGGATTTTTGATGAACATGAAAGTTGTTCCTATGGTTCTTAAAAACAGGGTTTTTCTTGGGGTCATCTTCATTTGACAAACACATCACAAGTTGTGTCTCAATGATCCTCAGTTAACTCAGATGACTTGATTGGTCAACTTCTCAAGGTCAAACTTCAAATCTTGATGAATGAATGATTGAGGATACTCTCATAGGCTCATATATGCATAAAATTATGAATGAAAGAACTTGAATTGATTAAATTTGATCATAGGTTGAGGTTGCTTCATGAGCAAGGCACAGTCAATGCATAGTTGAATTAGGGTTTCCTTGGGAAACAATCCTCAAGCCCTTTGAGTTATCTTGATCAAATTGGAAAATTGAGATACTTGGGAGACATATATGTTGATTAGGAGCTTTTTGGACCATTGTCATTGTTTTTCTCATCTTCATCTTGTTGATTCTAAGTGTTGGCAGCAATTTTGGTAAAACAAAGAGTGTTCACAAGATGTCATGTGTGATGTCTTAACATGAGAATTCCTATGTACCTCTTGGAGTTCAAAAACATGTTCAGGCAGGATTGTTTCAGAATGCCACATACAATGCCATGGCTTCTGATATTGTGTTGATTCTAAGTGTTGGCAACAATTTTGGTAAAACAAAGAGTGTTCACAAGATGTGATGTATGATGTCTTAACATGAGATATCCTATGTACCTGTTGGAGTTCAAGCACATGTGCATGCAAGATTGTTTCAGAATGCCACATACAATGACAAGGCTTCTGATATTGTATGTACCTGCTGGATCTTAAATGAAAGACATTTTCATGCAGGATTGTTTCAGATGACATACACAATGTCATGACATCTGATATGGCTGTACCTGCTGGAAGTTATAAGAGGAATTATTGGATTATGCAGGATTTTTCCATGATGTCAGACCCGATGTCATGATATCCTGTACACAGAACATTCAGTATGAATGTCTGGTGTTTTGTGATTGCATAATTAATGGCAATCTTTGTATGATTGAAGATATAGCTAGCTGGCGCATTCAATCATGGATTACAACCAGATTTACTTATTTTCCAAGGAGACCCAAATAGCTGTTATAAAAAGATTTGATTGGAAAATAGATTTAGGGTTTTCAAGATGTCCAAGCCCAGCTGGATGCTTATATAAAAAGGGACTTAGAAAACCTGTTTGTACACACAACCAAGACTGAGCGAAATATAGAGAGAGAGCTAGGGTTTGTGTCTGTTTAGTCGTAAGACTTGTAGGTCATTCAAGTCATCCTTTGATGATTGAATTGGACTGATTTGTGGTTGTAATTTGTCACTCTAAAGTTGTTAAGCAAGAGTGTGTGTCTTCTTGATCAAAGCTGTGAAGCAAGATCAAGGGTGTGTCTTCTTGATCAAAGCTTTGAAGCAAGATCAAGAGTGTGTCTTCCTGATTGAAACTGTGAAGTAAAATCAAGAGTGTGTAATTGAAAAGTATTTTCTTTTCACAAGGGATTGTTGTTTAAAATCACTGGTGTGTGATTGTAGGGAAGTGAGTGGGTTCTCATATCTAAGAGTGCTTAGGTAGAAGTTGCACGGGTAGAGATTAGGTGAGAAAGACTGTAACTTTTTGAAGTGTACGGGGAGTCTTTGAACTGATTCTATTTTAGTGAATTTCCTTCCTGGCTTGGTAGCCCCTAGACGTAGGTGAGTTGCACCGAACTGGGTTAACAATTGCTTGTGTTATTTGCTTTACCATTATGTTTTTGCTTATCCATTGTGTATTACCATATATTAGTGTCGTGACATTACCTTCGAAATCTTATATCTGATACTAGAATTTCAATTGGTATCAGAGCAGGCATCCTACTCTGGTTCTGGGTGAGATCTAGGGGCTATACTTTCTGGTACAATAGAGAGAGATGGAGGATCAGTTCATAGGCCACCAATTTTGGATGGTTCTAACTATGACTATTGGAAACCTAGAATGGTAGCGTTTCTGAAATCCCTTGATAACAAGGCTTGGAAAGCTGTGTTAACAGGTTGGGTACATCCTGTCATTACTAAAGAAGGAGAAGCCACCACTAAGAAGCCTGAAGAAGAATGGTCCAAGGAGGAGGAGGATCTTGCTCTTGGAATCTCTAAAGCCTTGAATGAAATATTCAATGGGGTAGACAAGAATATTTTCAGAATGGTAAACAACTGTGAAGTGGCCAAAGAAGCTTGGGACATTCTCAAGACCACTCATGAAGGCACCTCTAGGGTTAAGATGTCTAGACTTCAGCTGCTCACCTCTAAGTTTGAAAACTTAAGAATGAAAGAAGATGAAAATATTCATGAATTCTACATGAGTATCCTTGAAATTGCCAATGCCTCTGGAGCCTTGGGTGAGAAGATGTCAGATGAAAAGTTAGTAAGAAAAATACTCAGATCACTCCCCAAAAGATTTGCTATGAAAGTAACAGCCATAGAGGAATCTCAAGACATCTCAAATATGAGAGTTGATGAGCTAATTGGATCCCTTCAAACATTTGAGATGGGAATATGTGATGGAGCTGAAAAGAAAGCCAAGAGCATAGCATTTATGTCTAACACTGAAGAGGAAGATGAGGAAGGTGGTCAAGATATTGATGAAGACCTGACAAATGAGATAGCAATGCTGGGAAGACAGTTCAACAAACTGATAAAAAAGGTAGATGTGAGAGCAAAGAGAAATGTCAAGAACATCACATCTGACATCAGTAAATCCAACAACTTTGGTAAGAAACATAAGTCTGAAGAAAAGCCCAAAGATGTTCAGTGCTATGAGTGTAATGGGTATGGTCATATTAAAACTGAATGTGGGACCTACCTCAAGAAACAAAAGAGGAGTCTTGTGGCCTCGTGGTCTGATGGAAGTGAAACAGAAGAAGCCACAAACCATGTGACTGCATTGACAGGAAGATGGGGGTCTGAGGAAGAGTCAATTGATGATGAAAGAACCCTTAAAGAGTTGTGCCACAGAAGGGCAGGAGTGTGCAGACAGGTTGAAAGCCAGAAGAAAGTGATAGCTCAGCTGGAAAATGAAAAGGAAAAGCTTGTTGAAACCATCTCAAAGTTAAAGGTGGAAGCTGTATTCTTGAATTCCAAACTAGATGAGATCACTAAGTATGTAAGAATGTTAAACAATGGATCTTCCATCTTAGACAAGATTCTCCAAACTGGCCAAACAACAGGAAACAAATATGGTATTGGATTCAAGGATGAGTACAGTTATAATGGTTGCAAACCAAAATCCAAACCTAATTGCAGCCATGTTAAAAGCAAACCTGAGATGTCACAACAGCAAAAAGGGAAGCATCAAAGATGGAAATGCCAATATTGTGGAAAATTTGGCCACCTGAAGCCATTTTGCTATAAGCTATATGGCTATCTTGGCCCTGTTCAGTCTCAACACCAATCAATGTCCAAGCATCACAAGACTGTCAACAAAATGCAATGGGCTCCTAAAACAAAGGTCACAAGTCTCATAGCTCACACTTCCCTTAGAGTTTCTGCCAAAGAAGATTGGTATTTTGACAGTGGTTGCTCCAGACATATGATTGGGAACAAAAATCTGCTAACTGAACTTCATCCTCATGCCATGAGTTATGTTACCTTTGGTGATGGTGCAAAGGGGGAAATCAAGGGAATGGGTAGGCTGGATTTCCCTGGAGTTCCTGACCTTGATGATGTCCTACTTGTTAAGGGATTAACTGCAAATCTTATAAGCATCAGTCAACTGTGTGATCAAGGTCTGAATGTAAACTTCACCAAAACTGAATGCCTGATTACTAACAAAGAAAATAAAGTAATCATGAAGGGAGTTAGGTCCAAAGACAACTGCTACATGTGGAGCTCTCAAGAAACTGGATACACCTCAATGTGTACCTTAGCCAAAGAAGAAGAGGTAAAGATATGGCATTAAAGATTGGGCCATCTGCACCTTAAAGGTATGAAAAGGATCATATCTGTTGAAGCTGTTAGAGGAATTCCCAACTTAAAGATTGATGAGGGAAAAATCTGTGGAGAATGTCAGATTGGAAAACAAACAAGGATGTCACACCAGAGGCTTAGACATGACACTACTACCAGAGTCTTGGAGTTACTTCATATGGACTTGATGGGACCCATACAAGTTGAAAGCCTTGGTGGGAAGAAATATGCATATGTGGTGGTAGATGATTTCTCCAGATACACCTGGATCAATTTCATAAGAGAAAAATCTGATGTATTTGAAGTCTTTAAGGAGCTTTGTTTGAAACTTCAAAGGGAAAAAGAAAGTCTTGTTGTCAAAATTAGAAGTGATCATGGGAAGGAGTTTAGGAACAACAAGTTTGCTGAATTCTGCTCCTCAGAAGGAATCCATCATGAGTTCTCACCCCCCATCACTCCCCAGCAAAATGGTGTGGTGGAAAGAAAAAATAGGACTCTTCAAGAATCAGCCAGAGCTATGATTCATGCTAAGAAATTGCCCTATCTTTTTTGGGTTGAAGCCATGAACACAACCTGCTATGTTCACAACAGAGTGACATTGAAGAAAGGAACTCCCACAACCCTTTATGAAGTCTGGAAAGGAAGAAAACCCACAGTCAAATACTTCCATGTATTTGGTAGAAAATGCTATATCCTGGCTGATCGTGAGCAAAGAAGGAAGATGGATCCCAAAAGTGATGAAGGAATATTTCTGGGCTATTCAACAAATAGTAGAGCCTACAGGGTCTTTAATTCCAGAAATAATGTTTTTATGGATTCCATTAATGTTGTGGTTCATGACCAACAGACGGATGTCACAGACGATGTTGAGACATCTCTGAATGATTCTCCAGTTGACCACTCAGACAAAAGTAAGGAAGAAGAACCTCCTCAAGCTGAAACTGAAGATGACAAAATAAACAAGGGACCCTCTATCAGAATTCAGAAGGATCATCCCAAAGATCTTATCATAGGAGATCCAGATAAAGGAGTCACTACTAGATCAAGGGAAGTAATCTCACATGGCTACTTTGTATCAAAGATTGAACCCAGAAATATCAAGGAAGCCTTGACTGATGAGTTCTGGATCAATGCAATGCAAGAGGAGCAAGGCCAATTCAAGAGGAATGAAGTATGGGAATTGGTTCCTAGACCTGAAGGAGTAAATGTCATAGGAACAAAGTGGGTTTATAAGAATAAATCTGATGAACAAGGGGTTGTTACTAAAAACAAAGCTAGATTAGTAGCTCAAGGATATACTCAAGTTGAAGGAGTGGACTTTGATGAGACATTTGCTCTTGTAGCTCGCCTTGAGTCCATTAGACTATTGCTTGGAGTGGCATGTATTCTGAAATTCAAGCTGTTTCAAATGGATGTAAAAAGTGCCTTCTTGAATGGCTACTTAAATGAAGAAGTGTATGTTGAACAGCCTAAAGGATTCACAGATCCAAATCTTCCACAACATGTGTACAGATTAAAGAAATCCCTCTATGGGTTGAAGCAAGCTCCCAGGGCTTGGTATGAGAGACTCACCGTGTTCCTCACTGACAATGGATACAAAGAGGGAGGTATTGACAAAACTCTGTTTGTGAAGAATGAAGAAGGAAAGCTCATGGTGGCAAAAATATATGTAGATGACATTGTTTTTGGTGGGATGTCAGAATAGATGGTTGAACATTTTGTTAGACAAATGCAATCTGAGTTTGAGATGAGCCTTGTTGGAGAACTGACCTACTTTCTTGGGCTACAAGTCAAACAGATGGAAGACTCTATCTTTCTATCTCAAAGCAAATATCCCAAGAACATTGTGAAGAAGTTTGGAATGAAAAATGCAAGCCATAAAAGGACACATGCTCCTACTCATGTGAAAATCTCCAAAGACGAAAATGGTGTTAGTGTAGATCAGAGTCTATACAGAAGCATGATAGGAAGTCTCCTATATCCCACAGCAAGCAGACCTGACATTGCATTTGCTGTAGGTGTTTGTGCTAGGTATCAAGCTGAACCAAAAGTCAGTCACATAAACCAAGTGAAGAGAATACTGAAATATATCAATGGCACCAGTGACTATGGGATGTTGTATACTCATGGATCTGGATCCATGTTGACTGGGTACTGTGATGCTGACTGGGCTGGAAGTGCTGATGATAGGAAAAGCACATCTGGGGGATGCTTCTTTTTGGGGAACAATCTGATTTCATGGTTTAGCAAGAAACAACACTGTGTATCTCTATCCACTGCTGAAGCTGAATACATAGCAGCTGGGAGTAGTTGTTCTCAACGGGTCTGGATGAAGCAGATGTTGTCTGAATACGATGTCACACAAGAAGTCATGACATTATACTGTGATAACCAGAGTGCCATAAATATTTCCAAAAATCTTATTCAACATAGCAGGACAAAGCACATTGACATTCGTCATCACTTCATCAGAGAACTAGTAGAAGAGACGATCATAACTCTAGAGCATGTTACTACTGAAAAGCAATTAGTAGACATTTTCACTAAAGCTTTGGATGCCAATGAATTTGAATGTTTAAGGGGGAAGTTAGGGATCTATGTTCATGAGAACCTATAGCAAGCAAAGGAGTGTGTGGTTATCCCAGAGGATATTTCTGCCTGGGAAACATGTGTTGTGGCAAGGACTAGTATGTGTGGCTGGTAGCTATTCTGATGCTGATGTTTGAAAGATTGAAGTTTTATGAGGTCACCTTTGGTCAATTTTGACTAAAAAGGGGGAGAAGTGCTTGATATGGAAGCTATTGTGGAAGTTGTGAGATGTATAGAGCTGGAGGACAACTATTATTGAAAGAAGTGCACAGGTGTTAAAACAGAATGTTGTTCTGTTTACAGATGTCAAAGAGGATGTCTGATATGGTGCACAGATGTTGATGTTGTAGCAGATGTCAGTATGACATTCTGGCTGGTACAGGTACTGGAGTTTCAGTAGCTGTTATGATTTGTTGTATGCACAAATTCAGGGGGAGAAGAAGTACCCTGGTGCATTGTGTATTTGTGTGTCTTACTAGTTGCATCCATAACTAGTAATTCTGTTTGTTGCACAGATTTAGGGGGAGGAGAAGTACCCTTGTGCATATGTGTATTACTAGTAGCCATAGCTAGTAATTGTTTTGCTTCTGCTGCTGATTAAACTACTGTTATGTGGTTTAACTGCTGATAGTTTACCTTGTGAACAAAAAGGACAGATATATGTTTTAGCCAAAATTTGCCAAAGGGGGAGTTTGTTGATTCTAAGTGTTGGCAGCAATTTTGGTAACACAAAGAGTGTTCACAAGTTGTCATGTGTGATGTCTTAACGTGAGATATCCTATGTACCTGCTGGAGTTCAAGAACATGTGCATGCAGGATTGTTTCAGAATGCCACATACAATGACAAGGCTTCTCATATTGTATGTACCTGTTGGAGCTTAAATGAAAGACATGTTCATGCAGGATTGTTTCAGATGACATACACAATGTCATGACATCTGATATGGCTGTACCTGCTGGAAGTTATAAAAGGAATAATTGGATTATGCAGGATTTTTCCAGGATGTCAGACCCGATGTCATGACATCCTGTACGCAGAACATTCAGTATGAATGTCTGGTGTTTTGTGATTGCACAATTAATGGCAATCTTTGTATGATTAAAGATATGGCTAGCTGGCGCATTCAATCATGGATTACAACTAGATTTACTTATTTTCCAAGGAGATCTAAACAGATGTTATAAAAAGATTTGATTGGAAAATAGATTTAGGGTTTTCAAGATGTCCAAGCCCAGCTGGATGCTTCTATAAAAAGGGACTTAGAAAACCTGTTTGTACACACAACCAAGACTGAGCGAAATATAGAGAGAGAGCTAGGGTTTGTGTCTGTTTGGTCGTAAGACTTGTAGGTCATTCAAGTCATCCTTTGATGATTGAATTTGACTGATTTGTGGTTGTAATTTGTCACTCTAAAGCTGTTAAGCAAGAGTGTGTGTCTTCTTGATCAAAGCTGTGAAGCAACATCAAGGGTGTGTCTTCTTGATCAAAGCTTTGAAGCAAGATCAAGAGTGCGTCTTCCTTATTGAAACTGTGAAGTAAAATCAAGAGTGTGTAATTGAAAAGTATTTTCTTTTCCCAAGGGATTGTTGTTTAAAATCACTGGTGTGTGATTGTAGGGAAGTGAGTGGGTTCTCATATCTAAGAGTGCTTAGGTAGAAGTTTCACGGGTAGAGATTAGGTGAGAAAGACTGTAACTTGTTGAAGTGTACGGGGAGTCTTTGAACTGATTCTATTTTAGTGAATTTCCTTTCTTGCTTGGTAGCCCCCAGACGTAGGTGAGTTGCACCGAACTGGGTTAACAATTGCTTGTGTTATTTGCTTTACCATTCAGTTTTTGCTTATCCATTGTGTATTACCAGATATTAGTGTCGTGACATTACCTTCGACATCTTATATCTGATACCAGAATTTCGTATTGGATGTACCTGCTGGAGCTTAAATGAAAGACATGTTCATGCAGGATTGTTTCAGATGACATACACAAGGTCATGACATCTGATATGGTTGTACCTGCTAGAAGTTATAAAAGGAATTATTGGATTATGCAGGATTTCTCCAGGATGTCAGACCCGATGTCATGACATCCTGTACACAAAACATTCAGTGTGAATGTCTGGTGTTTTGTGATTGCACAATTAATGGCAATCTTTGTATGATTGAAGATCTGATTAGCTGGCACATTCAATCATGGATTACAACCTGATTTACTTATTTTCCAAGGAGATCTAACCAGCTGTTATAAAAATATTTGATTGGAAAATAGATTTAGGGTTTTCAAGATGTCCAAGCCCAGCTGAATGCTTCTATAAAAAGGGACTTAGAAAACCTGTTCTTCAACACAACCAATACTGAGCGAAAAATAGAGAGAGAGCTAGTGTTTCTGTTTGTTTAGTCGTGAGACTTGTAGGTCATTCAAGTCATCCATTGATGATTGAATTGGACTGATTTGTGGTTGTAATTTGTCACTCTTAAGCTGTTAAGAAAGAGTGTGTGTCTACTTGATCAAAGTTGTGAAGCAAGATCAAGTGTGTGTCTTCTTGATCAAAGCTGTTAAGCAAGATCGAGAGTGTGTCTTCCTGATTGAAACTGTGAAGTAAAATCAATAGTGTGTTATTGAAAAGTGTTTTCTTTTCTCAAGGGATTGTTGTTTAAAATCACTAGTGTGTGATTGTAAGGAAGTGAGTGGGTTCTCATATCTAAGAGTGCTTAGGTAGAAATTGCACGGCTAGAGATTAGGTGAGAAAGACTGTAACTTGTTGAAGTGTACGGGGAGTCTTTGAACTGATTCCATTTTAGTGAATTTCCTTCCTGGCTTGGTAGCCCCCAGATGTAGGTGAGTTGGACCGAACTGGGTTAATAATTGCTTGTGTCCTTTGCTTTATCTTTCTATATCTTTCTTTATCTTTCTTCTGTTTGTAGAATTCAGATATTAGTGTCGTGACATTACATTCGACATCTCATATCTGATACCAGAATATCAATTGGTATCAGAGCAGACATCCTGCTCTGGTTTTGGGTGAGATCTAGGGGCAATACTTTCTGGTACAATGGAGAGAGATGGAGGATCTGTTCACAGGCCACCAATTTTGGATGGATCTAACTATGACTATTGGAAACTTCGAATGGTAGCCTTCTTAAATTCTTTGGATAATAAGGCTTGGAAGGTTGTGTTAACAGGATGGGTTCATCCAGTAATTACTAAGGAAGGAGCAGCCACAACTGAAAAGAAGCTTGAAGAACAATGGTCCAAGGAGGAGGATGATCTAGCCCTTGGAAATTCTAAAGCATTGAATGCCATATTCAATGGAGTAGACAAGAACATCTTCAGGTTGATAAACAATTGTGAAGTGGCTAAAGATGCTTGGGATATTCTCAAAACCACCCATGAAGGCACATATATGGTTAAAATGTCTAGACTACAGTTGCTCACCTCCAAGTTTGAAAATCTAAGAATGAAAGAAGATGAAAATATACATGAATTTCATATGAGCATTCTTGAAATTACTAATGCCTCAGGAGCTCTGGGAGAGAAGATGTCAGATGAGAAGCTAGTAAGGAAAATACTCAGGTCACTCCCTAAGAGATTTGCTATGAAAGTAACAGCCATAGAAGAATCCCAAGACATCTCCAACATGAGATTTGATGAGCTAATTGGTTCCCTCCAAACATTTGAGATGGGATTAAATGATGGTTCTGAAAAGAAAACCAAAAGCATGGCCTTCATGTCAAACACAGAAGATGAAAACAGTCAGGATATTGATAAAGACTTATCAAAAGAAGTAGCAATATTGGGGAGACAGTTCAATAGATTGTTGAAAAAGATGGATGTAAAATCCAAGGCTAATGTCAAGAACATCTCACCTGACATCAGCGAATCCAACAATGCTGAAAGAAGAGAAAGGTCAGATGATAAGCCCAAAGAAGGAAAAGAAGTACAGTGCTATGAATGTGATGGGTATGGACACATTAGAACTGAATGTGGAACCTACCTCCAGAAGCAAAAGATGAGTCTTGCTGCCACTTGGTCTGATGAGAGTGAAACAGACGAAGCTGCAAATCTAGTAACTACCTTGACAAGAAGATGGGGTTCTGATGGAGACTCAAGTGATGAAGAAGTGACCTTTGAAGAGTTGGCCTCTACCTACAGAAAACTGTGTCACAAGAGTGTAGAGTTATGTAAACATGTTGAAAACTAGAAGAAGGGGATAACTCAACTTGAGAAAGAGAAGGTAGAACAATTGGAAACCATCTACAAATTAAAAACAGAAGCAGTGGCTCTGAAGGTCAAGCTAGATGAAAGTCAACAAGTTGAGAGCCAGAAGATAATACAGCTGGAGAATGAAAAGGCTGGACATGTGGACACCATCTCTAAGTTAAATACAGAAGCCTTGTTCTTGAACTCAAAACTAGAAGAGATGACCAAGTATGTAAGGATGTTAAATAATGGACCTGACTCTTTAGACAAGATTCTCCAAACTGGACTAATCACAGGAGACAAAGCTGGAATAGGATATAATAAATCCAAGGCTGATATCAGTTACACTAGTTACAAACCTCAAGCCAAACCTAAATGCAGCAATAGGAAGAGCAGTCCTGAGATGTCACAACATCAGAGGAGAAGACAGCAGAAAAGGAAACACCAAAATTGGAGATGCCATTACTGTGGGAAATTTGGTCACCTAAAGCCTTTTGTGCTATAAGCTATACGGTTACCCTATCCCTACTCAACATCAGAATCACTATCAACCCAGACCCAAACAGCACAAACCTATCATCAAGAAGAAATGGGTTCCTAAGACTAATGTTACCAGTCTAATAACTCACACTCCCCTCAGAGCTTCAGCCAAAGAAGAATGGTACTTTGATAGTGGATGTTCCAGACACATGACTGGAAACCAAGACCTACTAACTGACCTGCAACATCATACCATAAGCCATGTAACCTTTGGAGATGGAGCAGAAGGTGAAATCAAGGGAACAGGTAAGCGTGATTATCTTGGAGTTCCTGAACTTGACAAGGTTCTCCTTGTTAAGGGCTTGACTGCAAATCTAATAAGCATCAGTCAACTATGTGATCAAGGCCTGAATGTCAACTTCACTAAAACTGATTGTCTGATTGGTAACAAAGACAGTAAAGTGATTATGAAAGGAATCAGGACCAAAGACAATTGTTACATGTGGATCTCTCGATTAGATCATTCCTCAAAGTGTACCTATGACAAAAAGGAAGAGATGAAGACAAGTACAGCTGCTAGAAGAACCCTCAAGAGTAATGAAAGCCAAGCCTGTGGGAAATGTCAGACAAGGATGTCACACCAGAAGCTCATACTTAACCTTATTCTCAAGAAAAAAAGGTCATGATGGCCTAAATGGCTGAGAAGTCAGAGCAAATAGGTGGACATGTGACCAGTTGGATGCAGTCTGAAAGCTTAGGTGGAACTGAGCCACAAGGGGCTATATGTGCCAAGAACAATGAGGAGAGGAATGAGATGAAGGGTGATAGGAATCCTACACATGTGAAAGATAAGAATGATATTGAGGATGAAAGTATGTCATATGAAAGTAGTTGTTCCCAACTAGGGTGGATGAAACTACTGATAATTGCATACAATGTCACACACGATGTCATGATATTGTATTATGACAACCTATATGTTGCAACTATTTCCGAAAAACATATTCAGTACAGCTGGACCAAGTACATTATTTGCTGTCATCACTCAATTAGAAAATATGTGGAAAACAATTTCATAGCTCTACAGCATGAAATGCAACTAAATGACAAAGCTGCAAGGGACTTGGATGATATCCAACTTGAATATGAAAAAGGGAAATCAGGGACCTGGATTCTTGAGAAAATATGGCAATTAATGTGGAGTGGAAAAGGTAACAAAAATATTGTTTGCCCAATTAAAACAAAGAGCCACATTAATAATAAATCATTCCCTAGTATTGAAAATAGTATCTATTCCATTTGCATGCTCTACCTGAACACAACTCTTTCCATCTTCATCACACTACTCAAAGAACCTCTGCTAGGGCAAAGAAATTTTCCTCAAAAGTTCAACAACATGTCTCAACATCCATCATCATCTAGCTAAAAACCCTTTCATACAAGAACTCCCTCCATGGAGTTTCTAGATGAAGACTTGATGGATGTGACTCCTCTGCAGATGATACCAGGTGACGTCCCAGACCCCTCTTCCATGGCTGGAACTAAGCAAGGTACCATTCCTGAAAAATATCCTGATAAAGAGGACATGCATTTTACTGATCGCAGCATAAGAAACCTATCGACTAGGATTCTGAATGAAAAACATGAAGTCAAGCATATTTTTACTCCTCTGTCCAGAAGGGACCCCTCTCTTGGGGTGGAAACCCAAACTGAGAAAGATGATGACTCATCTAAGACAGAAAAGGAAGTAGCTGCTGAGGGATTATGTTCTCTTGGAAAAAAAAATCCTAGCAAGAAACCAACTAGCATGTCTCCTATTACTGCTGAGGATAGTATTGATTTGGAGGAAGAAAGCTCAGAGGAAGAGGAGGACACCTTGGTTAACTATGTAAAGCCAAGTGCTGCCAGGAAATTGAAGACTAGGAAAGGAAAAACCGTGGCTGAAATGATGACATCCAGGACTAGGAAGAAGACTGCTGGTGTAGGACCCTCCAAATCATGGAGCAAGGTTGAGATTAAGAAGAGAAAAGAAAGTAAGAGTTCTGACTCTGTTGAGGATGTCGAAGACGATGTCCCAGACATCTCCCCTGCTAAAAGGCAGGTTGTGAAGAAGTCTCCAAACAATGTTACTGTTGTGCATCTTGACAATATCTCTTTTCATTTAGAAGATGGTGCTGCCAAATGGAAGTTTGTTATTCAGAGAAGGGTAGCTGTTGAAAGAGAATTGGGTAAAGAGGCTGTTAAGGTAAAGGAATTCATGGAGTTAATTAAGGTTGCTGGTCTTATGAAAACTGTGACTTCTCTGCCCCAGTGCTATGAGGGGTTAGTAATAGAATTCATTGTGAACATTCCTGAGGAGATTTATGAAAAGAGCAGCAGGGAATTTTGCAAAGTTTTTGTAAAGGGTAAGTGTGTAAGATTCTCACCAACCATCATCACCAAGTTCCTAGGGAGAGGAACTGATGGAGGAGTAGATCTAGAAACTACAGACAATGAGGTCTGTAGGATTATCACAGCTGGCCAAGTTAAGGAATGGCCTAGTAGGAACCACCTATCTGCTAGTAAGCTTACTATCAAATATGCCATCTTGCACAAGATTGGTTCAGCTAATTGGGTGCCTACTAATCATATCTCTACCATCTCCATTGGTCTTGGAAGAGTCATTCATGCAATTGGGACCAGGATTAACTATGATTTTGGAAAGTTTATGTTTGACCAAAGTATCAGACATGCCTCCACAAATGTTGTGAAGTTGCCCATTGCCTTCCCATCTATTATTTGTGGTATCATCTTGAGTCAACAACCAGGCATACTCAATGCAAATGACATTCCAAGCAGTAGAAAGCCCCCACTGTCCATTCATCATAAACTGTTTGAGGGAAGTCATGTCACTGATGTTGTCAAGACATCTGCCAGAAAAGAGCCTGCATCTCAAGGGAGTTTAACTGATCAGTTGAAGGAAACCTGCAAAGAACTGAAGAATGGTATTAGGGTTGCCAAAGCAAGAAAAGAGGCCTTGGAGGCTCTTATTCGTGGCCTAGAGAAGGAAGAGGTGGAGAAGGCTAATGAGACCAACGACTCAGATGCAAAGACTTCAAGTGAGAGATCAAATGCTCAATCCAGTGGCAACTCTAAAAGCTCTGAAGACTCTGAAGGTGATACTTTTTCCTCTGCTTAATGAAGACTGTAGACTGTGTGAGGTGTGTTATGAAGACTGTGGTGACTGTTCTGATGTTGCTCTTTGGAAGACTGAAGTTTTATTGTTTTCTTGAAAAAAAAATATGTAACTTGTGGCAGTCCTTATTTATGCTTGTTTTGTAATATTTTGGGGTCTTAGTGAGTTCCTTGGATTTGTTCATTATCTCAGCTATCACAGTTGTGTATAATGATGGTTTGTACTTCCTGACTATTATGCTTTAACATTCTTAATGTTTTAACATCTGATCTAACATTCTCTGATAGGCTAATAGACATTTATTTTGTCTAATTGGTCACCTTTGGTCAATTTTGACTAAAAAGGGGGAGAAATGTTGATGAGGAAGTTGATGTGGAAGCTGTTGAGGAGTTCTGAGATGTATTATGGAAGGAAGTGCACAGGTGTTAAAACAGAATGATAATCTGTTTACAGATGACAAAGGGGATGTCTGATATGGTGCACAGGTGTTGATGTTGTAGCAGATGTCAGAATGACATTCTGGCTGGTACAGGTGTTGGAGTTACAGTAGCTGTTATGTTCATGGAAGATGTGTGATGTATGCACAGATTTAGGGGGAGAAGGAGTACCCTTGTGCATTTGTGTGTCTTACTAGTTGCATCCATAACTAGTAATTCTGTTTTTGTTGCACAAATTTAGGGGGAGGAGAAGTACCCTTGTGCATGTGTGTATTACTAGGAGCTATAACTAGTAATTGGATTTGCTTCTGCTGCATATTAAACTATTGTTATGTTGTTTAATTGCTGATAGTTTTCTTGTGAACAAAAAGGACAGATATATGTTTTAGCCAAAATTTGCCAAAGGGGGAGTTTGTTGGTTCTAAGTGTTGGCAGCAATTTTGGTAAAACAAAGAGTGTTCACAAGATGTCATGTGTGATGTCTTAACATGAGATATCCTATGTACCTGCTGGAATTCAAGAACATGTTCAGGCAGGATTGTTTCTGAATGCCACATACAATGCCATGCCTTCTGTTATTGGATGTACCTGCTGGAGCTTAAATGAAAGACATGTTCATGCATGATTGTTTCAGATGACATACACAAGGTCATGACATCTGATATGGTTGTACCTGCTGGAAGTTATAAAAGGAATTATTGGATTATTAAGGATTTCTCCAGGATGTCAGACCCGATGTCATGGCATCTTGTACAGAGAATATTCAGTGTGAATGTCTGGTGTTTTGTGATTGCATATTTAATGGCAATCTTTGTATGATTGAAAATCTGATTAGCTGGCGCATTCAATCATGGATTACAACCTGATTTACTTATTTTCCAAGGAGATCTAACCAGCTGTTATAAAAAGATTTGATTGGAAAATAGATTTAGAGTTTTCAAGATGTCCAAGCCCAGCTGAATGCTTCTATAAAAAGGTACTTAGAAAACCTGTTCTACAACACAACCAATACTGAGCGAAATATAGAGAGAGAGCCAGGGTTTGTGATTGTTTAGTCGTGAGACTTGTAGGTCATTCAAGTCATCTATTGATGATTGAATTGGACTGATTTATGGTTGTAATTTGTCACTCTAAAGTTGTTAAGCAAGAGTGTGTGTCTACTTGATCAAAGCTTTGAAGCAAGATCAAGTGTGTGTTTTCTTGATCAAAGCTGTTAAGCAAGACCAAGAGTGTGTCTTCTGGATTAAAACTGTGAAGTAAAATCAAGAGTGTGTTATTGAAAAGTTTTTTCTTTTCTCAAGGGATTGTTGTTTAAAATCACTAGTGTGTGATTGTAAGGAAGTGAGTGGGTTCTCATATCTAAGAGTGCTTAGGTAGAAATTGCATGGGTAGAGATTAGGTGAGAAAGACTGTAACTTGTTGAAGTGTACGGAGAGTCTTTGAACTGATTCTATTTTAGTGAATTTCCTTCCTGGCTTGGTAGCCCCCAGATGTAGGTGAGTTGGACCGAACTGGGTTAACAATTGCTTGTGTCCTTTGCTTTATCTTTCTATATCTTTCTATATCTTTCTCTATCTTTCTATATCTTTCTATATCTTTCTATATCTTTCTTCTGTTTGTAGAATTCAGATATTAGTGTCGTGACATTACATTCGACATCTCATATCTGATACTAGAATTTCACATCTAGCCACTTCATTGAGCTTAGGAGCCTCCTAGGAGCATGGGTGCACATGATCACTTGAGCTTCAAAACAAAAAAAAGTTAGTGACATATTTTTGTGCTTTTGGTTAGTAATCAAAATAAGAAAAGCAATAATATACAATTCAAGCATGCTTGATGGTCCCAAACCACTCACATAAGTTCCACCCTTAGGGTTAAGGAGGCACACATGCTATGATCCTTGAGGCAATGTAGTGAGCAAATGATATGCAATATATATATATATATATATATATATATATATATATATATATATATATATATATATATATATATATATATATATATATATTAGGTAGTAATATAAAAAAATCTCAATTGATATTTTATCTTCCAGTACCAATTGACCAATTATTAATGATATCAAAAATATCCTCTCTTGTACTTATTAATATTGGTTTGTCTCTTTTATTAATAATTAATTTGTTCAGAGTTCACTGGTTACTCTATTGGTCCCAACTGATAACACTTAAAGTACATATGAGCTCAAATTGTTACAACTGATAGTAGATAGAGTACATAGGAAGTCAATTGGTCTCGACTGACAACTACTTGAGCATTTAAGGGAATATGGGATATTACAGTAACACCTTCTCTCTGTGTAACCCACCCCCTTACCTATAATCTCTGGCATTTTATTAATTTTGATTTGAAAACTTCTTATTTTTGGGTTTTGTTCGTACTTTTTCCTTTTCCTTTGGAAACAATAAAAGCGCGGTGGCGACTCTAGTTGACGTCAAGTTTATCCATAGTTTGATGGCCATGAATTTACCGCTACAAAAATTAAGTGGTGACTTTGCTAGGGAGTAGTCTTCAGTGGGTTTAGCCTACTTTTTATATGTATATATTTGTATATTTGATGTTTGTTTGTATATATTCTTTGTGTGATATAATCTTCATGCTATGCTTGGTGATCTCTAAGTAGTGAGATAAGTTCTAACCCGAACTTGAGTGCAATTAAGATGGGAGGATGGTATAGTCATATTTAAATTATGTGGAGTAATCCTTAACAAGTTGGATTTAGATCCATCTACTTAGTGTAGACCTCTTTAGAGTTACGTATGTCACACAAGTTATTTGTGGATAGGCATTACTTTCTCTGATTTGGGGTCCGAGAAGCTGAGGACCATAAAACCTTTAACCCAACTTGGCCTATTTAGGACGTAGTGCAGAGACTGTTCAAGTGTAGACTTGATAACAGTTGTTACGTGATGCTACACTTATAGATGATTCTCTTGAGAATATTATTGGTTGATGACTCAATCATCCTAACCTATAATATCTGATATATGGGATTAAGACTCTGGGAACTTTTTAGAACATGATCTACAGGTTTTATCCTTAGTACACTTCTTTGGGATGGTCCTTAACCTGACTCCATGCTCGTGACATGCCACAAACCCTTTGATTCTCGCTTGATCCGATCAGTCTCATCAATATCAATTGAACTTGGGTGTTGATAAGGTGAAACCATGATCCACCAAAATGGATGATTGATATTGATGATGACTTGACACATCCCTTGACCTTTGTTTGTGTTTACCTTGTGTGTGATTGTTACATCCATGCATACATGCGCATAATAACATTCATCATAGAAAAATAAATTCCAAGGAAACTGAGGTCTTATTTGTAAATACTTTCAGACCATGGGTTGTGGACGAAGGAACACTAAAAAGTACAGTTTCAGATGTGATGACTTGAAAGAGCTAAGGAAGTTGTCATCCTTTGTACTAGATCCCTTGGTTTTCAAGCAACGTCATGGGAAGCTCTTGTCTGTATTATCTACTGATAGGGTTAAAGGACTTTTGAGTGTTTTGGTTCAGTTCTATGACCATCTCTATAGGTGCTTCACTTTTCCCGACTATCAACTTGTGCCCATGTTGGAGGAGTTTGCCCATCTCTTGGGTGTACGCGTATCTAACAAAGTACCTTTCTGTGGATTAGAGGAGATTCCAGATCTCACATCATAACCAAAGCTCTTCATCTGAAGAAATATGAGATTGATGCTCACTTTGTAAACAAATGAGGTATTCTTGGGATGACTTTTGAGTTCCTCATTGGTAGAGCTACTGTTTTTTCTCAGGCCGATAGAATTGATGCTTTTGAAGCCATCTTTGCATTTCTCATCTATGGTCTAGCTTTGTTCCCTAACATTGACAACTTTGTTGATGTTAACATCATTAGAATCTTCTTAATTGGAAATCGTATTCCCACTCTGTTGAGTGACATGTATTTTTCTCTTTATTTAAGGAATTCCCAAGGTGGTGAGACTATTGTGTGATGTGTTCCTCTCTTGTACAAGTGGTTTATTTTGCACTTGCCTCAGACGCCTTCTTTCTTGGAGAACAAGCAATGTCTACGGTGGTCTCAGAGACTTATGTCTCTCAGTAATGATGATATTGTTTGGTATGATTCTGCATTGGGTAGCTTGGATATTATTGATATTTGTGGTGAGTTCTCTAAAGTGCCTCTCATTGGTACACAAGGAGGAATCAACTACAACCCTGCTTTAGCCCGTCATCAACTTGGGTTCCCCTTGAGAGATAAGCCTAACAACATTCAGTTAGAAGGTCTATTCTATCAAGAGGGTAAGGATCCGTAACTTTTGAAGAAAAGGATGATGCATGCTTGGCATAATGTGCATAGGAAAGGAAGATCCGAGCTTGGTCCATACAATTGTGTAGCTTTGGAAGCTTACACTATTTGGGTGAAGAAGAAAGCTTTGGAACTGAAGATGACATACGCTTGTGAAAGACCCATGTCTTTAGTTGTGGCTGAGCCATTAACTCTCCCCAAGATATAGAGGAGTTGGAAGATACACTTGCCAAGATGAAGCAAGAGAGAGAGATGTGGGAAGAGCAGTTTCATGCTTTGAGCCGAAAGCACGAAGATTTGAAACTTGAGTCAAAAGATAAAGATGCACTTATTGTGATTCTTGAGGACCATGCAGTGAAGAGACAGCGAGATCCAAATGATTTATTTTCCTCTAGCATACCTCCAGCCTCCGGTGCTTGGAAGAAGATAGTTGATCATCTTGTCCTCTATAAGGCTCAGATGAAGACATCCTTTGAGTCCGAGATTCGACTCATCCGTAGGAAATACACTCCTTTAGCCAGATTATCTGATACAATTGTTAAGGATCCTTAGGATGATAGTTTCCTTTTCTCTTTTATTTGTACTTTGGTTTATGAAATTTATACTCAGTGTAATCCTTCCAAAATTTTATGAATAAAAAGAGATATTATGGTCAATTGAATTATTATTGTTGATTAATATTATTTACAAATAAGGCTTCATATATTCCTTGAAATTAAAACCAATAAAAAACATTGCATTGCATGCATCATTTTCATAACATGTTTCTTCCGCTAGATGTCTTATCAGTTCTTCTTCTATGCATCAACCAAGCTGACTCACCACTACAACACTCGTGCTAATCGACTGAAGAGAATGGAGTATCTAGAGAAAGAGAATAGAGAGATGAAGGATTATATCGCCAGACTTAGGACGCTGATGGAAACCTTGATTGCTGCTCAGAACCATCCGTCACCGTCTCCTACAACTCCTCCTCCTCAGATGACTGTCATTTTTGAGATTGCTTCTCCTTCTGTAACTGTGACAGCTTCCAGCCAGCCCATTTCTGCTATGCCTGATGGATTCCCTTGAGGAATGCCACCAAATTTCCTGCCATAGGGGTATGTGTCCATGTTTGTTTCTTTATCGGCATCTAGCCCGATCATGTTAGTGCCTCGTCCCATCATTCATACTCTGCCACGTGTAGAGGCAACTATTTACCACTCTAATCTGTCTGAAGGTCTAGACGTGTATGAGAAGATGGATGAAATGAAAGATCAATTCCTTGAGTTGCGCAAAGAATTTTAGACTCTAAGAGGAAAGGACTTCTTTGGCAAGAGCGCTGCTAAACTCTGTTTGGTTCCCAAAGTTAAGATCCCGGTGAAATTCAAGGTCCCACACTTTGAAAAGTACAAAGGGAATACCCGTCCGTTAATCCATCTGGTTATGTATGCCAGGAAAATTTCAACTCAAATTGATATTGATTAGTTGTTGATTCACTATTTCCAAGATAGTTTGACTCGAGATGCCCTCAGATGGTACATGGGCCTAGACAGTGCTAGCATTTGTACTTTCAATGACTTAGGCGAGGCCTTTGTCAAGCAGTAAAAGTACAACGTTGATAAGGCACCAGATAGAGATCAATTTAGGTCGATGTCTCAAAAGAATAAGGATACATTTAAAGAATATGCTCAGAGATGGAGAGAGCTTGCTGCTCAGATTAGTCCACCATTGGAGGAAAAAGAGATGACCAAAATTTTCCTGAAGACGCTGAGTTCAATTTATTATGAACGTATGATTGCAAGTGCCTCCAACGATTTTACCGAAATGGTAAATATGGGGATGAGATTAGAGGAAGGATTCTGTGAACGACGCATGTCCAAGGATGAAGCGTCGAGCAACAAGAAGTATGGTGGTAGCTTCTCCAAGAAGAAGGAAAGAGAGACTAATGCAGTGTCAGCAAGTAGGTAGAGGAGGCCTATTGTAAGGAAAAGTTCTCAATCCCGTCAGCACCAACACCAAGTTTCATCAATAACTCCGTTTTTTTCCAACAATTCCAACAATCAATCAGTTCCAATTCAACAACAACATCAACAATAACGACAACAACAAACCAACTACAACAACAACAACAATCATCAGCAAAACTTCGAGAGGAAAAAGGTCTGTTTTGACTCTACTCCTATGATGTATGCGGAGTTGTACCCCTCTTTGATACTTAAGAATCTTATCTAGTCAAGAAACCCTCTGCAAATTCCTGAGCCACTACCATGGTGGTTCAAGATTGATCTTCATTGTGCTTTTCCCCAGGGAGCCCCTGGTCATGATATTGAGAACTATTACCCTTTGAAGTATGAAGTTCAAAAACTTGTGAATATGGGTGTGGTGTCCTTTGAGGATAAAGCGCCAAATGTGAAAGCCAATCTGTTGCCTGCTCATGGTAATGCTTCTGTCAACACTGTGGACAGTTGTCTAAGGAATTTCAGAGTTTTTGATGTAAGGCGTATCCTGAGATCTCTGGTGGAGATTCATATAACTATTTTTGATTAGTGATTGTGAACATGACCATGATGGTTGTGTCATTTGCAGCGTGAACCCCCGAGGGTGTATAATTGTCAAAAGGGATATTCAAAAGTTAATGGATGAGAATGTTATCCAAATTCAATACTCAAGGGATATGAGAAATGATGTGAATATCATTGTGCGGGTAATTAAGACCCCTGAGCGTGTAGTCATTCAATTTGATAGCAGCAACAACAATAATGTCAACAGATCGGTATCACCGTTGGTTATACAGTTAGAGGGCCATGTCCCCTATGCATCCGATAACGTTGTACCATATCAGTATAAGGCCAATGATTGAAGATAATCAAGAGGTTCCTCTCCCAGTTACAGATTCAGTGGTAAATATTGCAGATATTGCAAAGGTGACCCGTAGCGGTCGTGTGTTTAGTCCAATATTTCCAAATATTGTAGAAGACGTTTCAGTGGGAAAGAAGGCATAAGTTCCTGCAGTGGGTCCAATTAGTGCTCCAATGTGTCAGTCTGGTGAATCCAGCAAATTGAAGGCTAACAATGACAATGAATTATTATGATTGATTAAAAGGAGTGAATTTAATGTTATGGAGCAGCTGCTCCAGACGCCATTAAAAATCTATGTGTTGTCACTGCTGATGAATTCTGAGGCACACAGAGAAGCATTGTAGAGAGTGTTCGGACAAACTTACATGGAACACGATGTTACTGTGGATCAGTTTGACCATATTGTTGCCAACATCACTTCTTGTAACAATTTGAGTTTTTATGATGAATAGCTTCCTAAGGAAGGCAGAAATCACAATTTAGCGTTGCACATTTCGATGAATTGCAAAGAGGATGCTCTGTCCAATGTGTTGGTTGATACAGGTTCATCGTTGAATGTATTGCCAAAGTCAACTATATTAAGACTCTCCTATCAAGGCGACCCGATGAGGTATAGCGGCATGGTTATTAAAGTGTTTGACGGTTCTCGTAAAACTGTCATTGGAGAAGTGGACCTTCCGGTTAAGATAAGCCTGGGTGATTTCCAAATTAGTTTCTAGGTAATAGATATCCACCTGGCCTATAGCTGCTTGTTGGGAAGGCCATGGATTCATGAAGTTGGAGATGTGACGTCTACACTACACCAGAAGCTGAAATTTGTGAAGAACAGCAAGCTTGTCGTTGTTGGTGAAGAGAAGGCATTGTTAGTAAGTTGTTTGTCATCTTTCACGTATATTAATGCTAAGGAGGAAGTTGGAACGTCGTTCCAAGCTTTATCCATTGCTGATGAATTAAAGAAAGCTACGACACCCATGTCTTCTTTAAAGGATGCACAAGAGGCTATTCAGGCTAGCAATATTGATAAATGGGGCCGTTTTGTGGAAGTCGCCGAGAATAAGAATAGGGCAGGGCTGGGATTTCAACCAGAGCCACTTAACGCCAATGTCAAGGTTATGCAACCAATATTCTGCAGTGGAAGGTTCATTCAAGAGAATGATCAACACTCAGCTGCAAATATTGAAGACAGTGGTGATGGAGACGAAGTTTGTGACAACTTTGTGACGTATGGCCAGACATGAAACAATTTGATTGTTGTTGATGTTCCTACTGTCATTCACGGTTCTAAGTAATTTGTTTTTATTATTTTTGAGGAAATCCTTCTCCTATGCCTAAGGGAGAAATGAATATTATCAGATATTTTCTTATTATCATCAATAAAGTACAATTTTATTCATCCACATCTATGATGTTTTATTTTTACTTTTTACTTTTTCTAAAAATGGTAATCACAAAAAAACATAAATAAATAATAATCTTTCCATATGCATAATATTTGTTTGCACTCAACTTCTCTAAAATTTAAATATCAAACCATTATGCAGGTTGGTCCTCGAACCCATTGAATATAATGATCCTACTCTCTCTCCAAACATTGATTTTCATGTGTTTGAATCTGAGGAAGAGAATGATGATGAAGAAGTATCTGATGAGTTATCCTGTTTGCTTGAGCACGAGGAGAAAGCGACTCAGCCATTTGAAGAGCAGATTGAACTAGTCAACTTGGGTTCCAATGGTGATGTGAAAGAAGTAAAAATTGGGTCTCAACTGTGTCCAAAAGCTAAGAAGAGGTTGGTTGATCTTCTTTGAGAATATTCTGATGTGTTTGCTTTGTCCTATCAAGATATGTCTGGTTTGGATTCTAAGATTGTGGAGCATAGATTGCCTTTGAAGCCAGAATGCCCGCCAGTCAAGCAGAAGTTGAGAAGAATTCATCTTGATACGGCAGTAAAAATCAAGGAGGAAGTGTAGAAGCAGATTGATGATGGTTTTCTTGCTACCGCCGATAATCTGTAATGGGTGGCCAATACTATGACTGTTCCGAAGAAAGATGGAAAAGTACGCATGTGTGTTGATTATAGAGATTTGAATAAAGCTAGTCTGAAAGATGATTTTCCTCTGCCACATATTGATATATTGGTAAACAATATATCTAAATTCAAAGTCTTTTCATTTATGGACGGATTTTCTGGTTATAATCAAATCAAAATGGCACCTGAAGATATGGAGAAGATCACATTCATTACACCCTAGGGATCATTTCTGTTATAGAGTGATGCCTTTTGGTTTAAAGAATGCTGGTGTAACGTACCAGATAGCTATGACCACTCTTTTTCATGATATGATGCATAAATAGATAGAATTTTATGTTGATGATATGATTACTAAATCAAGTAATGAAGAAAAGCATGTTGAGCATTTGTTAAATTTATTCCAACGTTTGAGAAAGTATAAACTCCGCTTGAATCCCAATAAGTGTACTTTTGGTGTTCGTTCTGGTAAGTTGTTGGGCTTTTTTATCAGTGTGAAGGGTATTGAGGTTGGTCTTTCCAAGGTCAAAGTAATACAAGAGATGCCTACGCCCAAAACTGAGAAGCAAGTCAAAGGTTTTCTCGGCCGCTTGAATTATATCTTGAGATTTATATCGCATATGACTGCCACATGTGCGCCTATATTCAAGCTTCTTCGTAAAGATCAATCTTGTGATTGGACCGAAGATTGCCAAAAAGCTTTTGATAATATCAAGGAGTATTTGCTTGAGCCTCCGATTTTGTCGTTGCCTGTTGAAGGAAGACCATTGATCATGTATATGACTGTGTTTGATGAAAGTATGGGTTGCGTTCTTGGTCAGCAAGATGAATCTAGGAAGAAAGAATATGCAATTTACTACCTCAGCAAGAAATTCACCGACTGTGAGACTCAGTATTCCATGCTCGATAAGACATGTTGCGCATTGGCTTGGGATGTGTCATACCCCAATTTTGTCCGGGCATTTTAAACTTTTCATAAGTTCGCTTTTTATTTAAGTTTGCATCATATGTATAGCATGACATGCATTTCATCATGAATAATACCTAAAAATATCAGTCGGAATAAATTTTCGAATATATAGACAAATTGGTTAAATCATTCCTCAAGTACGCATAAAATCAGCAGGTAAAAAGTTTCAAAGTCAAGCTTGCAGACGTCAGTATTATTTATCTACAGTTCACGTAGTTTAACCTGGTGTGCTCGTTATATTTTTTCGATGACTTTTTAAGCTGCATTTTATTCCGTCTTAGCCTTTTAACCGGTGAAAATATATTTCAAAACTAAAAAGAAACGTTGTATTTCTCCAACAAGTTTATTTTACACTGATCATTTTAATTCATTCAATTAATTTTCCAAGCATATTTTCGCCCGACTTTTCCTCATATTCAGTCATTTTATTTTTATTCGTTTGTCAAATTAATCGGGATCATTAACTAGAATTTTCCATGTTCTTATTTTATTTTTATCATATTCATTTTAGAAGTTGTGAATTTTATTTGATTCAATTGATTTAACCCCATTTAAATTAATTAAATCATTTAGAGGGGGTAACTTTGGCATTTTAAATTAGGTGTGCTTCTTCAATTTAATCTAGATCGTCGATTCAAATTTAATCAAAGGTTCACATGCGTTATCTTCATTTTCCTTTATTGACCAATCAAAATTTTTCATTTTATTTGGTTAAATAAATAAATCAGAAAAAAATAAAAATATCTTTCTCCCTTCCTTCCATTGCTTCCTCTCCACGCGTCTCTCTCCTGGAAGATGGTTTTGAATAAAACAAAAATCATATATGACCCAATGGTTGCGTGACATGTGGCGTATGGGATTCTCCTATTTTGGAGACAACCACATGCCAGCTAGTGGATTTTTTTACTAAAAGGAATCCTCACGCTAACAGAAGAAAAAAATTCCATTTGCTCTCAACGGTCCACTAGCATCAAAACAAATAGAAAATAAATATAATCTTCTTCTTCATAAAAAGGGAAGAACACCACTCAGGATGATTTTTTTCCCTCTTTTCCCCAACATCACCCGATCCCCTCCACAAAAAATTCCCCACGCACACCTCCTTCTTCTTAATCGACCGACCAATACACCTACCCAATCCGCACCTTCCTCCAACAACAAATCCCACACCGCACAACACACACCCGACGTTGGAAACAAACAAGCACCTCCCCATCCCACACAAACCTTCCACCGTTCACCATCGCAACCTTCTCTTCACCGCCGCACAAACCAACGCAGACAACACCACCGTCTTCATCTCTACTCATTCGCCCTTCAATACCAAACACATAAACTGCCACCCTTTGAAACTTCCAGATCCTTTAACTTCTCCACCCCATCGAAGCACTCTTTACCGCAACCACCGATTTCACTTTTCATCATCGCTTTTCCGCCGTCCACACCACCACGAACCCAACTCAATAATGCGGCGTATTACGGTGACAAGTTGATTCAAGCTACCTTGATATTGCATCACCCTTCTCCGCCTTGCTTCTACCGGCAAAACTCATCAACCTTATCGCCACATTACCAAAATCGAATCCACCTCTACACGCACAACGATACCTTAGCTGCAACACAAGCATACTATGATTAACTCTCTTCCCTTTCCTCGCCAGATCAACGCTTCAGATTTTTAGGTTCTCCTATTCTGTCATTCATATTTTCCCTAATCTTGGTAAGTAAATATGATTATCATGTGGATCTTGTCTTTTACTTTGTTTGAGATTGTGGTTATAATTATTACTGCAGGAGCATTGAGGCTTAGGCCAAAATTAATTGAGCCTGTTATTGTTTCCTAGCGTTTATAATTTGTTTGTTGGCATCGCACGGTATCTACAACAGAAAAGAATTGTTGTTCTATCCAAAAGGTGAGAGTTGAGGCAATGCTTGTCGCATGGAATGGAAATATAGATATGAGTTTTTTTATTAATTTTATGCTTTTGTTTATTCAAAATGGATGTTTTACACATGAGACTTTAAATACATACGTTTGTTTATGGTCAAGAAGAAGGGTAACACCTTTCTTTACCAAAATGAATGAAATTCCACCGTGCATGATATTATTAGCACTCTTTACTTCCTCCACTGCATGATTAAATCTTGAAAGAAATGTGTAAAAATGGTTTTTGTGTGTTATGTTGTCAAAACCAAAAAAGAGAGGATTAGAATCTCTTTTTGGAGGTGTTTTGAAGCTCTGAGAGAGAGAGACATGGTTTTCCATGCTAGTATTTTTTTTCCATGACATGTGTTGATCCATTATTGGTGTTGTTTAAATTTTGAAAAAAAGAGGAGGTCACGATCAGAATAGGACGCCACTCCCTCCTCTATAGCAATTCTCTTTTTGCTACTTTTAAATATATTATTATTAGAATTTGAGTTTGGATTAAGTCTTGGGTTTATTTGTGTATATTAATCCCACTGGTCTTGGCACCCCCTTACACTATAATTGATTTTTATAAATAATATTTGGTTTTTGTTGATTTTTATTTCTCATTATGTTGAGTAAGTCAGATTCTTTCTATTCAATGGACTCGACAATTTCATGTCGTTATACATCAAAGTTTCAATAAATCAATAGAATATTTTCACCGTGTTTAGATCTTGCGAATGACATTAGTCATGTTGTCATTTAGCACAAACCGATTTGAGCACACCGATTCAATTAAATAAATCGATATTGTCACTTAATTTTTTTTCTCTTTTAATTATAATAAATTAATTAATTAAATTTTTACCAATTAGTTAATTACTCTTAATTAATTTTAATTAACTTGATTATTTGACTTAGTTAAATAATTTTGATAATTAATCTTAATTAATTTAATTAATCGATTCAATCGAACTTTAATCAACTAATTTTGATAATTAAATGTTGATCGATTTCTTCCATTATCATTTCATAATACAAACACAATTCCAAAACACTAAGATCACAATTCTCGATTCAATGTCGAGCCTCCATTTTCAAATAACTTTGTAAGTCGATTGCTTTTAGCATCGCCATCAAATTCACATAGCTTACTCTTGGGCTTCCTTAAAATGAGACCTACTCGATTATAATTAAATCGATTAGATGATTGATACACCAAGTATTTCTATCTAAATCCGATTAACCGTGAAAATTCAAATCCTTTTTTTAAATCGATATAACTTCTAAATAATATTCTTTTATAATTTAAACGTGGGATGAAAAAGAGTAAAGGAGGTGTTCGCTTCATTATCTCTCGAGTATTCGAATGATTGGCGTTCATAACCCGCAGTTAAATTCCCGACATTCGTATAAAACTTGAAGTAGCTCTTGAAAGACCATGGATTCGTTAGAGCAAAGTCATATTGCATTGAGAGAAGATATTGACTCGATGAAAAACCAGATAGACCGACTTGTGGAGGCTATGATACCTTTAGCAAAGAGGGAGGACAACATTCAGCAGACTGTAGTTGATGAGAATGTTATTCTAGCTCCAATAAATGATCCTACCCAACCGTAGCTTGTGCAAACCCTAGTTGATAACTCTATTGTACAAGAACTTCATATTGTTCGAGATGGGGGTCCCTTATATCATGATGCTGTTACGTATCAGAATTTTGCATTCTCTGTGTCCGATTCCCATGGGACAAGCCTGGTGGTTAATACTGAACGACCATAAAATGATGAGATTGTTAAAAGATGTCGCGTTTTAGAGGAAAGACACAAGGCCATAGAAGGACAAGATACTGTTGAACTGAATGCCTTAGACATGTGTTTGGTACCTAGCCTGGTTATACCCACAAAATTCAAGGTACCGTAGTCTGAGAAGTACAAAGGGGATAACTGTCTAAAGCACCATTTGGTGATGTTTTTCCGCAAAATACCTCTCATGCCCGTAATGATAAGCTAATGATTCCGTGTTTTCAGGGAAGTTTGACTGGGGCATTATTGAGTTGGTATATGAAGTTAGAAAGGAGTCACATTAAGTCATGGTTGGACCTAGCTAACGCCTTTTTGAAGCATTACAAATATAATTTGGACATGGCTCCAGATTTCATGCAATTGAGAGCATTATCTTATGAAAGCAACGGTTCCTTCAGAGGGTATGCCCAAATATGGAGAGAGTTAGCAGGTCGCATTGAACCACCACTCTTAGAGAAAGAAATAATGGACTCATTCCGAGATACCTTTCAAAGTCCTTACTTTGAAAGGATGATTAGTAGTGCAACATTAGACTTCGCTCACATGGTGTCAACTGGAGAAGGCATCGAGCATGGCCTTAGAAGTAATAAAAATTCGATGTGCCTCGAGTATCCAGAGCATTGAGAATGAATCTATTATCAATTTCTAAGAGGAAGAAGAGGATGAAGTTAATGCAGTGTGGGAAATCCCACAAGCTCCATATCAGACACCATCCTTTCCACGTGGTCAGTATAATACAAATCAAGGATCTCTTCAGTATCAATGACAAGTTCAACCGTAGCAGCCATACAAACGACAGGATGTTCCACATCGACAACGTCAACATGCTCAATAGAGGCTAAGAAAGCTAGAGAGATATATCGATCCACTTCCAATGCCATACAGTCAAGTACTTCCATATTTTATGGAGAGAGCATTGATAGTGCCAAAGGAGCTAAATCCAGTCATTCCTCCGTATCCGTCAGGTTTTGACGCCAACGCCTGATGTCACTTCCGTGCTGGGGAACATGGGCATTCAACTAAAAACTACAAAGTGCTTAAGAGCAAGGTACAAACTCTGCTTGACTCCAAGATGTTCTCATTTTCACCTCGAAGCTTGCAAATCGATAATACTCTTTCACCTAGCTTTGCGGGTCCATCTGTCCAGACTATGGAAGAAATCATCGAGAATAGGTCTGGATATGATTATCATACTAGTTTCGATGAGCATGATAACTACCACTACTCTAAAGAAGGCTAGCCCAACAATGAACCAAGCACGAGAGAGTTTCCTCTACACTGGCAACCATTTGTCTATTTTTAGCATTTCATTTGTATTTTTCTTTGCATGTTAAGTACTTATCTGCTTTCAAGTATTGTTGATTTCCTTTAATAGTAATATTAATGAAATGATCTTGCATGTTTTGAACGAATCCTTTCGTATTCACTCATCTTTTTCATTTATATAAAACAACAAAATATTTCACCCATTCACTTATCAAATTCTTTATTTTAGAAAATATTGAAGGGAGGATGACGAAAATGAAATACCCATCATTGCTAATAGTATGCTTTTGGATAAAACCTTGTTGATGATGTACAAACATTGTTTCAAATCCCCAAACACTAGAGAGATAAGGATTCAATCCCTAGTTAACCACTTCGAGCCTAGAAGTAGGAGTTTCTTCCGGATCGAAAATACCCTTACATTTAACCCGGGGAAGGGTAGTGTTTAGTTAATCTGACTACGTATTCAAATTACAAGATGAAACATCTTGTATGAGGATCAACCATATGCTACTCTTCGCACACGTCCTGAAGTGTCGAAGAACCAGACAAAATCCAAAAGTTATGTTGATTGTTCTTCAATAACCCATGACTTGGAAGTCATAATTCAAAAAAAAATCAAAGAAAAAGCCCGCTAAGTCGAACACCCAAAAAGGAGAATTAGGCAAAAATTAGGGCAATCCCGGTGGACTAAAAGCTTCAAAAAACGGTCCAGGAAAAAGTTAGGGATCAAAACAAAAATCAAAAGAGGCAATGAAAATCCTCAACAAAAGCAAAAATGAGATCCGGTGACCACCATACCAAAATCAAAGGGTCACCAACATCCATGAAGAGAAAAATAAGATCATTGTCGTTTCAAGAGATTTTGCACCTTCAAATTCTCTTAAAAGTTGAATGTGTGTCTTGACTTAATTGAACGCAGGATTGGAGATCATCATGAAGAAGGGGTGGGTTAAAACAAAACTTGAACCTTACATCCTTTGTTTCAATAACCATGAACCAAGTCATGTTACAACCCTTAAAAGACCTAATTGAAGAAGGGTTTATTCTAAAAGCATACTACCGCAAGGTTGCGTAAACTGACTCCTAGATATTTGGTAATCATCTATTTTTGTAACTAATGGTTCATTCGTCACACACTCTCACATCACCTCAATAAAAGAATTTTCAAACCGGCATAAATGTCGCATTAAAATTACCATTGATTAAAAATACAATTGTAACTGCAACTAAGTACTTAACATCAAGAAAAATCCAACAAGAAGAAATCAGAGAAGAACTTGAACATTCGTGAGAGCTTACATGAAGCAAGAACACCTCTTAAGCCTATGGATTAGGGGCATTACATCCATTGACTATGTTAACCAAAGAACTGGTCAGACTGAAATAAATCTCCAAGCATCAATTGATTAAGGAGGCGAATCATTTCAAAATATCCAGTCCATCTGAGGCAATCCTTTCGAAATCTCAATCAGGGGCAAACTACAGAAAGATTCATCCACTGGGGAAAAATTGGTTCAAGCCATGGTATATTCATTCCCAAGGTTTCCTTTCAAAGGAGAGTTCCTTCAAGGACCCTACAGACTGGGGCAAACAAGTTCGAAAGAGCCTTGGGGCAAAGCAAAAGCACAATCATCATGCATTAATTACGTCGCTACACTCATTAAATCATTTGCAAGCCATCAAGGCATATCAGGCAAAGAATTTGAGATTCTCTCAAGCATAAAGTCTATCGACTAAGGATCAAAATTGGGGCACCAAGAACATCCATATTTATCCTTCAATCATCGCATCATCAAGTACTGAGTGTCGAGAAGTCAAAACCTTTCACCAACCAAAAGCCCAATCCATATTGGCAACTACAAAAAATAAAAGTGCACTTTGCTGGCATATTCATAAATTCATATCCAATCAACATTGGTTTCCATAAAGTCTCACCTTCAAAAAGGGATATCAATCCAAAAACAACCAATAGTCCTCTTGCATTACCACATGCACTGCATACAATAAAGACACATGAATTTCCTTCCAAATCAGGAAGTTGCATATCAAAAAAGCTCTCTCACAAAAACGAGGAATTTTCATTAACATGCACCATATGCATACATAGCATAATAATTCCTTCCCATCAACCCTTTTGATGAGGACATAACCTGATTTTTCTTTCAGTCAACCCTTTAACGGTGATACTACATATACAATCTTTTCCATCAACCCTTTGATGATTCCACTCCATAGTGAAGTTTCCCGTCAACCCTTTGGTGATGATACTACATATATAATTCCATTTGCACCAACCCTTTGGTGATGCCATCCTTTACTTCTTTCCGTCAACCCTTTGACGATGACAGATTCTTTTCCGTCAGTCCCCTGATGATGACAATCTTTTCCGTCATCCCTTTGATGATGACAAATTATTTTCCACCAACCCTTTGGTGATGGCATCTTTTAATTACATCTATCAACCCTTTGATGATGCCACTCTATAGTGAAGTCTCTTTCCGTCAACCCTTTGACAATGATATTACATATATAATTCCTTTTTCGCCAACCCTTTGGTGATAACATCCTTTAATTACTTCAGTCAACCCTTTGACGATGACAATTACCTTTTCCATCAACCCTTTGATGATGACAATCTTTTCCATCAACCCTTTGAAGATGACATATTATTTTCCATCAACCTTCTGATGATGACAATCTTTTTTGTCAACCCTTTGACGATGACAGTTACATTTCCATCAACCCTCTGATGATGACAATTCTTTTCGACTAACCCTTTGGTGATGACATCCTTAAATTGCTTCCGTCAACCCTTTGACAATGACAAATTATTTTCCATCAACCCTTTTGATGATGATATTCCCCAACAATCTCATTGAAAAAATAAAAATGCTACAAAAATCCAATTACCCAACTGCATTCCCACATGCATCACATGCATCAATTCATGCATAATTTTCCGAAAAAAATAGGAAGATTCATCAAAAATAATCCTATCAATCATCAGCACACTTATGCATAACCTTATACAAAATCAAACAAAATATGTTTGCATTCCCACATGCATATCCAAAAATCCCCAACAATTGCATGCCCACATACATTTCATGCATCATTACATGCATAAGTACTTCCATCCAAAGTGGAAGATCATACAAAAAAAACATAACATAACTCAGGATCCAAGGTCATTCATATGTATCCAGGACATTCCTCATTTAATTCAATGGAGTTATTACCCTGCATGTGGTCTTGGAATTATTTCCCAGCAAGTCATTCTTCAAATTTTATGGTTAATAATGATATGCCCCAACATATTTGCTATCATTGCTCCCCAAGCAGAGGTTACCTTAAAAAGTATCTTATGAGCTTTTCCCCTACAGAGCATTTCTAGTAAATCTCCTCCAAAAAGGAGTCACTTTTGAATTATTTCCCCCAATAGATGAATGTTTGAGATACTGCTTCATTTATCTGAAGAATCTCATTTATCTGTTTGAGATACTACTTCATTTATCTGAAGAATCTCATTTCTATATTTGAGATACTGCTTCATTTATCTGAAGAATCTCATTTCTCTGTTTGAGATACTGCTTCATTTATCTGAAGAATATCATCTATCTATTTGAGATACTGCTTCATTTATATGAAGAATCTCATTTATCTGAAGAATCTCATATATCTGTTTGAGATACTGCTTCATCAATTTTAAGAGTCTCATTTGTCTTAGAGATACTTCTCTAATATCCTCTAAGAGTCTTAGATACGATTGAGGTATCATTCCCCTTATTGGAATATCTTTATTATGTCATATAAGATGTTGCTTCATTGATTTAGAGAATCTCATTTGTCGCCTGAGATACTGCTTCGTTTGATTCAAAGAATCTCATTTGTTTTCAAGATATTGCTCTAAGTATCCTCCAAGAATCTTAGATATGATTAAGGTATCATTCCCTTGTTGGAATATCTCGATTATATCATGTAAGATATTGCTTCGTTGATCCTCAGAGAATTTTGTGTGTTCAGCTCAAGACACTGCTCTGCTAATGCTCAGAAAATATTAGGTACAGTTGAGGTATCATTCCATTGTTGGAATATCTCGATTGTGACATCCATGATACTGTTCTGATGATTCCCAGAGAGTCTTGATCGTTTCATTTACCTTATGATAACATTTCGTACTGTATTGTTCACTACATTTTCTTTTTGCATTTCTCCCTTGGATTTCAAAGGACAAAATTTGGGTCTTTTCGTATTTAATTATCTTCCAACGTGAATGTACGAAGATTGTTGCCATTCATACCCCAATTTTGTCCAGGAATTTTAAATTTTTCATAAGTTCACTTTTATTTCAGTTTGCATCATATGTATAGCATGACATGCATTTCATCATGAATAAGGGATCATTAATCGAGATCATTAATCGACTATTCCTCATATTCAGTCATTTTATTTTTATTCGTTTTTCAAATTAATCGGGATCATTAATTAGAATTTTCCATGTTCTTATTTTATTTTTATCATATTCATTTTTGAAGTTGTGAATTTCATTTGATTCAATTTATTTTACCCCATTTAGATTATTTAAATCATTTAGAGGGGGTAACTTTGGAATTTTAAATTATGTGTGCTTCTTCAATTTAATCTAGATCGTCGATTCGTATTTAATCAAAGGTTCACATGCTTTATCTTCATTTTCCTTTATTGACTAATCACAAGTTAGCATTTTATTTGGTTAAATAAATAAATCAGAAAAAATAAAAATATCTTTCTCCCTTCCTTCCATTGCTTCCTTTACATGTGTCTCTCTTCTGGAAGATGGTTTTGAATAAAACAAAAATCATAAATGACCCAATGGTTGTGTGACATCTGGCGCATGGGATTCTCCTATTTTGGAGACAACCACATGCCAGCTAGTGGATTTTTTGACTAAAAGGAATCCTTACGTTAATAGAAGAAAAAAATTCCATGTGCTCTCAACGGTCCACTAGCATCAAAAAAGATAGAAAATAAATATAATCTTCTTCATAATAAGGGAAGAACACCACTCAGGAGGATTTTTTTCCCTTTTTTCTCCAACATCAATCGTTCCCCTCCGTAAAAAATTCCTCACGCACACCTCCTTCTTCTTCATCGACCGACCAACACACCTACCCCATCCTCACCTTCCTCCAACAACAAATCTCACACCGCACAACACACAACCGATGTTTGAAACAAACATGCTCTGCCACGACCCACACAAACTTTCCCCCGTTCACCATCGCAACCTTCTCTTCACCGCCGCGTAAACCAACACCGGCAACACCACCGTCTTCATCTCTACTCATTCGTCCTTCAATACCGACAAACCGCCACCCTTTGAAACTTCCAGATCCATTAACTTCTCCACCCCATTGAAATACACTTTACCGCAACCACCATTTTCACTTTTCATCACCGCATTTTTGCCGTCCACACCACCACGAACACAACCCAATAATGTGGCGTGTTGCAGTGACAATTTGATTCAACCTACCTTGATATTGCATCACCCTTTTCCGCCTTGCATCTACCGGCAACACTCATAAACCATACCTTCATGTTACCAAAATCGAATCCACGGCTACACGCACAACGACACCTTAGCTGCAACACAAGCATACTATGATTAACCCTCTTCCCCTTCCTTTCCGGATCAACGCTTCACCTTTTTAGGTACTTCCATTCTGTCATTCATATTTTCACTAATTTTGGTAAGTAAATATGATTATCATGTGGATCTTGTCTTTTACTTTATTTGAGATTGTGGTTATAGTTATTAGTGTATGAGCATTGAGGCTTAGGCCAAAATTAATTGAGCTTGTTATTGTTGCCTAGCGTGTATAATTTGTTTGTCGGCATCGCACGGTATCTACAGTAGAAAAGAGTTGTTTTATCCAAAAGGTGAGAGTTGCGACAATGCTTGTCGCATGGAATGGAAGTATAAATATGTGTTTTTTTTTTAATTTTATGCTTCTGTTTATTCAAAATGGTTGTTGTACACTTGAGAATTTAAATACATATGTTAGTTTTTGGTCAAGAAGAAGGGTAACACCTTTCTTTACCAAAATGAACGAAAGTCCATCGAGCATGACATTATTAGCACTCTTTACTTCCTCCACTGCATGATTAAATCTTGATCAAAATGTGCAAAAATGGTTTTTGTGTGTTATGATGTCAAAACCGAAAAAGAGAGGATTAGAATCTCTTTTTGAAGGTGTTTTGAAGCTCTAAGAGAGAGACATGGTTTTCCATGCTAGTATTATTTATTTTTTATCCATGACATGTGTTAATCCATTATTGGTTTTGTTTAAATTTTGAAAGAAAGAGGAGGCCACAATCAGAATAGGACGCCACCCCCTCCTCTATAGCAATTCTCTTTTTGCTATTTTTAAATATATTATTATTTGAATTTGAGTTTGGATTAAGTCTTGGGTTTATTTGTGTATATTAATCCTACTGATCTTGGCACCCGCCTTACACTGTAATTTATTTTTGTAAATAATATTGGGTTTTTGTTGATTTTTATTTCTCATTATGTTGAGTAAGTCCGATTCTTTCTATTCAATGGACTCGACAATTTCATGTCGTTATACCATCAAAGTTTCAATAAATCAATAGAATATTTTCACCGTGTTTGGATCTTGTGAATGACATTAGTCATGTTGTCATTTTGCACAACCCGGTTTGAGCACATCGATTCAATTAAATAAATCGATATCGTCACTTAATTCTTTCTCTATTAATTATAATAAATTAATTAAATTTTTACCAATTAGTTCATTAATATTAATTAATTTTAATTAACTTGATTATTTGACTTAATTAAATAATTTTATAATTAATCTTAATTAATTTATTTAATCGATTTAATCAAACAATAATCAACTAATTTTGATAATTAAATGTTTATTGATTTATCCCACTATCATTTCATAAAAAAAATCAATTCCAAACCACTAAGATCATAATTCTCTATTGAATATCGAGCCTCCATTTTCAAATACCTTTGTAAGTCAATTGCTTTTAGCATCGCCATCAACCTCACATAGCTTACTCTTGGGCTTTCTTACAATGAGACCTACTCGATTATAATTAAACCGATTAGATGATTGATGCACCAAGTATTTCTATCTAAATCCGATTAACCGTGCAAATTCAAATCATTTTTGTAAATCGATATAACTTCTAAAGAATATTCTTTTATAGTTTAAACTTGGGATGAAAAAGTGTATAAGAGGTGTTTGCTTCACTATCTCTCGAGTATTCGAATAAATGGCGTTTGCCATATTGCTCGAATTCTTGTCGCCCGATTAAAACCATACCAAATTCAAATTCAAATAATTTATTCAAAATTAATATAATTTTTAAGATTTTATTTGAACTTCGAATGAAAAGGATGGGAGGCGTGCGCCTCACCATCTCCCGAATAATTGAATGACTGGCGCTCGCCATACTGCTCAAATTATCAACTTCCGATTAAAACATGCTAAATGAACTTGGATAAAGGAATGAGTGACGCACGCCTCACTATTCGTTGAATAAGCAAGTGCGAGGCGCTTGCCTCACTACCGCTCATATTCGATTTCCGCAAACAGCTTTCAAATAATAATTTGAACGAAAAGGGTATAAAAGGCGGTCGCCTTATTATTCCTCAGAAGATTAAACTATTGGTGTGCACCATATTGCTCAATATTTTGTCGTTCTTCTTCAAAATATCAAACACACTAAACTTAATTCCTTGCCCCGTGCGACAAACAACTTTAATTCTTTTTAGGAAGAACATTACTTCATCCTTTCTAGTGCATACATAAACTAGCGCTTAAGTCTCCATCTCAAGCATGCAAGCCAACATTTAACCGCTATGATGCGATCTAAGCACTTGTTCATTAAAACACATCCAACATATCAAACACCTTTCATCGCCCTCGTGCGATTGAAACTCTTTTAAAAAAGAACACCGTTTAATCCTTTCTTACGCACATAACAAACAAATGCTTAAGCTTCCGCCGAGAGTAGACAAGCCAATGTTTAGCCTTTAGAATGAAATCTAAACAGTTGTTCATTAAAAAACACCAACCAACCGTAGTACCCAGAAATACGAATACTTTGATTTCCTTATTGCACCATAAGGATACGTAGGTACGAGATTGCGAGATCTTGGCGAGCACACTAATAAAAAACTTCCCTTTCCCCCTTCTGAGGTTTCCATCCATCTCTATTTTTAATCCTTTATTCACTCGAAGAAAAAAAAGAACATAACCTAACATTCAAATCTGAAATTAAACTAAAAGGTTCCCGTTGAGTACAACGAACGTGAGGGGTGCTAATACCTTCCCCTTGCGTAGTAAACTCTCGAACCTAAATATGGTTGTGACGACCATTATTCTATTCTTGAAAGGTTTTATATATATATATTCCTATTCCTTCATTGGGATAAATAAAGTTCGATGTTGACTCAGTTCAATTTTTTTTCCATGACCATCGTGAGGGATCATATTTTTCAAGATGTGATAGGTTGCTAAGCATCTGCACCAGTATATGTTGAATCATACTATCTGGTTGATATCCAAAATGGATCCAATCAAGTACATTTTTTAGAAGCCTACTTTAACTGAGAGGATTTCTCATTGGTAGATATTGTTATCAGACTATGATATTGAATACCGATCTCAGAAAGCTATCAAAGGTAGTGTCTTGGTTGACCATTTAGATCACCAACCGACTGAAGATTATCAGTCAGTGCAGTATGATTTTCCTGACGAATAGATTTTGTACTTGAAGATGAAAGAATGTGATGAACCATTGCTAGAAGAAAGGCCAAAACCTGGTTCCTGTTGGGACATGGTATTTGATGGAGCTGTTAATTCGTATGGTAATGGCATTGGGGCAGTGATTATTACTCCTCACGGAACTCATTTTCCGTTTACAGCTAGATTGACCTTCAAGTGTACAAACAATATGATTAAGTATGAAGCTTGCATTATGGGGCTTGAAGAGGCTATTGATCTCAGAATTAAATATCTTGACGTCTATGGAGATTCAGCTTTGGTTGTGAATCAGGTCAAAGGTGAATGGGAGACGAATCAACCCGGTTTGATACCATATAGAGATTACACGAGGAGGATTTCAACTTTCTTTACAAAGGTTGAGTTTCATCATATCCCTCAAGATGAAAACCGGATGGCAGATGCTCTTGCAACGTTGGCTGCCATAATTATGGTGAATTTTTCGAATGAAGTTCCTAATTTGATTGTGATGCATCTTGATAGGCCAACTCATGTATTTGCTATTGAAGAAGTAAAAGATGAAAATCCATGGTATTATGATATCAAGTGTTTCCTCTAAAGTCAAGTTTACCCATTTGGGCATCTTTGAAAGATAAGAAGACTTTGAGAAGATTAGCTGGAAACTTCTACGTGAATGGTGATGTGCTTTACAAGAGAAATTTCGATATGGTTTTGCTCATATGCGTGGATAGACACGAAGCAAACTTATTGATGACTGAAGTCCATGAAGGTTCCTTTGGTACTCATTCCAATGGACATGATATGGAAAAGAAGATGTTGAGAGTAAGTTACTATTGGCTGACAATGGAATCTGACTGTTGCAAGTTTGTGAAGAAGTGCCACAAGTTTCAAATTTATGCAGATAAAATCCATGTGACTCTGACACTGTTAAACGTTATTTCCTCTCCATGTGGGGAATTGATATGATTGAGCCCAAAGTATCAAACGGACATCGTTTCATTCTGGTGGCTATTGACTACTTCACAAAGTGGGTTAAAGCGACATCGTATGCGAATGTAACCAAGCAAGTTGTTGTAAGGTTTATAAAAAATCAGATTATATGGCGTTATGGTGTGCCAAGTAAGATCATTACTTATAATGGATCAAACTTGAAACAATAATATGATGGAAGCTATTTGCAAATACTTCAAGATTGCACATCATAATTCTTCTCCCTACAGACCTAAGATGAATGGGGTTATTGAAGCTTCAAATAAAAACATTAAGAAGATTATCCAGAAGATGGTTGTGACATACAAAGATTGGCATGAGATTCTCCCATTTTCTTTGCATGGGTAC
Source organism: Lathyrus oleraceus (assembly GCF_024323335.1). Classification (NCBI taxonomy): domain Eukaryota; kingdom Viridiplantae; phylum Streptophyta; class Magnoliopsida; order Fabales; family Fabaceae; genus Lathyrus; species Lathyrus oleraceus. Next base: position 451,884,399 of record NC_066583.1, read on the forward strand.
CATACATCCATCTGCACTTCAATAGGGGCAACCCCTTTCTCTTTTGTTTATGGCATGGAAATCATGCTCCCCGTGGAGGTTGAGATCCCATCACTGTGTGTTTTGATGGAAGCCAAGTTGACTGAAGTTGAATGGTGTCAAACCAGATATGATCAATTGAATTTGATTGAAGAGAATAGATTGACTGCCATGTGTTATGGTCAGTTATATCAACAGATAATGAATAAAGCTTTTGATAAGAAGGTCAAGCCTCGTGTGTTTCGAGAAGGTGACCTCGTGCTCAAGAAGATTCTATCTTTCAAACCTCGTGTTAAGAGAGCCTTTTTAGGCGGTGCTTCGATTCTTACAACTATGGACGGTGAAGATTTCACCCCTCCTTTGAATGCCGATGCAGTTAAGAAATACTTCGCCTAAAAAATAAAAGAACAGCTCGCTAAGTTGAAAACCCGAAAGGGAGGCTTATGCAAAAATGAGCGTCTCGGTGGGTTGAAAACAAGAAAGGGAGATCAAGGCAAAAGTTAGACACATAAAATAGAAATTTATCCCGATAGATTGAATACCCCACCTTGGGGAAATCTAGGAAAAAGTTAGGGATTATGGCAAGTAACTCGATCCGGCTGGTCGTGATCTTTGAAGCAGTTTTGAATAGTCGTTTGGTTCTGAATCATCATTCTCAACCAAAGACAAGTACAATGGATTTTGAAATTATTAGGGATGGTAGTGATCATTGTTTTCAATGTAACCCTTTTCCAAGTAAATTACCATTTCTCAAATTTTTGTAAAGATCCATGGAGTCCCTCCATTTGCGGACTACCATTTTATCAAATAAAGTTGCGATTTTATCCAATTATTTCCATTCTTATTTGTTTATGTTTTTAAATTGAATTTTTATGATGATAATTTTGAAATAGATCAATGAATAATTATTTTTCTTCAAAAAAAAATTAAGAATAATCGTTTTCAGCAAGGAATGTCAATATCAATCTAAGAACTGGTAAGTCTTGAAGTGTGAAGCATTTGTTATCTTCCCCAAGCAGTTGGTTTGGAAACTTTTCCTCCCCAACAGTTTGTCGTTCGTTCCCAGCATGGTTAAGCAGTTGCTCCCCGAGTGACCTATTATCCCCGGTTGAGCTAATGATTGGTCCCCTTTGCAATTCATCTTCCCTAGCTGAGATGTTCATGTTTTGCATCCCCCAGTGTGTGACTTGATGATTGGACCCTGGATATCCCAAAACCTTTATTTGGTCTCCAGATCCCCATTCGCATTTTATGTTGCGCAACCACGGTAGTTTCTCTTATGTGTGAGTCAGATCCGGTTATCTTTGCCTTGGAATTGGTTTATATCAAAATTTCCAAGAAGAATCTGATGATTATTGAGGACTGTGATGATCTTTGATTTTGTTCCAACAAGTCACAACATCCCCCAAAAATTGCTCAAATTCCCCACTCAGAGTTTTATCTCTTGTATTCTCCGGCGGGGTTCGTCTTCTGATGGAAGTTCCCTCATTCCCGTTAGTGTTTGGTTCTGAGCAGTATTGATTTTATGTCCCCTTCAAGGTTTTCTCCCATTTGATATGGTGGTAACTTAAAATTCCCCGCAGCATTGGCTGATTTGGCTCCTCAGCAGATCCTTCTCTATCCTCGACATGTTTGGTTGGTCATCCTTTAGCAGTTCTCTCTTCCCCCGCGAAGTTTGCCATGATTGATTGGGAGCATGTTCTCCATGTCTTCCCCATCCATAGTTGATTTACTCGAGCTAAATGATTTTTTATCCCTAGCAAATTCACTAGTTGGTCTTGTTGAGATTAGCCGAGTGTTTTGTAGTGATGATTCAAATCTTTGTTAATTCTATCCTTTGTGCTCTTTTGTCAGCATAATTATAATCACATACGTTTTGCATTTTATTGCATTGATTTTTTCTTCTGATCCCCTACTTTGGTGATATTTTTCCCATACAGATTTGGTGTGTCTGTCCTCCTTCGATTGTAGAGTGTCAGCCCCTTTAGCAGAAAGAGTTTATCCTTTCTCATTCCCCACTGAGTTATTTCCTAGTGGATGATGATTGTTTCAGTTTCCTCCCCGGTTTATTATCTGGAAGGAACCACTCCCCTTGAGTTATATCCTCATTGGGTTGAGTCTTTATTTGACTGTTTCTTTCTAGTTCTTACCTAGATAGATCTTTTGGTCTCCAAGAGTCTATTACCCAGTAACTGGTAATATTATTCTTGATGTTGAGTATGTTACCTTTACCCAGTACTCGGTAAAAAGTAATTTACTTCCTTTGTTTCCCCAGCAGATTCCTTTTCATGTTTCCCCGGTAAGTCTACCTTAATTAGTGACGAATATTTTTCCTGTTTGGTTTTCTACCCAGTAAAAAGGTAGTTGTAATCCCTATTTTATTCCCTAGAGAGTCTATCCTTGATATGTTCACTTTAATTAGTGATGGATTTTCTCCCCTTTGCGATCTTCTGCCTAGTAATTGGTAGATATAAATCCTACTTTTTCCCTCAAAGTTAATCCTTGATATGTTTACTCTAAGCTGTAACGAATTCTCTCTAGTTTTATGGTCTTCTGCCTAGTAACCGGTAGTTGTAAATCCCATTTCCTCTACCGAGTCTATCTTTGATATGTCCATCCTAACTGGTGACGGATATTCTCTCTTTGGTATTTTATCGAGTAACTGGTAGATATAATTCCTATTTCTCCCCGAAAGTTTATCTTTGATATGTTTACCCTAACTAGTAACAGATATTCTTCCTCATTCCCCAGGTGGTCTATCCTTTTATTAATCATCCTAACCGATGACATATATTCTTCCATTGAGTTTATCCTTAATATGTTCACTTTAACTAGTGACGGATACTCTCTCTTTGGTCTTCTCCCTAGTAATAGGTAGTTGTAAATCCTATTTGATATTTTTTCCTCAGTAGGCCATTCTTACCCAGTAACGAGTAATGAATATGCCTCTTTTTCCTCAACGAGCCATCCTTATTATGTTTACCCTAATCGGTAACGGATGTCCCTCTATCGGAGTGTATTATCTTCCCACCTAGTAACCGGTAATAGATAACACATCTCTTTTACTCCTGTGTTGGAATTCATTCTTCCCCCACATAGAGTTTAAGTGTGTGTTTCCCCAGTGAAGTCGCCAATCCTATGTTTGGTTTGAGTATTTCAGTTATGTTCTGATCTATTCTTATTGCCCGCAGATTAACCTTATCCCCGGACCATGTCTTTCCATTGATTTATTTTCATGGAAAATCCATCGTGTCTCCAGTAGTTTTCAAGTCGTAGCATGGCCTACGCATATCATTTTATCCCCTAGAGTCTCTGTCTCCTTAGTGAGTTTTCCTTACCGAACGCATTATGCTCCCTTGGACTTTCAGTCTCTCCAAATTCTTTTCCTTTCTGGAAATATATCCCCCCACAAAGATTAATTTAACATTCATATCATATGCATCATGAGGTCTCTTAGGGACCAAAATTTGTTTCTTTATGTTGTTATTAAAGTCCATTCCATTGAGTTGATACAAAGATCTTTACCTTCACATCCTTAGTTAGAATGTCCTTAAATAGGGGCAGCTGTAAGACCCCAAATTTGACCCTAAGATCCCTCATGCTATCTCATCATTTGCGTTGGCTTTGGGGTCACACCTTGGTATCCTCCTTACCCCTCATTCATTGGGTTTGCATTGGGAGATATCACCAAGCACATTTTGATTGTATCATATTTTATTTTGTTTTGTTTACTAATCAAAATACCAAAAATATGTCTATGTATAACTTTGTTTCTTTTGTAGGTAGTGTGTGCATCCATCTATGCCCTATCAAGCTCACAATTAGGGTTTGAGACCCTCAGTGCAAGGAGATCAATCAAGGAATGGTACACAATGGTTATAATCATCATATATTGATCCCCATGAACTTCATTTATCATTTTGACCAATAATTCATCAAGAGTTTGAAGCTTGTTTTCCTTGGAACCCCTAATTCATCCAGGTAGCTTGTGTGACTTCCTCAACAAGTATCTTCAATAATTGGTCAAATATATCAAGGGATACTTAATTATATATCATCTTATGCATATATGATCCTTCATGAGTCCAAAAGATCAAGAGAACTTCAAGTTTGAAGTTGGTTCAAAGAGGTTGACTAGAGAAAGTCAACTAGTCAAAACTGGGGTTCCCTAGACCCTGTCTCCTACAATTTTTGTCATATGAAAATTAGTCCAAGATAAACATTAGTCTTTATGACATTCCAAACAACATTCATGTTGACATCAAGAGCTAGTTTTGCTTGGAAAGTCATTTTGTTATGGTGAAAGTTTATAGGTTATTTTGTATGTGCCCTAGTTAGGAGGTCAACATCCAAGGACCATAAGTTGTTGAATTTTTTTTAGATGAAGTCCATCCAAGTTTCATGATCAATTTCAATATGTATTATCCAACTTTTATTCTTTGAGGAACTTTAAATTCAACTTGCAAGGGCATGTTCCAAGAGGAAACATTATAGGTCATTTTGGGCCATCATCATTGAACAAGTAATTTTCCTCAACTTCTAAAAGGCATAACTCCCTCATGCGAAATCCAAATTAGGTCATATATGTGACCAAATTGAAAAGTATTGGAAGAAATACAATGTTGTTGTAGAAACCATCTCCATTTGAAGCTCATAGAAAATGCTATTCAAGGTGGAAGAAGTGCTCATTTGACTTGGTACTTAGAAAATTTTCAAATATGTTTGATTTCTCAAACTTTAACCTCAAAATTCATCATGATGCAAGCTCCAAATGGAAAAGTGTTCAACATCAAAGTTTTTCCCTTGATGTCACCTTTCCAAAAGATTTAAGATCACCTCATTTGGACCAAGATTGAGGGACTTGCGCATGGTTCCTTTCATAGGTTTGTTTTGGCAAAATTTGAATTCAAATAACCATTTCCTATTGCATGCTTACATGTTAATGTTTCAGTACTCATTGTGCATGAATTGGAGCAAGATTACATCTTGAATTGGGCCAAAATAAATGCCCATGTTGTTAGACGGTGTGGAAGGTGTTCGAGAGGGGGGGTGAGTAGATCACCACAGAAAAATCATGGATTTTAAAACATTTAATTGATTTTTAAAGGCTAGCGGAAAAGCGCACTCCCGAATCGACTATCGTGTATTCTGAACCGACTACTAGATAATCGGACATGCGATACACCAATAGATAATAGTATGCCGATAACAAATAAACACACTTGGATAATCGTTTTAATGAAATTCACAAACAATACTATATTCTAATGAACAAAAATAAGCAGAACACTTTTATCAAACAATTGGTGTGCAATGTTTAATGATCCTTATTGTCAATGGAGTTGTCAAACTAATTTTCTCAAATTAAAACACAAACAGTTTTTCAATTATGCAAATTTTTTTTGCCAATGTAGGATCATTCAACAGAAAAATTAACACCGCAACTAAACGATAAACTTGCTGAAAAAGTAAAGAGATTAAGGATATAAAATTGTACGTAGAGAGTTTGGTAAGGAAGTTCCCCACTATCGTCCTCGCATGTGGGTACGTCTCTGAAGATAGAGAAAAACAAGAAAGGGGGGGCGGGGGGTTTGAATTGTTTTTAGACAATGAAAACTTTTGGAGTTTCTGCATACACACTTTAAAGACAATTAACACAAAAGTTGTCATGGTTCACTTGAAATTCAATGTTACTGCAGTGCACCCTACCAAGGTGATTTCACCTTAAAAAAGGACTTAATCCACTAATCTTGAAAGATTACAACAATGTCTAAGAGTCCAAAGATCTCTTAGCCCTCTCAAGTTTACAAAATTCACAAGTCACTTAAGGAAATATTAAAACAAATATTAAAGAATCACAAGAGGTGTTTAATGGTTCTGGATAAGCAGACTGAACACAGTAAGAACAATTTAATCTCACACTGATGAGCAAAAACTCGTGTGAAAGAGTGAAGACAGAATTAGTGAGTATTTAAATTTATGATGAGTAGAATTCTTGTTGAATATTTTCGTATCATGTTATGATGAAGGTTATATCTTTATATAGTCCTTGGAGATGACACTGTTGGATGATGCATTGATGTTGATATCTTTGTCAATGATCAAACTTAATTGCCATTAAGTTTGTTGTCCTTTACATAAAATTTTAGGAGAGTACTTCATTTTCTCCATATATAGATTTATACCATTATGGAATACTTCGTTGTTAAGTATTGATCTGTTATGATAGGTGATAGTCAGAGTGCGCGGAGTTCAAATACTTTACTCAAGTCTTGCATTCTTCAGATGGTTTCCTGATGTTTTCATTAGAAGATCTTGAGTTATCTTATAATTTATGTTCCTCATATGTAGTGATCCTTAGAGACTTCAGATGAGAGATCTTTCAGATGCGGAAGGTTAGAGCCTTTGAGTCATCAGAGCGACGTATTCAGTTGTTAGTTCACCTGTTTTGGATTTGCTTAACGCTTAGACTTTGTTTCTTCAGATGCATTAATCGTTAGAGCCCTATACACTTAGAGAATTTTGTCAGGGTACCAAAATGTTTCATCCTTTGTTATCATCAAAATTTAAGGATCAATTCTAGAATCAAAATCTTGTTCTAACAATCTCATTCTTCCAGGGTGGGGAAGGTTGGTTCAAGGGCAGAGGCGGGAAGGATAGTTTATGGTGGGGTATGAAGGTGAGAAAAACAAGAAAGGGGGGGTTTGAATTGTTTTGGAAAATAAGCGTTTTTGCAAAAATAAAATCACACTGGATTTTATACTGGTTCGCTTATAACACAAAGCTACTCCAGTCCACCCGGCCAAGGTGATTTCGCCTTCAACAAGGACTTAATCCACTAATCTTGAAAGATTATTACAACCAACGTCTAAGAGAAGGATCTCTTAGTCCTCTCAAGTATACAGACTGCGGAGAGTCACTTGAGGAATTAAAACAATTTAGATAAAAACAGAATTTATAATCTAGAATGCTTCTAGGATAAAGCAAATATTACAACAATTAGAGCAGATAAGAATTTTCACGTAATGAGCAAAAGCTCGTGAAAGATTAGAAAGAGAGTTGAGTAATTTTGTGCGTTCAGGTGTATCTCTCAATGAGGTTCGCCGTTCTTTATGTAGAGGTGAAAAACGACCGTTGTAGTAATGATGGCAGATATTTACTCTTGATGAGAGTTAAGTGCCATTACTTCGTTGTTTCTTGCCAAAACAAGTTTGTCTTCCTGAATAACTTCTTTCCAAATATAGTTCTTTCCATTTGAAGTTGAAGTTGTCGTTACTCTTTCTGGATAAGGAAATCCATTATCAGAGTCTGCGTCACTCTATTAGACTGAGATCTTGAGATGTGGCTTCAGAGCTTCTGATAGTCCTCATCTTTTAGATATCCTGTGTTGTCTTCAGATGATCTTCAGACTTCTGGAATTTCTGATATACCGTTGCTCAGAGTCAGAACTTCTAGAGCGCGCTTCTTCTTCAGATGCTTCTGATGTTCTGATATGCTGTTTTGCTCAGAGTCAGACTTCTAGAGCGCGTTTCTACTTCAGATGCTTCTGATCTTCTGGTAATTTGTATCTGATTTGATTCTGTATCTGATGACGCGATCAGATTCCTTTCTTCTTGTTTAGAGTCCTGCACACTTAGAGACTTTTCGTTAGAGTGCCATTTTTGGTTTCATCCTTTGTTATCATCAAAATCCTGGAATCTGTTGTAGAACAATTTTTGTTCTTACAATCTCCCCCTTTTTGATGATGACAAAACAAACTTAAATGACAGATGAAACATTAAAAAATTTAGAGTTTATCAGATCAGATAGAAGTGAGCTCCCCCTAAGATAGGCTAGGGAGTTCAGAAGTTCTTACCAGAGCTTCCAAGCAATGAAGTTTCTCGATACCTTCTGCAATTCTTAAGTCCAGTGTTAGATGGATTTATTTTAGAGACTAGTATGTTTGCAGAGTGCTTAAGGTATTAGGCACCTTTTTCATCAGAGCTATTTGATTTCTCCCCCTTTTTTTCAGAATAAAAAAGACTTAAACAAAAAAAAAACAGGAAGAAATAGATATATATTCAGATAAAAGAAACAAAACATCAGAGATAATGACAAGCAAAAAAAACATCAGAGACAAAGACAAGCAAAGCAACAAGCAAAAAATCCTAAGTGCCTAAGGGTTGGGAGGAGGAGGCATTCTCTGAAGCAGTTGAGTCAGCAGGTTCTGGATGTTGGCGTTGAGAGAGTCCTGTTGATCCAATATGGCTCGGACTTCCTTCTGCTCTTTCTGAAGCTCTTCAAGGGTCTTGAGAACTAGAGGGGCAAAAGTGGAGGACTCCCCCTGAGTCAGAGCATGCTGTTCTTCAGCGGCTTTAGCTTTAGCTTCAGCAACAGCCTTTGCTTCAGCTTCAGCAGCAGCAGCATCAGCTAGAGCTTTGGCTTCAGCTTCACGTACCCTTTGAAGTTCTTCTTGTCTTGCTCTTTCTTCTTCTATCCTTCTGGCTTCTTCTTCAGCTTCTCTGGCCAAGCGCTCCTGTAGTCTTGCCTCAGCGTCTCTGATGAAGTCGTTTCTGACTTGCTCAGAGATGTGCTTCAGTTTAAAGGCCTCAGATGTCATCCAGCCAATGACTCTGTTCCAGTGTGTCCTAACAGAGTCAGGATCATCACTGATACCAGAGTTGATGGTCAGAGACTTGACCTTTTCAACTGATGCTCCTGCAAACAGCATAATTGCTTCCTCTAGGGTTGGCAGGGAATGTTCTGGTTCAGGTGGTTGAGGTGGAGAGTTTGGAGGGCTTAGGTTGAGAGTTGGAGGTTCAGCGGAAGTGTTTGGAGGGGTAATGTCAGAGGTATGGAGGTCAGAGGGTTGAACTTCAGATGGAGTGACGATTGGTTGTTCTGTGGGTGGTGAAGTTACTTCAGCTTCAGGTGGAGGTTGTTGTTGTTGTTGTGAATTACGGTTTAGAGATTGAAGTTGGGCTAGAGTGGGAGAAGCGGGGTCAGAGGGTTCTGTGTCAGATGAAATGACAAAGAAGGGAGGTGATTCTGGGGCTAAGGATGAGGAAGTGGTTTGATTCATTTCTTCAGCTTCAGATAGGGGTAAGGAAGTATTGGCAAGGTTGAATTTGGGTAGTGGTTGAGATGTTCTGGTTGTTGAAGGAGGGGTTTCAGATGTGGTGTAGATGGGTGTTGGAAGAGGAGTAGAAGAAGCAAGTTGCTGTACAGAGGGAGCAGTAGAGGCAGACTTACCAGAAGACTCTTGCAGAGGTGCTGGAGGTCTTGATTTAGAGGATTCCCCTAGCTTTGCTTTCTTCGCCTTCGATGCCTTCTCAGATGGACCTCTTTTAAACCTCACGAAGTCTGGAGCTGAATCTGGCAGTTCGCTTAATCTGAAGTCTGAGATGTCCACTCCTTCATCCTTCAGACGTTGGAGATAGTGGAGAATTGCCTCTTTGGGTTCATCCCTGTAGAACTTACATAGACCATTTGGCATATCCCTCTGATCTTTTAAGGCTTCCCAAGAAGTGTCCAGAGTAGGTTTAACGTGAATCTTCTCCAGAATCCCCATGCTCTTCAGATTCCTGGAGTTCAGAGGCCTTCCAGTTTCTATTGCCAAGTCTTCCATGAGTTTGTGTTTTATCAGATGGTCCACGAGACCATTTTCTATCAGCACATCTGAGAGGAGTCTTCCTAGAGGAATGTAAGTCCTGGGTTTCATGTTATTCCTGGTTTCTCGTATAGAATTTCTGAGGTATTTGAAGAGGAGTGTTGGGAGGCAAAGCTTCAGTCAGACCTTTATGAATACAATACAGAATACATTTATGATCTGTATTGATGTAATCTGATGAGTTTGATGTTGGGCGATGATGAATAGTTCCCAGAATGATTTTGAGCCACACCCGGAGATTCTGATGTAGTTCCTTGTTCTTTGAGGGACTGCCTTCTGTGTTGAGTTTGAAGATTGTGGGATTGATTTCATGAGCAATGTATTTCGCCCTGGGATTTATGTTGTAAATTCTTCTACCTCCAGCTTTTTCCATGTTCAGCAAGGCAGCGATTGACTTTTCAGTTATCACTATTTTGACACCCAAGACGTAGGAGACGATGAAATGATCGTCAGCATCAGCAAACCTCCAGAATTGCTTAATAAGATTTGGGTAAACTGGACCGTAGAGGCGTTGAAAATAGTTTCCCCAACCTTGTTGATGAAGTTCTTCAGTGAGGTCTACTCCATTTCTCTTCATGTTGTTAAAATCCACCAGGGATTCACACAGCACGTCCAGTTTCTCGAAAGGAGTTGCAAGATTTATATGAGGCTCACGGTCAAGGATGTGAGGCTCCTTGTACACTGGTGTTGCAGTTACGCCTGTAACGGTGGGGGTAGGATTGCTTTTGCTTTGAGTTGCGTTGCTGGAGTTCATTTGTTGAGAGTAGTTGAACACAAATTGTTGTTGAGAATCCATTGTTGATGAAGAACTGTGATGAAGATGAACTGTTTGCAGAAATGCCTGAGAGAACTTGGGTTGAACAAGTGAGTGAGAGTGAAGTGTGTGTGAAGTGTGAGAGGAGTGTTTAAATACCCAAAAGAAACGCATGCAAAACGACACGTAAAACAGAGTTTAACACAAAAAACCAAGTTAGCACGTTTAGAGGGAGAAATGATTATGGCTCATTAATGAATGTCTAATCCCAACAGTATGCACACTGCTCGAGGAGATCTCAAGAGTCTGTTCCTTGATTACTGCTAGACAACTGTTTAGAATTTCCAAGGTTAGACGCAAGTCACTCCACGTGTTTGCTTTATCTGATCTTCAGGAATACCAAACGAATGGTTCCTGGAGATTTCTAACTCAGATAGCTTCTTAACAAGGTAGAAGTATCAAAGTCAGAGGCAGAATCTTATTTGTTTATGTCAGAGTCTCATTTTACAGCTTCAGAGGCATATTTTATTCAGGGCAGTTTTGAATGTTCAGATTTTCTAAGTTAAAGAGAAATCTATCTTCAGCTAAAGGCTTAGTAAATATATCTGCCCATTGATGATCTGTATCAATGAACTTCAATGTTACTATCCCTTTCTGAACATAGTCTCTGATAAAATGATGTTTTATTTCAATGTGCTTAGCTCTGGAGTGTAGAATGGGATTCTTACTTAAACAAATAGCAGCAGTATTGTCACAGAAGATAGGAATGTTACTCTCGAAGATTTGCAGATCTTCTAACTGATTCTTCATCCAGAGCATCTGAGTTGTGCATAGTGATGCTGAGATGTATTCTGCTTCTGCTGTGGATAGAGCGATAGTTGACTGTCTTTTGCTCGCCCAGGATATCAGATTGTTTCCTAAGAGCTGACAATTTCTAGATGTGCTTTTTCGTTCCAATCTATCTCCTGCGTAATCTGCATCATAGTAACCCGAAAGTCTATACTCTGATGTTTTCTCATACATCAGGCCCAGGTTAGGAGTTCCTTTCAGATATTTGAAAATTCTCTTAACTGCTGTTAAGTGAGTTTCTCTAGGATCTGATTGGAATCTGGCACATAGACAGACACTAAAGAGAATATCAGGTCGAGTAGCAGTCAGATAGAGAAGGGAGCCTATCATACCACGATAGAGCTTCTGACAAACCTTTTTACTGACTTCTTCCTTTTCAAGAATGCATGTTGGATGCATGGGAGTCTTTGCAGAGTTGCATTCAGCCATGTCAAATTTTTTCAGAACATCTTTTATGTATATTTTCTTTGATGAACGTACGTGACTTCTGAAGTTTGGTTAATTTGAATTCCTAGAAAGAACTTTAGTTCTTGCATTAAGCTCATTTCAAATTTTGCCTGCATTAACTCAGAGAATTCTTGACAAACAGAGGCGTTAGCAGAACCAAAAATAATATCATCAACATATATCTGGCATATCATGAGATCGTTGTTAAGGTTCTTACAGAAGAGTGTGGAGTCAACTTTCCCTCTAAAAAAATTGTGTTCCAGAAGAAAATTACTTAAACGTTCATACCAAGCTCTGGGAGCTTGTTTAAGTCCATATAAAGATTTTTTAAGTTTAAAAACATGTTCTGGAAAATTTTGATTTTCAAAACCTGGAGGTTGGTTGACATACACTTCTTCTGATATATAACCATTAAGGAATGCGCTCTTGACATCCATTTGATATAATTTAATAGAATGGTTTATAGCGAAAGATACAAGAAGACGAATAGATTCTAACCTTGCGACTGGAGCAAAGGTTTCATTGTAGTCAATACCTTCTTGTTGACTGTAACCTTGAGCTACCAGTCGAGCTTTGTTTCTGACGACTTCTCCTTTCTCATTCAGCTTGTTTCTGAATACCCATCTGGTTCCGATAACGTGAGTGCCTCTGGGCTTGGGAACAAGATCCCAGACATCATTCTTTGTGAATTGATCTAACTCTTCTTGCATGGCTGAAACCCAGTCGTTATCTTTGAAGTGCTTCATCACAGGACGTAGGCTCGATCAGAGACACTAGTCCCAGAGGAGTCTCTTCAGAGATCTTGAAGGTGGATCTGGTTGTGATAGGTTCGTCCTTGTTGCCCAGAATCAATTCTTCAGATATGTTGAGGCGACTTTTAGCTTTCTTTGGGATTATTGGAGGATTAATTTCCTCAGAATTCTGAGTGGTAGTTGTTTCTGGAGCATTGTCAGATCCTGCAAGAGTGATTTCTAAATCTGCAAAATTTTCAACTAGCTTTGACTTTTCAGGGTCAAGCTTATCGTCAAATCTGACATGGATTGATTCTTCCACAATTTTGGTTTCTGTATTGTATACTCTGTAGCCTTTAGAGCGTTCTGAGTATCCTAACATAATACCTTTTTGTGCTTTGGAATCAAACTTGTTCAGATGTTCTTTAGTGTTTAAAATAAAGCAAGAACATCCAAATGGATGAAAATATGAAATGTTTGGTTTTCTTCCTTTACACAGTTCATAGGGAGTCTTTTCCAGAATAGGTCTTATGGAGATTCTATTCTGAATGTAACACGCTGTATTTACAGCTTCGGCCCAAAAGTGCTTAGCCACATTAGTTTCGTTGATCATAGTTTTGGCCATCTCTTGGAGTGTCCTATTCTTCCTCTCTACAACTCCATTTTGTTGTGGAGTTCTAGGGCAGGAGAAATCATGGGATAATCCAGCGACTGAAATCATCAACAATGACTAGTCCGTACTTCTTTCCATTGACTGATGTTGTTTTCACAGGACCAAATAAATCAATGTGAAGAAGTTCCAGAGGCTTAGAGGTAGTAACAATAGTTTTCTTTTTGAAAGAAGTTTTTGAAAATTTCCCTTTCTGACATGCTTCACATATAGCATCTGAAGAGAACTTCAGTTTAGGTAGGCCTCTGACTAACTCGAGTTTATTTAGCTGAGATAGTTTCCTCATGCTAATGTGGCCCAAGCGTCTATGCCATACCCATTGCTCTTCGTGAACAGACATCAGACATTTCACATTTTGTTCTTTTAAATCAGAAAGATTAATTTTATAAATATTGTTTTTCCTCTTGCCTGTCAATAGGACAGAACCATTGTTTTGATTTATGGCTTTCCATGTTTTTTGATTAAAGATCACATCATAACCGTTATCACTTAAATGACTTATGGATAACAAATTATGCATTAATCCTTCTACGTAAAGGACATCAGATATAGAGGGAAGAGTACCATTACCAATAGTTTCGGAGCCTCTGATCCTTCCTTTCTGATCTCCTCCGAAGCCTACGAATCCAGCGTCTTTAAGTTCCAGGCTTTGGAACATAGACTTTCTTCCCGTCATGTGTCGCGAGCATCCAGAGTCCAGGTACCATGACTGGTGTTTGAACTTTGCTGCATAAGATATCTGCAACATAAACAATCTTATCTTTTGGTACCTAGAGTCTCTTGGGTCCTTTCTGATTAGTTTTCCCAAAGTTTCTTATCACTTTGGGTTTTCTAGCATTTTCAAATTTTTGCTCTTGCGTGTGTGTATAATGATATGAAAATGGAGATTTAAGTTGGTCACTAGTAGAAGTTTTATCTTCCTTATGATCACACCCAATTCCTTTTCTATTGTTCTGACTGACTCCATAAATCATGGATGCCATAACACTCATTCCTATCCCATTTTTCAGAAACTTTTGAAAGGCTTTTTCGTATTTATAAATTATCGTATTTGAAGTTTGTGGAGCTTGAGATAACGCTTCTTCTAGTTTTAAGCAATTTTTGTTTGCTGCATCTTTTAGTGATGTTAAAACTTTGTTTTCATCTTTGAGTTCTAGAATTGTCATCTAAAGTTTGCCACATTCTTCAAATTTTTCTTCAAGACAGCCTTTTATTGCTTTATATTTTTGTTTTAGTTTCTGATATGAGTTAAGAGTTTCAGACAAGCATGATTCTAAATCAGATCGAGAGAGTTCAGTCAATACCTCTTCTGATTCAGATTCTTCATCTGAACTGTTCTTGGATGTGGTGGCCATTAACGCCACATTGGCCTGTTCATCAGCGTCAGATTCTGATGAGTCAGATTCACTATCATCCCAGGTAGCCATTAATCCCTTCTTGGTTCTGAGGGAATTTTTCTTGAAGCTTTCTTTTCTGGAGCTATCTTTCTTTAGCTTGGGGCATTCATTCCTGTAGTGACCTGTTTCTTTACATTCATAACAAGTAACATCTTTGTTAGTTTTACCTTTTGAGGTTGATTCTGATTGATCCCCTCTGGGTCTTGGTCTTCTGAAGTTGTTGTTCCTCTTTTTCCAGAGTTCTTTAACTCTTTGGTCATGAGGGACAATTCTTCTTCATCATCAGAATCTTCCTGTTCAGAGTCATCCGCATCTTCTGTTTCGGCCTGGAATGCTTTGTTTCTATCAGATTTGCGTCTTTCAGATTTGGACTTTAATGCTACAGACTTGTTCTTCTTCTGAGGCTCATCTTCCTCTAGTTCTATCTCATGGCTTCTAAGGGAACTGACAAGCTCTTCAAGACTGATGTTGTTCAGATCCTTTGACAGCTTCATAGCAGTGACCATGGGTCTCCACTTCTTTGGCAAGCTTCTGACTATCTTTTTGACGTGGTCTGCAGTTGTGTATCCTTTGTCTAGAACTTTGAGACCTGCAATAAGAGTTTGGAATCAAGAGAACATTACCTCTATGGCTTCGTCATCCTCCATTTTGAAGGCTTCATACTTCTGGATTAGAGCCAGAGCCTTTGTTTCTTTGACCTGAGAGTTTCCTTCATGAGTCATCTTCAGAGAATCAAGTATATCTTTAGATGTTTCCCTGTTGGTGATTTTTTCATACTCATTATAGGATATGGCATTGAGAAGTATCGTTCTGGCTTTGTGATGATTCTTGAATACGCGCTTCTGATCATCTGTCATCTTACTTCTGGGAACTTCAACTCCAGCATTAGTTACATGAGGTGTGTATCCATCTGTGACAATGTCCCAGAGATCAGCGTCATAGCCTAGAAAGAAACTTTCAATTCTATCTTTCCGGTAATCGAATTTCTCTCCATCAAAGACAGGAGGCTTAGCATTGTAACTGTCTCTTTTGTTTGTCTGGGCCATAGTTTTTCTCGTTTTGGATCTCTCTACACGGTTAAGTGTTTGATTGGAAAATCAATAACAGAGCCGAAGCTCTGATACCAATTGAAGGTGAGAAAAACAAGAAAGGGGGGGTTTGAATTGTTTTGGAAAATAAGCGTTTTTGCAAAAATAAAATCACACTGGATTTTATACTGGTTCGCTTATAACACAAAGCTACTCTAGCCCACCCGGCCAAGGTGATTTCACCTTCAACAAGGACTTAATCCACTAATCTTGAAAGATTATTACAACCAACGTCTAAGAGAAGGATCTCTTAGTCCTCTCAAGCATACAGACTGCGCAGAGTCACTTGAGGAATTAAAACAATTTAGATAAAAACAGAATTTGTAATCTAGAGTGCTTCTAGGATAAAGCAAATATTACAGCAATTAGAGCAGATAAGAATTTTCACGTAATGAGCAAAAGCTCGTGAAAGATTAGAAAGAGAGTTGAGTAATTTTGTGCGTTCAGGTGTATCTCTCAATGAGGTTCACCGTTCTTTATATAGAGGTGATAAACGACCGTTGTAGTAATGATGCCAAATATTTAGTCTTGATGAGAGTTAAGTGCCATTACTTCGTTGTTTCTTGCCAAAACAAGTTTGTCTTCCTGAATAACTTCTTTCCAAATATAGTTCTTTCCATTTGAAGTTGAAGTTGCCGTTACTCTTTCTGGATAAGGAAATCCATTATCAGAGTCTGCGTCACTCTGTTAGACTGAGATCTTGAGATGTGGCTTCAGAGCTTCTGATAGTCCTCATCTTTTAGATATCCAGTGTTGTCTTCAGATGATCTTGAGACTTCTGGAATTTCTGATATACCGTTGCTCAGAGTCAGAACTTCTAGAGCGCGCTTCTTCTTCAGATGCTTCTGATGTTCTGATATGCTGTTTTGCTCAGAGTCAGAACTTCTAGAGTGCGTTTCTACTTCAGATGCTTCTGATCTTCTGGTAATTTGTATCTGATTTGATTCTGTATCTGATGACGCGATCAGATTCCTTCCTTCTTGTTTAGAGTCCTGCACACTTAGAGACTTTTCGTTAGAGTGCCATTTTTGGTTTCATCCTTTGTTATCATCAAAATCCTGGAATCTGTTGTAGAACAATTTTTGTTCTTACAGGGTAGGGTTAGTTTTAGTGGGAAAGTCAGATGTTTGTGTAACAAGGTTTTTAGAGGGAGATTCGGTAGGAAGTTCAAAAGTTGAGACGGGTTGAGGTTCAAATTGTGGTGTTGTTGGGTGTTCAGATGAGGAAGGGATTGATGTTTCTGGCTCAGATGGGTTTTAATTAGAAAGAACGTTGACTTGGAGTTGAGCAAGTGTCGGGGATGGTGGATCCGTTGGTTCTGGCTGGTCAGAGTCAGAAGATATGTCATAGTAAGGTGGAGAGAAGGGAGTTGAAGAGGGAGGTGAGATTGGTGCATTGAAGAATAAGGCCTTAGAGACGGGGAGTGTTATGGTGGTGAAATTAAAAGTTTGAAGGGGACGTGAGTGTGGGTTAGAGTTTTGAGGTTCAGAGGGATTTGAAATGGAGGTTATGGGTTCAGATTTTGTGTAGGTGGAGGATGGATGAGGTAGAGAGGAAGATAGTTTCTTTAAATTATAGGGTAAGAGAGTGTCAGAGGGAACTGACTTACTTGAAGTGGAGGAGACCAAAGGCACAGGAAGTCTGGTTTCAGATGGTTCTCCTAGCTTTAGAGTCTTCTTCTTCGACTTCCTTTCATAAGGCTCTCGCATTCTCTTCATGAAGTTAGGTGGATGTTCAGGTAGCCAATCCACATAGAATTATGATATATTGACTCCTTGAGCTGCTAGATCCTAGAGGTTGTAGGCAATGACCTCAGAAGGATCTATCTTAGAGAATAGATAGAGATCATTTGGAATCTTTCTCTAGTCCTTCAGAGCTTCCCAAGAGATTTGATCCTGAGGATTTTTTATTCAGATTACTTCTAACTGGTAGAGGTATTAGAATCAGACCCAGATGCCATATTGATTTTAAGTTAGAGCCTATTTTGACACTTTAGAGAAAGAGCACAGGTTTTAGATTCATTCTGGGCAATCTTCCATGTTTAAATGATTGAGAATGAGTGAGGATCTATCTTCAACTAGGGGTTTTGTGAAGATATCAGCCCATTGATGGTCTATATCGATGAATTTTAAAGTTATTACCCCTTTCTATACATAGTCTCTTATAAAGTGATGTTTGATTTCTATGTGTTTTGCTTTGGAGTGCAAAATAGGATTCTTACTTAAGTATATGGAAGTAGTATTTTCACAAAAAATAGGAATGTTACTCTCATATATCTGAAGGTCCTCTAGTTGATTCTTCATCCAGAGCATCTGAGTAGTGCGTAGTGAAGCCAAAATGTATTCTGCTTTTGCAGTCGAGAGTG
Organism: Lathyrus oleraceus; assembly: GCF_024323335.1. Classification (NCBI taxonomy): domain Eukaryota; kingdom Viridiplantae; phylum Streptophyta; class Magnoliopsida; order Fabales; family Fabaceae; genus Lathyrus; species Lathyrus oleraceus. The sequence continues at coordinate 451,902,367 of NC_066583.1, forward strand.
CTATGGTTGGTTGTCTTTTTCTAGCCCATGAAATGAGGTTTCCTCCCAGAAATTGACAGTTTCCAGATGTACTTTTTTATTCCAATTTGTCTCTAGCATAATCTGCATCACAATATTCAGCAAGCCTATACTCTGATATTTTTCCATACATCAGGTCAATGTTAAGTGTTCCTTTCAGATACCTCAGGATTCTCTTAACAGCTGTTAAATGAGATTCCCTTGGATATGACTGGAATCTAGCACAGAGACAAACACTGACTAGAATGTCTGGACGTGTAGCAGTTAGATAGAGAACAGAGCATATCATACCACGATAAAGCTTCTAACAAACCTTTTGATTTACCTCTTATTTCTCCAGAATGCAGGTAGGATGCATGGTTTACTTTTTGACATTTCAAATTTCTTTAGAGTGTCTTTTATGTATTTGCTTTGATATATATATATATATATATATATATATATATATATATATATATATATATATATATATATATATATATATATATATATATATATATATATATATATATATATATATATATATATATATACACACGTAACATCTGAAGCTTGGTAGATTTGAATTCCCTGAAAGAATTTTAGTTCTTGCATCAGACTCATTTCGAATTCTGCCTACATTAACTCAGAAAATTCTTGACAAACAGATGGGTTAGTAGAACCAAAGATTATATCATCAACATATATTTGACAGATCATGATGTGATTTCTGATGTTTTTACTAAAGAGTGTAGAATCAACTTTGCCTCTGATAAAATCATTTTCCAGGAGAAAAGCGCTTAGTCTTTTATACCAGGCTCTAGGAGCTTGTTTTAGACCATAAAAAGACGTTTTTAGTTTAAAAACATGTTTTGGACATTTTGAGTTTTTAAAACCGGGAGGGTGATGAACATACACTTCTTCAGAAATATATCCATTCAGAAATCCACTCTTGACATCCATCTGATATAGTTTGATGGAATAATTTACAGCGAATGATACAAGTAAGCAAATAGATTTTAACCTGGCGACTGGAGAAAAGGTTTCCTTGTAGTTGTAAGACCCCAATTTTGACCCTAAGATCCCTCATGGCATCATAACATTGCATTTACATTGCCTCAAGGAACATAAGCATCTTGGCTTTTACCTTTGGGTGGGGATTCCTTGAGATTTGGTTTGAGATCACCAAGCATGCTTGAATTGTATATTATTGTTTTTCTCATTGTATTTACTAACCAAAAGCACAAAAATATGTTACTAACATTTTTTGTTTGTAGCTTGAGCAGTCACAAGGTCCAAAGCTTCTAGGAGATCCTATGTGCATTGATAGGGCCAATTGAAGATGAAAACAAGCATGGAAATGGTTCCCAAAAGCTCTCATCCATCAAATATGCCTCCCAAGTGTCTCAATTCATCATTTTGATCAAAGCAAATCAAATGGGCTTGAGGCTTGCTTCCAAGGAAACCCTAATTCATCTGTTCATCAACTGTGCCTTGCTCATGAAGCAACCTCAACCCATGATTAAATACAATCAAGGTAAGTTCTTTCACTCATCATATCATGCATATTTAAACTTATCTGAGTGTCCTCAATCCCCAATTCATCAAGATATGAGGTTTGTACTTGAGAAGTTGATCAGTCAATTCATCTAACTATTTTGAATTACACTGAGACCTAACTTTTAATGTGTTAGTCAAATGGAGATGACCCCAAGAAAAAAAAATGTTCTTAAGGACCATATGAACAACATTCATGTTCATCAAAAATTTATTTTAAGCATGGAAGGTCATCATCCATTCCAAGACATTATAGGTCATTTTGATTGAAACCCTAATTTTGGGTCAACTTCCCAAGGACATAACTCCTTCATGTTTAATTATTTTTAGGTTGGATTAAATTCATTGGACAACTTAAGATGTCTACTTCAAATGTTATGTTGAGGAAAATTTCAAAATCCTAAAATAAGTACATGTGATAATGCAAAACATTATAGGTCACTTTAGACCAAATGCATTGAAATGTGAAAAAGTCCAACTTCAAGTGCCCATAACTTCTTCATCAAAAATCCAAATGATTCAAAATTTAGGTCCAAATTGATTTCGTTGAAAAGATCTACAACTTTTATGTTGAAGATTTTGTCATTTGGAGCCTGTATCATTGAAACAGAAGGGCTTGAACTTTGGCCAATTTTGAAAATCTCACATGTACATGTTTTGCACCCTACACTTCATGTCCACTTTTCATCAACTTCCAAGGCTCAAATGGAGTTTTGATCAACATAGCAAATGATCCTTATGCAATAAGCTTTCCAACCATTACTCATGAGGTGGTGTTTTTATTTTTGACATAGCATTTTCGGAGGCTTGAACATTACGACACATTTTGGAAAGTCATTTAAATTTGCATTGCATGATCCATTATTACACAATCTGCACGTCCAAATTGCTGTTATCATGCATTAGCTACCAAATCCAAGTGGAATTGGGCCCTCCATGCGCCTGTACAGGCCCATGCATGGAGGCCCTTTCCATTCATGCAAGTTTATGATCATGGATTTTCAGCTTGCCTTTCCTATAAATACAATGCATATGATCTTCATTTCACTAACCTGAAGGCGCCTTACATGCTGTGCAATTGAAACCTCACCCTCACACCAAAGGAACTCTCTCATTTTTCTCTCAATTTTCAGATCTGAATTTTGATTTCCTCGATTGAAATTTCAGATCTAAAAGTTCCTAAACCTCTTCACCTTGATCCATAGAGTAAACTGTAAGCATTAGCATCAAGGAATTGTGACTCCAAGCTCTGCAAATCAGAGGTTCACCTCAACTTTTATTTTCTTCGAATCAGCTTGCATACTGCTTATTTCTTGTTGTTGTTGCGTGATCTGAAGTCCTCTGCATAGAGGCAACACTATTGAGCTTTCAATTTTCAAAAATCATGAAGTTCAGTTGAACACCATTAAAATTCCATTTCTGATTTCTTTTAATGTAGAAACCTAGAGTGGATTTGATTGGTACAGAGGTGATGTACATCACTCCAGCTCTCGATTGATGCTTGGATCGTGACTTTTGGTTAACATTTGATTCTCTGCAACTTGAAGCTTGGCCGGAGGTTGGCCGGAGAAGACGATGGCGCTGGCCACCGTCTGGTCTCCAGATTGGATTTGAGTCGTCCATCTCAGTTTCCAGATCTAATCTCACGTGTCCATTGTTATGACTTTTTTATTGGCAAGGTGTGTTCCATTTGACCAAGGAACATGGTAGGCGCGCGCTTCCTAACCTCATGATTTTCCAGCTCAATTAATGAGCTCAGATCAAACGGTCCACGCATTTTCCGTTTTTTAATTTCTGATTTTAATTTCTTTTATTTCTTTTAATTCCATTTCTTTTTAAGAATTCATAACTCTTTAATTATTGGTCTAAAAAATATGAGACCAATTGCATTTTCCTCCTTTTAATGTCTAGTTTCTAAAAATGATTTTTAATATTTTTTATTTTATCATTTGATATTTTTTAGGAATTTTCTCTTTTCTGGTTATTTTTAATTCATTTTAAATAGTTTTTGGTATCCAAAAAATACAAAACTATTTTTCCAACCTCTTTGAATGATGATAGATCTATGAAAAATATTCTCATCAATTTATTAATTGATTTAAGATTTATTTGAGATTTTGATTCAATTAGGTTATTTTTATGCATTTTTAATTGATTAAAAATAGTTTCTGACTTATAAAAATGCTGAAATTTTTTGTCAAACTTTGTTTGACCTTGTTGAACTTGGGATAATTCACTTGGACTTTTCAAAGTTTATTTGAAGTGAATTTGAAGTTTGACCTTTCTTTATTATTTTAATTCAAGTTTTATTTTAATATTAAAAAATGCCAAAAATATTTTACTTATCTCTTGACTTCTAATCTTCATGTTGCTTCTGTTTTCTATTGTTTAACCTTGATCGTCTCTATCTTTGGTTAATACTTGTTGATTATCTTATTCCATTTCCATTAATGTGCTTTAATATTCTTCTTCTTCTTCTTCTTCTTCTTCTTTTTTCCTTTTTGATCAATGAGTTAAAGATTGGTGGTTAGCATTGATACATGGAGGTTTAATCTTCCTTGAGTCAAATCTAATTCATCTTCATCATGGATCAAGTGAATGGCTTTGCATTGAGGATAGGTTGCTTCCTAATCACGCAAAGAACCTAAATCAATACAAGATCATTTCTCATCTTCGTTTTGGCATGGCAAGTTGTAAGAGTTTGATTCACTAATCAAAATCTCTAACTTGTGTTGTTGCCTACATTATTATTGACCGACCTCAGATAGTTGTGACTTCTACATAAATCCAATTACGATTGCTTAATATAGCGCTAAATTGCCTTATGGCACACTAACTCTAACACTAACCATTAACCATTAACATTTAATTCTTGCTCTTTACATTTATGCAATTTACTATTCGTGTACATTTTATTCATTTGCTTTTTCCTTTGCTCATTTGAGCACATGTTTATGCTAATGCAATTTTCCTTTTGCTCACTTAAGCACATAATTGTGTATATATCATCGTGCTTGTGTTTTGTTGTGATTGTTGTGGACCAAATGCAAAAAAATGGACAAATGGACTTAGTTTCTAGGATATTCCCTATGCAAATTTGGAGTCAAAGAGCAACCAGGCATTGGTCCTTTAGAGTGCTATAAATGTTGAAGATGGATTAGAAAGACAAAACCTCTAAACTCACTCTTGTCCATTCTTGATTTACTTCATGGAACATTTTGATGTGGGTGCTTTTGTGATAGGGAATCCTATTTGAGCCAAATTGAAGAACCATTGCCATGCTCATCCAAAGTGAAAGATACTAGAGCCATTGAGGATCTTCTAAGAGCTTGCTTGATTGATTGATTGCTTCAATATACACTTACTTGCTTGCTTATTCCAAAGGATGGGAGCTACTTGGATCATCAATATGATCTCAAGAAAGGAAATCCATTTGTGGTCTTGTTTCTTATCCCTCATCTCTTTTATGATTAAGACTTTAGCCCTTCTTCTTCTTCCCTCCACTCTAACCCAAGCCAAAACTCTTGTGCAAACATTTAACATTTGTTTTCAAACATTAGAAACCTAAGCCTTATGCTTTTGAATTTCAAACTTTCTTTTCATAACACTTATTTTGAATTGAATCTTTAAGTCAACTTTGACCATATTTTTGTAAATACTCTTCATTGGTAAATATAACCCATTCAAATACTTTTGTGGTTTCAATGGCCACTTTCTTAATCAAAACTTTTCATAACCTTTAGCTATTAGGTTTGAGTTATCCTTGAGGTAGATATAATACTCACCTATGTCCTTAGTGATGGACAATGAGTCTTCCATGCTTATTATAGGGTTAACCCCTCACTAGCATATTGAAGCTATCCTCACATGGTGGATTTGTTGTTTTTGGTTGAGTTTTCACCCTTGGATAACAAAAGACCTTAAGGCTTTTGGACCAATCAATTCACCAACTCATTTTGAGATTTTTACCCCGAACTACGAGGTTTTGATCCTAATCTTTTTAAAGATGGTACGTAGGCAATGAATTTATCCATCCAAACACAAATTGTAAATAACTTGTATATTCTCTACTCATCTCTTCAATCATGTTTGCACAAACAATTTTTTCACAAAATACCAACCTTACGACAAGTGTGAAAAGGGCTCCCTAGGAGTACCTAGGATGTTTTGGGTGCTTAACACCTACCCATTGTATAACCAACCCCCTTACCCCGATCTCTGGCATTTTTACTAGTTTTTGATTCGATAAAACTTTTAGGTTTTTGTTCGCTTTCTAACCATTCCTTTGGATAAATAGAAGTGCGGTGGCGACTCGACTTGTATGGTTTACCTTGGATTTAGTCAATATCTCTAATGGTAACGAATACCCCGCTACAGTAGTCAATACCTTCTTGTTGACTATAACCTTGTACAATCAGTCTTGCTTTGTTTATGACCACTTTTCCTTTTTAATTTAGTTTGTTTTGATACACCCATTTGGTTCCAATTACATGGGTTCCCTTTGGCTTTGGTACAAGATCCCATACATTATTATTTTCAAATTGATCAAGTTCTTATTTCATTTCCATAATCCATTATTTTTCTTGAAGTGCCTCTTCACAAGATGTTGGCTCAATCAGAGATACTAGTCCCAAAAGCGTTTCTTCAGATCCCTTGAATGTTGATCTTGTTCTGACAGGTTCGTCTTTGTTTCCCAGAATTAGTTCTTCAGATACATTTTATCTGGTTCTCAACCTTTTCTGATTTAGCGTTACTTAAGGGGCTTCTGAAGTTCTCTTTTCTGCTTCTTCAGATTCTTTAGCCTTCTCCTCAGAGCCTGCAAGAGTTATTTCTAAATCTACAAAACTTTCACTTAACTTTGACTTTTCACGGTCAAGCTTGTCGTCAAATCTGACATGTATTGATTCTTCTACAATTAATGTTTATGTATTGTATACTTTGTAACCTTTAGAGTGTTCTGAGTATCCCAACATAATACATTTATGTGCTTTAGAATCAAACTTGTTTAGATAATCTTTAGTATTAAGGATAAAATAGTAGCATCCAAAAGGATGAAAATAAGAGATGTTGGGTTTTCTTCCCTTACACAGTTCATAAGGAGTCTTATCCAAAATAGGTCTAATAGAGATTCTATTCTGATTATAACAAGTTGTATTTAGTGCTTCAGCCCAGAAGTGCTTGGCTACATTTGTTTCATTGATCATGGTTCTGGCCATTTCTTGAAGGGTCCTGTTCTTCCTTTCTACAACTCCATTTTGTTGTGGTGTTCTAGGACAGGAGAAATCATGGGATATCCCATTAGAATCAAATAGTTCTTCAAAACATTTATTGTCAAATTCCCCACCATGCTCACTTCTGACTCTAATAATTTTAGAGTTAAATTCATTTTGCACATTTGAGCAGAAACTAGTAAACACAAAGTGTGACTCATTCTTGTGTTTAAGGAACCTTACCCATGTCCAATGACTATAATCATCAACAATGACCAGTCCATCATTCTTACCATTAAATGAGGTTGTTTTAACAGGTCCAAACAGGTCAATGTGGAGAAGTCTTGAGGTTTAGAGGTAGAGATAACATTTTTATTTTTGAAAGTCGTTTTAGAAAATTTTCCCTTCTGACATGCTTCACAAAGAGCATATGAAGAAAACTTCAGTTTAGGTAGGCCTCTGACTAGCTCAAGTTTATTTAGCTGAGAAATCCTCCTCATGCTAATATGGCCCAAGCTTTTGTGCCATACCCATTGCTCTTCGTTTACATACATTAAACATTTTACATTCTGATTTTTTAAATTTGAAAGTTTAATTTTGTAAATGTTTTTCTTACTCTTACCAGGTTTTTTATTAATAGGCTTGCACGTTTTTTATTGAAGATTATATCATAGTCGTTATCACTTAATTGACTTATGGATAACAGGATATGCATTAATCCTTCTACGTAAAGAATATCAGAAATAGAGGGAAGAAATCCATTACCAACCATTCCAGATCCTCTGATTCTTCCTTTTTGATTTTCTCCAAATCCTACAAGGCCAACATCTTTAAGTTTCAGGCTTTGGAGCATATACCTTCTTCTCGTCATGTGTCGCGAGCATCCAGAGTCAATTAGTAGCATGATTGGTGTTTTAACTCTACTGCACAAGATATCTGTAACATATACTATTTTATCTATTGGGTCCTTTAATATTAGTTCTCCCAGAGTTTCTGGAAACTTTGGGTTTTCTAGCATTGTTAAAACCTTGTGTCTGTGCGTGTGTGTAATGATATGAAAAAGGAGATTTTGGCTTATCCTCTACAGAAGGTATTTGTTCATCTTCATCAGAGTCATGTCCAATTCCTCTTTTCTTATTGTGACTAACACCATAAATCATAGAATCCATTTTGCTTATTTCAAGCTCATTTTTCAGAAATTTATGAAACGCCTTTTCGTATTTGTATATGATGGTATCAGAAGTTGGTAGAGCCTTGGATAGAGTTTCTTCAAGTTTTAAACATTTTTTAGTTGAAAATTAATTTTCTTTTTCTAAAACAAAAATGTTTCCTTTTAGTTCAGAAACTTCTATCTTAAGCTTATCAAATTCTTCAACAATTTCTTCATGGACCCATTTTAGGACCTTGAATTTCTGTCGAAGCGTCTGATAGGAGCTTAGAGATTCTGATAGTAAAGCTTCTAGATCAGAGCAAGAGAGATCAGAAAATACCTCTTCGGGGTCAGATTCCTTTTCATATGTACTTCCATATGTTGTAGCCATGTATGCAACATTTGCTTGTTCTAGTTCAGAGTCTGATCTTGAGACGTCAGATTCAGAGTCATCCTAGGTAGCCATGAGTCCCATCTTAGTTTTAAAGGAGTTCTTTTTGAATCCTTCTTTTCTGGAACTGTCTTTCTTGAGCTTGGGAAATTTGTTTTTGTAGTGTCCTAGTTCTTTACATTCATAGCAAGTTACTTCCTTGCTTGGTCCGTTTCTGGAAGTAGATTCTTAGTGATCTCCGTTCTGTCTATGTCTCCTGAAGTTATTATTCCTTTTTCTCGAGAGTTGTTGGACTCTTTTGGATAAAAGAGACAATTATTCTTCGTCATCAGAGTCGTCTTTCTTAGAATCATCATCATCTTCTTCAGCTTAAAGAGCTCTGTTTCTTTCTGGCTTGCGTCATTCAGGTCTAGACGTCAGAGCCAATGATTTGCTTTTATTTTGAGGTTCGTCTTCCTCTAATTCTATCTAATGACTCCTGCGGGAGCTAACGAGTTCTTCCAGGCTTATATTGTTCATATCCTTTGATAGTTTTAAGGCAGTGACCATCGGTCTCCACTTATTTGGCAGACTTCTGATAATATTTTTGACATGATCTGCAGTTGTGTAGCCTTTGTCAAGAACCTTGAGTCCTACAATTAAAGTTTGAAATCTAGAAAACATTACCTCTACAGCTTCATCGTCCTCTATTCTAAAGGCTTCATATTTTTGAATTAGGCCAGAGCCTTAGTCTCCTTGACTTAATTATTGCCTTCATGAGTCATCTTTAGGGAGTCAAATATTTCTTTAGCTGTATCCCTATTTGTGATCTTTTCATATTCATTGTAGAATATGGTGTTCAGTAGAATCGTTTTGGCCTTATGATGATCTTAAAGTCTCGCTTCTGATCATCACTCATTTTGTTCCTAGCAATGACTACTCCCGGAGCAGATAAAGGTGGTTCATAACCATTTGTAACCATGTCCCATAAGTCAGCGTCATAGCCTATGAAGAAACTTTCGATTCTATCCTTCCAATAATCAAATTTCTCTCCATCAAAGAATGGAGGTTTGACGTTGTAGTTGTCTCTTTCATTGGTGGTAGTCATGATGTTTTTCTCGCGCCGGATCTCTCTACATTGTTAAGTGTTTGATTTGAAAATCAATAATAGAGTCGAAGCTCTGATACGAATTGAAGGTAGAGAAAAACAAGAGGGGGGGGGGGGGAGGTTGAATTGTTTTCAGACAATAAAAACTTCTGGAGTTTCTGCATACACACTTTAAAGACAATTAACACATAAGTTATCTTGGTTCACTTGAAATTCAAAGCTACTCTAGTCCACCCTACCAAGGCGATTTCGCCTCCAAAAAGGACTTAATTCAGTAATCTTGAGAGATTACAACAACGTCTAAGAGTCCAAAGATATCTTAGCCCTCTCAAGTTTACCGAATTCACAAGTCACTTGAGGAAATATTACAACAAATATTAAAGAATAACAAGAGGTGTTTAATGCTTCTAGGTAACCAGAATGAACACAGTAAGAACAATTTAATCTCACACTGATGAGCAAAAACTCGTGTGAAAGAGTGAAGCAAGAATTACTGAGTATTTAAATTTGTGATGAGTATAATTCTTGTTGAATACTTTTGTATCATGTTATAATGAAGGTTGGATCTTTATATAGTGCTTGGAGATGATACCATTGGGTGATGCATTGATGCTGATATCTTTGCCAATGATGAAACTTAATTGCCATTAAGTTTCTTGTCCCTTATATAGCAGTTTAGGAGAGTACTTAATTTTATACATATATAGATTTATACCATTATGGAATACTTCGTTGTTAGGTCTTGATCTATTTTGGTAGGTGATAGTCAGAGTGCGCGAAGTTCAGATACTTTACTCAGATCTCGTATTCTTTAGATGGTTGCTTGATGTTTTCATTAGAAGCTCTTGGGTTATCTTAAAATTTATGTTCCTCAGATGTAGTGAGCCTTAGAGACTTCAGATGAGAGATCTTTCAGATGCGGAAAGTCAGAGCCTTTGAGACATCAGAGATCTGTTAGTTCAGTTGTTTTGGATTTTCTTAACGCTTAGACTTTGATTCTTCAGATGAATTAATCGTTAGAGCCCCGCACACTTAGAGAATTTTTTTAGGGTACCAAAATGTTTCTCCTTTGTTATCATCAAAACTTAAGGATCAATTGTAGAATCAAAATCTTGTTCTAACAGTCTCCCCTCAATTTTGAAATATAAATTAAGATCTTATTTCTAATAATGTTGCAAATGTTTACAAGGTTACAACACAAATAACAAACACCAATCCCACCGATTATGTTGAATTTGTCGTAACCCCACTTGATCCGATCCGATCAAGTCTTGAACCTCAAAATCAATGATCAATCCTCCGCTCCACTACTTGTATGTGAAATCTCCCAAATTTCCAAATCCCTTCGCTACGGCTGAATTCGATCCAGTTGACTTTGATGAAAACCCCCAAGAAACAGTTCGTTCTTGATGGAAAACCTTCCGGTTTTTCAGAGAAACCCCCTTTGTATCCCTTCAACCTAGCTTCGATTACAAATCCTACAATTGAACATTATCTCAAAGATCTCTTGATGCAATGCACAATGATTATTATATTTCAATGTGATTGAATGTGAAAAGATGACTGAGAAGATGATGAAGATAAATTATCTTTCAGGTTTCTTGCTCACACAAAAAATGATCTCAAAATGTTTTCATCTGATATGTAAAAAGAATAATGTTTTACTACATATAACAGAGTGATAACAGAAAAAAGTAGAAAATTTTAGTTGGATGAGTTGATACATGCGATGCATGAGTCGATACATGTGTGCAAAAATTGACTCATGAGTCGATACATGACCCAATGGGTCGACACCTGAGGTAACACAAACGTTTTCCAGAATGAATGTATCATGATGTATCGATACATAGGGTATGGGTCGATCCATACTGGGTTGAAAAACAATTTTTCACAATTTTAATTCAGAATGAGTTGATACATAGGTAAATGGGTCGATACATGTTTAGTAGGAAACACAAAACAGAAAGGTTGACAGGCCATGTATCGCTACAACCATCAATGGGTCGATACATGCTGAAGGAAAATTGATTTTTGAGAAAAACAAATACACATGTATCGATACATCACCATATGAGTCGATACATGTTGAACCAAAATTTAATTTCAGAAACACAATTTACCATGTATTGATACACCAACTCATGTGTTGATCCAAAACATCAAAATATGCAAAAATGATATTTTAATGATGTGAAAATCTTCCTAATTGTTATTTGAATGATATGCCATGCTAGAGATCTTTTTGAAATAATTTCCAACTACATTTTTATCACAAACTTTAACATCACTCAAAAACTCATAATATGGGATAACACTCACAAACTCCTCCTTTTTAATGATTCCAAATAATTGCAAGTCTTGTGATGGAAGGTAGATGAACGAGGTAAGCTCCCCCCGATTTTATGCATAAGATCTTGAGCACGCAATCTTTCTCCCCCTTTGTCAACATCAGAAAGAGACAAAAGGCATACACAACATAATGGAAAACAAAAGGCATTCACAAAGAACAACCAATTGAAGGCAAACATATAAATGTACTCACAAAGAGTGACTAAATAGGCAATATAATAAACATGCTTAACATAAAACAGAATTACAAAACAAAAGCTGCTAAGAGGTGGGAGAATTAAACTACATAATACAACCAAAATAACATAAGTCAAACAACATAATAAGATAAAACTAAAACATGATATGATATGAATGATATGGTATGTCATGGAAGACTTTGATTTCATTGAATGGCATATGTTCATCTTGTTCGGGCTCGAATTGACGACTTCCACCTTCTAGAGATGGAGGTAGAGGTTGCTTAAATCCACCCATAAAGCCATGATGCATAAACCGTTGTTGCACATTCTCACTCCGAAAACATTCCATGATACCCGGTTGTTCCCTACAATCATCCATGAACCCCATCATCTCATTGTAGAAGACATAATTCCAATTCATGAGATCCTTGTGCCAATTACGATGCTCTTCATGCATCTTGACATGCTCATCGTGCCAATCGCTTTGTTGGTCGTGCCAATGCTTTTCTTGGTTATGCCGCCACCTAGCTTCATCATGGAGGGTTTGATTTTGAATTTCCAGATTGTGGAACATTTCTATCAGGTAAGTTGGAGGACCCAAAGAAGTACCTGCAAAAGCACCAGCGAGAGCGGTAGGAGGAACAAAAGATGGTTCAGGTGGAGGTGGAACATAATTTGTGGGAGACCAACGATTTGGCACACATTCTCCCCATCTTTGATTATTGGAAGCTGCAACATCTTCAGCTTCAGCCATGTCTTCATCAATAGGAGAAACATCTTCATCGACCAAAATCTGATTAGCTGGGTCGTCGAAATTGTAAACCCTTGTGCGAGACAACTTGGCTTTGAAATATAAACACCCTTGGTATTTGTCCCAATGGTAGCCAATATGAGACATCGTTGCTTGGTCAAAATTTTAATTCTGGGTGATTGGAGTCATAGGAACAATAGGCAATGGCACGTTGAAATGCTGATTATTTTCATAATCGGAGACGTATAGTTCAGTGTCGTATTCTTACCATACTCTTTCAGTGAGGCCATTTTCTTCACAAAGTAATTTGGCCAGTTAAGTAAGATGCCATTTTCAATCACATGGATGAGACGCGCCACAACCAAGTCAATTTGAGAGCGACCACCAGAACATGGACATAGAATATGGGATACAATCTAGTGAAGTATCCTCGGTACACTTTTAATAATACCGGTAGTAATCTGCTCATTTGGCTCAACATGCCTCTCATGTTTCAAGATAGACTGTAGGTAAAGCCTAGTAGAAAAAGACGGAGCACACTTTTCATCATGAAATGACTGCAACACAGTTGACCTTAAATCGATACCAAAAACTGTCATCCAATTCCCCAAATTAAACTTATATCGATTAGTGCCAAGGCGGACTATAAATGTACAACCTTTGCAACTTTCCAAACCAGCATAAAATGCTCTAATAAAATGCCCATGATAATCTTCCTTACAAGTTAAAAAAGAGCCTAACCTATGAGCATCAACTAAATCACATACCTTTGTTATGTGACATGTACGAGCTTCCAGCATTTCGAAGACATGCGGTTCCATAGCAATCCGAGTCTTGAAGAATTCATCAAAAATAGTTGAGATTGAAGGATGTAAAATGGATAGAGCACTAGATATCATTGGAGGAACATAATAAGTAGAACCCACTTCGGTTGATTTAATACCCCTTGGTTTGATCATCTTAGGAGGCATGACGATGATGATGATGATGATATGAAGAGAATTTGATGAATTTGGGAATGAGATGAGGAAATGTGAAAAGAAAATTAGGGTTGGCTGTTTTTGTGAAGAAAAAGAGAGAAAGTTTTAAGAAGTGTAAATGGGCTAATGGGTCAACACATCGCATAATGTATCGATACATGAAGCCAAAATTTTGTTTTTAAAACAAGCATGTAACGGCCCAAAACACGAGTGTATCGATACATACTGAACTAAAATTTTCTAAAACTTACAAAATTATTGCATGTATCGTCACATGGTAATATGGGTCGATCCAAGTCAATTCAATGATTTTGATTTGTCTTTTCATACATTAATGTATCAACCCATTAGTAACAAAAAAAATTTAAAAAATGTATTTTTTGCAAAAAATCAGATGTAAACAGACTCGATTCACATTGATTTCCCTTTGATGGTATAATTTTGGCAATGACATGATATGAAATGCATATGCACATATAAACATGGATTAAAGTTTCTATGATGATGAGAGACAAATGATATAAGTAATGTATATATAACATATGAATGCATGAAATGCAACATATGACATGTTTAATGAGCGCATGAATATACAAGACGAAAGAATTATTAATGATTCACTTTAACATATAAACAACTTCTCAAGCATATAACATATCTCATAAAGTAACAACTTTAGTACACACATAGGTAAAGTTTACAATGAGATATAAAAAGGGACGAAGTTACCTCGTTTAATGAATGGTGAAGATGCATATTCATAAGCTTAAAGAGATCTCTATACTTCTTGTCATCTACACTCTTACCATGTTCATCTTTGTCTAAGTTCCCGTTGGTAGGTATAGGGGTGTTGGTGGACTTTGAGTCTTCCATTCCAAAGCGCTTTAGCAACTCTCTATAGTATTTTGTTTGAGACATGATGGTACCTTCATCGATTTGTTTAATTAGAAGACTGAGGAAGTAGTTTAGCTCTCTCATTAGACTCATCTTTTCCTTGACGTTTAATGAAAATAATGGTATCCACTTTACCTCTTGAATATCCATGATGAACTAAAAATTTACGAAGTCTTTCATACCAAGCCCGAGGGGCCTGTTTAAAACCATATAAAGCATGCTTTAATTTGAAAACGTGATCCGGATATTCATCATTCTTAAAACACGGAGGTTGTGAGACGTATACCTCTTCATTTATGAACCCGTTAAGAAAGGCACTATTTACGTCTATTTAATAAAGCTTAAAATTCTTAGCACATGCATAAGCAATCAAAAGGCGTATATCCTCAAGGCGAGCGACCGAAGCATAAGTCTCCTCATAGTCTATGCCCTCCTCTTGGTTATACCCTAGAGCCACTAATTGGGCTTTATTCAGGGTTATCATTCCGTTTTCATCAAGTTCGTTCCTGAAAACCGACTTCGTACCAATGATACGATGGTCTCGCGGATGAGGATCAAGTTCCCAAACATCATTTCTTTTAAATTTATTAAGCTCATCTTGCATGGCCATTAGCCAAAATTCATCAATCAAGGCCTCTTTGGTATTTTTAGGTTCTACTTGAGAAACAAAAGCGAAATGATAACAAAAATTACTTAGCTTATAACGAGTCGTCACTCCTTTGGTGATGTCTCTAAGTATATTGTCAATAGGATGGTCTCTTGAGGATCTCCAAGCCGATGGAAGATCATTCACTTCATCCGGGCTTTCCTCTTCATCTTTTATATGACTAATATCTTCCTCCTTCTCAATGTCTAATGTTTTGGGCTGATCACTTCCCTCAACAGCATCCTCGAGTATGTCTTATGAAGATATACCTGAGTTATCAAAAGAAGTACCTTTTTCGACATTTTTCGGACAAGACTAATCAAAAGAAACATGAACCAACTCTTCAACAGTAAGTAAACATTTATTTTAAACTCTAAATGCCTTACTTGATTGAGAATATCCAAGAATGATACCCTCATCCGCTTTTGCATCAAATTTCCCAAGATTTTCTTTACCATTATTTAAAATAAAACATTTACAACCAAAAACATGAAGATGTGACAAGTTAGGTTTTCTCCCTTTCAAAAGCTGATGAGGGGTTTTATTTAAAATGGGGAGAATCAAAATTATGTTTAAAACATAACAAGTTGTGCTAATAGCATCAAACCAAAAGTATTTTGGTAGACCTCCCTCATGAGCATAGTTCTAGCCAACTCCTCTAAAACACGGTTTTTGTGCTCCACAATGCCATTCTGTTGGGGAGTACGAGGGGCTGAAAAATTATGCTCAATGACATGATTGTCACAATAATCAACAAAGAGGTGGTTTTGAAACTCCCCTCCATGATCGCTTTAGATTGTAACTATTTTTGAATTTATTTTATTTTGGGACAGTTTTGCAAAATGTGTAAAAGCGGAAAAAGTTTCGTCTTTGCTATGTAAGAATATAGTCCATGTAAATCTAGAATAGTCATCAACCAATACAAACCCATAGTAGTTACCACCTAAAATCTTTATACTAGAAGGGCCAAAGAGGTCCATATGGATAAGCTCGAGGGGTCGTGAAGTAGAAATAACATTTTAGATTTAAAGGACATCCTCGTTTGCTTTCCCATTTGACATGCGTCACATACGTAATCTTTTGAAAATTTTATTTTTGGAAGACCGACTACTAAATCTTTGGACATAGCCTCATTAAGCAAATAGAAGTTAACATGCGCTAGGCGTCTATGCCAAAGCCATGAATCATCAGTCAAGGTGACTAGACACTTATGACTTGTTAACGATACCTCAATAAGATCAAGCATATAGACTTTGTTTACTCTAACACCCTTAAACAAAATATCCTTTTTGTCATCATGCTCAATTATACACAAGTGTTTGTAAAAGTTACTTTGTAACGCTTGTCACATAATTGGCTAATACTCAAAAGATTATGTTTAAGTCCCTCAACTAAATTCACATCGGAGATAGTAATGGTAGAGAGTTTACCTACACTACCTTTTCTGAGAATCGCTCTTTTGTTATTGTTGCCATAAGTAACATAACCCTTCTTCTTAGCTTTAAAGTCTACGAATAGAGATATGACACACGTTATGTTCCTTGAACACCCACTGTCAAGAAACCATCTTCTTTCCTCGGATGCAAGACACTCAACCTACAATATCAAAAGAGAGAGATAGGTACCCAATTTTCATTGGGTCCTTGTGTGTGAGTGGAAACAATGTTGCATTTAGGCATCCATTGATAAATGCCTTTAGGAACAAGAAATCTCCTAAACTTGCATTTCGTTTACTTTTGCTCATTGGAATCCTTGGAATTTTCATTACAAATGAATATTTTGCATACGGTGGATTCAAATATTTCTTAAACAAATTAGGATCAATAGCAAAAGTAACTTTCGGTTGTGGAGCTTTCTCTAATTTAGCCTTAAGATATTTAACCTTTCCTTGCCAAATACGACAAGCCCCACAACTTTGAACACGAACCAATCCATCAATATCTTTTGAATTTTTTACAATACTTTCTTTTAGAGCTTCTAAGTCTTTTTTTGGTTTTATAGACTTTACCCTCCAAAAATGAAAAAATTTGTTTATTGGAGGATAATCTCTTAAAAGCTGCTAATGCTTTGGTATGCAGTTTTTCAAAAGCGATTTTCAATTTAGAAAAACACATAGAAGATAAATTATTATAGTAGGCATGTCTTACTTTCTTTTCTTTGTTGAGGCTCTTGTGGTAAGCCTTGTCTTTGATGTGAGCCATGAGACATAGGTTGGCTATCTCATCACTATCACTTGAGCTTTCATCACTTGACGATTCACTATCGCTTTCCCAAGCGATGTATGCCCTTCTTTGTTTGTTGTATTTCTTTGGTGGAGCTTTGCCCTTGTCCTTCTTTAGTTGAGGACAGTCCGACTTGTAGTGCTCTACCTTACCACAATTGAAGCAAGATCCTTTTGCCTTATCCTTTTTGTTCTCTTCTTGTTAATATTCTTTGGATTGTCTTTGAAAATTTATGAGATTTTTGTCGGAGTGCTTTACTCTATTGCTTCGAACGAATTTGTTGTACCTCCGAACAAACAGTCTCATTTCCTCATCATCCGAGTCTTCATCACTACTTGAGTCACCATCACTTTGCTCTTTATTTGAGGACTTAGAGCTAGAAGCCATAAGAGCTATTGACTTCTTCTCACTCTTTTTGTCTTTAGTCTTCTCCTTTTTAATCTTCTTCTCATACTTTTCAAGGCTTACTAGTTCTTGTTGATGTTCTTCCAACTTGCCAAATAAAGTTGTGATGTCGAGTGTAGTAAGGTCATTTGCTTCCTTGATAGCTGTCACTTTAGGCTACCATTCCCTACTAAGACATCTCAACGCTTTATTAGTAGCAAGTTCATTGGAAATAGGCTTCACATGTGCATTTAAACGATTAATGAGATGTGTGAATCTCTTTTGCATGTCGGAGATGGATTCTCCTTGTTTCATGCAAAAGAGTTCAAACTCTTGAGTAAGTGTGTTTATGCGGGACTGTTTAAGTTTGTTAGATCCCTCATGGGAAACTTGTAACACGTCCCACATCTCCTTGGCAGTCGTACAATGGGATACCCTATAATACTACTCATCACCAAGTGCTGAAATTAAAATGTTTTGGGCTTTCCAATCGTACATCCACTTCTTTTCATCGTCGGCAGTCCATTGTGCCTTTGGATTTGGTACAATGTTACCTTCCGCATTGGTCATAGTAATTTCAAAAGGATCGTCACAGATGGCAACCCATACATTCCTTTCTATGGAATTTATATGTACTTGCATGCAATCTTTCCAATAGCCTTAATATTCACCATTGAAAACTGGAGCTCTATTGTAAGCCCCATTTGGTTCAGAAGCCATATCGTTACAAGAAAATACAGAGCACTAGCGAACCAGTGCTCTGATACCACTTGTAAGACGGTGTGGCAGGTGATTGAGAGGGGGGGGGGGTGAATAGATCATCACAGAAAAATCATGGATTTTAAAACTTTTAATTGCTTTTTAAAGGCTAGCGGAAAAGCGCAGTCCCGAATCGACTTCCGTCTATTCTGAACTGACTACTAGAAAACCGGACACGCGATAAACCGATGGATAACAGTATGCCAATAACAAATAAACATGCTTGGATAATCATTTTAATGAAATTCACAAACAACACTATATTCCAATGAACAAAAACAAGCAGAACACTTTTATCAAACAGTTGGTATGCAATGTTTAATGATCCTTATTGTCAATGGAGTTGTCAAAGAAATTTTCTCAAATCAAAACTCTAAAATAGTTTTACAATTATGCAGAATTTTTTTTCTTCCAATGTAAGATCATTCAACAGAAAAGTTAACACCACAATTGAATGATAAACTTGCTGAAAACGTAAAGAGATTAAGGATAGAAAATTGTACCAGAGAGTTTGGTAAGGAAGTTCCCCATTATTATCCTCGCGTGTGGGTACGTCTACCCTCAATTTTGAAATCGAAATTGAGATCTTATTTCCAATAATGTTGCAAATGTTTACAAGGTTACAACACAAATGACGAACACAATCCCCATCGATTATGTTGAATTTGTCTTAACCCCGCTTGATCCGATCCAATCAAGTCTTGAACCTTAAAATCAACGATAAATCCTCCGTTCCACTACTTGTTTGCGAAATCTCCCATACTTTAAAACCCTCTTCTCTACGGTTGAATTCAATCCACTTGACTTTGATGAAAACCCCCAAGAAACGATTCGTTCTTGATGGAAAAGCTTCCGGTTTTTTAGAGAAACCCCCTCTGTATCCCTTCAACCCAACATCGATTATAAATCCTACAACTGAACGTTATCTCAAAGATCTCTTGATGCAATGCACAATTATTATTATATTTCAATGTGATTGAATGTGAAAAGATGATTGACAAGATGATGAAGACAAAATATCTTTATAGTTTCTTGCTCAAACAAAAAATGCTCTCAAAATGTTTTCATGTGTTATGTAAAAGAATAATGTTTTACTACTTATAACAGAGTGAAAACATAAAATATCATAAAATTTCAGTTGGATGAGTCGATACATGCGATGCATGAGTCATACATGCATGCAAAAATTGACTCATGAGTCGATACATGACCCAATGGGTCGATACATGAGGTAACAAAAATGTTTTCCAGAATGAATTTATCATGATGTATCGATACATAGGGTATGGGTCGATCCATACTGGGTTGAAAAACAATTTTTCATAATTTTAATACAGCATGAGTCGATACATGAGTAAATGGGTCGATACATGTTTGGTAGAAAACACCAAACAGAAAGGTTGACAGACCATTTATCGATACAACCATCAATGGGTCGATACATGCTGAAGGAAAATTCATTTTCGAGAAAAACAAATACATATGTACCAATACATCACCATATGAGTCGATATATGCTGAACCAAAATTGAATTTCTGAAACACAATTTAGACATGTATCGATACAGCAACTCATGCATCGATCCAAAACATCAAAATATGAAAAAATGATATTTTAATGATGCAAAAATCTTCTCAATTTTTATTTTAATGATATGCCATGCTAGAGATCTTTTTGAAATAATTTCCAACTAAATTTCTTCCACAAACTTTGACATCACTCAAAAACTCATAATATGGGATAACACTCACACATGCATCCATGCACCAAAGTTGCTAAATTTTGCAAAATTTTAGAGTGTGTGAAAAACAACTTGATATAGCATTTTTTGGATAAGTTAATATAAAGAGATGTTAGTGAATATTAGTGGAAGAAGAAAAGATTATTTAAGTCATTTTTGAAGAACACTCAACCATCCACTCACAAGCATGAAGATACGAACCTATACATCATTCATGAGAAGGGCTCCAACTTGGAAAAATCAACAAGTATGCCACTAACTCTCACAAATGGAAAAAGATCAAAATATTAACACAATACCATGAGGAGTAGAAGACTTACAATCTCACTTACAAAAATGCTATTACCTTTGGGACAAATTTGGCGCTATGCTAAGCAATCGTAATTGGACTTATGTAGAAGTCACAACTATTTGAGACCAGTCAACAATAATATTGGTGTTGATGCATGCTAGAGACAAGGTATCAATACCAAACACCTAAAGCATACCAAAAAAAAGGGGATGTACTTATCTTATTCAAGCTCATGTTGATTCATCTAACACAAGGTCATTGATGAATCAACTAGCATTTTGATCTATGAGAAATCATTGGGCAAGAAAGGATAAGGGAAAAAAGAGATGAAGATGAAGAGATGAAGTGAAAGAGAATCCCAAATTGATCAAGGGATGAACCTCACTTGATCAATACCATTTATTCATTTTGAGGGATGAAGTTCAAACTTCATCAACCCCCTAAATCCAATGGTATTCACCCAGTCCAGGTCCAATTCAACTAAGACCAAGGCCAAACAAAAGTTGAGTCAACACAAAATCAATAAAATGGCTAAACAAAATATTAAATAATTTAAAACAATTTAAATCAATTTTTAAAATGAAGAAAATACATTTTTAAAGGGAAAAAACCTAAAATCCCTTAAAATCACCAAAGAAATGGCCAAGGGATTTATCATAGGTCAAACAAGGTCAAATGATCATTGACTAATTTTTTTGGCATTTTTTGATAGTAAGAAGTATTTAAAAATCAATTAAAACAAGTCAAAAATCACAAAATTCACTAAAAATATCAAACTCAATCCAAAAATTAACTTTATTTCAGAAATGGAAGAGGAAATTATTTGTGAAAATTTGGTGTTGGTCCCATAATTTTTGGATTCAAAATGAAATTATAGTGAATTTAATAAGAAAATGTTATTTAAAAATTAATTTAGAAAAATAAAACAAATCGAAAAAACAAGGGCCATTAGATCTCCCTCATTAATTGAGGTGGAAAATCTGATAGCCTAGCGCGCATGTTCCACCAAGTCCACAACCAACGTGTGTACACGTTTGGTATTTAAAAATAAGGGACCAGATTAAAACGCATGGACAAGATCTAAGGTTGTGGGATAATCCAACACACCGTCGGAGCCCTAGCTCCGACCATCTTCTCCGACCAACTCATCGGACTGGTCATATTGAAAATGGTACCAAAATGGATGGATTACATATCAATTTGAAGAGAAAAACACAAGGATTCCAAATATCACCTCCAAATCTTCCATCTCTCACTCTATAATGAGAAAAGTGGAGTTGAGAATTGAGATTCCAAAACTGAATTACTTCAGTTCAACCTCAAGGTAACTCAGAATTAATGCCTACATTGGTAGGACTTCAGTCATACACAAACCAAGCCAAGATCTTAAGAAATGAGTGAGAAACAAGGAGGAGAAAATTGAAGAAAGTCACTTTCGGGTAGCAGTTTTGGAGAGAAATTCTTGATGGAATTCCACTTGGTTCTTCTTCCTCTTACTTGTAGGAGTTGAATAAAGTGAAAATGGCTGTGAATCCTTGGAGTTCTTGTTCACAAACAAAAGTTGAATCAAGAACTCGATTTCAAAGAAATCCTCAAGGTATTCTATGTAGTATGGCTATGGGATTTCATGGCAGAGCTTGGGCAAGGTTTTCCTTTCAATCTGAGGCAATGCACTTCATTATATAGGCAATGCATTTGATTTTCATACCATTCAAAGTTTGAACCAAAAATAGTAATTTCATGTGCATGGGTGCATGGGTATGTGTTCAGGCCTACATGACCATTGCAATCCATTCAAATTTGTGCCAAAATGCTACTGATGTCATAACATGAGGCCATGTAAAGTTGTGTAACAATTGAGTTCAAAAGTTTCCAAATTAAGCCATGCAAAGAACCTATGGGCAAGTCCCTCAATTCTTTTCCAAATGGTATGATATTGTACTTTTTGGAAATCTACCATTATGAGGAACAACGTTTATGTTGGGACGTTTTCCATTTGAAGCTTGGAACATGGTGAATTCTGACCTTGATGTTGGAGGAATCAAACATACTTAAAACATTTCTAAGTTCAAAGTCAAATGACCTCTTTTCCACCTTGAATAACTTTGATATGAGCTTCAAATGACTTTAGTTCCTCCTATAAAGTTGTATCACTTTCAATTATATTCAATTAGATCACAAATTTAACACCATTTGGAGCTAGCATGATGGAGTTATGGATTTTAGAATTTGAGGAAAATTGATTGTTCGATGATGAGGACCAAAAATGGACCTATAATGCTTCCTCATGGCACATGACTTTGCAAGTGGAATTTGATATTTCTCAAAGAATAAAATTTTAATAATGAAATTAATAATGAAATTGATATCATCTTCATATCATAAAAATTGAAGGCGTTATGGTTCGTAGAAGTTGACCTTCTATCTATGGCACATACAAAACGACCTATAATCGTTCACCATAAACAATGACTTTCCAAGAAAAAATAGCTCTTCATGAAAACATGAAAGTTGTTAGGAGTGTCATAAAGAGTAACTTTTCTCTTGGAACCATTTTTATATGACAAAACGTGTAGGAGATAGGGTCTAGGGAACCCTAGATTTGACTAGTTAACTTTTCTGGTCAACCTCCTTGAACCAACTTGCATACTTGAAGTTCCTTTGCTCTTAGAGGCCCGTGGAGGATGATATATGATTATCATGAAGTACAATGAAATATACCTTGAGATATTTGACCAAATGTTGAAGAAACTTGTTGAGGAAGGCACACAAGATACCCAAATGAATTAGGGCTTCCTTGACAAACAAGCTTCAAACTCTTGATGGATTCCTGATAAAAATGACAAATAAAGAACGTGGGGATCCATATATATTTATTAGAACAAATGTGGGCCCTTGATGGCTTTTTCCTTTGCACTGAGGGTCTCAAACCCTAGTTGTGAGCTTGATGAGTCATAGGTGAACACGTACACTACCTACAAAAGAAACAAAGCTACACTAGATATCTTTTTGTATTTTTGGTTAATAAAAAAAGAAGATAAATTATGATACAATCAAATATGTTTGGTGATCTCTCCCAATGCAAACCCATTGAATGATAGGTGAGGAGGATACCAAGGTGTGATCCTAATGCTAATGCAAAGCTATGAGATTGCATGAGGGATCTTAAGGGTCAAAATTGGGGTCTTACATTATGCACCGTACATCCATGCATTCATACATTCATGCATCATAAATGATAAAGAAAAATAATCCTCATGCATCATTCACATATTATCTCGCATCTCATGAAGACAAAACCAATTATCTCACTATCACTTAGCCTTTTGTGAGACAAACCACTACTACCAAGCTGATTACCCGACATCCATTTTAAACTAGAAGCATGTCGCAGATTACCATGGAAGAACTATGAAGTAATCAAGAGGCGTTGAAGGTGGAAGTCAACCACCTGAAGACTCAGATGAGTCTGATCATGGAGATCCTACAGTCAATAATGAGGAAGAAAGGAAATCTCATGCCAACTGTTGTACCAGACGTGGTCACTCCGGTGAACATGTCTGACCCCACTCCACCTCAAGAACAACCTCATGGATTTCATCTACATCCTAGACCTTCAAGGACGCCTTATCAGCGGCCATTTCCTATTCCACTACCAAGGCAGAGGAACCCAATGTGGAACCAGTATCCAAATCAGCAGCGGAACTTTGCTCAGTAGGGTAGGCAGAGACCAAGAAGGCCTTCAAAGGAGTTTGATCCAGTGACTATGTCGTATGGTCAACTTTTACCTCTTTTGCTCAATAGCTTGTTGGTGCATCTAAGGGAAGCTAAGGCTCCTCCAACACCTCTTCCTCCAGATTATGATGTGAATGCTAGGTGTGTATTCCATTCTATGGCACCTGGACACGCAATTGAGGATTGTAAGAGCTTTAAGTACATGGTACAAGACTTGATTGACTCAAGGTTCATTATGTCCACACCATAAGGCCTGTACATTATGTACACTTCTAGGCCTCCAGAAGAGGGTACATATGCAATACCATGATCAGTGCAAGAGGAAGCTAGACTATAATTGATGAGTATGCACTTATGGGAAGAGTTTGAGAAAGATATCCTTGAATATTGTCATGTCAATCTCTGCCAGCCTTATAATTCTAGTCTAAAGATATGAAAATAAGGTCGATTACGCCAGCAATCATTAGTTTTGTTCAAACATGTTCATGTGTAATTTTCTTAATTGTTTATGGTAACATTCATTTGTAATAAACTCGTTTATTTTTTAATAATAATGACATTGAAATGAATATGCATGTCTTTGAATCAATCCATTCGTGTTCACTCATACTTTATGTTGTCAATATCTAACTTTTGTTTTAAGAGGAGGAGGATGAAATTGAAAATACGAAATCCCTACACGTACGCTTTTGAATAGAACCTTGCTGATGATGTAAGGGATTGCTTCAAATCCAAAACACCAGAGGTATAAGGAAGATAATACCTAGTCAACCCCTTCGAGCTATAGAGTAAGAGTTTCTTTCTATAAATAAAAACCTTCAATTTTAACCTGGAGCAGGGTAGTCGTCAGTTAGTTTGACCAGACGTTCAAATTTCAAAAGAGGAGTGTCCCATCTGAGGATCAACCATATTTTATCCCTCATGAGAGGTCGGAAACTAAATTCCTAATGGTTGTCCCTTACCAATAGAAGAACAAGGCAGTCAAAACCCATTATGACTAATCTAACAGATGTTACACGATTTGTTTCATTAAAAAGTAGAAAACAAGAAAAACAAAAATAGACAAAAAAAGAAAGAAAGCCCGCTAAGTCGAAAACTCGAAAACAAGAGACTTAGGCCAGAATTTAGGGCACCCTTGTGGATTTCAAATCTGAATCAATCCAGCAAAAGTAGGGAAATGGAAAAATGAAACAGAGAGAGGAACCAAAAGAAAATCCTTAGCAAAAACAAATCCGTGTGTCTACCAAACCAAACAAAAGAAGGGTGACTGCCACACCAAAAACCTCGTTGATTCATTAATCATCACTCCTAAATCTCTTTTGAAAAATGAGAGTTTGCATCGAGATAGCTGAACGTAGGACTGGAGAACATCATGAAGAACTAGTGGGTTAGGATAGGTTTGAACCTTATATCATTTCTTTCTAAAAAATAGTGATCCGGGCCATATTACAACCCTCAAAATACCTAATTGAAGCAGGGTTTATTTCGAAGGCGTTCTATGGTAAGTAAAATTGTGTTAAAACTGACTCCTTAATGTTTTGCTCATGATTTATGTTGATATTGATATGACATTCTCAACCAGTGATGCATTCATTGTATGCCAAAATTTTAGTGAGCATGCTTGGATTTCAAACTCCATAAACATGAGATTGCTATTATCACTTCTAAAATGAACATGTGTTACTCACGAGTAAGCATTTGACATCAAGAGAGTTTTCATAATGAATGTGAATTGGAAATCTTTATGACCCCAAAAGAGAATGATGCCTAAACGATTTGTTAAATAGAGGCAAGTTACTTCAACTAATTGAATCATAAGACATAACACCTAAGAACTCCGTTGAGAAGAGACAACTCACCTTGATTTGATTCGACTCAAAGAGACAAACGCGTGAAACTCCGTTGCGCAAAGGAAATTTATTTTGATTGATTACAACAAGTGCTGAATGCCTAAGACTACATTGAGAAGCAACCAGCCACGTCATGTGATTATATCAAGAAGCAGAATGTCTAAGAACTCCGTTGAGAAGAAGGACAATATTTTTCATATTTCAATCATTCTAAGACAAATATGTCAAGAAATTTCAGCAAGATTGAGTTAGTCTGAGAAATTTATATCGAGATTCGGTGAATCTCTCCAAAGATCGAATAGCGAGGAAGAAAATCACTTCTGTTGATCGCGTTAGAAAACCAAATGCCTGAGACTTTGTTGAGCAAGGGAGAAGTATTTTGATTGATCATAAAAAATGTTGAATGCCTGGGACTCCGTTGAGTAGTGGTGTAGCAGTGAATTCATGATCATCAAGATATGATAAGCTTCACATCAAATAACAAGAGTCGCCGCCGTGCTTTTATAGTTTCCAGAGGAAAAGGGAAAAAGTACGAACAAAAGCCAAAAGTAAAAAGTTTTCAAATCAAAACTAATAAAACGTCAGAGATTACAGGTAAGGGGGTTGGTTACACAGAGGGAAGGTGTTAGCACCCAAAGTGTCTTAGGTACTGTTAGGGAGCCCTTTTTGTGTGCATATGTATTTGGTACAAAAATGATGTTTACAAACAAATAGAATGGGGGGATGAGAGAAGAATTCAATTAATTATATTTTTCTGTTTGAAAAGACCTTCTGACTTGTGCCTACGTACCAACTAAAAATAAGCGATCAAAACCTCGTAGTTCGTGATACAAATTTAAAAGTGGATGCATTGCTTTTAACAAAAATTAAGTTTGAAAGGCACAAGGGCCTCAAGATGGTTTGAATGAGTTGGTTCTTTTTGGCTTTTTTTGAAAGTTTAGGTCAAGTAAAATTAAGTTTATTTATAAATTTGATTTAAAAAAAGAAGTTTGAAAATGCAATGGCATAAAGCCAAAGTTTCTATGTTTTTGCAAAGTGGTCAAAGTTTAGGACAAAATAAGTTCAACCAAAGAAGATTTTTGAAAGGGAGGGGGAGATTTTGAAATTAAAGAAATATGGAGAAGATGAAGAGACTAATCCTATACACAAAATTAAAAGTTAAGGGTTGAAAAGATCTGACCAAGTGGGTAGCAATCCAATAAACAAGAATGTCAATAGAAACCCAGAATTCCCTTGGACATTTAGACTCAAGAAACACACAAATGCATAATTATATTATCTTGAAGTGCAAAGGCATCAAATAAAGATAGCCACATCCAAGCTTTAGCTACTCCATGATCTTCTTCAGACTAGCCCATGTAATAGGTGAATTCCACAAGTCACAGGTTCACAATAAAAGCTTCACAATGATCATGTTGTAGATGAACTCAGAGGGACCTTCAATGATGTATCATATGAAGTTTCAAATTGCAAGCACTTGGTTTCACAAAAAGTTGGCATTAGCCAAGTCCTTTAGCATAGGAATGTTGCCTAAGTTCTAAGTCCATTTCTCCAAGATCAAGCCAATAGCCCATACAAAAGTTTTTTAGGGTTTTTGTTGTTATTATGTACATTAATGGTCAAAGACCACACAAACAATCAAAGTATACACAAACATGATATATCACACAATATGGTCCAAATGGACAAAGTGAAAATTTCATTAACATAAACAATTAGGATGGTATGAATAATCGAAAATGAATAAATACTAAAATTAAATGACATTGAAGTAAATGGCTTGAAATTAAAAGTTAGTTGTTAATGAGTTAGAAGTTAGTGTTGTTTTGCTTTTGCTTTTCATTTTTAAGTCATTCTTTGGAGAACACTCAACCATTTGTCACAAGCATGGATCCTTGAGCCAAGACATCTTCCAAAGGAAGGAAAAAAGGCCAAGTTTCCACACAATACCATGAAAGAGGGGAGACTTACAATGTCATAACTAGAATGCTATGCCTTTTGTGTCACAAATTGAACGCTATGTTAAGCAATCATAATTGGACTTATGTAGAAGTCACAACTATTTGAGGTCAGGCAATAGAATTTTGGTGTTAATGCATGTTAGAGAGATAGTATAATGGACCATGCTCATGAAACATACCACACACATAAAAATATGCAAAAGAGGTGGCCTAATCTCATCCATACTTATGTTAATTTTTCAATAAACCAGCCTTAGGACTTTGAGATATCATAGGCCAAATGAAATGGATGCATAAAGAAAGGGAATGAGATGAATAGGGAGGGGAATGGATCAAAACTCAAATTGGTCAAAGGAGGACTTTTACCAAATTAATATCATTCATTCATTTTGGAAGATGGAATTTACATTTCATAAATCCCCTAAATCCAATGATATTAACTTGACAAAGTCAAATCAACCTTGACCGATGCCCAACAACAAGAGTCAAACTCAAACAAGTCAACATAAATGGTCAACAAAATTATTTGGCAATTATTCAAATTAAAAATACTAAAATAAAGCATTTAAATTAATTATGGTTTGTCAAATTCCTAAAACCTCATAAAAATACCAAAGAAATGGCCATGAGATTTATCATAGGTCAAACAAGGTCAAAGGACCTTGGATAAAAAATTTAAGAATTTTTAATTACTTAAAAGTATTTTTAAACCATTAAAAATAATCACAAAATCAATTAAATCATGAAAAATATTAATAATGATCCAAAAAAATAATTTTAATTCAAAATATGAAAGAGGAATTTTTTGAATTTTTTTGGTGAAACTCCCATTTTTTTTGGATCAATATTAAAATTAATATGAATTAATGAAAATAAAAGGATTAAAACAAAAATAAAAAAAATATGAAAAAACATGAGCCACTTGATCTCCCTCATTAATTGAGGTGACAGATCAAGTGGCCGAGAACGCGCATTCCATGATGCATGCTAGTCAACTCATCCACACGCCTGGTATTCACAATGCACGCATGAGATTAAAACGTATTGGAATGATCATGTGGCTCAGAACTTGTCCAGCACAACACCGGCGCTGGACCTCCGGTCACCTTCTCAGGCGAGGCTCACCAGAACTGGTTCAGTCATCACCATCACATAAATGAAAAAGGAGAACATGATCTGAAACAAAAAAGGGCATAGAGCACGAATCTGACCTCAATTTTTACTAACTCCACATATATAAAAAGATATGAGGAGTTGAATTTTGAGGTGTCTCAACTGAGTTGCTTCGATTTGACCTCTAAGCAACTCAATCTTCTTGCCTACATTGGTAGGACTTCAGACAACCAAAGATCCAAGAGAATTGAGTAGAATTGAGAGAGAATCGAAGAGATGAAGTTTTCTGAAAATTACCTTCAATGCTATGCAGTTCTTGATGTTGCTTGCTCGACACACGATCTAATCACACATGAGAAGCTAGCAGGAAGTGATTAGAGAGGTTGCAAGGCTTTGGATCCTATAGTTCTTGAATCTCCAACAGTTGATATTTAAACTCAAATTTCAAATTGAAATTTCTCAAGTTTTCCTTTAGAATGTGAGGGTTTCAATGGGGGGTAAATATGGCGTGCGAAGTGTGATTCAAATGAGCACAAAGTTCAGGTATTTATAGCATGAATGAATGATATTTGCACACTTCAAAATCTGTCCAAAATTAGCAATGTTGATGGCACGAGTGCATGGGCATGTGCAGGCCTATGATGCAATGCAAAAAGGTCCAAAATGATTCCAAATGAAGTCTGAATGGAAGCTTGATTGGCAAGGCAAAGTGAACTTATGTTTTGAAGTTTGATTCTTTCCAATTATGCAGCCCTATTAAACCCTTGCGAAGACCTAGCAAACCTTATCCAAAATGCATGAACTTTGGCTTTTTGGAAAGCTTGGATCAAGGGGAACAAGTTTGATGTTCAACATTTTTTCATTTGGAGCTTGGAGCATGGAGAATTTTGATGTGGAAGTTTGTAAATTTCACCATGTTGAAATTTTTTCTAAGTGTCAAGCCATATATCTCAATATTCCATCTTACTTAACTTTTCATGTGAGCTTAATATGAGAAAATATTTCTACATCAAAGTTGTAGAAATTTCAAAGACCTATAAAATAGTCACCAATTTCATGTCATTTGGATTTGTAATTATAGAGTTATGCATTTTTGAAGTTTGGAAAAATCACTTGTTCAATGGTATAGGTCAAAAATGACCTATAATGTAACCTCATATCACATGCTCATGAAAGTTGAATTAGCTCTCACTCCAAACATCAAAGTTGAATTATACATCTTTAATTTTATTTTTCAACTTGTAAATCTTTCATATCTTAAAAATTGAGCAAGTTATGGCCTTGGAACGTTGACTTTCAAATTAGAGTTTAGACAAAATGACCTATAATGTTTCAACATAGAAAATGATTTTCCAAGCAAAACTAGATCTAGGTATCAACATGAAAGTTGTTTGGAATTCCATTTAGAGTAACGTTTAACTTGGAATCATTTTCATATGGTGAAAATTGTAGGAGATAGGGTCTAGGGAGACCCAGTTTTGATCAGATGAATTCATCTGGTCAACCACCATCAACCAACTTGCAAACCTTCAATTCTTTGGACTTTCTTGGTTAATGGTAGATCATATATGCATAATATGATGAATTTTGAAATGTACCTTGAGAATTTGATCAATTGGTAAGATAGCTTGTTGGAGAAGTTACTCAAGATACCCGGTCAAACTAGGGTTTCCAAGGCAAATCACCCTCAAACTCTTGAAGCAAACTTGATCAATATAACATTTAGTAATCAAGGGAACTCATATATTATGCTCATAACCATTCTTGGATCAATTCACGGTTCTGCTCTTTGTCATGGGGGTCTCAAACCTTATATATGAACTTGATAGATTAATGGAGATCATGCCCTACCTAAAAAAGAGTTAGGCAAATGCAAAGGAATATTTTTGTATTTTGGTTAGTAAAATGATGATATACAAGTATGATAGAATTACATGGTGCTTGGTGATCTCTCCCAAAACCAACCCAATGAAGGAGTGGTAAGGAGGATGCCAAGGTATGATCCCAATGCTAATGCTTATGATGAAATTGCATGAGGGATCTTAGGGTCAAAATTGGGGTCTTACAAGTGGCCAGCCACTTCATGTGATTATATCAAGAAGCAGAATGTCTAAGAGCTCCATTGAGCAGAAAGACAAGACACTTCAAATTTTTACGTTGAGATTTACGGAATTTACGTTGAGATTTAAAAAATCTCTACAAAACATGTGTGTCAAATTTTTAGTTGATCTAAGGAATTTACGTCGAGATTTAAAAAATCTCTACAAAACATGTGGGTCAAGGGAATTTCTTCAAAGATCGGCCATCCAAAGGCAAAGTTATTCCAAGTCATACACTAGGGAAAACTACCTCAAGAACCCCAAGAAATCAATCTCTCTAAGATAGTTTAATCAGAGGTATGTTGTTTTAAGACACTCAGGCAAGTCAGATCGAGATAGTTATATGATAAAACTATTTCATAACTTGTGACTGGGGTAATCCATGCAGATTCCCAAATGGCTAGGGCATGACTGGCTAGGGAAGGAAGATCCTTACTATACTTTTGAGGTTGATCAGAGCAAGATCTATTGTGCATAAGAGACTTCTAAGTTCGATATGAATGTCGAAGCGTCACGCTAAATACATCCCTTAACCTTTCAACAGAGAACCATGATCCTAATTGATAAACCCAAGGATTATTGGTACCCTATGCTCTCAATCTCCAAAATACATCCAGCCATCCATAGTTGTATCAGCATTAAGCCTGACAAAATAAACATGCATCAGCATCTTGTATAAGTAATCATTCAATACATAGCATTTCATCATGAAGCATGTAGCATATTCCATCAAGGTGGAGCATTACGCTAGACAAAATAAACATGCATAACTTCATGAAAGTATTTCTTGAAAGCTTAAAAAAATAATTCGTTGAGACATTCTTCCTCCTCAATTGAGAACATTATCATGAAACCCTTTAGTGGTATTCCCCGCAGGTTTTCCTGAAATATCTCTCCTTTGTGTTGCCTTTTGGAAGTACCTTTTTGAATCTTGCATTAGTAACTTACCTTTCGTAAGTTCCCTTCAGCCTTGTGCTAGCTCTCTTTGCCTTTCATTAGAAGAATATTAATTGAGATAACTTACCTTTCGTGAGTTTATATCATTACAATATGCACGAAATCACGTCTCCCCCTTGTTTCCTTTTGCACGAGTAGGGTAC
Organism: Lathyrus oleraceus; assembly: GCF_024323335.1. Classification (NCBI taxonomy): domain Eukaryota; kingdom Viridiplantae; phylum Streptophyta; class Magnoliopsida; order Fabales; family Fabaceae; genus Lathyrus; species Lathyrus oleraceus. Next base: position 451,934,821 of record NC_066583.1, read on the forward strand.
CTCTGTCAAATATTTTCATCCCGTTTGTTTAAACACTTGATGTAAGTTTGGTGAGTCTCGGGGTTTGGGTAACCATTGTTTCGAGAACTTCACCCCCGCCATTTGTGCCTGATGGGTGATATGATGTTTTCGTGCCTACTACAAGGTCCCCACCTAACAGGGCGTATCAAATCCTAGAATTTGTCTAGAAAATCCTCTCAACTCAGGTTTCACTTGGAGAAATATCTTCAGAACTTTTATGAGCATTGGTGACCTTTCGTCAAGTTCTTACCTTGTATGAGTCTATTCTATTTTTGATGTTTGCAAGCCCTCCTTGAATATTGCTTGGAGAAGATTATTGAGATAACTTACCTTTTGTGAGTTTATTTCATTGCTTTGAGCACGAAATCATGTCTCCTCTTGTTGCCTTTTGCACGAGTAGGGTACCTTTGTCAGATCTTTGCTTCCCGTTTGTTTAAATGCTTGAAATAGGTTTGGTAAGTACCGGGGTTTGGGTAGCCATTGTTTGAGAACTTCTCCCCCGTTATTGTGCCTGAGGGATGATATGAGGTTTTCATACCTATTTGCAAAGTTCCCCAGCTGTCAGAGTGTGCCAATGCCCATATTCGTCTAGCTAATCTCCTTAAGTCTAGGTTTTACCTAGCAGGTCCTGTCTCACTCTTTGTTTTGCCTTATGCAAATATTTATGACCTTATGTCCACTACTTACCTTTCGTAAGTATCCCATGCCTTTTGCATGGGATGTTTTCCCCTTCTGGATTACCTTTTGTAGGTTCCCTTTGTGCCTTTTCCATAAAAACCATTATCTCCATCTGCTTATCTTTTGTAACTTTCCTCATCCATTGGCCCGAGAATTTCTACTCCTAAACCTGCTTACCTTTTGAAAGTGACCACTACTTTTTGCCTTAGAATTTATCTCTTGCAAAGGAGTCGTTTCTACCTTTTGTATAAAATGATCTACTTTTTCACCTTTCTAATTAACCTTTCATTGAGAGATTGCTCATTACCTTTTGTATGACAAATCATATCCATCTTCATGCGCCTTCTTAACCTTCTGTTGAGAAGTTTCTCATTATCTTTCGTATGAGGAATCCTTTCCAGCTTTCTTCTTAACCTTTAGTTGAGAGATTTCTCATTACCTTTTATATGAGAAATCATATCCATCATCATGCGACTTCTTAACCCTTTGTTGAGAAGTTTCTCATTACCTTTCGTATGAGGAATCCTTTCCATCTTTCTTCTTAACCTTTCGTTGAGAGATTTCTCATTACCTTTTGTATGAGAAATCATATCCATCTTCATGAGCCTTCTTAACCCTCTATTGAGAAGTTTCTCATTACCTTTCATATGAGGAATCCTTTCCAGCTTTCTTCTTAACCTTTCGTTGAGAGATTTCTCATTACCTTTTGTATGAGAAATCATATCCATCTTCATGGGCCTTCTTAACCCTCTGATGAGAAGTTTTTTCATTACCTTTCTAATGAGGAATCCTTTCTAGCTTTCTTCTTAACCTTTCGTTGAGAGATTTCTCATTACCTTTTGTATGAGAAATCATATCCATCTTCACGCGCCTTCTTACCCCTCTATTGAAAAGTTTCTCATTACCTTTCATATGAAGAATCCTTTCCAGCTTTCTTCTTAATCTTTGATTTAGAAATATCTCATTACCTTTTGTATGAGAAATCATATCCATCTTCATGCGCCTTTTTAAGCTTTCATTGAGAAGTTTTTCATTACCTTTCGTATGATAAATCCTTTCCAGCTTTCTACTTAACCTTTCATTGAGAAGCTTCTCATTTTCCTTTTCCATGAGAAATCATATCCATCTTCATGCACCTTCTTATCCCTCTGTTGAGAAGTTTCTCATTACCTTTCTTATGAGAAATCCCTTTCACCTTTCTTCTTAACCTTTTGTTGAGAAGTTTCTCACTACCTTTTGTGCGATAATCCCCAACATACCTTGTGTCTAAGAGTTCCCGTTACCTTTTTTTATGAGAATCTCACTCCCATTTTCTTCTTAACCTTTTGTTCAGGAGTTCTGATCATATTTTTTGTGAGAAATTCGACCATCTTTCTTTTTAACCTTTTGTTTGGAAGACCATTTTTCTTGTGCTATGAAGTTGTTTCTACCTTTTGCAAACATCTTATTATTTTACCTTTGTGGAATCCTGCGGGAATACCTCGATCATCGGTTACATGCCAAAACTTGTTAGTGGAGGCAAGAATGAAAAAAGAAAAGATAAAAAGGGAGAAAAAAAGAAGAAGAAAAAAAGAAAAGGGAAAGAAGAAACAAGAGAGGAGCTAAGAGAAAGACGAAAAAATCATCAATCGTACTGCATTAGCATATTGCATATGTCATGCATACCTAACCTCCCATATACCCATTTACCCAAATAACTTTTCAATCCCTAGCAACTGCCTTGCACAAAAGCCAATTTGTCCATCCTATACCCGCTAGTGGAGGCTTTCTTTATGACCTATCTTCATTTTTCATTCATTCTTGGTTTGAAATTTTTTCGATATTTTTGTATTTAATCCTCTCCTACCTTGAATGTCCAGAAGTTGTTACTATCCGTACATTCATGTCTGAGAAGATTAAATAGGGGCAACTTTCATACCCCAAAATTCACCCTACCATTCACAAGTTTCATCTAGGTCACAAACCCTAATCCTTTGTATATCTTCATATCATTCATATCATCTGCATAACCATGTTCAATATAAGAGGATAAATATCTTAGATTTTGAGCTGTGTGCTTGTACCTAGTGGAGGCTACGGTTTCCCTACAACTAGAGGTGGATCAAAGTATCAAAATCCAATTGGAGGTATCTCTTGAAGCTTGTGTATATGCTCAACATTGGGGATTCAACTTTGATTTCTTGTTGGATTCTATAAACCTTAATCATGTCCATAGCCCTAATTCTATCTGATGCTCCTTCCTACCACGAGTCTTGATTTTCTTGCTTGGTAAAGGGTTCACTCAATAATCTTTAGGGAATGGCCATTCATGTTGCTCCCTTAGTTTTGGTTCCACTAATTTCATGCTCTCACATATGCATCTTATGTATTCTTATGACCACTAGTTATAGTCCAAATCCATAGCCCAACAACTTTCATCTGATCATCTCCTCATGCCTAGCCCATAACTTGTTCATGTTTCGTTTAGATTCATTTCACCGGGTCAATGGTCACAAATCCACTTCATGTAATCGGTGTTTGATCCATGGGTCTTGGGTCATGTCATATTCTTTGTTCATTTTTCCCTTTGTTGGGTCTATGGTTCATTCACAAGTGATATCCATTTATTCAAGATTAGTGGTTTATTTCAAGTCATGTTCATAGTTCATTTACAATCCATGTCTAAATCATACATTTCAAGTTCATACCAAAATTCATCCATTACAATATCAAAATCATGCAAGATTTCATTCAAATATCCATTAAATTTCATTGCATTATCCCTTACATGAAAAAGTGCAAAATTTGGAAAACTTGACCAATTGTTGACTTTGGTCAACCAGTTGACCAAAGTCAACCACCTACCTAAAAACCATTTTAATCATTTTCGTAGACCATATACCATTCATTATTTTGAACCTTTATTATCAAGTCATAGATCCATTATTTCTTATAAATCACAATTCATGTTCATTTTAAAAGCCCTTTACATTACATGAGCCTTGTTCATTTTCATTACAACCAAAAACCAATTTCCATTACAACCATTCATTCCATACATTTTCAAATACCAATCTTTCCAACAATTCAATTTTACATTAAACCAAGTTCAGATTACAAAACCAAATCCATGCTATTTCTAAGGTACATTACAAATTCCATTTTGTTCTACATAGCCATATTACATACATTTCCAAAATCACAAAGCAAGTTCCAACAAGCCACTTTCAAGCTTTGTCCATCCATCTTCATGTATGCCCATCCTACAAAACGAATGCCAAAATAATACATCATTATGCATATCATATACTACTCATAGCCATTTTCAATTCACAAACTAACAACCAAGAAAACTAGCATTTCTACCAAACATCTCAAGGTCATTTCAAGCCTAACATAAACCTAGAAAAACAAGCCATTGTAGTTAAGTTCACAACTTACTCATTAACCTCACTAAATGAAAATGAAAAATAACTACTTCCAATTACTCTAACCATTTCTTAACATCACCAAAAGAACCTATAGAACACAACCGAGTAGAGGCATTTTTCATTTCAAGGTTCACTAACCAATTTCACTCTCATTTCTCTTTCAAAATCCACCAACTAATGAAGACTTCTACAACATGGCAACGCATCATCCGACTTGGTGCAGTATGTGCCAATGCAGAATGGATGCCATACTCTCCCTCTTAAGTTGTTATACATGAAAGTAGGTGTAAGACCCCAATTTTCCCCCTAAGATCCCTCATGCAATTTCATCATATGCATTAGCATTGGGATCATACCTTGGCATCCTCCTTACACCTTGTTCATTGGGTTTATTTTGGGAGAGATCACCAAGCACTATGTGATTGTATCATACTTGTATATTATCATTTTACTAACCAAAATACCAAAAATATGTCTTTGCATTTGCCTAACTCTTTTGTAGGTAGGGCATGATCATCATTGATCTATCAAGTCCATATCTAGGGTTTAAGACCCTCATAGCTAAGAGCACAACCAAGGATTGTTTCACAATATCTCAAAGCATCATATATGAGTCCCAATTGTAGCGGGGTATTCGTTACCATTAGAGATATTGACTAAATCTAAGGTAAATCATACAAGTCGAGTCGCCACCGCACTTCTATTTATCCAAAGAAATGGTTAGAAAGCAAACAAAAACCTAAAAGTTTTATCGAATCAAAAACTAGTAAAAGAGACAGAGATCTGGGTAAGGGGGTTGGTTATGTGATGGGAAGGTGTTAGGCACCCAAAACATCCTAGGTAGTCCTAGGGAGCCCTTTTCACATTGGTTGTAAAGGTTGGTGTTTTGTAAAAATTTATTTGTGCAAACATGATTGAAGGGATGAGAAAAGAATATACAAGTTTATTTACATTTTTTGTGTTTCGATGGATGAACCCATTGCCTACGTACCATCTTTAAAAAAAAGAGTAGGATCAAAACCTTGTAGTTCGGGGTAAAAATCTCAAAATGAGTTGGTGAATTGATTGGTCCAAAAGCCTTAAGGTCTTTTGTTATCCAAGGGAGAAAACTCAACCAAAAGCCACAAATCCACCATGTTAGGATAGTTTCAACATGCTAGTGAGGGGTTAACCCTATAATAAGCAAGGAAGACTTATTGTTCATCACTAAGGATAAAGCTGAGTATTACATCTACCTCAAGGATAACTCAAACCTAATGGCTAAAGGTTATGAAAAAGTTTTGATTAAGAAAGTGGCCATTGAAACCACAAGAAGATATTTGAATGGGTTATATTTACCAATGAAAAGTATGTAAAAAATATGGTCAAAGTTGGCTTAGAAGTTTAATTCAAAATAAGTATTATAAAGAGAAAGTTTGAAAATCAAAAGCATAAGGCTTAGGTTTCTAATGTTGAAAACAAGTGTTAATGTTTGCACAAAAGTTTTGGCTTGGGTTAGAGTGGAGAGAAGAAGAAGAAAGGCTAGATCCTAAACATACAAGACTTAAGGGATAAAGAATAAGACCACAAGTGGAGTTCCCTTCTTGAGATCATATTGATGATCCAAGTAGCTCCCATCCTTTGGAATAAGCAATCACATAAGCCTAAACTCAAGCAATCAATAATCAATGAATTCTTGGACAAGGCTCCTCAAGGTCTTGGATTCCTCTCTCTTGGATGCTCATGGTAATGGTTCCTCAATTTGGCTCAAGTGGGAATCCCTAGCACAAAGAAACACACACATCAAAAGGTTACGTTTACAAATCAAAGAATGGACAAGAGGGAGTTTAGAATATGGTCCTTCCAATGTTCATCTTCAAGTTTTAAGCATTCTAAAGGCATGAGGCCTAGTTGCTCTTTGACGTTTATAGCACTCTAAAGGCATGAGGCCTAGTTTCTCTTTGACTCCATTTTGCATAGGGAAAGTCCTAAAGTCTAAGTCCTTTTTGTCCAATTCTTTGCATTTGGTTCACAACAAACAGACAAACACAAGCACAAAAGATATATATACAATTATGTGCTCAAGTGAGCAAAAGGCAAATTGCATTAACATAAACATGTGCTCAAGTGAGCAAAAGAAAAATCAAATGGATAATATGTGCAAGAATAGTAAATTGCATAAAAATAAAGAGCAAAAAGTAAATGTTAATTGTTAATGGTTAGAGTTAGTAGTTAGTGTGCCATAAGGCAAATTTAGCGCTATGTTAAGCAATCGTAATTGGACTTATGTAGAAGTCACAACTATCTAAGGCCGGTCAATAATAATGTAGGCAACAACACAAGTTAGAAGTCTTGATTAGTGAACCAAGTTTCAACAACTTGTCATGCCAGAAAGAAGAAGAGAATTGATCTTGTATTGGTTTAAGTCTTTTGCATGATTTAGGAAGCAACCTATCCTATATCCAAAGCCATTCACTTGATCATTTGATCAAGATGAATTAGATTTGAATCAAGAAAGATTAAACCTCCTTAATCAATGCTAACTTATCAACCTTCAACTCATTGATCAAAAAGAAGAAAGAAGAAGAAGAAGATGAATAATGGAAAATGGAAAAGGAAAGAATAAAGTGCATTAAGATGGAATAAAATGTACCAATCAACAAGTGTTGACCAATGACATTGAGGATCATGGTCAAACAATAAAAAAAACAGAAGTGAGATGATGATTGGAGGTCAAGAAATGAATAAAAATATTTTTGGCATTTTTAATATTCAAAATAAAATTGAATTAAAATAATAAAGGAAGGTCAAACTTCAAAATCACTTCAAATCAACCTTGGAAGGTCCAAGTGATTTATCCCAAGTTCAACAAGGTCAAACAAAGTTTGACAATTTTTTTTAGCATTTTTAAAAGTCAGAAACTATTTTTAATCAATAAAAAATGAATAAAAAATAACCTAATTGAACTAAAATCTCAAATAAATCTCAAATCAATTAGAAAATTGATGAGAATATTTTTCATAGATCCATCATCATTCAAATAGGTTAGGAAAATATTTTTGTATTTTTTGAATATTGAAAACTATTTAAAATGAATTAAAAATAACCAGAAAAGAGAAAATTCACAAAAAATGTCAAATGACAAAATAAAAAATATTAAAAATCATTTTTAGAAACTAGAATTTAAATGGAGAAGAATGCAATTGGTCCCATATTTTTTGGAATTAAAATGAAGAAGTTATGAATTTTTGAAATAAAAGGGAATTAAAGAAATAAAATCAGAAATTAAGAAAAGTAAAAAAAACAAGGAGCGTCTGATCAAGCCTCATTAATTGACGTGGCTGATCAAACGCTCCAGAAGCGCGTTTCCACCATACGTCCAAATCAAAGAGAAACACAAGGTGTTAAAATAAGTCATATGAAGCAAAGGCCAGGATTAGATCGTGGTCAATGGATCCAAGGGCCATGAGGCCATCCACGTGTGGAAGGTGGTGGAAACCACCGTCTTCTCCGGTGAGAAGCCAAAATCCGGCCACCAGTTGCAGGTTTTAAAACCTCAACCAAACCACACGATCCTTATATCAAAATGAAGCTAGGGTGATGTACATCACCCCTGTACCATTGGTTTCTCCTCTAGATCCTCATAGAGAGAGAAATCAGAGGGAGAAAATCATGGTGTTCATACTGAACTTCATGGATTTCAACAATTGAGCACTCAAAATAATTGCCTCTATGAAGAGGACTTCAGACAACACAATAGCCAGGCAAATGGATCAAAGATTAATGAGTTTCGAAGAAAAAACCAGTTGAAGAGAACCTTTGAATTGTGGTGATCTGAGCTTGCTTCCTTGCTTCCTTTGGCCAAACAGAGCTTCAATGGATTATGAGAGGGATGTCTAGGAACTTTAGATCTAGAAATTCAACCAGATTTAGTTGAATTTCAGATCTGAGAAATTTGAATGAAAAAGAAATAGTTCCTTTGGTGGGAGGTTTGGTTTTCAATTCAGCAGCATTTCAGGTTGATTCATGGATGGCAATTGAATGGAATGATGCTTCTATTTATAGATGGAGAGGCAAGGCAAGTGTGATCAAACTCATGTTCATGAAATTGGATCCTCCATGCATGGGCCTGTACAGGCGCATGGAGGGCCCAAAAGCAAGTGCAAATGCAAGCTGGTATCATACCAAATTGAAATGGACGTGTACTCTGAGCTGCAATGGCTTGTGCATGGATATTTAACATGAAATCCATAATTGGTCATAAAACCTCAAGTCTTCGAAAATGCCATTTGCCAAATCCAAACATAAGCATGTGAGTAATGGTTGGAAAGGTCTTGATGTAAGGAACAAATGTTATGTTGGGCAAAAATCCATTTGAGGTGTGGAAATTTGTGAATTTTGAGTTTAAAGTGTAAGGTGCAAAACATGTAAAGGTAAGGTTTCCAAATTTGGCCAATGTTCAAGCCCCTCTGTTATCAATGATGCAAGCCTCAAATGAAAAAACTTTCAACATAAAAGTTGTAGATCTTCTCAAGACAATCAAGCCCCTCTGTTTTCACATGTATTTCCTTTGAGAGTTTGAGATTTTGTTCAACATAACATTTGAAGTAGACATATTAAGCTTTCCAATTCATTTGAGGCCGCCTCAAAATCATAAAAAATGAATGCGTTATGTCCTTGGGAAGTTGACCCAAAATTAGGGTTTCAGTCAAAATGACCTATAATGTCTTGGAATGGATGATGACCTTCCAAGCTTCAAATCAATTTTTGATGAACATGAAAGTTGTTCATATTGTCCTTAAGAACATTGTTGCTTTTGGGGTCATCTCCATTTGACCAACACATAAAACGTTAGGTCTCAGTGCATTTCAGGATAGTCAGATGAATTGACTGATCAACTTCTCAAGTCAAAAACTCATATCTTGATGAATTGATGATTGAGGACACTCAAATAAGCTCGAATATTCATGAAATGATGAATTAAAGAACTTCCCTTGATTGTATTTGGCCATGGGCTAAGGTTGCTTCATGAGCAAGGCATTGTGGTATGTATATGAATTAGGGCTTCCTTGAGAAACAAAACTCAAACCATTTTACTTGCTTTGATCAAAATGATGAATTGAGATACTAGGAAGGAATATTTGATGGATGAGGGCTTTGGGAACCATTACCATGCTTGCTTTCATCCTCTCTTGATCATATCTTTGCACAAATGATTTCCTTGAAGCTCTTGACCTTGTGATTGCTCAAGCTACAAACAAAAGATGTTAGTGACATATTTTTGTGCTTTTGGTTAGTAAACAAAAATGAAAAGCAATAATATACAATTCAAGCATGCTTGGTGATCTCAAACCACTCAAGAAGTCCCACCCAAAGGCAAGGGAAACCAAGATGCTTATGATCCTTGAGGCTTTGCAAATGCAATGTTATGATGCCATGAGGGATTTTAGGGACAAAATTGGGGTCTTACAGATGCCCTTATTTAAGGTCATTCTAGCCGGAGAAGTGAAGGTTAAAATCTTCGTCTCGACGGGGTAGAATGGGCTTAAATAATAACAAAGAGACGAATTTTGGTCCCTAAGAGACCTCATGATGCACATGTATGTATGCAAAAGATAATACTCTATGGAGATATGTGTCCACAAAGAAGAAAAGAAATCAGGAGAAACTGATAATCCACATGAGTAATTTACTCCATGGGACAGAGACCCTAAGGACTCTCATGGGGATAGAAGAGAGGAGTAAATTGCGTGAGCAGGGCACGACTCAAAACTTGGGGAGCAGAAATCAATGGGAAGACCCGAGCTGACTCTAGGCGCGTTTATTGGGGAATATGCCAATACATCATAAATTATCCATAATGGATACTTCGGATAAAAATCTAGACTCAGGCTGGGAAAATCCACTAAGGGACCTCGCTGGGGAAAACCCAAACAAAACTCCTCTGAGGAAGCAACATGATGAGGTATTACCGGTTACTGGGTAATAAGCTCAAAGAGACATGTGATCTGAACACCGGTATAAGGGTTTGAGAACAACATGCTCGGGAAGAATGAATATCTAAGACCGGTATAAAGGTGAGAGATATCAAACATCCGAAATCATCTGAGGAAGGCCTAACAAAGGTACGCTTCGGCTCAGGAAAATCTGACTCCACAGGGGACAAAAAGTCATAATAGGGAGCAGGGAGAAAGGAACACCAGAGATACCGGTTACTGGGCATATAATAGGTGACTAACCAACGCGTGAATTAGGGAATATTCCCAAGATACTCATCATCCAAAAGAGGGCTAAAAGCAAACTCAAATATAGGATGGACATTCGATTCCAAAAAAAGGATACGAATCTTACTCGACTGGGGAAAAAGGTTCCGACCAAAGAGTGCATGAGACATATTATCTATTACCGTCAGAACATAGATAACATACTCGCATGGAAGATTATCTACAACCGATTAGTGGGTTAATGAAGGATAAATCGACCGACAAAGAAAGGCATCGGGATACCGAAACTAGGTATATAATGATGACCAATCCAGGAAAGAAACAATCGTCACCCAAAACAAAGGGTAGACGAGATGATTTGCTGGGGATAAATTTCTTGATCATAGCAAATACCCAAAATATGATGGAGTATCAACACCGAGTATTGGATAAAGATAATCGTCAAGGAGGGGATTACATCTACCGGATACTGGGTAGAAAACCACGGAGAAGTAACCGTCATCGATTAGGATGAACAAAAGGTTAACTCTGCAAGGAGATAAAATAGTAGGGTTTACAACTACCGGTATAAGGGTAGAGAATCACAAAAATAGGACTTACAACCACCGGTATTAGGGTAGAAGGCCACAGACTTCGTCGGGGATAAGATGAATAATGACTGGTTACTGAGCAATCATTCAATTACACCACAGGGGAGTGCAAGCAAAAACCACGAGAGGCCAGTCTAGGGTCAAACTAGATAGGAACGATGAAATAAAGCTTGTCCCTATGAGGATATAACTCAATGAGGAACTCCATCCCAATATATGTGTTGTAACGAAACAGAAGCAACCACCATCCATGAGGGTATAACTCCGTGGGGAATATGGAAAGAAAGATGAACACTTTCTACTTATGGGGGTGACCTTATATGGAGAGATCAACCACCAACATCTGCTTGGGGAACATAACGCCCTCAAACAAGAGATAACAAACAAAGGTATATGTCAAACAAATGCGACATGATCGTTATCAATATGGGCATATGTATGGTTTATGTATGATGAATGCTGACAAACAGGCATTTCTAACACAAGCAGGTCCAACGAACAAGTATACAAACATCCGGTACTACATCTCAAGAGAGAAAACCAGGACCGCAAAGTTCTCCGCAGGGGAATGAGCAAAACATGCCAGCTGGGGGCAAAGATCATCAAGATCCGCCATAGAAACACTCTACCGAGGAAATCATCAGAGGGGATCATGGAACTCTGTAGGGAAGAACCACCAAATCAGAACTTTCCAAGGGTCATCAAACATTGTCCCAAATAATGAGATCACATCCGCTGAGGAGGAAGAATCACTATTCTGCTGAAAGAAGGAGGGATGAATAAATCCTCCCAACACTCCGCTAGGGGAAGAAGCCACAAAAGGCTCAGGAGGAAGAGTACACCAACATGCCAGGAATAGGAACAAACTGCCTTACCCTGTCAAGAATCTTACCATCTTTGGGAGAGCACTGAAGACATCCTCAGTATCCCCTCATCTTCGTGAATGTTCACTTTGTTTGAAAACAAATTATGAAAGATATGAATAAAACAATGATATTTTTTGAATTAAAACATGCAAAACATTTGTTTGAATAGAAACAAGTAAGAGTGCAAATAATTGGATAAAGGCTCAAATTTATTTGATGGAATGGTAGCCTGCAAATGGAAAGAATCCATAGATCTTTTCACATTTGAAATTGGTGATATATTGGAAAAGGGCTACATTGAACATAATTACCATTTCTCCACCAATTCTGATTCTGATGTATTTGCAGTTTCAGTTGATGATGACTGAGCGAGAATCTGTGACGGATGACAGTTTTAGAACAAAGTCTTGTCAGGATGCAGTTACTTGCCAAATCCCTATTTTTTGCCTAGATTGCCCCGGGGTGAGGTACTCAATCTAGCGGGATACATATATTCATTTTTTTTCATGTCTCTAACTTTTTCCTGGATCGCCTTTTCAGGTTTTCAATCCACCGAGACGCTCCTTTTTGCCTAAGCCGCCCTTTCAGGTTTTCAACTTAGCGAGCTATTCTGTTTTTATTTTTAAGCGAAGTATTTCTTGACTGCATCTGAATTCACAGGATGAGTGAAATCTTCCCCATCCATAGTTGTAGGTATTAATGCACCGCCTAAGAAGGCAATCTTAACAACATATGGACCTTCATAGTTTGGAGTCCACTTTCCCCTGGAATCGATGGCGAAAGACAAGACTTTCTTGAGCACAAGGTCACCTTCTCGGAACACACGAGGCTTGACCTTCTTATCAAAGGATTTCTTCATTCTTTGCTGATATAACTAACCGTGGCACATGGCAGTCAATCTCTTCTCTTCGGTCAAATTTAACTGGTTATAAAGACTCTGAACCCATTCAGCATCAATCAACTTGGCTTCCATCAAGACTCTCATTGATGGGATCTCCACCTCTACTGGGAGCACAACCTCCATGCCATAAACGAGAGAGAAAGGGGTTGCCCCTGTTGAAGTGCAGATGGATGTACGGTATCCATGCAAAGCAAATGGCAGCATCTCATGCCAATCTTTATACGTGACAACCATCTTTTGGATAATCTTCTTGATATTCTTATTGGCAGCCTCAACAGCCCCATTCATCTTGGGTCTATAAGGGGAAGAATTATGATGTGAAATCTTGAACTCACTACATAGCTCTTTCATCATTTTGTTGTTCAAGTTAGATCCATTATTTGTAATGATCTTATCTGGCACACCATATCGGCATATGAGTTGATTCTTGATAAACTTCACAACCATCTGCCTGGTCACATTTGCATATGACGTGGCTTCAACCCACTTAGTGAAGTAATCAATTGCTACGAGAATAAATTTGTGTCCATTGGACGCTTTCGGCTCTATCATGCCAATCATGTCGATTCCCCACATGGAGAAGGGCCAAGGTGACGAGATCACATTTAAAAGTGTAGGAGGGATATGAATCTTATCCGCATAAATGTGACACTTATGGCATTTCTTCACGTATTTGCAGCAGTCAGACTCCATTGTCAGCCAATAGTAGCCTGCTCTCAACATCTTTCTAGCCATGGCATGTCCATTGGAATGAGTACCAAATGAACCCTCATGGACCTCAGTCATCAACAGATCTGCCTCGTGTCTATCCACGCATCTGAGCAGCACCATGTCAATGTTTCTCTTGTAAAGTACATCATCATTGAGGTAGATACTTCCTGATAGTCTCCTCAGAGTCTTCTTATCTTTTACAGATGCCCCATATGGGTAAATCTGGCTCTGGAGGAAACACTTGATATCATAATACCACGGCTTATCATCTTTTACTTCTTCTACCGCAAACACATGAGTTGGTCTATCTAAGCGCATCACAGTGATATTGGGAACTTCATTCCAAAGTCTTACCACAATCATTGAAGCAAGTGTAGCAAGATCATCTGCCATCCGATTCTCATCTCGAGGAATATGATGGAAGTCAACCTCAGTAAAGAATATTGAAATCCTCCTCGCATAATCCCTATATGGAATGAGGCCAGGCTGATTCGTTTCCCATTCACCCTTAATCTGATTAACAACGAGGGCCGAATCACCATAAACATCAAGATGCTTAATCCTTAGATCAATGCATTCCTCCAACCCCATAATACAGGCTTCATAGTCAGCCATATTATTCGTGCATTTGAAAGTTAACCTTGTTGTAAAAGGAAAACGTGTGCCCTGAGGAGTAATAATCACTGCCCCAATACCATTTCCATATTGATTTACAGCGTCATCAAACACCATACTCCATTTGGAACCAGGCTCTGGCCCTTCATCGAGTGTAGGTTCATCACAATCTTTCATTTTCAAATACAGAATTTCCTTATCTGGGAAATCATACTGAACGAACTGATAATCTTCGATCGGCTGGTGTGCCAAGTGGTCAGCCAAGATACTACCTTTAATATCCTTCTGAGCTCGATATTCAATATCATACTCAGATAACAACATCTGCCAACGGGCAATCCTCCCTGTTAAAGCAGGTTTCTCGAAGATATACTTGATTGGATCCATTCTAGATATCAACCAAGTCGTATGATTTAACATATACTGGCATAAGCGCTTAGCAGCCCAAGCCAGAGAACAACATGTTTTCTCAAGCGTTGAGTATCGAGACTCGCAATCAGTAAACTTCTTACTCAAATAGTATATTGCATACTCTTTCTTTCCTGATTCATCCTGCTGACCTAGGACACAGCCCATAGAGTCTTCAAGCACAGTCAGATACAAAATCAAGGGTCTCCCTTCCACAGGCGGAGACAGAATAGGAGGCCCAGACAAATACTCTTGAATACTGTCAAAAGCTTTCTGGCAATCCTCGGTCCAATCATGGGATTGATTTTTCCGGAGGAGCTTGAATATTGGCGCACATGTGGCAGTCATGTGGGATATGAATCTGGAAATGTAATTCAAGCGGCTAAGAAAGCCTCGAACTTGCTTCTCAGTTTTGGGCGCAGGCATCTCTTGTATTGCTTTGACCTTGGCAGGATCAACCTTAATACCTCTTTCACTAACGACAAAGCCCAATAACTTGTCGGAACGGACTCCAAATGTACACTTGTTGGGATTCAGACGAAGCTTGTACTTCCTTAAACGCTGAAAAAGCTTCAACAGGTGTTCTACATGTTCAACTTCCGTTCTCGACTTAACAATCATATCATCAACATATACCTCGATCTCCTTATGCATCATATCATGAAACAAGGTAGTCATAGCTCGTTGATACGTGGCTCCGGCGTTCTTCAAACCGAAGGGCATCACTCGATAACAGAATGTTCCCCAAGGTGTGATGAATGTTGTCTTCTCCATATCCTCGGGTGCCATTTTGATCTGATTATATCCGGAAAATCCATCCATAAATGAGAAGACTTTGAATTTAGCTGTATTATCTACCAACATATCAATATGTGGTAGTGGAAAATCATCTTTCGGACTAGCTTTATTCAAGTCTCTATAGTCCACACACATCCGGACTTTTCCATCTTTCTTAGGCACGGGCACAATATTGGCCACCCATTGAGGATATGTAGAAGTCACAAGAAACCCCACATCAATCTTCTTCTGAACTTCTTCTTTGATCTTCACTGCCATATCAGGATGAGTTCTTCTGAGCTTTTGCTTTACAGGCACACACTCAGGCTTCAAAGGT
Organism: Lathyrus oleraceus; assembly: GCF_024323335.1. Lineage (NCBI taxonomy): Eukaryota > Viridiplantae > Streptophyta > Magnoliopsida > Fabales > Fabaceae > Lathyrus > Lathyrus oleraceus. The sequence goes on from NC_066583.1 coordinate 451,950,338, forward strand.
AAGAAATGTTGCACGATATCAGTATCTAGACCAGGCATGTCTTCGTATGACCAATCGAAGACGTCAACGTATTCTCGTAGCAACTCCATCAACCCCTTCTTAACAGATTCTTCTAGGAGTGCCCCAATCTTCACTTCTCGCACACAATCCTCAGACCCCAAGTTGACTGTCTCCAGATTCTCAAGATGCGGCTGAAGGATCTTCTCTTCATGCTCAAGTAGACGGGTAATCTCGTCAGGAATCTCGTCAACATCATCTTCTTCCGCCTTAAATACCGGGAACTCAAAGTTGGGAGATGGTGTTGGATCATTATGTTCAATAAGTTTGATCAACCTGCATAATGATTTTGAATAAAAAGAGATTTTAGAATTCAAACAAGGCAAATCATCATGCAGATGAAAAGATTGATTTTATTCTTATTTTTAGGGTTTTATGTGATCACCAATTTCATGCAAAAAGCAAAAAGGGAAAATAATAGGAAAAACAAACATTTAACATGAATTTATTGAATGAAAATATCATTGCATTTATGCGCAAACAATGTCATCACTCCTCCTTTTGGCATGGGAGAAGGGTTTTCAAACACAATGAACATTACTTTGACTTATGGATAACTGTTGGAATATCCACAGCGACCCAATTATTGCAGATCCCTCCAGGGATGATGATGTTGCCAGAATCCTCTTCGTCCTCTTCCAAAACGGCAGCAGCCTCTTCGCCTTAACCAGCGTGGATGAAACCTCCACTCTTGAACAGACCTTGCTCGTTGAAGACCCCAGAAGAATAGCCTATGCCAGCCCGGGATTTGTTGTCTTGCAACTTGATCATTTGCCCCAATCCAGCAGTTACACCATGCTTAATGGCTAACTTCGCATCTTTATAGGAAGCAAATGAAGGAATTCTCTTCTCAACAGGTTCAGCAATAGATAAAGCTTGGAAGGGAGTTCCAACTTCATCCTCAGCATCTATATATGAGAAGGAAGACAAATGGCTAACCAGGAGAGCCTTTTCTCCTCCTACCACTACCAGCTTCTTATTCTTCAAGAATTTCAGTTTCTGGTGTAGGGTGGATGTCACGGCGTCAACCTCGTGAATCCATGGTCTGCCTAGGAGACAGCTATACGATGGGTGAATATCCATAACTTGGAAAGTAATTTGAAAATCACTTGGTCCGATTTTGACTGGGAGATCAACCTCTCCAATCACAGTTTTGCGAGATCCATAGAAAGCCTTCACAACTACTCCACTCTGCCTCATAGGAGGCCCTTGATATGACAACTTCCCGAGAGTGGTCTTTGGCAATACATTCAATGATGACCCAGTGTCCACCAACACATTGGACATGGCGTCGTCTTTGCAGTTCATAGATATATGAAATGCCAAGTTGTGGTTTCTTCCCTCCTCGGGGAGATCAGAGTCACAAAAACTCAGATTGTTACAAGTGGTGATGTTTGCAACAATGCTATCAAACTGCTCTATCGTGACGTCGTGATCTACGTACGCCACATCCAACACCTTCTGCACAGCTTCCCGGTGTGGTTCTGAATTCAATAATAGTGATAATACAAATATTTTGGATGGCGTTTGTAGAAGCTGGTCTACAACATTATACTTGCTCCTTTTGATGAGCCTCAGCATCTCATCACAATCTTCTTTCGTATTGCCACTCGGGCCAGCAGAAAGAGGAGTTTTCAATACGGAGGGCTTAACAACAAGTTCCAGATTCGGAGCGCTCATAGCATTCCCAATCGGGCGTTCAACAAAATCAGGATCGACGCTTCCTCGAGCATCAGCTTGAGGCTTCAACGGGGCTGAAAACACACGACCGCTACGGGTCAAACCGCTAACATCAGCAATATTAACGACAGATGAAGAGGGCAAGGGCACTTCTTTCCCATCGTCTACTACTACAACATTGTAGCTATAAGGAACCGCCTTCTCGGAAGAGTAAGGTACGGGTCCGGCTGGCTTAATAGTCAGAGCTGGGGAAACCTTTTGCTTGCTACCGTCATACTTGATGACAACAGGCTCAGGTATCCGAAATACCGGAGAAATTACGTTGACTTCGGGCTCATCTTCATCAACATTTCTATTTTGAAGGATCTCGATGACTCCTTCATCCAACATCTCTTGAACATCTCTGCGCACCTGGCGACATCCTCTCTGATTAACAGAACAGACTCTACATCTATCATGGTCATGTTCATAATGACTATAGTCACACAACAAGCGATGCAACTCAACCAGCGATTGTCGGATATGGCTGACATATTTAACTTTGTATTTGCCAGGACAACCCTGAACCATATTAACAGACTTCCTATGCTCGAGCAATGGGTTCTTCTTCACATTCGAACCTACGTCCTCGAAAAACAAAATCCCACTTATCACAAGGTCTTGCACCTTGGTCTTCAGGGGATAACAGTTCTCCACATCGTGTCCGGCAGCACCGGATGATACACATAATGAAGCTCAGGCTTGTACCACCACTTGGGGTTAGCAGGTACAGCGGGAGGGTCTCGCAGAGTGATCAACTTTCTATCGATCAGCGATGGATAGAGTTCAGCATAAGTCATCGGAATGGGATCGAAGGTGACCCTCTTCCTCTCATAGTTGGTGTCGGCATTGTTGTTGTTATTTCGAGGCTGATAGGCCTGCTGTTGCGGACGCTGTTGTTGTTGCTGATATTGCTGAGTTTGCGGTTGTTGATAATGTTGAGCTTCCCTGAAAGCAGGTGCTATATGAGCCACCTGATGCTGATTGTTTATTGGGCGAGCGATCTTCCTCTTCACAGAGGGTCTTCTTTTGACATGGGAAGACACAACATGTGCCTCTCCCTCCTTCTTCTTTGCAAAGCTTCCATATCTCTTTGCTGAAGAGCCTTCCTCTCGAGTTAAACGTCCTTCACGGACCCCCTCTTCCTGTCTCATTCCCATATTCACCATCTCGGTGAAATCTGACGGAGCACTGGCTATCATCCTCTCGTAATAAAACGAGCTCAAGGTCTTCAAGAAGTTCTTGGTCTTCTCTTTCTCTTCTAATGGTGGCACTATCTGAGCTGCCAATTCGCGCCACCTCTGGGCGTACTCTTTGAAGGTCTCTTTCTCTTTCTGCGACATTGCCCTCTTCGAACTCTCCTAACCCATGTACCACTGGAGAGCGGCACCGGACAAACTGTCCTGGAAATAATGGATGAGCAGTTGGTCGTTATCAGTCTGCGTTGACATCTTGCGAGCATATATCACAAGATGGTTGAGTGGACATGTATTTCCCTTATACTTCTCGAAGTCAGGCACTTTGAATTTAATAGGGATCTTCACATTAGGCATAAGGCACAACTCAGCAACACTCTTACCAAAGAGGTCCTTCCCCCTCAAAATCTTCAGTTCCTTACGGAGCACAAGGAATTGGTCTTTCATATCGTCCATCTTCTCATAAACGTCTGGGCCCTCAGATGGCTCAGAATGATAGATGATATCTTCGACCCTTGGTAAAGTGTGCACGATAGGAGGTGGCACAGAAAGGACCGGGCTAGATGCCGGCATAGAAGCAAGAGTTGGAGCAAAACCCTCTGGCATAAAGTTTGTGGGCATTCCCCAAGGGAACCCGGCTGGCATAGATGACGCAAAATGAGTTGTTGCAGTAGGCACAGTAGAAGTTACGATCTCAGAGATGACCGTCCTCTGGGGAGGAGTTGCAGGTGTTGGAGAAGACTGTCTCTGAGCGGCCAAGAATGACTCCATCAGGGCATTCAATCTGGCTACCTCCTCTTTCAGCTCACGGTTCTCTTGTTCCAAGTGATCCATCAGTCTCAAAGAATTGGCTCTGGTGTAGTACCGGTGAGTCAGCTTGTCTTTAAAATAGATGAAGAACACAGAGTTAGACCAAAGGACAAGAAGCCTGGAACAAAACCTGCTTATGCACATGATGCATGCAATGCTTGTGCATATGATTTGTTTTTTTTATTTCAAAGGAACTTTAGAGTTCTACTTGCGAATTTTGGGAAATATTACATTTTTATCACTTATGGAAACATCTCATCAATAATATCTGGAAAATATTTTCACACCAAAGAAATACAGTATTGGTAACCAAGATACAATATAAGAGGAAAGGAAAAAGACCATGCTATGGATCCCTAGAAACAATCGTCTAAAGCTCAGGAAAAAAAGATGCACGAAGCCTCTTCACCTCCTCCTCATAGGCTGCCTCCATATCTGCCTTCTCCTTGGCGAGTCGATCGTACTTCCTCTTCCAAAACATGGAAGACTGAGGAAGTAGAGAAGTCCATGCATCATTAGATCATCAATAACCTGATGCTCGAGAAACTCAATCAAAGCGTCCTTTTCCTTAATCTGCTGAAGCAACTCTTCTCGTTCATGGATCCAAGCACGTGAGCAGTCCTCGTCTCTCAACTCCTCTACTCCTTGGTCAAGGAGGGTTGAAGGCCCAACCATAACCAAAGGTGTAGGTCTCAGATACTCGTAAGGCATGAGGTACTCAGACGCTCTCTTCCTAACCCAAGCAGTGTATGGTTCCAAAGCGACACAATTCTTAGGACCCAACTCATTCCTTCCTTTCCTATGAATCTTGCGCCAAGCGCGGCGAATCCTACTCTTCAAGCCTTGGGGATCTTTACCCTCCTGAAAGAACACACCCTCTAACAGAATGTTATTGGGTTTATCCTTTATGGGGAACCTAAGCTGACGACGCGCCAAAACAGCGTTGTAGTTAATCCCACCACATGTACCAAGAAGAGGTACATTGGAGAATTTACCACAAGAGTCGAGAATCTGCACACCATCATACACACGGTTGTACCAAGAGATATCATCATTAGTGAGAGACATAAGTCTCGTGGACCACCGTAGATGTAACACCCTTCTAAAATACCCCAAATTTAAATTAAAACAACAATTACAAAATCAGAGTAGATATGCAATTAAGGGTGTCACACTTGACACTTCACACCATTCACCAAAATAGTTTGTCATGCTCATTTATTAATCAAAATAAGATATTGCACAATTCGCAGCGGATATGCAAACCATGTAACACATTACATGTAAAACTGTTCAACAACCAACAATGAAAACAAGTAAAACATCCCGTCCCGATGTTACATATACCAGAGCATGACCCACTAAGGAACTACACTAGACTCCAAGCCTAGCTTCTACTCAATCACTGCTCGTTACCTGAAACATAGTTGTAAGGGTGAGTTCCTCAGTCGATATAATAAGCATTATAAAATATCATGTAATGCTAAGTAAATTAACACATTCATCACCCTAATCAGATCACACATTCAGCAACGGCAACATCAACTCAAAATCATAATCATACTCAACCCAACACAAAACACACGTATAATATTGGAATACATCCATTCATATTATACGCCATACATACATTATGCAATGAGACTCAATGCATGCGGTACCGACTATTCGTGAACACATAGTTCAACCTCACCGATCAAATCCAGATACGGCTACCAAGCTCACTAGTCCCACTCATTTGAGACCTAGTGACTCACATCACTAATTCCTCACCATGGGAATTAGCTACCACCCCAAGGGCTATGCTATGCACGCTAAATCACCTAGCATGCAAACATCAACAACAATCCACAACAACTCACTCACTAATTCCTCACCATGGGAATTAGCTACCACCATAAAGGCCATGTTATACACGCCAAATCACCTAGCATGCAAACATCAACAATAATTCAAGATAGACGTATGCTCACACTCTAAGCCATAAACAGTCCATTCACAATTGCATACATAATAGATACATTCACAGTATTATGCATACCATCATACATCATCAGCATGTTTATCACAGAATCATATCATATCATGCTAAATAATAAATCACCGTATTAGCACACTCTACTAATACCTATACTGCTCAAAACAACGGGAAATGATCCCTACTATATCATACATCAGCTAAATTACATCACTCAGCTGAAACGACCAAAAAAACTGCACAACAACAGCTCAGAAAATCACAATTCTGCCCATACGCGTATGCCTCATGCCCATACGCGTATGGCCCATCTCCTGACCAAATCCCATACGCGTAACACCATCTCATACGCGTATGCTACGCGTAACACCTCTCCCATACGCGTACCAACAGAGACAAAACTACGTTAGAAACATCATCTTCTTCATCCATACGCGTATTGCCTAGTGCCATACGCGTACCAGACCATCTCATACGCGTATTGCCTAGTGCCATACGCGTATGACCAGAAACAAGATTTCCAGACATCATTCTAATCAGAGTCAAATCAATGTTTATCACTACCCATTACATGTTATCCCATAATACCCATTAAACGATGATAAACCCCCCTTACCTGAGTTAATCCGGCAATCCTTTAGCTTCGAGCTCTTCCTCTCTTCAACCCTTGTTCTCTGGGTCTTTGCCCTTTTTCCTTTTCCACTTTTGAGTCGTTTCTCTGTTTTCACGTGAAAACCTCTTTTTACCAAATGGGACTCTTTTTACTGATTCCAACATTATATTCCAATAATAATAATAATAATAATCTAATAATAATAATCCAATTATTTAATTAAATTAATAAATATACTATTAATTTAAATTAAATAATTATCCTTATTTCATCGGGGTGTTACAACTCTCCCCCACTAAAAGAGTTTTCGTCCTCGAAAACATACCTCAAGCGAATAACTCAGGATAAGACTCCTTCATCTGACTCTCAAGTTCCCAAGTCACATTGCCACCTGCTGGTCCTCCCCAAGCTACCTTTACCAAAACAATCTCTTTACCCCGCAACTGCTTCAACTCTCGATCCTCGATCCTCATAGGTGATGTTTCAACAGTCAGGTTATCTCTCACCTGTACATCATCTACTTGGACTACATGCTACGGATCAGGAATGTAGCTCCTCAACTGAGACACATGAAAAACCTCATGCAAATTCGCAAGTGACGGCGGTAAAGCGATACGATAGGCTACCTCCCCTATCCTCTCCAAAATCTGATAAGGACCAATAAATCGAGGTGTCAACTTCTTCGACTTCAAAGCTCTACCAACCCCAGTTATCGGAGTAACACGAAGAAACCCATGATCTCCCTCTTGAAACTCAAGTGACTTCCTCCTCTTGTCGTGATAACTCTTCTGACGACTCTGAGCAATCCTCATCTTCTCCTGAATCATCTTAATCTTTTCCGTAGTTTGTTGAACAATCTCCGGTCCAACCACAGCACTTTCACCGGACTCATACCAACATAAAGGTGTCCGACATCTCCTACCATACAAAGCTTCAAACGGTGCCATACCAATGCTCGAATGAAAACTATTGTTATAGGTAAACTCAATCAAAGGTAAATAACAATCCCAAGCACCTCCCTTTTCCAAAACACAAGCCCTCAAAAGATCCTCTAGTGACTGAATCGTCCTCTCAGTCTGACCATCAGTCTGCGGATGATATGCAGACCTCAATCTCAGCTTAGTTCCCAAAGCCCTCTGCAAACCTTCCCAGAACTTCGATGTAAATCTAGGATCTCTGTCCGAAACAATGCTCGACGGAATACCATGCAAACTTACAATTTTCTCAATATACAACTCGGCTAATCTCTCTAAAGGATAATCCATTCTGATCGAAATGAAATGAGCCGATTTCGTCAACCTGTCCACAATCACCCAAATAGCTTCAAAATTCTTACTCGTCCTCGGTAAACCAGAAACAAAATCCATACTGATACTATCCCACTTCCACTCTGGAATAACCAACGGTTGCATTAGCCCAGACGGCTTCTGATGCTCAATCTTTGACTTTTGACAAGTCAAACAAGAATAAACAAAACTCGCAATTTCTCTTTTCATTCCCGGCCACCAAAATAACTTCTTCAAATCATGATACATCTTCGTAGCTCCAGGATGAATACTCAAGCCACTACGATGTCCTTCCTCAAGAATAGTCTTCTTAAGCTCGGTAACATCCGGAATACACACCCGATTACCAAATTTGAAAACACCATTCTCATCAACTCTGAATTCACCACCTTGACCTTGATTCACTAGAGTCAACTTATCAACCAAAAGCACATCGGATTTCTGACCCTCTCTAATCTCATCCAAAATACCACTCGTTAACTTCAACATTCCCAATTTAACACTATTGTGAGTACTCTCACACACCAAACTCAAGTCTCTAAACTGCTCAATTAAATCCAATTCCTTAACCATTAACATAGACATATGCAATGATTTCCGACTCAATGCATCAGCCACTATGTTTGCTTTACCCGGATGGTAATTCAAACCAAAGTCATAATCCTTCAGAAACTCTAACCATCTCCTCTGTCTCATATTCAGCTCTTTCTGATCAAACAAATACTTTAAACTTTTATGGTCACTGAAAACCTCAAATCTTGACCCGTACAAGTAATGCCTCCATAACTTCAGAACAAATACTACAGCTGCCAACTCTAAATCGTGTGTCGGATAGTTCCTCTCATGAACCTTCAGTTGTCTCGAAGCATAAGCTACAACCTGCTTATTCTGCATCAAAACACCACCCAAACCCAACAATGAAGCATCACAGTAAACCTCAAATGGTTCCGACGGACTCGGTAATATCAGAATAGGAGCAGTAGTTAACCTTCTCTTTAACTCTTGAAAACCTTCCTCACATTTTGAGTCCCAAACAAACGCTTGCCCCTTTCTAGTCAACATCGTCAACGGTAACGCCAACTTAGAAAATCCCTCAATGAACTTCCTATAATAACCAGCCAAACCAAGGAAACTTCGAATCTCAGCAACAGACTTAGGAGCTTCCCACTTAGACACCGCTTCTATCTTAGAAGGATCAACAACAACACCACCTCTTGAAATCACATGACCAAGAAAACTAACCTCTTCTAACCAAAATTCACATTTGGACAATTTAGCAAATAACTTCTTTTCTCGTAGAACTCCTAAAACCACTCTCAAATGCTCAGCATGCTCTTCTTCAGATTTCGAATACACCAAAATATCGTCAATAAACACCACAACAAACTTGTCTAGGTACGGATGAAAAATCCTATTCATATACTCCATAAATACCCCAGGCGCATTAGTCACACCAAAAGGCATTACAGAATACTCATAATGTCCATACCTTGTTCTGAAAGCAGTCTTCTGAATATCCTCAGTTTTCACACGTATCTGATGATACCCTGATCTCAAATCTATTTTGCTGAACACACTCGCACCAACCAACTGATCCATCAAATCATCAATCCTCGGCAAGGGATACCGATTCTTGATCGTCACTTTATTCAGTTGCCTGTAGTCCACACACAACCTCATAGTACCTTCTTTCTTCTTAACCAATAACACTGGTGCGCCCCACGGTGACACACTCGGACGAATAAATTTCTTATCCAACAGATCTTCCAGCTGACTCTTCAATTCAGTTAACTCAACAGCAGACATACGGTACGGAGCCATAGATATCGGCCTAGTACCAGGTACCAAATCAATTGAGAACTCAACTTCACGCTCTGGTGGTAATTCATTCACTACTTCAGGAAACACATCAGGAAAATCACACACCACGGCTATATCGCAAATCACCAGTTTATCTTTAGCCTCCAAAGTCGCTAACAGCATAAACAACTCTGCCCCATCTGCTACTGCCTCATTCACCTGCCTTACTGATAGAAACAAACTCTTTCCTTCCTCAATCTCAGGAAAGATCACAGTCTTATCAAAACAGTTGATATAAACTCGATTAAACACCAACCAGTTCATACCCAGGATAACATCAATCTGCACTAGTAGAAGACACACGAGGTCCATCCCAAAGTCTCTACCAAAAATACTCAAAGGACAATTTAAACAAACTGAAGTAGTAGTCACTGAACCCTTTGCAGGAGTATCAATCACCATACTCCCATGCATCTCAGATATCTCTAATTTAAGTTTCACAGCACAATCCAAAGATATAAAGGAATGAGTCGCACCTGTGTCAATAATAGCTACAAGAGGAAAGCCATTAATATAACACGTACCTCGGATCAAACGATCATCTGCAGAAGTCTCAGAACCCGATAAAGCAAAGACTTTGCCTCCCGACTGGTTCTCTTTCTTCGGCTTAGGACACTGTGGACTGATATGACCCACTTCTCCACAGTTGAAACAAGTCATAGTCTTCAACCGGCACTCTGCAGCCAAGTGACCACCTTTGCCACACTTGAAACACTTCTTCTCAGCACTGGTACACTCATGGAAACGATGTCCAGCCTGACCATATCTGTAACACTTAGCAGGGGCACTGGAGTCTCCCCCACTAGGTCTCCTCATCCCACTTTGTCTCTGGAAACCCTTGCCAGCTGCATACGGTTTCCCACGATCATTCTGATTCTTGCCTTTCCTATCAACCCTCTGCTGATAGCTCTCTGCTCTGGCCTTGGTATCCTGTTCAAAAATCCTGCAACAGTCAACCAAATCAGAAAACGCTCTAATCCGCTGATACCCAATAGCCTGCTTGATCTCAGGACGTAACCCGTTCTCAAACTTCACACATTTCGAAAATTCCCCAGTAGCCTCATCATAGGGAGTGTAATACTTCGACAGCTCTGTGAACTTAGCAGCATACTCAGTAACAGACCGGTTGCCCTGCTTCAATTCTAAGAACTCTATCTCTTTCTTTCCTCTGACATCCTCTGGAAAGTACTTCCTCAGGAATCTTTCCTTGAACACCGCCCAAGTGATCTCAGCACTCCCAGCAGCTTCCAACTCAGTGCGGGTAGTAACCCACCAATCATCTGCTTCCTCTGACAGCATATGCGTACCGAACCTGACCTTCTGGTTATCGGCACACTCAGTCACTCGGAAGATCCTCTCGATCTCCTTCAACCACTTCTGAGCGCCATCTGGATCGTATGCTCCCTTGAACATTGGAGGATTGTTCTTCTGGAACTCACTCAGTTGACGAGCAGCTCCCATTCCCACAACATTCAGATTTCCTCCAAGTACTCCAGCTAGCATACCCAGAGCCTCAGCAATCGCAGCATCGTCTCTACCTCTTCCAGCCATCTCTATTCTGAAAACCCAACAAGCTAAAACAATAAGTACTGATAGGGTCACACAACACCTATCACGTACAGGGAAACAGAATAATTACGACTCGACTCGACCGACTATGCTCTGATACCACTAATGTAACACCCTTCTAAAATACCCCAAATTTAAATTAAAACAACAATTATAAATCAGAGTAGATATGCAATTAAGGGTGTCACACTTGATACTTCACACCATTCACCAAAATAGTTTGTCATGCTCATTTATTAATCAAAATAAGATATTGCACAATTCGCAGCGGATATGCAAACCATGTAACACATTACATGTAAAACTGTTCAACAACCAACAATGAAAACAAGTAAAACATCCCGTCCCGATGTTACATATACCAGAGCATGACCCACTAAGGAACTACACTAGACTCCAAGCCTAGCTTCTACTCAATCACTGCTCGTTACCTGAAACATAGTTGTAAGGGTGAGTTCCTCAGTCGATATAATAAGCATTATAAAATATCATGTAATGCTAAGTAAATTAACACATTCATCACCCTAATCAGATCACACATTCAGCAACGGCAACATCAACTCAAAATCATAATCATACTCAACCCAACACAAAACACACGTATAATATTGGAATACATCCATTCATATTATACGCCATACATACATTATGCAATGAGACTCCATGCATGCGGTACCGACTATTCGTGAACACATAGTTCAACCTCACCGATCAAATCCAGATACGGCTACCAAGCTCACTAGTCCCACTCATTTGAGACCTAGTGACTCACATCACTAATTCCTCACCATGGGAATTAGCTACCACCCCAAGGGCTATGCTATGCACGCTAAATCACCTAGCATGCAAACATCAACAACAATCCACAACAACTCACTCACTAATTCCTCACCATGGGAATTAGCTATCACCATAAAGGCCATGTTATACACGCCAAATCACCTAGCATGCAAACATCAACAACAATTCAAGATAGACGTATGCTCACACTCTAAGCCATAAACAGTCCATTCACAATTGCATACATAATAGATACATTCACAGTATTATGCATACCATCATACATCATCAGCATGTTTATCACAGAATCATATCATATCATGCTAAATAATAAATCACCGTATTAGCACACTCTACTAATACCTATACTGCTCAAAACAACGGGAAATGATCCCTACTATATCATACATCAGCTAAATTACATCACTCAGCTGAAACGACCAAAAAAACTGCACAACAACAGCTCAGAAAATCACAATTCTGCCCATACGCGTATGCCTCATGCCCATACGCGTATGGCCCATCTCCTGACCAAATCCCATACGCGTAACACCATCTCATACGCGTATGCTACGCGTAACACCTCTCCCATACGCGTACCAACAGAGACAAAACTACGTTAGAAACATCATCTTCTTCATCCATACGCGTATTGCCTAGTGCCATACGCGTACCAGACCATCTCATATGCGTATTGCCTAGTGCCATACGCGTATGACCAGAAACAAGATTTCCAGATCTGCTATGGGTTTTCTCTGCTACGAGATCTCTCAATTCCAACCTTCCACAGTCCAATTTTACACAGTATTCGTTCATATCATCTAACACAAATCATACTCTATTCAATTTCACAAATTCTAACATTATTACATCTAATTCCTACGAATTTCCTTCAATTATAATCCAAATTTCGTTCATCCAATATTTCACAAATTTCAGCATACATCATTCTAATCAGAGTCAAATCAATGGTTTATCACTACCCATTACATGTTATCCCATAATACCCATTAAACGATGATAAACCCCCCTTACCTGAGTTAATCCGGCAATCCTTTAGCTTCGAGCTCTTCCTCTCTTCAACCCTTGTTCTCTGGCTCTTTGCCCTTTTTCCTTTTCCACTTTTGAGTCGTTTCTCTGTTTTCACGTGAAAACCTCTTTTTACCAAATGGGACTCTTTTTACTGATTCCAACATTATATTCCAATAATAATAATAATAATAATCCAATAATAATAATCCAATTATTTAATTAAATTAATAAATATACTATTAATTTAAATTAAATAATTATCCTTATTTCATTGGGGTGTTACAGTAGACATCCCTTGTTCTCCTTGAAGGCGACCGTCTGCGGAAAGTGAGAAATAAACCACTTATATAAAAGAGGCAAACAACACACAATGGCACCACCACCCTTTGCATTCCTCATATGCAAAGAAAAATAAGCGTCACCCAACATAGTCGGAACGGGATTAAGAGTAGAGAAAATCCTAATAGCGTTCACATCCACAAACTTATCGATGTTGGGGAACAACACTAGCCCATAGATGAGAAGTACAAATATGGCTTCAATGGCATCCTCACTCATGGCCTTCCCATACACAGTAGCTTGAGCAATGAGGAAGTCAGAAGGGAGACCTTGAATTCCACCTTTGGTAGTCATATGAGCACCAACCAGAGACTCATCTATATGCAATATATCAGATATCTCCCGAGAAGTAGGAATACTCTCCAAGCCACTGAATGGCAACTGATCTAGAATAGGTATACCTACAAGGTAGGCGTACTCCTCAAGGGTAGGCAAAAGCTGAAAATCCGGGAACATGAAGCAGCGGTACAAAGGATCATAAAACTGCACTAATACACACATCAATCCTTCATCCACCTGAGTATTCAGAAGACGAAGGAGCTTCCCAAAACGAGCTTTAAAACCCAAGGGATATAATACATAGGATGTCAAATTCCTTAGCTCTTTCAAATCTGGTTGTCTGAAGTTGTACTTCTTTGTATTCCTTCTTTGTCTTTCCATGTCTAAAAATTTTGCAAATAGACCTCTTAAGTTCCTTGAAAATTTTCTTATTATTTTGATGATATGGATGCAAATGGGTGCATGAATGCATGAATGCAACAACCACACCCAAGGATCAAGCAAAGCACACCAAATAAAGGTCATGGGATGGATCATATTATCCTTAATATCAGTCATCCATTTTGGTGGATTATGGTTTACACCTTATCAACACCCAAGTTCCATTGATATTAAGGATACATGAACGGATCAACCATGAATCAAGGGTTTATTGTAAGTCACGAGCATGGAGTCTCGGTTAAGAACCACCCAAAGGGAGTGTACTAGGGTTTAAACCTGCCAAACATGTTCTATAAGAGGTTCCCATAGTCATAATCCCATCTTTCGGATATTATCGGAGAAACGACTACTCGTATTCCAAAAATATTCTCAAGAGAGACTCTTATGAGTGTAGTGTCGCGTAACAATCGTATCAAATCTTACACTTGAACGATTTTCGCACTACATCCTAAGAATAGGTCAAGATGGGCTTGGTAAACTAAGGTCCTTGGCTTCTAAGGTCTATATTGGAAAGAGTAATGTCTAACCACAACTTACTTGTGTGACATTATTGATCCCAACATGACCTCCACCAAGTGAATGGACTTGCAAGTCAACTTGCTAAGGAATAACTCTACACAAGTCAACAAGACTACGCCATTCTCCTATCCTAAGTGCACTCGAGTTCGGGTATAGAACTCATCTCACAAAAATCACCAAGCATACATGGAATTAATATTCAAGCAATTCAATCATTACATACAATACAGTAATCCCAAATTGCACAAAAATATGTCACAAAACAATATACAATACAATACAACACAATATGAAAAGTAGGCAAAACCCACTAGGCACAGGATCCCCGGCAGAGTCGCCACTTTTCTGTAACGGGGTATTCGTTACCATTAGAGATATTGACTAAATCTAAGGTAAATCATACAAGTCGAGTCGCCACCGCACTTCTATTTATCCAACGGAATGGTTAGAAAGCGAACAAAAACCTAAAAGTTTTATCGAATCAAAAACTAGTAAAAGAGACAGAGATATGGGTAAGGGGGTTGGTTATGTGATGGGAAGATGTTAGGCACCCAAAACATTCTAGGTACTCCTAGGGAGCCCTTTTCACATTGGTTATAAAGGTTGGTGTTTTGTAAAAATTTATTTGTGCAAACATGTTTGAAGGGATGAGAACATAATATACAAGTTTATTTACATTTTTTGTGTTTGGATGGATGAACCCATTGCCTACGTACCATCTTTAAAAAAAAGATTAGGATCAAAACCTCGTAGTTCGGGGTAAAAATCTCAAAACGAGTTGGTGAATTGATTGGTCCAAAAGCCTTAAGGTCTTTTGTTATCCAAGGGAGAAAACTCAACCAAAAGCCATAAATCCACCATGTGAGGATAACTTCAACATGCTAGTGAGGGGTTAACCCTATAATAAGCAAGGAAGACTTATTGTCCATCACTAAGGATAAAGGTGAGTATTACATCTACCTCAAGGATAACTCAAACCTAATAGCTAAAGGTTATGAAAAAGTTTTGATTAAGAAAGTGGCCATTAAAACCACTAAAAGATATTTGAATGGGTTATATTTACCAATGAAAAGTATGTAAAAAATATGGTCAAAGTTGGCTTAGAAGTTTAATTCAAAATAAGTATTATGAAGAGAAAGTTTGAAAATCAAAAGCATAAGGCTTAGGTTTCTAATGTTGAAAGCAAGTGTTAATGTTTGCACAAAAGTTTTGGCTTGGGTTAGAGTGGAGAGAAGAAGAAGAAAGGCTAGATCCTCAACATACAAGAGGTAAGGGATAAAGAATAAGACCACAAGTGGAGTTCCCTTCTTGAGATCATATTGTTGATCCAAGTAGCTCCCATCCTTTGGAATAAGCAATCACATAAGCCTAAACTCAAGAAATCAATAATGAATGAATTCTTAGACAAGGCTCCTCAAGGTCTTGGATTCCTCTCTCTTGGATGCTCATGGTAATGGTTCCTCAATTTGGCTCAAGTCGGAATCCCTAGCACAAAGAAACACACACATCAAAAGGTTCCATTTACAAATCAAAGAATGGACAAGAGGGAGTTTAGAATATGGTCCTTCCAATGTTCATCTTCAAGTTTTAAACATTCTAAAGGCGTGAGGCCTAGTTGCTCTTTGACATTTATAGCACTCTAAAGGCATGAGGCCTAGTTGCTCTTTGACATTTATAGCACTCTAAAGGCATGAGGCCTAGTTTCTCTTTGACTCCATTTTGCATAGGGAAAGTCCTAAAGTCTAAGTCCTTTTTGTCCAATTCTTTGCATTTGGTTCACAACAAACAGACAAACACAAGCACAAAAGATATATATACAATTATGTGCTCAAGTGAGCAAAAGGCAAATATCATTAACATAAACATGTGCTCAAGTGAGCAAAAGAAAAATCAAATGGATAATATGTGCAAGAATAGTAAATTGCATAAAAGTAAAGACCAAAAAGCAAATGTTAATTGTTAATGGTTGGAGTTAGTAGTTAGTGTGCCATAAGGCAAATTTAGCGCTATGTTAAGCAATCGTAATTGGACTTATGTAGAAGTCACAAGTATCTGAGGCCGGTCAATAATAATGTAGGCAACAACACAAGTTAGAAGTCTTGATTAGTGAACCAAGTTCCAACAACTTGCCATGCCAAAAAGAAGAAGAGAATTGATCTTGTATTGGTTTAAGTCTTTTGCATGATTTAGGAAGCAACTCATCCTTAATGCAAAGCCATTCACTTGATCATTTGATCAAGATGAATTAGATTTGAATCAAGGAAGATTAAACCTCCCTAATCAATGCTAACTTATCAACCTTCAACTCATTGATCAAAAAGAAGAAAGAAGAAGAAGAAGATGAATAATGGAAAATGGAAAAGGAAAGAATAAAGTGCATTAAGATGGAATAAAATGTACCCATCAACAAGTGTTGACCAATGACATTGAGGATCATGGTCAAACAATCAAAAAAACAGAAGTGAGATGATGATTGGAGGTCAAGAAAAGAATAAAAATATTTTTGGCATTTTTAATTTTCAAAATAAAATTGAATTAAAATAATAAAGGAAGGTCAAACTTCAAAATCACTTCAAATCAACCTTGAAAGGTCCAAGTGATTTATCCCAATTTCAACAAGGTCAAACAAAGTTTGACAAAAAATTTCAGCATTTTTAAAAGTCAGAAACTATTTTTAATCAATAAAAAATGAATAAAAAATAACCTAATTGAACTAAAATCTCAAATAAATCTCAAATCAATTAGAAAATTGATGAGAATATTTTTCATAGATCCATCATCATTCAAATAGGTTAGGAAAATATTTTTGTATTTTTTGAATTTTGAAAACTATTTAAAATGAATTAAAAATAACCAGAAAAGAGAAAATTCACAAAAAATGTCAAATGACAAAATAAAAAAATATTAAAAATCATTTTTAGAAACTAGAATTTAAATGGAGAAGAATGCAATTGGTCCCATATTTTTTGGAATTAAAATGAAGAAGTTATGAATTTTTGAAATAAAAGGGAATTAAAGAAATAAAATCAGAAATTAAGAAAAGTCAAAAAAAACAAGTCTCATTAATTGACGTGGCTGATCAAACGCTCCAGAAGCGCGTTTCCACCATACGTCCAAATCAAAGCGAAACACAAGGTACTAAAATAAGTCATATGAAGCAAAGACCAGGCTTAGATTGTGGTCAATGGATCCAAGGGCCATGAGGCCATCCACGTGTGGACGGTGGTGGAAACCACCGTCTTCTCCGGTGAGAAGCCAAAATCCCGCCACCAGTTACAGGTTTTCAAACCTCAACCAAACCACACGATCCTTATATCAAAATGAAGCTAGGGTGATGTACATCACCCCTGTACCACTGGTTTCTCCTCTAGATCCTCATAGAGAGAGAAATCAGAGGGAGAAAATCATGGTGTTCATACTGAACTTCATGGATTTCAACAATTGAGCACTCAAAACAATTGCCTCTATGAAGAGGACTTCAGACAACACAATAGCCAGGCAAATGGATCAAAGAATAATGAGTTTCGAAGAAAAAACCAGTTGAAGAGAACCTTTGAATTGTGGTGATCTGAGCTTGCTTCCTTGCTTCCTTTGGCCAAACAGAGCTTCAATGGATTATGAGAGGGAGGTCTAGGAACTTTAGATCTAGAAATTTAACCAGATTTAGTTGAATTTCAGATCTGAGAAATTTGAATGAAAATGAAATAGTTCCTTTGGTGAGAGGTTTGGTTTTCAATTCAGCGGCATTTCAGGTTGATTCATTGATGGCAATTGAATGGAATTATGCTTCTATTTATAGATGGAGAGGCAAGGCAAGTGTGATCAAACTCGTGTGCATGAAATTGGATCCTCCATGCATGGGCCTGTACAGGCGCATGGAGGGCCCAAAAACAAGTGCAAATGCAAGCTGATATCATACCAAATTGAAATGGACGTGTACTCTGAGCTGCAATGGCTTGTGCATGGAAATTTAACATGAAATCCATAATTGGTCATAAAACCTCAAGTCTTCGAAAATCCCATTTGCCAAATCCAAACATAAGCATGTGAGTAATGGTTGGGAAGGTCTTGATGTAAGGAACAAATGTTATGTTGGGCAAAAATCCATTTGAGGTGTGGAAATTTGTGAATTTTGAGTTTAAAGTGTAAGGTGCAAAACATGTAAAGGTAAGGTTTCCAAATTTGGCCAATGTTCAAGCCCCTCTGTTATCAATGATGCAAGCCTTAAATGAAAAAACCTTCAACATAAAAGTTGTAGATCTTCTAAAGACAATCAAGCCCCTCTGTTTTCACATGTATTTCCTTTGAGATTTTGAGATTTTGTTCAACATAACATTTGAAGTGGACATATTAAGTTTTCCAATGCATTTGATCCCGTCTCAAAATCATAAAAAATGAATGCGTTATGTCCATGGGAAGTTGACCCAAAATTTGGGTTTCAGTCAAAATGACCTATAATGTCTTGGCATGGATGATGACCTTCCAAGCTTCAAATGAATTTTTAATGAACTTGAAAGTTGTTCATATTGTCCTTAAGAACATTGTTGCTTTTGGGGTCATCTCCATTTGACCAACACATAAAAAGTTAGATCTCAGTGCATTTCAGGATAGTCAGATGAATTGACTGATCAACTTCTCAAGTCAAAAACTCATATCTTGAGAAATTGATGATTTAGGACACTCAAATAAGCTCAAATATGCATGAAATGATGAATTAGAGAACTTCCCTTGATTGTATTTGTCCATGGGCTAAGGTTGTTTCATGAGCAAGGCATTGTGGTATGCAGATGAATTAGGGCTTCCTTGAGAAACAAAACTCAAACCCTTTGACTTTCTTTGATAAAAATGATGAATTGAGATAATAGGAAGGCATATTTGATTGATGAGGGCTTTGGGAACTATTACCATGCTTGCTTTCATCCTCTCTTGATCATATCTTTGCACAAATGATTTCCTTGAAGCTCTTGACCTTGTGATTGCTTAAGCTACAAACAAAAGATGTTAGTGACATATTTTTGTGCTTTTGGTTAGTAAACAAAAATGAAAAGCAATAATATACAATTCAATCATGCTTGGTGATCTCAAACCACTCAAGAAGTCCCACCCAAAGGCAAGGGAAACCAAGATGCTTATGATCCTTGAGGCTTTGCAAATGCAATGTTATGATGCCATGAGGGATTTTAGGGACAAAATTGGGGTCTTACACCAATGATCTTTACATGTTATATTGATCAAACATTTTTCAAGAATTTGGAGGTGATTTGCCTTGGAAACCCTAGTTTGACTAGGTATCTTAAGTAATTTCTCCAACAAGCTATCTCACCAATTGATCAAATTTATAAAGGGACATTTAAAAATTCATTATCTTATGCATATATGATCTACCATGAGTCTATAAAGTCAATATAATTGGAAGTTAGCAAGTTGGTTGATGGTGGTTCGCTAGACGAATTCATCTAATCAAAATTGGGTTTCCCTAGACCCTATCTCCTACACTTTTCACCATATTAAAATGATTCCAATAGAAACTTCACTCTAAATGACATTCCGAACAACTTTCATGTTGAAGTCTAGAGCTAATTTGGCTTGGAAAGTCATTTTACATGTTGAAACATTATAGGTCATTTTGTCTAAACCCTAATTTCAAAGTCAACTTCCCAAGATCATAACTTGCTCAATTTTTATGAGATGAAAGATTTCCAAGTTGAACGATCAAATTAAATATGTCTAATTCAACTTTTATGTTTGGAGTGAGATCTAAATCAACTTTTATGAGCATGTGATATGAGGATACATTATAGGTCGTTTTTGCCCTATACCATTTAATAAGTGATTTTCCTGAATTTCCAAAATGCATAACTCTATCATTATAAATCCAAATGACATGAAATTGGTGACCATTTCTAAGTTCTTTGAGAGAGATACAACTTTGATGAAGACACCTTTCTCATTTGGAGCTCACATAAAAAAGTTAAGTAAGGTGGAATACTGAGATATATGACTTAACACTTAGAAAAAATTTCAACATGTTGAAATTTCCAAACTTACACCTCAAAATTCACCATGATCCAAGTCTCAAATGCAAAAGTGTACAACATAAAAGTTGTTCCCCTTGATCTAAGATTTTCAAATAGTTATATTTCATGCATTTTGGATGAGGTTTTCTAGGGCAGCGCATGGTCTTAACAGGTCTGCATCAAGTGGAAAAATTGAATATCCAAAACTCCATTTCACATTGCCTTGCCATTCAAGCATCATTTGAACTTCAGTACAATTGCAATTGGATCAAAATGGATTGCTTCATGGGCCTATACACGCCCATGCAAGCTTGTGCATCACATTGCCAAATTTAGAAAATTTTCAAGTGCGCAATTATCAATCCCAAATGCTATAAATACAAGGCCTCTGAGATCATTTCAAACACACCTTGAGCGCCAACTTTTCCCCCCAATTGAAACCCTCACAATTCAAAGGAAAACCCGGGGATTTTTAACTTGAAAATTTACTTTGAATCTCGCTGTTTGGAGATTCAAAAACTCCAGGATCCAAGGCTTTGTTCCATTGCCAAACCACTTCTGCAAGCTCCTCGAGTGTGATCAAGTCAAGTTTTAAGCAAGCAAGATCTAGTTCTGCACAACATTGAAGGTAATTTTCAAAAATCTTAGTCTCTTCGATTCTCAATCAATTATCTTGGATCTTTGGTTGTCTGAAGTCCTACCAATATAGGCAAGAAGATTGAGTTGCTTTGAGGTCAAATCGAAGCGACTCAATTGACACACCTCAAAATTCAACTCCTAATATCTTTCTATATATTTGGAGTTAGTTGAAATTGATGTCAGATTTGTGCTCTATGCCATTTCTTTCTTTCAGATCATGTCCTCCTTTTTCATTTTTTGATGGTGATAACTGAACCGGTCCGGTGAGCCTCGCCTGAGAAGGTGACAGGAGTTCCAGCGCCGGTGATGTACCTGACAGGATCTGAGCCATTGATCTCATTTGAAATATTTCAATCTCACGCGTTGGTTCTGATTACCATTGGTGTGGCGCGTTGACTCAACGGTACCATGGAGCGTGCATTTTCATCCACTTGATCTGCCACCACAATTAATGAGGGAGATCAAGTGGTCCACGTTTTTTCTGATTATTTAAATTTCATTTAATTTGTTTATTTTTCATTAATTCATATTAATTTTAATATTGATCAAAAAATTATGAGAGTTTCACCAAAAAAATTTAAATAAAATCCTCTTTCATAATTTGAATTAAAATTATTTGTTTGGATCATTATTAATATTTTTCATGATTTCATTAATTTTGTGAATATTTTAAATGTTTAAAAATACTTTTAAGTTTCCAAAAATTCTGAAATATTTTCTCCAAGGTCCTTTGACCTTGTTTGACCTATGATAAATCTCATGGCCATTTCTTTGGTGTTTTGATGAGATTTTAGGAATTTGACAAACCATATTTAATTTAATGCATTATTTTTAGTATTTTTAAATTGAATAAATGCCAAATAATTGTGTTGAGCCATTTTAATTGTTTGTATAAGTTTGACTTGTGTTGTTGGGCCTTGGTCAAGGTTTATTTGACTTTATTAGGTTAAGATCATTGGATTTAGGGGATTGATGGAATGTACATTCCATCTCCCAAAATGAATGAATGATCTTAATTTGGTAGAAGTCATCCTTTGTCCAATTTGAGTTTTGATCTATTCCCCTCCCTCTTCATCCAATTCCCCTTCTTTATGCATCCATTTCATTTGGCCTATGATATCTAAAGGTCCTAACGCTAGTTGATTGAAAAATCAACATAAGTATGGATGAGATTAGGCCACCTCTTTTGCATATTCTTTTTGTGTGTGGTATGTTTCATGAGCATAGTCCATTATACTATGTCTCTAACATGCATTAACACCAAAAATCTATTGTCCGGCCTCAAATAGTTGTGACTTCTACATAAGTCAAATTACGATTGCTTAACATAGTGCTAAATTTTTGACACAAAAAGGCATAGCATTCTAGTTAGTAAGATTGTAAGTCTCCCCTCTAACATGGTATTGTTTGGAAACTTGGCCTTTTTTTCTTCCTTAGGAAGATGTCTTGGTTCAAGTATCCATGCTTGTGATAAGTGGGTTGAGTGTTCTCCACAGAATGACTTAAAAAATAAAAAAGGCAAAAGCAATACTAAATTCTAATTCATTAACAACTAACATTTAATTTAAGGCCATTTACTTTTAATGCCCTTTAATTTTAAGCTCTATTCATTTCCCATTATTCATACCATTCTAATTTTTTATATTAAGGCCATTTCCACTTTGTCAACTTGGACCATATTGTGTGATATATCTTGCTTGTGCATATTTTGTTTGCTTGTGTGGTCTTTGACCATTAATGTACATAATAAGAACAAAAACCCTAAAAGACTATTGTGTCGACTTTTGGTTTGATATTGGACAATTGGACTTAGAATTTAGACAACATCCCTATGCAAAAGGACTTGGCCAATGCCAACCTTCATGTAACCAACTGCTTGAAATTTGAAACTTCATCTAATACATCATTGAAGATCCATCTGAGTTCATCTATAACATGATAATTATGAAGTTGTTATTTTGCACCTGTGACTTATGGAATTCATCTACTACATAGGCCAATTTGAAGAAGATTATGGAGTGGCTAAAGCTTGGATGTGGCTATCTTTATTTGATGCCTTGCTCTTCAAGTTAATATGTTATGCATTATTTGTTGCTTGAGTCTAATATCCAAGGGAATTTAGGTTTCTATATGGCATTCTTGCCCATTGGATTGCAACCCATTGGTCAGATCTTTTCAACTCTTAACCTTTAAATTTATGCTTAGGATTAGTCTCTTCAGGTCCTCCCCATCTCTTTACTTTCAAAATATCTCCCTCCTTTTAAAAAAGCTTCTTTGCTTGTGCTTGTCTTTTTTTTTTAACTTAGACTTTTTGCAAATTAAAAACTTTGGCCTTATGCCATTGCATTTCAAAACTTCTTTTCTTAAATCAAACATGTAAATATACTTAACTATACTTGACTTAAAATTTTAAAAAGAAAAAAAGAATTAACTAATTCAAACAATTTTTAGGCCTTTCTGCGTTTTAAACCTAACTTTTGCTAAAAGCAATGCACCCACTTTGAAATTTGTATCACGAACTATGAGGTTTTGATCCCTCATTTTTATATTGGTACGTAGGCACAAGTCCGAAGGTCTTGTCAAACACAAAAATATAATTAATAAATTCTTTTCTCATCCCCCCCATTATATTTGTTTGTAAATATCACTTTGTACAAAATACATATGCACACAAGAAAGGGCTCCCTAGGAGTACCTAGGACACTTTGGGTGCTAACACCTTCCCTCTCTGTAACCAACCCCCTTACCTGTAATCTCTGGCATTTTCTTAGTTTTGATTTGAAAACTTCTTATTCTTGGGTTTTGTTCATACTTTTCACATTTCCCTTGGAAACAATAAAAGCGCGGTGGCGACTCTTGTTATTTGATGTCTTACTTATCCATAGCTTGATGATCATGAATTTACCGCTACAGAAATTAAGTGGCAACTCTGCTGGGGAGTAGTCTACAGTGGGTTTAGCCTACTTTTTTGTGTGTATATAATTGTATATATGTGATGTATGTATATTTATGTGATATAATTTTCTTGTTATGCTTGGTGATCTCTGAGTGGTGAGATAAGTTCTATCCTAAACTTGAGTGAAATTAAGATAGGAGGATGGTATAGTCATGTTCGACTTTTGTAGAGTAGTCCTTAACAAGTTGGCTTGGGATCCATTTGCTCAGTGGAGACCCTTTTGGACTTGGAAATGTTACACAAGTATTTATGGTTAGGAATTACTCTCTCTAATTTGGGTCCGAGAAGCTGAGGACCATAGAACATTTAACCCCCCATTGGCCTATTTAGGACGTAGTACGGAAACTGTTCAAGTGTAGACTTGATAATAGTTGTTACACGATACTACACTCAAATGAGTTTCTCTTGAGAATATTATGGGTCGATGAGTCAGTCATCTTAACCAGTAATATCCGATAGATTGAATTAAGATTCTGCGCACTTTTTAGAACATGATCTATATGTTTTTATCCTTAGTTCACTCCTTTGGGATGGTTCTTACCCAGACTCCATGCTCGTGACTCACAATAAACCCTTGATTCTTGGTTGATCTAATCAAGTCTTGTCAATATCAATGGAACTGGGGTGTTGATAAGGTGAGAACTATAATCCACCAAAATGGATTATTGATCTTGACAATGACTTGATTCATCCATTGACCTTTGTTTTCCTGCCTTGTGTGTGATCACTTATTTGTGATTGTTTCATTCATGCATTCATATGCATCATAACATTCATCACACGAAAATTTCAAGGAACTGAGGTATTATTTGCAAATATTTTTCAGACCATGGATTATGGACGAAGGAACACTAAGAAGTACAGTTTCAGATGTCCCGACTTGAAAGAGTTAAGGAAGCTAGCGTATTTTGTATTAGATCCCTTGAACTTCAAACATCTCCATGGGAAGCTTCTGTCTATCTTGTTTGCTGATGTAGTTGAATGACTTTTGAGTATGTTAGTGCAGTTCTATGATCCTCTCTACTGTTGCTTCACTTTTCCGGATTATCAGCTTGTGCCTAGGTTAGAGGAGCATGCCCATCTCTTGGGAATACCTATTTCTAGAAAGATACCTTTTATTGGGTTGGAAGAGATTCCCATATCTCATCTTATTGCTGATGCCCTTCACTTGAAGAAGTCTGAGATAGAGGCTCATTATGTGTAGAAATAACGATTGTTTGTGTTGCCATATGATTTCATCATCAAGGAAGCTATTTCCTTTTCTCAAGCCGGTAGTGTGGACGCTTTTGAAGCTATCTTTGTTTTGCTCACTTATGGATTAGCTTTGTTCCCTACCATTGACAGTTTTGTTGATGGTAACGCCATTAGAATTTTCTTGATTGGGAATCTTGTGCCTACATTGTTGGGTGATATGTATTTCTCTTTGCATCTAAGGAACTCTAAAGGTGGTGGAACTATTGTTTGTTTCATTTCTCTTTTGTACAAGTGGTTTATTTCTCACTTGCCTCAGACACCTGCTTTTGTGGAGAACAAACAATGTCTATGGTGGTTACAAAGACTTATGTCTCTCACTAATGATGATATAGTTTGGTATGATCCTTCTTTGAGCAATTTGGAGATTATGGATTATTGCTAATGTACCTCTCATTGGTACACAAGGAGAATTAACTACAACCCTGCTTTGGCTCGTCGTCAACTTGGGTTCCCCTTGAGAGACAAACCTAATAACACTTTGTTAGAAGGTTTTTTCTATAAAGAGGGTAAACATCCCCAACATTTGAAGCAAAAGATTATGCATGCTTGGCATAATGTGCATAGGAAGAGAAGATCCGAGATTGGTCTGTGCAATTGTGTAGCCTTGGAAGCTTACACTCTTTGGGTGAAGAAAAGAGCTTTGGAGTTGAAGATGCCTTATCCTTGTGAGAGACATATGTTTGTGGTTGTGGTTGAGCCATTTACTCTCCCTAACCAAGATGTAGAGGAGTTGGAAGACGCACTCGCCAAGATGAAGCAAGAGAAGGATATGTGGGTGTAGCGGGGTATTCGTTACCTTTAGATTTATTTACTAAATCAAAAGTAAATCATACAATTCGAGTCGCTACTGCACTTCTATTTATCCAAAGGAAAGGTTAGAAAGCGAACAAAAACCAAGAAGTTTTATCAAATCAAAAACTAATAAAAATGTCAAAGATCTGGGTAAGGGGGTTGGTTATGCAATGGGAAGGTTTTAAGCACCCAAAACATCCTTAGTACTCTAAGGGAGCCCTTTTTCAAATGTTGTATGGTAAGTTGGTATTTGTGAAAATATTTGTGCAAACATGATTGGGAAGATGAGAAAAGAATATACAATTTATTTACAGTTTTGTGTTTGAATGGATAAACCCATTGCCTATGTACCATTTTAAAAAAGAGTAGGATCAAAACCTCGTAGTTCGGGGTAAAAATCTCAAAACAAATTGGTGAATTTATTGGTCAAAAGCCTTAAGGTCTTTTGTTATCAAAGGGAGAAAACTCAACCTAAAACCACAAATCCACCATGTGAGGAGAGCTTCAACATGCTAGTGAGGGGTTAACCCTATAATAAGCATGGAAGACTTATAGTTCATCACTAAGGATACAGGTGAGTATTACATCAACATTTAAGATAACTCAAACCTAATAGCTAATGTTTATGAAAAGTTTTAACACACATAGTCATTGGAACCAAAAAAACAATTGAATGAGTTGTATTTACAAATGAAAAGTATTCACAAAATAAAGTCAAAGTTGACTTAAGATTCAATTCAAAATAAGTATTATGAAAAAAGTTTTAAAAAATCAAAGGCATAGTGCCTAGGTTTCTAGTTTTGAAAGCAATGTTAATGTTTGCACAAAAGTTTGGCTTGGGTTAGAGTGGAGAGAAGAAGAGAAGGGCTAGGTCCTAAACGTGCAAAGATGAGAGAAGAGAAATGAAACACCTGGAGTTCCCTTCTTGAGATTATAAAGATGAACCAAGTTGCTCCTTTCCTTTGGATTTAACAATCAATAAGCAAATGACTCAAGCAATCAAGCAAATAATCAATCAAACTCCTAGGAATCTTCCAATAGGCTTTTGTATCTCTTATCTTGGATGTCCATGACAATGGTTCTTCTAATTGGCTCATGTTTAGGATCTCTATCATAAGAACACACAAATCAAAAAGTTCCACAATGCAATAAAAGGATGGAGAAGAGTGAGTTTAGAATTAGGGGTCCTTTCAATTCATCTTCAATATTTAGCATTCTAAAGGCATGAGGCCTAGATGCTCTTCAACATATTTAGCATTCTAAAGGCATGAGGCCTAGTTGCTCTTGAAGCTCCATTTAGCATAGGTAAGGTCCTAAACCTAAGTCCTTTCTCCATTTGCATTGGGTTCACACAAACAAAACAAACACAAGGCAATAGCATATACACAATAATGTGCTTAAGTGAGCTAAAGGAAAATTTCATAAACATAAACATGGGCTTAAGTGAGCAAAGGGCAAAGGCAAATGAATTAATGAGAAAGAAATTAAATTGCATTAAAGTAAATCGCAAGAATTAAATTCTTGAATTAAAAGTTAGTGATTAGTAGTTAGTGTTAGTGTGCCATAAGGGAATTTAGGGCAATGTTAAGCAATCGTAAGTGGACTAATGTAGTAGTCACACCTATCTGAGGCCGGTCAATAAAACTGTAGGCAATCAAACACAAGTTAGAGACCATGACTAGTAAGCCAAGCTCCTACAACTTACCATGCCAAAAGAAAAGAAGAATGATCTTGTATGGATTTAGGTTTTTTTGGTTGATCAAGAAGCAACCTATCTCTAATGCAAAGCAATTCACTTGATCTTTGATCAAGATGAATTTGATTTGGATCAAAGAAGGTTAAGCTCCTCATATGTCAAGGCTAACCACCAATCATTAACTCATTGATCAAAAAGAAAGAAGAAGAAGAAATGGAATGTACATAATTGAAATTCAAATGACATAACCAACACACATTGATCAAACATAAATAGAATCAACATCAATCAATGGTAAACAAAAGTGAGATGAAGCTTAGAAGTCAAGAAACAATAAAAATATTTTTGGTATTTTTTGGAATTAAAATAAACAAATAAAGGTCAAACTTCAAAATCCAATTCAAATCAACTTGGAAAAGTCTAATTGGATCATCATAAGTTCAACATGGTCAAACAAGATTTGACAAAAAATTTCATCATTTTTTGAAAACAGAAACTATTTTTAAACAATTAAAATGAAGAAAAATAACATAATTGAACTAAAATCTCAAATAAATCTCAAATCACTTAAGAAATTGATGAGAATATTTTTCATAGGTTCATCATTATTCAAAGATGTTAAGAAAATATTTTTGGCATTTTTGAATATTGAAAAGTATTTAAAATGATCTAAAAATAATCAGAAAGTAAATAATTCACAAAAAATATTAAATTGAATTACAAAAATAATTAAAATACAGAAGTTATGAAAGTTTTTAAAATAAAATGGAACTAAAGAAAATAAAATGAAATTCAGAAATTGAAAAAAAACAAGGAGCGTCTGATCAAGGCTCATTAAATGACGTGGCTGGTCAAAAGGCTGTATAGCGCACGCTCATGATGGACTCCAGTCAACAGCATAACATGTAGCATTAAATGAAGTCAAACAAACAAAGAGTCCAGATTAGATTAGAAGCAATGGATCCAATGGCCAGGAACTCGTCCACGTGGGGACGGTGGTGAAACCACCATCTTCTCCGGTGAGACTCACTGTTCTATCCAGAATTGCAGGTTTTCAAACCTTCATCATAATGCAGGATCCATACATCAATAGAAAGCTGGGGTGATGTACATCACCCCTGTGCCCTTAGTTTCTACTCTAGACTCTCATAGAAGGAGAAATCTGAGATAGAAAAATGAGGTGTTCAAACTGAACTTGCTCAATTCACAAAATTAAATGCACAAATCAACTGCCTCTCACATGAGGACTTCAGAGGTATCAACCAACCCAAAAAATGATCAATATCCAAGGAGATTCGAAGGAAAACAGTTGGAGGGAAAACCTTTGAAGAGCAGTTTTTCTATGCTTGATCTACTCCAATTTTGCAGCTTGGTCTTGAGGTAGCAAGGAAGCAAGGCTTAAGAATTGAAGTTCAAAGATTGACCAGTGAAGTTGAAATTTGAACTTGAAAATTTGAGAGAAAAATCAAAATTCCTTTAATGGAGGTTTGGGATTTCACTTGTGCAGAATTTCAGGTGCCTTTAGGTTGAAGTTTGAAGTGTGTAAGGCATTCTATTTATAGGCAAGGATGATGCAATGCATGAAGAAACTCGTGTGCAGGTGAAGTTGGGTCCTCCATGCATGAGCCTGTACAGGCGCTTGGTAGGCCCAAATTCAATGGCAATTGAGTGCTAAACATCAGCCAAATGAAATTGGACGTGCAGATTGTAATGTGTAAGCTTGTGCATGGAGTTTTATCATGTTATGCATAATTGAAACCAAAACTTCTCCTCTTCGAAAATGTGATTTGAAAAATTGAAACATAGGCATGTGGGTAATGGTTATAAAGGTCTTGACATAATGAACAAATGTTATGTTGAACAAAAATCCATTTGGAGTTGGGAAAATATTGAAAACAGGCCATGAAGTTCAATGTGCAAAACATGTATATGGAAATTTTGCCAAAATGGACCAACTTCAATCCCTTCTGTTTCAGTGATGCAAGCCTCAAATGATAAAACCTGCAACATGAAAGATGTAGATATTTTCAATACAATCAATATGGACTTAAAGTTTGCATCATTTTCATTTTGGGTGGAAAAGTTATGGGCACTTGAAGTTGGACTTTTTCACATTTCAATGACTTTGGTCCAAAGTGACCTATAATGTTTTGTATTATCACATGTATTTATTTTAGGATTATGAAATTTGGTCCAACATGACAATTGAATTAGACATCTTAACCTTTCCAATGCCCTTGGTCCCACTGCAAAATCATAAAAAATGAAGGACTTAGGTCCTTGGGAATTTGACCCAAAATTAGGGTTTCAGTCAAAATGACCTAAATTTTTTTGAAATGAATGATGACCTTCCAAGCTTCAAATAAATTGTTGATGAACATTAAAGTTGTTAATATGGTTCTTAAGAACACTTTTTTCTCTTGGGGTCATCTTCATTTGACATACACATCAAAAGTTAGATCTCAGTGGATTTCAAAATAGTCAGATGAATTGAGTGATCAATTTCTCAAGTCCAAACTTCAAATCTTGATGAATGAATGATTGAGGGTACTCACATAAGCTCAAATATGCATAAAATGATGAATGAAAGAACTTACCTTGATTGTATTTGATTATAGGTTAAGGTTGCTTCATGAGCAACACACATTCAATGCACAGTTGAATTAGGGTTTCTTTGGGAAACAATCCTCAAGCCCTTTGGTTTATCTTGATAAAATTGAAAAATTGAGATACTTGGGAGGTATGTATGATGATTGAGAGCCTTGAGAACCATTGTCATGCTTGCTTTCAACTTCAACTGGCCACCTCAATGAGCATAGGGCCTCCTAGGAGCCATGGATCACATGATTGCTCAAGTTTCAAAACAAATAAGTTAGTGACATATTTTTGGTGCTTTTGGTTAGTAAACAAAATAAGAAAAGAAATAATATACAATTCAAGCATGCTTGGTGGTCTCAAACCAACTCACACAAGTCCCAAACCAAGGGTAAAGGGGCCAAGATGCTATGATCCTTGAGGCAAATGCAATGAGCAATGATATGATGTCATGAGGGATCTTAGGGTCAAAATTAGGGTCTTACAGTGGGAAGAACGTTTCCGTGCTTTGAGAAAAAGGCATGAGGAGTTACAGTTGGAGTGTAAGGATAAAGATGCACTCATTGAGCTACTTGAAGACCGAGTGACAAAGAGACAGAGACAGGCAAATGCAATGAGCAATGATATGATGCCATAAGGGATCTTAGGGTCAAAATTAGGGTCTTACAGATTCCCCTATTTAAGATCATTCTAGTCGGAGATATGAGGGTTAAAATCTTCGTCTCGACGAGGTAGAATGGGCTTAAATAATAACAAAGAGACCAATTTTGGTCCCTAAGAGACTTCATGATGCAAATGTATGTATGCAAAAGTTAATACTCTGTGCGGATATATGTCCACAAAAGAAAAAGAAATCAGGAGAAACTGAGAATCCATATGGGACAAAGACTCTGGGGGACTTTACTGGGGGAAATAAAGGGGATAAAAATGCGTGAGCAGGTTATAAAAACCCAATTTTTAGTATTTATCTATTATACTATTATTACTTATGTGGAGTGTTAATTAATTATTTAGTTGATAGGAGATATCATTAATAATTGAATTAATTAACTTGGTGGATATATGGTGTTAGTTTAATTTATTTGAATTAAATAGAGATATTTAAATATTAGGTCTTATTGGGCCTATTAATTAAATTAGAAGTATAATGACTTAAGCCCAAATAGAATACTAATATAAATAGTAAGAGGTGAGGAGAGTGAGAATTAGGATTCATTTGATCATTGAAGGCAATAGAGAAAGAGGAGACGAAAAGTAAAGAGAAGAGCTAGGGCTTCCATCAAATTGAAGAGGTAAGGGGGGAATCCTTATTATTATGGGTTAGTATGATCGGGTCAATGGGTAGGAACATGTTTAGGTTGAATTTCTTAAATTGCATGTTTTGGAATTGTTAGGTTTTGATGAGTATTCTTAATTTATGGTGATTTGATTGGGTTAAAACTATAAATTAATGTCATATATTTAGAGTATTGTATGAGTCATAATTTTCTGAACGCATATTCGTGAATATTCATGATAATTGGAATGTGTTATTTTAAATGACCAGGTGTATTGTATATTGATGATGAATGATGTTGGTTTTTGAAAGCTCTTAGTTTTTGAAAACGTCGATGTGACGCCCTTTTGTTTATATGCGTGCTTATTTACTCTGATTATATGTTAAGTATTTTGGGCTAGAAAAAGGGGCGTTACACAGGTCACGACTTAAAATTTGCTGGGAGACACGAAGGGATTCCATGAAAATAAATCACTGGAAAGACTCGAGCTGACACAAAAATGCATGTATTGGGGAATATGTCAACATAACAAACTATCCACAAAGGATACTTCGGATAAAAATTCGGACTTAGATGGGGATGTCCACAAAGGGACTCAAGCTGAGGAAGAAACAAATGAGGTATTACCGGTTACTGGGTAATAAGCTCAGAGAGATATGTGATCAAGACACCGGTATAAAGGGTGAGAGAACAACATGCTCGGGGAGAATGAATATCTAAGACCGGTATAAGGGTGAGAGATATCAATCATCCAACAAAATATGAGGAAGACCTAAAAAGGTATATTTCAACTGAGGAAAATCTGACTCCACAAGGGACAAAAGGTCATAATAGGGAGCAGAAGGAAGGAACACCAGGGATACCGGTTACTGGGCATATAATAGGTGACCAACCAAGCGTGAATTGGGGAATATTTTCAAGACACTCATCATCCGAAAGGAGAGCTGAAAAAGCAAACTCGATTACAAGATGGATATTCGATCCCATAAGGAAATACGAATCTTACTCGACTGGGGAAGAAAAAGACTTCGACTGAAGAGCGCATGAGATATATTATCTATTACCGTCAGAACGTAGATAACATGCTCGCATGGAAGATTATCCATAACCGGCTACTGGGTTAATAAAGGATAAATCAGCTGAAAAGAAACGACATCGGGATACCGGCTATTGGGTATAAAATGATGACCAATCAAAGGGGAGAAACAACCATTACCAATCAAAGGTAAATGAAAGATGACTCGCTGGGGATACATTAACAAAAGCGATGATCCGGGAGATATATCACCGGTTACTGGGTGGTATACTCAAAAGGTGAAGGAATATCAATACCGGTTATTGGGTAGAAAACTAAAGAAGCGAGTAATTGTCATCGGTTAGGATGAACAAAATCAAGGATTAACTCTGCATGGGGAGTAAAAGGGGTTTACAACTACCGGTTACTAGGTAGTAAACCACAAAAATAGGACTTATAACTACCGGTTACTAAGTAATTGGTCACCACAAGAAAGGAATCAGTCTAAAAAAAAGTAGAGAGACGCAATGAAACAAGACTCGATCTAATGAGGATATAACTCAGGGGACTAATTTCGTCCCAATACATGTTTTGGGAGGAAACTGAAATAATAATCATCCACGAGGACATAACTCAGTGGGGATGTGGAAGAAAAGATAAACATTTTCTTCCTATGGGGCTGACTCTATTATGGAGAGATCAGACACAATCATCTGCTTGGGGAAATATATATCACCAAATAGCAGGAGATAACAAACAAAGATATATAGTAAAGAATGCAACATGAATATCTTAATGTTATAACTATGCATGTATATGCGTGGTTTATGTATGATTAATGATGATAAATAGACATATCTAACACAAACAGGTCCAAGAATCAATGGACAGACATCCGGTACTACATCTCAAAAGAGAAAGCCAAGCCCACAGGAAAAAATCCAATATGGTGGGGGGCAACAAATACCAGGAAACTAATCATCGCCGAGGATCGAGGGAAGTTGTTGCCAAGGACAAAGATCGCTGCTAGAGGAACAAGCAGGATCATCGGGGATCAGAGAACGTTGTTGGGAATAAGCGAAGGATCACAACCACCAAAGCTGGGGATCTTCCAACAGTTCACATAGTTATAGATAAGGTCAGTCTGAGAAGAAATCTACTAGGGATCTTATCAGGGGGTGATGTGGAATTCTGTGGGGAGAACAATCACTAAATAGAAGCACATCAAACAACAATCACTTCTAACCACAGAGGGAATGCCTCTGCTACGGAGACAACACCAAACATTCCGCTGGGGAAGAAGGTAACACGTCTTCCTCAAAGTTCCAAAGCCAAACTGGGATTAGGCAGAGCCTTAGCTGGGGGAACTAAACATGGATAAGATCCACTTTAGAAGTAACTCTACTGGGGAAAAACCAAGGAAAGATAAGAAACCCTGCGGGGAATAACCACCGAACAAAAGTTTTAATAACCATCACAATTTCTCATACTGCTGGAGAAACAAACTCTGCCGAGGAGAAGAGAAATACCACTCTGTTGGGGATAGAAAATAAACATTTTCATCACCCGCTCTGCTAGGAGAAAAACTATCCGAGAAGGAGGAAGTAACAATAATCAGGCTCCGATCAGGCAACTCCACTGGGGAAAAAACGTTGATGACTGATTGGGGAATAACCTGTAGGCGATCAGCTGGAGATAACCTGCTGGTGACCAAACTGAGGGAGTCTAATGTGAGCAACCCTGCTGAGGATGAACAAGAGGCCAACCTACTGGAGAATCAATGTAGGCGAATCCACAGGG
The DNA here is from genome assembly GCF_024323335.1 of Lathyrus oleraceus. Taxonomy (NCBI): domain Eukaryota; kingdom Viridiplantae; phylum Streptophyta; class Magnoliopsida; order Fabales; family Fabaceae; genus Lathyrus; species Lathyrus oleraceus. Next base: position 451,984,857 of record NC_066583.1, read on the forward strand.
GATAAGCTACAAACTAACTTGTTGAAAATTCCCCTCATGCTGGGATTTCCTGCTCACTATGCGGGAAAATTCCAATCTGAATGAGGGAAGACCAACTTCCTCGAAGGGATAGCATATCAATTTATCAATCTATAAGGGATTTTAGGTCAATCCACACAAGGGATGATAACCATATAATTGATAACACAGATGCTAGATTCAGACTCGTTGGGAAGCCAGAAGATTGAGACCAAACTCCAGACTCTTTGGTGTAACACCCCGATAAAAAAATAAGATAATTATTTAATTTAAGTTAATATCATATTTATTAATTTAATTAAGTAATTGGAATTATTGGATTATTATTATTATTATTATTGGAATAATAAATATTGGAAAGTATATAAGTGGGAAATAAGAAAAGAGTTTCATTTTTGGTAAAGAGGGTTTTTTACGTGAAAAGCAGAGAAGCGGTTGAAAAGTGGAGAAAGGGCAAAGAGGAAGAGCAAGAGAGCAAAGGTTGGAGAATAGAAGAGCTTGAAGCTAAAGACTTGCCGGATTAATTCAGGTAAGGGGGGTTTATCGTCGTTTAATGGGTATTATGGGTTAACATGTAATGGGTAGTGATAAACCGTTGATTTGACCCTAATTGGGATTGTTGAATGCTGAAAAAAATCGTGTTGGATAAGTTGTGTTAAAGCTGTAATTGAGTCTGTATTTGATTGTGTTGTGATTTTCCGAACGTAGAGCTTTTTACGGAATTGGAATCGGAGGTCCGGAAGTCCTCCAACGGCGGAAAATGCGGAGAATTCTGCATTCTGCTTCGTGTTAGCGCAGGAACAGCTTTCTGTCTTGCGTTAACCGGTTAACCCAGGGTGTTAACCGGTTAACACTGTTGTGATTTGTGAAAATTGTTGTTCTGTTTGCGTTAACCGGTTAACGCAGGGCGTTAACCGGTTAACACTGTTGAGTTTTGCCAGAAAGCGTGTTCTGTGTTGCGTTAACCGGTTAACACTGTTGAAAACAGAAAAAAAATTGTATTTTGTCTTGCGTTAACGGATTAACCCAGGGCGTTAACGGGTTAACGCTGTTGGAAAAGTGAAAAATCGAATTTGCTCAGAATTTAATGAAATTCGTCGGGGTGAGACGGGTAATATTATAGTTAATTTTGATGAGTAATTTTGTTGGGTTTATGTTATGAAGTGTCGATACAAGTACGACTAAGTTGTTAAGTTATTCCGGGTACGAAAAGTTGTTAAAGATACTGAGTTGTAAGCTCGGTGAGCCAAAGTCGATTATAAGTTGATTATGTTGAAAACATTGTTGTGTTGCTATTATTATTATGTTGTCGGAATTTTAATGTCGCGTATGTCATGTAAATTCATATGCATTAAGTCGGAGCTTTGCTCACACCACGTTGGCCTGGATTGGCAAAAGTTGAAAGTTGAAGGCTTAAGCCTTGATGCCTCGTTAAATTGGCAAATTTTAAGTTGGGAGTTTTACTCCGATTGGTACCACATGCATGACGAGTCGAGTCTCATTTGCGTTGCATTTTTGTTGGTATTGAGTATGATTTGAGATTTTACATGTGTTTGCGTTGGTATTGAGTATGATATTTGAGTTGATGTGCCGTTACTGAATGCGTGATATGATTAGGGTGATTAATGTGTGAATTTACTTAGCATTACATGATGATTTATAATGCCTATTATATCGATTGAGGAACTCACCCTTACAACTATTTTTCAGGTAACGAGCAGTGATTGAGTAGAAGCTAGTGCTTGGAGTCTAGTGTAGTCTCCTTAGTGGGTTATGCTCTGATAGATGTAACATCGGGACGGGATGTTTTACCTTGTTGAATAATTTTACATGTAATGTGTTACATATTTTGAATGATCGATTTGATCTCTATCCGCTGCGTATTGTGCAATGCTTTATGTTTTGATATAATAAAAGAGCATGACAGTTATCATGGTGAAATGATTGTGTGACACCCTTAATTGCATATTTACTCTGATTGATATATTGTTATTTTAATTAAATATTTGAGGTATTTTAGAAGGGTGTTACATTAGTGGTATCAGAGCAGGTCGGTCTATCCGGCCAGTTGTCGTGTCGTCACCGTCTAACAATTGTGTATTGTTACTAATCTAACTTTTAAGTTGTGTTGTATTGATAAGTTGAAATGGCTGGAAGGAATGACGCTGCAATGGCTGCCGCAATGCAAGCGATGGCACAAGCTGTGCAGAACTTGCCAAATGCTGGTGGAGAAGCTGGATCACGTAGCTTGGCGACTTTTCAAAGAGAGAATCCGCCGGTGTTTAAAGGGAAGCATGATCCAGATGCAGCCTTGGGATGGTTGAAAGAGATCGAGAGAATCTTCCGTGTTATGGATTGCACTCCAGCTCAGAAGGTTCGATATGGTACTCACATGCTAGCAGTCGAAGCTGATGACTGGTGGCTAGAGACTCACGAGAGGTTGACCGTGGCAGGTGAAGTCATTACTTGGGAGGTATTCCGTAGGGAATTCATGAGAAAGTATTATCCGGAAGATGTCCGGGGTAAGAAAGAAATTGAGTTCCTTGAACTGAAGCAAGGAAACATGTATGTCACTGATTATGCTGCAAAATTTGTGGAGTTGTCCAAATTTTATCCTCATTACACTGGTGCTGGTGCTGAATTTTCAAAGTGCATCAAGTTTGAAAACGGACTGCGCTCTGAAATTAAGAAGGCTGTTGGGTATCAGAAGATACACATTTTTACTGAATTGGTTGATAGCTGCAGGATATTTGAAGAAGACAATAATGCTCATTACAAGATTGTCAGTGACCGCAGGGGCAAGCAACATCAAAACCGTGGCAAGCCGTATGATGCCCCAGTGGGAAAAGGGAAACAAGGAGCTGCTCCGGCTCAGAGGACTAGTAGGGGAGGTGCTCCTGCTGGTATAGTTTGTTTCAAATGTGGTCAGGCTGGTCATAAGAGTAATGTATGCACTGCTGAAGTAAAGAGGTGTTTTCGCTGTGGTAAGACTGGCCATGCAATAGCTGATTGCAAGCACAAGGAAATGATTTGTTTTAATTGTGACGAAGAAGGGCATATTGGAAGTCAGTGTCAGAAGCCAAAGAAATCTCAAACTGGAAAGGTGTTCGCATTGACCGGAACTCAAACCTCCAGTGAGGACAGACTTATCCGAGGTACATGTTTCATAAATGGTACTCCTTTAATTACTATTATTGATACCGGTGCTACACACTGTTTTATTTCTGCTAACTGTGCTCGAAGACTGGGTTTAAAATTGTCCGCTTTGGATGGTGAATTGATTGTTGAGACCCCAGCTAAGGGATCAATAACTACTTCTTTGGTATGTTTAAAATGTCCTTTGTCGATCTTCGATAAAGATTTCTATGTTGATTTAGTATGTTTGCCGTTGGATGGGATGGATGTAATTCTTGGTATGAACTGGTTAGAGTATAATTATGTTCATATAAATTGTCATCATAAGTCGGTGAGGTTTTCCACTCCTGAAGAGGAAGGAGTTGACTTATTACCTTTCAGAGAATTGCGAAAATTGATGAAAGAGGGAGCTCAGATGTTTTCTTTGATGGCGACGTTGTCGGTTGAGAGTAAAGCTAAGATTGAGGAACTGTTAGTGGTGAAAGAATTCCCTGAAGTTTTTCCTGATGAAATTCCTAGTGTGCCGCCAGAGAGGGAAGTTAAATTTACTACTGATCTGGTACCTAGTACTAGGCCTATTTCGATGGCACCGTATAGAATGTCGGCATCTGAATTGTATGAATTAAAGAAGCAATTGGAAGACTTACTTGAGAAGAAGTTTATAAGACCAAGTGTGTCGCCGTGGGGAGCTCCAGTGTTGCTAGTAAAGAAGAAAGATGGTAGTATGAGGCTTTGTATTGATTATAGACAATTGAATAAAGTAACGATCAAGAATAAGTATCCACTACCGAGAATAGATGATTTGATGGATCAATTAGTGGGTGCTTGTGTTTTCAGTAAAAATTGATTTGAGATCGGGCTATCATCAGATCAAAGTGAAAGATGAAGACATCCAGAAGACAGCGTTCAGAACTCGGTATGGACATTATGAATATTCTGTGATGCCTTTCGGTGTGACTAATGCGCCGGGAGTATTTATGGAATACATGAATCGTATTTTCCATACTTATCTGGACCATTTTGTGGTAGTATTTATTGATGATATTTTGATTTACTCTAAGTCCGAAGAAGAGCACAAGGAACATTTGAGATTAGTGTTGGATGTTTTGAAAGATAAGAAATTGTATGCGAAGCTGTCCAAGTGTGAGTTTTGGTTAAGAGAAGTCAGTTTTCTCGGCCATGTAATTTCAGGAAAAGGTATTGCTGTAGATCCTTCCAAGGTCGAAGCTGTATTGCAATGGGAGACTCCTAAGTCGGCTACCGAGATTAGAAGCTTTTTGGGATTAGCTGGATATTATAGAAGGTTTGTTGAAGGATTTTCTAAGTTAGCATTTCCGTTAACTAGATTAACTGGTAAAGGTAAAGCTTTCGTGTGGGATGTTCAGTGCGAAGAGAGTTTTAATGAATTAAAAAGGAAATTGACGTCGGCGCCGGTTTTGACTTTGCCAAATCCGGAGGAACCGTTTATAATTTACTGTGATGCTTCATTGACGGGTTTGGGAGGTGTGCTCATGCAAAATAATAAAGTAATTGCTTATGCGTCGCGACAGTTAAGAATTCATGAAAAGAACTATCCTACGCATGATCTTGAACTTGCTGCTGTGGTGTTTGTGCTAAAAATCTGGAGGCATTACCTTTATGGTTCCAGATTTGAAGTTTTCAGCGATCATAAAAGTTTAAAGTATCTATTTGATCAGAAAGAGCTGAACATGAGACAACGTAGGTGGTTAGAATTGCTTAAGGATTATGATTTCGGTTTGAATTATCATCCAGGAAAAGCAAATGTTGTGGCCGATGCTTTAAGTAGAAAGACCTTGCATGTGTCAGCAATGATGATTAAGGAGTTGGAATTAATTGAGCAATTTCGTGATATGAGTTTGGTTTGCGAAGTAACCTCGCAGAGTGTAATGCTAGGAATGCTAAAGATTAATAATGATTTTATGGATAGTATCCGAGAGGCACAGAAATTGGATGTGAAATTAGTAGATATCCTTAATCGTTGCGGTCAATCAGAGAAGAGTGACTTTAAGATTGATGCGAGAGGTGTGTTGAAATTAGGGGAAAGAATTTGTATTCCTGATGACGCGATCTTGAAAAGAAGCATTCTAGAAGAGGGTCATAGAAGCAGTTTGAGTATTCATCCAGGAGCTACTAAAATGTATCAGGATTTAAAGAAAATATTTTGGTGGCCCGGAATGAAAGAAGATGTGGCTCGTTTTGTGTATGCGTGCTTAACTTGTCAGAAGTCAAAGATTGAGCATCAGAAGCCGTCCGGGCTAATGCAACCGTTGGCTATTCCAGAGTGGAAGTGGGATAGTATCAGTATGGATTTTGTTTCTGGTTTACCGAGGACAAGTAAGAATTTTGAAGCTATTTGGGTGATTGTTGATAGATTGACGAAATCGGCTCATTTCATTCCGATTAGAATGGATTATCCGTTAGAGAGATTAGCTGAGTTGTATATTGAGAAAATTGTAAGTTTGCATGGTATTCCATCGAGTATTGTTTCGGACAGAGATCCTAGATTTACATCGAAGTTCTGGGAAGGTTTGCAGAGGGCTTTGGGAACTAAGCTGAGATTGAGTTCTGCATATCATCCGCAGACTGATGGTCAGACTGAGAGGACGATTCAGTCATTAGAGGATCTTTTGACAGCTTGTGTTTTGGAAAAGGGAGGTACTTGGGATTGTTATTTACCTTTGATTGAGTTTACCTACAACAATAGTTTTCATTCGAGCATTTGGTATGGCGCCGTTTGAAGCTTTGTATGGTAGGAGATGTCGGACACCGTTATGTTGGTATGAGTCCGGTGAGAGTGCTGTGGTTGGACCGGAGATTGTTCAACAAACTACGAAAAAGATTAAGATGATTCAGGAGAAGATGAGAATTGCTCAGAGTCGTCAGAAGAGTTATCACGACAAGAGGAGGAAGTCACTTGAGTTTCAAGAGGGAGATCATGTGTTTCTTCGTGTTACTCCGATAACTGGGGTTGGTCGAGCTTTGAAGTCAAAGAAGTTGACACCTCGATTTATTGGTCCTTATCAGATTTTGGAGAGGATAGGAGAGGTAGCCTATCGTATCGCTTTACCGCCGTCACTTGCGAATTTGCATGAGGTTTTCCATGTGTCTCAGTTGAGGAGGTACATTCCTGATCCGTCGCATGTGGTCCAAGTGGATGATGTACAGGTGAGACATAACCTGACTGTTGAAACATCACCTATGAGGATCGAGGATCGAGAGTTGAAGCAGTTGCGGGGTAAAGAGATTGCCTTGGTAAAGGTAGCTTGGGGAGGACCAGCAGGTGGCAATGTGACTTGGGAACTTGAGAGTCAGATGAAAGAGTCTTATCCTGAGTTATTCGCGTGAGGTATGTTTTCGAGGACGAAAACTCTTTTAGTGGGGGAGAGTTGTAACACCCTGATAAAAAAATAAGATAATTATTTAATTTAAGTTAATATTATATTTATTAATTTAATTAAGTAATTGGAATTATTGGATTATTATTATTATTATAATTGGAAAGTATATAAGTGGGAAATAAGAAAAGAGTTTCATTTTTGGTAAAGAGGGTTTTTTACGTGAAAAGCAGAGAAGCGGCTGAAAAGTGGAGAAAGGGCAAAGAGGAAGAGCAAGAGAGCAAAGGTTGGAGAATAGAAGACCTTGAAGCTAAAGACTTGCCGGATTAATTCAGGTAAGGGGGGTTTATCGTCGTTTAATGGGTATTATGGGTTAACATGTAATGGGTAGTGATAAACCGTTGATTTGACCCTAATTGGGATTGTTGAATGCTGAAAAAAATCATGTTGGATAAGTTGTGTTAAAGCTGTAATTGAGTCTGTATTTGATTGTGTTGTGATTTTCCGAACGTAGAGCTTTTTACGGAATTGGAATCGGAGGTCCGGAAGTCCTCCAACGGCGGAAAATGCGGAGAATTCTGCATTCTGCTTCGTGTTAGTGCAGGAACAGCTTTCTGTCTTGCGTTAACCGGTTAACCCAGGGTGTTAACCGGTTAACACTGTTGTGATTTGTGAAAATTGTTGTTCTGTTTACGTTAACCGGTTAACACTATTGAGTTTTGCCAGAAAGCGTGTTCTGTGTTGCGTTAACCGGTTAACCCAGGGCGTTAACCGGTTAACACTGTTGAAAACAGAAAAAAAATTGTATTTTGTCTTATGTTAACGGATTAACCCAGGGCGTTAACGGGTTAACGCTGTTGGAAAAGTGAAAAATCGAATTTGCTCAGAATTTAATGAAATTCGTCGGGGTGAGTCGGGTAATATTATAGTTAATTTTGATGAGTAATTTTGTTGGGTTTATGTTATGAAGTGTCGATACAAGTATGACTGAGTTGTTAAGTTATTCCGGGTACGAAAAGTTGTTAAAGATACTGAGTTGTAAGCTCGGTGAGCCAAAGTCGATTATAAGTTGATTATGTTGAAAACATTGTTGTGTTGCTATTATTATTATGTTGTCGGAATTTTAATGTCGTGTATGTCATGTAAATTCATATGCATTAAGTCGGAGCTTTGCTCACACCACGTTGGCCTGGATTGGCAAAAGTTGAAAGTTGAAGGCTTAAGCCTTGATGCCTCGTTAAATTGGCAAATTTTAAGTTGGGAGTTTTACTCCGATTGGTACCACATGCATGACGAGTCGAGTCTCATTTGCGTTGCATTTTTGTTGGTATTGAGTATGATTTGAGATTTTACATGTGTTTGCGTTGGTATTGAGTATGATATTTGAGTTGATGTGCCGTTACTGAATGCGTGATATGATTAGGGTGATTAATGTGTGAATTTACTTAGCATTACATGATGATTTATAATGCCTATTATATCGATTGGGGAACTCACCCTTACAACTATTTTTCAGGTAACGAGCAGTGATTGAGTAGAAGCTAGTGCTTGGAGTCTAGTGTAGTCTCCTTAGTGGGTCATGCTCTGATAGATGTAACATCGGGACGGGATGTTTTACCTTGTTGAATAATTTTACATGTAATGTGTTACATATTTTGAATGATCGATTTGATCTCTATCCGCTGCGTATTATGCAATGCTTTATGTTTTGATATAATAAAAGAGCATGACAGTTATCATGGTGAAATGATTGTGTGACACCCTTAATTGCATATTTACTCTGATTGATATATTGTTATTTTAATTAAATATTTGAGGTATTTTAGAAGGGTGTTACATTTGGGGCCTTTAGTGGTGTATTACCTTCCTCTGCTCACGGAGGAGGCAACCTGAAAAATGATGAAGAGGATACAAAATATGCTAGGAATATGAACAAATGTCTTACCCTTTTGGAGATCATACTATCCTTGGGAGAGCACTAAAGATGTCCCAATTATCCTTTTCAATCTTTTGTGAATGTTCATTTTGTTTAAAAACAGTTTATAAAAACTTCATTTGTTTAAAATAATGATATTTATCAATTAAAACATGCAAATATTTGTTAAACAGAAATAACGAAAAGTGCAAAGAATTGGATAAAGTCTCAAATTTATTTGATGGAATGGTAGTCTGCAAATGGCAAGACTCCATGGATCTTTACAAAATTTGAAATTGGTGATATATATTGGAAAAGGGATACATTGAACATAATGACCATTTCTCCACCACCTCTGAATCCAATGTATTTGAAGCTTCAGTTGACGATGACTGAGCAAGAATCTTTGACAGAAGACAGCTTGAAAGACAATGTTTTGTCAGGATGCAATTACTTACCAAATCCCTAATTTTTGCCTAGATTTCCACAGGATGAGGTACTCAATCTAGTGGGATATATATTTTTTTTCATGTCTCTAACTTTTCCCTGGATCGCCCTTTCGGGTTTTCAATCCACCGAGACGCTCATTTTTGCCTAAGCCGCCCTTTCAGGTTTTCAACTTAGCGAGCTATTCTTTTTTTTTAGGCAAAGTATTTCTTGACTGCATCTGAATTCACAAGACGAGTGAAATCCTCCCCATCCATAGTTGTAAGTATCAAAGCACCGCCTGAAAAGGCTCTCTTAACAACATATGGACCTTCACAGTTTGGAGTCCACTTGCCCCTGGAATCGGGCGCGAAAGACAAAAATTTCTTGAGCACAAGGTCACCTTATCGGAACATACGAGGCTTGACCTTCTTATCAAAGGCTTTCTTCATCCTTTACTGATATAACTGACCATGGCACATGGCAGTCAATCTCTTCTCTTCTATTAAATTCAGTTGGTCATAATGACTGTGAACCCATTCAACCTCAATCAACTTGGCCTCCATAAAGACTCTTATTTATGGGATCTCCACCTCCACAGGGAGCACAACCTCCATTTCATAAACAAGAGAGAAAGGGGTTGCCCCTGTTGAAGTGCGGACAAATGTACGATAGCCATGCAAAGCAAATGACAGCATCTCATGCCAATCTTTGTATGTAACGACCATCATCGGGATGATCTTCTTGATGTTCTTATTAGCAACTTCAACAACCCCATTCATCTTGGGTCTATAAGAAGAAGAATTATGATGTTCAATCTTGAACTCGCTACACAACTCTTTCATCATCTTGTTGTTCAAGTTAGATCCATTATCAGTAATGATCTTGTCTGGCACACCATAACGACATATGAGTTGATTCTTGATAAACTTCACAACCACCTTCCTGGTCACATTCGCATATGATGTCGCTTCAACCCACTTGGTGAAGTAATCAATTTCTATGAGAATAAACCTGTGACCATTGGACGCCTTTGGCTCTATCATGTTAATCATGTCAATTCCCCACATAGAGAAAGGCCATGGTGATGAAATCACGTTCAGAAGTGTCGGGGGAATATGAATCTTATCCGCATAAATCTGAAACTTATGGCATTTCTTCACATATTTGCAACAGTCATACTTCATTGTCAGCCAATAGTAGTCTGCTCTCAAGATCTTCTTTGCCATAGCATGTCCATTGGAATGAGTACTAAATGAACCCTCATAGACTTCAGTCATCAACAGGTCTACTTCAAGTCTATCCATGCATCTGAGCAGCACCATGTCAAAATTCCTCTTATAAAGCACATCTCCATTGAGGTAGAAACTGCCAGATAATCTCCTCAAAGTCTTCCTATCTTTAACAGATGCCCCAGGTGGGTAAATCTGACTCTAAAGAAAACACTTGATATCATAATACCATGGCTTATCATCTTTCACTTCTTCTACTGCAAATACATGAGCTCGTCTATCCAAGCGCATCATAGTGATATTGGGAACTTCATTCTAGAATTTCACCATAATCGTAGAAGCAATCGTAGCAAGAGCATCTGCCATCTAATTCTCATCTCGAGGAATATGATGGAAGTCAACCTCAGTAAAGAACTTTGAAATCCTCCTCGCGTAATCTCTGTATGGGATGAGGCCAGGCTGATTCGTCTCCCATTCACCCTTAATCTGATTAACAACAAGGGTCGAATCACCATAAACATCAAGATGCTTGATCCTAAGATCAATACATTCTTCCAAACCCATAATACAAGCTTCATACTCCGCCATATTATTTGTGCATTTGAATGTTAGCGTTGCTGTAAAAGGAAGATGTTTGCCCTGAGGAGTAATAATCACTGCACCAATACCATTTCCATATTGATTTACAGCGCCATCAAACACCATGCTCCATCGGGAATCAGGCTCTGGCCCTTCATCGAGCGTAAGCTCATCACAATCTTTCATCTTCAAATACAGAATCTCCTCATGTGGGAAGTTGTACTGAACAAACTGATAATCCTCAATTGGTTGATGTGCCAAGTGGTCAGCCAAGATACTACCTTTAATAGCCTTCTAAGCTCGATTCTCAATATCATACTCAGACAAGAACATCTGCCAACGGGAAATCCTCCTAGTTAAAGCAGGCTTCACGAAGATATACTTGATTGGATCCATTTTGGATATCATCCAAGTCGTATGATTCAACATATACTGGCGTAAACGCTTAGCAGCCCAAGCCAAAGCACAACATGTTTTCTCAAGCATTGAGTATCGAGACTCACAGTCAGTGAACTTTTTTACTCTGATAGTATATAGCATAATATTTCTTCCCAGATTCATCTTGCTGACCCAATACACAACCCATAGAGTCTTCAAGAACAGCCAGATACATAATCAAGGGTCTCCCTTCAACAAGCGGAGACAGAATCGGAGGCTCGGACATATACTCTTTGATACTGTCAAAGGCCTTCTGGCAATCCTCGGTCCAATCATGACACTGATCTTTCCGGAGGAGCTTGAATTTGGCGCACATGTGGGATATAAATCTAGAAATATAATTCAAGCGGCCAAGAAAACCTCGGACTTGCTTCTCAGTTTTGGGCGCAGACATCTCTTGTATTGCTTTAACCTTGGCGGGATCAACTTCAATACCTCTCTCACTGATAATAAAGCTCAATAACTTGCCGGAACAGACTCGAAATATGCAATTGTTCGGATTCAAGCAGAGTTTATACTTCCTCAAACACTGGAAAAGCTTCAACAAGTGCTCTATATGCTCAATTTCCGTTCTCGATTTCGCAATCATATCATCAACATATACCTCGATCTCCTTGTGCATCATATCGTGAAACAAGGTAGTCATAGCTCGTTGATACGTGGCTCCGGCGTTCTTCAAACCGAAGGGCATCACTCGATAACAAAATGTTCCCCAAGGTGTGATGAATGTTGTCTTCTCCATATCCTCGGGTGCCATCTTAATCTGGTTATAACCGGAAAATTCGTCCATAAATGAGAAAACATTGAATTTAGCTGTATTATCTACCAACATATCAATATGTGGTAGAGGAAAATCATCTTTTGGATTAGCTTTATTCAAGTCTCGATAGTCCACCCACATTCGGACTTTTCCATCTTTCTTAGTCACGGGCACAATATTGGCCACCCAATGAGGATATGTAGAAGTCACCAGAAACCTCGTATCAACGCATCCTTGTCTCTAAGCTGCTGAAGTAGCTCCTCTCGCTCACAGAACCATACACGCGAACGGTCTTCATCTCTCAACTCCTCTACTCTTTGGTTAGGGACGGTAGAAGGCCCAACCATAACCATAGATGTAGGTCTCGGATAATCATAGGGCATGCGGTACTCAGAAGCTCTCTTCCTCACCCAAGAGGTGTAGGGTTCCAAAGCAATACAATTCTTTGGACCAAAATCTTTCCTTCCCTTCCTATGAATTTTGCGCCAAGCGCGGACCATCCTGCCTTTGAAGTTTAGGGGATCTTTACCCTCTTGAAAGAACACACCTTCTAACAAAATGTTATCAGGTTTATCCTTTAAGGGGAACCCAAGCTGACGACGTGCCAAAATAGGGTTGCAGTTAATCCCACCACATGTACCAAGTAGAGGCACATTGGAGAATTCACCACAAGAGTCAATAATCTGCACACCATCATACACGCGGTTGTACCAAAAGATATCATCATTAGTGAGAGACATAATTCTCGTGGACCACCGTAGACATCCTTTGTTCTCCTTGAAGGCGAGCGTCTATGGAAAGTGCGAAATAAACCACTTGTACAATAGAGGTAAATAGCACACAATGGTACCACCACCCTTTGCATTCCTCATATGCAAAGAGAAACAAGTGTCACCCAACAGAGTCGAAACGGGATTAAGAGTAGAGAAAACCCTAATAGTGTTCACATCCACAAAATTGTCGATGTTGGGGAACAACACTAGCCCATAGATGAGAAGTACAAATATGGCCTCAAAGGCGTCCTCACTCATGGCCTTCCCAAACATAGTAGCTTGAGCAATGAGGAAATCAGATGGGAGACCTCGAGTTCCACCTTTGGTAGTCATATGAGCACCAATATTAGATTAATCTATATGCAACAGATCAGCAATCTCTTGGGAAGAAGGAACTCTCTCCAAGCCACTGAATGGCAACTAATCTAGGATAGGTATGCCCAAAAGATAGGCATACTCCTCAAGCGTAGGCAAAAGCTGGAAATCCGGAAAAGTGAAGCAACGGTACTAGGGATCATAGAACTGCACCAACACACTCATCAGACCTTCATCCACCTGAGTAGAAAGAATAGACAGAAGCTTCCCATGGCGAGCTTTGAACTCCAAGGGGTTTAATACATAGGATGTCAAACTCCTTAACTCTTTCAAGTCGGGTTGTCTGAAACTGTACTTCTTCGTATTCTTTCTTTGCTTATCCATGTCTGAAAATTTGCAAATAGAACTCTTAAGTTCCTTGAAGTTTTTTTCATTTTTGATGATATGGATGTGTATGAATGCATGAATGCATAGATGCAACAATCACACTCAAGGATCAAGCAAATCACACCACATAAGGGTCACGGGATGGATCAAGTCATCCTTAATATCAATCATCCATTTTGGTGGATTATGGTCTACACCTTATCAACACCCAAGTTCCATTGATATTAAGGATATACGAGAATGAATCAACCACGAATCAAGGGTTTGTTGCAAGTCACGAGCATGGAGTCTCGGTTAAGAACCACCCAAAGGGAGTGTACTATGGTTAAACCTGACAATCATGTTCTACAAGAGGTTCCCATAGTCATCATCCCATCTTTCGGATATTATCGGATAAACGACTACTCGTATTCCTAAAATATTCTCAAGAGAGACTCTTATGAGTGTAGTATCGCATAACAATCGTATCAAATCTTACACTTGAACGACCTTCGCACTACATCCTAAAAAATAGGCCAAGATGGGTTAGGTAATCTAAGGTCCTTGGCTTCTAAGGAATATATTGGAAAGAGTAATGCCTAACCACGACTACTCGTGTGACATTATTGATCCCAACATGACCTCCACCAAGTGAATGGGCTTGCAAGTCAACTTTCTAAGGAATAACTCCACACAAGTCAACAAGACTATGCCATTCTCCTATCATAAGTGCACTCGAGTTCGGGTATAGAACTCATCTCAGAGGACCCCACCAAGCATACAAGCAAATGGTATATCAAGCAATTCATACATTACGATCAATACAGTCATCCCAAATTTGCACAAAAAATATGTCACAAATAAAGATAAACATACAATACAACAAAGGTAAAAAGTAGGCAAAACCCACTAGGCAAATGCATCCCCAGCAGAGTCGCCACTTTTCTGTAGCGGGGTATTCGTTACCTTTAGAATTATTGATCAAATCAAAAGTAAATCAAACAATTCGAGTCGCCACCGCACTTCTATTTATCCAAAGGAAAGGTTAGAAAGAGAACAAAAACCGAGAAGTTTTATCAAGTCAAAAACTAATAAAAATGTCAGAGATCTGGGTAAGGGGGTTGGTTATGCAATGGGAAGGTTTTAAGTACCCAAAACATCCTTGATATTTGTGAAAATATTTGTGCGAACATGATTGGGGAGATGAGAAAAGAATATATAATTTATTTATAATTTTGTGTTTGAATGGATAAACCCATTGCCTACGTACCATCTTAAAAGAGAGTAGGATCAAAACCTCGTAGTTTAGGGTAAAAATCTAAAAAAAAATGGTGAATTGATTGGTCAAAAGCCTTAAGGTCTTTTGTTATCAAAGGGAGGAAACTCAACCTAAAACCACAAATCCACCATGTGAGGAGAGCTTTAACATGCTAGTGAGGGGTTAACCCTATAATAAGCATGGAAGACTTATAGTTCATCACTAAGGATACAGGTTAGTATAACATCAACCTCTAAGATAACTCAAAACTAATAGCTAATGTTTATGAAAAGTTTTAACACACATGGTCATTGGAACTAAAAAAACAATTGAATGAGTTGTATTTACAAATGAAAAGTATTCACAAAATAAAGTCAAAGTTGACTTAAGATTCAATTCAAAATAAGTGTTATGAAAAGAGTTTGAAAAAATTAAAGGCATAGTTCCTAGGTTTCTAGTTTTTAAAGCAATGTTAATGTTTGCAAAAAAGTTTGGCTTGGGTTAGAGTGGAGAGAAGAAGAGAAGGGCTAGGTCCTAAAAGTGCAAAGATGGGGGAAGAGAAATAAAACCACTTGGAGTTCCCTTCTTGAGATCATAAAGATGAACCAAGTTGCTCCTTTCCTTTGGATTTAGCAAGAAATAAGCAAATGACGCAAGCAATCAAGCAAACAATCAATCAAGCTCGTAGGAATCTTCCAATAGGCTTTTGTATCTCTTATCTTGGATGTCCATGATAATGGTTCTTCTAATTGGCTCAAGTTTAGCATCCCTATCACAAGAACACACAAATCAGAAAGTTCCATAATGCAATAAAAGAATGGACAAGAGTGAGTTTAGAATTAGGGGTCCTTTCAATTCATCTTCAAGATTTAGCATTCTAAAGGCATGAGGCCTAGTTGCTCTTCAACATATTTAACATTCTAAAGGCATGAGGCCTAGTTGCTCTTAAAGTTCCATTTAGCATAGGTAAGGTCCTAAATCTAAGTCCTTTCTCCATTTGCATTGGGTTCACACAAAAAAAAAACACAAGGAAATAACATAAACACAATAATGTGCTCAAGTGAGCAAAAGGCAAACTACATAAACATAAACATGGGCTCAAGTGAGCAAAGGGAAAAGGAAAATGAATTAATGAGCAAGAAATTAAATTTCTTTAAAGTAAATTGCAAGAATTAAATGCTTGAAATAAAAGTTAGTGATTAGTAGTTAGTGTTAGTGTGCCATAAGACAATTTAACGTTATGTTAAACAATCGTAAGTGGACTAATGTAGTAGTCACACCTATCTGAGGCCGGGCAATAAAACTATAGGCAGTCAAACACAAGTTAGAGACCATGACTAGTAAGCCAATCTCCTACAACTTGCCATGCCAAAAGAAAAGAAGAATGATCTTGTATGGATTTAGGTTTTTTTGCTTGATCAAGAAGCAACCTATCTCTAATGCAAAGGAATTCACTTGATCTTTGATCAAGATGAATTTGATTTGGATCAAAAAAGGTTAAGCTCCTCATATGTAAAGGCTAACCACCAATCATTAACTCATTGATCAAAAAGAAAAAAGAAGAAGAAGAAGAAGAAGAAGAAGAAGAAGAAATGGAATGTACATAATTGAAATTCAAATGACATAACCAACACACATTGATCAAACATGAATAGAATCAACATCAATCAATGGTAAACAAAGGTGAGATGAAGCTTAGAAGTCAAGAAACAATAAAAATATTTTTGGTATTTTTTGGAATTAAAATAATACTTGAATTAAAATAAACAAATAAAGGTCAAACTTCAAAATCCACTTCAAATCAACTTGGAAAAGTCCAATTGGATCATCATAAGTTCAACATGATCAAACAAGATTTGACAAAAAATTTCACCATTTTTTGAAAACAGAAACTAATTTTAAACAATTAAAAATTAAGAAAAATAACATAATTGAACTAAAATCTCAAATAAATCTCAAATCAATTAAGAAATTGATGAGAATATTTTTCATAGATTCATCATCATTCAAAGATGTTAAGAAAATATTTTTGGCATTTTTGAATATTGAAAAGTATTTTAAATGATCTAAAAATACTCAGAAAGTAAACAATTCACAAAAATCATTAAATGGAATCACAAAAATAATTAAAAATCATTTTTAGAAACTAGAATTTAAGAGAATTTTTTTGCAATTGGTCCCATATTTTTGTGATTCCAAATAAAGAAGTTATGAATTTTTAAAATAAAATGGAATTAAAGAAAATAAAATGATATTCAAAAATTGTAAAAAAACAAGGAGCGTCTGATCAAAGCTCATTAAATGATCTGGCTGGTAAGAAGGATGTATAGCGCGCGCTCATGATGGACTCCAGTTAACAGCATCACATGTAGCATTAAATGAAGTCAAACAAACCAAGAGTCCAGATTAGATTAGAAGCAACGGATCCAATGGCCAGGAACTTGTCCACATGGGGACGGTGGTGGAAACCACCGTTTTCTCCTGTGAGACTCATTGTTCCGATTAAAATTGCAGGTTTTCAAGCCTTCATCATAATGCACGATCCATACATCAATAGAAAGCTGGGGTGATGTACATCACCCCTGTGCCCTTAGTTTCTACTCTAGACTCTCATAGAAGGAGAAATCTGAGATAGAAAAATGAGGTGTTCAAACTGAACTTGCTCAATTCACAAAATTAAATGCACAAATCAACAGCCTCTCACATGAGGACTTCAGAGGTACCAACCAACACAAAAAAGGATCAATATCCAAGGAGATTCGAAGGAAAACAGTTGGAGGGAAAACCATTGAAGAGCAGCTTTTCTATGCTTGATCTACTCTAATTATTTGATGCAGCTTGGTCTTGAGGTAGCAAGGAAACAAAGCTTAGGAATTGAAGTTCAAAGATCAACCATTGAAGTTGAAATTTGAACTTGAAAATTTGAGAGAAAAATCAAAATTCCTTTAATGGAGGTTTGGGATTTCACTTGTGCAGAATTTCAGGTGCCTTTAGGTTGAAGTTTGAAGTGTGCAAGGCATTCTATTTATAGGCAAGGATGATGCAATGCATGAAAAAACTCGTGTGCATGTGAAGTTGGGTCCTCCATGCATGGGTCTGTACAGGTGCATGGGAGGCCCAAATGCGATGGCAATTGAGTGCTAAACATCAGCCAAATGAAATTGGACGTGCATATTGTAATGTGTAAGCTTGTGCATGGAGTTTTATCATGTTATGCACACTACGTCAAATAAGGGAAAAGAGGGCGCTTTTTTTGGCCTATAACAACGCTTTAAAGCGCCCTCTAATCTGGCGCTGGCATAGGTAAAGACAACGCTTTTTTTCCTGGTGAAAGCGCTCTCTAAAGTGGCTCTTTAAGCCCTTTAAGGGCCACTTTAGAGGACGCTTTTTAAAGAAAGCGCCCTCTAAAGTGGAAACTTTTAAGGGTTTAGAGGGCGCTTTTACTGGAAAGCGCCCTCTAAAGTGGAAACTTTTAAGGGTTTAGAGGGCGCTTTTACTGGAAAGCGCCCTCTAAAGTGGAAATTTAAAGGGTTTAGAGGGCGCTTATTTTGGAAAGCGCCCTCTAAAGTGGGTGGTTATTTAAATATATTTTTTTTAAAAGCGCTATATTTTTTTATTTATTTTAGACAACCTGTATATTGAAGCAGTACACCTAAAACTATATAATTTTAAGCCCTTTTTCACACATTGCATTCAACAAGCCTTACATACAACAATCCATACATATACAACAATCCACTGATATATAATCGTTTAACTTCTAAAGATTCTAAATATACAACCAATTCATAACTTAAGAAGAAATAAAACTAAGTTGCAAAAGCATCTCTGAGATGTATGTTTTTTTTGCTAGCCGCAGTCTTCTTAGCAATAACCTCTTTTTGTTCAATATCAATAGCATGAACCTAAAATATCATAAAATTCTATGCATAAATATCATATAATTGTGTTTATACCTTTTTTTTATGCAACTGACTCGATTTGCTGTAATAAAAGCCATTTTACCTGTAATAAAGAAAACAATTAAAATCATTTGACCTGTACCTTTTTCACTAAGTTCTCTTTCTTTTCTTGGTTGGAATATGTTCTACATGTCTCTTAACAACACGGACGGTTGGATTGATCCAAATACCCTCATTATGATCATTTCTAATATATGAATCATTTGATATAATATTCTCATCTTGATCATTTCTGGTAAACGATTCAATCTCAACATCAATATCACCTTGATCTCCAGTGTTTTCATCAATTACTTTGTTGGAAAAAAGAGCTATAGACCATTTCGTACTTTTCGGATCATTGACATAGAACACTTGTCTAGCTTGAGAGGCTAGAATAAAAGACTCATCTTTGTATCCCACCCTATTAAGATCCACTTGCAAAAATCCTGACTTATCCATTCGAATGCCGTTATTATTTTCAACCCACTTGCAACCAAATAAAGGAATCTGAAACTTCTCATAATCAAACACCCAAATGCGCTCGATAACACCAAAATACGATAGATTTGCAAATTTGGGGTTTAAGTCCTTCACACTTGATATGTGCATTGCTTCAGCTACCACGGTGACACCACTATTCTGCATAGTACTTTTATCATCTTGTTCTTTGGTATAAAATGTGTATCCATTAATCCCGTATGCGCTATAAGAAAAAAAATGGAAACTTGGACCATATGCTAAGCATCTCAACCTTTCTGTTATTGAAGCGGGATCTGAATAATACTTTGAAGAAATATGATCCTTAAACCAAGGTATAAAACATCGATTGTGCTCTCGTACTATCCAATTTTCATTTCTATTGGGATTTAAACCTTGGAGAATATCCTTGTGAATTTCAACATACGACTCAACCTCATTCTCATTGTGCAGAACATACAAATGCACTTGATCCCGTTCGACCCTTGATACTGCCACGACTTTATTTCCAATTAGATTTTTTCCTTCTTTCTTTTCGACAAGCTGAGACTTGGGGAGTCCGATTGACTGAACATTAGACAAATATTCAGTACAAAACTCAATCGCTTCTTCAACAATGTATCTTTCAACCATACAACCTTCTGGTCGACTTCGGTTCTACACGTACCCTTTTAATATTTTCATATAACATTCAACAGGGTACATCCATCTCATATAAGCTGGTCCACACAATTGTGTCTCTTTCACAAGATGAACAACTAGATGTACCATTATGTCAAAAAATGATGGAGGAAAAAACATTTCAAGCTCACACAAAGTAATAACGATTTTAAGCGTCAACCCGTTTCCCATAATAACAACCCAAGCAAGGACATATCATTCTGCAGGGGTCTTCGGCGTGCACAACGACAAACTTAACGAATTCTGATACCCCATTCTCGTACTCTCTCGACAATCGATTGGAAGACATCCATGTATTATCCATTACTAATTAGAAGAAACAAAAAACAATTTCAGAAGAGAAACCAAAAATGGGATGAGACAAAACAATTTCGCTTTATTGAGTTAGTCTCTGTGCAGGGCATTCATGTCTCTAACAACAACCCAAAACCAAAACAATTTTGGTTTATTGAGTTAGTTTCTCAACATTTTCAGATATCTCTGACTTCAATAGCATGAGAATGTATGAACCAAGCATTAAGCATTAGTGGTATGCACTAATATGTAGCATAGTTATATATCATCATATAGTTTTTACAAAAGATAAACATTGACTAGAAAATATATATGTAGAATTGTATAATGGTCTAACTGAAAGCTAACAGAAAAATAGTCGACTCTAATTTACTCTATCAAATAACATCCATACCTAAACTTCTTAAGTTACTAGCTACGCTATGTATGCTAGAATAAATACACTCATAAGCTGCATAGTGTACCTTTGATTGGTAGAAGGTGTTTTAGATATTGCTGCCTCCTTTTTCTACATCGAGAAACAAATGGAACAGTTGGTGAAATTTAACCCATAATGCCTAGTCTCCGTTGCTAGCATTGCAACACAATAATTATTATTGAGAATACTCAATAAATGTATGAACCAAGAAAAATGAAACCAAAAATGAACAATAGCGAACGTCAGAAGAGAAACCAAGTAATATGAAGATTAGAAAAATACCTATGGTGTCAAAATCGAACAGCTAACAACGAATTAATAGAAGGAGGAAACGTCGTAGATCTAACAGAGGTGGAAGGAGAACGCCTTAGAAGTAGCGAAAATCGTAGCAGTGAGAACCCTAACGTGAAAAAGAACGAAAATAACAGAGAGTGAAATAACAAAACGCGCAGTATGTTATAATTTTAATGTTTACTAAAGAGGACCTTAGAGGGCGCTTGTGGAAAAAAAGCGCCCTCTAAAGGGGGCCTAAGAGGGCGCTTATGAAAGCGCTCTCTAAGGCTTTCCAAAAGCGCTTTATAAACTGGAAATGCACATGGACTTATAGAGCGCTTTTTTAAAAGCGCCCTCTAAGGGTAACCTTAGAGGGCGCTTTCTAAAAAGCGCCCTGTATTGTTGTCCCTCTATCTCCTCCTTATTTTTTCGCTTCACCTTAGAGGGCGCTTTATTACAAAAGCACCCTCTAAAGTGCGTTTTCTATTCCAGTTGTTCACTCCTTATTTTTTCGCTTCACTTTAGAGTGCGCTTTTGTAATAAAGCGCCCTCTAAGGTGCGCTGTCTATTCCAGTTTTTGGCGTAGTGGCATAATTGAAACCAAAACTTCTCCTCTTCGAAAATGCCATTTGTAAACTTGAAACATAGGCATGTGGATAATGGTTAGAAAGGTCTTGACATAAGGAACAAATGTTATGTTGAATAAAAATCCATTTGGAGTTGGGAAAATATTGAAAACAGACCATGAAGTTCAATGTGCAAAACATGTATATGGAAATTTTGCCAAAATGGACCAACTTCAAGCCCTTCTGTTTCCATGACGCAAGCCTCAAATGACAAAACCTTCAACATGAAAGTTGTAGATATTTTCAAGAAAATCAATTTGGACTTAAATTTTGCATCATTCGGATTTTGGGTGAGAAAGTTATGGGCACTTGAAGTTGGACTTTTTCACATTTCAATGACTTTGGTCCAAAGTGACCTATAATATTTTGTATTATCACATGTATTTATTTTAGGATTATGAAATTTGGTCCAACATAACAATTGAAGTAGACATCTTAAAATTTCCAATTCACTTGTTCCCACCGCAAAATCATAACAAATGAAGGAGTTAGGTCCTTGGGAATTTGACCCAAAATTAGGGTTTTGGTCAAAATGACCTATAATGTTTTGAAATAAATGATGACCTTCCTAGACTCAAATAAATTGTTTATGAATATGAAATTTGTTCATATGGTTCTTACGAACTATTTTGATCTTGGGGTCATCTTCATTTGACAAACACATCAAAAGTTAGGTCTCAGTGGATTTCAAAATAGTTAGATGAATTGACTGATCAACTTCTCAAGTCCAAACTTCAAATCTTTATGAATGAATGATTGAGGGCACTCATATAAGGTCAAATATGCATAAAATTATGAATGAAAGAACTTACCTTGATTGTATTTTATCATAGGTTGAGGTTGCTTCATGAGCAAGACATAGTCAATGCATAGTTGAATTAGGGTTTCTTTGGGAAACAATCCTCAAGCCCTTTGGTTTATCTTGATCAAATTGACAAATTGAGATACTTGGGAGGCATATATGATGATTTAGAGATTTGGGAACCATTGTCATGCTTGCTTTCAACTTCAACTGGCCACCTCAATGAGCATAGGTCCTCCTAGGAGCCTTGGATCACATGATTGCTCCAGCTTCAAAACAAAAAAGTTAGTAACATATTTTTTGTGCTTTTGGTTAGTAAAAAAAATAAGAAAAGCAATAATATACAATTCAAGCATGCTTGGTCGTCTCAAACCAACTCACACAAGTCCCAACCCAAGGGTAAAGGGGCCAAGATGCTATGATCCTTGAGGAAAATGAAATGAGTATTGATATGATGCCATGAGGGATCTTAGGGTCAAAATTAGGGTCTTACAGTGGGAAGAACGTTTCTGTGCTTTGAGCAAAAAGCATGCGGAGTTGCAGTTGGAGTCTAAGGACAAAGATGCACTCATTGAGCTACTTGAAAACCGAGTGACAAAGAGACAGAGAGAGTCGGAGGTCTCGTCTTCCTCTAGCATGCCTTATCCTTCGGTTGCTTGGAAGAAGATTGTTGATCAGCTTGTCCTCGAGAAGACTCAAATGAAGGCTTCATTCGAGACCGAGATTCGACGCATTCGAAGGAAGTACGCGCCTAAAGCCAGATCTTCTGACATTGTTGTTAGGGATCCTAAGGATAGTCTCCTTTACTCTTGTACTTTCCATTTGGTTCTGAAATTATACTCAGTGTAATCCTTCCAATTATAAATTAAAAGAGATTTTTGGTCATATCAAATTGTTGCAATTGTTGTTAAATATATTGCAAATAATATAGTAAGTTCTTTGAAAACAAAAAATAATAAATAAACAAGCATTGCATGCATCATTTGCATAAGCAGGTTTCTCTTTCACCAGATGTCTCATTGGTGTTTCTTTTGTGCTGTAGCCAAGCTGACTCATCGGTACAACACTCACGCCAATCACTCCAGAATCATGGTGCAAGACCCCAATTTTGACCCTAAGATCCCTAATGCAATTTGATCATATGCATTAGCATTGGGATAATACCTTGCCATCCTCCTTGCCACTCTTTCATTGGGTTTGTTTTGGGAGAGATCACCAAACACTATGTGATTGTATCATACTTGTATATCATCATTTTACTAACCAAAATACCAAAAATATGTTTTTGCATTTGCCTAACTCTTTTATAGGTAAGGCAGGATCCCATTGATCTATCAAGTTCATATCTAGGGTTTGAGACCCTCATGAAAAAGAGAACAACCATGAATTGATCAAATAATGGTTATGAGCATCATATATGAGTCCCAATGACCTCTACATGTTATATTGATCAAGTATTCTTCAAAAGTTTGAGGGTGATTTGCCTTGGAAACCCTAGTTTCAAATAATTTCCTCTTTCATATTTTGAATTAAAATTATTTTTTGGATCATTATTAATATTTTTCATGATTTAATTGATTTTGTATTTGTTTTTAATTGTTTAAAAATACTTTGACCTTGTTTGACCTATGATAAATCTCATGGCCATTTCTTTGGTGTTTTAATGAGGTTTTAGGAATTTGACAAACCATATTTAATTTAAATGTATTATTTTAGTCTTTTTAATTTGAATAAATGTCAATTAATTGTGTTGACCAATTGAGATGACTTGTATGAGTTTGACTCTTGTTGTTAGGCCTTGGTCAAGGTTGGTTTGACATTGTCAAATTAATATCATTGGATTTAGGGGATTGATGGAATGTACATTCCATCTCCCGAAATGAATGGATGATATGAATTTGGTAAAATTCCTCCTTTGAACAATTTGAGTTTTGATCAATTTCCCTCCCTCTTCATCTCATTCATGTTCTTTATGCATTCATCTCATTTGGCCTATGATATCTCAAAGTCCTAAGGCTAGTTGATTGAAAAATCAACATAATTACGAATGAGATTAGGTCACCTCTTTTGCATATTCTTTTTGTGTGTGGTATGCTTCATGAGCATAGTCCATATACTATCTCTCTAACATGCATTAACACCAAAATCATATTGCCCGACCTCAAATAGTTGTGACTTCTACATAAGTTCAATTGCAATTGCTTAACATAGAGCTAAATTTATGACACAAAAAGGCATAACATTCTAGTTAGTGAGATTTTAAGTGTCCCCTCTTTCATGGTATTGTGTGGAAACATGGCCTTTTTTCCTTTCTTTGGAATATGTCTTGGTTCAAAGATCCATGCTTGTGATAAGTGGGTTAAGTGTTCTCCAAAGAATGACTAAAAAATGAAAGGCAAAAGCAAAAGAATACTAACTTCTAATTCATTAACAAACTAACATTTAATTTCAAGCCATTTACTTTAATGTCATTTAATTTTAGTCTTTATTCATTTGCCATTATTCATACCATTCTAATAGTTTATGTTAATACAATTTTCACTTTGTCCATTTGGACCATATTGTGCGATATATATTGTTTGTGTATACTTTCCTTGTTTGTGTGGTCTTTGACCATTAATTTACATAATAACAACAAAAACCCTAAAAAAACATTTGCGTGGACTGTTGGCTTGATCTTGGACAAATGGACTTAGAATTTAGGCAACATTCATATGCTAAAGGACTCGGCCAATGCCAAATTTTGTGAAACCAAGTGCTTGTAATTCGAAACTTAATCTGATACATCATTCAAGTTCCCTTTGAGTTCATCTGCAACATGATCATTGTGAAGCTGTTATTTTGAACCTGTGACTTATGGAATTCATTTTTACATAGGCTAATTTAAAGAAGATCACGGAGTGGCTAAGGCTTAGATGTGGCTATCTTTATTTGATGCCTTTCTCTTCAAGATAATATAAATATGCATTTGTATGTTGCTTGATTTAAAATGTCCAAGGGAATTTGGGTTTCTATTGACATTATTGTCTATTGGATTGCTATCCATTGGTCAGATCTTTTCAACTCTTAACCCTTAATTTCTTTAATTTCAAAATCTCTCCCTCATTTTTTAAAATTTTCATTGTTTGAACTAGTTTTGTTCTAAACTTTAACCACTTTGCAAAAAGATAGAAACTTTGTCCTTATGCCATTGAATTTTTAAACTTCCTTTTCTTAATCAAACTTGTAAATAGACTTAACTATACTTGAGTTAAACTTTCAAAAGCAAAAAATGAACTAAGTCATTCAAACCATTTGCAGGCCCTTGTGCCTTTCAAACTTATTTTTTCTTAAAAAACAATGCATCCACTTTGAAATTTGTATCACGAACTACGAGGTTTTGATCCCTCATTTTTATGTTTGTACGTAGGCACAAGTCTGAAGGTCTTGTCAAACACAAAATTTTAATTAATGAATTTTTTCTCATCCCCCCAATCATTTGTTTGTAAACATCATTTTGTACCAAATACATATCCACACAAAAAGGGCTCCCTAGGAGAACCTAGGACACTTTGGGTGCTAACACATTCCCTCTGTGTAACCAACCCCCTTACCTGTAATCTCTGACATTTTATTAGTTTTGATTTGAAAACTTCTTAGTTTTGGGTTTTGTTCGTACTTTTTCCCTTTTCCCTTGGAAACAATAAAAGCGCGATGGCGACTCTAGTTTTATTGATCTCTAGCTTATCCATAGCTCGATGATCATGAATTTACCGCTACAAAAATTAAGTGGCGACTCTGCTGGGGAGTAGTGTCCAGTGGGTTTAGCCTACTTTTTGTGTGTATATATTTGTATATATGTGATGTTTGTATATATGTATGTGTGATATAATCTGCTTGTTGTTCTTGGTTATCTCTGAGTGGTGAGATAAGTTCTAACCCAAACTTGAGTGTAATTAAGATAGGAGGATGGTATAGTCATGTTCGACTTCTGTGGAGTAGTCCTTAACAAGTTGGCTTGAGATCCATCTGCTCAATGGACACCCTTTTGGATTTGGAAATGTCACACAAGTATTTGTGATTAGGCATTACTATCTCTAAATTGGGTTTGAGAAGCTGAGGACCGTAGAACATTTACCCCCCTCTTGGCCTATTTAGGATGTAGTGCAGAAAATGTTCAAGTGTAGACTTGATAAGAGTTGTTACGCGATACTACACTCAGACGAGTTTCTCTTGAGAATATTATGGGTCGATGAGTCAGTCATCTTAACCTATAATATCCGATAGATAGAATTAAGACTCTGGGAACTTTTTAGAACATGATCTACATGTTTTATCCTTAGTTAACTTATTCGGGAAGGTTCTTACCCAACCTCCATGCTCGTGATTCACAACACACCCTTGATTATTGGTTGATCCAATCAAGTCTTGTCAATATCAATGGAACTTGGGTGTTGATAAGGTGTAAACCATAATCCACCAAAATGGATGATTGATCTTGACAATGACTTGGTTCATCCCTTGACCTTTGTTTGTTTACCTTGTGTGTGATCCCTTATTTGGGATTGTTGCATTGATGCATTCATGCGCATCATAACATTCATCACAAGAAAATTTCAAGGATACTGAGGTATTATTTGCAAATTTTTCAGACCATGGATTATGGACGAAGGAACACTAAGAAGTACAGTTTCAGATGTCCCGACTTGAAAGAGTTAAGGAATCTAGCATCTTTTGTATTAGATCCCTTGGACTTCAAACAACATCATGGGAAGCTTTTGTCCATCTTGTCTACTGATGTGGTTGAAGGACTCTTAAGTGTATTGGTGCAGTTCTATTATCCTCTTAACCGTTGTTTCACTTTCCCAGATTTTCAGCTTGTGCCTACCTTGAAGGATTATTCTCATCTTTTGGGGATACCTGTTTCTAGTAGGGTACCTTTTGGTGGATTGGAGGAGATTCCCCGATCTAGTCTTATTGCTGAAGCTCTTCACTTGAAGAAGTCTGAGATAGAGGCTCATTGGGTGAAGAAAGGAGGATTGTTTGGGTTTCCATCTGATTTCCTCGTCAAGGAAGCTAATGGTTTTTCTCAAGCCTGTAGTGTGGACGCTTTTGAAGCTATCTTTGTGTTGCTCATTTATGGATTAGCTTTGTTCCCTAAAATTGACGGTTTTGTTGATGTTAACGCCATTAGACTTTTCTTGATTGGGAATCCTGTGCCTACTTTGTTGGGTGATATGTATTTCTCTTTGCATTTAAGGAATTCTAAGGGTGGTGGAACGATTTTCTATTGTATTCCACTTTTGTACAAGTGGTTTACTTCACACTTGCCTCAGACACCTGCTTTTGTGGAGAACAAACAATGTCTATGGTGGTCTTAGAGACTTATGTCTCTCACTAATGATGATATCATTTGGTATGATCCGTCTTTGAGCAGGTTGGAGATTATTGATAGTTGTGGTGAATTATCTAATGTGCCTCTCATTGGTACACAAGGAGGAATTAACTACAACCCTGCTTTGGCTTGTCGACAACTTGGGTTCCCCTTGAGATACAAACCTAATAACACGTTGTTAGAAGGTCTTTTCTATCAAGAGGGTAAAGATCCCCAACATTTGAAGCAGAAGATTGTGCATGCTTGGCATAATGTACATATGAAAGGAATATCCGAGCTTGGTCCATGCAATTGTCTAGCTTTGGTTACCTACACTCTTTGGGTGAAGAAGAGAGCTTTGGAGTTGAAGATGCCTTATCCTTGTGAAAGACCTATGTCTATGGTTGTGGTTGAGCCATTAACTCTCCCTAACCAAGATGTAGAGAAGTTGGAAGACACGCTCGTCAAGATAAAACAAGAGAAGGATGTGTGGGAAGAGCGTTTCCATGCTTTGAGCAAGAAGCATGAGGAGTTGCAGTTAGAGTCTAAGGACAAAGATGCACTTATTGAGCTACTTGATGACCGAGTGACGAAGAGACAGAGAGAGCCAGATGTTTCATCTTCTTGCATGCCTAAACCTTTCGTTTCTTGGAGGAAGATTGTTGATCAGCTTGTCCTCGAGAAGACTCAGATGAAGTCTCCTTTTGAGTCCGAGATTCGACGCATTCGAATGAAGTACACGTCTATAACCAGATCTTCTGACATTGTTGTAAGGGATCCTTGGGATGACTAGTCTCCTTTTCTCTTGTATTTTCCATTTGGTTTCTGAAATTGTACTCAGTGTAATAATTCCAGTTATATAAAAGAAAAGAGACTTTTGGTCATATAAAAGTTATTGCAAATGATATAGTAAGTTCCTTGAAAACAAAAATAAATAAACAAGCATTGCATTTCATGCATCATGTGCATAAGTAGGATTATCTTTCCCCAGATGTCTCATTGGTGTTTCTTCTGTGCTTTAGCCAAGCTAATTCTTCAAGTACAATACCCGCGCCAATCATCTCGAAATTATGGAGCATCTAGAGCTAGAGAACAGAGAGCTGAAGGACGAGATCGCCCGCCTGACTGCCATGATGGAGTCAGTTCTTGCTGCTCAGAGTCAATCTTCTCCAACGCCTGCAACTCCTCCTCCTCAGAGGACAGTTAATTCAGAGGTGGCTACCTCTATCATGCCTGCTGCAACCGCTTATTTTGCGCCCACTATGCCTTCCGAATTTGTAAGACCCCATCTTTGACCCTAAGATCCCTCATGGCATCATAACATTTCATTTGCATAGCCTCAAGGATCATTGAGCATCTTGGTTCCCTTTGCATTTGGGTGGGATCTCTTGTGATTGATTTGGGATCACCAAGCATGCTTGAAATGTATATCATTGATATCTCATTTTATTTACTAACCAAAAGCACAAAAATATGTCATTAGCATCTTTTGTTTGTAGCTTGAGCAATCACAAGGTCCAAAGCTTCTAGGAGATCATGGGTGCAAAGATATGGCCAAGAGAAGATGAAGGCAAGCATGGTAATGGTTCCCAAAGCTATCATCCACCAAATATGCCTCCCTAGTATCTCAATTCATCATTTTGATCAAAGCAAATCAAAGGGTTTGAAGTTTGTGTCCCATAGAGCCCTAATTCATATGTGTACCAAGTGTGCCTTGCCCATGAAGCAACCTCAACCCATGGTCAAATACAATCAAGGGAAGTTCTCTAATTCATCATTTCATACATATTTGAGCTTATTTGAGTGTCCTCAATCATCAATTCATCAAGATATGAATTGTGGACTTGAGAAGTTGATCAGTTAATTCATCTAACTATTTTGAAATACACTGAGACCTAACGTTTTATGTGTTGGTAAAATGGAGATGATCCCAAAATAAAGAATGTTCTTAAGGACAACATGAACAACTTTCATGTTCATCAAAAATTTATTTGAAGCTTGGAAGGTCATCTCCCATTCCAAGACATTATAGGTCATTTTGACTGAAACCCTAATTTTGGGTCAAGTTCCCAAGGACATAACTCATTCATTTTTTATGATTTTAAGGTGGGATCAAATGCATTGGAAATATTATTATGTATAATTAAAATGTTATGTTGAACAAAATTTCAAAATCTCAATATAAATAAATGTGATAATGCAAAACATTATAGGTCACTTTGGACCAAATGCATTGAAAGGCAAAAAAGTCCAACTTCAAGTGCCCATAACTTCTTCATAAAAACTCTAAATGATGCAAAATTTAAGTCCATCTTGATTGTCTTAAAAATATATACAACTTTGATGTTGGAAGTGTTTCCATTTGGGGCTTGCATCATCCAAACAGAAGGGTTTGAAGTTTGACCAATTTGGCAAAATTCTCAAAGGCATGTTTTGCACTATGAATTTCATGGCCTGTTTTCATAAATTTCCACACTTAAAATGAGTCTTTGTCCAACATAACATTTGTTCCTTGTGTCAAGACCTTTCCAACCATTACCCATATGCTTATGTTTGGATTTCCTAATTGGCATTTTCGAAGAGATGAAGTTTTAGGCACAATTATGGAATTCATGATGAAGCTTCATGCACAAGCAAATACCATTCAAAATGCACGTCCATTTCACTTTATAATGAGCTCAGCTTGCATTTGCATTTGATCTTGGGCCTCACATGCGCCTGTACAGGCCCATGCATGGAGGACCCAATTCTCATGCACACGAATACTTCATGACCTTGCATCAGCTCCATCTATAAATAGAAGGCCTTGCTCACATCAAAACTCAACCTAAAGGCGCCTAAAGCTCTACAGAAATCAATTCCCAACCATACCAAAGGAACTAAATCCATTTTCTTCAAAAATTTCAGATCTGAAATTCAATTGAATTTGGTTGAATCTTCAGATCTAAAGTTCCTAAACCTTCATCACCTGATCCATTGAAGTTCTATTTTGCAAAAGGAGCTAAGGAAAGTGACTCAAAGCTTCACAATCCAAAGGTGTTCCTCAACTGGTTTTTTCTTCGAAACTCCTTATTCTTTGATCTATTGGCCTTGATATTGTGTTGTCTGAAGTCCTCTCTACAGAGGCATCATTGCTATATGCTCAATTTTTGAAATCCATGAAGTTCAGCATGAACACCATATTTTTCTCCTTCTGATTTCTCTTCCTATGGAGATCTAGAAGAGAAACTAATGGTACAGGGGTGATGTACATCACCCCAGCTTTCTAATGATATGAGGATCGCCCGTTTTCATCAAGTTTTTAGAACCTGCAACTCTGGCCGGAATCTCCATGTTTGCCGGAGAAGTGGGTGGTGTACACCACCGTCCGCTTGCCAGTTTGAATCCCAGCCGTTGATGATGATTTCCAGATTGAATCGTGGCTCTTGGATCTTATGACTTTTTTAATTCCACATGTTACTCAGTTGACTAAGGCCTATGGTGAGCGCGCGCATGTGGAGCGTTTGATCAACCACGTCAATTAATGAGGCTTGATCAGATGCCTCTTTTTTTTATGATTTTCTTAATTTCGATTTTATTTCTTTTATTTCATTTAACTTCAAAAATTCATAACTCTCTCATTTTAATTCCAAAAAATATGGGACCAATTGCATTATTTCTCTTTTTAATTCTAGTTTCTAAAAATGATTTTTAATATTTTTTATTTCATCATTTGA
This sequence comes from Lathyrus oleraceus, assembly GCF_024323335.1. NCBI lineage: Eukaryota > Viridiplantae > Streptophyta > Magnoliopsida > Fabales > Fabaceae > Lathyrus > Lathyrus oleraceus. The sequence goes on from NC_066583.1 coordinate 452,016,012, forward strand.
TATTTTTTGTGAATTTTCTCTATTCTGGTCATTTTTAATTCATTTTAAATAGTTTTTGATATTCAAAAAATACAAAAATATTTTCTCAACCTATTTGAATGATGATGGGTCTATGAAAAATATTCTCATCAATTTATTAATTGATTTGAGATTTATTTGAGATTTTAGTTCAATTAGGTTATTTTTATTCATTTTTAATTGATTAAAAATAGTTCCTGACTTTTAAAAATGCTGAAATTTTTTGTCAAACTTTGTTTGACCTTGTTGAACTTGGGATAAATCTCTTGGACCTTTCAAGGTTGATTTGAAGTGAATTTGAAGTTTGACATTTCTTTATTATTTTAATTCAAGTTTATTTTGAATATTAAAAATGCCTAAAAATATTTTCTTCATTTCTTGACTTCCAATCTTCATCTCACTTCTGTTTTTGATTGTTTGACCATGATCCTCAATGTCATTTGTCAACACTTGTTGATTGGTACATTCTATTTCATTTAATGCCTTTTATTCTTTTCATTTACATTTTCCATCATCCATCTTATTCATCTCCTTCTTCTTCTTCTTTCTTTTTGATCAATGAGTTAAGGGTTGATAAGTTAGCATTAATTAGGGAGGCTTAATCTTCCTTGATTCAAATCTAATTCATCTTGATCAATTGATCAAATGAATGGCTTTGCATTAAGGATAGGTTGCTTCCTAAATCATGCAAATGACTTAAACCAATACAAGATCAATTCTCTTCTTCTTTTTGGCATGGCAAGTTGTTGGAACCTGGTTCACTAATCAAGACTTCTAACTTGTGTTGTTGCCTACATTATTACTGACCGGCCTCAGATAGTTGTGACTTCTACATAAGTCCAATTACGATTGCTTAACATAGTGCTAAATTTGCCTTATGGCACATTAACTACTAACACTAACCATTAACCATTAACATTTACTCTTATGCACCTTACTTTTATGCAATTTACTATTCTTGTACATATTGTTCATTTGCTTTTTCCTTTGCTCACTTGAGCACATGTTTATGTTAATGCAATTTGCCTTTTGCTCACTTGAGCACATAATTTTGTAAATACTCTTGTGCGTGTGTTTTGTTTGATTGTTGTTGACCACAATACAAATAAATGGACAAATGGACTTAGACTTTAGGACTTTCCCTATGCAAAATTTGGAGTCAAAGAGCAACTAGGCATTGGGCCTTTAGAGTGCTATAAAAGTCAAACAGCAACTAGGCATTGGGCCTTTAGAATGCTTAAATGTTGAAAGATGACCTTGAAAGGACCAAATTCTAAACTCTTCTTGTCCATTCCTTGTTTATTTTGCTAGAATCTTTTGATGTGTGTGTTCTTGTGCTAGGGATTCCAACTTGATCTACATTGAGGAACCATTACCATGAGCCTTCTAAGATAGAGGGACCCAAGATACATTGAGGAGCTTTCCAAGGGTTCATTTGATTGTTGATTGCTTGAGTTTATGAATATGTGATTGCTTATTCCAAAGGATGGGAGCTACTTGGATCATCAATATGATCTCAAGAGAGGAACTCCATTTGTGGTTTGGTTCTTATACCTCACCCCTTGTATGTTTAGGACTTTAGCCATTCTTCTTCTTCTATCCACTCTAACCCAAGCCAAAACTTTTGTGCAAACATTTAATATTTGTTTTCAAACATTAGAAACCTAAGCCTTATGCTTTTGATTTTCAAACTTTCTTTTCATAACACTTATTTTGAATTGAACTTCTAAGTCAACATTGACCATTTTGTACATACTTTTCATTGGCAAATATAATCCATTCAAATATCCTTTTTGTGGTTTCAATGGCCACTTTCTTAATCAAATTTTTTCATAACCTTTAGCTATTAGGTTTGAGTTATCCTTGAGGTAGATGTAATGCTCCCCTATATCCTTAGTGATGGACAATGAGTCTTCCATGCTTATTATAGGGTTAACCCCTCACTAGCATGTTGAAGTTATCCTCACATGGTGGATTTGTGGTTTTAGGTTAAGTTTTCTCCCTTGGATAACAAAAGACCTTAGGTCTTTTGGACCAATCAATTCACCAACTCATTTTGAGATTTTTACCCCGAACTACGAGGTTTCGATCCTAATCATTTTAAAGATGGTACGTAGGCAATGGGTTCATCCATCCAAACACAAATGTAAATAAACTTGTACATTCTCTTCTCATCTCTTGAATCATGTTTGCACAAAATAATTTTCACAAAATACCAATCTTACAACGAATATGAAAAGGGCTCCCTAGGAGTACCTAGGATGTTTTGGGTGCTTAAACCCTTCCCATGGCATAACTAACCCCCTTACCCAGATCTCTGACATTTTTACTAGTTTTTGATTTGATAAAACTTTTAGGTTTTTGTTCGCTTTCTAACCATTCCTTTGGATAAATAGAAGTGTGGTGGCGACTCGACTTGTATGGTTTACCTTGGATTTAGTCAATATCTCTAATGGTAACGAATACCCCGCTACAGAAAAGTGGCGACTCTGCTGGGGAATAGAATATTTGCTCATTGGGTTTTGCCTACTTTTCATATTTGTTGTATTGTATTATATTGTTTTGTGACATATTTTTGTGCAATTTGGGATAATTGTATTGTATTATATTTGTTGTATTGAATATTAATTCCTTGTATGCTTGGTGATCTCTGTGAGATGAGTTCTATACCCGAACTCGAGTGCACTTAGGATAGGAGAATGTCATAGTCTTGTTGACTTGTGTGGAGTTATTCCTTAGCAAGTTGACTTGCAAGCCCATTCACTTGGTGGAGGTCATGTTGGGATCAATAATGTCACACAAGTAGTTGTGGTTAGACATTACTCTTTCCAACATAGATCTTAGAAGTCAAGGACCTTAGTTTACCAAGCCCATCTTTGCCTATTCTTAGGATGTAGTGCGAAACTCGTTCAAGTGTAAGATTTGATACAATTGTTACACGATACTACACTCATAAGAGTCTCTCTTGAGAATATTTTTGGGATACGAGTAGTCGTTTCTCCGATAATATCCAAAAGATGAGATGATGACTATGGGAACCTCTTGTAGAACATGTTTGGCAGGTTAAACTCTAGTACACTCCCTTTGGGTGGTTCTAAACCGAGACTCCATGCTCGTGACTTGCAACAAACCCTTGATTCGTGGTCGATCTGTTCATGTATCCTTAATATCAATGGAACTTGGGTGTTGATAAGGTGTAAACCATAATCCACCAAAATGGATGATTGATATTAAGCATGACATGTTCCATCCCATGACCTTTGTTTGGTGTGCTTTGCTTGATCGTTGAGTGTGATTGTTGCATTCATGCATTCATGCACCCATTTGCATCCATATCATCAAAATAATGAGAAAATTTTCAAGGAACTTAAGAGGTCTATTTGCAAATTTTCAGACATGGAAAGCCAAAGAAGGAATACCAAGAAGTACAGTTTCAGACAACCAGACTTGAAAGAGCTAAGGAATTTGACATCCTATGTATTAGATCCCTTGGGTTTCAAAGCTCGTTTTGGGAAACTCCTTCCTCTTCTGACTACTCAGGTGGATGAAGGATTGATGAGTGTATTGGTGCAGTTTTATGATCCCTTGTACCGTTGCTTCACATTTCCGGACTTTCAGCTTTTGCCTACGCTTGAGGAGTATGCCTATCTTGTGGGTATACCTATCCTAGACCAGTTGTCGTTCAGTGGTTTGGAGAGTATTCCTACTTCTCGAGAGATAGCTGACATGCTTCGTATAGATGAATCTCTGGTTGGTGCTCATATGACTACCAAAGGTGGAATTCAAGGTCTCCCTTCTGAGTTCCTCATTGCTCAATCTACTGTGTATGGGAAGGCCATGAGTGAGGACGCCTTTGAGGCCATATTTGTACTTCTCATCTATGGGTTAGTTTTATTCCCAAACATCGACAAGTTTGTGGATGTGAACGCTATTAGGACTTTCTCTACTCTTAATCCCGTTCCGACTCTGTTGGGTGACACTTATTTTTCTTTGCATATGAGGAATGCAAAGGGTGGTGGTGCTATTGTGTTTCTGTTTGCCTCTTTTGTATAAGTGGTTTATTTCTCACTTACCACAGACGGTCGTCTTCAAGGAGAAGAAAGGATGCCTACGGTGGTCCACGAGACTTATGTCTCTCACTAATGATGATATCTCTTGGTACAGCCGTGTGTATGATGGCGTGCAGATTATCGACTCTTGTGGTGAATTCTCCAATGTGCCTCTTCTTGGTACATGTGGTGAGATTAACTACAACCCTGTTTTGGCACGTCGTCAGCTTGGGTTCCCCCTAAAGGATAAACCCAATAACATTCTGTTAAAGGGTGTTTTCTTTCAGGAGGGTAAAGATCCCCAAGGCTTGAAGTCCAGGATGGTTCGCGCTTGGGGCAAGATTCATAGGAAAGGAAGGAAGGAGTTAGGTCCTAAGAATTGCGTCGCTTTGGAGCCTTACACTGCTTGGGTTAGGAGGAGAGTTTCTGAGTATCTCATGTCATACGAGTATCCGAGACCTACACCTTTGGTTATGGCTGGGCCTTCAACCCTCCCTGACCAAGGAGGAGAGGAGTTGAGAGATGAAGACCGTTCATGTGCTTGGATCCGTGAACGAGAGGAGTTACTTCAGCAGATTAAGGAAAAGGATGCTTTGATTGAGTTTCTCGAGCATCAGGTTATCGATGATCCCAATGATGCATGGACTTCTCTACTTCCTCAGTCTTCCAAGTTCTGGAAGAGGAAGTACGATCGACTCGCCAAGGAGAAGGCAGATATAGAGGCAGCCTATGAGGAGGAGGTGAAGAGGCTTCGTGCATCTTATCTTCCTGTGTCCAGAGCTTTAGATGATTGCTTCTAGGGATCCATAGGATGATCATTCTCCTTTTTGCTTGTATTTGGTTACCAATTCTGTACTCCTTTGGTGTAAAAAATATATTTTCCAGATATTGTTGATGAGATGTTTCCATATGTGATAAAAATGTAATATTTCCCAAAATTTGCAAATAGAACTCTAAAGTTCCTCTGAAATAAAGAACAAATCATATGCACAAGCATTGCATGCATCATGCGCATAAGCAGGTTTCGCTCCAGGCTTCTTGTCCTATGGTCTAACTCCGTGTTCTTCATTTATTTTGAAGACAAGCTGACTCACCGGTACTACACCAGAGCCAATTCTTCAAGACTGATGGATCATTTGGAATAAGAGAACCGCGAGCTGAAGGAGGAAGTAGCCAGATTGACTGCCCTGATGGAGTCATTCTTGGCTGCCCAGAGCCAGTCTTCTCCAACACCTGCAACCCCTCCCCAGAGGACGGTCATTTCTGAGATCGTAACTTCTGTTGTGCCTGCTGCAACAACTCACTTTGCGACATCTATGCCATTCGGGTTCCCTTTGGGAATGCCCGCTAACTTTGTGCCAGAGGGTTTTGCTCCTACTCTTTCTTCTTTGTCGGCATCTAGCCCGGTCCTTTCAGTGCCACCTCCCATCGTGCACACACTACCAAGGGTTGAAGATACCATCTATAATTCTAAGCCATCTGAGGGCCCAGATGTTTATGAGAAGATGGATGACATAAAAGATCAATTCCTTGAGCTTCGCAAGGAACTGAAGACTTTGAGGGGGAAAGACCTCTTTGGTAAGAGTGCTGCTGAGTTGTTCCTTGTGCCCAACGTGAAAATCCCTATTAAATTCAAAATGCCTGACTTTGAGAAGTATAAGGGGAACACATGCCCTCTCAGTCATCTTGTGATGTATGCTCGCAAGATGTCGACGCAAACTGATAATGATCAATTGCTCATCCACTATTTCCAGGACAGTTTGTCCGGTGCCGCTCTCCGGTGGTACATGGGTCTGGAAAGTTCGAACATCCGCTCTTTCAACGATCTTGGCGAGGCCTTCGTCAAGCAATATAAATACAATATGGATATGGCTCCTAATAGGGACCAACTGAGAGCAATGTCGCAGAAAGAGAAAGAGACCTTCAAAGAATACGCCCAGAGGTGGTGCGAATTGGCAGCTCAGATAGTGCCACCCCTAGAGGAGAAAGAGATGACCAAGATCTTCTTGAAGACCTTGAGCTCGTTCTATTATGAGAGAATGATAGCCAGTGCTCCCTCAGACTTCACCGAGATGGTGAATATGGGGATGAGATTGGAAGAGGGGGTCCGTGAAGGACGCTTAACTCAAGATGAAGGCTCTTCAGCAAAGAGATATGGAAGCTTTGTGAAGAAGAAGGAGGGAGAGGCACATGTTGTGTCTTCCCATGACAAGAGAAGACCCTCTTTGAAGAGGAAGATTGCTCGCCCAGTCGATAATCAGCATGAGGTGGCTCATATAGCACCTGTTTTCAGGGAAGCTCAACATTATCAACAACCGCAAACTCAGCAATATCAGCAACAACAACAGCGTCCACAACAACAGGCCTACCAGCCTCGAAATAACAACAACAATGCCAACACCAGCTACGAGAGGAAGAGGGTCACCTTTGATCCAATTCTGATGACTTATGCTGAACTCTATCCATCTCTGATCGATAGAAAGTTAATCACACCGCGAGACCGTCCCGCTGTACCTGTTAACTCCCAGTGGTGGTACAAGCCTGAGCTCCATTGTGTGTATCATTCCGGTGCTCCCGGACATGACGTAGAGAACTGTTATCCCCTGAAGACCAAGGTGCAAGACCTGGCGAGAAGCGGGATTTTGTTTGTCGAGGACGTAGGTCCGAATGTGAAGAAGAACCCATTGCCCGAGCATGGGAAGTCTGTTAATATGGTCCAGGGCTGTCCTGGCAAGTACAAGGTTAAATATGTCAGCCATATCCGGTAATCGCTGGTCGAGATGCACCGTTTGCTGTGTGATTATAGCCATTATGAGCATGACCACGATAGATGTCGAGTATGCTCTGTTAATCAGAGAGGATGTCGCCAGGTGCGCAGAGATGTTAAAGAGATGTTGGACGAATGAGTCATTGAGATCCTTCAGAACATAAATGTTGACGAAGATGCTCCCGAAGTCAATGTAATTTCTCCGGTATTCCGGATACCCGAGCCTGTTATCATCAGGTATGATGGTAGCAAGCAGAAGGTTTCTCCAGCTCTGATCATCAAGCCAGCCTGACCTGTACCGTACTCCTCCGAGAAAGCCGTCCCTTATCGCTACAATGTTGTAGCTGTGGAAAATGGGAAAGAGGTGTCCTTGCCTTCTTCATCTGTCGTAAACATTGCTGACGTCAGCGGTTTGACCCGCAGCGGTCGTGTATTTTCAGCTCCGTTGAAGCCTCAAGTTGATGCTTGAGGAAGTGATGATGCTGATTTTGTTGAATGCCCGATTGGGAATGCTGTGAGCGCTCCGAATCCGGAACTTATTGCTAAGCCCTCCTCTACGTTGAAAACTCGTGCTTCTACTGGCCCGAGTGGCAATACGAAGGAAGATTGTGATGAGATGCTGAGGCTCATCAAGAGAAGCGAGTACAACGTTGTAGACCAGCTTCTATAAACGCCATCGAAAATATCTTTGTTATCACTACTATTAAATTCAGAACCACACCGAGAAGCTTTGCAAAGGTGTTGGATGTGGCGTATGTGGATCACGACGTCACGATAGAACAGTTTGATAGCATTGTTGCAAACATCACCGCTTGTAACAACTTGAGTTTTTGTGACGCTGATCTCCCCGAGGAAGGAAGAGACCACAACTTGGCCTTACATATATCTATGAGCTGCAAAGATGATGCCATGGTGGATACTGGGTCATCATTAAATGTATTGCCGAAGACAACTCTTGCAAAGTTGTCATATCAAGGGCCTCCCATGAGGCAGAGTGGAGTAGTTGTGAAGGCTTTCGATGGGTCTCGCAAAACTGTGATTGGAGAAGTTGATCTCCCAGTCAAAATCGGACCAAGTTATTTCCAGATTACCTTCCAGGTTATGGATATTCACCCATCATATAGTTGTCTCCTAGGCAGACCATGGATTCACGAGGTTGGCGCCGTGACATCCACCCTACACCAGAAACTGAAATTTGTAAAGAACAAGAAACTGGTGGTGGTATGGGGAGAAAAGGGTCTCCTGGTTAGCCACTTGTCTTCCTTCTCATATATAGATGCTGAGGACGAAGTTGGAATTCCGTTCCAAGCTTTATCCATTGCTGAATCTGTTGAGAAGAGAACTCCTTCATTTGCTTCCTACAAAGATGCAAAGTTGGCCATTGAGCATGGTGCAACTGCCGGTTTAGGGCAAATGATCAAGTTGGAAGACAACAAGTCCCGGGATGGCATAGGTTATTCCTCTGGGGTCTTCAACCAGTAAGGTTTGTTCAAGAGTGGAGGTTTCATCCACACCGGTCAAGACGAAGAGGCTGCTGCCATTTTGGAAGAGGACGAAGTGGATTCTGGCAATTTCATCATCCCTGGAGGGATCTGCAATAATTGGGTTGCTATGGATATTCCAGCAGCTATCCATAAGTCAAAGTAATGTTCATTGTGTTTGAAAACCCTTCTCCTATGCCAAAACGAGAAGTGATGACATTGTTGGCGCATAAATACAATGATGTTTTCATTCAATAAATTCATGTTAAATGTTTGTTTTCCAAATTATTTTCCTTTTTGCTTTTTGCATGAAATTGGTGATCACATAAAACCCTTTAAAGATAAAATAAAATCAATCTTTTCATTTTCATAATGATTTGCCTTGCTTGAATTCTAAAATCCCTTTTATATCCAAAATCATTATGCAGGATAATCAAACCCATTGAACATAATGATCCAACACCATCTCCTAACTTTGAATTCCCTGTATTTGAGGCGGAAGAAGATGATGTTGAAAAGATTCCTGACGAGATTACCCGTCTACTTGAGCATGAGGAGAAAATCATTCAGCCGCATCTTAAGAATCTGGAAATAGTCAACTTGGGGTCTGAAGATTGTGTGCGAGAAGTGAAGATTGGGGCACTCCTGGAAGAGTCTGTTAAGAAGGGGTTGATTGAGTTGCTACGAGAATATGTTGATGTCTTTGCCTGGTCATATGAAGACATGCCTGGTCTAGATACTGATATCGTACAACATTTCCTACCTTTGAAGCCTGAGTGCATGCCTGTGAAGCAGAAGCTCAAAAGAACTCATCCCGATATGGCACTAAAAATCAAGGAGGAAGTTCAGAAACAAATTGATGCGGGGTTTCTGGTGACTTCTACATATCCTCAATGGGTGGCCAATATTGTGCTCGTGCCTAAGAAAGATGGAAAAGTCCGAATGTGTGTGGACTATAGAGACTTGAATAAAGCTAGTCCGAAGATGATTTCCCACTACCACATATTGATATGTTGGTAGATAATACAGCTAAATTCAAAGTCTTCTCATTTATGAACGGATTTTCCGGATATAATCAGATTAAAATGGCACCCGAGGATATGGAGAGGACAACATTCATCACACCTTAGGGAACATTCTGTTATCGAGTGATGCCCTTTGGTTTGAAGAACGTCAGAGCCACGTATCAACGAGCTATGACTACCATGTTTCATGATATGATGCACAAGGAGATCGAGGTATATGTTGATGATATGATCGCGAAGTCAAGAACGGAAGTTGAGCATGTAGAGCACCTATTGAAACTTTTTCAGCGTTTGAGGAAGTACAAGCTTCGTCTGAATCCCAAAAAGTGTATATTTGGAGTCCGTTCCGGTAAGCTATTGGGCTTTATCGTTAGTGAAAGAGGTATTGAGGTCGATCCTGCAAAGGTCAAAGCGATACAAGAGATGCCTGCGCCCAAAACCGAGAAGCAAGTCTGAGGTTTTCTTGGCCATTTGAATTACATTTCCAGATTCATATCCCACATGACTGCCACATGTGCGCCGATATTAAAGCTCCTCCGGAAAGATCAGTCCCATGATTGGACCGAGGATTCCCAGAAAGCTTTTGACATATTAAAGAGTATTTGTCTGAGCCTCCGATCCTGTCTCCGCCTGTGGAAGGGAGACCGTTGATAATGTATCTGACAGTTCTTGAAGACTCAATGGGTTGTGTCCTTGGTCAGCAGAACGAATCAGGAAAGAAAGAGCATGCCATCTACTATTTGAGTAAGAAGTTTACTGATTGTGAGTCTCGATACTCAATGCTTGAGAAGACATGTTGTGCTTTGGCTTGGGTTGCTAAGCGCTTACGCCAGTATATGTGGAATCATACAACTTGGTTGATATCCAAAATGGATCCAATCAAGTACATCTTTGAGAAGCCTGCTTTAACAGGAAGGATTTCCCGTTGGCAGATGTTGTTATCTGAGTATGATATTGGGTATCGAGCTCAGAAGGCTATTAAAGGTAGTATCTTGGCTGACCACTTAGCACATCAGCCGATTGAGGATTATCAGTCAGTTCAATATGACTTCCCAGATGAGGAGATTCTGTATTTGAAAATGAAATATTGTGATGAGCCTACGCTTGATGAAGGGCCAAAGCCTGGTTCCAGATGGAGCATGGTGTTTGATGGCGCTGTAAATCAAATGGAAATGGTATTGGGGCGGTGATTATTACTCCTCAGGGCACATATTTTCCTTTCACAGCAAGGCTAACTTTCAAATGCACGAATAATATGGCTGAGTATGAGGCCTGTATTATGGGATTGGAAGAATGTATTGATCTTAGGATCAAGCATCTCGATGTTTATGGTGATTCGGCCCTCGTTGTTAGTCAGATTAAGGGTGAGAGGGAAATGAATTAGCCTAGCCTTATTCCATATAGGGATTATGCGAGGAGGATTTCAACGTTCTTTACTGAGGTCGATTTCCATCATATTCCTCGAGATGAGAATCGGATGACAGATGCTCTTGCTACACTTGCTTCAATGATTGTAGTCAGACTTTGGAATGAAGTTCCCAATATCACTGTGATGCGCTTGGACAGACCAGCTCATGTAATTGCAGTAAAGGAAGTGAAAGATGGTAAGCCGTGGTATTATGATATCAAATGCTTTCTCCAAAGTCAGATTTACCCGCCTGGGGCATATGTGAAAGATAGGAAGACTTTGAGGAGATTGTCAGGCAACTTCTACCTCAATGGTGATGTGCTTTATAAGAGAAATTTTGACATGGTGCTGCTCAGATGCGTGGATAGACACGAAGCAGACTTGTTGATGACTGAGGTCCATGAGGGTTCATTCGGTACACATTCCAATGGACATGCCATGGCTAGAAAGATGTTGAGAGCAGGCTACTATTGGCTGACAATGGAGTCTGACTGTTGCAAATACGTGAAGAAATGCGATAAGTGTCAGATTTATGCGGATAAGATTCATATTCCCCCGACACTTCTGAATGTGATTTCATCACCATGGCCCTTCTCCATGTGGGGAACCGACATGATTGGCATGATAGAGCCGAAAGCGTCCAATGGACACAGATTTATTCTCGTAGCAATTGATTACTTCACTAAATGGGTTGAAGCGGCATCATATGCAAATGTGACCTGGCAAGTGGTCGTGAGGTTTATTAAGAATCAACTCATATGCCGTTATGGTGTACCAGATAAGATCATTACTGATAATGAATCTAACTTGAACAACAAGATGAAGAAAGAGTTGTGTAGCGAGTTCAAGATTGCACATCATAACTCTTCTCCTTATAGACCCAAGATGAATGGGGTTTTTGAAGCTGCTAATAAGAATATCAAGAAAATTATACAGAAGATGGTTGTCACGTATAAAGATTGGCATGAGATGCTGCCATTTGCCTTACATGGATATCGTACATTTGTCCGCACTTCAACAGGGGCAACCCCTTTCTCTCTCGTTTATGGCATGGAGGTTGTGCTCCCAATAGAGGTGGAGATCCCATCAATGAGAGTCTTGATGGAAGCCAAGTTGACTGATGCTGAATGGGTTCAGAGTCGTTATGACCAGCTGAATTCTATAGAAGAGAAGAGATTGACTGCCATGTGCCATGGCCAGTTATATCAACAAATAATGAAGAAAGCTATTGATAAGAAGGTCAAGCCTTGTGTGTTCCGGGAAGGTGACCTTGTGCTCAAGAAAGTCTTGTCTTTCGCGCCCGATTCCAGGGGCAAGTGGACTCCAAACTATGAAGGTCCATATGTTGTTAAGAGAGCCTTTTCAGGCGTCCTGTGAATTCTGATGCAGTCAAGAAATACTTCGCCTAAATGAAAAAAAAATAGCTCGCTAAGTTGAAAACCCGAAAGGGCGACTTAAGCAAAAATGAGCGTCTCGGTGGATTGAAAACTCGAAAGGGCAATCCAAGCAAAAATTAGAGACATGAAAAAAATGAATATATGTATCCCGCTAGATTGAGTACCTCACCCTGGGGCAATCTAGGCAAAAAATAGGGATTTGGCAAGTAACTGCATCCTGGCAAGACTTTGCTCTACAACTGTCATCCGTCAGAGATTCTCGCTCATTCATCATCAACCAAAGCTTCGAATACATCAGATTCAGAATTGGTGGAGAAATGGTCATTATGTTCAATGTAGCCCTTTTCCAATATATATCACCAATTTCAAATTTGAAAAGATCTATGGAGTCCTGCCATTTGCAGACTACCATTCCATCAAATAAATTTGAGCCCTTATCCAATTATTTGCACTCTTGTTTTTTTCTATTCAATAAATGTTTTGCATGTTTTAATTAAAAAAAAATAAAAAAAAATGTCATTGTTTTAAATAATCAAATCTTTCATAATTTGTTTTGAAACAAAGTGAACATTCACAATGACAAAGGGATATTGGGAATGCCTACAGTGCTCTCCCAAGGATGGTAAGATTCTCGACAGGGTAAGACATTTGCTCATATTTCTGGCATGCTTGTGTCCTCTTCCTCCGGAGCCTTTTGCGGTTTTTTCTCCCGAGCGGAGTGTTGGGAAGAATAATCATCCCTCCTTCCTTCAGCAGAATAGTGATCCTTCCTCCTCAGCAAATGGGATCTCATTGGTAGGACAACATTTGGTGACCCTTGGAAACTTCTGGTTGATGGTTGTTCCCTCCAGAGATCCGTCATCCTCTTTGATAACTTCCCCAGTAGAGTTACTTCTGCGTTAGGATTTATCTGCGCAACGACTTTGCCCAGTTGGAATGAATGATGCTCATTCCCTTGCAGAGATCTTTGTTTCCTGGTATCTCTTGCCCCTTATCAGATTCAATATTCCCCACTGAGCCTGGCTTTCTCTCTTGAGAATGTAGTACCGGATGTTTGTGTACTTATTCTTTGGACCTGTTTGTGTTAGAAATGTCTGTTTGTCAGCATTCATCATACATAAACCATGCATATACGCATAATGATAACATTCAGATATTCATGATGCATTCTTAGCCATATATCTGTTTGTTATCTCGTGATAGTGGGTAATATGCTTCCCCAAGCAGATGTTTGTGTTTGATCTCTCAATATAGAGTCAGCCCCTTAAGAAGAAAGTGTTTATCTTTCCTTCCATATTCCCCACCGAGATATATCCTCGTGGATGATGGTTGTTTTTGTTTCCTCCCAACACATATATTGGGATGGAATTCCCCATTCAGTTATATCCTCATTGGGACGAGTCTTGATTCAGCTTCCCTCTCTAGTTTGATCCTAGATTGGCTTCTTGTAACTGTTTCCTGCACTCCCCTGAGGTGGTGATGAATAGTTGCTCAGTAACCAGTAATTATCCATCTTTGCCCCGACAGAGTCTCTGGTCTTCTACCTTTATACCGGTAGTTGTAAACCCTATTTCATCCCCTTGCAGAGTTAACCTTTTGTTCATCCTAATCGATGACGGTTACTTTTCCGTGGTTTTCTACCCAGTGTCCGGTAGATGTAATCCCCTCCTTGACGGTTATCTTTATCCAATATTCGGTATTGATATTCTTTCACCCCTTTCCTTTTCGAGCATATCTCCCAATAGTCGGTGATATATCTCTTGGATAATTGCTCTGATAAAACAATTTATCCCTAATGAGTTATCTCTCATTTACCCTTTTGTTGGTAATGATTGTTTCTCCCCTGGATTGGTCATCATTATATACCTAGTTCTCGGTATCCCGATGACCTCTCTATTCGTTCGATTTTTCCTTCATTAACCTAGTAACTGGATGTGGATAATCTTCCATGCGAGTATGTTATCTACATTCTGACGGTAATAGATAATATATCTCATGCACTCTTTGGTTGAAGCCTTTTGTTCTTCCCCAGTCGAGTAAGATTCGTATCCTTTTTTTATTTGGAAACGAATGTCCATCCTATAATCAATTTTTGCTTTTAGCCCTCTTTTGGATGATGAGTGTCTTGGGAATATTCCTCAATTCACGCTTTGGTTGGTCACCTATTATATGCCCAGTAACCGGTATCCCTGGTGTTCCTTCTTCCCTGCTCCCTATTATGACTTTTTGTCCCCTTGCGGAGTCAGATTCTCCTGAGCTGAAGTTTACCTTTTTTTAGGTCTTCCTCAGATGATTTGTGGATGTTTGATATCTCTCACCTTTATACCGGTCTTAGATATTCATTCTTCCCAGAGCATGTTGTTCTCTCACCCTTATATCGGCGTTCAGATCACATGTCCCTTTGAGCTTATTACCCAGTAACCGGTAATACCTCATCCCGTTGCTTCCCCAGAGGAGTCTTGTTTGGGTGTTTCCCTAGAAAAGTCCCTTAGTGGATTCTCCCAGCCTGAGTCCGGATTTTTATCCGAAATATCCATTACAGATAATTTTTGCTGTATTGGCATATTGCCCAATATATCCATCCTTGAGTCAGCTCGAGTTCTTCCATTGATTTATTTCATGGACTCCCTTCGTGTCTCTCAACAAGTTTCAAGTCGTGACCTGCTCACGCATTTTTATCCCTTTGCTCCCGATTAAAGTCCCTAGAGTCTATCCAATTTATGAATGTGTTACTCCAGTGGATTTTCAGTTGTTCCCTATTCCCTTTCTTTCTTTGTGGATGCATATCCCCACAGAGTGTTACCTTTGGCATACATACATCTGCATCATGAGGTCTCTTAGGGACCAAAATTCGTCTCTTTGTTATTATTTAAGCCCATTCTATCTCGTCGAGACGAAGATTTTAACCTTCACTTATCCGGCTAGAATGACCTTAAATAGGGGCATCTGTAAGACCCCAATTTTGACCCTAAGATCCCTAAAGGCATCATAACATTTCATTTGCATAGCCTTAAGGATCATTGAGCATTTTAGTTCCCATTGCCTTTGGGTGGGATCTCTTGTGATTGGTTTGGGATCACCAAGCATGCTTGAAATGTATATCATTGCTTTTCTCATTTTATTTACTAACCAAAAGCACAAAAATATGTCACTAACATCTTTTTTTTGTAGCTTGAGCAATCACAAGGTCCAAAGCTTCTAGGAGATCATGGGTGCAAAGATATGGCCAAGAGAAGATGAAGGCAAGCATGGAAATGGTTCCCAAAGCTCTCATCCACCAAATATGCCTCCCTAGTATCTCAATTCATCATTTTGATCAAAGAAATCAAAGGGTTTGAAGTTTGTGTCCCAGAGAGCCCTAATTCATCTGTGTACCAAGTGTGTCTTGCCCATGAAGCAACCTCAGCCCATGGTCAAATACAATCAACGGAAGTTCTCTAATTCATCATTTCATGCATATTTGAGCTTATTTGAGTGTCCTCAATCATCAATTCATCAAGATATGAGTTGTGGACTTGAGAAGTTGATCAGTCAATTCATCTGACTATTTTGAAATGCACTGAGACCTAACTTTTTATGTGTTGGTCAAATGGAGATGATCCCAGAAGCAAAACTGTTCTTAAGGACAATATGAACAACTTTAATGTTCATCCAAAATTTATTTGAAGCTTGTAAGGTCATCTCCTATTCCAAGACATTATAGGTCATTTTGACTGAAACCCTAATTTTATGTCAACTTCCCAAGGACATAACTCATTCATTTTTTATGATTTTGTCGTGGGATCAAATGAATTGGAAATATTATTGTGTCTACTTCAAATGTTATGTTGAAACAAAATTTAAAATCTCAAAAGAAATACATGTGATAATGCAAAACTTATAGGTCACTTTGGACCAAATGCATTGAAAGGCAAAAAAGTCCAACTTCAAGTGCCCATAACTTCTTTATCAAAAATCAAAATGATTAAAAAGTTAAGTCCATCTTGATTGTCTTGAAACGATCTACAACTTTGATGTGTTAAGTGTTTCCATTTGGGGCTTGCATCATCGAAAAAGAAGGGCTTGAAGTTGGACCAATTTGGCAAAATTCTCAAAGGCATGTTTTGCACTATGAACTTCATGGCCGGTTTTCATAAATTTCGACACTTCAAATGAGTTTTTGTCCAACATAACATTTGTTCCTTATCTCAAGGCCTTTCCAACCATTACCCATTTGCTTATGTTTGGATTTCCTAATTGGCCATTTCGAAGAGATGAAGTTTTAGGCACAATTATGGAATTCATGATGAAGCTTCATGCACAAGAAAATACCATTCAAAATGCACGTCCATTTCACTTCAGAATGAGCTCAACTTGCATTTTCATTTGATCTTGGGCCTCACATGCGCCTGTACAGGCCCATGCATGGAGGACCCAATTCTCATGCACACGAATTCTTCATGACCTTGCATCAGCTCCATCTATAAATAGAAGGCCTTGCTCACTTCAAAACTCAACCTAAAGGCGCCTAAAGCTCTGCAGAAATCAATTCCCAACCATACCAAAGGAACTAACTCCATTTTCTTCAAAACTTTCAGATCTGAAATTCAATTGAATTTGGTTGAATCTTCAGATCTAAGGTTCCTACACCTTCATCATCTGATCCATTGAAGTTCTGTTTTGCAAAAGGAGCTAAGGAAAGTGACTCAAAGCTTCACAATTCAAAAGTATTCATCAACTGGTTTTTTCTTCGAAACTCCTTATTCTTTGATCTATTGGCCTTGATATTGTGTTGTCTGAAGTCCTCTCTATAGAGCCATCATTGTTATATGTTCAATTTTTGAAATCCATGAAGTTCAGCATGAACACCATATTTTTCTCCTTCTGATTTCTCTTCCTATGGAGATCTAGAAGAGAAACTAATGGTACAAGGGTGATGTACATCACCCCAGCTTTCCAATGATACGAGGTTCACCTGTTTTCGTCAAGTTTTTAGAACCTGCAACTCTGGCCGAAATCTCCATGTTTGCCGGAGAAGACGGTGGTGTACACCACCGTCCGCTTGCCAGTTTGAATCCCAGTCGTTGATGATGATTTCCAGATGGAATCATGGCTCTTGGATCTTATGACTTTTTTTAATTCGACATGTTACTCAGTTGACTAAGGCATATGGTGAGCGCGCGCATGTGGAGCGTTTGATCAGCCGCGTCAATTAATGAGGCTTGATCAGACGCCTCTTTTTTTTTCTGATTTTCTTAATTTTCATTTTATTTCTTTTATTTCATTTAACTTCAAAAATTCATAACTCTCTCATTTTAATTCCAAAAAATATGGGACCAATTGCATTATTTCTCTTTTTAATTCTAGTTTCTAAAAATGATTTTTAATATTTTCTATTTCATCATTTGATATTTTTTGTGAATTTTCTCTTTTCTGGTCATTTTTAATTCATTTTAAATAGTTTTTGACATTTAAAAAATACAAAAATATTTTCTTAACCTATTTGAATGATGATGGATCTATGAAAAATATTCTCATCAATTTATTAATTGATTTGAGATTTATTTGAAATTTTAGTTCAATTAGGTTATTTTTATTCATTTTTAATTGATTAAAAATAGTTCCTGACATTTAAAAATGCTGAAATTTTTTGTCAAAATTTGTTTGACCTTGTTGAACTTCGGATAAATCACTTGGACCTTTCAAGGTTGATTTGAAGTGATTTTGAAGTTTGACCTTTCTTTATTATTTTAATTCAAGTTTATTTTGAATATTAAAAATGCCTAAAAATATTTTGTTCATTTCTTGACTTCCAATCTTCATCTCACTTCTGTTTTTGATTATTTGTCCATGATCCTCAATGTCATTTGTCAACACTTGTTGATTGGTACATTCTATTTCATTTAATGCCTTTTATTCTTTTCATTTACATTTTCCATCATCCATCTTATTCATCTCCTTCTTCTTCTTCTTTCTTTTTGATCAATGAGTTAAGGGTTGATAAGTTAGCAATGATTAGGGAGGCTTAATCTTCCTTGATTCAAATCTAATTCATCTTGATCAATTGATCAAATGAATGGCTTTGCATTAAGGATAAGTTGCTTCCTAAATCATGCAAATGACTTAAACCAATACAAGATCAATTCTCTTCTTCTTTTTGGCATGGCAAGTTGTTGGAACTTGGTTCACTAATCAAGACTTCTAACTTGTGTTGTTGCCTACATTATTATTCACCGGCCTCAGATAGTTGTGACTTCTACATAAGTCCAATTACGATTGCTTAACATAGCGCTAAATTTTCCTTATGGCACACTAACTACTAACACTAACCATTAACCATTAACATTTACTTTTATGCACCTTACTTTTATGCAATTTACTATTCTTGTACATATTATTCATTTGCTTTTTCCTTTGCTCGAGCACATGGTTATGTTAATGCAATTTGCCTTTTGCTCACTGGAGCACATAATTTTGTATATACTCTTGTGCTTGTGTTTTGTTTGACTGTTGTTGACCACAATACAAATAAATAGACAAATGGACTTAGACTTTAGGACTTTCCCTATGAAAAATTTGGAGTCAAAGAGCAACTAGGCATTGGGCCTTTAGAATGCCTAAATGTTGAAAGATGACCTTGAAAGGAGCAACTTCTAAACTCTTCTTGTCCATTCCTTGTTTATTTTGCTAGAATCTTTTGATGTGTGTGTTCTTGTGCTAGGGATTCCAACTTGATCTACATTGAGGAACCATTACCATGAGCCTTCTAAGAGAGAGGGACCCAAGATACATTGAGGAGCTTTCCAAGGGTTCATTTGATTGTTGATCGCTTGACTTTATGATTATGTGATTGCTTATTCCAAAGGATGGGAGCTACTTGGATCATCAATATGATCTCAAGAGAGGAACTCCATTTGTGGTTTTGCTTCTTATCCCTCACCCCTTGTATGTTTAGGACTTTAGCCATTCTTCTTCTTCTCTCCACTCTAACCCAAGCCAAAACTTTTGTGAAAACATTTAATATTTGTTTTCAAACATTAGAAACCTAAGCCTTATGCTTTTGATTTTCAAACTTTCTTTTCATAACACTTATTTTGAATTGAACTTCTAAGTCAACTTTGACCATTTTGTACATATTTTTCATTGGCAAATATAACCCATTCAAATATCCTTTTTGTGGTTTCAATGGCCACTTTCTTAATCAAATTTTTTCACAACCTTTAGTTATTAGGTTTGAGTTATCCTTGAGGTAGATGTAATGCTCACCTATATCCTTAGTGATGGACAATGAGTCTTCCATGCTTATTATAGGGTTAACCCCTCACTAGCATGTTGAAGCTATCCTCACATGGTGGATTTGTGGTTTTAGGTTGAGTTTTCTCCCTTGGATAACAAAAGACCTTAGGGCTTTTGGACCAATCAATTCACCAACTCATTTTGAGATTTTTACCCCAAACTACGAGGTTTTGATCCTAATCTTTTTTAAGATGGTACGTAGGCAATGGGTTCATCCATCCAAACACAAATGTAAATAAACTTGTACATTCTCTTCTCATCTCTTGAATCATGTTGTGACAAAATAATTTTCACAAAATACCAATCTTACAACGAATATGAAAAGGGCTCCCTAGGAGTACCTAGGATGTTTTCGGTGCTTAAAACCTTCCCATGGCATAACCAACCCCCTTACCCAGATCTTTGATATTTTTACTAGTTTTTGATTTGATAAAACTTTTAGGTTTTTGTTCGCTTTCTAACCATTCCTTTGGATAAATAGAAGTGCGATGGTGACTCGACTTGTATGGTTTACCTTGGATTTAGTAAATATCTCTAATGGTAACGAATACCCCGCTACAGAATTCCCATGGGGAATGCCGTCCAACTTAAGCCTGAAGGCTTTGCGCCTACATTTGCTTCCATGTCGGCATCTAGCCCGATCATGTCTTTGCCACCTCTCGTTGTGCACAGCTTACCTCGTTTAGAGGACACCATTTATCACTCTGAGCCGTCTGAGGGTCCCGATGTTTACGAGAAAATGGACGAAATGAAAGATCAGTTTCTTGAGCTGCGCAAGGAATTGAAGACGCTAAGGGGTAAGGACTTGTTTGGAAAGAATGCTGATGAGTTGTGTTTAGTGCCCAACGTCAAGATCCTGGTGATGTTTAAAGTGCCTGACTTTGAAAAGTACAAAGGGAACACTTGTCCACTCAGTCATCTAGTGATGTATGCTCGCAAGATTTCTACTTAGACTGACAATGATCAATTATTGATTCATTACTTCCAAGACAGTATGGCCGGTGTTGTGCTCAGATGGTATATGGGGTTGGATAGTGCAAGCATTCACAATTTCAATGACTTGGGAGAAGCTTTTGTCAAGCAATATAAGTACAACATGGATATGGCGCCTGATAGGGACCAACCGAGGTTTATGTCTCAGAGAGAAAAATAGACGTTTAAAGAGTATGCGCAAAGATGGAGGGAATTGGTTGCCCAGATCACTCCTCCCTTGGAGGAAAAAGAGATGACAAAGATCTTTCTAAAAACCCTGAGTTCATTTTATTATGAACGTATGATTGCTAGTGCCCCCAGTGAATTTACCGAAATGGTAAACATGGGGATGAGACTTCAAGAAGGAGTTTGAGAGGGACATTTGTTAAAAGATGAAGCATCGTCAAGTATGAGATATGAAGCAATTTTGGGAAGAAAAAGGACAATGAAGCGAATGCAATAAGCAGTGGGAGGCAGAGGAGGCCTCAAATCAGAAGGAGTCAACCACCCCGTCAACATCATCCTCAAGTATCTTCAGTCATTCTAGTATTTTCCAACAATCAATCAACACTAGTTCAACAACAACCACAACGTCAACAACAACAACCATAACAACGAATAAATACCTACAATAACAACAATACCAACAATCATCATCAACAAAACTTTGAGAGGAATAAGGTCTCTTTCGACCCGATTCCTATGTCTTATGCAGAATTGTATCCCTCTTTAGTTCTCAAGAACCTAACCCAACCAAGAAACCCGCCGTAAATTCCAGAACCACTTCCATGGTGGTATAAGCCTGAGCTCCGTTGTGCTTTTCATCAAGGAGTACCCGGACATGATATCGAGAATTGTTATCTGCTCAAGTATGAGGTTCAGAAGCTGATGAAGAGTGGAATGGCGTCCTTTGAGGACCGAGCGCTGAATGTGAAAGAAAATTCACTACCTGCCCATGGAAATTCTTCTGTTAATATGGTGGATGGTTGTCCTGGCGAATTTAAGGTTTTTGATGTTCGTTTTATCCGGAGGACCTTGGTGCAGATGCATAAGGATATTTGTTTGGTGAGTGATTGTGAACATGACCATGACGGTTGTGTTATCTGTAGTATTAACTCGAGGGGTTGTGAATTTGTAAAAAGGGACATCTAGCGACTGATGGATGAAGGCATGAGAGATTGGTAATTCAGTACAACAGCAGCAACAGTAACAATGTCAGCAATAGATCAGTATCGTCGTTGGTTATACGGTTAGCGGGCCCAGTCCCATATTCATCTGATAAAGCTATGTCGTATCAGTATAATGCTATAATGATAGAAGGTGGTCAAGCGGTCCCGTTGCCTACGACTAGCTCTGTAGTAAGCATTGCTGATGTTACCAATGTGAACCGCGGTGGTCGAATGTTTGGGCCGGTGTTCCCAAAGGATAAGGAAGAATCAGTTGTTAGTAAGAAGGTGGAAGTGCCTGTTGTAGATCCAGTTGGTGCTTCAAAGGGTAAGTCTGGTGAATCCGGCGATTTGAAGGCTAACGATGATGATGAGGTACTTCGATTGATCAAAAGAAGCGAGTTCAATGTGGTGGAGCAATTGCTCCAAACCCCCTCAAAGATCTCAGTGTTGTCTCTGCTCAAGAATTCTGAAGCACACAGAGAAGCACTGCAGAGAGTTCTAGAGCAAGCGTTTGTAGAACATGATGTTACAGCGGATCAATTCGATCATATTGTGGATAACATCACTTCTTGCAATAATCTTAGCTTTTATGATGAAGAACTCCCTGAGGAGGGTTGAAATCATAATCCGGCTTTACACATTTCTATGAATTGCAAAGAGGATGCTTTGTCAAATGTGCTTGTTGACACTGGGTCGTCACTGAACGTGATGCCGAAGTCAACTCTGTCAAAGCTATCATATCAAGGAGCGCCTATGAGGTATAGCGGTGTAATCATCAAAGCTTTTGACGGTTCGCGCAAGACAGTAATTGGTGAAGTGGAACTTCCAGTAAAGATAGGTCCGGGTGATTTTCAAATTACTTTTCAAGTAATGGATATCCACCCGTCCTCCAGCTGCTTATTGGGAAGGCAATGGATCCACGAGGCGGGAGTTGCTACTGCCACATTGCACCAGAAGCTCAAATTTGTGAAGAATGGCAAGCTTGTGATTATTGGTGGGGAGAAAGCACTGTTGGTTAGCCACCTGTCATCTTTCCCTTATGTTGAAGCTGAGGGTAAGGTTGGAACTCCTTTCCAAGCCTTATCTATTGCAGCTGAAAAGAGAGTTGGGGCACCCATGTCCTCATTGAAAGATGCCTTGAAGATTGTGGAAGAAGGCGATGTTGATTAGTGGGGGAACATGGTAGAGGTCTCCGACAACAAAGGCAAAACCGATTTGGGGTTCCAGAAAGGTTCATCAACTGCAAGGTGTGAAGATATGCAACTTAACTTCCGTAGTGGAGGGTTCATTCATGGCGATGAACAACACTTAGTTGTTGTGCTAGAGGATAACGAAGAGTAAGACTGCACCAATTTTGGGACGTGTGGAAAGGCTTGCAACAATTGGACTGCTGTTGATATTCCTGTTATTTTGCATCGATCTATGTAATTGCTTTTGTATGTTTAAAAAAAATCCTTCTCCTATGCCTAAGGGAGAAGTGAACATTGTTGGGCATTTTCAAATTGATCATTAATAAAATTAATTCAATTCATCCACATCTATGATGTCTTGTTTTTACTTTTTGCTTTATTCTGAAAATGGTAATCACAAAAAATATAAATAAACAATATAATTGTCCATCTGCATAATATTTGGTCACAAATTCACTTCTCTAAAATCAAAATATAAAATCATTATGCAGGTTGGTTTCTAACCCCATTGAATACAATGATCCTTCTCCTTCTCCAAATTTTGAATTCCATGTGTTCGAGGCCGAGGAGGAAAGTGATGAAGAAGTGAGTGATGAATTATCTCGTCTTCTTAAGCAAGATGAAAAGATCATCCAGCCGTTCGAAGAGCAGATTGAGCTAGTCAACTTGGGTTCCGAGGATAATGTGAAGGAAGTTAAGATTAGGTCTCGCATGTGTCCAGATGTTAAGAAGGGCTTGATTGATCTTCTTCAAGAGTATTCAGATATGTTTGCTTGGTCCTATCAAGACATTCCTGGTTTGGATTCTAAGATTGTGGAGCATAGATTGTCGTAGAAGCCAGAATGCCCGCCAGTCAAGCAGAGTTTGAGAAGAACGTATTCTGATATGGTTGTGAAGATCAAAGAGAAAGTGCAAAAGCAGATTGATGTCGGTTTCCTTGTGACCGCTGAGTATCCGCAATGGGTGGCCAATATTGTGCTTGTGCTGAAGAATGATTGAAAAGTCCGTATGTGTGTCGACTATCGAGATTTGAATAAAGCTAGTCCGAAAGATGATTTCCCCCTGCCACACATTGATATGTTGGTAGACAATACTGCTAAATTCAAAGTCTTTTCGTTTATGGATGGATTATCCGGATATATACAGATCAAGATGGAACCCAAAGATATTGAGAAGACCAAATTCATTACATCTTGGGGAATATTCTGTTATAGAGTGATGCTTTCGGTTTAAAGAATGCTGGTGCACTTTACCAAAGAGCAATTACTACTCGTTTTCATGATGTGATGCATAAAGAGATTCAAGTATTCGTCGACGACATGATTGCTAAATCAATTTATGAAGAGGAACATGTTAAGCATATATTGAAGCTATTCCAGCGTTTGAGTAAGTATAAACTCCGCTTGAATCCCAATAAATGTACTTTCGGTGTTCGTTTTGGAAAGTTGTTGGGCTTTATTGTCAGCGAGAAGGGTATTGAGGTTGATTCTGCCAAGGTCAAAGCAATACAAGAGATGTCTGCGCCCAAAACTGAGAAGCAAGTAAGAGGTTTTCTCAATCACTTGAATTATATCTCTAGATTCATTTCCCACATGACTGCCACATGTGCGCCTATATTTAAGCTTCTTCAGAAAGATCAGTCTTGTGATTCGACCGAAGACTACCAGAAAGCTTTTGACAGTATCAAGGAATATCTGCTTGAACCTCTAATTTTATCTCCGCCTGTTGAAGGAAGACCGTTGATCATGTATTTGAATGTGCTTGAAGATAGTATGGGTTGTGTTCTTGGTCAGCAAGATGAGACTGGAAAGACAAAATTTACAATTTACTACCTCAATACGAAGTTCACCGACTGTGAAACTGGTATTCTATGCTTGAGAAAACTTGTTGCGCATTTGCTTGGGCTGCTAAGCGTCTGCACAAATATATGTTGAATCATACCACTTGGTAGATATCCAAGATGGATCCAATTAAGTATATATTTGAGAAGCCTGCTTTAACTGGGAGGATTTCCCGTTGGCAGATGTTGTTATCAGAGTATGATATCGAATACCGATCTCAGAAAGCAATCAAAGGTAGTATCTTGGATGATCATTTGGCTCACCAACCGATTGAAGATTACCAGTTAGTGCAGTATGACTTTCCTGATGAAGAGATTTTGTACTTGAAAATGAAAGATTGTGATGAACCATTGCTTGAAGAAGGGCCAGAGCTTGGTGGCCGTTGAGGCATGGTATTTGATAGAGTTGTTAATCAGTATTGTAATGGCATTGGGGCAGTGATTATTACTCCTCAAGGCATGCATTTACCATTTACAACTAGATTGACTTTCAAGTGTACAAACAACATGGCATAATACGAAGCTTGCATTATGGGGCTTGAACATGCCATGAATCTCGGAATCAAGTATTTGGATGTCTTTGGAGATTCAGCTTTGGTTGTGAATTAGATCTAAGGTGAATGGGAGACAAATAAACCCGATAGAATACCATATATAGATTATGAGAGGAGGATTTCAAATTTCTTTACAAAGGTTGAGTTCCATCATATCCCTCGAGATGAAAATTGGATGGCAGATGCTCTTGCAACATTGGTGTCAATGATTGTGGTGGAGTATTGGAATGAGGTTCCGAATTTGTGTGTGATGTGCGCCAGCTCATGTGTTTGCTATTGAAGAAGTCAGAGACGAGAAGCCGTGGTATTATGCCATCAAATGTTTCCTCCAAATTCAAATTTACCCGCCTGGGGTATCTTTGAAAGATAAGAATACTTTGAGAAGATTAGCCGGTAATTTCTACTTGAATGGTGATATACTGTACAAGACAAACATCAACATGGTTTTGCTCAGATGCATGGATAGACACGAAGCAAACTTGTTGATGACAGAAGTGCACGAAGGTTCCTTTGGTACTCATTCCAATGGAAATGAAATGGCAAAGAAGATGTTGCGAGCAGGTTACTATTGGCTGACAATGGAATCTGACTATTGCAAATTTGTGAAAAAGTGACACAAGTGGTTACTATTGGCTGACAATGGAATCTTACTATTGGCAGAGATGACATTCATGTTCCTCCTACACTATTGAATGTCATCTCTGCCCCATGGTCTTTCTCCATGTCGGGAATTGATATGATTGGGATGATTGAGCCAAAAGCTTCGAACGAACATCGTTTCATTTTAGTGGCAATTCACTACTTCACAAAATGGGTTGAAGCGACATCATATGCAAATGTAACCAAGCAAGTTGTTGTGGGGTTTATCAAGAATCAGATCATATGCCGTTATGATGTGCCAAGCAAGATCATTACTGATAATGGATCGAACTTGAATAACAATATGATGGAAGCTCTTTGCAAAGACTTCAAGATTGCACATCATAATTCTTCTCCCTACAGACCCAAGATGAATAGGGTTGTTGAAGCTGCAAACAAGAACATCAAGAAGATCATTCAGAATATGGTTGTCACATATAAGGATTGGCATGAGATGCTCCCGTTTGCTTTTCATGGGTGTCGTACATCCGTTCGCACTTCAACAGGGGCAACCCCTTTTTCTCTTGTGTATGGTATGGAAGTAATGCTCCCTATAATGATTGAGATTCCTTCATTGCGTGTGCTCATGGAAGCCAAGTTGACTGAGGATGAATGGTGTCAGACCAGGTTTGATCAGCTGAATTTAATTGAAGAGAAGAGATTGACTGCCATGTGTCATGGTCAGTTATATCAGTAGAGAATGAAGATAGCTTTTGATAAGAAGGTCAGACCTCGTGTGTTTAGAGAAGGTGACCTTTTGCTTAAGAAGATCCTATCATTCAAGCCAGATTCTAGGGGAGAATGGACTTCTAATTACGAAGGCCCATATCTTGTTAAGAGAGCCTTTTTGGGCGGTGCTTTGATTCTTACAACTACGGATAGTGAAGAGTTCACTCGTCCTATGAACACAGATGCAGTCAAGAAATACTTCTCCTAAAAAAGAAAAGAACAGCTCGCTAAGTTGAAAACCCGAAAGGGCGGCTTAGGCAAATAAAAAGAGTCTCGGTGGATTGAAAACCCGAAAGGGCGATCCAAGCAAAAATTAGAGACGTAAAAACAGAAAGAATTTCCCGATGAGTTAAGTACCCTGTAAGACCCCAATTTTGACCCTAAGATCCCTCATGCAATTTCATCATATGCATTAGCATTGGGATCACACTTTGGCATCCTCCTTACCCCTCTTTCATTGGGTTTGTTTTGGGAGAGGTCACCAAGCATTTTGTGATTATATCATACTTGTATTTTATCATTTCACTAACTAAAATACCAAAAATATGTCTTTGTATCTATCTAACTCTTTTGTAGGTAGGGCATGATCTCATCGATTCATTGATCACATATAGGGTTTGAGACCCTCATGAACAAAGAGCACAACCAAGGATTGATTCAAGAATGGTTATGAACATCATATATGAGTCCAAATTGTTTCTACATGTTATCTTGATCAAGTTTGCTTCAAGAGTTTGAGGGTGATTTTCCTTGGAAACTCTAGTTTGACTAGGTATCTTGGGTAACTTTCCAACAAGCTATCGCACCAATTGATCAAGTTTCACAAGGTACACTTAAAATTTCATCATCTTATACATATATGATCTACTATGATCCTATAAAGTCAAGATAATTGAAGGTTAGCAAGTTGGTTGATGGTGGTTGGCCAGATGAATTCATCTTATCCAAACTGGGTCCCCTAGACCATGTCTCCTACAAGTTTCACCATATGAAAATGATTCCAAGAGAAAACTTAGTCTATTTTACATTCTAAACAACGTTCATATTGAGACTTAGAGCTATTTTTGCTTGGAAAATCATTTTCTATGTTGAAACATTATAGGTCATTTTGTCTAAACCCTAATTTGAAAGTCAACTTCTCAAGGCCACTACTTGCTCAATTTTTATGAGATGAAAAATTTCCAAGTTGCACAATCAAATTCAATGTGCCTACTTAAACTTGTATGTTTGGAGTGGGAGCTAATACAACTTTTTTGAGCATGTGATATGAGGCTACATTATAGGTCACTTTTGACCTATACCATTGATCAAGTGATTTTTCCAAACCTCAAAAATTCATAACTCTATCATTTCAAATCCAAATGACATGAAATTGGTGTCCATTTTAAAGTACTTTGAGAGATATACAACTTTGATCAAGACAATTTTCTTATTTGAAGCTCCTATAAAAAGTTAAGCAAGGTGGAATATTGAGACATATGGCTTGACACTTAGAAAATTTTTGATATGTCAAATTTACCAAACCTCCACCTTAAATATCTCCAAGTTCCAAGTTCCAAATGAAAAAGTGTCCAACATCAAACTCTCTCCTCTTGATCTCACCTATCCAAAGAGCTCAAAATCATTAATTTTGGATGAGAAATGCATAGGTTGCACATGGATTAAACAGGCTGATATCATTTGGCATGGATCAATCTTCAAGTGACAATGCACATGTACCTTGCAATCCAATCCATCTTCAGAGTATTTGATCATTCATTTGGACTTTCGAACCATCATTCCATGGGCCTATGCGCGCCCATGCAGCATGGCATCATCATTTTACCAAATTTCGAAAGTGGAAAGAGTGTGCAAATATCATTTGATTTCTCTATAAATTGAGGCCCTTATGCTCAGAATTCACACACACATTGCGCCAGCTTTGAATCCCCATTGAAAGCCCTTCACTCTAAGAGGATAACCCTGATAAATTTATTTGAATTTGAGCTTGAATCTCCACTATTTTGGAATTCAAATCTCCAGGAGTTCATTGCTTCTAAACCTTTCCATTCCTCTCCTGCAAGCAAGTGAAGTGAAGCCAAGCACGATTCAGATCAAGATCTAGCATGCTCAGACCTCCATTGAAGGTAATTTGCATAAATTTTAAACTCTTCGATTGTCCTTGATTCTTGCGCAATTCCATTAATTCTTGAGTTGTCTGAAGTCCTACCAATGTAGGCAAGAAGACTGAGTTGCTTTGAGGCCAAATCGAAGTAACTCAGATCATGACCCTCATTTTTCAATTCCACATATCTCTTCATATATTTGGAATTGGATGAATTGGAGGTGATATTCGTGCTCAGTGATGTTTTCTCTTTAAAATCATGTCCCTGTTTTGAATTTTAGTGATGGTTCATCTTTACTAGTCTGGTGGAGCTCACCGGGGAAGAAGACCGGAGCTCTGGCTCCGACGATGATATGGCTTGCATCTGGACCATGGGATCTAATTCTCACGTTTTAATCTTAATTGTGCCTTGTGAATACCATGTGTACAACGTGTTTTACTAAGGAACACATGGAACGCATGTTTTGGATCATCAGATTTGCAACCTCAATTAATGAGGGAGATCTGATGGTCCACGTGTCGCAACCTAAAAAATGGAATGCGAAAAAAAACAACCGGCGAAGAAAGACAGGAGAGTCGCCACCGTGCGTTATTTATACCAAAGGAGGGAAAGGAAACGCTCGAAGTAAACCTGGAAAAAGGAAAGGACAAGACATGGTCTCGCAACCAAATCTTGGGTTCGGGAGTCGATTATGCGAAGGGAAGGTATTAGCACCCCTACGCATCCGTAGTACTCTACCGGATCCACTTTTGTAGTTCTTGTCTAAAGGGTGTAGGTTTATCTAATGTGTTATTTACTAAAAAAAGGGGGGTCAAAAGAAAATGACTCGCACGGATGTCGCATCCACTGCATACGTATCTCATATGAATATGAGAATCAGAGTCTTCGTAGCTCGGCTACCTAGGGGTTAAGACTCGGGGAACTTTTTTGAACATGATCTACAGGTTTTATCCTTAGTTCACTCGTTTGGGATGGTTCTTACCTAGACTTCATGCTCGTGACTTGCAACAAACCCTTGATTCTTGGTTGATCCAATCCAGCCTTGTCAATATC
The DNA here is from genome assembly GCF_024323335.1 of Lathyrus oleraceus. Classification (NCBI taxonomy): domain Eukaryota; kingdom Viridiplantae; phylum Streptophyta; class Magnoliopsida; order Fabales; family Fabaceae; genus Lathyrus; species Lathyrus oleraceus. The sequence continues at coordinate 452,045,683 of NC_066583.1, forward strand.
AATGGAACTTGGGTATTGATAAGCTGTAAACCATAATCCACCAAAATGGATGATTGATCTTCACAATGACTTGATTCATCCCTTGACCTTTGTTTGCCTTGTGTGTGATCCCTTATTTGTGATTGTTGCATTCATGCATTTCATGCGCATCATAACATTAATCACACAAAATTTCAAAGAACTAAGGTGTCATTTGCAAATACTTTCAGACCATGGATTATGGACGAAGGAACACTAAGAAGTATAGTTTCAGATGTCCCGACTTGAAAGAGTTAAGGAAGCTAGCATCTTTTGTATTAGATCCCTTGGACTTCAAACAACACCATGGAAAGATTCTATCCATCTTGTCTGCTGATGTAGTTGAAGGACTCTTGAGTGTGTTGGTGCAGTTCTATGATCCTCTCTACCATTATTTCACTTTCCCAGATTTTTAGCTTGTGCCTACCTTAGAGGAGTATTCTCATCTTTTGGGGATACCTGTTTCTAATAGAGTTCCTTTTAGTGGATTGGAGGAGATTCCTCGGTCTAGTATTATTGCTGAAGCTCTTCATTGGAAGAAGTCTGAGATAGAGGCTCATTGGGTGAAGAAAGGAGGATTATTTGGGTTTCCATCTGTTTTCCTCATCAAGGAAGCTACCACTTTTGCTCAAGCTGGTAGTGTGGACGCTTTTGAAGCTATCTTTGTGTTGCTCATCTATGGATTAGATTTGTTCCCTAACATTAACGGTTTTGTTGATGTTAACGCCATTAGACTTTTCTTGATTGGGAATCATGTGCCTACTTTGTTGGGTGATATGTATTTCTCTTTGCATCTAAAAAATTCTAAAGGTGGTGGAACAATTGTCTGTTGCATTCCTCTTTTGTACCAGTGGTTTATTTCACACATGCCTCAGACGCCTGCTTTTATGGAGAACAAACAATGTCTAAGGTGGTCTCAGAGACTTATGTCAGCGAGAAGGGTATTGAGGTTGATTCTGCCAAGGTCAAAGCAATACAAGAGATGTCTGCGCCCAAAACTGAGAAGCAAGTAAGAGGTTTTCTCAATCGCTTGAATTATATCTCTAGATTCATTTCCCACATGACTTCCACATGTGCGCCTATATTTAAGCTTCTTCGGAAAGATCAGTCTTGTGATTCGACCGAAGACTACCAGAAAGCTTTTGACAGTATCAAGGAATATCTGCTTGAACCTCCAATTTTGTCTCCGCCTGTTGAAGGAAGACCGTTGATCATGTATTTGAATGTGCTTGAAGATAGTATGTGTTGTGTTCTTGGTCAGCAAGATGAGACTGGAAAGACATAATTTACAATTTACTACCTCAGTACGAAGTTCACCGACTGTGAAACTGGTATTCTATGCTTGAGAAAACTTGTTGCGCATTTGCTTGGGCTGCTAAGCGTCTGCGCCAATATATGTTGAATCATACCACTTGGTAGATATCCAAGATGGATCCAATTAAGTATATATTTGAGAAGCCTGCTTTAACTGGGAGGATTTCCCGTTGGCAGATGTTGTTATCAGAGTATAATATCGAATACCGATCTCAGAAAACAATCAAAGGTAGTATCTTGGATGATCATTTGGCTCACCAACCGATTGAAGATTACCAGTTAGTGCAGTATGACTTTCCTGATGAAGAGATTTTGTACTTGAAAATGAAAGATTGTGATGAACCATTGCTTGAAGAAGGGCCAGAGCCTGGTTCCCGTTGAGGCATGGTATTTGATAGAGTTGTTAATCAGTATTGTAATGGCATTGGGGCAGTGATTATTACTCCTCAAGGCATGCATTTACCATTTACAACTAGATTGACTTTCAAGTGTACAAACAACATGGCATAATATGAAGCTTGCATTATGGGGCTTGAACATGCCATGAATCTCGGAATCAAGTATTTAGATGTCTTTGGAGATTCAACTTTGGTTGTGAATCAGATCTAAGGTGAATGGGAGACAAATAAACATGATTTAATACCATATAGAGATTATGAGAGGAGGATTTCAAATTTCTTTACAAAGGTTGAGTTCCATCATATCCCTCGAGATGAAAATTGGATGGCAGATGCTCTTGCAACATTGGTGTCAATGATTGTGGTGGAGTATTGGAATGAGGTTCCTAATTTGTCTGTGATGCGTGCCAGCTCATGTGTTTGTTATTGAAGAAGTCAGAGACGAGAAGCCGTGGTAGTATGACATCAAATGTTTCCTCCAAATTCAAATTTACCCGCCTGGGGCATCTTTGAAAGATAAGAATACTTTGAGAAGATTAGCCGGTAATTTCTACTTGAATGGTGATATACTGTACAAGAGAAACATCGACATGGTTTTGCTCAGATGCATGGATAGACACGAAGCAAACTTGTTGATGACTGAAGTGCACGAAGGTTCCTTTGGTACTCATTCCAATGGACATGAAATGGCAAAGAAGATGTTGCGAGCAGGTTACTATTGGCTGACAATGGAATCTGACTGTTGCAAATTTGTGAAAAAGTGACACAAGTGTCAAATTTATGCTGATAAGATTCATGTTCCTCCTACACTATTGAATGTTATCTCTGCCCCATGGTCTTTCTCCATGTCGGGAATTAATATGATTGGGATGATTGAGCCAAAAGCTTCGAACGAACATCGTTTCATTTTAGTGGCAATTCACTACTTCACAAAATGGGTTGAAGCGACATCATATGCAAATGTAACCAAGCAAGTTGTTGTGGGGTTTATCAAGAATCAGATCATATGCCGTTATGATGTGCCAAGCAAGATCATTACTGATAATGGATCGAACTTGAATAACAATATGATGGAAGCTCTTTGCAAAGACTTCAAGATTGCACATAATAATTCTTCTCCCTACAGACCCAAGATGAATAGGGCTGTTGAAGCTGCAAACAAGAACATCAAGAAGATCATTCAGAAGATGGTTGTCACATATAAGGATTGGCATGAGATGCTCCCGTTTGCTTTTCATGGGTGTCGTACATCCGTTCGCACTTCAACAGGGGCAACCCCTTTTTCTCTTGTGTATGGTATGGAAGTAGTGCTCCCCATAATGGTTGAGATTCCTTCATTGCGTGTGCTCATGGAAGCCAAGTTGACTGAGGATGAATGGTGTCAGACCAGGTTTGATCAGCTGAATTTAATTGAAGAGAAGAGATTGACTTCCATGTGTCATGGTCAGTTATATCAGCAGAGAATGAAGATAGCTTTTGATAAGAAGGTCATACCTCGTGTGTTTAGAGAAGGTGACCTTTTGCTCAAGAAGATCCTGTCATTCAAGCTAGATTCTAGAGGAGAATGGACTCTAATTACGAAGGCCCATATCTTGTTAAGAGGACCTTTTTGGGCGGTGCTTTGATTCTTACAACTACGGATAGTGAAGAGTTCACTCGTCCTATGAACGCAAATGTAGTCAAGAAATACTTCTCCTAAAAAAGAAAAGAACAGCTCGCTAAGTTGAAAACCCGAAAGGGCGGCTTAAGCAAAAAAAGAGCGTCTCGGTAGATTGAAAACCCGAAAGGGCGATCCAAGCAAAAATTAGAGACATAAAAACAGAAAGAATTTCCCGATGAGTTAAGTACCCTGTAAGACCCCAATTTTGACCCTAAGATCCCTCATGCAATTTCATCATATGCATTAGCATTGGGATCACACTTTGGCATCCTCCTTACCCCTATTTCATTGGGTTTGTTTTGGGAGAGGTCACCAAGCATTTTGTGATTATATCATACTTGTATTTTATCATTTCACTAACCAAAATACCAAAAATATGTCTTTGTATCTATCTAACTCTTTTGTAGGCAGGGCATGATCTCATCGATTCATTGATCACATATAGGGTTTGAGACCCTCATGAACAAAGAGCACAACCAAGGATTGATTCAAGAATGGTTATGAACATCATATATGAGTCCAAATTGTTTCTACATGTTATATTGATTAAGTTTGCTTCAAGAGTTTGAGGGTGATTTTCCTTGGAAACTCTAGTTTGACTAGGTATCTTGGGTAACTTTCCAACAAGCTATCCCACCAATTGATAAAATTTCACAAGGTACACTTAAACTTTCATCATCTTATGCATATATGATCTACTATGATCCTATAAAGACAAGATAATTGAAGGTTAGCAAGTTGGTTGATGGTGGTTGGCCAGATGAATTCATCTTATCCAAACTGGGTCCCCTACACCCTGTCTCCTACAAGTTTCACCATATGAAAATGATTCCAAGAGAAAACTTAGTCTATTTGACATTCTAAACAACGTTCATATTGAGACCTAGAGCTAGTTTTGCTTGGAAAATCATTTTCTATGTTGAAACATTACAGGTCATTTTGTCTAAACCCTAATTTGAAAGTCAACTTCTCAAGGCCACAACTTGCTCAATTTTTATGAGATGAAAAATTTCCAAGTTGCACAATCAAATTCAATGTGCCTACTTAAACTTTTATGTTTGGAGTGGGAGCTAATACAACTTTTTTGAGCATGTGATATGAGGCTACATTATAGGTCACTTTTGACCTATACCATTGATCAAGTGATTTTTCCAAACCTTAAAAATTCATAACTCTATCATTTCCAATCCAAATGACATGAAATTGGTGTCCATTTTAAAGTACTTTGAGAGATCTACAACTTTGATCAAGACACTTTTCTCATTTGAAGCTCCTATAAAAAGTTAAGCAAGGTGGAATATTGAGACATATGGCTTGACACTTAGAAAAGTTTTGATATGTCAAATTTACCAAACTTCCACCTTCAATATCTCCAAGTTCCAAGTTCGAAATGAAAAAGTGTTCAACATCAAACTCTCTCCTCTTGATCTCACCTATCCAAAGAGCTCAAAATCATTAATTTTGGATGAGAAATGCATAGGTTGCACATGGATTAAACAGGCTGATATCATTTGGCATGGATCAATCTTCAAGTGACAATGCACATGTACCTTGCAATCCAATCCATCTTCAAAGTATTTGATCATTCATTTGGACTTTGAAATCATCATTCCATTGGCCTATGCGCGCCCATGCAGCATGGCATCATCATTTTACCAAAATTTGAAAGTGGAAAGAGTGTGCAAATATCATTTGATTTCTCTATAAATTAAGGCCCTTATGCTCAGAATTCACACACACATTGCGCCAGCTTTGAATCCCCATTGAAAACCATTCACTCTAAGAGGATAACCCTGATAAATTTATTTGAATTTGAGCTTGAATCTCCACTATTTTGGAATTCAATTCTCCAGGAGTCCATTGCTTCTAAACCTTTCCATTCCTCTCCTGCAAGCAAGTGAAGTGAACCCAAGCACGATTCAGATCAAGATCTAGCAAGCTCAGACCTCCATTGAAGGTAATTTGCATAAATTTTAAACTCTTCGATTGTCCTTGATTCTTGCGCAATTCCGTTGATTCTTGAGTTGTCTGAAGTCCTACCAATGTAGGCAAGAAGATTGAGTTGCTTTGAGGCCAAATCGATGTAACTCAGATCATGACCCTCATTTTTCAATTCCACATATCTTATAATATATTTGGAATTGGATGAATTGGAGGTGATATTCGTGCTCAGTGATGTTTTCTCTTTAGAATCATGTCCCTGTTTTGAATTTTAGTGATGGTTCATCTTTACCAGTCTGGTGGAGCTCACCGGGGAAGAAGACCGGAGCTCTGCCTCCGACGATGATATGGCTTGCATCTGGACAATGGGATCTAATTCTCACGTTTTAATCTTGACTGTGCCTTGTGAATACCATGTGTACAGCGCGTTTGACTAAGGAACACATGGAACGCATGTTTTGGATCATCAGATTTGCAACCTCAATTAATGAGGGAGATCTGATGGTCCACGTATTTTTGGATTTTTTTAATTTCCTTTTAATTCCATTTTCTTCAATAATTTATAATTAATTTAATATTGATCCAAAAAATATGGGACCTTCACCAAAAAATTCCAAATATTTTTCTCTTTCATATTCTGAATTAAAATTATTTTTTGGATAATTATTAATATTTTTCATGAATTAATTGATTTTTCATTTGTTTTTAATTGTTTACAAATATTTTTAGGTGTCCAAAAATTCTGAAATTTTTTCTCCAACGTCCTTTGACCTTGTTTGACCTATGATAAATCTCATGGCCATTTATTTGGTGTTTTGTTGAGATTTTAGGATTTGGACAAAACATATTTGAACTTAATGCATTATTTTAATATTTTTAATTGAATAAATGTCATTTTAATTGTGTTGACCATTTGTATTGACTTAATTGAGTTCCTTATTTGTTGTTGGGCCTTGGTCAAGGTTGATTTGACTTTGTCAAGTTAATATTATTGGATTTAGGGGATTGATGGAATATACATTCCATCTCCCAAAATGAATGAATAATATTAATTTGGTAAAAGTCCTCCTTTGACCAATCTGTGATCTCATTCATCCCTTTTCCTCTTCATCTAATTCCCCTTCTTCATCCATTCATTTCCATTTGGCCAATGACATCTCAAAGTCCTAATACTAGTTGATTGAAAGATTAACATGAGTATGGATGAGATTAGGCCACACCTTTTGCATATTATTTTTGTGGGTGGTATGTTTTATGAGCATAGTCCATTATACTATGTCTCTAACATGCATTAACACCAAAATTCTATTGCCCAACCTCAAATAGTTGTGGCTTCTACATAAGTCCAATTACGATTGCTTAACATAGTGCTAAATTAGTGACATAAAAGGCATAAGCATTCTAGTTAGTGAGATTGTAAGTCTCCTCTCTTCCATGGTATTGTGTAGAAACTTGGCCTTCTTTCCTTCCTTTGGAAGATGTTTTGGTTTAAGGATCCATGCTTGTGGCAAGTGGGTTGAGTGTTCTCCAAAGAATGTCTTGAAATCAAAAGCAAAACAAAACTAACTACTAACTTACTAACCATTAACTTTTAATTTCAAGATTTTACTTTAATGCAATTTACATTTAGCACTTTATTTCATCTGCCATTATACATATCATTCTAATTGTTTATGTTAAAGTAATTTTCACTTTGTCCACTTGGACCATATTGTGTGATATTATTTTGGTTGTATATACCTTGTTTGCTTGTGTGGTCTTTGACCATTAATGTACATAAATAATAACAAAAACACTAAAAAAAAAATTGAGTGGACTGTTGGTTTGATCTTGACCAATTGGACTTAGAACTTAGGCAACATTCCTTTGCTAATGGACTTGGCCAATGCCAATTTGTTGAGGAATTAAGTGCTTGCAATTTGAAATTCATCTGATACATCACTCAAGATGTCTCCAATTCATCTGCCATGTTGATCATTGTTAAGCTGTTATGTTGAACATGTGACTTGTGGAATTCATCTGTTGCATGGGCTATTTTGAAGAAGATCAAAAAGTGGATAATCTTGGATGAGACCATCTTTATTTTATGCCTTTGCTCTTCAAGATTGATATAATTGTGCATTTGTGTATTGCTTGATTCTAAAAAGTCCAAAGGGAATTTTGGATTTTTATTGACATACTTGTCTATTGGATGGCTCCCATTTGGTCAGATCTTTTCAACTTTAAACTTGTAAATTTTGTGCATTGGGTAGTCTCTTCATCTTCTTCCCATTTCTATAATTTCAAAATCTCTCCCTCCAATTTTAAAACCTTCTTTGTGTGAACTCCTCTTGTTCTAAACTTTGACCACTTTCAAAAGAGATAAAAACTCTGGCCTTATGCCATTGCATTTTCAAACTTATTTTCTTAAATCAAACATGTAAATAAACTTAACTATACTTAACATAAACTTTCAAAAAGCCAAAAAGAACAAACTCATTCAAACCATTTTAGGCCTTTGCGCCTTCCAATCTAATTTTTTGGTAAAATCAATATACTCATTTTGAAATTTATAGCCCGAACTACGAGGTTTTGATCCCTTATTTATATGTTGGTACGTAGGCATAAGACCGAAGGTCCTGTCAAACACAAAAATATAACTAATCAATTCTTTTCTCATCCCCCCATTCTATCTGTTTGTAAACATCACTTTGTACAAAATACATATGCACACAAAAAGGGCTCCCTGAGAGTACCTAGGACACTTTGGGTGCTAACACCTTCCCTCTGTGTAACCAACCCCCTTACATGTGATCTCTGACTTTTATTAGTTTTTATTTGAAAAATTCTTATTAATTGGGTTTTGTTCATACTTTTTCCCTTTTCCCTTGGAAACAATAAAAGTGCGGTGGCGACTCTTGTTAATTGATCTCTAACTTGTCAATAGCTTGATGATCATGAGTTTCTCGCTACAGAAGTTAAGTGGCGACTCTGCTGGGGAGTAGTCTCTAGTGGGTTTAGCCTACTTTTTGTGTGAATATACTTGTATATATGTGATGTTTGTACATATGTATGTGTGATATAATCTTCTTGTTGTGCCTTGTGATCTCTGAGTGGTGAGATAAGTTCTACCCCGAACTTGAGTGCAATTAAGATAAGAGGATGGTATAGTCATCTTCGACCTGTGTGGAGTAGTCCTTAACAAGTTGGCTTGAGATCCATCTGCTCAGTGGAGACTCCTTTGGATTTGGAAATGTCACACATGTATTTGTGGTTAGGCATTATTATTTCTTATTGGGTCTAAGAAGCTGAGCACCTTAGAACACCTAACCCATCTTGGCCTATTTAGGACGTAGTGCGGAAACTGTTCAGGTGTAGACTTGATAAGAGTTGTTACATGATACTACACTCAGACGAGTTTCTCTTGAGAATATTATGGGTCGATGAGTCAGTCATCTTAACCTGTAATATCGGATAGATGGGATTAAGACTCAGGGAACTTTTTAGAACATGATCTACAGGTTTTATCCTTAGTTAACTCCTTTGGGATGGTTCTTACCTAGACTCAATGCTCGTGACTTGCAACAAACCCTTGATTCTTGGTTGATCCAATCAAGTCTTGTCAATATCAATGGAACTTGGGTATTGATAAGCTGTAAACCATAATCCACCAAAATGGATGATTGATCTTCACAATGACTTGAATCATCCCTTGACCTTTGTTTGCCTTGTGTGTGATCCCTTATTTGTGATTGTTGCATTCATGCATTTCATGCGCATCATAACATTAATCACACAAAATTTCAAAGAACTAAGGTGTCATTTGCATATATTTTCAGACCATGGATTATGGACGAAGGAACACTAAGAAGTATAGTTTCAGATGTCCCGACTTGAAAGAGTTAAGGAAGCTAGCATCTTTTGTATTAGATCCCTTGGACTTCAAACAACACCATGGAAAGATTCTATCCATCTTGTCTGCTGATGTAGTTGAAGGACTCTTGAGTGTGTTGGTGCAGTTCTATGATCCTCTCTACCATTATTTCACTTTCCCAGATTTTCAGCTTTTGCCTACCTTAGAGGAGTATTCTCATCTTTTGGGGATACCTGTTTCTAATAGAGTGCCTTTTAGTGGATTGGAGGAGATTCCTCGGTCTAGTATTATTGCTGAAGCTCTTCACTTGAAGAAGTCTGAGATAGAGGCTCATTGGATGAAGAAAGGAGGATTATTTGGGTTTCCATCCGTTTTCCTCATCAAGGAAGCTACCACTTTTGCTCAAACTGGTAGTGTGGACGCTTTTGAAGCTATCTTTGTGTTGCTCATTTATGGATTAGCTTTGTTCCCTAACATTAACGGTTTTGTTGATGTTAACGCCATTAGACTTTTCTTGATTGGAAGTCATGTGCCTACTTTGTTGGGTGATATGTATTTGTCTTTGCATCTAAAAAATTCTAAAGGTGGTGGAACTATTGTCTGTTGCATTCCTCTTCTGTACCAGTGGTTTATTTCACACATGCCTCAGACGCCTGCTTTTATGGAGAACAAACAATGTCTAAGGTGGTCTCAGAGACTTATGTTTCTCACTAATGATGATATCGTTTAGTATGATTCGTCCTTAAGTAGTTTTGAGATTATTGATAGTTGTGGTGAATTCCATAATGTGCCTCACATTGGTACACAAGGAGGAATTAACTACAACCCTGCTTTGGCTCATCGTCAACTTCGGTTCCCCTTGAGAGACAAACCTAATAACATGTTGTTATAAGGTCTTTTCTATCAAGAGTGTAAAGATCCCCAACATTTGAAGCAGAAGATTGTGCGTGCTTGGCATAATGTGCATAGGAAAGGAAGATCCGAGCTTGGTCCGCGCAATTGTGTAGCTTTGGAAGCTTACACTCTTTGAAGATGCCTTATCCTTGTGAAAGACCTATGTCTATGGCTATGGCATGATGTTAACAGTAGCGCCACAATCTACCAACACTTTGTTGATAGTCACACCTTCCACTTTAGCCCTAATCAACAGAGGTTTCATATGACTCTTCATAGTCATTGTGGGCCTCTCAAAAATTGCTTCTTAGCTCTCAATAGAACCATCATTCAACACAAAGTAACATGACTTATGTAACGCCATTTCTTCAGCGTCGGCATCGTCTCCCCAATCCTTCACCTCAGTAACACAATTGTATTCTTCTGGTAGAATTGACACCATGTTGACTAAGATATCCAAACTTGCTTCTGATTCTGAATTGAAGTCATCAGTAACCTCATCAGAACATTTCTCACTTGGTCGACGGACATACTCCCTGATCCGGTCTTTAGCTGCAATGTCGACCCTCACAACAACTCTCTTTCCAGAATCAGCCATATTAGCCATACCTCTTTCAGTCTGCTTGAGACGTTGAAAACGTCTCCATTGAGTTCTGGACATGGGGTTTGTAACACCCCGATAAAAATAAGATAATTATTCAATTTAAGTTAATATTATATTTTATTAATTTAATTAAATAATTAGAATTATTGGATTATTATTATTATTATTGGAATAATATAATTTGGAGTTGGTATATAAGTTGGGAATAAGAAAAAGGGTTTTCATTTTGGTAAAGAGTTTCACGTGAAAAACAGAGGAGCGGCTGAAAAGTGGAGAAAGGGCAAAGAGGAAGAGTAAGAGAGCAAAGGTTGGAGAAGAGAAGAGCTTGAAGCTAAAAGGATTGCCGGATTAACTCAGGTAAGGGGGGTTTATCGTCGTTTAATGGGTATTATGGGTTAACATGTAATGGGTAGTGATAAACCGTTGATTTGACCCTAATTGGGATTGTTAAATGCTGAGAAATTGTGTTGGATAAGTTGTGTTAAAGCTGTAATTGAATCTGTATTTGAGTGTGTTGTGATTTTCCGAACGTAGAGCTTTTTACAGAATTGGAATCGGAGGTCCGGAAGTCCTCCAACGGCGGAAAATGCGGAGAATTCTGCATTCTGCTTTGTGTTAGCGCAGGAACAGCTTTATGTCTTGCGTTAACCGGTTAACCCAGGGTGTTAACCGGTTAACACTGTTCTGAATTGTGAAAAATTGTTGTCTTGTCTGCGTTAACCGGTTAACCCAGGGTGTTAACCGGTTAACACTGTTGTGAGTTGTGAAATATTGTTGTTCTGTTTGCGTTAACCGGTTAACCCAGGGCGTTAACCGGTTAACACTGTTGAATTATGCCAGAAAGCGTGTTCTATGTTGCGTTAACCGGTTAACCCAGGGTGTTAACCGGTTAACACTGTTGAAAAGTCGAAAAATTGGTATTTAAATGTTGTGTACTTAATTGATGGTTGGCCTATATTGGCGTATGATGTAATAGGGATTATTTCCCGTTGTTTTGAGCAGTAGGGGTATTAGTAGAGTGTGCTAATACTGTGATTGATTATGTGGCGTGACATGATATGATGTTCTGATAAATGTGTTGATGATGTGTGAAAATATGTATAATGTTGTGAATGTATATATTATGCATGTGTTTGTGAATGGACTGTTTTATGGCTTAGAGTGTGAGCATATGTCCATTGTGGATTATTGTTGATGATGTTGCATTGCTAGGTGAATTAGCATGCATATTGTGGCCTTTATGGTGGTAGCTAATTCCCATGGTGAGGAATTAGTGATGTTAGTCATTTTGGACTGTTGTTGATGTTTGCATGCTAGGTGAATTAGCGTGCATAGCATGGCCCTTGGGGTGGTAGCTAATTCCCATGGTGAGGAATTAGTGAGTGAGTCACTAGGTCTCAAATGAGTGGGACTAGTGAGCTTGGTAGCCGTATCTGGGTTTGATCGGTGAGGTGAACTATATGTTCACGAATAGTCGGTACCGCATGCATGGAGTCTCATTGCATAATGTATGTATGGCGTATAATATGAATGGATGTATTCCAATATTATACGTGTGTTTATGTTGGCATTGAGTATAGTAGGAATTGTGTTGGTATTGAGTATGATAATTGAGTTGATGTGCCGTTACTGAATGTGTGATATGATTAGGGTGATTAATGTGTTAAATTACTTAACATGACATGATATTTTATAATGCTTATTATATCGATTGAGGAACTCACCCTTACAACTATTTTTCAGGTAACGAGCAGTGAGTGAGTAGAAGCTAGTGCTTGGAGTCTAGTGTAGTCTCCTTAGTGGGTCATGCTCTGATAGATGTAACATCGGGACGGGATGTTTTACCTTGTTGAATAATTTTACATGTAATGTGTTACATGTTTTACATGATTGATGTGATTTCTATCCGCTGCGTATTATGCAAATGCTGATGTTTTGAATTAATAAAAGAGCATGACAGTCATTATGGTGAATGGTGTGAAATAATTGTGTGACACCCTTAATTGCATAGTTACTCTGATTGATATATTGTTATTTTAATTAAATATTTGGGGTATTTTAGAAGGGTGTTACATTAGTGGTATCAGAGCATAGTCGGTCGAGTCGAGTCGTAATTATTCTGTTTCCCCTGTACGGGATAGGTGTTGTGTAACCCTATCAGTACTTATTGTTTTAGCTTGTTGGGTTTTCAGAATAGAGATGGCTGGAAGAGGTAGAGACGATGCTGCGATTGCTGAGGCTCTGGGTATGCTAGCTGGAGTATTTGGAGGAAATCCGAATGTTGTGGGAATGGGAGCTGCTCGTCAACTGAGTGAGTTCCAGAAGAACAATCCTCCAATGTTCAAGGGAGCATACGATCCAGATGGCGCTCAGAAGTGGTTGAAGGAGATCGAGAGGATCTTCCGAGTAACTGAGTGTGCCGATAACCAGAAGGTCAGGTTCGGTATGCATATGCTGTCAGAGGAAGCAGATGATTGGTGGGTTGCTACCCGCACTAAGTTGGAAGCTGTTGGGAATGCTGAGATCACTTGGGCGGTGTTCAGAGAGAGATTCCTGAGGAAGTACTTTCCAGAGGATGTCAGAGGAAAGAAAGAGATAGAGTTCTTAGAATTGAAGCAGGGTAACAGGTCTGTTACTGAGTATGCTGCTAAGTTCACAGAGCTGTCGAAGTATTACACTCCCTATGATGAGGCTACTGGGGAATTCTCGAAATGTGTGAAGTTTGAGAACGGGCTACGTCCCGAGATCAAACAGGCTATTGGGTATCAGCGGATTAAAGTGTTTTCTGATTTGGTTGACTGTTGCAGAATTTTTGAACAGGATACCAAGGCCAGAGCAGAGAGCTATCAGCATAGGGTTGATAGGAAAGGCAAGAATCAGAATGATCGTGGGAAACCATATGCAGCTGGCAAAGGTTTCCAGAGACAGAGTGGGATGAAGAGGCCTAGTGGGGGAGACTCCAGTGCCCCTGCTAAGTGTTACAGATGTGGTCTGGCGGGACATCGTGTCCATGAGTGTACCAGTTCTGAGAGGAAGTGTTTCAAGTGTGGCAAAGGTGGTCATTTTGCTGCAGAGTGCCGGTTGAAGACTGTGACTTGTTTCAACTGTGGAGAGGTGGGTCACATCAGTCCACAGTGTCCTAAACTGAAGAAAGAGAATCAGTCAGGAGGCAAGGTCTTTGCGTTATCGGGTTCTGAGACTTTTGCAGATGATCGTTTGATCCGAGGTACGTGTTATATTAATGGCTTTCCTCTTGTAGCTATTATTGACACAGGTGCGACTCATTCCTTTATATCTTTGGATTGTGCTGTGAAACTTAAGTTAGAGATATCTGAGATGCATGGAAGTATGGTGATTGATACTCCTGCGAAGGGTTCAGTGACTACTACTTCAGTTTGTTTAAATTGTCCTTTGAGTAGTTTTGGTAGAGACTTTGGGATGGACCTAGTGTGTCTTCCACTAGTGCAGATTGATGTTATTCTGGGTATGAACTGGTTGGTGTGTAACCGAGTTTATATCAACTGTTTTGATAAGACTGTGATCTTTCCTGAGATTGAGGAAGGAAAGAGTTTGTTTCTATCAGCAAGGCGGGTGAATGAGGCAGTAGCAGATGGGGCAGAGTTGTTTATGCTGTTAGCGACTTTGGAGGCTAAAGATAAACTGGTGAATTGCGATCTAGCCGTGGTGTGTGATTTTCCTGATGTGTTTACTGAAGAAGTGAACAAATTACCGCCAGAGCGTGAAGTTGAGTTCTCGATTGATTTGGTACCTGGTACTAGGCCGGTGTCGATGGCCCCGTACCGTATGTCTGCTGTTGAGTTAACTAAATTGAAGAGTCAGTTGGAAGATCGGTTGGAAAAGAAATTTATTCGTCCAAGTGTGTCACCGTGGGGTGCACCGGTGTGGTTGGTTAGAAGAAGTTAGTTCCTGGTCATGTGATTTCAAGAGGTGGTGTTGTTGTTGATCCTTCTAAGATAGAAGCGGTATCTCAGTGGGAAGCTCCGAAGTCTGTTGCTGAGATTCGAAGTTTTCTTGGTTTGGCTGGTTATTATAGGAAGTTCATTGAGGGATTTTCTAAGTTGGCGTTACCGTTGACGATGTTGACTAGAAAGGGGCAAGCGTTTGTTTGGGACTCAAAATGTGAAGAAGGTTTCCAAGAGTTAAAGAGAAGGTTAACTACTGCTCCTATTCTGATATTACCGAGTCCGTCAGAATCATTTGAGGTTTACTGTGATGCTTCATTGTTGGGTTTAGGTGGTGTTTTGATGCAGAATAAGCAGGTTATAGCTTATGCTTCGAGACAACTGAGGGTTCATGAGAGGAACTATCCGACACACGATTTAGAGTTGGCAGCCGTGGTATTTGTTCTGAAGATATGGAGGCATTACTTGTACGGGTCAAGATTTGAGGTTTTCAGTGACCATAAAAGTTTAAAGTATTTGTTTGATCAGAAAGAGCTGAATATGAGACAGAGGAGATGGTTAGAGTTTCTGAAGGATTATGACTTTGGTTTGAATTACCATCCGGGTAAAGCAAATGTAGTGGCTGATGCACTGAGTCGGAAATCATTACATATGTCTATGTTAATGGTTAAGGAATTGGATTTAATTGAGCAGTTTAGAGACTTGAGTTTGGTGTGTGAGAGTACTCACAATAGTGTTAAATTGGGAATGTTGAAGTTAACGAGTGGTATTCTGGATGAGATTAAAGAGGGTCAGAAATCCGATGTGCTTTTGGTTGATAAGTTGACTCTAGTGAATCAAGGTCAAGGTGGTGAATTCAGAGTTGATGAGAATGGTGTTTTGAAATTTGGGAATCGAGTGTGTATTCCGGATGTTACCGAACTTAAGAAGAGTATTCTTGAGGAAGGACATCGTAGTGGCCTGAGTATTCATCCTGGAGCTACGAAGATGTATCATGATTTGAAAAAGTTATTTTGGTGGCCGGGAATGAAAAGAGAAATTGCGAGTTTTGTTTATTCTTGTTTGACTTGTCAGAAGTCAAAGATTGAGCATCAGAAGCCGTCTGGGCTAATGCAACCGTTGGCTATTCCAGAGTGGAAGTGGGATAGTATCAGTATGGATTTTGTTTCTGGTTTACCGAGGACGATTAAGAATTTTGAAGCTATTTGGGTGATTGTTGATAGATTGACGAAATCGGCTCATTTCATTCCGATCAGAATGGATTATCCGTTAGAGAGATTAGCTGAGTTGTATATTGAGAAGATTGTAAGTTTGCATGGTATTCAATCGAGTATTGTTTCAGACAGAGATCCTAGATTTACATCGAAGTTCTGGGAAGGTTTGCAGAGGGCTTTGGGAACTAAGCTGAGATTGAGTTCTGCATATCATCCGCAGACTGATGGTCAGACTGAGAGGACGATTCAGTCATTAGAGGATCTTTTGAGAGCTTGTGTTTTGGAAAAGGGAGGTGCTTGGGATTGTTATTTATCTTTGATTGAGTTTACCTACAATAATAGTTTTCATTCGAGCATTGGTATGACACCGTTTGAAGCTTTGTATGGTAGGAGATGTCAGACACCCTTATGTTGGTGTGAGTCCGGTGAGAGTGCTGTGGTTGGATCGGAGATTGTTCAACAAACTACGGAAAAGATTAAGATGATTCAGGAGAAGATGAGAATTGCTCAGAGTCGTCAGAAGAGTTATCACGACAAGAGGAGGAAGTCACTTGAGTTTCAAGAGGGAGATCATGTGTTTCTCCGTGTTACTCCGATGACTGGGGTTGGTCGAGCTTTGAAGTCAAAGAAGTTGACACCTCGATTTATTGGTCCTTATCAGATTTTGGAGAGGATAGGGGAGGTAGCCTATCGTATCGCTTTACAGCCGTCACTTGCGAATTTGCATGAGGTTTTTCATGTGTCTCAGTTGAGGAGATACATTTCTGATCCGTCGCATGTGGTCCAAGTAGATGATGTACAGGTGAGAGATAACCTGACTGTTAAAACATCACCTATGAGGATAGAGGATCGAGAGTTGAAGCAGTTGCGGGGTAAAGAGATTGCTTTGGTGAAGGTAGTTTGGGGAGGACCAGCAGGTGGCAATGTGACTTGGGAACTTGAGAGTCATATGAAGGAGTCTTATCCCGAGTTGTTCGCTTGAGGTATGTTTTCGAGGACGAAAACTCTTTTAGTGGGGGAGAGTTGTAACACCCCGATAAAAATAAGATAATTATTTAATTTAAGTTAATATTATATTTTATGAATTTAATTAAATAATTAGAATTATTGGATTATTATTATTATTATTGGAATAATATAATTTGGAGTTGGTATATAAGTTGGGAATAAGAAAAAGGGTTTTCATTTTGGTAAAGAGTTTCACGTGAAAAACAGAGGAGCGGTTGAAAAGTGGAGAAAGGGCAAAGAGGAAGAGTAAGAGAGCAAAGGTTGGAGAAGAGAAGAGCTTGAAGCTAAAAGGATTGCCGGATTAACTCAGGTAAGGGGGGTTTATCGTCGTTTAATGGGTATTATGGGTTAACATGTAATGGGTAGTGATAAACCGTTGATTTGACCCTAATTGGGATTGTTAAATGCTGAGAAATTGTGTTGGATAAGTTGTGTTAAAGCTGTAATTGAATCTGTATTTGAGTGTGTTGTGATTTTCCGAACGTAGAGCTTTTTACGGAATTGGAATCGGAGGTCCGGAAGTCCTCCAACGGCGGAAAATGCGGAGAATTCTGCATTCTGCTTTGTGTTAGCGCAGGAACAGCTTTCTGTCTTGCGTTAACCGGTTAACCCAGGGTGTTAACCGGTTAACACTGTTCTGAATTGTGAAAAATTGCTGTCTTGTCTGCGTTAACCGGTTAACCCAGGGTGTTAACCGGTTAACACTGTTGTGAGTTGTGAAATATTGCTGTTCTGTTTGCGTTAACCGGTTAACCCAGGGCGTTAACCGGTTAACACTGTTGAATTATGCATGCTAGGTGATTAGCGTGCATAGCATGGCCTTTGGGGTGGTAGCTAATTCCCATGGTGAGGAATTAGTGAGTGAGTCACTAGGTCTCAAATGAGTGGGACTAGTGAGCTTGGTAGCCGTATCTGGGTTTGATCGGTGAGGTGAACTACATGTTCACGAATAGTCGGTACCGCATGCATGGAGTCTCATTGCATAATGTATGTATGGCGTATAATATGAATGGATGTATTCCAATATTATACGTGTGTTTATGTTGGCATTGAGTATAGTACGAATTGTGTTGGTATTGAGTATGATAATTGAGTTGATGTGCCGTTACTGAATGTGTGATATGATTAGGGTGATTAATGTGTTAAATTACTTAACATGACATGATATTTTATAATGCTTATTATATAGATTGAGGAACTCACCCTTACAACTATTTTTCAGGTAACGAGCTGTGAGTGAGTAGAAGCTAGTGCTTGGAGTCTAGTGTAGTCTCCTTAGTGGGTCATGCTCTGATAGATGTAACATCGGGACGGGATGTTTTACCTTGTTGAATAATTTTACATGTAATGTGTTACATGTTTTACATGATTGATGAGATTTCTATCCGCTGCGTATTATGCAAATGCTGATGTTTTGAATTAATAAAAGAGCATGACAGTCATTATGGTGAATGGTGTGAAATAATTGTGTGACACCCTTAATTGCATAGTTACTCTGATTGATATATTGTTATTTTAATTAAATATTTGGGGTATTTTAGAAGGGTGTTACAGGGTTCTTCCCCAAATAATTTTCAGAAACCTGAGTCCTTTTCTCATACTTGAACTCACGCCTGTAGTTGATTGCTAAACCTCCTATGGTAGCAGAAACACATTGTGAGGTTTCTAGTTTTCCCTGAAGGCTTGATCCAGGTGCCTCTAGGAGCACTTGCCGATGGTACGAAGCTCCTAGGCCTTGCTTGAGCATTCTCCACAACTTTCCTTGGGATTCTTTCATTCTGGCAGGCTCTATTCAGCCCTCTTCCTTTGCTTTTTCCCAATTGTAGCTTTTGGAAATTTGCAGCAGCAACTTTGTCGGTGACAACGCCACCTCTAGGGCATAAGCATACTTGTGAACCCTTATTCTTTCAGCAATACAGGAAAACTACCAAATCTTCATCAGCTTTTGGATAGACTTCAGCTATGTCGACATCTGGGCTTTCATCAGTTTCCTCTTACATGTCAGCCTTATCATATTCAGAGATCTCGACCATGTTGATCTCGACTGGCTCAACGGACAGAGCTTCCTCCTGGTGGAGAGGGTCAGCGTCGATCTTCATTTTGCAGCCAATAAACTTCAGCTTGCCTTCTTGAATTGCTTTCTGAATCAGATCCCTAAAAAGATAACAATTAGAGGTATTATGACCAAGATAATTATGATACTTACAAAATCCTCTTTTTTGTCTTTGTTCCAATGGTGGTATTTTAGTACCAGGTGGCACCACCATTTGACCATCTTTAACCAATAAATCAAAAATTTCCTCACACTTTGTCACATCAAATGTAAAAGTTTTTGAAGGGAATTTTGGATTGTTTTCGACAGGATTTCTCCCTTGTGTAGGAAGTAATGACCGACACTCATAAGTCGATCCTGGCTTTAACTCAGCCACGTCAATTTCTAATTCGGTCGATGAGGCACAATCAGCCTCATAGATTGGATATGTCGCATCATAATCGACGAAAGCTATTTTTTTCCTACTTAGCTTTATTGTGTCTAACCTTTTCTAACCTCAACCGTTCGAGATGTCGAAATCTATCAGCCAATTATGACATACTCTTTACAAAGGTCGGGTCTATTTTCTTCCTAATGGAATAATCTAACCCCCAACAGCCATTTGAATAAGTTCATGTTCTGGTACTTGCGTAAAGCACCTGGCCTTTAATGATCTAAATCTATTCAGATAATCGTCAATACTCTCAGCAAACCTTCTCTTAATGCTAGACAATTCTGCCAAACTGATTTTGGAGTGTCCTTCGTAAAACTGTTCATGGAACTTTTTTTCTAACTTGGCCCACGAATCAATCGAATTTGGCGTCAAAGAAGTGAACCATGTGAAGGCAGCCTTAGTCAAAGAGGAAGGAAAGTTTTTTAATCTCAAACACTCATTGTGAGCCAAAAATTCCGACTCTATTAAATACCTGGCAATATGTTCTATTGTCGACTCACCGGATTCTCCCCCAAACTTAGTGTATTTAGGCACCTTCTTTCCTCAAGGTGACTCGGTTTGGAGAATAAATTCAGCCAATGGGGATGCATATAGTGGCCTTTGCAATGTGGAACTCATACCATTCCTAGCCATAATTCTTTCGACAATAGTTGTCAAATTATTTTCCACTGCTAAGTCTTCTTGCCGACATTGATCGACAATTTGATCAGCATCTTGATGTCGGTTAACTAACATCATCTGGTTACGTCCTGCTACTCCTGACTCAACACCTTGATTTTGTTGGAGTCTAAGGATTTGTCCCTCATGGACTGTCTCATCTTCTGCTGCCCCTATCTCTACTTGACATGAATGGTTTGCCTAACCACTTGTGCCATCTGTCGAGATGGTGCCCCTAGGAAGTTACACAAGCGTGTCAATTGATTAGCCACCTGCCTATATGTTTCAGCAGATTCCTGTATCACATGATTAAAAACTGTACCCATTTGATTAGTTAACATATTAACCAACTCATGATTACTATCATCCATTTGTTGCCTCAACGCCGCTATTGAAGTATTCGACAACGGCATGGTTCTATTCTGAGTATTATTCCTATTCTGAGCATTTCCCCCCTGCGCTAATCCCTGTAAGGAGGGACTCATATTTTGAGTGTTGTCTGAAAACATTGTTGCACTTGATGTTGACTGTTATCCTGGCATTAAGGAATAAAACATTCCATAAAGAGGATTTGTGGTACCTAAGCGAGGCACATAAGGTCTGAACATTGTTATCGTTGATCTTGAACCTCCTAGTGGAGGTAAAGGAATTGATGCTCCAACCGCACTTGTAGTCGATATCATTGAGGCTACACTTGTCAACGGAGGCAAAGTTGCAACCTATGAAATTACTATTTCCATAGTGGATAAAGTCCCTTGTGGCACTTGATCCGCGTTGGAGTTTGACATTTTCACAGTTTCTTGTGGTCTACTATATAGTTTACCACTTCTAAGTTTCATGCAATTGCGTAACTACACTAGCACTGGTCCCCACTGGGCGTGCCATTTTGTTTACTGTGGAAATTGGTAAACAATCGCTGGTCCTCCCTAAGCCTTAAAACTAAGGGTTACTGGCAGGATCGACCAGTTGATCCTAAGACATGTGCTAATGTAACATGGTAACTCTTTCAATTCGATGGACTATTAAATTTGTGAGAAATGGCTTCTGACAAAGTATTGAACGAGCAAAGGTTTTTCCACACGAAATGATGATGTTGTAGACTTTGGGTGACTCGTGACCAACAGCGTTATAACATTCAAAAGACATACACAACGAACACGCTTTTGGTGAATTCTATTATCGTAATAGAATTGGTGTCGACAGCGTAGACGACAACATAAAAGCATAATTCAAACGTAAATGAAATTAAAATAAAGTGTTCAACGGGAACAATTTAAAAATAAGGAAGTTGCATTGATGAAAATGTGGTGATTCACGTACATAGCACTCTTGAAAAATCTTGCTTCCTCGCGCTGGGAATGTGAAGTTTTTTACAAGTGATTTTGGTACAAAGTGAACACCCCGAGACCTCTGTGGGATCCCCTATTTATAATGAACTAAAGAAACTGTCTACAAGCAAAACTACTCAAAAAATAATTGTCTGTACACAGACGTCGTGCTACACGATCTTAAAACTGCTCCATATCTTTGGCACTCGTTCTCCTTGTAACTGCTAATCATTTTTAATTTCAAACTTATCCCGCTCAGGCATTTATGTCGACACTATCCCCTATGTGTTTGGTAGAATCAATAATTTCTTAAGTCCCAATCTCTGGTTCAGTCGACAGAACGGATTTCGACCAAACTTGCTTCTTCCATCGATTTCATCTTCTGGTAACTTGTGGTTTTCCCCTCTCTTTCTTATCTTGGGCTCAACTTTTGTTTCAAACCTCCCCTTTGTGGGGTATAATCCTTACATCCATAAGGCGCTTTCATTAATTACGCCTTCAACATGCGTTACTAATTTCTTGTGGTAACACAGTGTCGACCCGAGGGGTTGTATGATTGTAAAAAGAGACATCCAACGGTTGATGGATGAGGGTATGATTCAAATTGTTCAATCCCGTCACGTAGATGACGATGTGAATGTCATAATGCCTATTTTCAAGAATCCAGAAAGAATAGTAAATCAGTACAACAGCAGCAGCAATAACAACATCAGTCAAAGATCTGTTGTTGTTGGTCATATGGTTAGCGGGCCCAGTCCTGTATTCATCTGATAAGGCTGTTCCATATCAGTATAATGCAACTATGGTGAAGAATGGTCAAAAGGTTCCATTTCCTATGACCAGTTCTGTCGTGAGCATTGCTGATGTTACTAAGGTGACCCGTAGCGGTCGAGTGTTTGGGCCGATGTTCCCAAAAGATATGGAAGATTCAACAGTTGGTAAGAAGGTGGAAGTGCCTGCAGTAGATCCAGTTAATGCTTCAAAGCATCGGTCTGGTGAATCCAGCAATTTGAAGACTAATGATGATGATGAGGTGCTTCGGTTGATAAAGAAGAGTGAGTTTAATATGGTGGAGAAACTACTCCAAACCCCCTCAAAAATTTCAGTACTGTCTCTGCTTATGAATTCAGAAGCACACGGAGAAACACTACAAAGAGTTCTAGATCAAGAATTTGTGGAACATGATGTTACGGTAGATCAGTTTGATCATATTGTGGCTAACATCACTTCCTGCAACAATCTCAGTTTCTGTGATGAAGAACTTGCCGAGGAGGGTAGGAATCATAATTTGGCTTTGCATATCTTGATGAATTGCAAAGACGATGCTTTATCCAATGTACTGGTTGACATCGGGTCTTCGTTGAACATGCTGCCAAAGTCAACTCTTTCAAAGCTGTCATATCAAGGAGCGCCTATGAGGTATAGTGGTGTAATCGTTAAAGCTTTTGACGGTTCACGTAAAACAGTGATAGGAGAAGTGGACCTTCTAGTGAAGATAGGTCCGAGTGACTTCCAAATTACTTTTCAAGTAATGGATATCCACCCAGCCTACTGTTGTCTGTTGGGAAGGCCATGTATCCATGAGGCGGGAGCTGTTACCTCCACACTACATCAGAAGCTCAAATTTGTCCAGAATAGGAAGCTTGTAATTGTTGGCAGGGAAAAGGCGTTGTTGGTTAGCCACTTGTCATCTTCCTCTTATGTTGAAGCTGAGGATGAGGTTGGTGTTGGTGTAAGCCCTAGAGGTCAATACTTTTGGTACTTGTATCGAATTATTTATTAATTAATAAAAAGGCTTTCTCTTTATTATGATTGATTAATAAAGTCCCTGGAATAGATAGTCCGTTTAATGTATTAAGTGTGACTTAATCATGAGAGCACATTAAACATAAGGACACTATTCTTAAAGTATCCGTAGTCGAGCTTTAGTGTGAAGTGGGATAACATTAAAGCATTAAGACTATTATGTTTGTAGACTGATGATCACATCTCATGGATCATGGATAAAGAGTTATCAAGTCTTAAACATAGGTATGAATATTAAGAGTAATATTTATACCGGATTGACCCGCTATGAGAATACTATATAGAAAGTTATGCAAAGTGTCATAAGTTATTCTCATGGTGATAATGGTGTATACCACTCTTTGACCTGAAACCACTATGGATCCTAGATGTAGAGTCGAGTGCTTTATTGCTGATCCAACGTTGTCCGTAACTGGATAACCATAAAGATAGTTGATGGGTACTCCACGAAGCATGCTGAGGGACATGAGTGTCCTAGATGGAATTTGCCCATCCTGCGTAACAGGATAAATGTCTATGGGCCCAATATTGAACAGGACAAGGATGACACGGTCTATACCTTGTGTTAAATATAGACATAAGGGCAAAGGGGTAATTATACACATAATTATTATCACAGGAGGTTTTGTCAGATCACATGACATTTTCGTGTCTTGGGTAGCAGTGATGTGTTGCTAGATACCGCTCACTGTTTATTATGTTAAATGCGTGATTTAATATAATTGCCAACGTCGCGAAAACCTACAGGGTCACACACAAAGGACGGATTGATGAGAGATAGAGTAATTAAGGAACATCGTAAGGTACGGTGCACTTAAGTGGAATACGAAATATGGTAAGGTACCAAATACTTAAGTGATTTTGGCATATTATGAGATATGGGCCAAAATACACTTAAGTGGGCTTTTTAGCTTGAAGCCCACACAAGTGGTTCTATAAATAGAACCCCTTGGGTAGAAGCATTGTCACTCCACTCAAACTCAACTCAAGTGAAGAGTTGGAATTTCGTTTCTCTCTCTCTCTCACTCAAAGCCTTCATTCGTACCAACTAGCACTGAGATTGAAGGAATCCGTTCGTGTGGACTGAGTAGAGACGTTGTCATCGTTCAACGTTCGTGATCACTCCGTTGATCTGTATCAAAGGTTTTGATCATTATCAGAGATTTGCACCAAAGGTTCGAATCGCCACAAGAGGTAACGATTCTATCACTGATCATGCCCACTCATAAGGATCATTAAAGGAGAAATTTTATATTCCGCTGCGCCTTGGATGGCAATTCTCCTTCAGTGGTATCAGAGCCACTTACGAAACCATGAATTTGATAACTGCTTTTGTTCTGTAATAATATGATTAAAACAAAATGAATCAAAAACTAAATTGAGATCGTTCAAATCGTATATGTGATATATGTAATCCTGATGCAAAATACATTATATATGATATAGTGTTCTCGTTTCGTTCATTCAAACACTCAATGATTATTTTCCTTTGAGCGATCAATGGTCATTTGCTTCTTGATCCGACATTAGTATGGTGAAGCAATGACGTGTTGATCAATCATATTGAATCAACAATCGAGATATGTTTGACGGTCTGAAATTGGTGCATCAGGGTTAGTTGCGGCACAAGGGTTGTGTTGTTAGAGAGTTATGCGATTGGGGTTTGACTGCACAAGAGTTGTGCTTTTTAAACACTTTTTGGAACAATGTTAACCGGTTAACGCATATGGTTAACCGGTTAACGCAATGGGAAATAAAAATTTTAAGGTTTTCAAACAGTTTTAACCGGTTAACGCTTTTGGTTAACCGGTTAACGCAAGACGAAATTCAGTTTTCTGAGTTTTTCAAACAGTGTTAACCGGTTAACACATTTGGTTAACCGGGTAACGCAAGGCAGAAAAGAATTTTCTAACAGTTTTCAAACAGTGTTAACCGGTTAACGCATATGGTTAACCGGTTAACGCAAGGCAAAATTCACCCGTTCGGCTAACTCAGTGCTTTAAAAGTATCAAGTGTTGATGCGAAAAGCGACATTGATTTTAAATGAATTGTTCATTAAAATGTGGTGATCGGTCGTCGAGATTTAATTTGATTTTAATTAATTAAAGGAATTAATAATAATAATAATAAAGTGTTTATTATTGTCTTGTGGTGATCGATTATGGCCTTAGTTTTCCTTTATTCTGATTTGGGTTTTAAAATACGACCTGCGTGTCGTGCCTCTCTCTTAATCTCCCAAATGTAACTTCTTTTCTCATCTCACTCCCTCGTATGTAAAACGAGTTTCTTCTATGTAATGATATGAAGAAAGCAAAGAAGTTTATGCCAAAGGAGGACAACCTTGAAGATCTTGCTTGGATAAGCTTAGATCGTTGTTAGGTTAGCTTAGGTTCTCCCATTGGCTTGGGAGAACAATTGCGCTAGGGGCAATAACTGTTTCATTATGTATGTATGTATGTTGATGCATGTGAATGTATGTTGATGCATGTGAGAGGCGATTTATATGATAAATAAGCCGGTGAGATCAGAAAATTGCAATTCCCTCAAATTAAATATTAAGTTTATGCTTTCCAAGTTTTAAAACTCATCAAGACTAGTAATGGATAATGTAGGTTTCGCCTACGCGAGGTGCATGTTCCATATTAGTAAGGTGCGATGGGATAATTGTAATATCAAACAGTTAAAACAATGGGTCAAACTTAACTAAACAAATTATAATAAGATTATATATATGTTTAGAAGCAAGAGTTGGGAATGATCCATATGATGGATTGGAATAAGGAGTTCTTCACGCAACTGAAATTTTCGAGAGTTGTATGAGATACAATTGGAAGGAGTTCCTACCTAAATAACCTAGTTTTGTGTAATCCACCTACACGGACTTAGAACGAAGTGAAATATGGATTTCGACCCAATAGAAAATCTTCCAACGGGATTTTCCGAATCAAGTGATGAGGGTCATTTGTTTTGAGTAAAATAGTGGGAGCATATTTAATTAAAGGCCTAATTAAATATGTCAATGATACTTATATTTTCATTAATCCTTATGTAGATTACCATGACAACAAACACCTCTAACAACATATTGCGATCAAACCTTGACAAGGAAAAATTGTCTCGGACAAATTTCCTGGATTGGTACCGAAACCTGAGGATTGTCCTCCAACATGATAAAGGGAAAGGCAAGGAAGTTGCCAAACCCAAACCCACTAGTGCTGCTTTAAAGCCTAGTGGAGGCATAGAAAAAGAAGGCACCTGCTTCCGTTGCGGTAAGACCGGACACTGGAAGAGGAACTGCCCAAAGTACCTGGAAGATACGAAGTATGGAGTAGAGACTCCAACTTCAGGTATTTTTGTTATTGAAATTAATTTGTCTACTTCTGCATCATGGGTATTAGATACTAGATGCGGTTCTCACATTTGTACAAATGTGCAAGGACTAAAAGGGAGTAGAAAATTGGCAAAAGGTGAAGTCGACCTACGAGTTGGTAATGGAGCAAAGGTTGCTGCCTTAGCCGTAGGAACTTATGAATTGACTTTACCTAGTGGTTTAATAATTCAGTTAGAGAACTGTTATTATGTACCTGCAATTAGCAGGAATATTATTTCCGTTTCTTGTTTGGACAAGTTCGGTTTTTCATTCATAATAAAGAACAACTGTTGTTCAATTTATTTGAATGATATATTCTATGCTACTGCTCAAATGAACAATGGATTATATGTCTTTGATCTTGAGATGCCAGTTTATAACATTAATACTAAAAGGATGAAACCTAATGAGTTAAATCCAACTTACCTTTGGCATTGTCGATTAGGCCACATAAATGAGAAACGCATTTCCAAACTCCATAAAGATGGACTCTTGGACTCTTTTGATTATGAATCATATGAGACATGCAGATCTTGTTTAATTGGAAAGATGACAAAGTCTCCATTCACAGGAAAAGGTGAAAGAGCTAATGATCTTTTGGCCCTCATAGATACTGATGTATGTGGACCACTGAACATCCAGCCAGAGGAGGTTTTCAGTACTTCATCACATTTACTGATGATTTCAGTAGATGTGGTTATGTGTATTTAATGAAACACAAATTAGAGTCCTTTGAAAAGTTCAAGGAATTCAAGAATGAAGTACAAAACCAACTAGGTAAGAATATTAAAACTCTTTGATCAGATCGAGGTGGTGAGTATTTAAGCCTAGAGTTTGATGACCATCTGAAAGAGTGTGGGATCCTATCCCAACTCACTCCTCCTGGAACACCCCAATGGAATGGTGTGTCTGAGAGGAGAAATCGAACCCTGTTAGACATGGTCCTATCCATGATGAGTCACGCCGATCTTCCACACTCCTTTTGGGGACATGCGCTATTGACAACAGCTTACACACTTAACCGTGTTCCATCCAAAAAGGTTGAGAAGACACCATATGAGATATGGAGTGGTAAGAAACCACATATGTCTTACATGAAGATTTGGGGTTGCGAAGTTTATGTGAAACGACAAATTTCAACTAAGCTTGAGCCCAAATCTAACAAATGCTTATTTGTGGGGTATCCTAAAGAAACAAGAGGGTATTACTTCTACAATCCTTCTGAGGGCAAAGTGTTTGTCGCTCGAACTGGAGTTTTCCTAGAAAAGGATTTTATTTCCAAAGGAACCAGTGGGAGGAAAGTAGAGCTTGAAGAAATTCAAGAATCACAAAGCATCGATACACCTATGGAGGAATTAGAGCAGGAAACACAAGTGGTTGTGGAAGAGAAACCTACTCAAGTAGAACAAGACCAACGTAGGTCAAGCAGGATATGTCACCTACCTGAGAGATATGGATATCTCATAACAGATCAAGGTGATGTATTACTCATGGATCAAGATGAGCCTGTGACCTACCAAGAGGCCATAACTGGTCCCGATTCTGTGAAGTGGCTAGAAGCCATGAAATTTGAAATGGATTCCATGTACACAAACCAAGTTTGGACCTTGGTAGAGCCTCCTGTAGGAGTTAATCCTATAGGATGCAAGTGGGTCTTCAAAAAGAAGACTGACATGGATGGTAAGGTACATACCTATAAGGCAAGACTGGTTGCAAAAGGATATAAACAAATTCATGGGGTTGACTATGATGAAACCTTTTCACCAGTTGCAAAGCTTAAATCTGTTCGGATTTTACTTGCTATCGCTGCATATCATGATTATGAAATATGGAAGATGGATGTCAAAACTACTTTCCTTAATGGGAATCTTCTTGAGGATGTGTACATGACATAGCCTGAAGGATTTGACATACCAGAAGAAGCCCAAAAGATATGTAAGCTACAAAGATCAATCTATGGATTGAAGCAAGCTTCCAGAAGCTGGAATCTTCGTCTTGATGAAACGGAAAAACAATATGGATTCATCATGAACGAAGATGAGCCTTGTGTCTACAAGAAGGTTAGTGGGA
Organism: Lathyrus oleraceus; assembly: GCF_024323335.1. NCBI lineage: Eukaryota > Viridiplantae > Streptophyta > Magnoliopsida > Fabales > Fabaceae > Lathyrus > Lathyrus oleraceus. The sequence goes on from NC_066583.1 coordinate 452,074,227, forward strand.
GCATGATCGTTTTCCTGGTATTATATGTAGATGACATATTACTCATTGGAAACGATATCCCTACCCTTCAACAAGTAAAGACTTGGTTGGGGAAATGCTTTTCTATGAAGGACCTAGGTGAAGCAACCTATATATTAGGAATCAGAATCTATAGAGATAGATCACAAAAACTGCTTGGCCTAAGTTAGAGTGCATACATAGACAAAGTGTTGAGACGCTTTAATATGCATGATTCCAAGAAAGGATTCATACCTATGCAACATGGCATGTGTCTATAAAAAACACAATCCCCTTCAACTAAGGAAGAAAGGGATCGCATGAATAAGATTCCATATGCATCTGCAATAGGATGTATCATGTATGCCCTGTTATGTACTCGACCAGATGTCTCGTATGCTTTAAGTGCAACGAGTAGGTACCAATCTGATCCTGGTGATGCCCATTGGGTAGCTGTTAAGAATATCCTTAAGTACTTGAGAAGGACTAAGGAATCATTCTTGATAGATGGAGGTCAGGATGAGTTGGCTGTAATTGGTTACACCGATGCTAGCTTCCAGACAGATAAGGATGACTTTAGATCGTAATCTGGTTATGTATTTTGCTTGAACGGTGGCGCTGTGAGCTGGAAAAGTTCAAAGCAAGATACAGTTGCTGATTCTACAACCGAGGTCGAGTATATTGCTGCCTCAAGTGCAGCAAAGGAAGTTGTTTGGATAAAAAAGTTCATTAGTGAACTTGGCATAGTCCCTAGCATTGTGGATCCCATTGGTCTCTATTATGATAACAATGGTGCTGTCGCACAAGCTAAGGAGCCTAGATCTCACCAACGATCCAAGCACACACTCAGGCGTTATCATCTCATTCGAGAGATAATAGATAGAGGAGATGTGAGAATATGTAGAGTACCTACACTTGACAATATTGTGGACCCACTGACAAAGCCTCTTGCGCAGCAGAAGCATGATGGCCATACTAGATCAATGGGCATAAGGGGTATGCCTGATTGGCTCTAGTGCTAGTGGGAGATTGTTGGTGTAAGCCCTAGAGGCCAATACTTTTGGTACTTGTATCAAATTATTTATTAATTAATAAAAAGGTTTTTTCTTTATTATGGTTGATTAATAAAGTCCCTAGAATAGATAGTCCGTTTAATGTATTAAGTGTGACTTAATCATGAGAGCACATTAAACATAAGGACATTATTCTTAAAGTATCCGTAGTCGAGCTTTAGTGTGAAGTGGGATAACATTAAAGCATTAAGACTATTATGTTTATAGACTGATGATCACATCTCATGGATCATGGATAAAGAGTTATCAAGTTTTAAACATAGGTATCAATATTAAGAGTAATATTTATACCGGATTGACCCGCTATGAGAATACTATATAGAAAGTTATGTAAAGTGTCATAAGTTATTCTCATGGTGATAATGGTGCATACCACTCTTCGACCTGAAACCACTATGGATCTTAGATGTAGAGTCGAGTGCTTTATTGCTGATCCAACATTGTCCGTAACTGGATAACCATATAGAAAGTTGATGAGTACTCCACGAAGCATGCTGAGGGACATGAGTGTCCTAGATCGAATTTGCTCATCCTGCGTAACAGGATAAATGTCTATGGGCCCAATATTGAACAGGACAAGGATGACATGGTCTATACCTTGTGTTAAATATATACATAAGGGCAAAGGGGTAATTATACACATAATTATTATCACAGGAGGTTTTGTCAGATCACATGACATTTTCTTGTCTTGGGTAGCAGTGATGTGTTGCTAGATACCGCTCACTGTTTATTATGTTAAATGCGTGATTTAATATAATTGCCAACGTCGCGAAAACCTACAGGGTCACACACAAAGGACGGATTGATTAGAGATAGAGTAATTAAAGAACATCGTAAGGTACGGTGCACTTAAGTGGAATACGAAATATGGTAAGGTACCAAATACTTAAGTGATTTTGGCATATTTTGAGATATGGTCCAAAATACACTTAAGTGGGCTTTTTAGCTTGAAGCCCACACAAGTGGTTCTATAAATAGAACCCCTTGGGTAGAAGCATTGTCACTCCACTCAGACTCAACTCAAGTGAAGAGTTGGAATTTCGTTTCTCTCTCTCTCACTCAAAGCCTTCATTCGTACCAGCTAGCACTGAGATTGAAGGAATCCGTTCGTGTGGACTGTGTAGAGACGTTGTCATCGTTCAACGTTCGTGATCACTCCGTGGATCTGTATCAAAGGTTTTCATCATTATCAGAGATCTGCACCAAAGGTTTGAATCGCCACAAGAGGTAACGATTCTATCACTGATCATGCCCATTCGTAAGGATCATTAAAGGAGAAATTTTATATTCCGCTGCGCCTTGGATGGCAATTCTCCTTCAGTTGGAACTCCGTTCCAAGCTTTATCTATTGCTTCTTAAAAGAGGGTTGGGGAACCTATGTCCTCATTAAAAGATGCAAGGAAGATTGTTGAAGAAGGTAGTGTGGATCAGTGGGGGGACATGGTAGAGATCTTCGACAACAAGGGCAGACCCGTGTAATACCCCAAAATTTACCCTTCACTTTTTCCAGGAAGCATGGGATTATGTTTCACACTTCATTAGCATCATACTAGGTCATACTCATTGCATACTGCATTAGTGACTTGGGAATCAGGATTTTGATTGATCACTCCTTAACAGAAGGAGCCCGCACAAAGCAAGGTTGAGAATTGGACTTCATTCTCGAGGTATACAAGTCTCAAGGGTCCTAGGGGTCTCCAAGTATCTTATTGTGGTCCTCAGTTCATTAGTGAAGGATTCAGAGCTATCAGAGTGTTCATCTGGATTTAATCAGGAAATTAGGGTTTCATGGCTACCTGCAATAGGCAATATTTGGTTGGAAGTAGAGGGGCTCATCCATGTCATGATTAGAGAGGCATCTTGTCCTAGGAAGATTCACAATTATCTTAGAAACATCCATTAGCAAGCAGTACAGTCAGTTCCTGATCAATTTTGCCCTAAACTAGGGTTTAGTATAAAATCAGTTTATTTCTGATTCTTTTGGTGAAACTATTTTCCATGGCCCTCCATATGTGCACAAGGGTCTACATATAAAATATCAGCTCTTTCTTTGAGCCAGAGGTGCTTAAATTGATCATTGGAATCGGGAATCAGACAGTTTGGGAAAATCAACTATAGGGCCAGAAAAGTAAACTCCTGACTTTTTGAGAGTGGAATCTCAAAATTCATGCCTAGGGGAGCCTACATGTGAAAATTGATCAAGGTTGGATCATGGATTCATCATTTAATCAGGAATTGGAAGAGTTACTTAATTTGGAAATGGTTGACTTTCCATTTAGGGCAAGTTTTCATGATTGTTGCACTCACTTTAAGCCCATTTTCCATCAAGATAAGAGCTCCATTTGAAACTTTCTCCATTTGAAACTTTTTGAAAAATTTCTAAGTCTCAAAATCTTCAAAGTTTGTCAAGACTTCTTGTCCAGTTTTCTTGCATTTCAAGGCATCATTTAAAAATTTTCTCTTCACAACAATTGTACCTTTCCATATCCTCTTTCAAATCCTTTTAGAATCATCTCATTTGGATCCATGGTTTGATAGATGCATTCATTTAAAGTGGGCATCATGACTTGATTTTCTAGCAGGATTTTAGGCCAAACTGGCCCAACAGCTTTGCAATGGTGAGACCTGAACTTAAGGGCCATTTTTCACCTTCTTCCATTCATCATTTCAACTTGTGCTCAACATGAAAGATGCTAAGCTCCATGATATCTTGCTACTGTTTGCATTATTTCTCCAATTGGTGACTTGAGCATCAAGTTACATGGCCATAAAGTCACCACCTTGTAATGTTTTTCTTGCTTGCCAAACCAACCATGCTGCATGCTGCACAAACCAAGTCATGTTTGTTTCCACTTTTGGCCATGCATTGGATATCCATTCACTTAAATTTGGCCCAAAATAACACAAACCTAATACACCTCACTTGGCATTATTTTGATTATGGACAAAACAATAATTTCAAAGCCCATTAAACATCAAACATCCACCATATTTAAGAAGATGCAAACCCTAAACCTAAGGAAGGCATTGGTGAATTTTCGTGGAAAGCAAGGCAAGGTAACCATCTTACTCCATCTTCCATGGCCATTGTTTTCTACATTCTTATGCTTGCTTACCATTATTATCATTATTGTTTGCCATGCCAACTAGATGCTCATGTTGTTTCATCATCATTACCATGCCAACCATGCTTGTGTTCTTGTTATTAATTTATGCATGCTGAATGTTTTTCCATTATGCCGTGCCCATATTGACATCTTATTGTCAATATTTCTCCATGATAAAGCCATCATTTTACTCAAACAAGGATACCATGATAATCTACATATTTTGTACTTGAATTTTTGTTTTTATTTCATCTCATTTGGTGCACTATGGCATGCGTATTATTGAATGGAAGTTTGAAAAAAACCATTGCATTGCTGCATTTTCTGCATGAACATGGCTAGGGCAAGGTTTAATGAAGAAGATGACCACGTGTCATCTTGAGAACCATTAGATCTAGTGCTGCAGTTTTAATCCTGGCCAGATCTCTGCAATCACCGAAGAAGATGGGGATAGTGTTTGTGACATTGACAACTGGTTGTGTCCAAGGGTCCCGGGTGAAGTATTCCGCAATTGGTCTTTTGAAGAGATTATCTAAGTCACTCTTCTTGAAGAGTAATTTTATTTGTTTATTCATGCATATCCAAGTCTTACGTTCTGCCCAGGGCGTAATGACTCACTGTAGGGCTCATCTATATGAATACCTGCATCTTTTATCATAAATAAAGGACGTCTTTTTGCATTCAAATATTTTGTTCACTGTCTTTCTATTTTTGCAGTTTTCAAAAAGAATAAAAAAAATCATATTTTTGGAAATGTTTTGTTTAGTTTTCTTTCCTTGTTCACACTCATAAGCACATACCATCACTCATGCAAATGCACGTCACCGGATTCTATTGATAACAGTTCTGCTATGGCTCGCTTCGACTTTGAAAATCCAATCTTTCAAGCTGAAGAAGAGGGTGATGAAGACTGTGAACTCCCTGAGGAACTTGCCAGGTTGTTAAAATAGGAGGAAAGGGTCATTCAACCACATCAAGAGTCTATTGAAGTGATTAATCTCAGCACCGAGGACGTCAAGAGATAAATCAAGATAGGGGCTGATTTGGAAGATAATGTGAAGAAGAGGCTGATTGAATTGCTGCGAGAGTATGTTGACATCTTCGCTTGGTCTTATAAGAACATGCCAGGGCTTGACATAGACATTGTGGTACACCGTTTGCCTCTCAAAGAGGAGTGTCCTCCGGTCAGGCAGAAGCTCAGAAGAACAAGACCAGAGATGGCTGTCAAGATAAAGGAAGAAGTGCAACAGCAATTGGATGCAGGGTTTCTAGCAGTTACAAATTATTCGCCATAAGTTGCAAATATCGTTCCAGTACCTAAGAAGGATGGTAAGGTACGAATGCGTGTTGACTATCGGGATCTGAACAGAGCTAGCCCTAAAGATGATTTCCTATTACCTCACATCGACGTTTTGGTTGATAACACGGCTCAGTTCTCGGTATTCTCCTTCATGGATGGCTTTTCTGGCTATAATCAAATTAAGATGGCACCAGAAGACATGGAGAAGACAACTTTCATAACCCCATGGGGCACCTTCTGCTACAAGGTGATGTCGTTTGGTCTGAAAAATGCTAGGGCAACATATCAACGAGCTATGCTAACTCTTTTCCATGATATGATTCATCATGAAATCGAGGTTTATGTTGATGATATGATTGCCAAATCTCAGACGGAAGAAGAACATTTGGTGAATTTGCAGAAACTGAGGATGAATCCGAACAAGTGTACTTTCGGGGTGAGATCTGGAAAACCTGCTGGGTTTTATTGTTAGTGGACAAGGGATTGAGGTGGATCCGGCCAAAGTGAAAGCAATACAAGAAATGCCTTAGCCAGGAACAGAAAAACAAGTCCGTGGTTTCTTAGGGAGGTTGAACTACATTACAAGGTTCATATCTCACCTAACATCCACGTGTGAGCCAATATTCAAATTGTTAAGAAAAGATCAGGCTACCAGGTGGAATGATGATTGCCAAAGGGCTATCGAGAAAATAAAAGAGTATTTTCATAATCCTCCTATCCTTATGCCTCTAGTCCCAGGGAGACCGCTGATTATGTATTTGACAGTACTTGATGATTCCATGGGTTGTGTTCTCGGTCAACACGACGAGACAGGTAGGAAAGAGCATGCCATCTACTACCTGAGTAAAAAATTCACAGAATGTGAGTCAAGATACTCAATGCATGAAAAGACATGTTGTGCACTTGCATGGGCTACTAAGAGATTGAGACAATACATGCTGACTCACACAACCTTACTGATCTCCAAAATGGATCCAGTCAAGTATATGTTTGAGAAGCCAGCTCTCACCGAAAGGGTTGCTCGTTGGCAAATGGTACTGACAGAGTACGACATCCAGTGTACATGCCAGAAAGCCATCAAAGGGAGTATTATGTCAGACTATCTTGCTCAGCAGCCGATTGATGATTATGAGTCGATGAAGTTTGATTTTCCGGATGAAGACATCATGTTCCTCAAGATGAAAGACTGTGAAGAGCCGGTTGTTGAGGAGGGACCTGATCCAGATGAAAAGTGGACTTTAATGTTTGATGGGGCCGTCAATGCCAAAGGAAGTGGAATTGGTGCTGTCATTACCACTCCGAAAGGTGCCCACATGCCTTTCACCGCTCGTCTGACTTTTGAGTGCACCAATAATGAAGCTGAGTATGAAGCATGTATCTTGGGCATTGAGCAAGCAATTGATTTGAGAATCAAGACTCTAGACATCATCGGAGATTCAGCTCTAGTGATCAATCAAGTGAATGGTGATTGGAATACTCTCCAGCCTAATCTGGTCCCCTACAGAGATTACACGAGAAGACTGTTGACTTTCTTCACGATAGTAAAGCTGTATCATATACCTCATGATGAGAACCAGATGGCAGATGCTCTCGCTACTTTATCATCCATGATCAAGGTGATTCGGTGGAACCATGTTCCCAGGATCGATGCTATACGCGTCGATAGGGCCGTGTATGTGTTTGTTGCTGAACTGGTACTTGATGACAAGCCCTGCTATCACGAGATCAAGTGCTTTCTGAAGAATCAAGAGTACCCTGCAGGGGCATCCAACAAAGATAGAAAGACCTTAAAAAGATTGGCAGGCAGCTTCTTTTTGAACAAAGACGGTGTGCTATATAAGAGGAACTTCGACATGGCTTTGCTCAGATGCGTGGATAGACACGAAGCATACATGTTAATGCAGGAAGTTCATGAAGGCTCCTTTGGTACTCACGCCGGTGGATATGCAATGGCTAAGAAATTGTTGAGAGCGGGTTATTACTGGATGACCATGGAATCTGATTGTTTCAAATATGCTCGGAAGTGTCATAAATGCCAGATTTATGCTGATAAGGTGCATGTGCCGCCAAATCCTCTGAATGTGATGTCTTCGATGTGGCCGTTTGCTATGTGGGGCATTGATATGATTGGAAAGATTGAGCCGACTTCTTCCAACGAGCATCGCTTCATCCTTGTTGCCATCGACTATTTCACCTAGTGGGTCGAAGCAGCGTCATTTGCGAAGGTCACCAGACATGTGGTTACCCGATTCATAAGAAAGAAATCATTTGTCATTATGGGATTCCCGAAAGAATCATTACTGATAATGGTTCTAATCTCAATAACAAAATAATGAAGGAGTTGTGCAAGAACTTCAACATTCAACATCACAATTCTTCCCCTTATCGTCCTAAGATGAACGGTGCTGTTGAAGCAGCAAACAAGAACATAAAGAAGATTGTGCAGAAGGTGGTTGTTATGTACAGAGATTGGCATGAGATGTTACCCTTCGCCTTGCATGGGTACCGCACTTCAGTACGTACATCGACCGGGGCAACCCCTTACTCCCTTGTGTATGGTATGAAAGCAGTCCTACCTGTTGAAGTGGAGATTCTTTCTCTAAGAGTCCTACTGGATGTCAAGTTAGACGAAGCTGAGTGGATTCAGACAAGGTTCAATGAGTTGAGTCTTATCGAAGAGAAGCGGATGACAGCCATTTGTCATGGGCAGTTGTATCAATGTCGGATGAAGAGAACCTTTGATCAGAAAGTGCGTCCTCGATGCTTCCAAGTCGGAGATTTGGTGTTGAAAGGATTCTGCCTCCTCAGACAGATCACAGGGGCAAGTGGACTCCTAACTATGATGGACCATATATTGTCACCAAGATTTTTGATGGTGGAGCCTTAATGCTTGCAACTATGGATGGTGAAGACTTCACTTCCCCTGTGAACTCAGACGCAGTTAAAAAATACTTCGCATAAAATAGACCCGCAGGACAATAAAAAGAATAGTCCAGGCAAAAAATGGGCATCCCGACAAACCAAAAAAATTGAAAAAGGTTCGAGCAAAAGTTAGGGATTAAAAATGAAAAGATTGTACACTCGGTAAGTTGAAAACCTGAAAAAGGCAACTTAGGAAAAAATGGGTATCCCGGTGGATTGAAAACCCGAAAGGGCGATCCAGGCAAAAGTTAGGGATTAAGCGAATGACTGCGTTCTGAGTAGTTCTGAATCTCATCTCGTATCGATAACTGGAAACTTCCGAAGGCTAGGAAACAGTCCAATTACCCTTTTTCAGAAAGCTAATCATCTGGAGGATCTTGAAGACGAGCGAGTCATAGAAGAATTGGAACCCGATAGAAATCCATTTCACATTGCCATTAGATTAATTTCTGTTTTTATCTTGTGTGCAATTACCTCTTTCCAGGGATTGCTTCCTGATATAATGGCCTATTTAGAGGCCATTCAATCAATAAAATCATGTTATTCAATATATCTTTGTGCTTATTTTCATTTTACTGTTTTGTTTGCAAAAATGACATCCGAATTTTTGATAAACATTGCATCATGAAACATAAGATCTTTACAGGTACATGCTTAATAAACATTTAAAATTTCTGTAAATTTTAAGTGCTTTGGATCGTCTATTCAGAACAGGTACACTCGGGGCATTTCCTTAAGGTTCCCAGCAGATGATCGCAGATGTTTTTCTTCAACAGTTGGCATTTGGTATCTTATCCCTGCAAAGTTGGTCCAAGCATTGGATTCTTCAATCCCCAGTAGGTTCTCAATATTGTACTTCCCCACGCAGTTATTTCAGATTATACATTCACTAGTAGAGTCGACAGTGTCAGACTATATATCCCTAGCGGGGTTGACAGTGCCAGACTGTATCTTCCCGGCAGAAGCAGCTGCTCCTTAGAGTTTGATGCCAGATCGATGATCTCGGCGCTAGATCCTTGGTCTCTTTCCTTGAAGCAGAATCTCAGTACCGTATCGGTGTTTGCTTCCCCTACTGAGTCGTCTCTCTCACAGATTATGGTTGCCAGAACCACTGTCGTTTTCCTCAACAGCAAGCTTTCAGTGCCATTCTCTCCTCATTCAGAGTCTCGGTATTTTGTTATCGCAAGAACACCGCGTGGCAGGTCATTTCCCCACAGAGTTCATTGTGCTGTGTATCTCCAACAGTATTGCCAGGGTCCAGAATATTGTGATCATTTCCGCAGCAGAATTCCTTGCCTCGGCGTGGCGTTCTCTCTAACCTAGCATTTCGCATCCCTGCATGTAGTATCATATCGCATTGCATCCTCCCAAATCGCGTAGCAGTTCCATTTTCATGGAGCATTACGCCATTGAAAAATTCATGCAAACGATATCCCTAAGTTGAGGTCTCTAAGCAGAGCCTAACTCGCACAAGAAGCAAGTCAGCTCAAACAGCAGATAAACATGTATGAACAGCAAACACACAAGCAATCATCACACTCTATATACAAACAAGAGGCTCAGACAAATGGTTGGGCTTTAGTCAAGGGGTCATATCAACCTCGACAGACAAGCCAAAACTGTAGGGGTATGATGAAGCTCTTCACCACTAACATTGAGAGTTAGGGTGAAGCTGATCAAATATGGTAATGAGGATTAGACCTCATGGCTCTTAACCCTGGCTTGGGTGAGCTCAAATCAAAGAAAGCGTGGGGGTCCAGAAAGAGGGACCATATTCCACTTGACTGACTCTGTACACAGATCTAGGGTTAGGTTCAAGAGCATCAGCACGTAGTGCGAGCATAATGAACGACTCACTGAATAACAGGGGACTGATTGCTAATCCCTTCTATCTATTAATTTCCTCTTCACTTAGGAGGACTTAACAAGTAACATGCCTCACTCGGAGGTCTTTGGCACAAATGTAAACAATCACAAACATTGCCTCTTAAGGAGGACTTCAGCCAAATGCCTGCCAAAAAAGTGACAGGGCTTCCAGACTACATGGAGTGAGAAGGCTAAACAACATCAGTGGTGTATCAACCACACTCCAAAGCAAAGCAAAAACTAGCTAGCAAGCGACTAATGTACCTGTACAAAAGTCAAACAGTTAATATTGTATTCAGAAAACCAAAAAGACAACTCAGTGGAACCAATGCAACTGTACACAATGCAAGTCATAAGTGTAAGCACTCAAGTTAATTCATTACACCAATGGACCTACAACACAACAAAGGTTAGTAATCAAAGCATCTTGCATCTCAAGTAATGAGACCAAACCAAACATTAGTGCTAAATGCTCAATACTTGAAACACAAAACACAATTGGTGAGTACAAACCACTAGTACAAAGACTAGGGTCAAAGGCAAGTCAAATGACGAAAACAGAAGTCCATATTTCACATGAAGCGCATTTAATCAAACAAGAAAGAGTCCTCAAAAGGATCAAGACCAAATCATAAGGCAAAGCCCTCAAATGATCAAGGTAAAGCAAGGGCAAGCAAAGTGCACACAATTGGACAATCAAACTAGAAAATCCAAATTAAAACAGAAATGAATCCAATGATCATGAAATTTTTTATACAGGCTCCTCATGTTAAGAATGAACATCACACAAAAAATAAGGTCCAGAAGAGCTCAAATGGCATGTGAATGAAAATGCATAAATGCAATATCAAATGTGTGACACAAATTGTCACACCATATGTTCATGTGTCTAAAACAGTGATGGAAAATGATAAAAATGCCAAACCAAAGCCAGAAAATCACATCACATGTTAGGATCAAGCATGCCAAATTTCAAGTCAATTGGATAAACCATGAGCATTTTACAATCAAATGAATGCAACATATCAATATGGCATCATGTTCAATCAATAAACCACGATTACAAATCCAGAACCAGACAATTCATGAAATTAATGCTAAAAATAAGTAGACATCGAAACAAGAATGTGGAAAAAAGTTTGGATCAAATTGGATAATCCTACTATTTTTAATGAATTTTTGAAGTTGAAGGAAATAAAAGGAAATAAAATGAAATAATGGGATAATCATGTGGAAAATTGAAATTCAAATGAAATCAGAAAGTGCATAAGGCAAGACTCAAACACAGGTAAGCCACGGTTAATACGTTCCATGGAAAACAATTGAAAATCAGAAAAATGCAAGCGCTAGAATCGAAGACAGGTCTAGGAGGTCCATGCAGCGTTCAGTTAAAATTTTAACAAATGCATAGCGTAAGGTTCGAACAGAGGTGTATGAGGTTACAAGCGCGTTCAACAGGAATTAAAAAAATAAAGGCCAAGCGAAGGAATCGAACTGAGGTTTGGAAAGTCACAGGCGCGCACAGTTGAAACCCTAAGCATTGAACCAGACGGCCGGAATAGTGATTCCGGTCGTCTTCTCCGGTTGCATCTCCGGCGACCTCATAATTTTTTTCCAGAATCCAACATATCATACATCATTGGAAAGGTCTTGTAACGAGGAACAATAATATCACATTATCTAAGCCTAATTCCTCATGGATCAAACGGATCGAGGCAAAACAAAATCAACATCCAAACTTTAAATCATCATATCTTCATCGATACTTAACCAAATTTAAATCTACTTATATCAGCATGTTCAGGAGACTGAGATTTACACATCTATGTACATGAAATGGCAAAAAATGATGATCGAATTTTTACCTACTTGAGATGGCAGTGACTGTACACGCGGGTTCAAGCTTCCATATGCTCCAGATCTACTCCTCTATGATTGCTTTGAAGCATTGAACAAGAATTGATGGTTGAAAGCACTCCAATCCAGCTCAATCTTCAAGTTCCATTAACATGTTCATGCACTTGTGTAGCTCAAATCTGGACCAATTTCTTCGAACCAAAGCTTGATTCCTACTCAATAATGCTCAATGAACAAGATTATGCAAGAAAATTTATGAGTTATGTGAAGAAATTTCAAGTTTGAAGTGAGAGAATTTTTGGAGGGAATGGAAAATTTTCAGATCTAGAATTGTTCTTCTGAGCAAAAACAGTTATGATTAGGCTTATATACCATCCACTAATGATGCTGTAATCACAATTATACAATGGTTAATTAGGATTAGTGAGTTATGAAGTGAATGGCAAAAAATGAAAAGTGAGCTTTGTAACACCCCAAAATTTGCCCTCCACATTCATGCATTCATTTAGCATTTCATATTGCATTTCATCATGTCAATCAGAATTAGATCCAAGAAACTTTAAAAAAAAAAAGAAAAAAAAGAAAGAAAAAAAAAAGAAAACGAAAAAAAACAAAAAAAAAACAAAAAAAAATAAAAAAATTTACAAAAAAAAATAAAAAAATAAAAAAAATAATAAAAAAAATAATAAATAAAATATAATAGAAAAACTTGGATTTGGACCTCTCTCATTTGAGCCCACAAAGCCATGAAAATCAGGTTATAAAAGAGGGAGATCAGACAGAAAAAGGAAGAGAAGCAAAATACTCTGAGGTTTCCTTGAAACAAAACCTGGAGAGAAACCTGACAGAGAACTCAGAGCAACCCCCAAGCAGCTCTGAAAAATTCAATCTGACTGACACACTTTCATCTCACACAAACCCTAACATTGCATTGCAAACCCAGCCGTGCCATTTGATTTCAACCGGTCTCTCCCATCAGGTTTGCCTCATTCCCATGATTTTATGCTCTTAATTTGGATCGTCTGAATGTACGAGGTATGATGGATGAATTTTATTATGTTTTTGCCCACGGGTTAAATTATGCATGAATGGGTGAAACCTATGCCTTGAATGTTTAATCACATGATTTCTAAAATGTATGCCACAGGGTTTGAGGTTTCTGAAACCATACTGTTATCCATGAAAAAAATGCTTATCGTGTTTCACTAACCCTTTTGTTGAGTTTTTGTGAGGGCTCACAGACTCTTGCAGAGATGGTTTGCATGGTTTTCCCACTTTATTTGTGGGATACCCCCTGGAGGTTCATTCCAATTACCTGTACTGACTCACCTTTCTTTGATGGCATTAGCTTGGGAGATCCCTGGGTTTCTTACTCCTTTAATTGTTGTTACTTCGGATCTTTATCCGTGTGGTACTTTTACCTATTTTCCGCATTTTATCGCTTTCTTAGCTGGAAGACCTCGATAGGAGGCATTTGTTTTCTTTTGTTTATTTACTTCTGAGCCCCTTGTTGGCACATTTACTTTATACATGTTTGTTTTGTATGTCTTCGTATCCCTGCAGGTAGCGCGGTTCCTTCGTCAAGGACTGCCTTTTTGCCCTTGAGCATCCCAAACCCTAAAACCCAAAGCAAGACGTTAACTCCTTCTACTACAGGCGAGTAAGTCTCCAAAGGTCGAGCATCCGGTAGATTGCGTAGTGACGTCGTTCGTCCAAAACCCAATCCATAACCCCATAGTTAGCCGAACTACGTTTTGCTCTGATTCTCAGGCCAGATGAGATACGTAGGCATAAGACGCGATGTCTTAGCGAGCATAATTACCCTTAACCCCTAGGTAGCCGAGCTACGAAGACTCTGATTCTCATATTCAGATGAGATACGTATGCAGTGGATGCGACATCCGCGCGAGTCATTTTCATTTAACCCTTTTTTTTGTAAATAACACATTAGATAAACCCACACCCTTTAGACAAGAACTACAAAAGTGGATCCCATAGAGTACTACGGATGCGTAGGGGTGCTAATACCTTCCCTTCGCATAACCGACTCCTGAACCCAAGATTTGGTTGCAAGACCCCGTCTTGTCCTTTCCTTTTTCAGGTTTACTTCGAGCGTTTCCTTTCCCTCCTTTGGGATGAATAACGCACGGTGGCGACTCTTCTGTCATTTTCTTTCGCCGGTTGTTTTTTCGCGCACTGTATTTTTCAGGTTGCGAAAGCTGGCGACTCTGCTGGGGATTGAAAGAAGTTGACCTCTTGCTGGTCCATCTTCCCTAAGCAAGTCCCTCCTAGCTTGTGTGATTTCTTGTTTATTGGGTGTTCATGCTTTTGTACATTTATTTGCTTACCTGCTTGCATGCATCTGTTCTATCTGTTGGATCTGTTTGTTTGTTTGTTGGGATGGGGTGTTCTATGAGAGATAAGCCCATTACCCAGGCTTGAGTGTACACACAGGTTTTAGAGTGGATAATCATGAGGCTTGCGTGGCGTGTTGCTACGTTAAGTCGTTCGTGAAGAACCACACCCATACGAGGTTTCTTTTGGATATATTATGTCTTACGGGTGTTCCGTAACGGCAGGATGTTCCTCTAGAAATCGTCGACTCTGGTGACCATTTCCCGAGAACTCAGTCGAGGCCTCTCCTCCGAGACGTGATTATGTTAGCTCTGGTGGGCGCATTCTCGCTGCTCAATCCGAGGATCCCGAGACTGGGAACTTGCTATTAGGATGTCCTGTTGAGGGGAGTCAATGGAGGTCTTTTGTCCCGTAATAATACCAAACCTTCAGTGGTAAACGTATTATTCGCGACTGAAGGGCTAAAGCTGACGAACTTCTGTTCTTAGAACCTACCAGTGAGGGGCGGGCTAAATTCAGGAAACCTTAACCTCCAACCAACCCGGTTTTCTGGAGCAGAGTTTTGGTCTTGTATTATATTCCTCAGTGAATTTCTCTCCAGGCAGTGCAACCTGATAGATGTTCAAGCGGATCCATCAATTATGATTGACATGCCTTTGCATTGCATAACATCATCTGCATATTTGCATCCAACATCTCATGCTTATTCATTTGCAGGGTATTCCCTTTCAAAACGGGGGTGCCTTAAAACTGAACAAGTAGTGCATCGCATACCATGCATATTAACCCTTGTCTGTTTTGCAGGTGTCACCGCAGTATCTAATGTTTGTTCCCTATATCAGGCAGTTATTGGTCCCAAGCGAGTCCACAGGTACCTGACAAAGGAAAATCGTCCACAGCTAGCGATGGACCAAGTACAGAAAGAGCTGGCTGATATGCGTGAAAGGATGGATCAGTTCATGACATTGATGACTGGTATGGCAGAAGGCCAGGAAAAACTGAGGGAATTGGTTGAGCAACCGAGACCCGATCCGGAGGTGGAGATACCGAATGCTGAGGGAAACCCTGGTAACCCTGGGAACGCTGATAACCATGTGAACACTGGTAACGCAAATGCTGATGGAAACCCGGGTAATGTTGGCAACACAGGGAATATTGGAAATGGTATTGGCGGAAGGTACAATGTGAATCAATGAATTCGGATTAACGGGCGCCCCGTTACTGAAGATTATCAGTATGATCAATTTTCTTTGCACGACGAGGCCCTCGAGACCACTCGCCGTATGGATGAGCTTGCTGAGAAGCTCAAATCTTTGGAGTCTCAAAATTCCTTAGGCTTTGATGTCACAAATCTTGGTCTGGTTCAGGGAGTAAGGATCCTCACAAGTTCAAACCCCCTACTTTTGAGAAATACAACGGGGCTTCTTGCCCACGCACTCATCTCCAATCTTATCTGGGAAGGTTGGGAGCTCACACGGAAGATGAAAAGCTGTGGATGTACTATTTTGAAGACAGTCTAACTGGAGCTTCTCGTGAATGGTATTCTCATTTGTCTCGTACTACCATCAAGAGTTGGAAAGACTTGGCAGAGGCTTTTGTCAAGCAATATCAATACAACTTGGACATGGCTCCAAATCGGACCTTGTGGCAAGGTATGTATCAGACAGCCAAGGAAACCTTTAGAGAGTATGCTCAGCGTTGGAGACAGATTGCTGCGTCCGTCCAACCCCCTATGTCTGAAAGGGAGATGGCAGACATGTTCATGAACACTCTTCAAGGCAATTATATTGAGAGATTGGCTGCTTGCCCGTCAATCAGCTTTGCAGAGATAGTAATTGCTGGAGAAAGAATCGAGAGTCTGTTGAAGATGGGCCGAATTCAAGACAATAGTGCTTCCAACTCATCAGGTCCCAAGAGACCGTTTGCTGGTAACGGTTAGCGAAGAAAAGAAGGCGAGGCAAGCGTTGTGTATGCCGGCAGAGGCAGGGGTAGAGGACGCCCTAATTATTATCAAGATCAAGTGGCCGCAGTCACTATTCCAACACTTGTTCCTCAACCGCAATATCATCCGCAACAACAACCCAGGTACAACAATCAACAACAAAGAGGTAATCCGGGTCAGCAGAGACACTATCAACAACGTCCAAGGCAGACGGACCGGGTCATCGAGCCAATCCCAATGCCTTATTCAGTATTACTTCCCAAGCTGATTGACATGGATCTGGTTACGTTGAGAACTCTGGCCCCACCAATCGATCCCAATAATTTGCCTAGAGGTTATGATGTCAACGCCAGATGTGCTTTTCACTCCAACGCACCTGGCCATACTACAGATAATTGCAAGGCTCTCCAGTTAAAGGTACAAGATTTGAGAGATGCCCAGGCTATCAATTTTGCTCCGGTGCCTAATGTTATCCAGAACCCGATGCCGGCTCACGGAGGGCAGAGGATTAATGTTGTTGATAGTGGGGAAACTTTGAATTTGGATTCTGATGTGACTAAGGTGAAGACTTCGCTATCGGTGGTTAAAGACCGACTTCTGAAAGGACAGATTTTCCCGGGCTGTGGGGAAGAGTGCAGAAGTTGTCAAGCTGCCGAAAACGGATGTGACAGTTTGAGAAGGGGTATTCAGCAACTGATAGATGAAGGTTGTCTTCAGTTCGATCAGGCCCGTCCAGTGAAGAATGATGTATCGACGGTGACGTTTTATTTCACTCCTGAAGAAATATATGTTCCCGAGAGACTCGCTCCGACAACAATATATTTCCCAGAAAGTATAGAACCAGCAGCGGTGAACATCGAAAGTTCAGCACCAGTTGCAATTTACTCTGACAGCCCTCAACCGACTTTGGTTGGTCCGATCACCATCACAATACCAGGACCCGTTCCGTATGAGAAAGACAGTGCTATCCCGTGGCACTATGGGGATGATATCTACTGCCAGGGGCAGAAAGTTAACGAAGAAGACATTGACATTGGTAGCTCCGCTGTAGACAATGTTGGAGGGGTTGGTGGCTTCACTCGCAGTGGACGCCTATTTGCACCATCAACATTACACGCGAATACTGAAGCCGAGGCAGCTGCCAAGGCTAAAGGGAAACAGATGGCCGCCGAAGAGGTTACTACTGAGGAAGATCCTCCTAAGACCGCATTCGAGAAGGAAGTGGATGAGTTTATGAGGATTATCAAGAAAAGTGGCTACAAGGTAGTCGACCAACTAAATTAGACACCCTCAAAGATCTCCATTCTGTCACTATTGATGTGCTCTGAGGCGCACATAGCAGCCTTATTGAAAGTACTGAATATGGCCTATGTTCCACCGGAGATAACTGTTAACCAGCTGGAGGCTAGGTTTCACCGATAATGACCTGACATCTGAGGGCAGGAATCACAACAAAGCCTTGCATATCACAATGGAGTGCAAAGGGGTGATGCTTTCCCATGTTTTGGTTGATACAGGCTCTTCTCTGAATGTTCTTCCAAAGAAAGCCTTAATGAAGTTGGATTGCGATGACACCATCCTGAGGCCAAGTAACTTAGTTGTGAGGGCTTTTGATGGCTCTAAGAGAGCTGTCTTTGGCGAAGTTGAGTTGCCAGTTAAGATTGGACCGCAGGTATTCAAGAGTACCTTTTATGTGATGGATATCCAGCCTGTCTATAGCTGTCTGCTAGGTCGGCCCTGGATTCACGCTGCCGGTGCTGTTACTTCTACCCTCCACCAGAAGCTCAAATATGAACTAGAAGGTCAGGTCGTCACTGTCTGTGGTGAAGAGGATATTTTTGTTAGCCACCTGTCTACATTTAAGTATGTAGAGATGGACGGCGAGATGCACGAGATGCTGTGTCAGGGCTTCGAAGCCATAAACATCAATGAGGTCGCGCCCGAAGCTGTCTTTTCACCTGAGTTTGAGAAGGTCGGGACTTCTATCTCTTCATACAAGCAAGCTGTCGAAGTGGTTAAAGATGGTAATGCCCAAGGCTGGGGCAAATTTGTGGAGCCAGTCATCAAAGAAGACAAGTTTGGATTGGGGTATGCTCTGGGATCTCAGAAGAATGAAACCGGTACTCTCTCCAACGGGGGTTTGGTTTCTCCCCACATCATCAATGCTGCAGATGAAGACAAGGCTGACAGCGACTGTGACTTAGATAGCTGGATTTGCCCATGTGTCCCGGGAGAAAAGCTCGACAATTGGTCGTCTGAAAAAACCGTCCGGGTTACTCTACTGAAAGAGTGATTTTTATTGTTTTCCTTTATTACATGCATAATAAAGTCTTACACTTTGCCCAAGGTGTAACGTCTCATTTGTAGGGCCATCCAATTAGTTACATTTCGCAATTATTTTTATCATCAATAAAGGACGGCTGTTGCAAACAATTTTGTGTTCTCTTTCTTTCAGTTTTTTTACTTTTACAAAAAAATTGGCAATGTTTCTTTTTCCGTTTTTTCTTTCTTTCAAAAAAAAAAATCTCTCATTCTAAGGTAAAGCATGATCCTCCATCATGCAGAGCTGACCACCCGGATCTCACTACTAACGACACTGCTATGGCCAAGTATGACTTCGACAATCCTATCTATTAAGCCGAAGAAGGGGTTGAGGAAGATTGTGAATTTCCTGAAGGGTTAGCCAGATTGTTGAAACAAGAGGACCGAGCTATTACACCTTATCAGGAGGTGATTGAGACCGTCAACATCGGTACCGCAGACGACAAGAAAGAGATCAAGATCGGGGCAAGTCTACAGGCCGAGAGGAAAGATCGTTGATCATGTACTTGACTGTGTTAGAAAGGTCAATGGGTTGTGTGCTCGGTCAGCATGACGAGTCAGGTCGAAAAGAGCATGCAATATACTACCTTAGCCAAAGTTTACCGACTGTGAACAAAGATACTCATTGCTCGAGAAAACTTGCCGCGCTTTGGCATGGGCTGCTCGCCGACTAAGACAGTATATGTTGACTCACACGACTCTATTGATATCAAAAATGGATCCAGTCAAGTATATTTTTGAAAAGCCAGCACTTACCGGAAAGGTTACTAGGTGACAAATGATACTGACAGAGTATGACATCCAATACACTTCACAAAAAGCCATCAAGGGAAGTGTCTTGTCAGACTATCTTGCAGAGAAACCGATTGATGATTACCAACCTATGAGGTTTGACTTTCCTGATGAGGACATCATGTTTCTCAAATCGAAAGATTGAGAGGAACCACTCCCAGAGGAGGGGCCTGACCCTGAATCCAAATGGGTTATGATGTTTGATGGGGCGGTCCACGTCAATGGTCGCGGAGTTGGTGTAGTGTTGATCACACCGGAAGGGGGTTCATATGCCATTTGGTGCCAGAATAACTTTTCCCTGCACCAATAATGAAGCCGAATACGAAGGTTGTATCCTAAGACTTGAGGAAGCCGTCAATATACAGATTAAAACCCTGGATGTATACGGGGATTAAGCTTTGGTCATCAATCAAACCAACGGGAAATGGTGCTATGCTGGAACTACGTACCCAGAATTGACGTATCTCGGTCAGAGACGAATGAAGAAAGCATTTGGTCAGAAAGTGCGCCCTCGGGGGTATCAAGTCGGTGAATTGGTACTCAAAAGATTTCTTCCTCCCAACACAGATCACAGGGGCCAATGGACACCAAACTATGAGGGTCCGTACGTGGTTAAAAGGATTTTCTATGGCGGAGCTTTGATGCTAACAACCGTGGATGGCGAAGGATTCCCGTCCCCTATTAACTCAGACGCAGTTTAAAAAAAAATACTTCGCATAAAATAGACCCGCTGGACGATAAAAAGAATAGTCCAGGCAAAAAAAGGGCATCCCGACGAACCAAAAAAAAAAGAATAAAGAGGTTCGGGCAAAAATTAGGGATATAAAAAAAGAGTACACCCGGTGAGTCGAAAACCCAAAAGGGTGGCTCAGGCAAAAATGGGTATCCTGGTGGATTGAAAACCCGAAAAGGGGGAGATCCAGACAAAAGTTAGGGAATAAGCGAATGACTGTGATCTGAGTTCATCAGTGTTATATCACCGTTTCATTCAATCCGACAATCTTCGAAGGTTAAAGATCGACTAATCATCCACTTCAGAAAGCAAGATGAGCAGAGCGTCTTGAGGACATACGAGCCATAGCAGAGTCGAAACTCGGTGGGACCCCGTATCCCCATTGCCATTAGGATAGTTCTCTTTTTATAGCGATCACCTCTTTTCAGGGATCAGCTTCCTGATACCCTCGCCTATTCCTGGCACAAATTTTCTCCCCAGTAAGAGTCGAATAATTCAGTTAAAGAGCCTCTTTATTTTTCATTTATCAGTTTGTTTGCAAAAATGTCCGAATTTTTGATAAAACATATTGCATATGAACATAATGGTGGCTTTTGCAGATGATTTGCACAGGAAAACATTTAAAATTGCTTTGAATGTGCTTAATCCCGGACGGTGAATTCAAATCGAGTAATTCCCCCGAGGCATACGTGTATTTTTGGTTGCAGGTCACAGGAACCGGATGCCAAGTCATGAATCCTCATCCCCAAGCGTTTGACAAAGTCTCTCCTCAGCAGAGCATGTTCCCCAGCAGAGTTGACAGTATCCAGACTATATATCCCCAGCGGAGGTGACAGTGTCAGACTGTATCTTCCTAGCAACAACGGAGTGGTTGCATAACCAACAGATGAGAGGGTGGTGTTCCCAGTGTTCATCTCATTCCCCAGCAGATTATTTTTAACAGATTTGTTAATCCCCAGCTTGAGGGCGATTAGCAAGTTCATATCCCCAGCAAAGGTCGTTTCCTACGACATTTCCCCAGGAAGTGTTTTCCCCACAGACTCTCCTAACAGAGCCTCGCCGAACAAAGTTTCCATAGTTGATACTCCCCCCGCAAGGTCAACTTTTCAAGCAGCCAATTTATTTTTGGTGGCTCATTGGTCCCGGCAGACGGATCATTCCCCACAGAGCATTCAAGGATTGATACAGCGATCTGTTCCCTACCGGAGTTTGCTTCCCCAAGCAGATTTCTTTTTACACCATGCATAACATTTGCATTTGCATGCATATCATATCAAGCATACACATAAGCTGATAAACAGGTTCTTCCAAGCAGACTGAAGAATTACTTTACAACCAAGGTCATGAGATCCAGCCAGAGGATCAAGCGTGAGTGATCCAGCCTGAGGGTCGTTTTGAAGATTCAGCCTGAGAATCGTTTTCCAGTGATCCGGCCTGAGGTTCATTTTGAAGATTCAGCCTGAGAATCATGTTCCAGTGATCCAGCCTGAGGGTCATTTCGAAGATTCAGCCTGAGAATCGTGTTCCAGTAAGCCAACCTAAGGCTCAATTTGAAGATTCCCCAGTGAAGTCGCCTACAAGCTTTATTTCCCCAGCAAGCCCAAGTCTAATTGAGGAGTCGTTACAACATGTTCTAGCCCGAAGAATATGTACGAAGCCCAAAAGTGGAATATTCTCGAAGCTGCATATCTAATATGAAGGTTGGGTGTAGATTTCAAAAGAGGGTCAACCAGCGCATGCCTCAGATGCGGGATCCTAATGATGGGAATTTATCATCAAAATAATCCAGATCTAGCCAGAAGATCGAAGTAGATTCAGCCAGAGAATCGAAACAAAGAAGATCTAGCCAGAAGATCGAAAATCGCAACAATTCAGATCTAGCCAGAAGATCAAAGTAGATTCAGCCAGAGAATCAAAGGAAATAGATTCAACCAGAGAATCGAAACGAAGGAGATCTAGCCAGAAGATCGGAGAAGATCTAGCCAGAAGATTAAAATCGTATCCAGCCCGAGGATCAAAATTAATATCCAACTAGAGGACTAAATTGAGTATAGGTTCAGCCAGAGGATCGAAACTCCAGATTAAGCCAGAAGACTGATTCAGATCCAGCCAAAGGATCGGAAGAAAAATAAACAGTGCGGTGTATTTCCGCGTTTTTGTGGTGTTCTCGGAGCGCAAATTTTCGGTCTGTCTTTGGTATTCAATCACAGCTCACCCCGTTTGTCTGATAAGCTGTTCGCTTTCATCCTACTCGGGTTAGCTGATGATTGAATAGGGGAAGCTGTAACACCCCAAAATTTTCCCTCCTCATTCATGCATTCATTTAGCATTTCATATTGCATTTCATCATGTCAATCAGAATTAGATCCAAGAAACTTTAAAAAAAAAATAAAAAAAAAAAAAAAAAAATTTTTTACAAAAAAATAATAAATAAATAAAAATAATAATAAAAAAATAATAAATAAAATATAATAGAAAAACTTGGACTTGGACCTCTCTCATTTGAGCCCACAAAGCCATGAAAATCAGGTTATAAAAGAGGGAGATCAGACAGAAAAAGGAAGAGAAGCAAAATACTCTGAGGTTTCCTTGAAACAAAACCTGGAGAGAAACCTGACAGAGAACTCAGAGCAACCCCCAAGCAGCTCTGAAAAATTCAATCTGACTCACACACTTTCATCTCACGCAAACCCTAACATTGCCTTGCAAACCCAGCCGTGCCATTTGATTTCAACCGGTCTCTCCCATCAGGTTTGCCTCATTCCCATGATTTTATGCTCTTAATTTGGATCGTCTGAATGTACGAGGTATGATGGATGAATTTCATTATGTTTTTGCCCACGGGTTTAATTATGCATGAATGGGTGAAACCTATGCCTTGAATGTTTAATCACATGATTTCTGAAATGTATGCCACAGGGTTTGAGGTTTCTGAAACCATACTGTTATCCATGAAAAAAATGCTTATCGTGTTTCACTAACCCTTTTGTTGAGTTTTTGTGAGGGCTCACAGACTCTTGCAGAGATGGTTTGCATGGTTTTCCCACTTTATTTGTGGGATACCCCCTGGAGGTTCATTCCGATTACCTGTACTGACTCACCTTTCTTTGATGGCATTAGCTTGGGAGATCCCTGGGTTTCTTACTCCTTTAATTGTTGTTACTTCGGATCTTTATCCGTGTGGTACTTTTACCTATTTTCCGCATTTTATCGCTTTCTTAGCTGGAAGACCTCGATAGGAGGCATTTGTTTTCTTTTGTTTATTTACTTCTGAGCCCCTTGTTGGCACATTTACTTTATACATGTTTGTTTTGTATGTGTTCGTATCCCTGCAGGTAGCGCGGTTCCTTCGTCAAGGACTGCCTTTTTGCCCTTGAGCATCCCAAACCCTAAAACCCAAAGCAACACGTTAACTCCTTCTACTACAGGCGAGTAAGTCTCCAAAGGTCGAGCATCCGGTAGATTGCGTAGTGACGTCGTTCGTCCAAAACCCAATCCATAACCCCATAGTTAGCCGAACTACGTTTTGCTCTGATTCTCAGGCCATATGAGATACGTAGGCATAAGACGCGATGTCTTAGCGAGCATAATTACCCTTAACCCCTAGGTAGCCGAGCTACGAAGACTCTGATTCTCATATTCAGATGAGATACGTATGCAGTGGATGCGACATCCGCGCGACTCATTTTCATTTAACCCTTTTTTTTTGGTAAATAACACATTAGATAAACCCACACCCTTTAGAGAAGAACTACAAAAGTGGATCCCGTAGAGTACTACGGATGCGTAGGGGTGCTAATACCTTCCCTTCGCATAACCGACTCCCGAACCCAAGATTTGGTTGCAAGACCCCGTCTTGTCCTTTCCTTTTTCAGGTTTACTTCGAGCGTTTCCTTTCCCTACTTTGGGATGAATAACGCACGGTGGCGACTCTTCTGTCATTTTCTTTCGCCGGTTGTTTTTTCGCGCACTGTATTTTTCAGGTTGCGACAAGCTTATGCATGGACATGTCGACATGAACAGTGCCAAGTTATGCTTCAAGTTCACTTAAAAACATCCAAAAAACACAATGGAATGATCAAATGGCTTGCATAATCAACCAAATTTGAATTCTCCATTTTCCCTGCAAAATGCACTTGAATGGACACTTGATCATATGAGATTCTTTCATGCAATGCAATTGTTGATTTGGAATCTCTTGGTCATAAGGAGCATTTTGCAAAAAGAGTGGACCAAATTGGAG
Organism: Lathyrus oleraceus; assembly: GCF_024323335.1. Lineage (NCBI taxonomy): Eukaryota > Viridiplantae > Streptophyta > Magnoliopsida > Fabales > Fabaceae > Lathyrus > Lathyrus oleraceus. The sequence goes on from NC_066583.1 coordinate 452,098,739, forward strand.
TTTTGAATCAAAAGTTATGGCATTTTGAAGTTCCATATATACTTTGCAATCATTTGGCCATAACTCCTCAACCAATTATCATATGGTCATGATATAGGACATTTTGAAAAGGGGAGATAAGGATCTTCAACTTTCATGTTCACCAAAAATACTTTTGAAGCTTATTTGATGTTGAAAAGTTAAGTTGAATGTGAACCAAAAACTTGCCATTTTTGGAAACTTTCAATTACAGGTCACTTTCCATTTTGGGAAACTTTTGCCCTGACTCCAAAATCTTCAAGATAGATGTTTGAAATGACAAATGGACCTCTTTTGAACATGATTGAGGTTTTGAAACTCATTTCCCCACCTCATAGCCCTCAGCTCTTGCACAGTTGACTTTGTATGGTCCTCAAATGACCTTGACATGCCTTGATCAGCTTGAGCCTCAACTACTTGAGGAATTTGCTCAGAAATGAACCCCTAGCTCTTATAAGCCCAATATAATGACCATGTGATCCTCATCATCAGCAAATATCTTATCTCCTTGAGAAGGCCTGGTTGAAAGAAAGGCATTGATTAGGGTTGACCAGAGGTCAAAGCCCTAATCCAAAGGAAATGGAGGATGCACTCTGAAACCCTGAATGATGACAAATCCATGATGATGGTGATATATCCTTGTAACCAAGATAATGCTCGAGACTTTTGAGGAATCAAGAAACCCTGACTGAAGCACAAACCCTCAGATGCTTGATCCTCAGTTCATAGAAACCCTCAGGCTTGAATCATGCAACCTCTCCATCTTCTGAAAAGACTTTGGAGGATGACTCTCTTATTTTCAGATGATATGCAAAAAATGAAATGCGTACTGTCCTAAAATGAAATGCAACGTGTCAAACTAGTCCCAAGAAGAGGAGGGAAAATTTTAAAGTGTTACAGCTGCCCCTATTCAATCCACTGCGAACCTGTCGATGTGAACAGCCTCGGCTTTCAGATGATCAGAGTGAAGAGTGGTTGAATACCAAGAACAGACGAACAATTTGCGCTTCACTGGGAATTATTATCTTTTTTTTGCTTTTCTTGAACCCCAAAACTTTCTGATTTTTTTTCTTTGCTTTTCTTGAACCCCACAATTTCATGTCACTCTTGCTGCCAAACAATGAGCCTCGTTCTCCATTTTCCCATGCTAATTCCGTTGGCAATGCCGGAAATAACACCAACCACCACTCTGATGGCGACATATCAGAGGGTACACGACCAGAGATTTATCGATGACTGGGAAGGAACTCGACGTTTACCGACATCGAACAAAGGATACACGACCAGACATTTACCGATGACTGGGAAGGAACTCGACGTTTACCGACATCGAACAAAGGATACACGACCAGACATTTATCGATGACTGGGAAGGAACTCGACGTTTACCGACATCGAACAAAGGATACACAACCAGAGATTTACCAATGACTAGGAAGGAACTCGATGTTTACCGACATCGAACAAAGGATACATGACCAGACATTTACCGTTGACTGGGAAGGAACTCGACATTTACCGACATCGAACAAAGATGTTTACAGACACCAAGGAAAGAAGACACTTATGATACGAAACCATTTACCGATGGTTGATATTTACGGATAATGAATTTGATGGGGAATCTTAAACGACAAAACCATTTTCCGATGGTTAACAAGCGACCGATGTTTACCGACATCGAACAATGATGTTTACCGACACCAAAAAAATAGGACACACACGGGTGTTAACAGAACGATTCTTCTGTAGACACCATGAGAGACACGCCATTTACTGATGGCCAACGATTAGGATTCGACGTTTACCGACATCGAAAGATGATGTTTACCGACATCAAAGAAAACAGACATTACGGGGATCAACACGACACTTACCGGTATCGCAAGGATGACATCTACATATGTCAAAACAAGGCAGACGCTTGCCGGGGACAAACTGGGGAGAGAATCAAGCTTTCCTTTCACAGACGGGTGAGGAAATAAATCTCTCTGGGGATTATCGATTCTGAATGCTGCCGAGAGCAACCGCTGCAAATGTGCCACACAGATGTTGAAAAATGATTCGCCTCTGCTGGGGATATGATCCAATCTGGTTTAACACATGTATGCATATGTTTGAGTTTTTTTTTTAGCGTAATGCTCCATAACCATGGAAATGCTACGCAATTTGTTATGCAATATGCTATGCTTCTCTAAATAATGAATGCATAAAAAGTATCCCCATCAGGGGACTCTACTGGGGAGCTCGAGGAACTCAATATCGCTCTAATCTCCAATCCTGCTGGGGAATAGCATTGCCGCTTGGGAAAGAATAACCCTTCATTGGGGATGACCTCCACTGAACTCGATCCGCTTGGGGACTTCGATGGGGAAGAAAACACTAACGCACACCTCCGCTGGGGAAACAACAGTCTTCAGTCCGGACTACTGAGGAAATATCGATCTCGAACCTGCTGGGGAGATAACAATCTCAAACCTGCTAGGGGAAACAATAACCTTCAAGCCTGGCTGGTGAGGAAACACCGATCTCGAACCCGCTGGGGAGATAACAATCCCGACCCTGCTAGGGAAAATACGGAATTCTTGACACGGAACACCTGTCGACTCGTCGAACATCGGAATTCACCATTTATCCACAATGTCAATTTTCCACTCCTTCAGACTTTGAAGAGTCTTCTTGATTAAACCTCTAGGATCGTCGCCACCCTTTCGCCGTCTTTACACCATTCTTCCATTCCTCATCCCTGATCGGATCTCAAAGGAATATTTCGTCGAAAAGATTCACATCATAACCTGCAAATGAGGGAAAATATCTAACAGCACCTGCAAAAGAGGTCGTTAGATAAAAACATGCCCCAGGCGTGCCAAAAGTTCACACCCGGGTCACTCAACCTTCCGAATAAGATTTCAGGTTTTCAATCTTATGAACATGCATTGGAAGGGACCCCTATGTCTCAAAATGCAAAGATTCTTTATCAAAATAAACAAATGTTTTTGCAATCAAAGCGGTAATGAAAACAAAAACAAAATTATTTGACTGAATATGCATTTTATTGATTGAAAAAAGTTGCTCGTAATTGAGCAATACACAGGAAGCAATCCCTGAAAAGAGGTAATTGCGCACAATAGGAAAATCTATCCTAATGGCAATGCGAAACCGCGATCTCATCGAGTTACAACTCGGTTACACCCCATATGTCCTCAAGACTCTCCGCGTTTTCTGCCTTCTGAACAAGACGCTTCCGACCGATCCCTGCCGGGGATTATCCATGTGTCTTAACCAAAACACAAACGATCATGCTAGACGCAGTTGTTCGTTTCATTCCCTCTTTTTCCTGGACCGCCCTTTCGGGTTTTCAGTCCACCGGGATACCCTTTTTTGCCCAAGTCGCCCTTGTGGGGTTTTCGACTTGCCGGGTGTACAATTTTTTTTCTTCTTTTTACCCCTAATTTTTGCCCGAACCTTTTTCATTTTTTCAGGTTCGCCGGGATGCCCCTTTTTGCCTGGACTATTTTATTCTTTTCGTCCAGCGGGTCTCTTATACAAAGTATTTTTTAATTGCGTTCGCATTCACAGGGGATGGAAAATCCTCGCCATCCATGGTCGTCAACAACAAGGCTCCGCCAGAGAAATCCTTCTTGACCACGAATGGACCTTCATAATTGGGTGTCCACTTGCCCCGACGATCATTTTGAGGAGGAAGGATCCTTTTCAACACCAGATCTCCCACATGATACACACGAGGTCGCACCTTCCGGTCAAAAGCGCGCTTCATTCGCTGTTGGTACAACTGCCCATGACAAATGGCCGCCAGCCTCTTTTCCTCAATCAGGCTCAACTCTTCGTATCGAGTCCTTACCCATTCAGCCTCTTCCAATTTCACGTCCATCAGGACTCTTAACGAAGGAATCTGGACCTCAACTGGTAGCACGGCTTCCATCCCATACACAAGCGAGAAAGGTGTTGCCCCAGTAGACGTACGCACCAAGGTTCGATACCCAGGATATAAGCTTCGTATTCAGCCACATTGTTGGTGCACTCAAATGTTAGTCGGGCAGCAAAAGGAATGTGGGATCCCTTCGGCGTAACCAAAACAACACCAACTCCACTACCATTCACGTTAACGGCCCCATCAAACATCAGAATCCATTCGGATTCAGGGTCAGGCCCCTCCTCCGGGATCTGCAAATATTCTTTTATTTTTTTAAATGCCGCTTGGCAATCATTATTCCACCTAACCGCTTGATCTTTTCTCAACATCTTGAATATAGGTTCACACGTGGCTGTTAGATGAGATATGACCCGTGAAATGTAGTTCAATCTACCTAAGAAACCACGAACCTCTTTTTCTGTTCTCGGTTCGGGCATTTCTTGTATTGCTTTTACTTTAGCAGGATCAACCTCGATTCCTCTTTCGCTTACAATAAACCCCAGCAACTTACCGGACCGCACTCCGAAAGTGCACTTATTCAGATTCAACCTCAGTCTGAATTGTCTCAACCGGTCAAACAACTTGGCCAGATCTACCAGATGCCCCTCTTCTGTTTGGGACTTCGCTATCATGTCATCAACATAGCATTCGATTTCGTGATGAATCATATCATGAAACAAAGTCACCATAGCTCTCTGATACGTGGCACCGACATTCTTGAGACCGAATGGCATCACCTTATAACAAAAAGTGCCCCATGGTGTGATGAATGTTGTTTTCTCCATATCATCTGGCGACATTTTAATTTGATTATAGCCAGAAAAGCCATCCATGAAGGAAAACACTGAGAATTGAGTTGTATTATCTACCAACACATCAATGTGAGGTAATGGGAAATCATCCTTCGGGCCAGCTCTGTTCAAATCCCGGTAGTCCACACACATCCTCACCTTTTCATCCTTCTTCGACACCGGCACAATGTTTGCGACCCAAGACGGATAATTGGTAACGGCTAGGAAACCAGCATCCAACTGCTTTTGAACCTCCTCTTTGATTTTCATGGCCATCTCGGGTCGAGCTTTGCGCAACTTCTGCTTCACCGGAGGACAGTTTTCTCTCAATGGTAACTTATGCACAACAATATTGGTATCCAACCCTGGCATATCTTGATAAGACCAGGTGAAGATATCAACATATTCTTTCAACAGTGCTACCATTCTATTCTTGACATTCACCTCCAAAGCGGCCCCAACCTTTACTTCCTTTCTGACCTCCTCGGTACCTAGATTGACAACCTCGACTTGCTCTTCGTGCGGTTGAATCACCTTCTCCTCTTGCTTCAACAACCTGGCTAATTCCTCTGGCAGTTCACAATCTTCTTCGCCTTCTTCTTCGGCATGATAGACCGGATTGTCAAAGTCATATAGGGGTGTAACAGGATTGTTATCAATGAGATCCGGAGAATGATCGCATCTGCATGAATGTCGATTCATGCACTGCTTTGGAGTTGGGATGAGACCAATTAAAAGGAAGAAAAATGAAAACAAACATTGCCATTTTTTATTTTTATTAATCTGCAAAAATAAATGAAAAACAGGGAACACCGCTTTTAATGTGAAACGCATCCATTTATTAATGATGCAAAATGTTGCATAATGAAACACATGAGGTGGCCCTTACAATGAACCATTATGTTTCGGGCAAAACGTATGGCTTTCATGCAAACAGAATTGAAAAACAGAAATATTACTCTTTATGTAGAGTGACAGTGATGATCTTTTCGGCCTTCCAGTTCTGGATCTCTATCCCCGGTACGCACGGTTTTATCCATGAGTCGAGCTCGCAGTCACTGTCAGTCTCTTCACCCATCGCACAGACGCGATCTGAATCCTCAGCAATTACACCCACCATCACCTGACCATGCGCCGACATGGGATTAGCATTAACATTCGGCGATGGTGCAAAATTGATGGCCTTGGAGTCTACCAAATCTTGGACAACATGCTTAAAAGCTCTACAACCCTCAATGTTATGCCCTGGTGTACCAGAATGGAATTCACACTTGGCGTTCTCATCATAACTGGAAGGCCTCTGATTTGGTCTTACCGGAGCCATCGTCCTCAGCTGAACCAACCCAAGATCCATCAACTTCTTAAACAAAAAAGCATATGTCACGGGTGGCCTATCAAACTGACGATCTGCCATCCTTCCTCTCACTTGGTACCCAGTTTTTTGTGCTCTCTATTGAGGTGGCTGATGTTGTTGTTGTACCGATTGATTACCAGCAGGAATCATTACTGCAGCAGTATGCTGGTAGTAATGATTCCTACCATGCCCTCTTTGGGCATACACAACACTCGATTCACCCTCATTCTTGTGCTGACCGTTCCCAAATAGCTTCTTTACTCCTGATGACGGAGCATTTCCCTGTATTTTCCCCATTCTCAGCCAGCTTTCAATTCTCTCACCAGCCACTACTATGTCTGCAAAGCCAGTGACGGGACAACCCACCATCCTTTCAGCAAAAATCCCCTGCAGGGTACCCATGAACAGATCAGACATCTCCCGATCCACCAGCGGAGGTTGAACTCTGGCAGCCAACTCCCTCCACCTTTGTGCATATTCTTTAAACCCTTCATTCGGCTTCTGAGACATACCTTGCAGCTGGGTACGGCTAGGAGCCATGTCAGCATTGAATTGGTACTGTTTGAAGAAAGCAACTCCCGAATCCTGCCAGCTTTTGATATCCGATGACCTCAACTTGGTATACCATTCCAGAGACCCTCCAGACAAGCTGTCCTGGAAGAAGTACACCCATAGCTTTTGATCCATAGTATAGGCAGAAATTTTCCGAACAAAGGCATGGAGATGAGTTTCCGGGCAAGAACTCCCATTATATTTATCAAACGTGGGCACTTTAAACTTTTGTGGGATCACGATCCCCTCAACTAGCCCCATGTTCGTCATGTTGATAGCCCTAGGAGTAGCATGGCTTTCTAGAGCCCTGATCTTTTCTGCTAGTGCCTGAATCCCCTTGTTTGGCGGTTGAACACCATACTGACCAAACTGTTCATTCAGCACCGAGAACTGATCTTCCTCTTTATCCTCCATGGCCCCAAAGAAAGGAGGAAACTGATTATCCTTCACAGGACCTGGCCCACCGCCCGCAGCGAGACCAAACCCACCACCATTGTTAATCACTACACCAGATGTGGTTGCCTTTCTTCTAAGATCACCACCATCCCTAGAACCACCGAGACCATTGTTGGAAACACCCTCTAGATTATTGCCACTATTGGCAGCCGAAGCCCGCTCAAGCTTCTCCACCTTCTCAACAAGTACCTTCTGCCCCAAGGCGAACCCTTGCATGACGTTGATCAACTCTCCCATCTTCTCTTTCAGCTCGAGAATGTCTGCGTTGGGTAGATCCATCAGTTTGGATTTGTTGCGCCTGGTAGGGTATCTGTGCAGACGAGCTACGTGCAACAGAATGATTCTACGTGCGCGAGCAATGATTCCTGAATCAGGATATCTCTCAACCAGAATCTCAATCGAGAATGTACCCTCCATATGGATAAACATGGGTTAGATGCAGATGAATGCAAAATGGGAATGATGCGGATGCATGAATGCAATGCACTGTGCCATCCTCCAAGTCATCTGAGCATCCACTGCACTGAGTTCCGGTCTCTGAACTGATCACAACCATCTGAGGGACTGATTAACCATAAATCCAACTCGGGGTTCTGAAATAAACGGGACCGAAGGATATACCACCATCATCACTGGAAAACCACTGATCTGATAACAACATGAACCTCTGAATAAATAACTTCAAATTCAACCCAGGGATCCGAAATAAACGGAACCCGCTGATAAATACCACGGACAGAACTCCATCTTCTTAGAAATAAATATCCATGAATCTGACTGAACCAAAGTCACCATCAAAGAGTCACCAACAAAATCTGCATTTGTAAGAATCAACCCTCCCCTCACAGGTGAATTCTATAAGGTCATCCTAAGGCGGATAATGGTCTCGACAATCGGGCAAGATACTCAACGGGTTTGCCCTTTCGGGTGTGTCGTTGCAGCTCTCATAAGATCATCTAAACCAGAGATCCTAGAAAGAACGGTCACCGAAGTCAACAGCTCAAAAGAGGTAACCCAACCATAATGGATACTCCACGAGGAGGGGCTCTCTCAAAATAACCTCGTCCGGCTGTGGTATGTCACATTGCCAAAAACATGTTGACCTAACATGAGAGGCAACATGAGACCACGCTAATCCTAGATGTATACTCGGGCCTGGGTTTTAGCCCCACTCAGAACACCCACCCCAAATCAGAGGAACCAACCTGTACAGGATCCAACACAGTGATAATATGATGCATGCAAACATATATGCAAATATATACAGTCATAGTATAATAATCACAAATGCAATAAATAAAGCAATACAAGCAACCAAAACTACACTAAAGAGCGCTAGGATTGACTCGCTTAGGGAAAATGGACCAGCAAGAGGTCAACTTAATCCCTAGCAGAGTCGCCAGCTGTCGCAACGCGAAAAATAACCGGCGGGAAAAAAATACAGAGCCGCCACCGACGCTATTCATCCTAAGAAAAGGGAAAGGAACGGTCTTACGACCAGAGATTGCAAGGTACGAGAGTCGGTTACGCAAGGGGAAGGTATTAGCACCCCTCACGTCCGTCGTAGTCGACGGGATCCACGCTCAAAAGAATAGGAAAAGGTTGCTGATAAACTGCTCAAAGAAATATGCACACACTGGAATAAAAACATGTGAAAGAAGATGGAGGAAAGGGACTCGGCAGGATGTCGCATCCTGAGCCTATGTAGTTTGTCAGAAACAAACATCAGAGTCAATGTAGTTCGGGGAAATGGGAGGCATGCTCGCTAAGACATCGCGTCTTATGCCTACGTATCTCATCTGGAATGAGAATCAGAGCTGTCGTAGTTCGGCTGACGCACGCCGAAACAAAGCACCGAAACAGAGACGCTGAGACGTCAAAAGAAAAAAACTCACAAGGAAACAGAATGCCAATAGCTGGACTTATATCTAACTCCTCAAAACAAACACAAACAAAGAAATAGAATGCCAATAGATGGGCTTACATCCGACTCCGAACAAATAAACGCTAACCAGCGAATGTCAAAGAAAAAGGTTCTCCGACTGACAAACTAATAGGGAGTCTGGAACTCGAGCCTAATAGCTGTCACACCAACACAAAGAGACGCTGAGACGTCAAAAGAAACAAAGAGGCTGAACACACTCAAAAAACAAAAGGTTGAAAAAGAAAAAGGGTGCCCGGAGAGATCTCGCTCGATCTCCTGCCTACGTATCTCATCTGGTATGAGAATCAGGGCAACGTAGTTCCCCTTAACAGGGGAGAAACTCTCTCCTAACCAGAGACCAGGGAAGCAAACAAACTAAAAGGGAGACTAACTCGAGCCTAAAAGTTGTCATGCAAACGATATCCCTAAGTTGAGGTCTCTAAGCAGAACCTAACTCGCACAGGAAGCAAGTCAGCTCAAACAGCAGATAAACATGTATGAACAACAAACACACAAGCAATCATCACACTCTATATACAAACAAGAGGCTCAGACAAGTCGTTGGGCTTTAGTCAAGGGGTCATATCAACCTCGACAAACAAGCCAAAACTGTAGGGGTATGATGAAGCTCTTAACCACTAACATTGAGAGTTAGGGTGAAGCTGATCAAATATGGTAATGAGGATTACACCTCATGGCTCTTAACCCTGGCCTGGGTGAGCTCAAATCAAAGAAAGCGTGGGGGTCCAGAAAGAGGGACCCTATTCCACTTGACTGACTCTATACACAGATCTTGGGTTAGGTTCAAGAGCATCAGCACATAGTGCGAGCATAATGAACGACTCACTGAATAACAGGGGACTGATTGCTAATCCCTTCTATCTGTCAATTTCCTCTTCACTTAGGAGGACTTAACAAGTAACATGCCTCACTCGGAGGTCTTTGGCACAAATGTAAACAATCACAAACATTGCCTCTTAAGGAGGACTTCAGTCAAATGCCTGCCAAAAAAGTGACAGGGCTTCCAGACTACATGGAGTGAGAAGGCTAAACAACCTCAGTGGTGTATCAACCACACTCCAAAGCAAAGCAAAAACTAGCTAGCAAGCGACTAATGTACCTGTACAAAAGTCAAACAGTTAATATTGTATTCAGAAAACCAAACAGACAACTCAGTGGAACCAATGCAACTGTACACAATGCAAGTCATAAGTGTAAGCACTCAAGTGAATTCATTACACCAATGGACCTGCAACACAACAAAGGTTAGTAATCAAAGCAACTTGCATATCAAGTAATTAGACCAAACCAAACATTAGTGCTGAATGCTCAATACCTGAAACACAAAACACAATTGGTGAGTACAAACCACTAGTACAAAGACTAGGGTCAAAGGTAAGTCAAATGACCAAAACAGAAGTCCATATTTCACATGAAGAGCATTTAATCAAACAAGAAAGAGTCCTCAAAAGTATCAAGACCAAATCATAAGGCAAAGCCCTCAAATGATCAAGGTAAAGCAAGGGCAAGCAAAGTGCACACAATTGGACAATCAAACTAGAAAATCCAAATTAAAACAGAAATGAATCCAATGATCATGAAACTTTTTATACAGGCTCCTCATGTTAAGAATGAACATCACACAAAAAACAAGGTCCAGAAGAGTTCAAATGGCATGTGAATGAAAATGCATAAATGCAACATCAAATGTGTGACACAAATTGTCACACTATATGTTCATGTGTCTAAAACAGTGATGGAAAATGATAAAAATGCCAAACTAAAGCCAGAAAATCACATCACATGTTAGGATCAAGCATGCCAAATTTCAAGTCAATTGGATAAACCATGAGCATTTTACAATCAAATGAATGCAACATATCAATATGGCATCATGTTCAATCAACAAACCACCATTACAAATCCAGAACCAGACAATTCATGAAATTAATGCTAAAAATAAGTAGACATCAAAACAAGAATGTGGAAAAAAGTTTGGATCAAATTGGACAATCTTACTATTTTTAATGAATTTTTGAAGTTGAAGGAAATAAAAGGAAATAAAATGAAATAATAGGATAATCATGTGGAAAATTGAAATTCAAATGAAATCAGAAAGTGCATAAGGCAAGACTCGAACACAGGTAAGCCAGGGTTAATGCGCTCCATGGAAAACAATTGAAAATCAGAAAAATGCAAGCGCTAGAATCGAACACAAGTCTGGGAGGTCCATCCAGCGTTCAGTTAAAATTTTAACAAATGCATAGCGTAAGGTTCGAACAGAGGTGTATGAGGTTACAAGCGCGTTCAACAGGAATTAAAAAAATAAAGGCCAAGCGAAGGAATCGAACTGAGGTTTGGAAAGTCACAGGCGCGCACATTTGAAACCCTAAGCGCTGAACCAGATGGCTGGAATAGTGATTCCGGTCGTCTTCTCCGGTTGCATCTCCGGCGACCTCATAATTTTTTTTCCATAATCCAACATATCATACATCATTGGAAAGGTCTTGTAACGAGGAACAATAATATCACATTATCTAAGTCTAATTCCTCATGGATCAAACGGATCGAGGCAAAACAAAATCAACATCCAAACTTTAAATCATCATATCTTCATCAATACTTAACCAAATTTAAATCTACTTATATCAGCATGTTCAGGAGACTGAGATTTACACATCTATGTACATGAAATGGCAAAAAATGATGATCGAATTTTCACCTACTTGAGATGGCAGTGACTGTACACGCGGGTTCAAGCTTCCATATGCTCCAGATCTACTCCTCTATGATTGCTTTGAAGCTTTGAACAAGAATTGATGGTTGAAAGCACTCCAATCCAGCTCAATCTTCAAGATCCATTAACATGTTCATGCACTTGTGTAGCTCAAATTTGGACCAATTTCTTCGAACCAAAGCTTGATTCCTACTCAATAATGCTCAATGAACAAGATTATGTAAGAAAATTGATGAGTTATGTGAAGAAATTTCAAGTTTGAAGTGAGAGAATTTTTGGAGGGAAAGGAAAATTTTCAGATCTAGAATTGTTCTTCTGAGCAAAAACAGTTATGATTAGGCTTATATACCATCCACTAATGATGCTGTAATCACAATTAGACAATGGTTAATTAGGATTAGTGAGTTATGAAGTGAATGGCAAAAAATGAAAAGTGAGCTTATGCATGGACATGTGCACGTGAACAGTGCCATGTTATGCTTCAAGTTCACTTAAAAACATCCAAAAAACACAATGGAATGATCAAATGGCTTGCATAATCAACCAAATTTGAATTCTCCATTTTCCCTCCAAAATGCACTTGAATGGACACTTGATCATGTGAGCATCTTTGATGCAATGAAATTGTTGATTTGGAATCTCTTGGTCATAAGGAGCATTTTGCAAAAAGAGTGGACCAAATTGGAGTTTTGAATCAAAAGTTATGGCATTTTGAAGTTCCGTGTATACTTTGCAATCATTTGGCCATAACTCCTCAACCAATTATCATATAATCATGATATAGGACTTTTTGAAAAAGGGGAGAGAAGGATATTCAACTTTCATGTTCACCAAAAATCCATTTGAAGCTTATTTGATGTTGAAAAGTTAAGTTGAATGTGAACCAAAAACTTGGCATTTTTGGAAACTTTCAATTACAGGTCACTTTCCATTTTTGGAAACTTTTGCCCTGACTTCAAAATCTTCAAGATAGATGTTTGAAATGACAAATGGACCTCTTTTGAAGATGATTGAGTTTCTGAAACTCATTTCGCCACCTCATAGCCCTCAGCTCTTGCACAGTTGACTTTGTATGGTCCTCAAATGACCTTGACATGCCCTGATCAGCTTGAGCCTCAACTACTTGAGGAATTTTCTCAGAAATGAACCCCTAGCTATTATAAGCCCAATATAATGACCATGTGATCCTCATCATCAGTAAATATCTTATCTCCTTGAGAAGCCCTGGTTGAAAGAATGGCATTGATTAGGGTTGACCAGAGGTCAAAACCCTAATCCAAAGGAAATGGAGGATGCACTCTGAAACCCTGGATGATGACAAATCCATGATGATGGTGATATACCCTTACAACCAAGATAATGCTCGAGACTTTTGAGGAATCAAGAAACCCTGACTGAAGCACAAACCCTCAGATGCTTGATCCTCAGTTCATAGAAACCCTCATGCTTGAATCATGCAACATCTCCATCTTCTGAAAAGACTTTGGAGGATGACTCTCTTATTTTCAGATGATATGCAAAAAATGCAATGCCTACTGTCCTATAATGAAATGCAATGTGTCAAACTAGTCCCAAGAAGAGGAGGGCCAATTTTGAGGTGTTACAAAGGGGTTGGTTGATCTTTATCGAGAGTATTCATATGTGTTTGCTTGGTCCTATCAAGACATGCCTGGTTTGGATTCTAAGATTGTGGAGCATAGATTGCAGTTGAAGCCAGAATGCCTGCCAGTCAAGCAGAAGTTGAGAAAAACGTATCTTGATATGGCAATGAAGATCAAAGAAGAAGTGCTGAAGTAGATTGACGCCTGTTTCCTTGTGACCACTGAGTATCCGCAATGGGTGGCCAATACTGTGCTTGTGCCGAAGAAAGATGGAAAAGTTCGCATGTGTGTTGATTACAGAGATTTGAATAAAGCCAGTCCGAAAGATGATTTCCCTCTGCCACATATTGATATAATGGTAGACAATACAACTAAATTCAAAGTCTTTTCGTTTATGGATGGATTTTCCGGATATAATCAGATCAAGATGGCTCCCAAAGATATAGAGAAGACCACTTTCATTACCCCTTGAGGAACATTCTGTTAGACAGTGATGCCTTTCGATTTAAAGAATGCTGGTGCAACTTACAAGAGTGGCAATGACTACTCTTTTTCATGATATTATGCACAAAGAGATTGAAGTTTATGTCAATGACATGATTGCCAAATCGATTGATGAAGAAAGACATGTTGAGCATTTCTTGAAGCTATTCCAACGTTTGAGGAAGTATAAACTCCGCTTGAATCCCAATAAGTGTACCTTTGGTGTTTGTTCTGGTAAGTTGTTAGGCTTTATTGTCAGCGAGAAGGGTATTGAAGTTGATCCTTCCAAGGTCAAAGAAATACAAGAGATGCCTGCACCCAAAACTGAGAAGCAAGTCAGAGGGTTTCTCGATCGCTTGAATTATATCTCAAGATTCATTTCACACATGACTGCCACATGTGCGCATATACTCAAGCTTCTTCGGAAAGATCAATCCTGTGATTGGACTGAAGATTTCCAGAAAGCTTTTGACATTTTTAAAGAGTATCTGCTTGAACCTCCAATCTTGTCTCCACCTGTTGAAGGAACACCGTTGATCATGTATTTGCCTGTGCTTGAAGATAGTATGGGTTGTGTTCTTGGTCAGCAAGATGAGACTAGAAAGAAAGAATTTGCAATTTACTACCTCAGTAAGAAGTTCACCAACTATGAGACTCGGTATTCTATGCTAGAGAAGACTTGTTGCGCATTGGCTTGGGCTGCTAAGCGTCTGCGTCAGTATATGTTAAATCATACCACTTGGTTGATATCCAAAATGGATCCAGTCAAGTATATATTTGAGAAGCCTGATTTAACTTGGAGAATTTCCCGTTGGCAGATGTTATTATAATAGTATGATATCGAATACCGATCTCAGAAGGCGATCAAAGGTAGTATCTTGGATGACCATTTGGCTCACCAACCAATTGAAGATTACCATTCAATGTAGTATGACTTTCCTGATGAAGAGATCTTCTACTTGAAAATGAAATACTGTGATGAACCATTGCTTGAAGAAGGGCCAGAACCTGGTTCCCATTTGGGCATGGTATTTGATGGAGTTGTTAATCAATATGGTAATGGCATTGAGGCAGTGATTATTACTCTTCAAGGCACGCATTTCCCTTTACATCCAGATTGACTTTCAACTGTACAAACAACATGGCAGAATATGAGGCTTGCATTATGGGGCTCGAAGAGGCCATTGATCTCAGAATCAAGCATTTAGATGTCTTTGGAGATTCAACTTTGGTGGTGAATCAGATCAAAGGTGAATGGGAGACGAATCAACCCAGTTTAATACCATATAGATATTATGCGAGGAGGATTTCAACTTTCTTTACAAAGGTTAAGTTTCATCATATCCCTCGAGATGAAAATCGGATGGCAGATGCTCTTGCAACATTGGCTTCAATGATTGTAGTAAAGTATTGGATTGAGGTTCCCAATTTGACTGTGATGCGTCTTGATAGGCCAAATCATGTATTTGCTAATGGAAAGATCGAAGACGAAAAGTCGTGGTATTATGACATCAAGTGTTTCCTCCAAAGTCAGATTTACCCACCTGGGGCATATTTTAAAGATAAGAAGACTTTGAGAAGACTAGCCGACAATTTCTACCTGAATGGTGATGTATTGTACAAAAGAAATTTCAATATGGTTTTGCTTAGATGCGTGGATAGACACGAAGCATACCTATTGATGACTGAAGTCCATGAAGGTTCCTTTGGCACTCATTCCAATGGACATGCAATGGCGAAGAAGATGTTGCGAGCAGGTTACTGTTGGCTGACAATGAAATCTGATTGTTGTAAGTTTATGAAGAAATGCCACAAGTGTCAAATATATGCAGATAAGATTCATGTTCATCGGACACTGTTGAACGTTATTTCCTCCCTGTGGCCCTTTTCCATGTGAGGAATTGATATGATTGGCATGATTGAGCCTAAAGCTTTGAATGGACATTGTTTTATCTTGGTGGCAATTGACTACTTCACAAAATGGGTTGAAGCGGCATCGTATGCGAATGTAACCAAGCAAGTGGTTGTAAGGTTTATCAAGAATCAGATTATATGTCGTTATGGTGTGCCAACTAAGATCATTACTGATAATGGATCGAACTTGAATAATAATATGGTGGAAGCTCTTTGTAAAGACTTCAAGATTGCACATCATAATTCTTCTCCCTATTGACCCAAGATGAATGGGGTTATTGAAGCTGCAAATAAGAACATCAAGAAGATTATTCAGAAGATGGTTGTAACGTATAAGGATTGGCATGAGATGCCCCCATTTGCTTTGCACGGGTATCGTACATCCATCCGCACTTCAAGAGGGGAAACCCCTTTTTCTCTTGTATATGGTATGGAAGTCGTGCTCCTCGTAGAGGTTGAGATTCTATCATTACCTGTGCTCATGGAAGCAAAGTTGACTGAGGCTGAATGGTGTCAGGCCAGGTTTGATCAGTTGAATTTAATTGAAAAGAAGAGATTGATTGCCATGTGTCATGCTCAGTTATATCAGCAAAGGATGAAGAAAGCTTTCGATAAGAAGGTCAGACCTCTGGTATTCAGGGAAGGTGACCTTGTGCTCAAGAAGATTTTATCGTTTAAACCAGATTCTAGAGGAAAATGGACTTCTAATTATGAAGGCCCATATGTTGTTAAGAGAGCCTTTTCAGGTAGCGCTTTTGTTCTTATAACTATGGATGGTGAAGAGTTTACTCGTACTGTGAACGTTGATGCAGTCAAGAAATACTTTGCCTAAAAATAAAAGAACAACTTGCTAAGTTGAAAACCCGAAATAGCGACTTAGTTGAATGTGAGCGTCTCGGTGGATTGAAAACCCGATGGGCGATCCTGGAAAAAATTAGAGACATAAAATAGAAAAAAATTCCCGATAAGTTGAGTACCCCACCCTAGGGAAACTTATGCGAAATTAGGGATTTTGGCAAGTAACTGCATTTTGCTGATCTTCCACTCATGGAGAAACTTTATGGAGCACAAGGGTTGACGTCGATTCATCATCCCTAGTAGCAACCAAGCGCATAGTGGATATCAAGAGATGGTAGAAGGATTAGTGATCATTGTATTCAATGTAGCCCTTTCCATGTAAATGACCATTTTCAACTTTGTAAAAGTCTATGGAGTCTTGTCATTTACAGACTACCATTCTATTAAATAAAGTTGAACTTTTTATCCAAATTGTTTCCACTCTTATTTACTTCAGCCAAATAGTTTTAAATTTTATTATGATCATCTTTGAAATTAAAATTTTAAATCAAAATAATTTTTCTTTAACATATAAAAGCATGAATTTTAAGAGCAAGTAAAAAGAAATGTCAATAGCAATTTAAAAACAGCAAGCCCTAAGTGTGGAGCATTGATGGTTCCCCCGAGCAGTTAACCCTCATTTATCCCCAGCCGAGTTGGTCGGTTCAGTTCCCCAACGAAGTTTGTGCATAAGTTCTCGGCAGAATTGATGATTACCCAGCCAGTTTTGATCTCCAATAGAGTGAGGAGGGTTTTCCTCAGTAGTTTGCGTAATGGCAGTAGAACTTTGGTTTCCCCACTAGTTGCCATCCGACTTACTCCCAGTCAGAGTTTCCTCCTGGTTTCTGAGCAGCTATTTGTGTTCATTCTCTGCACGGTTGTCTCCCGTTCAATATGGTGTTCATTTAAAATTCCCCATAGATTCGATAACGTCTCCTTTCCTCAGCAGATCTCCTCCTTCCCCGGCTAGGGTTGAGCCTGTGGGTTGTTGATCTCTCTTTTCTCTAGCATTTGTCTCCCTCTTTTGTGGATTGATCGTGGATTGTATCGATGATTCATTTTTGCGACACCTTTGTATCCTTTGTGATCTTTTTGTCAGCATAATCATCATATATACATATACATATATATATATACACTCGTATAATCTCATAATTGCATAATCGCATTATTATTGATTCATTGTTTGAGATTCTCATTCTCTGTTATGGAGGTACTTTATCCCCATACAAATTTGGTGTCTTCCCTCCCTCAATTGTAGAGTGTCAGCCCCTTAAACATAAAGGCTTTAACCTTTCTCCCTTCCCCACTGAGTTATCTCCTCGTGGATGATTATTATTTCAGTTTCCTCCCTAGTTGATTATCTGGATGGAATCACTCCCCCTAAGTTATATCCTCATTGGTTTGAGTCTTGATTGGTCGTTTCTTTCTAGATCTTACCTAGATAGATGTTTTGGGTCCCCTAAGAGTTTATTACCCAGTAACATGTAATATGCTTCTTAGTTTGCAGTTTGTTACTTTTTGCCCAATAACCGGCAAAAGTACCCTTGTTTTTTCCTCAGTAGAGTCCCTAGTGGATTCATTTATATGTTTCCCCAGAAGTATATCCTTGATATGTTCATCCTAATCGATGAAAGATATTTTCTTCCCCTGTCTGAGTTTATCCTTGTTATGTTCATCCTAACCGGTGACGGATACTCTCACCTTTGGTATTCTACCCAATAAAAAGGTAGTTGTAATCCCTATGTTGTTCCCCAGAGAGTTAATCCTTGATATGTTCATCCTAACCGGTGACGGATCTTCTCTTTGATGGTAGTCAATCGAGTAACTGATAGATGTAATTCCTATTTCTCCTCACAGAGTCTATCCTTGAGATGTTCATCTTAACCGGTGACGGATTTTCTCTTTGATGGTATTCTATCCAGCATTCAATAGATGTAATTCCTAGTTTTTGTTCAGGTGGTTTATCCTTGATATGTTCATCTTAACCGATGACGGATATCCTCCTTAACATTCCCAGGCAAGTTAATCCTTGATATATTTATCCTAACTGATGATGGATTTTCTTTCCTTTGATTCTATCCTTGATATGTTCACCTTAACCGGTGACGGATATTCTCATCTTTGGTCTTCTGCCCAGTAACTGGTAGTTGTAAATCCTATTTTCTGTAGTTTTCCCCAGCAAGGCTATTCTTACCCAGTAACCAGTAATGTGTATACCCTCCTGGCGGTTCCCGAGCGAGTCATCCTCGATATGTTCATCCTAACTGGTGACAGATGTACTTTCTATCAGATCTTTATTATCTCATTACCCAGTAACCGACAGTGGATAATAAATTTCTACTCCTCCTATGTTGAAGTCTATTTGTTCCCCAGTTGAGTTTAGGGTGTATTTCCTTAGTGAAATCACTTTTCCTGCATGATCCAAGTACATCAGTTTTACCCTGATCTACTCGCTTCCCTTGCAGATGTTTTGTTCCCCCGGCTGAGTCTTTCCAATTTTTATGGAATTCCTCTGAGTCCCCCGTAGTTTTTAAGTCGTAGCCTGGCCTACACATAACCCTTTTATTCCCCCTAGAGTCTCTATTTCCCCGGTGAGCTTTCCTTACATAATGCATTGCGCTCCTGCGGACTTTCGGTCGCTCTGATTTCTTTTCCTTTGTGGCAACATTTCCCCACAGAGAGTTTGCTATCATATTCATACCATATGCATCATGAGGTCTCTTAGGGATCAAAATTTGATTCTAGATGTTGTTATTTAAGCCCATTCTACTGAGTCGATACGAAGATTTTAACCTTCACCTCCTCAGTTAGAATGTCCTTAAATAGGCGCAACTGTAGGACCCCAATTTTGACCCTAAGATCCCTCATGCAATTTCATCATATGCATTAGCATTGGGATTATACCTTGGCATCCTCCTTACCCCTTGTTCATTGGTTTATTTTGGGAGAGATCACCAAGCACTATGTGATTTTATCATACTTGTATATTATCATTTTACTAACCAAAATACCAAAAATATGTCTTTGCATTTGCCTAACTCTTTTGTAGGTTGGGCATGATCATCATTGATCTATCAAGCCCATATCTAGGGTTTAAGACCCTCATAGCTAAGAGCACATCCAAGGATTGATTCAAAATATCTCAAAACATCATATATGAGTCATAATGATCTTTACACGTTATATTGATCAAGCACTTTTCAAGAATTTGAAGGTGATTTGCCTTGGAAACCTTAGTTTGACTGGGTATCTTAAGTAACTTCTCCAACAAGCTATCTCACCAATTGACCAAATTTCTCAAGGTACATTTCAAAATTCATCATCTTATGCATATATTATCTACCATGAGCCTAGAAAGTCAAGAGAATTGGAAGTTAGCAAGTTGATTGATGGTGGTTGGCCAAATGAATTCATCTGATCAAAATTGGGTCTCCCTAGACCCTATCTCCTACAATTTTCACCATATGAAAATTATTACAAGTAAAACGTTACTCTAAATGACATTCCAAACAACTTTCATGTTTAATTCTAGAGCTAATTTTGCATGGAAAGTCATTTTACATGTTGAAACATTATAGGTCGTTTTGTCTAAACTCTAATTTGAAAGTCAACTTCCCAAAACCATAACTTGCTCAATTTTATGAGATGAAATATTTCCAAGTTTCATAATCAAATTCAAGATGTCTAATTAAACTTTTATGTTTGGAATGAGAGCTAAATCAACTTTTATGAGCATGTGATATGAGGATACATTATAGGTAATTTTTTCCCTATACCATTGAACAAGTGATTTTCCTCAACTTCAAAAATTCATAACTCTCTCATTCTAAATCCAAATGACATGAAATTGGTGACCATTTTTAAGATCTTTGATAGAGGTACAGCTTTGATGAAGACACTTTTCACGTTTGGAACTCACATAAAAAGTTAAGGTGGAATATTGAGATATATGACTTAACATTTAGAAAAAAATTTAACATGTTGAAATTTCCAAACTTCCACCTCAAAATTCACCATGATCCAAGTCCCAAATGGAAAAGTGTACAAAATCAAAGTTGTCCCCCTTGATCTTAGATTTCCAAAGAATCCTATTTCATGCATTTTGGATGAGGTTTGCTAGTATTGCATATGGTCTTAACAGGTCTGCATCAAGTGGAAAAATCAAATGTCCAAAACTCCATTTCACATTGCCTTGCCATTCAAGCATCATTTGAACTTCAGTACAGTTGCAATTGGATCAAAATGGATTGCTTCATGGGCTTGTACACGCCCATGCAAGCTTGTGCATCACATTGCCAAATTTGGCAAATTTTCAAGTGTGCAATTATCAATCCCAAATGCTATAAATACAAGGCCTCTGAGCTCATTTCAAACACATTTTGCGCACCAGCTTTTCCCCCCAATTGAAACCCTCACAATTCAAAGGAAAACCTGAGAATTTTCAACTTGAAAATTGAGTTTGAATCTCACTGTTTGGATATTCAAAAACTCCAGGATCCAAAGCTTTGTTCCATTGCCAAACCACTTACGCAAGCTCCTCGAGTGTGATCAAGTCAAGTTTGAAGCAAGCAAGATCCAGTTCTGCACAACATTGAAGGTAATTTTCAGAAATCTTCTTCTCTTTGATTCTCACTCAATTCTCGTCAATTCTCTTGATCTTTGGTTGTCTGAAGTCCTACCAATGTAGGCAAGAAGATTGAGTTGCTTTGAGGTCAAATCGAAGCAACTCAGTCGACACACCTCAAAACTCAACTCCTCATATCTTTCTATATATTTGGAGTTAGTTGAAATTGAGGTCAGATTTGTGCTCTACGCCATTTTTTTCTTTCTGATCATGTCCTCCTTTTTCATTTTTTTGATGGTGCCACCTCAATTAATGAGTGATATGAAGTGGTCCACGTTTTTTCTGATTATTTGAATTTCATTTAATTTGTTTATTTTTCATTTATTCATATTAATTTTAATATTGATCCAAAAAATATGAGAGTTTTACCAAAAAAAATTAAGTAAAATCCTCTTTCATATTTTGAATTAAAATTATTTTTTGGATTATTATTAATATTTTTCATGACTTAATTGATTTTGTGAATATTTTAATAGCTTAAAAATACGTTTAAGTTTTCAAAAATTCTGAAATTTTTTCTCAAAGATCCTTTGACCTTGTTTGACCTATGATAAATCTCATGGCCATTTCTTTGATGTTTTGATGAGATTTTAGGAATTTGACAAACCATATTTAATTTAGTGCATTATTTTTAGTATTTTTTAAATTGAATAAATGTCAAATAATTATGTTAAGCCATTTTAATTGTTTTTTTAAGTTTGACTTGTGTTGTTGGGCCTTGGTCAAGGTTGATTTGACTTTATTAGGTAAAGATCATTGGATTTAGGGGATTGATGGAATGTAAATTCCATATCCCAAAATGAATTAATGATCTTAATTTGGTAGAAGTCCTCCTTTGTCCAATTTGAGTTTTGATCTATTCCCCTCCCTCTTTATCTAATTCCCCTTATTTATGCATTCATTTCATTTGGCCTATGATATCTCAAGGTCCTAAGGCTAGTTGATTGAAAAATTAACATAAGTATGGATGAGATTAGGCCACCTCTTTTGCATATTCTTTTTATGTGTGGTATGTTTCATGAGCATAATCCATTATACTATATCTCTAACATGCATTAACACCAAAATTCTATTGCCCGACCTTAAATAGTTGTGACTTCTACATAAGTCCAATTACGATTGCTTAACATAGCGCTAAACTTTTGACACAAAAAGGATAGAATTCTAGTTAGTGAGATTGTAAGTCTCCCCTCTTTCATGGTATTGTATGGAAACTTGGCCTTTTTTCCTTCCTTTGGAAGATGTCTTGGTTCAAGTATCCATTCTTGTGATAAGTGGGTTGAGTGTTCTCCAAATAATGACTTAAAAAATAAAAAAAGGCAAAAGCAATACTAACTTCTAATTCATTAACAACTAACATTTAATTTCAAGCCATTTACTTTTAATGCCCTTTAATTTTGAGCTCTATTCATTTTCCATTATTCATACCATTCTAATTGTTTATATTAAGGCCATTTTCACTTTGTCCACTTTGACCATATTGTGTGATATATCTTGCTTGTGCATATTTTGTTTGCTTGCGTGGTCTTTGACCATTAATGTACATAATAGGAACAAAAACCCTAAAAGACTATTGTGTGGACTGTTGGTTTTTTCTTGGACAATTGGACTTAGAATTTAGACAACATCCCTATGCAAAAGGACTTGGCCAATGCCAACTTTCATGTAACCAAGTGCTTGCAATTTGAAACTTCATCTAATACATCATTGAGGATCCATCTGAGTTCATCTACAACATGATCATTATGAAGCTGTTATTTTGAACCTATGACTTGTGGAATTCATCTACTACATAGGCCAATTTGAAGAAGATTATGGAGTGGCTAAAGCTTGGATGTGGATATATTTATTTGATGCCTTGCTCTTCAAGTTAATATGTTATGCATTTTTTGTTGCTTGATTCTAATATCCAAGGGAATTTGGGTTTCTATATGGCATTCTTGCCTATTGGATTGCAGCCCATTGGTCAGATCTTTTCAATTTTTAACTTTTAAATTTATGCTTAGGATTAGTATCTTCATCTCCTCCCCATCTCTTTATAGTCAAAATCTCTCCCTCCTTTTAGAAAAACTTATTTGCTTGTGCTTATCTTTTATTTAACTTAGACTCTTTGCAAATTAGAAACTTTGGCCTTATGCCGTTGCATTTTAAAACTTTTTTTCTTAAATCAAACTTGTAAATATGCTTACCTATACTTGACTTAAAATTTTCAAAATCCAAAAAGAATTAACTCATTCAAACCATTTTTAGGCCTTTGTGCCTTTTAAACCTAACTTTTGCTAAAAGCAATGCACCCACTTTGAAATTTGTATCATGAACTACGAGGTTTTGATCCCTCATTTTTATGTTGGTACGTAGGCACAAGTTCGATGGTCTTGTTAAACACAAAAATATAATTAATAAATTATCTTCTCATCCCACATTCTATTTGTTTGTAAACATCACTTTGTACAAACTACACATGCACACAAGAAAGGGCTCCCTAGGAGTACATAGGACACTTTGGGTGCTACCACCTTCCCTCTGTGTAGCCAACCCCCTTTCTTGAAGGGGGTTGGTTACACATAGGGAAGGTGTTAGAACCCAAAGTTTCCTAGGTACTCCTAGGGAGCCCTTTTTTATGTGTATACGTTTCTCTTGGAATCATTTTCATATGACAAAAATTGTAGGAGATAGGGTCTAGGGAACCCCAGTTTTGACTAGTTGACTTTCCTTGGTCAACCACCATGAACCAAATTGCTAACTTGACATTCTCTTGACTTTTGGGACTCATGGAGGATATTATATGCCTAAGATGATGTATAGTGAAGTATCCCTTGAAATATTTGATCAAATGTTGAAGAAACTTACTGAGGAAGTCACACAAGATACCCAGATGAATTAGGGCTTCCAAGGCAAACAAGCTTTAAACTCTTGGTGATTTCTTGATCAAAATGTCATGTGAAGATCATGAGGGTCCACATACGATTCCTAAAACCAATGCGGACCATTTCTTGATTGAGCTCCTTGCATTGAGGGTCTCAAACCCTATATATAAGCTTGATGGAGCATGGGTGAATACACACACTACCTACAAAAGTAACAAACTATACCTTGACATATTTTTTGTATTTTTGTTAGTAAATAATGAAAAACAAAGTATGATACAATCAAAAATGTGCTTGATGATCTTTCCCAATACAAACCCAATGAATGAGGGGTAAGGAGGATGTCAAGGTGTGATCCCAATGTTATATGATGAGATAGCATGATGGATCTTAGGGTTAAAATTAGGGTCTTACAGTTGCTCCTATTTAAGGACATTCTAACTGAGGATATGAAGGTTAAAATCTTAGTATCGACTCAGTAGAATGGACTTAAATAACAATAATAGAGACAAATTTTGGTCCCTAAGAGACCTCATGATGCATATGAAATAAATGTTAAAAGAAATCTTTGTGGGGAAAATATTGTCACAAAGGAAAAGAATCTGGAGAGATTGAAAGTCCACAGGAGCATAATGTATTCCATAAGGAAAACTCACTGGGGAGACAGAGACTCTAGGGGTAAGAAGTTATATTTAGGCCAGGCTACGACTTAAAACTACTGGGGACACGGGGGAGACTTCCATGAAAATAAATAAATGGAAGGATTCGGTTAGGGATAAACAAGAAAATCTGCAGGGGAAGCGGGTAAATCAGAACAGAACTGAAATACTTGAACCGAACAGGGACTCAACGACTTCACTGAGGAAATACACACTCAAATCTATTGGGGAAGAATGAACTTCAACACAGGAGTACTAGAAGTATATTATCCATTACCGGTCACTGGGTAAGAGGATAACATAATCTGACAGAGAGACATCCGTTACCGGTTAGGGTAAACATATCAAGGATGACTCGCTGGGGAATAGTAGGTGTATTCGTTACCGGTTACTTGGTAAGAACAACCTGCAGGGGAAAATATAAAATAGGATTTACAACTACCGGCTACAGGGCAGAAGACCAAATAGAGAATATTCGTCACTGGTTAAAGTGAACATATCAAGGATAGACTCAAGGGAAGTGTAACACCTCAAAATTTGCCCTCCTCTCTTGGGACTAGCTTAGCATATTGCATTTCATTTTGTAGGACATTATGCATTACATTTTTTTGCATATCATGTGGAAACATTGAGCAAGTCATCCTCCTAAGTCTTGCTCAGAAGATAAAGAGGTTAAAAGATTCAAGCTTTAGGGTCTCATGAATTGATCACTAATCATCTGAGGGTTTGTGCTTCAATTAGGGTTTCTTGGTTCCTCAAGGAGATTGACCATCATCTTGGTTGAAGTGGTACATCACCATCATCATGGTCTTATCATCACCAAGAAGTTCATTATTCCTGATTAGATTCCTTGGGATTAGGGTTTTGACCTCTGGTCAACCCTAATCAGTTGAATTATGCCAGTTAGGGTTTTTCAAGGAGATGAGGTCTTTAATAAGATGGGGATCATCATATGATTTTATTGAGCTTGTATAAGCTAGGGTTTCATTTTGGAGCCATTTCATCAGAAGATTGAGGCTCAAATTCATCTGTGCATGACCAAGTCATCTATCAATTGAAAAAGTCAACCAAAAGTCAACTGTTGGATTTGGAGGTGGGAAGTGGTTAGAAATACTTCATACATGTTCAAACAAGTCTCATTTGACATTTCAAACATCAACATTGAAGAAAATAAAGTCAGGACAAAACTTTCCAAAAATAGAAAGTGACTTGTAATTTGAAATTGCCAAAAATGGAAAGGTTTTCAACTCAAGATTACATCATCAAGAAAGCTTCAAATGAAATTGTGTTGAACATGAAAGTTGTAGATCTTGTTCTCCAATTTCCAAAAAGTCCAAGATCATGGATTTATCATGTATGATTGAAGAGATATGGATCAATCTTGGTCAAATGAACATTGAACTTCAAAGGAGCATAACTTTCAAACCATAAGTCCAAATGAGATGGCTCTTTTTGCAACATTCTCCTTTTAACCTCTAGTTTCCAAAATTGCCATTACATGGCATGCATTCCATTCACATAAATATTTGAAAATTCAATTCATTTTGGAGGGCAAAATTCAAGTTCAAAATTGGTGAATTATTTGAACATGGCATTACTTCCATTGGCTCCAAAATGGTTTTTTGAGAGAAAATGAATGCAAATTCGTGCACTATTCACATGCATCCCATGCATAAGAGTGAAATCCCAATTTTTGCAAAACACCTCCAAACTTAACCATTTTTCATTAGCACTTGGTTTAATTTAATTAATCATGATTAGTGAAGCATATATAACACAAATCATAACAGAATTTTCACATTTCCCAATTCTAGATCTAGAATTCTCAAAGTCTCTCAAAATTCTCTCTCATTTTTTTCTCCAAATTTCTTCACATCTCATGCATTTTTCTTGATCAATTCATCATCTAGTATCATTGTGGAGCAAGATTGAATCAAGATTCAAGTGATTTCGTGTAGTTTGAAGCATATCCAAAGCTTGAGTTCATCAATGGTGGAATCAAAATTCTGTTGAATCAAGACCAATTGGACCTCAAACATTCTTCCAAACACTTGTACAAGCTTGCTAGAGGAAGATTGAAGCATTGCAAGACCAAGAAAACGCGAAATCACCAAGCTGTTCTTCAAGAGGTCACTTTTTCGACTTCTTTAATTCATGAAATTGTTAGTATTGTCTCGTAGATCTCTTAATGGTGATGATTCTGCAATTTAAATTGAGTGATTTGGTGTAATATCCATGAAGTTACATGCAATTAAAGTTTCACTCATGATTTTTGATGTCTTCGATTCTTGCATGTTTCGTTGTTTCGTGTTAAATTAATGGTGGATTATTGTTATGTGATGAAAGACCTTCGTGTTCATGTGCTTAGTTTTAAATTCTGAGAAAAATGTTCATGATGTTCTTCATTGGTTCACTGTTCATGGCCGTGCATTTTGAAGAAGAAGATACAGGGGAATAGGCCACGGTTTCAAAACCGTTGCCATAGGCATGCGCTAGGGCTGCAACCTGATTGGTTGCATGCCATTCCCATGCAAGCGCGCCTATTCACAATTCAAATAGGCAGGCGGTTCGATTCCAGCCTTTGGAAATTTTCATGTGCTTCATCCAATTTTCCTTCCACATGTTCATATGTGCTCCACATGTAGTTTTTATTTTTTCTTTAACTTTCAAAAATCACAACAAATGGAAAATTGATCCAAAAAATGTGGGAATTTTTGAATTAGGTCACATTTTGTGTCTAGTTTTTTTTGATTATTTTTCCAGAAGTTGTGCTTGGTTGTAAAATTGTTTGGCCTAGGGAATGTTAACATGTATGCTTTTTGAACCTTGCCTTACTAATTCATTTGTGAAATGATGGTTGTTTATCCAATGCTCATGAAACTTTGTATGCTTAAACTAGACATCTAGCTGGACATTTTGGTGTTGAGTTTGCATTTTTATCAATTGCCATTGCTGAGTTATGATTTTTCTAAGTTAGGTGTGACAATTTGTGTCACACCTTGTGATGTCCAATTTGATTGATGCATTTACCATGCCAAATGATCTCCAAATGTTCTGATTTTTTGTATGGTGCTTGATATGAATGTTGTGAATGCTCATGATTTTTTGTGGAATTTTTGGATTGATTTCTGATTTGATTGAGATTTTTCATTCTGGATGATCATTTGTGAACTTTTGAAGGACATTGAACTTCATGTGATTGTGAAATGCTTGTGGTTTATCCAATGGATGTGAAATTTTGCACACTCTTTCTAGACATGTTAGAGGTTGTTTTGGCTTTGGTTTGAGGTTTTTACCAATTACCATTTCTGTTTTAGGCTTGTGCTAAGTTGAGGTATCTTTTGGTGTTCCATTTGAGCTTGTTTTGATTGCCTTGACTTGATGAATTTGATTACCATGCTTAATCATGTCCAATTGCCCTAATTTTTTGTGTGTTGATCATGTTGTATGATCTGTTTACCCATGATTTTTTGCTAAAATTAATTGAAGCATTTTTGAATTAATGTGCATTTGTTCATTTTGTTGTCTCAAAGTGGTTACAATGTGCATACCTTGCCCTATTTTGTTCATGAAATGAAATTGGTAATTGATATTGAGATGAGATCTTTTGGATGATGTTCTTAATTGATTGAAGTTGATTCATGTCAATTTTCATGTTCTGTTTTGAATTTTTTATCCCTCTTTGACCCTAGGCCTTGACCTAGTGGTTGGTTGCTTATGTTTGAGTTTTGATTTCAGGTTGAACATCCAGGTTATATAGTTCATGATGCAACCTCACTTAAGCATTTGATGCTTCCTTTTGACCACTAACATTGTGTGTTTTGTAGGGTTGCTAACTCATTTGAGTTTGACTTGTTGGCTTATGCCTTTGCTCATTGGGTTTGACTGTTGATGTTCATGTTGTCTGTTTGTCTGTACAGTTTAACTGACTTGTGTGATGTTTCAACAGGTACATAAGTTGCTTAAGTTCAATTTGAACTTGCTTTTGCTTGGTTGCTTAACCACATAGGTATAACTCTCTGACTTCATGTAGTCTGGAAAACCTGTCCTGTTACTTGGGCAGGCACCTGTCTGAAGCCCTCCTTAAGAGGCAATGCTTGTGAATGTTTATCTTTGTGCCAAGCAGGAAAAGTCCTTTGATAAGGCAATTGGCAGATAAAAGAGATGTGCAATCCATCTCCTGCTATTCAGTGTGTCATCCACTTTGCTCACACACCTTGTGTTGATGCATTGTGGATATTAACCCAAGATCTTTGTTGTGTCAGTCATATGTGGAGAAGAGTTCCAACTTTCTGAACTCCCACTTTCATTTGTCTGAAGCTCTCCCAGGCCAAGGATAAGAGCTGTGAGGTCTTACCCTCATTTCCCATTTCATCTGCTTCACCCTAACTCTCAATGTTAGGGTTAAGAGCTAACATCACCCAATTCCAGTTGGCTTGTGTTTCACAGCCTAACCTTGTATGAGCCCAATTGATTGCATATAGTGTGTGTTAATTGTGTGTATGTTTGCTTTGCCTGTTTAGGATAGCTTGCTGCCTGTGCAAGTTAGATAGAAACCTCAACCTAGGACCATTGTGGATTACATGATAACTATTTGGCTCGAGTCAGTCTCCCTTCTAGTTTGTCATTTCCCAGTCTCTAGTTAGGAGAAAGTTTCTCCCCTGTTAAGGGGAACTACGTTGCCCTGATCCTTATACCAGATGAGGTACGTAGGCAGGAGGTCGTACGAGATCTCTCCGGGCACCCTTTTTTTCTTTTTGTGTGTGTTTGCTTCACAGTTATTAGGCTCGAGTTCCAGACTCCCTATTAACTTGTCTGTTTGTTATCCCTCTTGTGTGTTAGGAGATGGATGTAAGACCAGCTATTGGCATTCCGTATCCTATTGTGGTGTGCTTGGAGTCCGACATAAGTCCAGCAATTGGGAGTTGGTTTCTAGTGTGTGTTTGTTGGTTCGGAGTCTGATGTAAGTCCAGCGATTGGCATTCAATTTCCATGTTTGCCTGTTTGTGTGTGTTTTGTTTCGGCGTGCGTTAGCCGAACTACGGTAGCTCTGATTCTCATTCCAGATGAGATACGTAGGCATAGGATGCGATATCTTAGCGAGCCCTTTCCCCTCTTCTCCCACCTGTGTTTGTTTCCAGTGTGTGTGTGTGCATTCTTTCGAGCAGTGTTTAGCAACCTTTCTTCTATTCTTTTGAGCGTGGATCCCGTCGAGTACGACAGATGCGTAGGGGTGCTAATACCTTCCCTTCGCATAACCGACTCCTAATCCCATCTCTCTTTGGTCGCGAGACCATGTCTTTTCCAGGTTTACTTGGAGCGTTTCCTTTCCCTCTTTGGGATAAATAACGCACGGTGGCGGCTCTATTTGTTTTGTTTTTGCCCGCCGGTTGTTTTTCGCGGATGCGACAGCTGGCGACTCTGCTGGGGACTAAGAAGTTGACCTCTTGCTGGTCCATCTTCCCTAAGCGAGTCTCTCCTAGCGCTCTCTAGGATAGTTTAGGTTTCTTGTGCTGCTATTTATTGCATTTATGATTATTATGTTGTGTATGTATTTGCATATATGTTTGCATGCATCATACTATCATTGTGCTGTCTTCCGTACAGGTGGTTCCTCCGATTTTGGGGGTGGGTGTTCTGAGTGGGGCTAAAACCCAGGCCCGAGTATACACCTAGGATTAGCGTGGTCTCACGTTCCTCATTTGCTTTATCAGCATATTGTTGCAACGTGACATACCACAGGCCGGACGAGGTTCATTTGAGAGTACTCTTCCTTTGTGGAGTTTCCACTTCGGTTGGGTTACCTCTTTTGAGCTGTTGACTTCGGTGACCGTTCTTTCCCGGATCTTTGGTTTAGACGATCTTAAGAGAGCTGCAACGGCACACCCGAAAGGACAAACCCGTTGAGTATCTTTGCCCGATTGTCGAGACCATTATCCGCCTTAGGATGACCTGATTAGAATTTACCTGTGAGGGGATGGGTGATTCTTGCGGATGCATGTTCTGATGGTGACTTTGATGGTGACTAATGGTTCAGTTATCGATCAGTGTTCTATTTATAAGTCGGATTTATGGACATTTATTTCTGAGACGCCGGAGTTCTGTTCGTGGTATTTATCAGTGGGGATCCGTTTATTTCAGGATTCCCTGGGCTGGTTCAGAGGGTCTGGTGGTTATCTGTTCGGAGAATCTCTGGTGATGATGGTGATGTACCTTTTAGTTCCGTTTATTTCGGAACCTCAAGTCGGATTTATGATTGTTCAGTACCGCAGATGGTTGTGATCAGTTCAGAGATCAAGGCTTCAGTGCAACAGATGTTCAGATGACTTGAAGGATGGCACAGTGCATTGCATTCATACATCAGCATCATTAACATTTTGCATTTATCTGCATCTAACACATGTTTATCCATATGTAGGGACATTCTTGATCGAGATCCTGGTTGAGAGACTTCTTTGTTCCAGACATGAGGACCGGTTTGAAAGATGACGTCGTCTACAGTTTCTTCGACCCAGAGATTGGTGTGCTAAGAGATATGATAGCATTGATTACACCTGACCATGTGGGGATGTTCCGTGAGGCATACGGTGGTATTCTGAAGTTGGTTTTGAGGCTCACAGACAGTGATAGGAGCGCCATTCATACTCTTCTCCAGTTCTATGACCCGAGCTTGAGATGTTTCGTGTTCCCGGATTACTTGTTGGGACCGTTGATGGAGGACTATGCTAGCATCCTGGGTATTCCGATGAGGGATCAAATTCCTTTCTATGCCACTAAGGGGGAGCCTGATATCGCTGAGATTTCTCGTGCTCTTTATTTGAGCCCGGAGGTGACCAAAGGGGGTTTGAAGGAGAAGGGAAAGTTACCTGGTTTTCATTTGAGTTTCTTGGAGGCTAAAGCCAAGGAGCATGCTGCTGTGGGTAATTGGAAGACTGTTTGTGCCTTGATTGCTGTGAGCATTTATGGGACCATCCTGTTTCCTAATCAGAAGAGCTTCGTGGACCTTAATCCCATCAGGTTGTTTATACAGAGGAATCCCATTCCTACTCTGGTTGGGGATGTTTATTACTCGGTCCATAATCGGAACGAGAAGCGGCGTGGGGGATTGATCCGATGTTGTGCTCAGCTGTTGTACAAGTGGTTTAGGGGGTATTTGCCTTCTAGAGGTGCCTTTGTCACTCTCGATCCTGCTGTCAAGTGGTCAGTCAGGTTGATGGGTTTGCGAGCCAAGGAAATTGCTTGGACTCACAATGGTATGGCTGGGCGAAGTTTCATTTATAGTTGTGGGAGTTTTCCCAATGTGCCTCTCATAGGAGTTCAGGGTTGCATTAATTACAACTCGGCGCTTCTTAGGAGACAAATGGGGTTTGCTATGGAGGTTCCTCCTCTCGAGTGTGAGATTCAGGAGTCTTTCTACTTCCCAGCTGAGGGTAATCTGTCACAGTTAAGACAAGTGTCCGGGGCATGGCGTAACATTCAGAGGAAGGGCAAGGTTCCTTTTGTAACACCCCGATAAAAATAAGATAATTATTTAATTTAAGTTAATATTATATTTATTAATTTAATTAAATAATTTGGAATATTATGGGATTATTATTATTATTGAAATAATAATTATTGGAAAATATATAAGTGTGAAATAAGGAAAAAGAATCCCATTTGGTAAAAAGAGTTTTACGTGAAACAGAGAAGCGATTGAGAAAGAGGAGAAAGGGCAAAGAGGCAGAGCAAGAGGAAGAAGATTGGAGAAGAGAAAAGCTTGGAGCTTAGAGATTGCCGGATTAACTCAGGTAAGGGGGGTTTATCGTCGTTTAATGGGTATTATGGGTTAGCATGTAATGGGTAGTGATAAACCGTTGAATTGACCCTAATTGGGATTTGGAATGCTGAGGAATTGTGATGAATAAGTTGTGTGAAAACTGTAATTGAATCGATAATGGTGTGTGTCGCAATTTGCTGAACGTAGAGCTTTTTACGGAATTGGAATCGGAGGTCCGGAAGTCCTCCAACGGCGGAAAATGCGGAGAATTCTGCATTCTGCTTTGTGTTAGCGCAGGAACAGCTTCTGTCTTGCGTTAACCGGTTAACCCAGGGTGTTAACCGGTTAACACTGTTATGTATTTTGAATAATTGCTGTTTTGTCTGCGTTAACCGGTTAACCCAGGGTGTTAACCGGTTAACACTGTTGGGATTGCTGAGATATTGCTGTTTGTGCTGCGTTAACCGGTTAACCCAGGGCGTTAACCGGTTAACACTGTTAAGTTTTGGGCAGGAAGCGTGTTTGTGCTGCGTTAACCGGTTAACCCAGGGCGTTAACCGGTTAACACTGTTGCAGAGTGGAAAAATTTGATTTTTAAATGTGGTGTACTTAATTGAGGGTTGCCTATATTGGTGTACGATGTAATAGGGATTATTTCCCGTTGTTTTGAGCAGTAAGGGTATTAGTAGAGTGTGCTAATACTGTGTTTAATTATTTGACATGATATGATGTGTTGATACATGTGTTGATGATGTATGATGGTATGCATAATATTGTGAATGTATATGTTATGCATGTGTTTGTGAATGGACTGTTTTATGGCTTAGAGTGTGAGCATAGGTCCATTGTGGATTATTGTGTGATGTTGCATTGCTAGGTGATTAGCATGCATATTGTGGCCTTTATGGTGGTAGCTAATTCCCATGGTGAGGAATTAGTGATGTTAGTCATTTTGGACTGTTGTTGATGTTTGCATGCTAGGTGAATTAGCGTGCATAGCATGGCCCTTGGGGTGGTAGCTAATTCCCATGGTGAGGAATTAGTGATGTGAGTCATTAGGTCTCAAATGAGTGGGACTAGTGAGCTTGGTAGCCGTACCTGGATTTGGTCGGTGAAGGTGAACTATATGTTCACGAATAGTCGGTACCGCATGCATGGAGTTTCATTGCATAATGTATGTATGGCGTATAATATGAATGGATGTATTCCAGTATTATACGTGTGTTGAATGTTGTGTGATGTGTTGATGTTGATCATGATTGAGTTGATATTGCCGTGCTGAATGTGTAATCTGATTAGGGTGATTAATGTGTTAAATTACTTAACATGACATGATATTTTATAATGCTTGTTATATCGATTGAGGAACTCACCCTTACGACTATTTTTCAGGTAACGAGCGGTGATTGAGTAGAAGCTAGTGCTTGGAGTCTAGTGTAGTCTCCTTAGTGGGTCATGCTCTGATAGATGTAACATCGGGACGGGATGCTTTAAATGTTTTATTGTTGGTTGTGAACCAGTTTACATGTATTGTGTTACATGTTTTGAATGATCGATTTGATCTCTATCCGCTGCGTATTGTGCAAATGTTTTATGTTTTGAGTTAATAAAAGAGCATGACAGTTATTATGGTGTGAAATGTTGTGTGACACCCTTGATTGCATAATTACTCTGATTTATATACGTTGTTTTAATTAAATATTTTGGGGTATTTTAGAAGGGTGTTACATTAGTGGTATCAGAGCATAGTCGGTCGAGTCGAGTCGTAATTATTCTTTTCCCCTGTACGGGATAGAGGTTGTGTAACCCTATCAGTACTTATTGTTTTAGTTTGTTGGGTTTTCAGAATAGAGATGGCTGGAAGAGGTAGAGACGATGCTGTGATTGCTGAGGCTCTGGGTATGCTAGCTGGAGTACTTGGAGGAAATCCGAATGTTGTGGGAATGGGAGCTGCTCGTCAACTGAGTGAGTTCCAGAAGAACAATTCTCCAATGTTCAAGGGAGCATACGATCCAGATGGTGCTCAGAAGTGGTTGAAGGAGATCGAGAGGATCTTCCGAGTAACTGAGTGTGCCGATAACCAGAAGGTCAGGTTCGGTACGCATATGCTGTCAGAGGAAGCAGATGATTGGTGGGTTGCTACCCGCACTGAGTTGGAAGCTGTTGGGAGTGCTGAGATCACTTGGGCGGTGTTCAGAGAGAGATTCCTGAGGAAGTATTTTCCAGAGGATGTCAGAGGAAAGAAAGAGATAGAGTTCTTGGAATTGAAGCAGGGTAACAGGTCTGTTACGGAGTATGCTGCTAAGTTCACAGAGCTGTCGAAGTATTACACTCCCTATGATGAGGCTACTGGGGAATTTTCGAAATGTGTGAAGTTTGAGAACGGGTTGCGTCCTGAGATCAAGCAGGCTATTGGGTATCAGCGGATTAGAGTGTTTTCTGATCTGGTTGACTGTTGCAGGATTTTTGAACAGGATACCAAGGCCAGAGCGGAGAGTTATCAGCAGAGGGTTGATAGGAAAGGCAAGAATCAGAATGATCGTGGGAAACCGTATGCAGCTGGCAAGGGTTTCCAGAGGCAGAGTGGGATGAAGAGGCCTAGTGGGGGAGACTCCAGTGCCCCTGCTAAGTGTTACAGATGTGGTCAGGCTGGACATCGTTTCCATGAGTGTGCTAGTGTTGAGAAGAAGTGTTTCAAGTGTGGCAAAGGTGGTCATTTGGCTGCAGAGTGCCGGTTGAAGACTGTGACTTGTTTCAACTGTGGAGAGGTGGGTCATATCAGTCCACGGTGTCCTAAGCCGAAGAAAGAGAATCAGTCGGGAGGAAAGGTCTTTGCTTTATCGGGTTCTGAGACTTTTGCAGATGATCGTTTGATCCGAGGTACGTGTTATATTAATGGCTTTCCTCTTGTAGCTATTATTGACACAGGTGCGACTCATTCCTTTATATCTTTGGATTGTGCTGTGAAACTTAAGTTAGAGATATCTGAGATGCATGGTAGTATGGTGATTGATACTCCTGCGAAGGGTTCAGTGACTACTACTTCAGTTTGTTTAAGTTGTCCTTTGAGTATTTTTGGTAGAGACTTTGGGATGGACCTCGTGTGTCTTCCACTAGTGCAGATTGATGTTATCTTGGGTATGAACTGGTTGGTGTTTAACCGAGTTTCTATCAACTGTTTTGATAAGACTGTGATCTTTCCTGAGATTGAGGAAGGAAAGGATTTGTTCTATCAGCGAGGCAGGTGAATGAGGCAGTAGCGGATGGGGCAGAGTTGTTTATGCTGTTAGCGACCTTGGAGGCTAAAGATAAACAGGTGATTTGTGATCTAGCAGTGGTGTGTGATTTTCCTGATGTGTTTCCTGAAGAAGTGAATGAATTACCGCCAGAGTGCGAAGTTGAGTTCTCGATTGATTTGGTACCTGGTACTAGGCCGATATCGATGGCTCCGTACCGTATGTCTGCTGTTGGGTTAGCTGAATTGAAGGGTCAGCCGGAAGATCTGTTGGATAAGAAATTTATTCGTCCGAGTGTGTCACCGTGGGGTGCACCAGTGTTATTGGTTAAGAAGAAAGAAGGTACTATGAGGTTGTGTGTGGACTACAGGCAACTGAATAAAGTGACGATCAAGAATCGGTATCCTTTACCGAGGATTGATGATTTGATGGATCAGTTGGTTGGTGCGAGTGTGTTCAGCAAGATGGATTTGAGATCGGGATATCATCAGATACGTGTGACAACTGAGGATATTCAGAAGACTGCTTTCAGAACGAGGTATGGACATTATGAGTATTCTGTAATGCCTTTTGGTGTGACTAATGCGCCTGGAGTATTTATGGAGTATATGAATAGGATTTTCCATCCGTACCTAGACAAGTTTGTTGTGGTGTTTATTGATGACATTTTGGTGTATTCGAAATCTGAAGAAGAGCATGCTGAGCATTTGAGAGTGGTTTTAGAAGTTCTACGAGAAAAGAAGTTATTTGTTAAACTATCCAAGTGTGAATTTTGGTTAGAGTTTCTGAAGGATTATGACTTTGGTTTGAATTACCATCTGGGTAAAGCAAATGTAGTGGCTGATGCATTGAGTCGGAAATCATTACATATGTCTATGCTAATGGTTAAGGAATTAGATTTAATTGAGCAGTTTAGAGACTCGAGTTTGGTGTGTGAGAGTACTCACAATAGTGTTAAATTGGGAATGTTGAAGTTAACGAGTGGTATTCTGGATGAGATTAGAGAGGGTCAGAAATCCGACGTGCTTTGGTTGATAAGTTGACTCTAGTGAATCAAGGTCAAGGTGGTGAATTCAGAGTTGATGAGAATGGTGTTTTGAAATTTGGTAATCGGGTGTGTATTCCGGATGTTACCGAGCTTAAGAAGAGTATTCTTGAGGAAGGACATCGTAGTGGCTTGAGTATTCATCCTGGAGCTACGAAGATGTATCATGATTTGAAAAAGTTATTTTGGTGGCCGGGAATGAAAAGAGAAATTGCGAGTTTTGTTTATTCATGTTTGACTTGTCAGAAGTCAAAGATTGAGCATCAGAAGCCGTCTGGGCTAATGCAACCGTTGGCTATTCCAGAGTGGAAGTGGGATAGTATCAGTATGGATTTTTGTTTCTGGGTTACCGAGAACAAGTAAGAATTTTGAAGCTATTTGGGTGATTGTTCACAGATTGACGAAATCGGCTCATTTCATTCCGATCAGAATGGATTATCCGTTAGAGAGATTAGCTGAGTTGTATATTGAGAAGATTGTAAGTTTGCATGGTATTCCGTCGAGTATTGTTTCGGACAGAGATCCTAGATTTACATCGAAGTTCTGGGAAGGTTTGCAGAGGGCTTTGGGAACTAAGCTGAGATTGAGTTCTGCATATCATCCGCAGACTGATGGTCAGACTGAGAGGACGATTCAGTCATTAGAAGATCTTTTGAGAGCTTGTGTTTTGGAAAAGGGAGGTGCTTGGGATTGTTATTTACCTTTGATTGAGTTTACCTACAACAATAGTTTTCATTCGAGCATTGGTATGGCACCATTTGAAGCTTTGTATGGTAGGAGATGTCGGACACCTTTATGTTGGTATGAGTCCGGTGAGAGTGCTGTGGTTGGACCGGAGATTGTTCAACAAACTACGGAAAAGATTAAGATGATTCAGGAGAAGATGAGAATTGCTCAGAGTCGTCAGAAGAGTTATCATTGCAAGAGGAGGAAGTCACTTGAGTTCCAAGAGGGAGATCATGTGTTCCTTCGTGTTACTCCGATAACTGGGGTTGGTCGAGCTTTGAAGTCGAAGAAGTTGACACCTCGATTTATTGGTCCTTATCAGATTTTGGAGAGGATAGGGGAGGTAGCCTATCGTATCGCTTTACCGCCGTCACTTGCGAATTTGCATGAGGTTTTCATGTGTCTCAGTTGAGGAAGTACATTCATGATCCGTCGCATGTAGTCCAAATAGATGATGTACAGGTTAGAGATAACCTGACTGTTGAAACATCACCTATGAGGATCGAGGATCGAGAGTTGAAGCAGTTGCGGGGTAAAGAGGTTGCCTTGGTGAAGGTAGCTTGGGGAGGACCAGCAGGTGGCAATGTGACTTGGGAACTGGAGAGTCAGATGAAGGAGTCTTATCCTGAGTTATTCGCTTGAGGTATGTTTTCGAGGACGAAAACTCTTTTAGTGGGGGAGAGTTGTAACACCCCGATAAAAATAAGATAATTATTTAATTTAAGTTAATATTATATTTATTAATTTAATTAAATAATTTGGAATATTATGGGATTATTATTATTATTGAAATAATAATTATTGGAAAATATATAAGTGTGAAATAAGGAAAAAGAATCCCATTTGGTAAAAAGAGTTTTACGTGAAACAGAGAAGCGATTGAGAAAGAGGAGAAAGGGCAAAGAGGCAGAGCAAGAGGAAGAAGATTGGAGAAGAGAAAAGCTTGGAGCTTAGAGATTGCCGGATTAACTCAGGTAAGGGGGGTTTATCGTCGTTTAATGGGTATTATGGGTTAGCATGTAATGGGTAGTGATAAACCGTTGAATTGACCCTAATTGGGATTTGGAATGCTGAGGAATTGTGATGAATAAGTTGTGTGAAAACTGTAATTGAATCGATAATGGTGTGTGTCGTAATTTGCTGAACGTAGAGCTTTTTACAGAATTGGAATCGGAGGTCCGGAAGTCCTCCAACGGCGGAAAATGCGGAGAATTCTGCATTCTGCTTTGTGTTAGCGCAGGAACAGCTTCTGTCTTGCGTTAACCGGTTAACTTAGGGTGTTAACCGGTTAACACTGTTATGTATTTTGAATAATTGCTGTTTTGTCTGTGTTAACCGGTTAACCCAGGGTGTTAACCGCTTAACACTGTTGGGATTGCTGAGATATTGCTGTTTGTGCTGCGTTAACCGGTTAACCTAGGGCGTTAACCGGTTAACACTGTTAAGTTTTGGGCAGGAAGCGTGTTTGTGCTGCGTTAACCGGTTAACCCAGGGCGTTAACCGGTTAACACTGTTGCAGAGTGGAAAAATTTGATTTTTAAATGTGGTGTACTTAATTGAGGGTTGCCTATATTGGTGTACGATGTAATAGGGATTATTTCCGTTGTTTTGAGCAGTAAGGGTATTAGTAGAGTGTGCTAATACTGTGTTTAATTATTTGACATGATATGATGTGTTGATACATGTGTTGATGATGTATGATGGTATGCATAATATTGTGAATGTATATGTTATGCATGTGTTTGTGAATGGACTGTTTTATGGCTTAGAGTGTGAGCATAGGTCCATTGTGGATTATTGTGTGATGTTGCATTGCTAGGTGATTAGCATGCATATTGTGGCCTTTATGGTGGTAGTTAATTCCCATGGTGAGG
This sequence comes from Lathyrus oleraceus, assembly GCF_024323335.1. NCBI lineage: Eukaryota > Viridiplantae > Streptophyta > Magnoliopsida > Fabales > Fabaceae > Lathyrus > Lathyrus oleraceus. Next base: position 452,138,133 of record NC_066583.1, read on the forward strand.
AATTAGTGATGTTAGTCATTTTGGACTGTTGTTGATGTTTGCATGCTAGGTGAATTAGCGTGCATAGCATGGCCCTTGGGGTGGTAGCTAATTCCCATGGTGAGGAATTAGTGATGTGAGTCACTAGGTCTCAAATGAGTGGGACTAGTGAGCTTGGTAGCCGTACCTGGATTTGGTCGGTGAAGGTGAACTATATGTTCACGAATAGTCGGTACCGCATGCATGGAGTTTCATTGCATAATGTATGTATGGCGTATAATATGAATGGATGTATTCCAGTATTATACGTGTGTTGAATGTTGTGTGATGTGTTGATGTTGATCATGATTGAGTTGATATTGCCGTGCTGAATGTGTAATCTGATTAGGGTGATTAATGTGTTAAATTACTTAACATGACATGATATTTTATAATGCTTCTTATATCGATTGAGGAACTCACCCTTACGACTATTTTTCAGGTAACGAGCGGTGATTGAGTAGAAGCTAGTGCTTGGAGTCTAGTGTAGTCTCCTTAGTGGGTCATGCTCTGATAGATGTAACATCGGGACGGGATGCTTTAAATGTTTTATTGTTGGTCGTGAACCAGTTTACATGTATTGTGTTACATGTTTTGAATGATCGATTTGATCTCTATCCGCTGCGTATTGTGCAAATGTTTTATGTTTTGAGTTAATAAAAGAGCATGACAGTTATTATGGTGTGAAATGTTGTGTGACACCCTTGATTGCATAATTACTCTGATTTATATACGTTGTTTTAATTAAATATTTTGGGGTATTTTAGAAGGGTGTTACACCTTTTGGCAAGGTTAACAGCATGTCTTTTCCTCCATTTGATTATTGGCTTAGGAAGAGGATTGAGCTTACACATCTACCATTTCCTGGAGGTGATCCTTGGTGTCCTTTGATTGAGGCGCCACGTCCTTCTGTCAGCATGGAAGAATTCCTCGAGATGAAGAAAGCCAGAGATCAGTTGCGGCAGAGAAGACTGAATTGGAGATGAGTGTTGCTAGGATTCAGATGGCTAATCAGGAGATCCGAGTGAGGATGGAAGATCAGGATAAGAAACATGCCATGGAGGTGAAGCGCTTCGAGATAGACACTGCCTATTACCGCAAGATCAGCCAAGCGTTGGAGTCGTCTACAAAAGAGCACAACATCACTAAGGAGAAGCTAGCCAGAGCCTTAAGGGATATTGAAGATGAGAAGAGGAGACAGGTCCTTATGAAGAATCAGAGAGATACCCAAGTTAGAGCCCTTATTGCTGAGTGGGAGGCAAAGTTGAAGATTAAGGAAGCAGAGAACACGAAGATCATTGCTGAGAGAGATCATTATCTTGCTGAGAGGGATCATTACTTCAGACAGATGAAGATTCACCAGAAGGAGATAGGGAGATTGCAGCAGGAGAACACTGAGCTTAGGTTCGCGGTGAAGTTTACCAAGATGGTAGATGATGCGGAGCCTTCAGTGGGGCCTTCTTCAGTGTAGACCTTTCTTATTTGTGTTGGATTACCGTCAGGCCTGTTGACGGAATTCACTTGCTTGTATTTCTTTTTGATTCTGGAGGATTGTATTTGATTTGTATTAGCTTGATGTATGACTATGGCACTTATAGTGCATTTGTGATATGCAATGGTTGTTTTCTTTCAGTGATCGATCTTCAAGCTTTATTTGCTTTCCTGTATGCACTCACACGGCACACACATGGTTGGGTGGTATTTTTGCTAAATCATATATCTCTGATCTGTATGATGAAATCAAATGATGAATGTCAGAATGTTGCTGCCGGATTATTATCTGTCTCGATGAAGCCAGGATCGAAAGACAGAATGTTTCAGTGATCGATCTTCAAGCTTTATTTGCTTTCCTGTATGCACTCACACGGCACACACATTGCATTCATGCATAATCATAATAACTTGTCTTCTATTTTGCAGGTATCAGTTCTAACGTGCTTGATTGTTTCAGGAATCATTGCTCGTGCGCGTAGAGTTGTACCCTTGCATTCAACACGTCCCCACAGATACTTCACCAGACGCAATACACCTAGACTGATGGATCTACCAAATACAGATGTTCTCGAGCTGAAGGAGAAGATGAATGAACTGATTAACATCATGCAAGGTTTTGCTGTGGGCCAGAAAGCACTGGCTGATAAAGTTGAGAAGCTCGAGCGGGCTTCAGCTGCCAACACTGGTGTCAATCTGGATGGTGTCTCTAATCATGGTCTGGGTGGTTCTAGGGACGGTGGAAAGAGGACAACTGTGGGTGTAGTGACTAATAATGCCGGTGGTTTTGGCGCTGCCACAGGTGGTGGACCCGGTCAGATGGGCAATAATATGAAGGATAGTTTGTTTCCTCCTTTCTTTGGGGCTGAGGATGATAGAGAGGAAGACAGAGAAGCAGATCAATTCTCCATGTTGAATGAGCCGTTTGGTCAATATGGTGTCCAACCACCAAATAAGGAGATCCAGTTGCTGGCAGAGAAAATCAGGGCTCTGGAAAGCCATGCTACTCCGGGGTTTGTTAACATGTCGAATATGGGGCAGGTTGAGGGGATTGTGATCCCACAGAAGTTCAAGGCGCCCGCATTTGATAAGTATAATGGGAGTTCTTGCCCGGAAACTCACCTTCAAGCTTTTGTCCGCAAGATTTCTTCTTACACGATGGATCAAAAGCTTTGGATGTACTTCTTCCAGGACAGCCTGTCCGGAGGATCCTTGGAGTGGTACACCAAGCTGAAGTCTTCTGACATCAAGAGCTGGCAGAATCTTGGCGATGCATTCTTTAAACAGTACCAGTTCAACGCTGATATGGCTCCTAGTCGTACCCAGCTGCAGGGTATGTCTCAAAAGCCTAATGAGGGGTTTAAAGAGTATGCGCAAAGGTGGAGGGAGTTGGCTGCCAGAGTTCAACCTCCATTGGTGGACAGGGAGATGTCTGACTTGTTTATGGGTACCCTTCAGGGGACATTTGCTGAAAGGATGGTTGGATGTCAGGTAACTAACTTCGCCGACATTGTGGTGGCCGGTGAAAGAATTGAAAGTTGGTTGAAGCTGGGGAAAATCCAGGGTGGTAATGCTTCATCATCTAGATCGAAGAAGCCCTTCGGAAACGGTCAGAGGAAGAAGGAGGGTGATACAAGTGCTGTGTATACCCAAAGAGGACCGAGTAGGGATCGTTACTACCAGCACACTGTTGCGGTAACCATTCCTGCTGATAATCAGCTTGCACAACAGCAACAACAACAACCACAACAACGTCAGCCGTTTCAGCAGAGACCGCAGAGGGCTGGGTATCAGGTGCGAGGGAGAATGAATGATCGTCAGTTTGATAGGCCACATGTGACCTATTCTTTCTTGTTGAAGAAGCTGAAGGATTTGGGGTTGGTACAACTGAGAACTTTGGCTCCTTTGAGACCTGATCAGAGGCCAGCCAGTTTTGATGAAAATGCTAAGTGTGAATTTCACTCGGGTGCACCTGGACACAATATAGAAAATTGCAAAGCTTTTAAGCATGTGGTCCAGGACTTAGTGGATTCTAAAGCTATCAACTTTGCTCCATCTCCAAATGTGAATGCTAATCCCATGCCCGCGCATGGTCAAATGGGGGTGAATGCAATCTCTGAGGAGAGTAGAATTGGGCTGTTGAATGTTGACCAGTTAAAGACTCCGTTGGCTGAGGTCAAACGACAATTGTTGAGGAATGGGGTCTTTCCGGGCTGTGGCGATTGCTGTGCTGCGTGCATTGTTGCTCCGAATGGGTGTATACTCTTGAGGGAGGCTGTCCAGAGGCTGATGGATGTGGGAAGCCTCAGGTTTTAGAAGGCTGATTTGGGGAAGGAAGATGTCTCCACCATAACTATCTATTTCGACCCGGTTGATTTGTCAACGCTGGCCGATGCGGCTCCAGTTACTATCACAGTACCTGGGCCAATTCCTTATGACAAAGATGATGCCGTGCCGTGGCATTATGGTGGGGAGGTGTATTGTAATGGAGAGAAGCTGGAGGACCAAGCTGCAAGTGAGACCACCGTTTCAAAGGTGGATAATGCCGGACCCAGTGGTTTCACTCGTAGTGGGAGGTTGTTTGCTCCGGACGCTTTGAGGGGTGGAGAAGGAGAAAAAGAAAAGAAAGAAAAGGCCGAGGCTTTAGCCAGGGCAAGAGGAAAACAAGTAGTGAACGAAGGTACTCCTGTGGTGACACCGGCGCCTGGTAGGTCGGAGAAAGAACTTGATGATGAAGCGGAAGAATTCCTTAGAATCATCAAGAAGTCAGAGTACAAGCTTGTTGACCATCTGCAGCAGACCCCGTCTAAGATCTCAATCTTGTCGTTGTTGTTGAGCTCCGAGGGGCACAGGGAGGCTTTATTGAAAATTCTAAAGAGAGCTTATGTTCCCCAAGAGATCACAATCAATCAGTTGGAGACGGTAGTGTCGAATGTCAATGCCAGTCATGGGCTGGGTTTCACTGACCTTGATCTGACTGTGGATGGGAGCAATCATAATCGGGCTTTACACATTGCTATGGAGTGTAAAGGGGCCGTGCTCTCGCATGTGTTGGTTGATACCGGCTCCTCCTTAAATGTGTTGCCAAAGAAAGCCCTGGCAAAGCTGGACTGTGAAGGTTTGATCCTGACGCCCATTGACTTGATAGTAAGGGCTTTTGATGGGTCGAAACGGGCTGTGTTTGGAGAAGTAGAGCTTCCGGTGAAGATCGGACCCGAGGTGTTTAAGTCAGTATTCTATGTCATGGATATTCAGCCGGCATACAGTTGCCTATTGGGTCGCCCATGGATTCATGCTGCAGGGGCAGTGACTTCGACTTTGCACCAGAAACTGAAGTATATCTGGGACGGGCAGGTCGTCACCGTTTGTGGGGAGGAGGACATTTTCGTCAGCCACTTGTCATCGTTCAAATACGTGGAAATGGACGGTGAAATATGGGAAACGCCTAGTCAAGCATTCGAAACCGTCAAGGTGGAGAATGCTCTTTTTGCAAAAGAAGAGGAGAAACCGTCCATTTCTTCGTATAAGCAGGCCGCTGAGGTGGTGAAGAATGGAAAAGCTCCAGGTTGGGGGAAGATGATGGACATCTCCGCCAAGAAAGACTGTTTTGGAGTGGGTTATCAGCCGGGCCGAGGCTCGTCAGGACAAGGTAGAGGACGTCGTCCGTCCTTCACATTCACCAGTGCTGGCATGCTGGATCCTAATCACATCTGTATGGTGGGTGAAGAAGTCGATAGTGACTGCAAGATCGATCAATGGATAAAGCCGTGCGCGCCAGGGATGGAAGTCCAGAACTGGAAGGCTGAAAAGATCATCACTGTCACTCTACTTGAAGAGTAATATTTTTCTGTTTTCAATTTTATTTGCATGAAAGCCATACGTTTTGCCCGAAACGTAATGGTTCATTGTAAGGGCCACCTCATGTTTCATTTTGCAAAATTTGCATCATAAATAAAAGGATGTTTTTCAATTAAAAGCGGTGTTCCCTGTTTTTCATTTATTTTTGCAATTTAAAAACAAAAATAAAAATGGCAATGTTTTCATTTTCCTTTTTTGTCTCGCTCCGGTTCTAAAGTAATGCATGAATCAACATTCATGCAGATGCGATTTCTCGCCGGATCTCATTGATAACAATCATGTTACACCCTCATATGACTTCGACAATCCGATCTATCATGCCGAAGAAGAAGGCGAAGATGATTGTGAACTGCCGGAGGAATTAGCCAGGTTGTTGAAACAAGAGGAGAAGGTGATTCAGTCGCACGAAGAGCAAGTTGAGATAGTGAATCTGGGTACCGACGAGGTCAGAAAGGAAGTGAAAATCGGGGCCGCTTTGGAGGAAAGTGTTAAGAGCAGAATGGTAGCGTTGTTGAAAGAGTATGTCGACATCTTTGCCTGGTCTTATCAAGATATGCCAGGGTTGGATACCGATATCGTTGTGCACAAGCTATCATTGAGAGCAGATTGTCCTCCAGTGAAGCAGAAATTGCGCAGAACTCGACCCGAGATGGCAATGAAAATTAAAGAGGAAGTGCAGAAGCAGTGGGATGCTGGTTTCCTTGCTGTTACTAATTATCCACCTTGGGTTGCAAACATTGTGCCGGTCCCGAAGAAGGATGGGAAGGTGAGAATGTGTGTGGACTACCGGGATCTGAACAGAGCTAGCCCGAAGGATGATTTCCCACTACCTCATATTGATGTGTTGGTAGATAATACAGCTCAATTCTCGGTGTTTTCCTTCATGGATGGTTTTTCTGGCTATAATCAAATCAAAATGTCGCCAGATGATATGGAGAAAACAACGTTCATCACACCATGGGGCACTTTTTGTTATAAGGTGATGCCATTTGGTCTCAAGAACGCCGATGCTACTTATCAGAGAGCCATGGTGACTTTGTTTCATGATATGATTCATCATGAAATCGAATGCTATGTTGATGACATGATAGCAAAGTCCCAAACAAAAGAGGGGCATTTGGTAGATCTAGCCAAGTTGTTTGACCGACTGAGACAGTTCAGACTGAGGTTGAATCCGAATAAGTGCACTTTCGGAGTGCGGTCCGGTAAATTGCTGGGGTTCATTGTAAATGAAAAAGGAATCGAGGTCGATCCTGCTAAAGTAAAAGCAATACAGGAAATGCCTGAACCGAGAACGGAGAAGGAGGTTCGTGGTTTCTTAGGTAGATTGAACTACATTTCACGGTTCATATCTCATCTAACAGCCACGTGTGAACCTATATTCAAGTTGTTGAGAAAAAATTAAACAGTCAGGTGGAATAATGATTGCCAAGCGGCATTTGAAAAAATAAAAGAGTATTTGCAGGAGCCTCCGATTCTGATGCCTCCTGTGGAGGGACGACCGTTAATTTTATACTTGACGGTCCTCGAGGGGTCTGAGGGGTGTGTATTGGGGCAGCATGACGAGTCTGGTCGAAAAGAGCATGCCATATACTACCTTAGCAAAAAGTTTACCGACTATGAAACAAGATATTCACTGCTCGAGAAAACTTGTTGTGCTTTGGCCTGGGCTGCTCGCCGACTGAGGCAGTATATGCTGGTTCATACCACTTTATTGATTTCCAAGATGGATCCAATCAAGTATATATTTGAGAAGCCAGCATTGACCGGACGGGTTGCGAGGTGGCAACTGATTTTGACCGAATACGATATTCAGTATACCTCTCAGAAAGCAATCAAGGGGAGTGTATTGTCTGATTACCTCGCTCAGCAACCTATTGAGGATTATCAACCGATGAAGTTTGAATTCCCTGATGAGGACATCATGTTTCTCAAATCGAAAGATTGCGAGGAACCGATCCCGGAGGAGGGGTCTGACCCTGAATCCGAATGGATTCTGATGTTTGATGGGGCCGTTAACGTGAATGGTAGCGGTGTTGGTGATGTTTTGGTTACGCCGAAAGGATCCCATATTCCTTTTGCTGCCCAGCTAACATTTGAGTGCACCAACAACGTGGCTAAATACGAAGCTTGTATCCTGGGGATTGAAGAGGCGATTGATTTGAGGATCAAGAACCTTGTTATATATGGAGATTCAGCTTTGGTTGTAAATCAGGTTAACGGAAAATGGTATACGCATCAGTCTCATTTAGTTCCATATCGGGATTATACGAGGAGATTGTTGACGTTTTTCACCAAGGTGAAGATGCATCATGTGCCTAGAGAAGAGAATCCTTTAGCAGATGCTTTGGCTACTCTGGCTGCCTTGATTAAGGTGCAGTGGTGGAATCGGTTTCCCAGTGTTGAGGTAGGGCGTCTGGATAGACCGGCTTATGTGTTTGCTGTTGACACAACGCCTGATGATGAGAAGCCGTGGTATTTCGATATCAAGCGATATCTGGAAACCCAAGAGTATCCTGAGGGAGCATCCAAGAAGGACCGAAAGACTCTGCGGAGGTTGGCCATGGTGTTCTACTTGAATAAGGATGGGGTTTTGTACAAACGGAATTTCGATTGGGTCTTGCTCAGATGTGTTGATGATAAAGAAGCAAGCCAGTTGATGAAAGAGGTTCATGAGGGGTCGTTTGGTACCCATGCCAGTGGGAATGCGATGGTGAAGAAGCTGTTGAGGGCAGGTTATTATTGGATGACAATGGAGGCCCAATGTTTCATTTCGTGCGGAAGTGTCATAAATGCCTGATTTATGCTGACAAGGTGCACGTGCCTCCAAATCCGTTGAGTTTAATGTCGTCTCCGTGGCCGTTCGCTATGTGGGGCATTGATATGATTGGGAAGATTGAGCCTACGGCTTCAAAAGGGCACCGGTTCATATTGGTGGCTATTGACTACTTCACCAAGTGGGTGGAAGCAACCTCTTATACGAACGTGACAAAGCAGGTCGTTGCCAGATTTCTCAAGAGAGACATCATTTGCAGATATGGGGTTCCCGAGAGAATCATTACTGATAATGGTTCTAATTTGAACAACAAGATGATGGCAGAACTGTGCCGGGAATTCAAGATCGAGCATCACAATTCTTCTCCTTATCGTCCGAAGATAAATGGGGCGGTCGAGACAGCCAATAAGAATATTAAGAAGATTGTGCAGAAAATGGTTGTGACCTATAAGGACTGGCATGAGATGTTGCCGTTTGCATTGCATGGGTATCGAACTTCGGGGCGTACATCTACTGGGGCAACACCTTTCTCACTTATATATGGAATGGAAGTTGTGCTACCAGTTGAGGTTCAAATTCCCTCTTTGAGAGTCCTGATGGACGTGAAGTTGCAAGAGGCGGAATGGGTAAGGACCCGGTATGAAGAGTTGAGCCTGATTGAGGAAAAGAGGCTGGCGGCCATCTGTCATGGGCAGTTATACCAGCAGCGGATGAAGCGTGCTTTTGACCGAAAGGTACGACCTCGGGTGTATCACGTAGGTGATATGGTGCGGAAAAGGATCCTTCCTCCTCAAAACGATCGTAGGGGCAAGTGGACACTTAATTATGAAGGTCCATTCGTGGTCAAGAAGGTTTTCTCTGGCGGAGCCTTGTTGCTAACGACCATGGATGGCAAAGATTTTCCATCCCCTGTGAATGCGGACGCAGTTAAAAAATACTTCGTATAAGAGACCCGGTGGACGAAAAGAATAAAATAGTCCAGGCAAAAATGGGCATCCCGGCGAACCGAAAAAAATGATGATGAAAAGGGTCGGGCAAAAATTAGGGATAAAAAGAAAACTGTACGCCCGGCAAGTCGAAAACCTGAAAAGGCGACTTGGGCAAAAAAGGGTATCCCGGTGGATTGAAAACCCGAAAGGGCGGTCCAAGCAAAAGAGGGATTGAAACGAACAACTGCGTCTGGCATGATCGTTTGTACTTCGGATATGACATGGATAATACCCGGTAGGGATCAATCGGAAGCGTCTTGTTCAGAAGGCAGAAAGCACGGAGAGTCTGAGGACATATGGGGTGTAATCGAGTTGGAACTCGATGAGATCATGGTTTCACATTGCCATTAGGATAGATTTTTCCTTTTGTGCGCAATTACCTCTTTTCAGGAATTGCTTCCTTTGTATTGCTCAGTTTGAGCCACACTTTTTCAATCAATAAAATGCATATTCAGTCAAATAAGTTTTGTTTTTTGTTTTCATTACCGCTTTGATTGCAAAAACATCCAATTGTTTGTGATAAAGAATCTTGCATTTTTAGACATACAGGTCCCTTCCAATGCATGTTTATAAGATTGAAAACTTGAAATCTTATTCGGAAGGTTGAGTGACTCAAGTGTTGAAATCTTGACGCACCTGGGGCAAGTTTTTATCTAATGATCTTCTTTGCAGGTACTGTTAGATATTTTCACTCACTTGCAGGTTGTGATGTGGAAGCTTTTGACGAAAGATCCCCGCAGAGTCCAATCAGGGACGAATGAATTGAAGAATGGTGAAAAGACGACGGAAAGACGTACGACGATCCTTGAGAATTAATCAAGAAGACTCTTCAAAGTCTAAGATTGGAAAGTCTGTATGAATCTAAGGAGTTCGCTCTCCGGGGAGTACAGAGGAGTCGGGAATACAAGGTGATGAATCAGAAAAGTCCAGACGAGTCTGGGAGTTCTCAAAATTGGAAAGCTGACAGTGGATTTAGATGGTGAATACCAAGGTTCGACGAGTCGACGGGTGTTCAGTACCAGATTTTCCTGGTTTCCCCAAGCAGAGTGGGATTGTTACCTCCTCAGCAGATTCAAGGTTTGTGTCTTCCCTAGCAGGGTCGGGATGGTTATCTCCCCCAGCGGGTTTGAGATCGGTGTTTCCTCAGCAGCCTGGCCTGGAGGTTGCTATTTCCCAGTGGAGGTATCTGTCGGTGGTGGTTTCTCCTAGCAGGGTCGGGATGGTTATCTCCCCATCAAGTCAGAGATTGTTGGTTTCCCCACAGAGTGCGTTGGTGGTTCTTTCCCCAGCGAAGTCCCCAAGCGGATCGGGTGCAGAGGAGGTTGTTCCTAGTAAGGGTGGCCTATTTCCCAGCAGCAGTGTTACTCCCCAGCAGGGTGGAGATCGGAGTGTTGGCGAGTTCCTCAGCAGAGTGCCTTGAGCTCCCCAGAAGAGTCCCTTGAGGGGGATACCTTTTATGCATTCATCATGTAGATAAGCATAGCATATTGCATAATAAATCGCGTAGCATTTCCATGATTATGGAGCATTACGCTGAAAAGAGTCATGCATCATCATTGCAAGCATAAGCTAGTCTCAAGTCGTGGTTACCGTTTGAGATTTGGTTTTGCCAGTGGGTGAAGATGCTACTCAAGCCGTGGTTACCGTTTGAGGAGTGGTTTTGCTAGTTGGAAAATCAGTAGCATTGCAAGTATCAGTTACTCGAGCCGTGGTTACCGCTTGAGATTTGGTTTCGCCGGATGGTGAAGATGTTACTCTGAGGAGTTTAGCATCGTGGTGTTGGGTCAACAGTATTCCCCAGTAGTGCGATACTGGAGGAAATTTCTGTCGTGCGAGATAGAAATTTGGAGATGTTACTCAAAGGAGTTTAATGTTTGAAAAGAAGTGTTAAATGTTTGCACAAAAGTTTTGGCTTGGGTTAGAGTGGAGGGAAGAAGAAGAATGGTTAAAGTCCTAAGCATACAAGAGATAAGGGATAAGAAACAAGACCACAAATGGAGTTCCTCTCTTGAGATCATATTGATGATCCAAGTAGCTCCCATCCTTTGGAATATTCAAGCATAATAATAGTAAGCTCAAGCAATCAACACAATCAAACAAGCTCTTGGAAAGTTCCTCAATGTCTCTTAGATCTCTCTCTCTTAGAAGCTCATGGCAATGGTTCCTCACTTAGGCTCAATGTTGGAATCCCTAGCACAAGAACACACACATTAAAAAGTTCTATCAAACAAATCAAGAATGAACAAGAAGGAGTTTAGAAATTGGTCCTTTCAAAGTCCACTTCAACATTTATAGCATTCTAAAGACCCAATGCCTAGTTGCTCTTTTACTTTTATAGCACTCTAAAGGCCCAATGCCTAGTTTCTCTTTGACTCCAAATTTTCATAGGGAAAGTCCTAAAGTCTAAGTCCATTTGTCCATTTCTTTGCATTTGGTCCACCACAAACAAAACAAAACACAAACACAATGATATATACACAATTATGTGCTCAAGTGAGCAAAAGGCAAATTGCATTAACATAAACATGTGCTCAAATGAGCAAAGGAAAAAGCAAATGAATAATATGTGCAAGAATAGTAAATTGCATAAAAGTAAAGAGCAAAAAGTAAATGTTAATAGTTAATGGTTAGTGTTAGTAGTTAGTGTGCCATAAGGCAAATTCAGCGTTATGTTTAGCAATCGTAATTGGACTTATGTAGAAGTCACAACTATCTGAGGCCGGTCAATAATAATGTAGGCAACAACACAAGTTAGAGGTCTTGATTTGTGAATCAAACTCCAACAACTTGCCATGCCAAAAAAGAAGGTGAGAAATGATCTTGTATTGGTTTAAGTCCTTTGCATGATTTAGAAAGCAATCTATCCTTAATGCAAAGCCATTCACTTGATCATTTGATCAAGATGAATTAGATTTGAATCAAGGAAGATTAAACCTCCCTAATCAATGCTAACTATCAACCTTTAATTCATTGATCAAAAAGAAAAGAAGAAGAAGAAGAAGATGAACAATTAGAAATGAAGAAATAAAGTGCATTAAATGAAATGGAATGTACCAATCAACAAATGTTGACCAAAGATAGGGAAGATCAAGGTCAAACAATAGAAAACAGAAGCAAGATGAAGATTGGAAGTCAAGAAATAAACAAAATATTTTTGGCATTTTTAATATTTAAAAATATACTTGAATTAAAATATTAAAGGAAGGTCAAACTTCAAACTCACTTCAAATCAACTTTGAAAAGTCCAAGTGAATTATCCCAAGTTCAACAAGGTCAAACAAAGTTTGACAAAAAATTTCAGCATTTTTAAAAGTCATAAACTATTTTTAATCAATTAAAAATGCATAAAAATAACCTAATTGAATTAAAATCTCAAATAAATCTCAAATCAATTATCAAATTGATGAGAATATTTTTCATAGATCTATCATCATTCAAAGAGGTTGAAAAATATTTTTGTATTTTTTGAATATCAAAAACTTTTTAAACTGATTTAAAAATAACCAGAAAAGAGAAAATTATTAAAAAATAGCAAATGACAAAATAAAATAAAAATTAAAAATCATTTTTAGAAACTAAAAATTAAAAGAGAAATAATGCAATTGGTCCCATAATTTTTGGACCAATAATACAAGAGATATGAATTTTAGAAAATGAGATGGAATTAAAAAATGAAATAGAAAATAAAATCAGAATTAAAATAAATGGAAAAGCGTGAGCCCTTGGATCTGAGCTCATTAATTGAGTTGGCAGATTCAAGCATCCACAAGCGCGCGTCCAACGTGTTCCAAGGTCAATGCAACCACACGCGGTATTAAAAAAAGTCATAAGTTTGGACAGATGAGATTAGATCTGGAAATAAACATGGACGGCCACGATTGGATCTGGAGACCAGACGATGGCCAGCGCCACCACCTTCTCCGGCTAGCTCCGGTGGAGATCAAAAATTACAACAATGGTGCCTCTATGAAGAGGACTTCAGACAACACAAAATCAAGGCAAATGGAGCAATATATGAAGAGATTCGAAGCAAAATGCAGTTGAGGAAAACCTTTGGATTTTGAAGAATTGAGTCACTCTCTTTTGTTCCTTTTGCAAACAGAAGCTTCAATGGATCAAGGTGAAGAGGCTTAGGAACTATGGATCTTAAAAATTAATCAATGCAATTGAATTTCAGATCTGAAAATTTAGAGAAAAATGAGATTTGTTCCTTTGGTAGGGGTGAGGATTCAATTCAGCGGGGATTTAGGCGCCATTAGGTTGAAGAATTGTGAAGCTATGGCATGGTATTTATAAATGGAGAGAGCTATAAGCAATGCTGAATGTGTGACTTCAAATTTGCATGAATGGAGAGGGCCTCCATGCATGGGCCTGTACAGGCACATGGAGGGCCCAATTCCACATGGCTTGGCAAGCTAAGATCATAATTGAATGAATTGGACGTGCAAAATAGATGTAATCAGCTCATGCATGGCAATTGAATCAAGTTTTCAAAAATGCACCTAATTCTTCATGTCTTCGAAAATGATGCTTCCAAACTCCAAATGCAACCTCATGAGTAATGATTAGAAAGCTTGTTTCATAAGGAACAAATGCTATGTTGATCAAAACTCCAATTGGGCCTTGGAAATTAATGAAATTTGAGCTTGAAGTGTAGGGTTCAAAACATGCATATGTGAAGGTTTCCAAATTTGGCCAATGTTCAAGCCCCTCTGTCTCAATGATAAATGCTCCAAATGATAAAATCTTCAACATGTAAGTTGTAGATATTTTCAAGACAATCAATTTGTACTTAATGTCTTGGAATGGATGATGACCTTCTAAGCTTCAAATAAAATTTTGATGAACATGAAAGTTGTTCATATTGTCCTTACGAACATTTGTTCTCTTGGGGTCATCTCCATTTTACCAACACATAAAACGTTAGGTCTCAGTGTATTTCAAAATAGTCACATGAATTGACTGATCAACTTCTCAAGTCCACAACTCATATCTTGATGGATGGATGATTGGAAAAACTCAAATAAGTTCAAATATTCATTAAATTATAATTTAAAGAACTTCCCTTGATTGCATTTGACCATGGGTTGAGGTTGCTTCAAGAGCAAGGCACAGTTGATGAACAGATGAATTAGGCTTTCCTTGGGAAACAAGCCTCAAACCCCTTGATTTTATTTGATCAAAATGATGAATTGAGGTACTTGGGAAGCATACTTGATGAATGAGAGCTTTGGGAACCATTACCATGCTTGCTTTCATCTTCTTTTGACCATATCATTGCACAAAGGATCTCATAGAAGCTTTGGATCTTGTGACTGCTCAAGCTACAAACAAAAGATGTTAGTGACATATTTTTGTGCTTTTGGTTAGTAAATAAAATTAGAAAATCAATGATATACAATTCAAGCATGCTTGGTGATCTCAAACTACTCATAAGGGATCCCACCCTAAGGCAAAGGGAACCAAGATGCTTATGATCCTTGAGGCAATGCAAATGCAATGTTATGATGCCATGAGGGATCTTAGGGTCAAAATTAGGGTCTTACAAAAGGGTTTCTTAATAAAAGTTGTAGATATTTAGAACCTATTCAATTTGGTCATAAATTTGACCTCATTTAGATTTGGCATGAAGGAGTTGTGCATTTTAGAAGTTGGGGAAAATCACTTGTTCAATGGTATTGGCTCAAAATGACCTATAATGTTTCCTCTTGGAACATGCATTTTCAAGTTGAATTTGAACTTCCTCCAAACATAAAGGTTGAATTAGACATCTTGAATTTGATCATGGAATTTGAATTTCTTTCATATAGTAAAAATTGAGCAAGTTATGGTCTTGGGAAGTTAACCTCCAAACTAGGGTTCAGATAAAATGACCTATAATCTTTCACCATAAAAAATGATCTTCCAAGAAAAACTAGCTCTTGACTTAAACATTAAAGGTGTTTGGAATGTCAGTTTGAGTAACTCTGCTCTTGGAATAATTTTCATATGACTAAAATTGTAGGAGATAGGGTCTAGGGAACTCCAATTTTGACCAGTTGACTTTCCTTGGTCAACCACCATGAACCAACTTGCTAACTTGACATTCTCTTGACTTTTGGGACTCGTGGAGGCTCACATATGCATAAGATTATGTAGAGTGAAGTATCTCTTGAAGTATTTGATCAAATGTTGAAGAAACTTGTTGAGGAAGTCACACAAGATACCTAGATGAATTAGGTCTTCCAAGGCAAACAAGCTTAAAACTCTTGTTGATTGCTTGATCAAAATGTCATGTTAAGATCATGGGGATCCACATATGATGCCTAAAACCAATGTGAACCATTTCTTGATTGAACTCTTTGCACTAAGGGTCTCAAACCCTATATATAAGCTTGATAGCGCATGGGTAAACACACACACTACCTACAAAAGTAACAAACAATACATTGACATATTTTTGGTATTTTGGTTAGTAAATAATAAAAAACAAAGTATGATACAATCAAATATGTGCTTGGTGATCTTTCCCAATGCAAACCCAATGAATGAGGGGTAAGGAGGATGCCAAGGTGTGATCCCAATGCTAATGCATATGATGAGATAGCATGAGGAATCTCAGGGTCAAAATTTGGGTATTATAGGTATTAGAAGGAAACTTTATGTAGTTGCAAAAATAATCAAGTTTAAGGATTCCCACCTGTTTAGGCACTTGCAGAAGCTCCAGGTCGAGGATTTCTTTTTTTTGTATAGGATGGTGGTGGTATTATTTATAAGGGAATTAACATTTGAGTAGACAATTTGCCTTTCGGAAGTAATGTGGGCAGATCAAGCTGCAGTTAGGGCAGGGTATTGGGATTTCTTCCTGGAACAAAGTTAGAAAGTGTGTAATACCAACAGATGATTTATTGCTTTACGCAATAGCAGTTTTGGTATTGTAGAGGAGGAAGTTGATCATTGAAAGGTATAAAGTCATGAATGAGATCATTAGGGAATACAATAGCATGTCAGGACAACTTGATGTTTTGAAATTTCTAGATGATGCACATAACTTAGTGATCACCCTTCATGATAAAATAGCAGCATGACTCTAATAACTCCCTAACATGTCCATCACAACTAACAACATCTTCATCTTCAACATAAGCACTTCCAACCTGCAGAAATAGACAATTCAAAATAACATAACACGTGACCAAAAAAATGCAGCATGAAAATGACACTTTCCTGTCTAAAGGAGAAGCAATCTCTAGTGTTCTACTTCTAATGGATTCTTCGAAAAATTGGGAACAAGCAACTCACAGTATACAAAGAAGTAAACCATAACAAAATTGGGAAATAAACAAGGAATTGAGACAAATTCAACAACCTTCAAAAGCTTTAACCGATTTTCCATAACTCATACATCACTAACCAAGTTCAGCTTCACTCGGCAACGGACTTTTCGACCTGCAACAAAACTCAACATGTTGAACCTTCAATCACCCACAAATATTTCAAGATCAGTAGCAGAAAAAGAAAGAAAAAGAATCGCAAAAATAGGAATAACATATCAATCCAAAGCAATTAACACTAACATAACTCAATAACCAAATCAGAGTTCAGTATCACCATTCAATAACTAACTTTAATCAAGTTCATCTAGAAAATTAACCAAGAATGATAGTGATGGTTTCAGCTTAACATCTAACATTGTAACTAACATTAGCAGACCAGTAGGGTTCACGAACATGACCCTTAGCAGAATCACTAATGGATACCAAACAATACAAACAACACCTTGCAGTTTTGACATCTTAGCAACAAGTCCATACACAGGAGGATAAACATAAGCTTAACTTCGCATTCAAAAAAAATTCTATCCCATAAAATAGCATCACATAAAAAAGGGCTCGTGACTAATTTTGATTTCAGCAAATAGCATTTTTCCAAACTAATTTTTCAGATAACAAACTCCTAACAGAATTTCAGTTTGAAGTTGCTTTCAAATTCATTCCTAAATTACCTTGTTTTCTGCAAACCAAACCGGATTTTTTTAGATGATCTAACCTACATTATTGCACTATAATTTCTTTTCTATTCTTTGTTTCAGATGTGAAAAATTTGATCATCTATTTATTGTAAACCAAGTCACCTTTGTGTTTCGAAAACAAAAACCGAACAAATGATGATAAAATATTTCACCTTCGATATGGGCACTGATCATGTAATGTTGTGTGGAAGACATTATGTTAAAATATTAAATATGTAGATAGTTTGAATGGAATTGGAATTGAATGCATTGCTAAGTTGTTCATCTGCACAACATAAATAGCTTGGTCATTGGTAAGTTGGTCGTTGCATTGATAACTTGGTCATTGTCTGTACAGACTTGACCAAGCATGCAGTAGAAGGAACACAACATGCAAAGAAAAGATTGAAAAGAATACACATGCGCCAGGGAATCAAAGAATCTCAGAGCTCTGTGCCCTAATATTCCAACCTAGGTGCCATTCTCTAGGCGCCATAAAGTAACTGAGGCGCCAAAGGGTTGGGTGCCTCTTCACAAAACTACACTTAGGCGCCACTAGGAAGGGCGCCCCTTCCAATTGCCCTACACTAAGGCACCGAGAGGAAGGGCGCCTCTTCCTTGCATGTGAGAAATCACATGTAGGCGCCAAGAGGAATGGCTCTTCTTCCCTTGCATGTGCTTTCTTCAGATGCGCCAAGAAGATTCCTCACATGCTAGCTTTCTCTTCCATTCTGAATTTTGTCATTCTCTTGTCTCCTCTTGCCTTTCCATGCAACCAATCACACTCTTCTTAGGTTCCAAACCTACTCACTCCTTCATCTATAAATAGTCTCTCATATAAACAACATCAAATCATCTTCATCAATACTCAAGTATTTTCTTCTACCACACTTCTTTCATCTACCCAACTCAAGCTTTGCAAATTCAACTCATGTCTTTGTTGACTATGGGCGATGAACACAGAGGCACAATCGAGAATATCTCGGCATTTGTATGTTATCTCTCTCTTTTAATTTCTATTTTTGGATTACTACTAATAGATATCTTTTTTGTGTTATACTTTTGTTATGTCTCTCTTTTGAGTTTCTATTTTTGGATTACTTCTAATAGATATATTTTTTGTGTTATACCTTTGTTGTCTCTCTCTTCTTAGTTTCTATTTTTGGATTACTTCCAATAGATATCTTCTTTGTGTTATACCTTTGTAATCTCTACCTTTTTAGTTTCTATTTTTGCATTACTTCTAATACATATCTTCTTTGTGTTATACCTTTGTAATCTCTCTCTTTTTAGTTTCTATTTTTGGATTACTACTTATAGATATCTTTTTTGTGTTATACTTTTGTTATGTCTCTCTTTTGAGTTTCTATTTTTGGATTACTTCTAATAGATATCTTTTTTGTGTTGTACCTTTGTTGTCTCTCTCTTTTTAGTTTCTATTTTTGGATTACTTCTAATAGATATCTTCTTTGTGTTATACCTTTGTAATCTCTCTCTTTTTAGTTTCTATTTTTGGATTACTTCTAATAGATATCTTCTTTATGTTATACCTTTGTAATCTCTCTCTTTTTAGTTTCTATTTTTGGATTAATTCTAATAGATATCTTTTTTGTGTTATACCTTTGTTATCTCTCTCTTTTTAGTTTCTATTTTTGGAATACTTCTTATAGATGTGTGTTTGTTGAGTATGTATTTCTTCTTCTAATTGTATTTTCTTACTTTTTTGTTATTAGGATCCGAAGCGGTTTAGATGTTGCGTACATGAATATATACCCCACGATCCTTTAATAGAACCATATATTAGAGGATGTGGATTTAGAAATCTACTAAACATTGTTTCGTACTCGGTGGACTACAAGTTCATTCTGGCTTTGTTGGAGAAGTGGAGACCCGAGACCCACACATTTCAACTTCCGATTGGTGAGTGTACCGTCACACATGAGGACATGTACATGTTATTGGGTCTCCGTATAGACGGAAAGGAAGTGAATGGGTGAGTTAACCAAGACAACAATATATGCAATGAATTATTGGATGCCCCTTTATTAGACAATGAAATTGAGGAAGACACATCCGGTCAAGCAAGGGGGCAAGGTATAAATTTAAAATACCTAAAACAATATTATGTCAGTATAGTATTGTCCGACGATTCAACCGAGTATGAGAAAATAATAAAAGCTTGGTGTTATATTATGATTTTATTTGGTAACTTTTTGTTTCCAGAAAGTACAGGTAATTCTGTGAATATATCGTATTTACCTTTATTACGCAACATTAATAAGGTAAACACTTATAGTTGGGGTTCAGTTGTGTTGGCCCATCTATTTAGTGCAATGTGTAGAACTACAAAAAAGAATACATGTACTTTTTTTTCATGAGCTTATTTGCTTCAAGCTTGGGGTGGTCTAGAATACCGTCGCTCACCCCGATAAATGAACGCCATTCGTGTTCCCGTTTGCAACCAAGTAAGTCTAACACTTTACCATTCACCATTTAGTTAATTATATTTATTATTATAATTAACAGTAAATAATATCTTAGGTGGTCAGTAAGGGGAATGAACTATAATAGGTGTCCGAAACACGCTATTGTAGTCTATCGAAATCTATTGGACCACATTGGACATGACGATGTAATAATCCTACCGAACTATATTTTCATTTAAAAATACTTCTCAAATTATTTTCCATCTAACCATTTGGTATTGTTTTACAGTTTGTTTGGAGGCCATATCTGCGTCTGAATCATGAGGTGAACCATGACGATGTTGTAGTTTGGACAGCGAAGACACCGATTATGCGATTCACTACGGTGGAAATGCACCAAAGTGACCGGGTCAAACTGCAGTTTGGAATGCTACAACAGATTCCAGAATCTCCCACGTGTTTGGGGAATTGACATCAAAAAAGGGTCGATGCACAGTGGGGTTATTCTGACTGGAGAGACTTTCCAAAAGACATGTGTCGTCAATGGAGGAATCGACGATAACACATCTTGAACAAACCAGTCATCCAAGGTGCAAGATCCACTGAATAATATATGGCAAGGTTTAGGTCTGTAACAACTCAACAATTTGTATCTGAGCCGCGATATTTGATGGATCCACACCAACTTGTTTCGTCATCGTATGCCCCACATCAATTCACCACCCAACACCAATGTGTACCCACCCAAACCCAACAACCAACCACACAATATCAATCGACCATATACACACAACAAACAAACACCCAACATCGCAACCCGTTCATGGCAACCACCCAACAATCAACCATCCAACGTCGCACCCCGTTCATACCACCAACCCAAACACAAAACCAAGAATCAAACCTCGCATCCACAACCGTCTACAGTCCAGATAATTCATATGGGTCACTTCATCGTAGCCCCCCATCAATAAACACCCAACCACTGTTTAACTATAATACGCCCCAGGAACCATTGCTTCGTTTTCAAAACGACTAAATGGCCCAATTTGGGCAACTATACCGTCGCAAGTTCACCCAACCCCAACGTCCTAACTACGATGACATGGACACCGAACTCCATTACGGAAGCGTCGTTGGCCAGAACCCCTCAGGATATTGGGAGCAAATGAAGACACATCTATCAAATACCGCTGGAACTTCTGCCGGACCTTCCAACCAGCCATCGCTCGATCAGGTCAGCAACCAAAGACCACAAACACCTCAAGAAAATCATGGGAGACCTCGGAGACAAACTAACTCACCTGGATGTGGAATCGGGGGACGTTATAATCGGGCGGGTCATTAGTTTTTTGTCTGTCCAATGTAAGTAATTATTACATATTTAATGAATTTTATTTTTCATTATTATTTCTTATATATTAAATAATAAATATTAAAAAATTTAAAAGTTTTAAAAATTAAATAACTAAAAAAAATTTAAAAAAATAAAAAAATAATAGGGGGGATGTATGCGCCAGATGAATTGGCGCATACACCCACCATGCAAAAGTCACTGAGGCGCCAAAGGCATTGGCGCCACAAGCATTGACGTCTCCTCATGAGGCCCAATGCATGTGCGCCAATGCTAGTGGCGCCTCCTCTTAGTGGTATGTGGGTGCGCTAATTCATATGACGCATTCTCTACCAAACTTGATTATTTTGATTTATTTTTTTAAAAAAATGGTTATTTTTGATTTTTTTTTTGAAAAAATTGGTTATTTTGAAAAAAAATATCGTGTTATGGAGTATATTAATTTTAAGTGAATCAAATACACATTAAGAATGCTTAACTCAAAAGTTAATTAGGTGAACTGACCCTAACTATTGACTCAAAAAATATTCAACATGTTTGTTGAATATTCGACCAATATTTGTCAAGAATTTGCAAGTGTAGAATACTAACCAAATTTACTATATTTAAATATAGATTTCGGTTATTTACTTTCTTCAATTAAATTTTTTTTTTTTTACTTTTTTAAAATAAATAAAAATAATGACTTGAACAGTGGAGCTCACAACAGAATATACATAGAGGGTAGTTGCAGTAGGTTTGAATAAGTAGTAGTTGGTTTATCAAACAATCTACTTCTCTTCTCTCTCACTCTTTTGCACATTACAAATATTAGACCAAGTTTGAGGTAGCTAGAAACTTAGAAATTATTTTGAAAAGATCATAGAAACAAACATGAAGTTTGATTTCGCAATTGTTATTATAGCAGTTAGTATGTTAGGAATTGGTCTTGAAAGATGTGATTGCAAAATGGTGCAGTTCATTTTTGGAGATTCTCTGTCTGATGTTGGAAACAACATCTACCTTTCCAAAAGCCTTGCTCAGGCAAGTTTGCCTTGGTATGGTATTGATATGGGAAATGGTCTTCCTAATGGCAGATTCTCTAATGGTCGTACAGTTGCCGATATTATAGGTACATCTTCAATCAAAGACACAACAACAACATATGTGTCTGTATCATATCGGAGACTCATACATATTAGACACCAGATACATATTTATTATTAGGTATATTGTTATGTTATATGGAGTATCTTCGCACTAATATTATTTACTTGTTTAGGTGACAACATGGGACTTCCAAGGCCTCCAGCATTTCTGGACCCATCATTAACCGAAGATGTTATATTAGAAAATGGAGTGAACTATGCTTCTGGAGGTGGTGGCATATTGAATGAAACTGGAAGTTTTTTTGTAAGATTGTACAATATTTAATTAATTTTTATGCTTTATAGTAACCATAGAAAGTCACTAAAATCATTCGTCTTGCAGATTCAAAGATTTTCTCTCTACAAACAAATTGAGCTGTTTGAGGGGACACAAGAACTAATTAGAAGCAAAATTGGAAAAGTGGAGGCAGAGAAGTTTTTTCAGGAAGCACGCTATGTTGTTGCGTTAGGTAGCAATGACTTCATCAATAATTACTTGATGCCTCTTTATAGTGATTCATGGACTTACAATGATGAAACCTTCATGGATTACTTAGTTGGAACACTACAAGACCAACTTAAGGTTCATATTTAACTAATCCAATCCAATCCAATCATTTCAATCATCTTATTTCTGACTTTCCATTCTTGCAATTAGAGAAAAAAAATACATAATCATAGAATAAAATCAAAAGATTCAGTGCACCTCAAAATATGATAATATTAAGAGTTTTACATCTATTAATATATAGTCTGAATATATATTTATAAGTGAGCTTTGAGTTAGGTCTTATCATAATTAAAAGATAGTATCCGACTATGATCTGCAGACAATTTAGATCCTTCAATTTGAGGAGTTAAAAGTCTTTTACATTTTGCTTTTGTAATAATTAGGTATTGCATGGGCTAGGAGCAAGACAACTGATGGTGTTTGGGCTTGGCCCAATGGGCTGCATTCCTCTTCAAAGAGTGCTTAGTACATCTGGGAATTGTCAAGAAAAAACAAACAAGCTAGCTCTTAATTTTAACAAAGCTTCAAGCAAGGTTGTAAATGATTTGGGAAAGCAACTTCCAAATTCAAGCTACAGATTTGGAGATGCATATGATGTCGTTAATAATGTGATTAGCAACCCAAGCAAGTATGGTAAGTAAATTTCTTCACTAAAGTTTTTAATAATAAAAATGGTAAATGTATTTTTCTAGTAGAAACTAAATATCATTTGCATGCAACTTTAAACTCTCGAGTCAGAAAGGAACATTGAACAACAAAACTCTAATGATAAATATATTTTGATTTTTAGGGTTTGAAAACGCAGACTCGCCATGTTGCTCATTTGGGAGGATTCGTCCAGCTTTAACATGTATACCAGCGTCAAAACTATGCAAAGACAGAAGCAAATATGTTTTTTGGGATGAATATCATCCATCAGACAAGGCTAACGAAATGATTGCCACTGAACTCATCAAGAAATTTGGGTTTAAACGTGTTGATCAAACACAATCATCTTCACCATCACCTGAACTTGCTCCATCTCCTACTTCAGATGATTAATTGATTAATTATACTATGTTGTAATTGTTTTTGTTATTCAATTTGTATTGTAATAGAAGTAAGTATCTATGTGTTTCTTGAAAAGTTATACTGATTTTTTGTTATGGTCTAAGATTGTCACGATAATCATGTCATTCTCATATATTGTTTTGGAAAATCACAAGGATGGCAACATAAGTGAAACAGTACAAGCTTATACGTACCGGAATTCATCCTAAATTTGATGAAATTTTTTTGTTTTATTCGGTAAACATCTCAAATTTGATGAATTTTTTTTTATTTGATTGAGTATGAGCTTAGTTTTGAGATTTTTTTTTAAATAACCATGTTTTAAAAAAAAAATCAAACTAACCAATTTTAAAAAATATTAAAGTAATTATGTTTCAATAAAAAAAAATTGTTCCCAGGAAGATGCGTCATTGCCTGTGGCACGTGCATTCATATTTTGGCCTAAGGCGCCATAGGCTATATCACATGCTCATGTGTCGTGCGAGGGTTTGTGGCATGCATGCATCCTTTAGGAACATGCGCCATAGTTAGTGACTATTATATTGTTTTGTTTTTTTTTTTAAATTATTCTAACACTAAATAATATTAAATAAAATACTTAATAAAAAATAAGTTATAATATTATTTCGTCAAATAGAATTACACGATGGTTGGATAGAAATTTAATAACATGCTCGACCGTAACGCCCACCGATCCCACACCCTGACGCATTCGCTTGCCTTTGAGATCTCCCATGATTTCCCTGAGGTATTTTGGGTCTCCTAATATTCACTTGAGCCAAAGGTGGGTTAGTGGTGTGATATTTAGATGTACAACATAACTGCTTTCATAAGAGCAACCTATTTTATGTTGTGGTCACTGTTTGAGATCAGACGTTCAAAATGGAGTTCAATTTTATAATCGGGACAGTTGTTCAGTGAGACTTCTATGAACTTTATTAAGGAGGAAGTTGCCCAAGCTAACACACATGTTGATGGCTTCTAAATTGTGATTTTAGCCATTTCTTTGATTCACACAAAAATAACAATTATAATTTCGATTTTTTGTAGGCTTGTGATTGTAAGGAATGAATATTTAGTATAAAAATAGATTACTTTTGACGAAAATGATTTTCAGGAAGAATTGACGCAAAACACGTGAAATGAATAGAAGTTGATGGAAAAGATAGAGATGGGGCACCACACCCTTTCTATTGCTAGCAAGGATGATAAGCCAAATGTAGATCCCCACAAGAAACTTGATTTCTTGATAAGATCGATATTTGGTCCAATCCAGAACCAAAGGAGCAATGCTCATAAAATTCACTCAAAGTGATATTTTTTTAAATAAAATTCATTTGTCCTTTTATTCATGAATGGTGCCTCCCTTATATAGGTGTAGGTCACGTGAAAGTAAATTATAATTTTAAAGGAAACTCATTAAATTCAACCAATAACTCTAACAATAATGTCTAGGCCGAATTATTACAAAACTGTTACAAAAAGATTGCAAAATGAATGGTAATGAGTGTTTGGTCTGCTACAATAAGTGTGGGCGGATCAAGTAATGCTTGAATGGTTACAAATTTATTTCCTCACTTTTAGTGCTGAATAATAGCACTTCATTACTCTTAATGATTGACAGCACCACTTAAATACCTTCCTTTTATAACCAGGTCCACTTTCTCTCTCCTTTTGAATACTCATGATCACTTTTGCACTCCTCTTACTTCAGTACCTTATTAGCACGAACTTTAATCAAATAAACACCACTTAAAGCTTTGGGTGCTTTAAAATGGATTAAACACACCAAAAGTTCTAACTTAGTGTTTTTGGGCCAAAATTGGTCGCTTACACTTTTATTACATAATGATTAAAATAAAACTATTAAAAATAGGTAGCATGCCCCATTTTCACGCCATTGTAGTGTTCTTGGATGATAAACATAAGCTTGGGCTCCTTTCCTTCAACTAGGTCCTCGTCCTCCATTGAATTAATCATGAATTTCACTAACTCCCTATTGACCTTCCTAGCATGTGCCCTTGTCATATGACCTCCTAAGCTTTGAATTTAATCACTTATGTCTTGTTGGCTTATGTCACCATCATTCCCCCTCTCTCTTGAATAGAATTCAACCTCGAATTGAAATCTACATCACCTACATCAAAAGGAGACAAGTCAACAACATTAAAGCTAGCACTAACACCATACTCACATGGAAGTTCAATTTTGTTGGCATTGTTATTGATCCTTGAAAGCACTTGAAAAGGTCCATCTCCCATAGGTTGAAGCTTGGACTTCCTTTGTGATGGAAACCTTTCCTTTCTCATATGTACCCAAACCCAATCTTCGGGATCAAAAACAACTTTCTTTCGCCCTTTGTTTGCACTTTTTGCATAACAATCATTTTTCTTTTCAATTTGCATTTTAACTTGCTCATGAAATTTTCTCACAAATCCAGCCTTAGCTTGGCCATCTTTATGCTTCATAAGAGATGTGTTAGGTAATGATAATAAATAAAGAGGTGTTAAAAGATTAAAACCATACACAACATCAAAAGGTGAATGTTGTCTAGTGCTATGAACAACCCTATTGTAAGAAAATTCTATTCTTCCCACATTTTAAAATTATTTTTAAGAACAACCTTAAGAAGAGTAGAAAGAGTTATATTCACTACCTCAGTTTGTCCATCTAATTAGGAATGAGAAGTAGTGGAAAATAGAAATTTTGTTCCGACCTTACCCCATAAATTCCTCCAAAAATGGCTTAGGAACTTTGAGTCCCTATCCGAAACAATGCTCCTTGGAAGCCCATGAAGGCGTAGCACTTCTTCAAAGAAAAGATCAGCAACATGACAAGCATCATCCACCTTTTTGCATGGAATGAAATGTGCCATCTTTAAAAACATGTCCACAACCACAAAAATAGAATCTTTTCCATTCTTTGTTCTAGGCAGCCCCAAAACAAAGTCCATGGAAATGTCAATCCAGGGAAATTTAGGAATAGGAAAAGGAGTATAAAGACCATGAGGCATGACTGGCGTACCTCGAAAAAAATGCGATCCCTCGCGATGGACGCGGAAAAATGTTAGTTCGAACAGAGTCGCCACCGAACTTTATTCATTTCAATGAAGGAATAGGAAAATATCGATAAAACCTTTAAAAGACAGAATACTGTTCATTGCAACCATATTCGGGTTCGGGAGTGTATTAGCACCCCTCACGTCCGTTGTACTCAACGGGAACCTTTTAGTTCAATTTTGCGATTTGAGTGTTAGCTGAATGTTGTTTGTTTTCTTCGAGTAATTAGAGTTGATAATAGATATGGATGAAGACCTTAGAAGGGAGAAAAGGGAGGTTTTTTATTAGTGTGCTCGCTAAGATACATCAATCTTCTGCCTACATATCCTTATGGTGCAATAAGGAAATCAGAGCATTCGTAGTTCGGGCCTACGAGTAATTGGCGTGTTTTGTTTTGTGAACGCCTATGTAGGTCGGTATTCTAAAGGCTAAACGTTGTCTTGTCTACTCTCGGTGGAGGCTCTAGCACTAGTTTGTTGTGCGCATTAGAAAGGATTAACAATGTTCTTTTTGAAAGAGTTTTGGTCACACGAGGGTGACAAGTTGAATTAATGTGTTGGATGTTTTCTTTGATTGGTTTCGATCGCACAAGGGCAAGAAAAGAGATATGTTTGATGTGTTGAGATATTTTTGATTGGATGACGATTACTCGGATAGTCGAGTAAGACAACTCGTATCATAATAATCGAGAAAGGGAATAGAAGACTCTAGTCCGATTTCTTTTTCATCCTTAATTGTGAAAGGATTTTAATGATGATTAAGGTGTTTTGACTGGATGACGATTACTCGAATAGTCGAGTAAGACAACTCGTATCCTAATAGTCGAGAAAGGGAATAAAAGACTCTAGACCACTTTCTTTTTTCATCTGAGTGATTATGAAAATAGGTTTGTATGGTTGATGTTTTTAGAATGACGATAAATGCTCGAATGGCTGAGTAAGACAACTCATATCTAAGCATTTGAGAAAAGGAATCAAAGACTCGAGACCATCTCCCTTTTCGTATAGTTTATTATGAAAATGTTTTGATTAAGTTATGTGTTTGCAGAAAAATGACAATTGTTTGACTAACCGAGTAAGAAAACTCGTATTCAATCAATTGAGGAGAGAAGTTGAAAACTCAAAGTCATTTCCCTTTTCATTTAGCTTATTATGATAGTGTTTTGATTTAATCGGGGTTTGGAAGTTTGTAGAGGAATGACAATTATTTGACTAACCAAGTAAGAGAACTTGTATTCAAATAATCGAGGAGAAAAATTGAAGACTCAAAGTCATCTCCTTTTTTTCATTCCATTGTTATGAGAATGGATTGATTTAATTGTGTTTAGATGGATAGAAGTGACGACCATTTGACTAACCGAAGAAGAGAACTCATATTCAAATAATCGAGGAGAGGTTTTAAATTTGTGTGAATAGATTTGGATTTTATTTAGTGAATCGATGATCTACTCGATTATTCAATAACCGAATAGGTCTCATTGTAAGAAAGCCCAAGAGTAAGCTATGTGAGGTTGATGGTGATGCTAAAAGCGATCGACTTACAAGGGTATTTGAAAATGGACTCAACTTTGAATTGGGAATTGTATGATGTTAGTGATTTAATAGGGTTTCAAATTGATGATGAATCGAATGAAATTGAATTTCTTTGAAATGAAATAGTTTTGATCTTGAAATAACGTGAAATTGTGATAACAAAATGAATTGACTAAAATTCAGTTAATATATCTAATTAAGGTAATTAAAAGTAATTATCCAAATCATTAGATTAAATATTAACATAATCCAATGATTAAGTTAATTAAAATTAATTAACGAAATTATCTAATTTAATTAGAATCTTAATTAATTAATTTAAATGGGTGACAATATTGAACACAAAATAATCGAATTTGAATCGGCTATCATGTGCTCATAAACCGGTTTGTGCGTGATGACAACATGATTAATGTCATACGCAAGATCATAACGCGGTGAAAAAATGTTCTATTGATTTATTGAAGTTTAGCGGCATATCGACATGAAATTGCTGAATCCGTGGATAAAGAATCCAATTCAAAAGTGGAATGAAATTTAGATAGCAACAAACCAAACATTATTTACAAACATTTACAAGTTACCTAAATCAGTAACACAGCAAAATAATTGGGCCGAAACCTATATATGCACCAGAATATTCAACAAGCAATTAATATAATTACAATTTCTCAACCCATTAACAATATTAACAAAACATTATGATTAACACTAAATCACCTGCTACTTAGTTAGAACAAATAAAGTACCCATTAACATATAATACTAAAAATAAAAAATAAAAATAAAATAATAATAATAATAATAAATCAAAAGTTTGAAAAATAAAATGAGCTTGACTTTGTTATCTCAGAACAAATAGCAACCTATTATGTATAAACCTAATACATCATCAGAGATCAAATGATAAGGAACAAAGTAGTAAATGAAAACTTTAAAGCATATCGAAATTATATGTCGGAACAATAATCAACATGGTCAATAAAATCGAATGTTACTGTTGCAGACTTAGGATGTCGATTTTGTTGAACTCATACCAACTGAAACCCGATCCAAATTGACCCAACCAAAAATTCCAAGGACTACTTTATTGAGATCGATTACGTTGTTACTAGATATTTTGAATGCGCCAAGATTAGATCTAAAACACGGTGAAGAGGTTGTTTCCTGCGAGATTTAAGGGTGTGTAGAGAGAGACAATTGCGTTGTTGTTATCGGTTCGCGGCGAAGGGTGACAAACGTGTTATTGTGTCGCGGCGGTGGTTTAACGGCGACTGAAACTGAAGGAGTGGTTGTTTGGTGGATCCGCGGCTTTGTGGAAGAGAGATGAACGGAGTTTGATTGTTGTTGTCACATCTGTGAGTTGCACGGTGGAAGAAGAAGAAGATGAACGAAGTTAACAATTTGTGGTGAGGAAGAAGGGGAACGGTGGTGCGGTGTCGGAATTGAGTAGATCGGTGGACGGAAAATTATTGGTGTTTCTCGCAGATGAAGAAGTTTTAACGGAGGTTGTGAGTTTTCGGCAGTGGTGTTCATCGGCTTTAGATCACGGCGGTTGGAGAAGGGTTTTTTGCCAGCGACGTGTGTTGTGTGGTTGTTTGAGTCCGCCGGCGTGTGGGTTTTTGTGGTGGAGGTGAATGATGAAGATGGGTTGTGGACGGAGCGAGATGTTAAGAGGCGGAGGTGGAGCAGCGAAGGTCAGAGATTAGTGTGGTGTGTGTCGCCGGAAGGAGAAACTGAAATTGAGGAAGATGCGGAGGGTTTTGTGGCGGTGGCGATTGTGGCTGTGACGGCGCAAGGTGGTGTGGAGAAGAAGAGGAAAAAAGCTCAGCCAATTTTTTGTTTTTTCTTCTGTTTTTTATTGGTGAGTGAGAGGGTTATTATGAGAAAGAAGGAGTATTACTCTCTTTTCTTCTTTTCCTTCAGAGTGAGCGTATGAGTGAGGAGATAGCTAGGCAGGTCATGAATCATGTGAGAGAGAGAGTGTTTTCTTTTTAAATTCTTTTTTTGAGTGTCGTGAGAGAAGAGAGAGTGAATGTGAAGTTTGTGAGTGAGGTGAGTGTTTATTGCGTGAGGTGAGAGAGAGGGAGGTCCGAAAATTCCTCCTTTTCCTTGGATTCTCTTTTTCCCTCAGTGTGATCCATCTTTGTCCTCTAGTGGGGTGAATACCATTTTCACCCTCCAATCCAATCATGCCACGTGTCCAGTTGGGATAAGGAGAAAAATTCTATTATGACTCGCTAGCTGTCAATGTGTAATTGTGTAGATGATCAAACGTAAATGCTTCATTATCTTCACTTTTTTTAAATTTTGGAAATTATAAAGTGTTAGTAATTATTTTGAAAATAGAATCAATTCATAAAAATAAATTCAAACTAATTATTTAATTAATTCTAATTTATTCAAATGATATCTTGATTAGAACAATAAAAATAATGGGATCCAAAATGAATGAAAATTGGGCGGAAATTTACTCAAAAAATTAAATCGGACGCACTAAAATGACCAGCACAAAATATACTTATTGAAAAAATACAGCGTTTCCTTAATTTTTTAAATAAATTTTCACCGGTTAAAAGGGTCAGACGGTTCAAAATGCAGCCGAAACAGCCGCTGGAAAATATAATGAGCACACTAGGTTGAACTACGTGAACCATAGATGAATAATACTGGCGTCTGCAATTTTAATTTTAAAACTTTTTACCCGCTGATTTTGCACATTCTTGAGAAACAATTTAACCGATTTGTCTGTATTCTCAATAAACTTATTCCGATTGATATTTTAGGTATTATTTATGATGAAATGCATGTCATGCTGTGCATATGATGCAAATTAAAAATGAAATCAATTTTACAAAAATTTAAATATGCCCAGACAAAATTGGGGTATGACAATAACTTTTGATTTGGTCTTTTTACAAACAATGCATTTTTCACAAAAAATTTACACATCAATCTTCATATGAGGCATATACAAATGTTCTTTCAAAAATTCTAGACTTTTAGAAACTCCAAAGTGCTTCATTAACCCTCCCTTATGCATCTCATTCACTACTAATTCTCTAATGGAACTTTTGGGCACACATAGTGTCTTTTCTTTAAATAAATAGCCATTATGCCTAAAAAAATCCATTGAGTGCAACATACTCACAAGCTAAATATTTTGGAGAAAAATCAAGATCACTCTCGTACAACTCTTTAATATGCTCAAGACCAAAAACCTTTGTTTCAAGAGTAGAAAGTAAAACATACCTCATTGAAAGTGCACCCGCAACCACATTAGCCTTACCTTTCTTGTTCTTAATCATATATGGAAAAATTTCAAGAAATTTCAACCCATTTTGCATGTCTCTTGTTCAACTTACCTTTCCTTTTTAAATGTTTTAAAGATTCATGATCACTATGACTGACAAATTCTTTTGGCAATAGGTAATGTTACCAAGTTTGCAATGCCCTAACTAAGGCATACAATTCCTTATCATAAGTAGAGTAATTTAGGGCAACCCCTTTTAATTTCTCACTAAAATAAGCAATTGGATTAACTTCTTGCATCAAAACAACCTCAATTCCAACATTGGATGCATCACACTCAATTTCAAAAGATTTATAAAAATTTGGCAATGCGAGAATTGGTGCTTGAGTTAGTTTCTCTTTAAAGGCAGCAAAAGCATGCTCTTATTTTTCATCCTATTTAAAACCAACTTCTTTTTTAACGTTTCATTAAGAGGTGCAGTCAATGTACTAAAATCCTTTACAAACCTCATATAGAAGCTAGCTAAGCCATGAAAGCTTCTTACCTCACTTACATTTTTGGACGTTGGCCATTCTTGAATTGCTTTCACCTTGGTTTCATCAACATGGACTTCTTTAGAGCTTACAATGAAACCTAAGCAAATCCCATGATCGGTGCAAAAGACACATTTTTCCAAATTTGCATATAAATTTTTATGTCTTAACACTTGTAAAACAGCCCTTAAGTGAATGTAATATTCCTCTAAATCTTGGCTATATATTAAGATATCATCAAAATACACAACAACAAATTTACCCAAAAAATCCCTCAAAACATGGTTCATTAATCTCATGAAAGTGCTAGGTGCATTAGTTAGTCCAAATGGCATAACCAACCACTCATATAAACCATATTTTGTTTTGAAAATTGATTTCCATTTGTCCCCCTCCCTTCTAATTTGATGGTACCCACTTTTCAAATCAATTTTAGAGAATAAGCATGCACCAAACAATTGATCAAGCAAGTCATCTAACCCAGGAATGAGATGCCTATACCTAATGGTAATGTTATTAACCGCCCTACAATCGGTGCATATTCTCCAACTACCATCTTTTTTTGGAACTAAAATTATCGAAACAACACATGGACTTAGACTTTCTCTTACCAATCCTTTACTTACCAAATCAACCACTTGTCTTTGTATTTCTTGAGTTTGTTATTTGTTGTGGGTTGCTTCGGTAAGCTGGCCTATTAGGCAAGGATGCTCTCGGATTGAGATTAATGTGATGCTCAATTCCTCTTAATTGTGGTAAACCACTTGGCACCTCCTTTGGAAACATGTCTTCAAATTCCTGCAAAAGAGTTTAAACACAACTAGGAAAAAAATTGTGTTAAGAGTGTTAGCTAACAACGCCACCTCTTTGTAAAATAGAAAATATAAGGGTTGTTGTGAAACAATTGCATTTTTAACCTCTCCTTTTTTTTGCAATCAAACGCTTCTTCTTTTCATCATTCTTTCTTTTGTCACTCTTTTCTTTTCCTTTTTCATTCTTTTCTTTTTCTTTTCTTTCTTGCTATTTTTTTCCTCTCACTTTCTTTTGATCTTCTCTCACCTCACTAGGACTCAATGGCACAAGAATAATATTTTGTCCATGATGAATAAAAGAGTATTTGTTGGAATACCCTTCATGACTAGTGTTTTTATTAAATTGACAAGGCCTCCCTAACAACAAATGACTAGCCTCCATAGGTACTACATCACATAACACCATATCCTCATACTTCCCAATTCTAAGACAAACCTCAACTTGTTTATTAACAACCATTTCAACACTTTCATTAAGCCATTGAAGCTTATATGGATTAGGGTGAAGTTTTGTCTCTAAATTAAGCTTTGAAACTAACCGAGTACTAGCAACATTAGTATAACTCTCACCATCAATAACTAAAGAACATACCTTTCCTTGAACTAGACATCATATGTGGAAAAGGTTTTCTCTTTGAGTGGTATCTTCCTCTTTGACTAAGTTCCCTAACATTCTCCTCACCATAAGTAACTCTCCACTAGTTATTTCTTCTTCTTCTTCCCAATCACACTCTTCAACATTCTTATCATCTTCCTCTTCAACAACTACTTCGTTTTCCTCCATAAGCATAATTATCTTAGTTGGACATTGAGATGCAATATGCCCTTGGCCTTGTCACTTGAAACATGTGGTTTTTTTGTTAGTTGAAACACTTTGAGAAGGTGTCATAGCTTTACCTTTGGTTTCAACTGTGGTCTCCTTATATGATGAAGATGAAGCACCCTCCTTCTTTAGATTGTCTTTCCAAATTGAAGAATTGAAAGTGGTGGAACTTCTCCTTGTTTGGCTCTTTCTTTTGAGTTGTTTCTCTACTTTTATTTCTTGGTGCACTAAGTCCTATATCTCCAAATAATGTTGCAGCTCCACAGTGTCACTTATGTCACAATTTAGGCCATGAAGAAAACTAGTCATGATTGCTTCATTATCTTCCAATTTAGGCCATGAAGAAAACTAGCCATGATTGCTTCATTATCTTCCAATTTAGGCCATGAAGAAAACTAGCCATGATTGCTCCATCTCCTTGTAGTATTTATCAACACTTTTAGAGCCTTGAGTGGGTCTTTATAATTTATTGTGTAAATACCAATTTTAATAAGATGGCACAAATCTCCTCCTCATGATTCTTTTCATCTCTTCCCAAGTTTCAATGGTTGGTTCATCATATCTTCGCTATTCTTTGACAAGTTGATCCCATCACACCAAGGCATAACCTATGAATTCAATGACAGCAACCTGCACTTTTTGTGCATTAATATAATTGTGACAAGAAAAAAGTTGTTCAATTTTAGTTTCCCACTTTAAGTAAGCCTCCAGATCATTTTTTCCCTTTAAAGAGTGGCACTTTAATTTTTATGCACTCAATATGTTCTCCCTAGGCATCTCCTCACGCCTTCTCCTCCTTCTTTCCCTCTCATCACCACTAGCTACTAAATTTTATACTCGATCAATCCTCTCATGTATCCCCTCTAATTCTTCTCTCAACATTCTTTGCATTCTTGTTGTAAGAGCCTCCAACAACAACCTATTGGGGATTCCTTCCTCATCATTTGACATGATTATCACACAATAAAGAAAAAATTGTCCTCACATGTTTACACTCAAATTTGGCTTTTTTGTAATGAACACTCTTGCCCTTTTCCACTCAATACTCTTTTCAGTTCTTTAAAGAAACCAAATTCAATCACGCAAGAAAAACAATTTTCAAATGGTAAAACACACAAATCTTGAAATTGAAAGGAAAAGAAGAAAACAAAGACACAAAGTAGAGGAAAAAAAACGTGAGAATAATCAAAACTAGAGTGCGGTAGCAAATAATTCTTGAATAATCACAAGTTTCACAACCAGAATACATATATAATTTTTTTGGATATTTTTTAATAATTATTTTAAAACTTCAAAACAGAAACTAAGAAGAAATACAATTGGGATTTGCAATGAACAATGGTCCTATTCGAACCTTGCTCTGATTACCACTTGATGGCTACTAAATTGTGATTTTGTCCATTTCTTTGATTCACACGAAAATAAGAATTATAATTTCGAATTTTTGTAGGCTTGTGATTGTAATGAATGAATATTTAGTATGAAAATTGATTACTTTTAACGAAAATGATTTTCGGGTAGAATTGACGCAAAACACGTGAAATGAAAAGAAGTTAATCGAAAAGATAGAGATGGGGAGCCACACCCTTTCTATTGCTAGCAAGGATGATAAGCCAAGTGTAGATCGCCATAAGAAACTTGGTTTCTTGATAAGATCGATATTTGGTCCAATCCAGAACCAAGGGAGCAATGCTCACAAAATTCACTCAAACTGATATTTTTTTAAATAAAATTCATCTGCCCTTTTATTCATGAATGGTGCCTCCCTTATATAGGTGTAGGTCACGTGAAAGTAAATTATAATTTCAAAGGAAACTCATTAAATTCAGCCAATAACTCTAACATTAATGTCTAGGCCGAATTATTACAAAACTGTTACAAAAAGATTGCAAAATGAATGGTAATGAGTGTTTGGTCTGCTACAATAAGTGTGGGGCGGATCAAGTAATGCTTGAATGGTTACAAATTTATTTCCTCACTTTTAGTGCTGAATAATAGCACTTCATTACTCTTAATGATTGACAACACCACTTAAATACCTTCCTTTTATAACCAGGTCCACATTCTCTCTCCTTTTGAATACTCATGATCACTTTTGCACTCCTCTTACTTCAGTACCTTATTAGCACGAACTTTAATCAAATAAACACCATTTAAAGCTTTGGATGCTTTAAAATGGATTAAACACACATTCTAACTTAGTGTTTTTGGGCCAAAATTGGTCCCTTACACTTTTATTACATAATGATTAAAATAAAACTATTAAAAATAGGTAGCATGCCCCATTTTCACGCCATTGTAGTGTTCTTGGATGATAAACTCAATTTTGGCTCCTTTCCTTCAACTAGGTCCTCGTCCTCCATTGAATTAATCATGAATTGCACTAACGCCTATTGACCTTCCTAGCACGTGCCCTTGTCATATGACTGCCTAAGCTTTGAATTGCATCACTTATGTCTTGTTGGCTTATGTCCTCATCATTATATGGTCACCGTGTTTGACCGTCGTAAAGGTTGGTTCATTGTAGATGAGGAATTGGACCACAATGAGAGGAGGCATATGAGATACTATCAGGTCAAACTAGATAAGGGTTGATGCGATTGCGGAAATTTCCAAGCCTTCTGTATGCCTTGCTCCCATGTCATAACGACATGTTCACATGTTCAGAAGGACCCTTCTAACTTACTATCCTCCATTTACAAAGTCATAAACTTATGCAATGTGTACAACAATAGCTTTCCGGTGGTAGAAAAGGAGGACTATTGGCTTGCATATCGAGGGGACATAGTCTGGCAAATGAAAATATGCAAAGAAATAAAAATGGTCGCCATAGTAGCACGTGTATTCGAACCAAAATGGATACAACGAATAAAATGGTGAGATTATGTCGTTTATGTCGTCATCCCAAACTCAATCGTACAAACTGTCCCAATGTTGGATCAAGCTCCACAACATAATTAATCCACTTTTAGTCCTACATTTTATATGTAAATCATTTTATGTAACCATTTTATTTGTTATTAAAAATAACTTTCTTTTCATACAGATCACAACATTCGATTACAATAAATTAAACAACAACTAAACAATAATTTAAACAACAACTAAACAACAAGACAACCAAATACAATGATTAAACAACATATATATGCAATTACAACCATCAGAGCAATTTCCTCTGAAATATGCATCATAATACGACAATCACTGTTAGTTTTAATTGACTCTCATATATAATTTTCTCCATTATTGTTATACACCATAACAAACCTTGAATTCTTCTGATCTTTTCACCATTTACAATGTCTCCATCTAACCAACAGATCAAGTTCCTCTAAAGATGCTTGAAAGTCTCCGTGTTCTAGAGTCTGATCATTATTAGAGGCTTTACTACTGAATAAATCAAATTGACATTTCTCTTAATAATATAGCACGTCATTTTGAAGAAAAACTGAAGGAGAGAATTAGAAGATGGATGGAAAGTGATGAGGAGGGAATGATCTATAGATAAAAAAACAAAAGCAACACAGGAGCCACAGGCAATGACGCATGCACCTAAAAGTGGAATGCATGCACCACACCCTTTATCTACTCCTAAGGGCATGCACCATAGCCTATGGTGTCTTATGCCAAAATATTAGTGCATGCGCCATTACCTGTGGCACATCCTCTTAGGGGCGGATTTTTTTTTGTTTGAAACATGGTTAATTTGTTTTTTTTTTTGAAAATATGGTTATTTTAGAATATTTATTTATGAAAAATATGGTTATTTTAAAAATGACATAATTAGTAATCAAGTCCCTTAACTTAATTAAATATTCCGTTTTAGTCACTTAACAAAAAACGTTACAAATTAGTCCTTTAACTTCACTTTTGTTACTTTGTTTGGTCTCTTCAGTCAATTTTGGACAAAAAAATATTGAGTTTTGTTCACGTGGCATGACAGTAAGACTATTGTTACAAATCTGAGTCAGCATATGTAGTTAAAAATTGATACACTATTTAAATTACGGGGGTTTTATTTTTGGGGGAACTCCGCAGTTTAAATTATATATCACTTTTTAACTATATATGTTGAATCAGATTTGTACCAATGACCTTATTGTCATGCCACGTCATCAAAACTTAACATTTTTTTCTAGAAATTGACGGAAGAGACCAAATAAGATAACAAAAGTGAACTTAAAGGATTAACTTATAATATTTTTTTAGTTAAGAAACTAAAGCGGAACATTAAATTAAGTTAAGGGGACAAAAACATATATTAAGCCTTTTAAAAAAAATCCAGATTTGGACCGAATTCACTTCGAATCAATTCCATTTATATTAATTTCTATTTTATTTTTAGTTTAGATAATATAATATATTAGTTGTATAGTCGACACTATGATATTTTGGTTTTTATTTTTACTTTTTAAAATATTTAAAATGTATGATTGAAATTTTTTCGAAATTATTTTATCTTTTATTTGTAATATAATTTAATATTGAAAAAATTAACTATTTCTTTATAAAAAATATTTACACTATAGTATGTGACCATGGCGGAAATACCCGAACTTATTTAAAACGAGTTTGAAGTTCAATTTTTTGTTCAAAACAAAGATCGAGGTAGAAAATATAAATTTACCAAAAAATCAAATTTGGATTTAACTAAGGCAAAAATTGTTCTAGTCTCTCGTCGTTGCCATGTATAATTAAAAGCTTAATAGTGTTCCTAAATTTGTAGTTTAACTAGTAAAATCGAAAGATTTCATGTTTTTAAAAATGAATTTTAAGTAAAATTGTTTGTAAAATTAAATTTAGATAAAATGAAAACTTGAATTAAATTTTACTTAAACTAATATATAAGAAACTCTCTAAATTTCGAAAAAAAATCAGAAAAAAACCTTGGTAGGCTTTGAGTGTTTAAGTCTTTTAGATGGTTATTCATGATATACCCAAGTTTTCATTGTAGAGGAGGATGTTTCGAATATGGCATTTCGATGCCCTGGGGCCTCAGAAACTTATGAATGGGTAGTAATGCCTTTGGGCCTAAAGATTGCTGGTGTGACGTATCAAAGGGCGATGAATAATATATTTCATGATTTCATCGAGATATTTATACACATATACATTGATGATATAGTCATTAAATCCTCGTCAAAAACTGGTCACTTAGACCACCATTGACAATCCTTGAAAGGATGAGGAAACATGGAATTAAAATGAATCCATTAAAATGCGTTTTTTGTATTCATGTAGATGACTTTTTGAGCTTTGTAGTTCACAAGAAAAGCTTAGAAATGAACCAGAAGAAAAAAAGGCTATATTCAATACAAAGCCAACATAAAATAAGAAGCAACTCCAATCTTTACTTGGGAATATAAATTTCTTTAGGAGGTTCACTTTCAATCTAAGTGGCAAGACAAAAAATTCGTCTCTGATGTGATTAAAGAAAGAAGAAGGATTCAGATGGGAACTAGAGCATCAAAATGCCTTCGAGGAGATTATGATATACATGTTGAATCCTCTTATATTTTTACCGACTGAGAGAAGTAGACCAATGAATTTATATATTTCTTCATTTGATTCGACAATAGACAGTACGTTAGCACAAGAGGATGATGATGGCATCAAAAGGGCCATTTATTACCCCATCCGAGTTTTAAATGATGCAAAAATTAGATATAACCCAATAGAGAAATTTTATCTATTTTTATATTTCTCTTGTACAAAATTAAAATATTATATAAATCCAACATATGTTTTCATCTATTCTCATTTTGATGTTATTAAAGATATGCTATCAAAACCTATTCTGAATAGTTGAATTGGAAAATAGGCTTTGGCTTTAACTAAATATTTTTTAACTTATGCTACTTTAATGGCCATGAAAGGTCAAATTATGGCTGATTTCATTATGGAACATGCAGTAGTCAAAGTGGCACAAAGTTATGTTAAGCAAAAATCCATGACGTTATACCTCGACGGATCCAGACACAAGAATGGAACTAGTATTATTATTCTGATTATTTCCCTCAGAGGGATTCCATCCATGTTCAAATTCAAAATCCAATGTTATTGCTCTAATTATGAGGCTGAATATAAAGCCTTAATTGCAGACCTTATCATCTTCTTAGACTTGGGGGAAAAAGGAGTCGAAATTAAAGGCGGCTTACAGTTGGTTGTGAAGAAATTAAAAAAATAATATAAATGCACCAAAGAGAATTTATTGATGTACTTCGTTAAAGCCAACTCATTATTAAAAAGATTTAATTCAGTCGACATCAAACATGTGCCTCCACTAGAAAATCAAGAGGCTAATGACTTTGTAAAAATTGCTTCAGGTTATAGTATTCTCCCCTCAAAATTGTCAAAATAAAAAATGGTGTTGGTAGAAAGGTTGAAAGACTTGCAAAGTTCTGAAATTTTTAAAACTTTTACAATTGACAATTTGTCGAATAATGATTGGCAAAAATCAATTATAGATTTTTTGGAAGATCCAACAGGAATGACAAATCGAAAGATCAAATACAAGGAATTGAGTTATGTTGTTATTGAGAATGAAATGTTTAAAAAGACTCTTGAAGGAGTTGTACTTAAATGCCTTAGTAAAAGCGAAGTGTATTTGACAGTTTTCAATGTCCATAGTGGATCATGTGGCCCTCATCAAACAAGTCATAAGATGAAGTGGCTCTTGTTTCGACAAGTTTTGTATTGGCCTACTATGTTGAAGGGTTGTATCTAGTTTGCTAAAGGTTGCCAAGACTGTCAAAAACATGTAGGTATTCAACACGTCTCTGCAGGTGAATCACATTATACTGTTAAGCCTTGGCTTTAGAGCTTGGGCATTAGATTTAATAAGTGAAATTCAACTTGCATCATCCAAAGGCCATAGGTACATCTTCGTAGACATAGACTACTTTACCAAATGGGTTGAAGTTATGCCTTTGGAAAATGTCGATCAAGAAGTTGTGATCAACTTTATTCAAAGGCGCATCATTTATAGGTTTAGAGTCCCTCAAACTTTAACCACTAAACAAGGTTCAATTTTCACTAGACGAAAGATGGTTGAATTTGCTTCGATGTTAGGAATTAAACTTCTGACTTCTACCTCTTATTTTGCTCAAGCAAATGGCTAAGTCGAAACATCCAACAAGATTATAATAGGTCTAATGAAGAGACATGTGGGTCAAAAGCCAAGAAATTGGCATAAGACTTTGGATAAATAACTTTGGGCTTGTCGAACGTCTCCTAGAGAAGAAACTAATTATATTCCCTTTCGACTGACATTTGGCCATGATGCAGTCTCGCCTATGGAGATTTACTTGAAGTCTATTAGAATCAAAAGGAAAGATGAAATCCCATTCGACCATTATTGGAAAATGATGATAGATGAGTTAGTCAATTTATATGAAGAAAGGTTAGTTTCTTTATATGTCCTTACAATAGAAAAGGA
Source organism: Lathyrus oleraceus (assembly GCF_024323335.1). Classification (NCBI taxonomy): domain Eukaryota; kingdom Viridiplantae; phylum Streptophyta; class Magnoliopsida; order Fabales; family Fabaceae; genus Lathyrus; species Lathyrus oleraceus. Next base: position 452,179,176 of record NC_066583.1, read on the forward strand.
AAAAATATATAAAGCCTACAACAAAAAGGTTAAGTCGAAAGCCTTTGTAGTTATGGGTTATGTTTGGAAGGTTATTCTTCCCATGGATCAAAATAGTTAGGTCCTGAAAGTCAAATTCTTAGGATAAATGGCAAGTAATTAAAAAGGTACAAGCCTATACTACATTAAATTCACATAGTATGAGAGTAGTAAGGCATGGAAATTATAGAATGTTAAAATGGCATTAATTCAAAAAATGCCCAAATGGTAGAGTCATTAATACAATGGTAATACAGTTATAGATAGTCAAAAATTTCAAGAAGGGAAGTTAGCTATCATTTTCTCGAAGCACGATTTGGCAAGTCGAATCTTCTTGTAAACCATCGAGTCTTTAGTCTTCAACTTGTTGACTTCTTTCTCTATTGCACAACAGTTTTAGCGTGCTGAATGTCAATCTTAGCTTTTTCAACCAGTTTTTCCTCGACAAAGGCTAATTGTGAAGTATCAATCTCAACTTTCTCCCTTTCTGTTGCTTCTATTTTTTGATGTAACTCGTCCATTTATTGCGCCCATATTTGAATATTCGTATCACAAGTAGTCAGCCGATCATTGCCTACTTTAACCTTTGATTCCCACTCATTGAATTGAGTTTGAGACAGAGTGACTAAGTCTTATTGCTGAGACATTCCGTTAATCTGTCGGTCGAGTCTTTTAGCAGATTCCTTTTTTAGCTGACATTTTAAACAGTTTGTTTAAGAAATAGTTTGAACTTAAGAATAAAGCCGGAAATAGAGTTATACACCTATGGCTAATTCAGTTATGCTAGAAATCCTGTTATTTCACAGAGAGCTGAAGGATTATCTTTTATGGGCTGAAATAGATCCATATCGATAATCTTGGTTTTCAACTGTTGGGTTAGCTCAACAAAAAAATCACTAGAAGGTTCGATGCTTGGAGCTGGTAGAGAGTTGGGATATTTTTTGATCGAAGCCCCTCGACTACCTATGAGCATCTTGAAAGATTATATAGGGATCTTCTTGTTAACATGCTCTAGTCTTCCATGATTGAGACTGGTGTTGAAAGTGTTAAATGAAGAAGCCGAACTTGGACTTTCGTTGGATGTTGATGAAGGCATTGAAGCAGGAGATGTTTGGTTTCGCTCCTTCTCGACCACATCAGGCTGAGGTTGGATAAGACTTTGATTTTCTTAACCTCTTCAAAGATTTAGTTCCTCTTGTATTGGACCGTCATCTTGATTTCCTTAGGACTTGCTAACATTATTTGGAGTCTTTGGTGTCGGCGCACTCTTTTCTAGGTCAGTCGATTGGTGGTCAAGGTTAGCGTCCTCATAGTCAAGGTTTTGGTGGCCTGGACCATCAGATGATGGTCCATGTTGTAGAGGTCGCTATGCGAAAACTGACCACTATGTTAGCTGACATAGAGTCACCACCAGATTTGATTTATTCCTCATATAAGAGAGGAAAGGGAAAATAATCGATAAAACCCTCTAAAGGAAAAGAAAATGGAAAGGATTGGTCTTGCAACCAAATATGGGTTCGGAAGTCGGTTATGCGAGGGTAAGGTATTAACACCCCTCACATCCATCATACTCGATGGGAACCATCTAAGTTGTTTACGTGTGTGGGTGTTTATTTATCTCTTTATTTGCTATCGGGAGAAAAAAAAGGGAAATAATTGGTTTTTTATTATTGTGCTCGTCAAGGATTGGAGCCCTTGTGCCTACGTATCATAATTGGGGGATGAAGAATCAGAGCTCCGTAGTTCGAAGTAGAAAATGTTTATTTGTTGGTTGTTTTTAGTGAACAGTGTTAATGTTCACGTTCTAGCAATTAAACGTTGCTTGTATGCTCGCGGATGGGAGACTTAAGCATTTGTTTGTTTGCGGTAGAAAGGGCGCGCTTCGGTCGTATTCTAGAAGTTAAACATTTACTTGTATGCTTACGGATGGGAGGTTTAAGCGTCGTTTATACCGTGGTAGAATGGAAGAAACATGTCCTTTTAAGAAAATATCTGTAGAATGATGCCCTAAGGTGTAGAAAGAGTTTGATAAGTTGATGTTGTTTTTTGAGGTTTTGAAAAGGGATTATTCTTGATTAGAATTGCACTAAAGACTATGGGCAGAGGTGAATATTTTAGACAAACAAGTCAAGCGTATTATGTCCAAAATACTCAGAGTGAGGGTAGGAGAGATCCATTCTCACTCCTTCTCCACCACTTAAAGATCGTGGCGCACAATTCTAATAGTATTTTTATTGTATTTTGAATTTGATTAAGAAAATTCCGCTTGACGTTGGATCAAGGGTTTATTGATTTATTTTGAAATGGTGAGATACATAGATATTTGAAAAAGAACAATGCGAGAAATAAACGGTCTCATTGTAAGGTATCCCAAGAGAAACCTTGTGTGTGAAAAGTCGCCTAAGCTAACAAGTGGATAATGAGATTAAGAACATGTCTTCCCTAGGGTAGTGCCATGAATGCCATTCTTACATTAAAAGATTGCAAGTCACTGATAAAATTCCAAGTCAGAGTAATAGGTCAAGAATCATGATCCAAGGTCCAAATACAAGGGTCCTAATGAGTCCTCTAAGTCCAATAGTAGGTCACAAATGAATACATCTTTTTGGTATTTTCATTTTATCATATTTTTGTTCTTTATAGCTATTAATGCAATAAAGAAAATAACAAGAAATGAAAGGCATAAAATAAATGATGCATGGGGTAAGTGGATAATGATGAACATAAATATAAAGTGCTTGAAATAAAGTGAGCAATAAAAGTAAATTGCGGAAAGAAAATTTTGAGAATTTAAATAACGAGGAAATAAAGTGCAATATTGTAAAAGTTAGAAGTTAGAAGTTAGTAGTTAGCATGCTAATGATCAAAGGATCAATCAATCAAGTCGGGGATAATTTAGAGCTATGTTAAGCAATCGTAAATGGACTTATGTAAAAGTCACACCTATTTGAAGCCGGTCAATAACAATGTATGTGCTAAGTACGTTAGAGGTCTTACACAAATTAAGCCTCTTGAAACAATGCAATACAACAAAAAGAAAAGGCAGCCTCAAGCAATAAAAAGTCTCATCTATCATTAAGAGATTTAACAATATGATCAACCAAGGGCAACCTATTGTTAGATGCCCAAGTTTGCTTATTTGAGCTATCAAATATGGGCATCTTTCACTCCTTTTTATCGAAAAAGTGTTCGAAACCGCCCTTGCTTTTGTTGATTTGCAATACTATGTGAAATGATCTTGGTACCTTTAATTTGTGTGTTATTGTGCAGGAATTAGGCATGAAAGAGTAGGAAACTATGGCACATGAAAGATGGCAAAGGAACCAAGAAAGAAAGCAAACATTAGCAAGCTCGCTAGGCGAGTGAGGTAGCGAAGTACTCGCTAGGCGAGCACGCAGCGAGATGCCAGCGAACACTCCCAGACTTGGACAGAGCCAAAAAAGATCAACACTCGCTAGGCGAGCATCCAGCGAGCAATTCCAGTAGCAAAACCATCAACAGTCGCTGTGGCGAGGGAAGTAGCTAAGTACTCGCTAGGCGAGCATCCAACGAGCAGGTAGCGAGCAATTCTAGTAGCAAAATCATCAAAACTCACTGGAGCGAATGAGAGAAGCGAGGGCTTCGCCTAGCAAAGGATTGTTCGCCTAGCGAACAGTGCAGACTTGTCTGGGATGACTCCTCTGGACGCAGGCTATTCTGGTGGCTTATTTTAGGGCTCGCTAGGCGAACCATTCTGCTCTCCTAGCGAGCATGACAGATCAGATACCAGTACTATAAGTAGCATGGGCTACTTTTTGGAAAAGATCTTCATTTTTTCTTGGGATCATCTTTTTACTTGTTTTTGGCTTAGAGGTGATTTTTATGCCCTAGAAACCCATTTTTCTCATTCTTCTTCTTCTCTTGACAATATTTTACAAAAAGAAGGTGGATTCCCATCCAATCTCGATTCTTCGACTCGAATGTTGATCAACCTTCGTCCGAAACTTGTTGTTCAAGCTACCATGAAAATGAGTAGCTAAGTCCTTCATTTTGTCAAGGTTAGATATAGATGATCATAAGCTTTGTTTGTATATGGGTTGATCTTCATTTGTAAACTCTTTGATGATGAATGTATGGTGAAAACTTTGTTTTATTGATAACTCTTTGTGTTGGTTTATGATTGAAAGGTGTTTTCCAACTCTTGACCTAGGTTTTCATCCATCCTTGTTCTTTAGCTAGAGATAGTAATGAATGAGTTTGTTCACTAAAAAAGTTAAACCTAAAAGTTGTCATTTTGATAGATTGTGTCAGAGATCAACAATGGATCAAAATGGGAAAAACCACAATGTGTGTTAGAAATAAACACATTGGGAGGACTTTGTGAATGTGTTTATCATCTAATGTAGTTTATGAGTTTTGTTTGATCTAACATATGCATGCAAAGTGATCGTCGAACCCTAACTTTGACAATCTTTCTCAAATCGTAAAACCAAAACTTTTACCGCAATTTCTTACTTTTTATACAAGCTACCGTAACCAAAAACTAAAACCCCCTTGTTACTATAGGTTAAGAACTTAACAACTGTCGAACGGCGGCAATATCACATAATCCCTGTGGAGACGATAACAAATCCCGATACTCTATCCTTACACCAACAAAATGGCGCCATTGCCGGGGATTGTGAATTGATATTGCGAGTATCGCAATAGTTGCTGAATTTTTAACTTCCGAATTTTTGACTTGTGCTTGTTAATTTGTTTAGTTTAGTGTGAAGCTTTTGTTTTATGCGAGGGCAGGGTCCTGAGGACCAACTTCTTTTTGATCCCGAGATCGAAAGAACCGCAAGGTGACTGAATAGCAGAACGAGACGAAGGAGGCAACAAGCTAGACAACGACAAGAACAAGGAGAAGGTTCTTCTACAACACAGCCACCACCTTTCACACCTACCATGGATCCACCACCACCACCGCCCGTTTCCACACCATGTGTCAACAGTCCGAGGAATATAGCTCGATTTGCCAACCACGCAGGAAGGCAAGCCGAGATGAAGACGGGAACTCTTAACTTGCTATACGGAAGTCCATTCACCGGAATGGACCATGAAGACCCCTTTGCTTTTCTCACCAAATTTTACGAGATAACATTGGCAGCCGGAGTTGATCAAGCTCAAGAGCTACCGTTGTTCAAAAGACTATTTCCTCATGCTTTGCTCGGCAAAGCAAAAGATTGGTACTTTGATCAAACACCTGCAGTCATGACGGATTGGAACGTGTTGGAAGAGAAGTTCATTGAAAGATTTTTCTCCCACAACCGGTTCATGGAATCCAAAACGACTATCTCCGTGTTTTCGCAAGGAGCCAACGAATCATTGAATGAGGCATGGGAAATATTTAAATCCATGCTTCGAAAGTGCAAAGGGCATGGTTTTGACGAATTGACGCAAATCCACATTTTCAAGAATGGCCTTCAACCTAATTACAAGACTTTATTGGATGCTACCTCGGGTGGTTCTTTGTTGTCTAAAAACGCCGACGAAGCTACTGATATCATTAACCGTATGGCTCTAAATGACCTCCAAAGTCAAAGTAGAGGCAACACTTTGAAGAAACCGGGAGTGCTTGAACTTGGGACAAATGATGCTATTCTTGCCCAAAATAAACTCATTTCACAATAATTTGAACTCTTAACTCAACAAATAAAAGAGTTGAGAGAGCCTTCAAAAGCTAAACAAATAGCTTGTTGTGAGCTTTGCAAGGGTGATCATGACACCGAATTTTGTCCACCTCCCAGGTTCGAAGAGGTGAATTACATGGCGAATCAACGAGACTACCAACCGAGGCAACAACAACAACAACCGTATTAACAACATCCTCAAAATCAATAACAACACTATCAAGGGAATCTAGGGTTCCAACCAAGGGCTAACTATTACCATAACCAAGGTTATGGGGGTGGTACTTGTAGCCGTCAAAATCCTTACCAACCTCAACAACCGCCGGTCGTGACTTCAAAGTTAGAAGAGACATTGACACAATTTATGCAATTGTCGATGGCTAATCAAAAGAGCAACGATGCGGCAATCAAAAATCTCGAAACTCAAGTCGGTCAACTTGCTAAACAACTAGCGGAACAACAACCCGAACCATCTTTTTCGGCGAACACGCAAACGAATCCAAAATAGCATTGTAAAGCGATAACGACGAGAAGTGGAAGGGAGTTGATTAGTGAGAGTAAAAAAAGAGATGAGAGTGAAAAAAGAGAGGATGAGAAAAAAAGATGAAGAGAAAAAAATAGAGGATAACATTGATGTTGAAGTTAGGGAGTGGAGTGAGGAAGAAGTTGAAAAGAATGAAAAAAATGGTGAAGTAGAAAATAAAGAAAGTGTGGAAGTTGAAAAAAATAAGAGTGATGAAGTAAAGGTGGAGGGAGTAAAAAAGAAAAGAGAGGAATTCTAGAGTTTCTAAAGGAAAGGAGGTAATGGGCGATACTCCAATCCAAATGCTTCCGTATCCACATGCTCCATCTAAGAGGGAGAATGAACGACATTACGCCCGGTTCATGGATATATTCAAACAACTTCAAGTGAACATTCCGTTTGTCGAAGCATTGGAGCAAATGCCTAAGTATGTGAAATTCATGAAAGACATACTTACTAAAAAGCAGAGGTACACGGAACCGAAGACAATTGTCCTAGATGCTAGTTGTAGTGCAATCATTCAACGGACGCTTTCGAGAAAAGAGGTTGACCCGGGACGAGTTACTTTGCCGGTTATAATTGGTGATTTCTATGTCGGAAAAGGAGTAATTAATTTGGGGTCAAGCATTAATCTAATACCATTGTCTATTGTGAAGAGGCTTGGCAACATTGAAATGAAGGCCATCCGGATGACTTTGCAATTGGCCGATAAGTCGACTACCCATCCTCATGGCTTAGCCCAAGATGTATTGGTCAAAGTTGACAAATTCTTCTTCCCGGTTGATTTCATTGTGATTGATATGGAAGAGGATGACGATGCTCCGCTTATTCTTGGCTGACCGTTCATGAAAACCGCACGCATGATGATTGACGTTGACGACGGTTTGATGAAAGTAAGGGTCCAAAATGAAGAAGTTACTTTTGATCTATTCAAAGCAATGAAGCATTCAAAGGATAGTCGTGATAGCTTTTCCATTGATGTGATCGAAGAGGCAACTTTTGAAGTTTCTAAACATATTCATGAGATATCTCCTACGGAGTTAGCTCTTGATGACTCCTTTGAAGTTTTCACAGTTGAAAAAGAGCAAGCTCTTGATGAATGCCTAAGGGAACTTGATAGTCTAAAAGAGTTACATCCGTGGGAAGTTGAGGAGGAAGTATTGAAGAAGGAGGTTAATGAAGAAAAATCGCCGATTGAATTGAAAATGTTACCTTCTAATTTGAAGTATGCATTCCTCGACGAGACCGAAGCAAAGCCGGTTATCATAAGCAATCTTTTGTCAAAGAATGAAGAAGCCCGTTTGATCAATGTTTTGAAAAAGAATCAAGAAGCCATGGGTTGGACTCTTTCCGATCTCAAAGGAATTAGTCCTTCCTATTGCATGCAGAAGATCTTAATGGAAGAGGATTTTAAGCCGGTAGCTCAACCGCAACGCCGCTTAAATCCTACTATGAAGGAAGTTGTTAGAAAGGAAGTTGTTAAGTTGTTGGATGCGGGAATGATTTACCCGATTTCGGATAGCCCATGGGTTAGTCCTGTACATGTGGTTCCGAAGAAAGGTGGCATTACTGTGATTCAAAATGAAAAGGATGAGTTGATCCCGACAAAAGTGGCAACGGGGTGGCGTATGTGCATTGGTTTTAGGCGGTTGAATACCGCAACTCGAAAAGATCACTTTCCACTCCCGTTCATGGATCAAATGCTAGAAAGACTTTCTGGGCAACAATACTACTGTTTCTTAGATGGCTATTCCGGGTATAACCAAATTGCGGTTGACCCAGGCGATCATGAAAAGACGGCTTTCACATGTCCTTTTGGAATTTTCACATACCGTAAAATGCCCTTTGGATTGTGCAATGCACCGACGACTTTCCAAAGATGTGTGCAAGCTATTTTTGCCGACCTTATCGAGAAAACAATGGAACTCTTTATGGACGACTTCTCCGTATTTGGTGGTTCCTTTGGTCTATGCTTGGACAACTTGGAAACGGTTCTTGAAAGATGTGTGAAGACAAATCTTGTTCTTAATTGGTAGAAGTGCCACTTCATGGTGACCGAGGGGATAGTGCTTGGCCATAAAGTCTCTTCAAGAGGGCTTGAAGTTGATCGTGCTAAAGTTAAAGTGATTGAAAAGTTGCCTCCTCCAGTGAATTTGAAGGGAGTCCGAAGCTTTCTGGGGCACGCCGGTTTCAATCGGCGCTTTATCAAAGACTTCTCAAAGGTATCTAAGCCTTTGAGTAACTTGCTAGCTAAGGATCAGGTATTTCTTTTAACTGATGAGTGTTTACAAGCTTTTGAAATTTTAAAGAAAAAATTGGTTACCGCTCTAACTATAGTCGCTCCAAATTGGAATTTAAAATTTGAGCTCATGTGTGATGCGAGCGACTATGCAATCGGAGCGGTATTAGGCCAAAAAAAAGAGAAAAAATTTCATGCGATACACTACGCAAGTAAAGTTCTTAATGAGGCTCAAGTTAACTATGCCACCACTGAAAAAGAATTACTTGCGATAGTGTATGCGCTTGAAAAGTTTAGGTCCTATCTTATTGGTTCCAAGGTCGTAGTGTATACCGACCACTCGGCGATTAAATATTTGCTCACCAAACCGGACTCGAAGCAAAGGCTCATCCGTTGGATCCTCTTGTTGCAAGAATTTGATGTTGAAATCAAAGACAAGAAAGGATCAGAAGATTTGGTGGCGGATCATTTATCTCGCTTAGTTAATGTTGAGGTTACCGCTTCCGAGAAGGAAATCCGGGAAGAGTTTCCTGATGAAAAACTTTTCAAAGTGCAAGTTAGGCCATGGTTTGCGGACTTTGCAAACCATAAGGCTAGTGGTTTGGTGCCTCCCGACCTAACTTCGAACCAAAAAAGGAAATTTCTCTCGGATGCTAAGTATTACGTATGGGATGACCCATACTTGTTTAAACTGGGTGGTGATAACCTTTTGAGGAGGTGTGTTATTGGCGATGAAGCGCAAAACATTCTTTGGCATTGTCACAATTCGCCTTACTGCGAACACTACAATGGGGTAAGAACGGCCACTAAAGTCCTTCAGTCAGGATTTTATTGGCCTACTATTTTCAAAGACGCAAATGCCCACGCGCAAAGTTGTGATAGTTGCCAAAGAAGTGGGGGATTTGGTAAGAGAGACAAGATGCCTCTCCAAAACATCCAAGAGGTTGAAGTATTCGATTGTTGGGGTATCGACTTTGTTGGACCATTCCCACCCTCATATGGTAATGAATATATGCTTATGGCGGTTGACTATGTTTCTAAGTGGGTTGAGGCGATTGCCTCACCTCGGGCGGATGCTAAAACGGTAATAAATTTTTTGAAGAAAAACATCTTTTCCCGTTTTCGAACCCCCCGTGTGTTGATTAGTGACGGAGGGTCGCACTTTTGTAATGCACCGTTAGAAAGCGTTTTGAAACATTACGGTGTATCACATAGAGTGGCGACTCCGTATCACCCACAAGAAAACGGTCAAGCCGAAGTCTCTAATCGTGAGATTAAGAGAATTCTTGAAAAAACCGTGTCAAATTCTAAAAAAGAGTGGTCGCAAAAATTGGATGAAGTTTTATGGGCATACCGTACCGCTTTTAAAGCTCCAATTGGGCTAACTCCTTTTCAATTGGTATTTGGTAAAACTTACCATTTGCCGGTCGAATTGGAGCACAAAGCTTTGTGGGCTCTGAAATTATTGAACTTTGATAAGGATTTGGCCGGTGAAAAAAGAAAAGTGCAATTGCTTGAGTTGGAAGAAATGCACAATGCCGTATATCACTCGAGTTGGTTGTACAAAGAAAAGGTGAAAGAGTATCATGACAAAAAGCTTAGGAAGAAGGAATTTGTGCCCGGACAATTGGTCCTTTTGTTCAATTCTAGGTTGAGGCTATTCCCCGGAAAATTGAAATCTAAATGGTCCGGGCCATATCGTGTCAAAGAAGTCAAAGAGTATGGAGCTGTTGTCATTGAGGACTTGGAGAAGAAAGATAGTTGGACGGTTAACGGCCAACGTTTGAAGATTTATCTTAGCGGTCTTGTGGATCGTGAGAGATGTGCAATCTACTTGGATGCTCCTCTGTGAGCATCTCGAACCGTCGAGCTTATCCGACGTTAAACAAGCGCTTGTTGGGAGGCACCCCAACATTGTAAGTATTTACAGCTTTGTGTTGTGTGGTATTGGTGTTCAAATTGATGGAACCTTGCTGAAATGTGTTGTGCATGCTGTTTTGAAAAAAACAAAATCCTGTCATGTCCGCTAGCTGCTCGCTAGACGAAGACAGTAGCGAGCTGATTCGCTAGCTGCTCGCTAGGCGAAGACAGTAGCGAGCGTGGCAGAAACCCATTTAATTTTCAGAGGGCCACTCATTTGGGCCCAAAACCATTTTAAATTGTTTTAGTCTGAACCTCACGAACTCACTCTCACACTTTTCACTTCCATCTCACACAATGTCTTTGAGAATCATCCTTGTGCAAACCCTAATTATTTCATTTTAGAATCAATCAACCTCTTCAATTAGGTTTATTCTTTCTCCCTTCCTTTGTGCTTTCAATGTTGTAAATTCTGAAGAATGAGTCATTAGGGTTGAATTTGGGAGATTGGGTTGAATTTTAGGTTTGCATGTATGTTTAGAACGATTCCTAGCATGTTAAATTACTTTGTTTCTGGAATGGGTATCCTTAGACTTAGGGTTTTCTGAAATTGGATTGTTAACAATGGAGAACTCAGAATCCCGTAACATTCGCTAGCATCCTCGCTAGGCAAATATGTGGCGAGCATTCGCTGCCACTTCGCTAAGCGAACCTGTAGCGAATCTTCGCTGGGTCCCCGCTAAGCGAAGCAGTAGCGACCATGACAGTATTTGGTTTTTCTGTTTTGATCTCTAATCTGTTTTGTGGTTGTGTGTTGTTTCTTTTCTATGATTTTACAGATGGCATCCAGGTCAAGTGCTTTAAAAAAGAGAAAGGTCGGGAGCACTTCCCGCACTGTGCCAATTCAATTTGACACCGAAAAATTCGTTGGGCCGAAGCAAGCCGCACGTTATATGGCGTTGGAGAAAAGGAAGATCTTACCTGAGAAAAGGTTTTTGATCAACCCCAAAGGCGATTATCGGACATTTGCAGGGTTGATACATAGTAAGAAATGGGACAGGTTGATCTCTCCACTCGAAAGCTATGATATTGAGATAGTGCGTGAGTTCTATGCGAATGTGCTGCCAAATGATGACGAGCCTTTCACTTGGACTACAAGAGTGTCAGAACGTCAGGTCACTTTTGATCGGGATGCTATTAACCGAGTGCTTGGTGAACCGCTCCATCTGGGAGTTAATAAGAGGGATGCATACCAAAGAGATCTGAGGCTCCACAGGGTCACTGATTCTATTTCTGCGGCCCTGTTGTTTGAGGGAAATTCGGTTGAGGTGAACCCATCTGGGGTTCCTGTTAGGTATCATCCGGAGGATATGATTCCCTTGGCTCAGCTGATCTTGATGCTGGTTCTGACCAACATTAAGCCCAAGTCACACACGTCGACCGTGTCGATCCCAGTGGCACACTTGGTCCACTGTATTCTTACTAATGTATAGATCGATGTGGCGCGAATCATTGCGATTAAGATGAAGTCCGTGGTTGAGAGCGGGCTGAAGTCGGGGGCACGAGTTAACTGCCCCCTTGCTTTTCCTTGTCTCATCATGGCTTTGTGCCAACAGTCGAGGGTGAAGCTACCCTCCCGCAGTCAGGTAAGGATTCCGTCTGCAATCGATGATCGATATGTGGCCAAGTACTGTAAGCCGAAGAACTTCTGAGGTAGTACAGCTGCTGATGATACCGGGGCTTCTAATGGTCCTGGTGCTTTTGCTCAGGGGTTTGATCCTTTCCAGCAGGCTGTTTGCAATTACAATTGGGATTGGATGGCGGCAACTCAGCGTGCCATGATTGATATACATGACTCTATGCAGTTATTACAGTTGCAGGTACGTGACCCTTCTGGAGAGCATCCTATGATGACGCGTGAGCAGTTCCTGCAACATGCTAGCTGGCCTGACGACAGGCCTGTTTTCGGAGAGGGGGCGGGTGCTGGTGCTTCTGGTGCTGATGCTTTTGGTGACGCTGATGATGATGATGGTGATGATGATGATGGTTCCGGTTCTGAGGCCGGTAGTGAAGAGAGTTCTGAGTCCTATGAGGACTAAGTTTTTTCATGTTATGTTTTATTTTCTTGTATTTTCAGATATTAGTATTTTGGTTATGTACTTTTTGGGATGTTTTGTCCCCCACGCACAATTTAACATTTTGAAGTGATAGTTGTTGTTTATGTTTTAAATTATAGTGTTTGGTTTGAATTTCTTTTGTTTAATAAATTCTTGGTTGTTGAGGGTCAAACCTTCTAGATTGGTTGCTCCTCAAAGAAGTATCCAATGAAGGTGCATCCGAGCTTGGATGGCGATGATAAATAAACAAGCGAATAATGCTAAGGTACATGGTTACCTTCGGTTAGAATTTTAGAATGCATTAAGAACTTTACTCTTTTCGTAATTGAATATTGTTCCTTTTGCAACATAATTGAATGAATGATTCACCTAGGGCTTAGAACCACAAATTGTGAGGAAACCTCCATTGTACACTAAAATGCTGGATTCTAATAAACTGTGTTGATTCATTTGATTCATGCTTTGTCTTTTATTATTGTGAATTTGTGGAAGCAATTAGAAATGATCAACGCGCTTATTTTCTTTCGAGCACAACCAGTTCCAAATACAACTTACCCGTGAGCAGAGAGTATTCGTGAACCCCTTTGAGCTTAAACAGTTGAATCTCAGCTTGAAATAAGGCGAGATGTCAAAATCTTTTTTCTTGAAACCCTGAAATTTTTGATAATTGTTCTTTTGCCGTAAAAAGTCAAGAGCATTCACTTGGGGTGAGTAAAAGATAAGTTGGGGAGAACGAAAATGAGAATTGGTAGGTGCCACAACTCTTGAATAACCGAGCAAGCATTGAAAAAAATAAAAAAAGAGAAACATCTGTTTTGTGAATACGTTGTGAAAAGAAAAAAAATGAAAATGAATGCTTGCTTGGAAGAAAAATAGTGAAAAACAAAATTGAGTTGTGAAATAAGAGTTGTGAAGGTTTCAAATGAGAAACAAGTGGAACTAAGTTGAGATGTGTGAATAACTTGTATAGTGAATGTCTCTTTTGCGTCGGCAAGTTCGTTTTCAATGGCCTTAGATATGACCCTTGTTTGTAAACTTGACCAAGCTACAACCGGAAAAGACCTTAGTGATCTTCGTGCTTCCGCATTTTCATTTATAATTGTTAGACATTGTATGAATTGATTTGACTTTTGCATTGTTTATTGGAGAGTGAAATTGTCCCCGCGGTTGCAAACGCGTAATTTCTTCAATCCTTATTCGAAGAGGAGAGATAGGGTGATTCATTCAAGATAACATTGTTGTGGATTGTTACATGTTTCGCATTGCTATAAGGCTTTAGTTATTGTGTATTGTGTTATTCTAACCATTGGGAACTTGTGTCTGGTTGATTCTCTTGTGTTTGAGCCATTTTATCCGATTTCGGAGAAATCTTTTTCTTTAAGCAAATCCTCTTGTCCTTCAAGAGGCATACTTTACTTCAGGGCAAGCAAGAATGAAGTTGGGGAGAGTTGTTAGATGCCCAAGTTTGCTTATTTGAGTTATCAAATGTGGGCATCTTTCACTCCTTTTTGTCAAAAAAGTGTTCGAAACCACCCTTGCTTTTGTTGACTTGCAATACTATGTGAAATGATCTTGGTACCTTTAATTTGTGTGTTATTGTGCAGGAATTAGGCATGAAAGAATAGGAAACTATGGCACATGAAAGATGGCAAAGGAACCAAGAAAGAAAGAAAACATTAGCAAGCTTGCTAGGAGAGTGAGGTGGTGAAGTACTCGCTAGGCGAGCATGCAGCGAGATGCTAGCGAACACTCCCAAACTTGGACATAACCAAAAAAGATCAACACTCGCTAGGCGAGCATCCATCGAGCAAGCAATGAGCAATTCCAGTAGCAAAACCATCAACACTCGCTGTGGTGAGGGAAGTAGCTAAGTACTCGCTATGCGAGCATCCAACGAGCGGGTAGCGAGCAATTCCAGTAGCAAAATCATCAAAACTCGGTGGAGCGAATGAGAGAAGCGAGGGCTTCGCCTAGCAAAGGATTGTTCGCCTAGCGAACAATGCAGACTTGTCTAGGATGACTCCTCTGGATGCAGGGTATTCTGGTGGCTTATTTTGGGGCTCGCTAGGCGAACCATTCTGCTCGCCTAGCGAGCATGATATATCAGATACCAGTACTATAAGTAGCATGGGCTACTTTTTGGAAAAGATCTTCATTTTTTCTTGGGATCATCTTTTTACTTGTTTTTGGCTTAGAGGTGATTTTTGTGCCATAGAAACCCATTTTCCTCATTCTTCTTCTTCTCTTGACAATATTTTACAAAACGAAGGTGGATTCCCATCCAATCTCGATTCTACGACTCAGATGTTGATCAACCTTCGTCTGAAACTTGTTGTTCAAGCTACCATGAAAATGAGTAGCTAAGTCCTTCATTTTGTCAAGGTTAGATGTAGATGATCATAAGCTTTGTTTGTATATGGGTTGATCTTCATTTGTAAACTCTTTGATGATGAATGTATGGTGAAAACTTTGTTTTATTGATAACTCTTTGTGTTGGTTTATGATTGAAAGGTGTTTTCCAACTCTTGACCTAGGTTTTCATCCATCCTTGTTCTTTAGCTAGAGATAGTAATGAATGAGTTTGTTCAACAATGGACCAAAATGGGAAAAACCACAATGTGTGTTAGAAATAAACACATTGGGAGGACTTTGTGAATGTGTTTATCATCTAATGGAGTTTATGAGTTTTGTTTGATCGAACATATGCATGCAAAGTGATCGTCGAACCCTAACTTTTACAATCTTTCTCAAATCGTAAAACCAAAACTTTTACCGCAATTTCTTACTTTTTATGCAAGCTGCCGTAACCAAAAACTAAAACCCCCTTGTTAATCTAAGTTAAGAACTTAACAACTGTCGAACGGCGGCAATATCACATAATCCCTGTGGAGAGGATAACAAATCCCGATACTCTATCCTTACACCAACACCTTTCAACACCTCAATGAATCAAGAATGATCCATTGATCATTCATCAACATGTTTGAAGTGTTGAAGGTTCAATCAACCTTAGGATAAAAAATCAATGGTATTCAAGATTCAAATCAACCAATGTAATAAAAAACAAATGGGTGAAATAATAATAATAAATAATAATAATAATAATAATAATAATAATGTAATTATATTAAGTAAAAATTAATTGAAGAAAATAAAACGAAAAGTTGATTAAAAGGGTTAAAATAAGTAATCAAATGATAGAAGAAATATTTGGAAAAAGGAAAACAAGTGGAAAGTTAAATATGAGAGATTGAAAGAAAATAAAAGTGTAGGCAAACTTGAGGGAAATTGCAAATAAGTAAAAGCCAATAAAAAGAAGGGTGTTGTTTCCACAAGTGTTGAACCCAAGACATGTGAGTTAATAGACCCACACCTTAACCAACTCAACCATTCATCCAATGGTGTCAAACAATGACAAGCAATAATATATAAAGATATAAAATGGAAAAATGCAAAAGGAATAGAAACTCAACAAGACATATTTCTTCATGAACACAAACCATTGTTCAATCATCTTCCTCATATTGCAAATGGAGCAAAACTCAAAAACACAATTAAAACATGACATAATTTTGTGAGTTGTTGTGCTTTTGAGGTAGTATATGGTTGTTGTGGTAGAAAAATGGAGGAGAAGGAAGTTGTATGTTTACATGGTGGTGGTGAATGGTTATATGGATGAAGGTTGTTGGTTTCCTACTAACGATATTGTATGAAGAGGATGGATTTTTACATGGTGGTTGGGTGGTTCAAAGAAGAGAGGGGGGTTGAGTGAGTTTGGGTTTTTAGGTTAAAAGAAGAGAGCTTGAATGTAATTTTGGCAGAGTTTTAGTGGTTGCAAGCTTGTGAAATTGAGGGGAAAATAATGTACTATTTATAAGGAAAACATGTGGGTATGTGAGTATGAAAAAAGGAATCCATTTGTATAAAAAATAAAGTTACTATTGTTGTCTGCACAGGTGTAACCGGTTACCAGGATTTGGGTAACCGGTTACACATACCAAAAATGGCCTTGGAAGCCTACGTAATGCAGGTGTAATCGATTACCAGGATTTGGGTAACCGATTACACATACCGAAAAATTGCCTTGGACACCTGTTATGAGTGGGTGTAACCGGTTACCACAATTTGAGTAACCGGTTACACATAAATTTTTGCTATGTTATACATTTTTCTTTGAAGCTTTTATCCAGAAAAACCCATTTTTTTCTCAGGTGTAAACACCAGCCTTGAGTCCGTGTAATATGCCTTTGGTCATAAATGTTAATGCAAATATGGTGATGAAATGATGAACGCATGCGTGTGTAACATTCTTCTCGACTACCTTTTTTGGTTGATCCATAGTGGTACCTTCTACTGGAATGTAAATTATGGTTGGTTTAACTGATGGAGAGCTTGGTATAGGAGTTGACCAATGAATACTTGAAGTGGCACTTGTTGAAGGAGAATTACCAGGTTTGGGATGTGATGATTGAAACTCAATGTTGAGGGATTGCTCCAGTAAAGGGATGTCAAATCGGAATATATAATGTAAAGATGGATATTAAAGGAATGATGAAAAGAGATTTAAAAAGCACCTCAATGGCCTTTAAATCAGGACATGAATTGGAACTCTCTAAGATTTTTCTAGGTCGAGGTGTCTTTGTTTGTTCTTTTTTCTTTATGATTAGTTGATGGTGTTATTCTTCTCCATCCCCCTCTTCATCAATAATGGCAATCTCCTCTTTCCTGAATTTCGTGAAGCTTCCCTCAAAAGTATATTTCTTTCCTTTATTTTTCTTTTGAACTTAGTGAGGTTCATAATTCTCGGCAGAGGCTTTACCCTTCTTCCCTTCTTTAACTCTAATAACCACATTGGTTTGATATTTGGGAGGGATGGGATAAGTCAAAATCAAGCTTTTGTCACTCTTAGCAATGGATTCCAGTTATTTTCTTCCTTCATGAATCCTTTGTGGAGACTGAGGTATTCATAATTGTTAGTATTATAAAGAATAAATATGAAGAAGTGAAATACAAAAAGAAATTAAGTTAAACTTTGTCCCTTCTTTGTCGGGAACTTCAGTCTCCTTGTTCTTATTAGATTTCTTTGTAGTTGGTATGGAAGTATTGGAAGTGCTTCCTCTCTTTCGACCCTGGCAGATAAAAACAAAGAAGATGAAGTTCTGCAAAAAGTCATATACCCTTAGAATAGAACCAAGGTACAAGAACTTTACTTATGTTTTTTCCCTCGCTTGGTCAGGCCTTCCTTCATCGTTGGTTGTTTCTTTTTGTTTTTTCGATTCCTTCAGATTAACGGGCATGGCTGAAATATTTCGACACAAGTGAGTAGAAGAGGAACATAAAGGAAATTTCAATATTTCCTAAGATTCTTATATTTCACCTGCTGAAATGGGAGACAAGACTTGAATATGTTTGATATCAACATGAAGACGACCTTTATAATTGTCCATGTGATACTTAGTCGAAGCTACTCTGCGATGAGGTATTTTAAGTTCATTTTTTAAAGCTTATAATGACCCACATGGGAGCCAGTCTTGAATTGGTGGACTAAAAGCCAAGTCAAATTTACAGGTTAGAAATGGTGGAAGTTTAGAAAATCAAATTTTAAAGCAAATTTATACATATCTTCTACATAGAGAGGAATTTTCAAGTTTGGAAGTTTTTGAGTAACTTTATGTTTAGAAGTAACAGTTGTGTCATAGATAGTTCGACTAAGATCACAAGGATTACATATAGTTTCAAAATAATGTTCGAAAGCTTGAATTTCCTTGATGTGTGTACCTTTTCATTTATCCGTATGGTTCTGTAGAAACAAAAAAATCATTTGTTAGGCGTTGAATCATAACTAAAGGGTCTATCACGCCACAGTAGTAGGAAAACCACCAGTCTTCAAACTCTTCGGTGCAATGGAAAAAAGTTGAGAATTCGAAGGGATTTAAGTGCAAGACTTTTTTGTGTAAAATTTTTAGCATCATTTATACCATATTTCATCTAGCTCATCGGTAGCCAAAAAGATTGACTCTTCTTTCGGGAAAAAGGATTTATGCAAAAATTGGTTGAAGCCAAACTAACTGGACACCGAATATGGACAATAGGAAGCCACCCCAAAACCTGTTTTTGTAGAAGACATTATGGTTGATAAAATGGAAGGTTTAAAAAATTCCACCCAAGTGTCATGGACCTCTCTTTTGTCTTCATGTGAGGAGTATGAGAAAGCCATCTTGAACCAGTCTGGTTAGCGGCTTCGAATAATGAAAGGTGCCATAATCGAGATAAATACGTTGTGGTGAAAAATGAAGAATTAATTTTCAAAGAATTCTTTCGATGGAGAGTTGCCATCATTTGGTGTGACCATGGTAAGCCTTATGCCCATGACTCTCCTCTCTAGGTCAGGCGAGACATTAACACCAAGGGAGGGTTTGATGGTGGAATTGAGACACATATATAAAAGTTGTATAGGGCCAGAAACCAGAAAATTTCCTCAGGAACTTCCCATGCCTTGAGGTCACGAGAGGAAGTTCCCAAGGATTTGTGAAGGTTACCCAACATTAGTTTTCTCAGGAAAAAATTTATCTTCTCATGAAGTTGGGTGGCAAGAGGGACACATTTCTTTGCAACTTGAAGAGAACTGGAGAAAAATACAACTGGGATAGCCAAAGGGTAAGGAAGGCTATATGTTCTTGAACATTGATGGTGTCGTTAGAGACATGATGATCTTTGATGAAAGAAGAAAAACTATCATGTGAGAAGGTGAAGTTAGGCTTAGTTTTGGTCTTCAATGTAGGGTCCAAATCCAACAACACCTGCTAGGTAAAATAATGTAGGGGTTACTGTAGCGGTAAATTCATGATCATCAAGCTACGAATAAGCTAGAGATCAATAAAACCAGAGTCGCCACCGCGCTTTTATTATTTCCAAGGGAAAAGGGAAAAAGTACGAACAAAACCCAAAAGTAAGAAGTTTTCAAATCAAAACTAATAAAATGTCAGAGATTACAGGTAAGGGGGTTGGTTACACAGAGGGAAGGTGTTAGCACCCAAAGTGTCATAGGTATTCCTAGAGAGCCCTTTTTTATGTGCATATGTGTTTTGTACAAAAATGACGTTTACAAACAAATAGAGTGAGGGGATGAGAAAAGAATTCATTAATTATATTTTTGTGTTTGACAAGACCTTCGGACTTGTGCCTACGTACTAACATAAAAATGAGGGATCAAAACCTCATAGTTCGTGATACAAATTTCAAAGTGGATGCATTGCTTTTAACAAAATCTAAGTTTGAATGGCATAAAGGCCTAACAATGGTTTGAATGAGTTAGTTCATTTTGGCTTTTTGAAAATTTAAGTCAAGTATAATTAAGTTTATTTACAAGTTTGATTAGGAAAAGAAGTTTGAAAATGCAATGGCAGATGGCCATAGTTTTTAGTTTGCAAAGTGGTCAAAATTTAGAAAAATAACAAGTTCAAACAAAGAAGTTTTTTAAAAGGACGGAGAGATTTTGAAATTAAAGATATGGGGAGGAGATGAAGAGACTAATCCTATGCATAAAATTAAAAGTTAAGAGTTGAAAAGATCTGACTGATGGGTAGCAATCCAATAGGCAAGAATGCCATATAGAAACCCGAAATTCCCTTAGACATTAGAATCAAGCATTAAACAATGCATAGAATATTAACTTGAAGAGCAAGGCATCAAATAAAGATAGCCACATCCAAGCTTAACCACTCCATGATCTTATTCAAAATTAGCCCATGTATCAGATGAATTCCACAATGCCATAAGTCACATGCTCAAAATAACAGCTTCACAATGATCATGTTGCAGATGAACTCAAAGGGATCTTGAATGATGTATCATATGAAGTTTCAAATTTCAATAACTTGGTTTCACAAAAGTTGGCATTGGCCAAGTCCTTTAGCATTGGGAGGTTGCCTAAATTCTAAGTCCAATTTGTCCAAGATCAAGTAAACAGTCCACATGAAAGTTTTTTTAGGGTTTTTGTTCTTATTATGTACATTAATGGTCCAAGACCACACAAACAAGTAAAATATACACAAGCAAAATATATCACACAATATGGTCCAAATGGACAAAGGGAAAATGACATTAACATAAACAATTAGAATGTTTTGAATAATGGCAAATGAATAGAACTTAAAAATTAAAGTGCATTAAAAATAAAGGACTTGAAATTAAATGTTAGTTGTTAATGAGTTAGGAGTTAGTATTGTTTTTCTTTTGCTTTTCATTTTAAGTCATTCTTTGGAGAATACTCAACCCACTTATCACAAGCATGGATCCTTGAACCAAGACATCTTCCAAAGGAAGGAAAAAAGGCCAAGTTTCCACACAATACCATGAAAGAGGGGAGGCTTACAATCTCACTAACTAGAATGCTATGCCTTTTTGTGTCACAAATTTAGCGCTATGTTAAGCAATCGTAATTGGAGTTATGTAGAAGTCACAACTATTTGAGGCCAGGCAATAAAATGTTGGTGTTAATGCATGTTAGAGACATAGTATAATGGACTATGCTCATGAAAAATACCACACACAAAAAGGATATGCAAAAGAGGTGGCCTAATCTCATCCATACTTATGTTGATTTTACAATCAACTAACCTTAGGACTTAGAGATATCATAGGCCATATGAGATAAATGCATAAGGAATGGGAATGAGATGAATAGGGGGGAGGGGGAATGGATCAAAACTCAAATTGGTCAAAGGAGGACTTTTACCAAATTAATATCATCCATTCATTTTGGGAGATGGAATGTACATTCCATCAATCCCCTAAATCCAATGATATTAACTTGACAAAGTCAAATCAACCTTGACCGAGGCCCAACAACAAGAGTCAAACTTATAAAAGTCATCCCAATAGGTCAACACAATTAATTGGCGTTTATTCAAATTAAAAATACTAAAATAAGGCATTTAAATTAAATATGGTTCGTCAAATTCCTAAAACCTCATCAAAACACCAAAGAAACGGCTATTAGATTTATCATAGGTCAAACAAGGTCAAAGCACCTTGGAGAAAAAAAATCAGAATTTCTAAAGACTTAAAAGTATTTTTAAACAATTAAAAACAATCACAAAATCAATTAAATCATGACAAATATTAATAATGATCCAAAAAATGTTTTTAATTTAAAATATGAAAGAGGAAATTATTTGAAATTATTTGGTGAAACTCTCATATTTTTTGGATCAATATTAAAATTAATATGAATTAATGAAAATAAGATAATTAATATAGAAATCAGAAAATAGAAAAAAACGTGGACCACTTGATCTCCCTCATTAATTGAGGTGGTAGATCTAATGGATCAGTGCGCGCATTCCATGGTGCACTGCAGTCAACGTGACATATGCTTGGTATTTAAAAGCAACGTACTAGATTAAAACATTCCAAACTCATCTCATGGCTCTGAACACTTCCAGCTCATCGCCAGAGCCAAAGGCCGATCATCTTCTCCCATGACCCTGGCCAAACTGGTTCAGTCATCACCACATCATAAATGGCAAAAGGGGACATGATCTGAAAGATAAAATGGTATAAATCATAAATATCACCTCAATTTTAACTAACTCCACATATATTGAAAGATATGAGGAGTTTAATTTTGAGGTGAGTCAACTGAGTTGCTTCGATTTGACCTCTAAGCAACTCAATCTTCTTGCCTACATTTATAGGACTTCAGACAACCAAATATCCAAGAGAATTGATGGGAATTGAGTGAGAATCGAAAAGATGAAGTTTTTTAGAAATTACCTTCAATGCTGTGCAGAACTTGATGTTGTTTGCTTCAAACACGATTTGATCACGCTTGAGAAGCTTGCAGGGAGTGATTAGCAAGGGTGCAAGGCTTAGGATCCTGGAGTTTTTAAATCTCCAACAGTTGAGATTCAAACTCAATTTTCAAATTGAAAATTCTCAGGTTTTCCTTTAAAATGAGAGGGTTTGAATGGGGGGGAAAGCTGGTGCGCAAGGGGTGTTTGAATTGAGCACAGAGGTCATGTATTTATAGCATGAGGGAGTGATATTTGCACACTTGAATTTTTAACTAAATTTAGCAATGTGAATGGCACGAGTGCATGGGCCTATACAGGCACCATGAGGCAATGCATTAAGGTCTAAAATCAATCATGTTGAAGTCTGAATGAAGCTTGATTGGCAAGGAAATGGGAAATGAAGTTTGTACATTTGATTTCTTCCAATGATGCAACTCTGTTAAAGCCATGCGCAACCCTAGAAAACCTCATCCAAAAAGCATGAACTTGGGTTCTTTGGAAAGCTTGGATCAAGGGGAAGAAGTTTGATATTCAACACTTTTTCATTTAGAGCTTGGATAATGGTGAGTTTTGAGTTAGAAGTTTAGAAATTTCAACATGTTGAAATTTTTCTAAGTGTAAAGTCATATATCTCAATATTCCATCTTGCTTAACTTTTTATGTAAGCTTCAAATGAGAAATGTGTCTTTATAAAAGTTGTAGATATTTCAAAGACCTTCAATACGGTCACCAATTTCATGTCATTTAGATTTAGAATGATAGAGTTATGCATTTTTGAAGTTTGGAAAAATCACTTGTTCAATGGTATAGGTCAAAAATGACCTATAATGTATCCTCATATCACATGCTAATAAAAGTTGAATTTTCTTCCACTCCAAACATAAAAGTTGAAGTAGAAATCTTGAATTTGATTGTGCAACTTGGAAATATTTCATCTCATAAAAACTGTGCAAGTTATGGGCTTGGGAAGTTAACTTTCAAATTAGGGTTTAAACAAAATGACCTATAATGTTTCAACATAGAAGATGATTTTGCAAGCAAAAACAGCTCTATGTCTCAACATGAAAGTTGTTTGGAATGTCATTTAGAGTAAATTTTATCTTGGAATAATTTTCATATGGTGAAAATTGTAGGAGATAGGGTCTAGGGAGACCCAGTTTTGATTAAATGAATTCATCTAGCCAACCACCATCAACCAAATTGCTAGCCTCCAATTTTCTTGACTTTCATGGCTCATGGTAGATCACAGATGCACAAGATGATGAATTTTGAAGTGTCCCTTGAAAAAAATTGATCAATTGGTGAGATAGCTTGTTGGATAAGTTACTCAAGATACCTAGTCAAACTAGGGTTTCCAAGGCAAATCAACCTCAAACTCTTGAAGAAAACTTGATTAATATGACATGTAGAGATAAATGGAACTCATATATGATGCTCATAACCCTGGATATGAACTTGATAGATCAATGGTGATCATGCCCTACCTACAAAAGAATTAGGCAAATACAAAGACATATTTTTGGTATTTTGGTTAGTAAAATGATAATATACAAGTATGATACAATCACATGGTGCTTGGTGATCTCTCCCAAAACAAACCCGATGAAAGAGGGGTAAGGAGGATGCTAAGGTATGATCCCAATGCTAATGCATATAATGAAATTGCATGAGGAATCATAGGGTCAAAATTGGGGTCTTACAGATGCCCTTTTTTAAGGATATTCTAACTGAGGAGGTGAAGGTTAAAATCTTGGGCTCGACTCAGTAGAATGGGTTTAAATAACAACATAGAAACAAATTTTGGTCTCTAAGAGACCTCATGATGCATATGATATGGATGTAAAAGTTAGTGCTTTGTGGGGAAATATTGCCACAAAGGAAAAGAAATTAAAGAGACCGAGAGTCCGCAGGAGTATAATGCATTATGTAAGGAAAACTCACTGGGGAGACAAAGACTCTAGAGGAACAAGAAGTTATGCGTAGGCCAGGCTATGAATTAGAACTGCTGTAGGACTAGAGGAATTCTATATAAAATGGAAAGACTCAGACGGGGAAACAAAACATCTGCAAGGGATATGAGTAGATTAGGATAACACTGAAGTACTTAGATAATGCAGGAAAAGCGATTTCGCTAAGGAAATGCACGCTCAACTCGACTAGGGAAGATAAACTTCAACACAGGAGGAGCAGATATTTATTATCCACTATCTATTACTGGGTGAGGAGATAATAAAGATCTGATAGAGAGGACATCCGCCATCGGTTAGGAAGAACATATTAAGGATGACTCACTGGGAACCACCAGGAGGGAGTATTCATTACCGGTTACTGGGTAAGAATATCCTTGCTGGGGAAAACTGCAGAACAATAGGATTTACAACTACCAACCATTGGGCAGAAGACCAAAGGTGAGAGTATCCGTCATCGGTTAGGATGAACATATCAAGGATAAACTCAACAGGGAAGAAAATCCGTCATCGGTTAGGATGAACATATCAAGGATAGACTTGCCTGGGAATGTCAAAGAGGATATCCGTCACCGGTTAGGATGAACATATCAAGGATACACCAACTGAACAAAAAGTAGGAATTACATCTATTGAATGCTGGATAGAATACCATCAAAGAGAAAATCCGTCACCGGTTAATATGAACATATCAAGGATAGACTCTAGGAGGAGAAAAATAGGAATTACATCTATCAGTTACTGGATAGAATACCAAGAGAGAGTATTCGTCACTGGTTAAAGTGAACATATCAAGGATAAACTCTGCGGGAGAAAGTAAGGTTTATAACTACCGGTTACTGGGTAGAATACCAAAAGGAGAAGGAAATCTGTCATCGGTTAAGATGAACATATCAAGGATTAACTCTCTGTGGAACAAAATAGGGATTACAACTACCTTTTTACTGGGTAGAATACCAAAAAATGAGAGTATCTGTCATCGGTTAGGATGAACATATCAAGGATAAACTCACGTAGGGGAAAGAAAGATATCCGTCACCGGTTAGAATGAACATATCAAGGATATAGTTCCCGGGGAATCAAGAAAAACGAATCCACTAGGGACTCTACTGTTGGAAAAACAAGGATACTTTTGCCGTGTATTGGGCAAGAAGTAAGAAAATAAAAACTAAGAAGAATATTACTAGTTACTAGGTAATAAGCTCTTAGGAGACTCAAAGCATCTATCTAGGCAAGAGCTAGAAAGAAACGGTCAATCAAGACTCATCCCAATGAGGATATAACTCAAGGGGAGCAATTCTATCCAGATAATCAACTAGGGAGGAAGCTGAGGTAATAATCATCCACGAGGAAATAACTCAGTGGGGAAAAGGAGAAAGGTTAAAGTATTTCTGCCTAAGGGGCTGACATTCTACAATTGAGGGAGGATAGACACCGAATTTGTATAGGGATAAAGTACCTCCATTACAGAGAATAAGAATCTCAAATAAATCAAATCAAATATGATGATGCAATTATGAAATTATGAAATTATATGAGTGTATATGTATATATGATGATTATGCTAACAAAACGATCACAAAGGATACAAAGGTGTCGCAAAGAATTTGAATCATCGATACAATCCTCGATCAATCCACAAAAAGAAGGAGACAACTTCTGGAAAACAGAGATAGAGATCAACGACCCAAAGGCTAAACTCTAGCTGAGGAAGGAGGAGATCCGCTGAGGAGAAGAAAATGTATCAAATTTGTAGGGAATTTTAGGTCAACACCATATCAAAATGGGAGACAACCATACAGAGGATAAACATAAGCAGCTGCTCAGAAACCAGGAGGAAACTCTGATTGAAGCAAGTCGGATGGCGACTGGTGGGGAAACCAACGCGACCTACTAGGGAGTCTAATTACTCTACTGAGGATCAAAACTGCTGAGGAATACATAAATTCAGTCGGGGGAAGCAGAAACTCTGTCGGGGAAATAACACATCGCAGGGCACTGAATCAACCAACTCAGCTGGAAAAGAAACGAAGCTCCACTGGGGATCAAACACAACTCCGCAGGGGAACCGAGTCAACAAACTCGGCTAAGGGTACCCGAAGGATTAACTTCTTTGGGAACCCTTAATGCTTCACACTTAAGACTCGCTGCTCTTTGAAATGTCGTTGATACTTCTTTTTAATTACTTTGATAGATATTTGCTTTTATATGTTTAAGAAAATGATTTTGATCAAAGATTTTAATTTCAAAATGATCATAATAACATTTAAAACTATTGGCAGAAGTAAATAAGAGTATAAACAGTTGGATAAAAGCTCAATTTTATTTAATAGAATGGTAGCCTGTAAATGACAACACTCCATAGATTTTTACAAAGTTGAAAATGGTAATTTACATGGAAAAGGGTTACATTGAATGCAAATGATCCTTAATCCTTCTACCAACTTTTGATGTCCTCTATGCTCTTGACCGCTGTCGGGATGATGAATCGATGTCAACCCTTGTGCTCAAAGTTTCTCCAAAATTGGAAGATCAGCAGAATGTAGTTACTTGCCACAATCCCTAATTTTTGCATAAGTTTCCCTAAGGTGGGGTACTTAACTTATCATGAAATTCTTTCTGTTTTATGTCTCTAATTTTTTCCTGGATCACTCTTTCGGGTTCCAATCCACCGAGACGCTCATTTTTGCCTAAGCCGCCCTTTCGGGTTTTCAACTTAGCGAGCTGTTCTTTTCTTTTTATGCGAAGTATTTCTTGACTGCATCTGTGTTCATAGGACGAGTGAACTCTTCACCATCGATAGTTGTAAGAATCAAAGCACCGCCTGAAAAGGCTTTCTTGACAACATATGGGCCTTCATAATTAGGAGTCCATTTTCCTCTAGAATCTGGTTTGAACGATAAAATCTTCTTGAGCACAAAGTCACCTTCTATGAATACACGAGGTTTGACCTTCTTATCAAAAGCTTTCTTCATCCTTTGTTGATATGATTGACCATGATACATGGCAGTTAATCTCTTCTCTTCTATCAAATTCAGCTGATCAAACCCAGTCTGACACCATTCATCCTCAGTCAACTTGACTTCCATGAGCACACACAATAAAGGAATCTCAACTTCTACGGGGAACACTACTTCCATGCCATATACCAGAGAGAAAGGGGTGCCCCTGTTTAAGTGAGAATGGATGTACGATACCCGTGTATAGCAAATGGGAGCATCTCATGCCAATCCTTATATGTCACAACAATCTTCTGAATTATCTTCTTGATGTTCTTATTCGCAACTTCAACAGCCTCATTCATCTTAGGTCTGTAGGGAGAAGAATTATGATGAGCAATTTTGAAGTCTTTGCAAAGAGCTTCCACCATATTGTTATTCAAGTTTGATCCATTGTCAGTAATGATCTTACTTGGCACACCATAACGACATATGATCTAATTCTTGATAAACCTTACAACAACTTGCTTGGTTACATTTACATACGATGCCACTTCAACCCACTTTATGAAGTAATCAATTACCACTAAAATGAAACGATGTCCATTTGAAGCTTTAGGCTCAATCATTCCAATCATATAAATTCCCCACATGGAGAAAGGCCATGGGTATGAAATAACATGCAATTGTCGGAGGAACATGAATCTTATCAGCATATATTTGACACTTGTGGCATTTCTTCACAAACTTGCAACAGTCATATTCCATTGTCAGCCAATAGTAACCTGCTCGCAACATCTTTTTTTTCCATTGCATGTCCATTGGAATGAGTACCAAAGGAACCTTCGTGCACTTCAATCATCAACAAGTCTGCTTCATGTCTATCCATGCATCTGAGCAAAACCATGTCGAAGTTTCTCTTGAACAGTATATCACCATTCAAGTAGAAATTGCTGGCTAATCTTCTCAAAGTCTTCTTATCTTTCAATGACACCCCAAACGGGTAAATCTGACTTTGGAGGAAACATTTGATGTCGTAATACCACGACTTCTCGTATCTGACTTCTTCAACAACAAACACATGAGCTGGCCTATCAAGACGCATCACAGACAAATTGGGAACCTCATTCCAATACTTCACTACAATCATTGATGCCAATGTTGCAAGAGCATCTGCCATCCGGTTTTCATCTCGAGGGATATGATAAAACTAAACTTTTGTAAAGAAAGTCAAAATCCTCCTCGCATAATCTCTATATGGTATTAAACCGGGTTGATTCGTCTCCCATTCACCTTTGATCTGATTCACCACCAAAGCTGAATCTCCAAAGACATCTAAATGCTTGATTCTGAGATCAATGGCCTCTTCAAGCCCCATAATGCAAGCTTCATATTCTCCCATATTGTTTGTACACTTAAAAGTTAATCTAGCTGTAAAAGGAAAATATGTGCCTTGAGGAGTAATAATCACCGCCCCAATGCCATTTCCATATTGATTAACAGCTCCATCAAATACCATGCCCCAACGGGAACCAGGTTTTGGCCCTTCTCCAAGCAATGGTTCATCACAATCTTTCATTTTCAAGTACAAGATCTCTTCATCAGGAAAATCATACTCCACTGACTGGTAATCTTCAATCGGTTGGTGAGCCAAATAGTCAGGCATGATACTACCTTTAATCGCTTTCTAAGATCGGTACTCGATATCATACTCTGATAACAACATCTGCCAACGAGCAATTCTCCCAGTTAAAGCAGACTTCTCAAATATATACTTGATCGGATCCATTTTAGATATCAACCAAGTGGTATGATTCAACATATACTGACGCAGACGCTTAGCAACCCAAGCCAATGCACAATAAGTCATCTCAAGCATAGAATACCGAGTCTCACAGTCGGTGAACTTCTTACTGAGGTAGTAAATTGCAAATTCTTTCTTTCCAGTCTCATCTTGTTGACCAAGAACACAACTCATACTATCTTCGAGCACAGTCAAATACATGATCAACGACCATCCTTCAACAGGTGGAGACAAAATCGGAGGTTCAAGCAGATATTCCTTGATACTGTCAAAAGCTTTCTGGCAATCTTCGGTCCAATCATAAGACTGATCTTTCCGAAGAAGCTTGAATATAGGCGCACATGTGGTAGTCATGTGTGAAAGAAATCTGGAAATATAATTCAAGGGGCCGAGAAAACCTCTGACTTGCTTCTCAGTTTTGGGCGCATGCATCTCTTGTATTGCTTTGACCTTGGCAGGACCAACTTCAATACCCTTCTCGCTGACAATAAAGCCCAACAACTTACCAGAACAAACACCAAAAGTACATTTATTGGGATTCAAGCGGAGTTTATACTTTCTCAAACGCTGGAATAACTTCAACAAATGCTCAACATGTTCCTATTCATCAATTGATTTAGCAATCATGTAATCTACATATACTTCAATCTCTTTATGCATCATATCATGAAAAAGAGTAGTCATTGCTCTTTGGTAAGTTGCACCAGCATTATTTAATCCGAAAGGCATCACTCTATAATAGAATGTTCCCCAAAGCGTAATGAATGTGGTCTTCTCCATATCTTAGGGTGCCATCCTGATCTGATTATATCCGGAAAATCCATCCATAAATGAAAAGACTTTGAATTTAGTAGTATTGTCTACCAACATATCAATATGTGGCAGAGGGAAATCATCTTTCAGACTGGCTTTATTCAAATATCTATAGTCAACACACATGCGGACCTTTCCATCTTTCTTTGGCACATGCACAATATTGGCTACCCATTACGGATACTCAGCCGTCACAAGGAAACCGACGTCAATCTGCTTCTGCAATTCTTCTTTGATCTTCACAGCCATATCAGGGTGCGTTCTTCTCAATTTCTGCTTGACTGGCGGGCATTCTGGCTTCAACGGCAATCTATGCTCCACGATATCAGAATCCAAACCAGGCATGTCTTGATAGGACCAAGCAAACACATTTGAATACTCTCGAAGAAGATCAATCAACCCCTTCTTGACATCTGGACACAGTTGAGACCCAATATTGACTTCCTTCACATCATCCTCGGAACCCAAGTTGACTAGCTCAATCTGCTCCTTGAACGGCTGAATGGTCTTTTCATCTTGCTCAAGAAGACGAGTTAATTCATCACTCACTTCTTCCTCACTTTCCTCCTCAGCCTCAAACACAGGGAATTCAAAGTTTGGAGAAGGAGAAGGATCATTGTATTCAATGGAGTTAGAAACCAACCTGCATAATGATTTGATATTTTGATTTTAGAGAAGTAGATTTGTGACCAAATATTATGCAGATGGACAATTATATAGTTTATTTATGTTTTTTGTGATTACTATTTTAAGAATAAAGAAAAAAGTACAAACAAAAAATCATAGATGTGGATGAATAGAATTAATTTTATTAATGATCAATTTCAAAATGGCCAACAATGCTCACTTCTTCCTTAGGCATATGATAAGGATTTTGAAAACATATAAAAGCAATTACTTAGATCGATGCAAAATAATAGGAACATCAACAACAGTCCAATTGTTGCAAGCCTTTCCATGCGTCACAAACTTGGTGCAGTCTTCCTCTTTGTCATCCTCTAGCACAACAGCTAAGTGTTGTTCATTGCCATGAATGAACCCTCAATTACGGAAGCTAAGTTGCATATCCTCTAATCTTACAGTTGATGAACCTCGCTTGAATCCGAAACCGGTTCTGCCTTTGTTGTCAGATACTTCTACCATGCGCACCGATTGATAAATGTTGCCTTCTTTAACAATCTTCTTTGCATCTTTCAATAAGGACATAGGTGCCCCAACTCTTTTTGCAGCAGCAATAGACAAGGCTTGGAACAGAGTTCCAACCTCATCCTCAGCTTCAACATAAGAGAAAGATGACAGGTGGCTAACCAACAATGCCTTCTCCCCACCAACGATTACAAGCTTTCCACTCTTCACAAATTTGAGCTTCTAATGCAAAGTGGAGGTAATAGCTCCTGCCTCATGGATCCATGGCCTTCCCAACAAGAAACTGTAGGCCGGATGGATATCCATTACTTGAAAAGTAATGTGAAAATCACTTGGACCTATCTTAACTGGAAGAACCACTTCACCAATAACTGTTTTGCGCGAACCGTCAAAAGCTTTGACGATTACACTACTATACCTCATAGGCGCTCCTTGGTACGATAGCTTAGACAGATTTAACTTTGGCAGTAAATTCAATGAAGACTCGGTGTCAACTAGCACATTGGACAAAGCATCCTCTTTGCAATTCATAGAGATATGCAAAGCCAAGTTATGATTTCTTCTCTCCTTAGGGAGTTCTTCATCACAAAAGCTGAGATTATTGCAGGAAGTGATGTTAGCCACAATATGATCAAATTGATCCACTGTAACATCATGTTCTACAAACGCTTGCTCTAGAACTCTCTGCAGTGCTTCTCTGTGCGCTTCTGAATTTACGAGCAGAGACACCACTGAGATCTTTGAGGGGGTTTGGAGTTGCTGCTCCACCATATTAAACTCACTCCTCTTGATCAATTGAAGTACCTTATCATCATCATTAGCCTTCAAATTACTGGATTCACCAAACTTACACTTTGAAGCACTAACTGGATCTATAGCAGGCACCTCTACCTTCTTACCAACAATTGACTCTTCTTTATCCTTTGGGAACACCGGCCCAAGCACACGACCACTATGGGTCACCTTGGTAACATCAGCAATGCCCAGTACAGAGCTGGCCGTAGGCAACGGGACCTCTTGACCATCCTTCATCATTGTAGCATTATACTGATATGGGACAACTTTATCAGATGAATACGGGACTGGGCCCGCTAACCATATAACCAACGACGATACCGATCTATTACTGACATTGTTACTATTGCTGCCGTCGTACTGAATTACCAATCTTTTTGGCTGCTTGTAAATGGGCACTATGACATTGACATCGTCATCTACATGACGGGTTTGAACAATCTGAATCATGCCTTCATCCATCAGTCGTTGGATGTCCCTTTTCACAACTTCGCAACCCCTTGAATTAATACTGCAAAGAACACAATCATCGTGGTCATGCTCACAATCACTCACCAAACAAATGTCCTTATGCATCTGTACCAAGGACCTCCGGATAAAACGAACATCAAAAACCTTAAACTCTCCAGGACAACCATCCACCATATTCACATAAGAACTTCCATGGGTGGGTAATGGAATTGCTTTCACATTCGGTGCTCGGTCCTTAAAGGACACCATTCCACTCTTCATCAGCTTTTGAACCTCATATTTGAGCGGATAACAGTTTTCTATATCATGTCTGGGTGCCCCTTGATGAAAAGCACAATGGAGTTCAGGTTTGTACCACCAAGGAAGTGGTTCTGGAATCTGCAGCGGGTTTCTTTGTTTAAGTAGGTTCTTGAGAACTAAAGATGGGTACAGTTCTGCATAAGTCATAGGAATTGGGTCGAAAGAGACCTTCTTCCTTTCAAAGTTTTATTGATGATGATTGTTGTTGGTATTGCTGTTGTTGTAAGTGTTTGTTCATGTTGCGATTGTTGTTGTTGACGTTGTTGTTGTTGAATTGGTGTTGATTGATTATTTTTGAATACAGGGATAACTGAAGATACTTGATGATGATGTTGACGGGGTGGTTGACTCTTCCTGATTTGAGACCTTCTCTGCCTCCCACTGATTACTACATTAGCTTCGTTGTCCTTTTTCTTCCCAAAACTATTTCCATACCTCTTACTTGACGATGCTTCATCTTTTGGCAATCATCCTTCTTGGACTCCTTCCTCAAGCGTCATCCCCACCTTAACCATTTCCGTAAAGTCACTGGGGGCACTAGCAATCATACGTTCATAATAAAATGAACTCAGGGTCTTCAGAAAGATCTTTGTCATCTCTTTTTCCTCCAAGGGAGGAGTGATTTGAGCAACCAATTCCCTTCATCTTTGCGCGTACTCTTTGAATGTCTCCTTATCCTTCTGAGACGTAGACCTCAGCTGATCTCTATCAGGCGCCATATCCATTTTATACTTATATTGCTTGACAAAAGCCTCCCCTAAGTCGTTGAAAGTGAGAATGCTTGCACTGTCCAACGCCATAGACCAACGGAGTGCAACACCGGTCAAACTGTCTTGGAAGTAGTGAATCAACAGTTGATCGCTATCAGTCTGGGTAGACATCTTGCGAGCATACATCACAAGATGATTGAGCGAACATGTGTTCTCTTTATACTTTTCAAAGTCAGGCACTTTGAACTTCACTGGGATCTTGACATTTGACACTAAACATAACTCGATAGCACTTTTCCCAAACAAATCTTTACCCCTTAGTGTCTTCAATTCCTTGCGCATCTCAAGAAACTGATCCTTCATTTCATCCATTTTCTCGTATACGTCCGGACCCTCAGACAACTAAGAATGATAAATGGTGTCCTCTACACGAGGTAAGGTGTGCACAACGGGAGGTGGCACAGACATGACCGGGCTAGATGCTGGCATGGAAGCAAAAGTAGGCGCAAAGCCTTCAGGCATAAATTTCGGCAGCATTCCCCACGGTAATATGGCAGACATAGCAGGCGCGAAGTGAGCGGCAACAGCAGGCATGGTAGAGGTATCCACCTCTAAAATAACTGTTCTCTGAGGAGGAGTTGCGGGTGTTGGAGAAGCTTGGCTCTGAGCAACCAACACTGACTCCATCATGGCAGTCAGTCGAGCGACCTCGTCCTTTAGTTCTCTGTTCTCTGGCTCCACATGTTCCATGATTCTGATATGATTGACGTGAGTATTGTATGGATGAGTCAGCTTGGCTGAAGCACAGGAGAAACACCAAGGAGACATCTGGTGAAAGAGAAACCTGCTTATGCGAATGATGTATGAAATGCAATGCTTGCTTATTTATTTTTATTTCAAGGAACTTACTATATCATTTGCAAATATATACATATATATATATATATATATATATATATATATATATATATATGTATATATATATATATATATATATATATATATATATCAACAATTGCAATCATTTTTAAATGACCAAAAATCTCTTTTCATTTATATAATTGGAAGGATTACACTGAGTACAATTTCAGAAACCAAATGAAAAATACAAGAGAAAAGGAGACTAGTCATCCTAAGGATCCCTAACAACAGTGTCAGAAGACCTAACTGAAGGAGTGTACTTCCTTCGAATCCGTCGAATCTCATTCTCAAAAGAAGCCTTCATCTAAGTCTTCTCGAGGACAAGCTGATTAACAATCTTCTTCCAAGCAACGAAAGGCTGAGGTACGCTGGAAGATGAAACCTCTAGCTCTCTCTGTCTCTTTGTCACTCTGTCTTCAAGTAGCTCAATAAGTGCATCTTTGTCCTTAGACTCCAACTGCAACTCTTCATGCTTCTTGCTCAAAGCACGGAAACGCTCTTCCCACATATCTTTCTCTTGCTTTTCATTGGCGAGTGCGTCTTCCAACTCCTCTACATCTTGGTTAGGGAGAGTTAATGGCTCAACCACAACCACTGACATAGGTCTTTCACAAGGATAAGGTATCTCCAACTCCAAAGCTTTCTTCTTCACCCAAAGAGTGTAAGCTTCCAAAGCTACACAATTGCACGGACCAAGCTCGAATCTTCTTTTCCTATGCACATTATGCCAAGCATGCACAATCTTCTGCTTCAAATGTTGGGGATATTTACCCTCTTGATAGAAAAGACTTTCTAACAACATGTTATTAGGTTTGTCTCTCAAGGGGAACCCAAGTTGACAACGAGCGAAAGCAGGATTGTAGTTAATTCCTCTTTGTGTACCAAGGAGAGGCACATTAGATAATTCACCATAACAATTAATAATGACCAAACTGCCCAAAGAAGGATCATACCAAACTATATCATCATTAGTGAGAGACATAAGTCTCTGAGACCACCGTAGACATTATTTGTTCTCCACAAAAGAAGGCATCTGAGGCAAGTGCGAAATAAACCACTTATACAGAAGAGTAATGCAACAGACAATAGTTCATCCACCCTTAGAATTCCTTAGATGCAAAGAGAAATACATATCATCCAACAATATAGGCACATGATTCCCAATCAAGAAAATTCTAATTGCGTTAACATCAACAAAATCTTCAATGTTAGGGAACAAAGTTAATCCATAAATGAGTAGTACAAAGTAGCTTCAGAAGCATCCACACTACCAGCTTGAGCAAAAGCAGTAGCTTCCTTGATGAGGAAATCAGATGGCAACCCAAACAATCCTCCTTTCTTCACCCAATGAGCCTTTATCTCAGACTTCTTCAAGTGAAGAGCTTCAACAATAAGATGAGATATGGGAATCTCTTCCAATCCACTAAATGGTACTCTATTAGAAATAGGTATCCCCAAGAGATGGGCATACTCCTCCAACGTAGGCAAAAGCTGATAATCTGGGAAAGTGAAGCATCGGTAGAGAGGATCATAGAACTGCACTAGTACACTCAAAAGTCCTTCAACCACATCAGGAGATAACATAGATAGAATCTTCCCATGATGTTGTTTGAAGTCCAAGGGATCTAATACAAAATATGCTAGCTTCCTTAACTCTTTCAAGTCGGGACATCTGAAACTGTACTTCTTAGTGTTCCTTCATCCACAATCCATGGTCTAATTTTTTTTCCAAATAATACCTCAGTTCCTTGAAATTTTTGTGTGACGAATGTTATGATGCGTGATCGGTAAAATAGCAAGTGTACTATTTGCACCAATGTAGTAATGAAAAGGGGTTATTCCCGAGTATCGGTCTCGAGGATTGCCTAGAAAGTATCAATTTTTTAGAATAATTCAATTGAACAAAAGTTCATATGGGGTTTGATGATTGTTTTCACAACTGATAAGAGATAAAAATATAAAGCGTATAAAAATAGTTTGACCAATATGAGAAATAATGCTAAGGCCAGGTGTATGAATTGCTGTGTATTCCACTTTTTCCATATCATATAACATCGATGTTATTATAATTCAAAACAGTTTCTCCAGAGTAGTTTTCTCTAATTCCTTAGCCAAAACCATTTAACAGGCAATTTCACTCCTAATTCCTTAGTCAATTAAATTGATGTTAAGAATTATTTATGTTATCAAGAATTTAAGGTAACCAAGTTTGTCCGACCTAAACCTTAACCAGAAATCCGAATTTCATTTGTCCGATAAAATTAAGCATTAATCACGTTGTATAATAATTTGAATTATGAAAGCATCACTGATTATAAGAACATGGTTCAAATATTCATACAGTAGCAATTCAGGGACACCCCCCTAGCATTGGGGGGTTTAGCCTCTCATAATATTCAAAGATAAAAGATTACAAATTAAAGACATTACAAGTTGTTGTTGATGAACGTTGATCTTCAATTTCTTCCGATCTTGAAGATCTATTCTCTTTTCCACACCTTGCTTCCTCTTTTCGTATCTTTTCTTTTCACGATCCAAAAAGTCCCTCTTTCAGTGCTTCCCATCCAACTAAATAGTTTCCAAACAACTAAAAGTACTTCCAAATGCCCAAAATGCCCTCCGGATGCCCACAAGAGTAAAAATTAGAAGAATCAGAATTTTTAACGAAATGGCCAACACGGGCCGTGTCAGGTGACACTGCTGCCCGTGTTGGCTCCTCTGTAGGAGGAGAAGACACGCCCTGCTGACACGGGCCGTGTCAGGTGACACGGGTACCCGTGTCAGCCCACTATTTTATTGGATTTTTGCTGGCTGGTCTGCACATGCTGACACGGGCCGTGTCAGGTGACACGGGCACCCGTGTCAGCCCACTGTTTTATCCGTTTTTCGCTTTTTCTTCAGCCTCTAACATCCCTTCTTCCGGTACACACTTGCGGACTTTTTATCAAACCTGGAAACTAACATTCTACACAGAAACGCATAAAATGCGACAAAATGTGGAAAACTACTAATGAAACATAAACCAAACGGAAATTCATAAAATGCAATAAGCGGAAGAAATCACTAAAATAAAATGCAAAAGTTACCGATTCATGAAGATTTCATGCTGGATAGATGATGAAAACTGAGTGTAAATGGTGGCCGATCAATGCGCATGAATGCATGAATGCAACAATCACAAATAAGGGATCACACACAAGGAAAACAAATAAAGGTCAAGGGATGAATCAAGTCATTGTCAAGATCAATCATCAATTTTGGTGGATTATGGTTTACACCTTATCAACACCCAAGTTCCATTGATATTGACAAGACTTGATTGGATCAACCGAGAATCAAGGGTTTGTTGTGAGTCACGAGCATGGAGTCTGGGTAAGAACCATCCCAAAGGAGTGAACTAAGGATAAAACCTGTAGATTTTGTTCTAAAAAGTTCCTAGAGTCTTAATTCCATCTATCAGATATTACAGGTTAAGATGACTGACTAATCGACCCATAATATTCTCAAGAGAAACTCATCTGAGTGTAGTATCACGTAACAACTGTTATCAAGTCTACACTTGAACAGTTTCCGTACTACGTCCTAAATAGGCAAATAGGGGGTAAATGTTCTACGGTCCTCAACTTGTCGGACCCAAATTAGAGATAGTAATGCCTAACCACAAATACTTGTGTGACATTTCCAAATCTAAAAGAGTCTCCACTGAGAAGATGGATCTCAAGCCAACTTGTTAAGGACTACTCCACACAAGTCAAACATGACTATACCATCCTCCTATCTTAATTGCACTCAAGTTCGGGTTAGAACTTATCTCACCACTCAGAGATCACCAAGCATAACAAGAAGATTATATCATACAAACAAATATACAAACATCACATATATACAATTATATACACACAAAAAAGTAGGCTAAACCCACTAGAGACTACTCCCCAGCAGAGTCGCCACTTAATTTCTATAGTGGTAAATTCATGATCATCAAGCTATGGATAAGCTAGAGATCAATAAAACTAGAATCGCCACCGCACTTTTATTATTTCCAAGGGAAAAGGGAAAAAGTACGAACAAAACCCAAAAGTAAGAAGTTTTCAAATCAAAACAAATAAAATGTCAAAGATTATAGGTAAGGGGGCTGGTTACACAGAGGGAAGGTGTTAGCACCCATAGTGTCATAGGTACTCCTAGGGAGCCCTTTTTTGTGTGCATATGTGTTTTGTACAAAAATGATGTTTACAAACAAATTGAGTGAGGGGATGAGAAAAGAATTCATTAATTATATTTTTGTGTTTGACAAGACCTTCGGTGTTGTGCCTACGTACCAACATAAAAATGAGGGATCAAAACCTCGTAGTTCGTGATACAAAGGCCTAAAAATGGTTTGAATGAGTTAGTTCTTTTTGGCTTTTTGAAAGTGTCAGTCAAGTATAATTAAGTTCATTTACAAGTTTGATTAAGAAAAGAAGTTTGAAAATGCAATGGCATAAGGCCATAGTTTCTAGTTTGCAAAGTGGTCAAAATTTAGAAAATAACAAGTTCAAACAAAGAAGTTTCTAAAAAGGAGGGAGAGATTTTTGAAATTAGAGTTATGGGGAGGAGATGAAGGGACTAATCCTATGCACAAAATTAAAAGTTAAAAGTTGAAAAGACCTGACCGATGGGTAGCAATCCAATAGGCAAGAATGCCATATAGAAACCCCAAATTCCCTTGGATATTAGAATCAAGCAACAAACAATGCATATAATATTAACTTGAAGAGAAAGGCATCAAATAAATATAGCCACATCAAAGCTTAGCCACTCCATGATCTTCTTTAAAATTAGCCCATGTATCAGATGAATTCCACAATGCCATAAGTCACAGGCTCAAAATAACAGCTTCATAATGATCATGTTGCAGATGAACTCAAAGGGATCTTGAATGATGTATCAGATGAAGTTCCAAATTGCAATCACTTGGTTTCACAAAAGTTGGCATTGGCCAAGTCTTTTAGCATAGGGAGGTTGCCTAAATTCTAAGTCCAATTTGTCCAAGATCAAGTAAACAGTCCACATGAAAGTTTTTTTTAGGGTTTTTGTTCTTCTTATGTACATTAATGGTCCAAGACCACACAAACAAGCAAAATATACACAAGCAAGATATATCACACTATATGGTCCAAATGGACAAAGGGAAAATGACATTAACATAAACAATTAGAATGGTATGAATAATGGCAAATGAATAGAACTTAAAAATTAAAATCCCTTAAGAATAAAGGACTCGAAATTAAATTTTAGTTGTTAATGAGTTAGGAGTTAGTATTGTTTTGCTTTTTCTTTTCATTCTAAGTCATTCTTTGGAGAACACTCAACCCACTTATCACAAGCATGGATCCTTGAACCAAGACATCTTCCAAAGGAAGGAAAAAAGGCCAAGTTTCCATACAATACCATGAAAGAGGGGAGACTTACAATCTCACTAACTAGAATGCTATGCCTTTTTGTCTCACAAATTTAGCCCTACATTAAGCAATCGTAATTGGACTTATGTAGAAGTCACAACTATCTGAGGTCGGGCAATATAATTTTGGTGTTAATGCATGTTAGAGACATAGTATAATGGACTATGCTCATGAAAAATACCACACACAAAAAGGATATGCAAAAGAGGTGGCCTAATCTCATCCATACTTATGTTGATTTTACAATCAACTAGCCTTAGGACTTAGAGATATCATAGGCCAAATGAGATGAATGCATAAAGAATGGGAATGAGATGAAGGGGGGGGGGGGGAATGGATCAAAACTCAAATTTGTCAAAAGGAGGACTTTTACCAAATTAATATCATCCATTCATTTTGGGAGATGGAATGTACATTCCACCAATCCCCTAAATTCAATGATATTAACTTGACAAAGTCAAATCAACATTGACCAAGGCCTAACAACAAGATTCAAACTTATACAAGTCATCACAATAGGTCAACACAATTAATTGACATTTAATCAAATTAAAAATACTAAAATAAGGCATTCAAATTAAATATGATTTTTCAAATTCCTAAAACCTCATCAAAACACCAAAGAAATGGCCATGAGATTTACCATAGGTCAAACAAGGTCAAAGATCCTTGGAGAAAAAATTTCAGAATTTTTAAAGACTTCAAAGTATTTTTAAACAATTAAAAACAATCACAAAATCAATTAAATCATGACAAATATTAATAATGATCCAAAAAATGATTTTAATTCAAAATATGAAAGAGGAAATTATTTGAAATTTTTTGGTGAAACTCTCATATTTTTTGGATCAATATTAAAATTAATATGAATCAATGAAAATAAGCTAATTAAAATAAAAATCAGAAAATAGCAAAAAACGTGGACCACTTGATCTCCGTCATTAATTGAGGTGGCAAATCAAGTGGATCAGCGCACTCGTTCAATGGTGCACTGCAGTCAACGCGACATAGGCTTGGTATTTAAAAGCAACGCATGAGATTAAAACATTTCAAACTCATCTAATGGCCTATAACACTTCCAGCTCATCGCCGGAGCCAAAGGCAGGTCATCTTCTCCGATGGTCCTGGCCGGACTGGTTCAGTCATCACCACATCATAAATGACAAAAGGGGACATGATCTGAAAGATAAAATGGTGTAGTTCACGAATATCACCTCAATTTTAACAAACTCCACATATATTGAAAGATATGAGGAGTTGAATTTTGAGGTGTGTCAACTGAGTTGCTTCGATTTGACCTCTAAGCAACTCAATCTTCTTTCCTACATTGGTAGGACTTCAGACAACCAAAGATCCAAGAGAATTGATGAGAATTGAGCGAGAATCGTAGAGATGAAGTTTTCTGAAAATGACCTTCAATGTTGTGCAGAACTTCATGTTGTTTGCTTCAAACACGATCTGATCATACTTAAGAAGCTTGTAGGGAGTGATTAGCAAGGGTGCAATGCATAGGATCCTAGAGTTTTTGAATCTCCAACAGTTGAGATTCAAACTCAATTTTAAAATTTAAAATTCTCAAGTATTCCTTTAGAATGAGAGGGTTTGAATTGGGGAGCAAAGCTGGCGCGCAAGGGTTGTTTGAATTGAGCACAAAGGTCATGTATTTATAGCATGAGGGAGTGATATTTGCACACTTGAATTTTTGACCAAATTTAGCAATTTGAATGGCACGAGTGCATGGGCATGTACAGGCCCATGAGGCAATGCATTAAGGTCCAAAATCAATCATGTTGAAGTCTGAATGAAGCTTGATTAGCAAGGAAATGTGACATGAAATGTGTACATTTGATTTCTTCCACTAATGCAGCTCTGTTAAAGCCGCGCACAGCCTTAGCAAACCTCATCCAAAATGCATGAACTTGGGGTCTTTCGAAAGCTTGGATCAAGGGGAACAAGTTTGATGTTCAACACTTTTTCATTTCGATCTTGGATCATGGTGACTTTTGAGGTGGAAGTTTGGAGATTTCAACATTTTGAAATTTTTTCTGTGTAAAGTCATATATCTCAATATTCCACCTTGCTTAACTTTTTATGTGAGCTTCAAATGTGAAACGTGTCTTCATCAAAGCTGTAGCTCTTTCAAATACCTTAAAAATTGTCACCAACTTCATGTCATTTGGATTTAGAATGATAGAGTTATGCATTTTTGAAGTTTGGAAAAATCACGTGTTCAATGGTATAAGTCAAAAATGACCTATAATGTATCCTCATATCACATGCTCATAAGAGTTGAATTTGCTTCCACTCCAAAAATAAAAGTTTAAGTATACATCTTGAATTTGATTGTGAAACTTGGAAATCTTTCATCTCATAAAAATTGTGCAAGTTATGGCCTTGGGAAGTTGACTTTCAAATTGGGGTTTAGACAAAATGACCTATAATGTTTCAACATAGAAGTTGATTTTCCAAGAAAAACTAGCTCTAGATCTCAACATGAAAGTTGTTTGGAATGTCATTTAGAGTAACGTTTCTCTTAGAATAGTTTTCATATGGTGAAAACTGTAGGAAATAGGGTCTAGTGAGACCCAGTTTTGTTTAGATGAATTCATCTAGCTAACCACCATCAACCAACTTGCTAGCCTCCAATTTTCTTGACTTTATTAGCTCATGGTAGATCATAGACGCATAAGATGATGAATTTTGAAGTGTCCCTTGAATTTTTTTGATCAATTGGTGAGATAGCTTGTTGGAGAAGTTACTCAAGATACCCAGTCAAACTAGGGTTTCCAAGGCAAATCAACCTCAAACTCTATAAGAAAACTTGATCAATATGACATGTAGAGATCAATGGAACTCATATATGATGCTCATAACTATTCTTGGATCAATTCATGGTTGTGCTCTTTGTCATAAGGGTCTCAAACCCTAGATATAAACTTGATAGATCAATGGTGATCATGCCCTACCTACAAAAGAATTAGGCAAATACAAAGACATATTTTTGGTATTATGGTTAGTAAAATGATAATATACAAGTATGATACAATCACATGGTGCTTGGTGATCTCTCCCAAAACAAACCCAATGAAAGAGGGGTAAGGAGGATGCCAAGGTATGGTCCCAATGCTAATGCATATGATGAAATTGCATGAGGGATCTTAGGGTCAAAATTGGGGTCTTACAGTTACCATCCCACATGGTAGATGAAATGTGTTGGTCAAAGTTTCCTAGTGACAAATAAAAGCGACCAATTGTTCACGGTAAATTTCGGCGAACAACCTCTGGTTTTCCAAAACTTGTCGAATTGGGTTACTTGCAGGGTCAACCACACAAATCCTAGGACATGTGCAAATATAAATAACTTTGTAAATCTCTAGAATGACTTTTGTACCTTTCATTTGGCTTATAAAGTTTTTATGTCGAAAAGTGTTGATTAGAAACGTTTAAATAGATGTAAATTTGACAAGATAAGATAAATGGCAGAAAATAACTGACGAAACATAAAATGTCGAAAGAAGAAATGCAGAAAGATAATTGACTAGTAGATGTAAAGAGAAATTGGTAAAGAACTTTAAACTTTATAAAATAAAACTTTAAAAGAATTGGTGTTTGTTTACACATACATGTTCCAAATATGACTCTTTTCTCTCACACGGGTACTTTGAGTGTTTGCAGGAATTTTGTACAAGTAAAATTTTCACACCTTTTCTGATAACAACTATCCTATTTATATACAAATAAAACAACTGTTACTAACGAACAAATCCTAAAACCGTGACACTTGGTTATCTCCCTTTCGCCAGATGCTTCCATACTCTTTATTTACGTCCTATTATCACGACAAGAGCACCACTGAAGTTTCAGATGTCGAACACATAACTTTTCTAACTTTGTGGCTATCCAAATATGTGTTTTTCTCTCGTTCCCTCCAGGTTGCTAAGAGGTTCATCACCATGGCCAATCAGCTTCATGCAGGCACAAAACTATGCTTGAGCGAAATGATTATGGCGAACCTTTATGAATCTCTGAGTGAGAGCGTACATCTTATGAAAAACGCCAAAACCCAAGGTAAAATCAACTTATCAGGACCTTTCTGGCTCTTGCAATTATGGCTCAATGCCACATTTAAAGCTAATCTTCCTGTAGCACCAGAAGTAG
This sequence comes from Lathyrus oleraceus, assembly GCF_024323335.1. NCBI lineage: Eukaryota > Viridiplantae > Streptophyta > Magnoliopsida > Fabales > Fabaceae > Lathyrus > Lathyrus oleraceus. Next base: position 452,222,852 of record NC_066583.1, read on the forward strand.
ATGAAGAAGAAGTGAAAAATAGGATTGTCGAATGGCCAAGGTTGGTGCAAATAACGCCAACTGATGAAGGGATTAGCCTTCGACAAGCTTTCAAAAGCTATGTCATGATGTTTGCCAAGAGGTATCAGTTTACTTCGACCATGGCACCTTTTGCTGATAGAAAAATTGGACCTAAATGGTTTACCCAACAGCTGCCTTTTGAAATGCAAAAAGGATGAAAATATATTTCTGAATGTTTGGGAATCATTTTTAACCCCTAGGCTCCTTTTTTCTTATCGTAACACCACTAGAACTCAAATTGCCTTGATAGTTTATCAACCCAACCTTGTTTCTAGACAGTTTGGCCTGATCCAGATAAAACCTCGACCTATATTCCCTAAGAAGGGATCCATCATTTTCTACAACTCTCTTCACACTGAAGGTGAGGGAAAAGAATTGTCGAAGAAACTGACTGATGATTATCTCGACATCCGACCAGTGATCTTCCGAACATCATTCCTATGTACTCCTGAGTTCGATGAATGGTGGAAAGATTATTATTCCAACAGATTTTTCTACGTAGCTGCCTTTACTACACATTTAACAAATGCCTTCGCTTTTGTGCAGATCGGACGAAAAAAGGTATTCAAAGACACATTAGAGAAATACAGAAATTTCAAAAATATTTCGAAACTGTGTATATACCTGATGATCTTAGTCGAACCATACACGAAGCAGCAGTAGAATTAAAACGTAAATTGACGGAGAAGTTTGAAAAATTGTCATTGCCTTAAATCTTCGACCAGAGGCGCGCTATGACCTGGCTTTTAGTTGTCATCCACCAAAATTCCCTCCTTTGCCAACTGCTGAATTTGGCGTGGCATTTAGCCCTCCATTTCCAGATTAGTTCGTTTGTGGGGACTTTATGAAAATTCTTCATCAACAGTACCAAAAACCTGCTGAGCGTGTGGTTCCGACTAAGTATCATCTGGACGAATACCAAGGACACCTTCATATTGGAATAGAACACGTTCGCGTGGAAGATCCCACTCTTGAAGGTGTTCACAGAAAACATGATTTTTTCTTTTGTTATTCTAACTGTATTATCATGTATTTCTTATATTCGTTTCTGAATCTCCTTTCTTTCCTTAGCCGTGAGGATTCCTACCAAGAAAACTTCTGTCGAAGCATCGCCAAGTGCTGCTAAGAAACATTCGACAAAGGTACAACACATCACTTATTCTCATTTATTCCTTTCCCTTTTTAAGAAACTAACTTGGTTTTTGTCTGTATGACTAGGTAAGTCGAAAACCCCTAACAATCCAAAAGAGAAAGAGTGAAGAAGAGAAAGAAGAGGATAATGTTCTTAATGAAGAATCTGGTGACGAATCTCCAGAGCTAATCCCCCCTCCTCCTCAGAAGAAGAAACTTACAAAGGTATCTTCCCAAAGATCCATAGTTAAATCAACCAGGAAGGATTCTGCAAGTACTCCCACTACTAAACTTCAGTCGAAAGACACGAAGAGTGGGAGATCTAGCTTTAACACTGAGATTCCTGAGGTGAGTCTTTATTTCAACTGTATATATTCACCTTCTTTGCATATTTTTTCTTCTAAATCTTAGAATTATTTTCAAGGACAAGTGGCTGTCGAAAGAACACCTGAGAAAATTTTGGAGGAAACAGTCCCAAAAGAAGATATCCCCACAAGTGATCATGACATGCAAACTGTAGCAGAATTCGACGCTACAATGGGTGAAGCTTCTGAAGATGAATCTCCTCCTCATCCAGGATTAGGTGTTGCAACTCAGGGTGATGATACTGACATGGGAGTTGGGGTCGAAGATGATCATGAAGACGAAATTGCCCAAGATGGGGGAGACCAGTCGAAACAAATGGAGACTGAGCAAACTTTAGAGCGAAACACTCCATTTGCTCTTGACTAGACCCCAGGAAGTGGCAAATCAACTGGTTCGACTAGTTTCTCTCGCGAGGAGCTTGAAAATCTCAAAGTGCAGAGACCCTTAGAGTATCTGAAGGCTATGCTTAGTACTCGTTTTAATTTTCAAGATTCTTCACAGAGCAGTTCGACTACTTCTGGGGCCACTTCTGAAGCACCCTCTCTTGGCAACATGTTGACCAAGATCAAGGCGAAGATCCTTGATGTTGATTTGTTCAAGGTCTTAGAAGAAAACGCCCTTGCCCACATTGAACTCAAGAAAATTTTGAAGCAAGTCAATGTCTTGGAAACTTCTGCTGAGGTTGGCAGTTTTGTGATGGAACAGACGACCCTTATTGACTTGGCCGCTGCAGATCTTCATCGTCAAAGAGATCTTACCCAGCAAATCTCCTCCAAATCTGAAGCTCAAACTGCTGAATGGAACGTCGTTGCTACTTCGACTGACAGAGTTTCAAAGCTACAACAGCTTTCTGAAACTTACATCAAAGAAGTTGCTGTTTGTGATGATAATATCCAGAAATGGGAGAAACAAATAGCAGCACTTCAAGAGAAGATCTCTCAAGAGAAAAAACACAAGGCATCTATACAGCAACCTAAGCAGACTGAGATTGACGACGAACTGAAGGCGGGTATTCGACATGCAGAAAAGGGCCAACAACTTAGTCAAGAGATTGAGACTCTCTCCACTCACAAAAGTCTTTGTGATCATCGACTCCAGTTTCAGAGGAAGAAATTCGCCACGTTGAAAGAAACTTTTGCTAATCTCAATCTGTAGTCAAATTAATTTTAACAATTCTCAGCCCTTTGAGGCTTTCTTGTAATAACTTTAGCGCCATTTTCGCTTGGCAGAGCTATCACAATTGTGTTTTCAATTATTCGACTCTTATTTTTACTTCCTGCAATATTGGCTTATATTTTTTCAAATATTTACCATTTATCTTTAGGATTCTCTCATCCTTCCCTATTTCTTCAATCTCATACGTGCCATTTGAAAACATTTTCAAAATCCGGAAAGGTCCTTCCCACTTAGGAGACCATTTTCCCATTAACTTATCTTTTCGATCCATAGGAAGGATTACTTTCCAAACAAGATCACCAATTAAGAAGGTCTTGAATTTTACTTTCTTATTAGATCTAGCGCACGTAGTCTTTCTTCGTCCAGATCAACCAATTCGTCCATTATCATGCTCCAATATATGTCTGATGGGATTTCGTGATGCCTCTGCACTCTAACTGACTGCAAATATATTTCGACTAGTAAAACTGCATCATGTCCATAAGTCAACTTAAATGGAGTCGAATTTGTTGCTTCTTTTGGAGACGTTCGACAAGCCCACAAAACTTGATCTAGAGTTTTATGCCAGTTTCTAGATTTTTTCCCTACATGCTTCTTGATCAAATTTATTACTACCTTGTTGGCTGCTTCAACTTGCCCGTTGGCTTGAGCATAGTAAGGTGTCGAAGTAAGGAGTTTAAAACCTGTTTCTTGTGCAAATTTCTGCATGTTTTTACCAGTGAACACAGATCGTTGGTCTGTTGTTATAGTTTCAGATATCCCAAATCTGTAAACTATGTACTTTTGGATGAAATCTATGACTGCTTCTTGATCCACATTTACCAATGGTATAGCTTCAATCCACTTAATGAAATAGTCTATCCCAACCAAAATGTACCTTTTCCCTTTTGAAGAGGCTAGTCGAATTTCACCAATCAAGTCTAAAGCCCATCCTCTAAATGGCCAAGACTTTATAATTGAATGCAACTCACTTGCAGGAACATGGGGTATGCCTGCATGTACTTGACATTCCTGACATCCTTTTGCAAAGTCGACGCAGTCCTTCAACATTGTTGGCCAATACATTCCTTGTCGAAATAATAACCACTTCATTTTATGACCTGCTTGGTGTGCGCCACACGCTCCACTGTGCACATTCGACAAAGCTATATAGGCTTCATCTTCGCCTAGGCATTTCAACAAGACTCCTTCTGCAGTCTTTTTGAACAGTTCGTTTCCAAAAAGTACATAACTTAAAGCTCTGTATTTTATCTTTCTTTCTGCTTTCTGATTTTGGTCTTGTAGATAATTCTTGATAGGCTTTCTCCAGTATGCAATTCCTGAATCATCTATATTGAATATCTCAAAATTCTCTTCGTCACCGTATCCTAATCTTATCGACTCCAAATTTGATGGGGACAATTTGGTGGATACGACTCTCCCTCTGACTTCAATAGCTTCTTCTAACTTTTCCTTCGACACTTTGTATCCAGACGCTAGTTGAGCAAGATCATCCGCCTCTTGATTCTCCAGCCTGGGAATGTGCCTAAACGCCACATTGTCGAATTCTTTGAGAAGCCTATTGGCTATTACAAAGTACATGATTAAATTCTCCTTTACACATTTATATTCTTTAGTCAACTGCTTTATCACCAGCTCAGAGTCACCCATTATTTCGACTCTTGTTTCCCCCAATTTCAACAAGATTTCAAGTCCAGCAATCAAAGCTTCATATTCTGCTTCATTATTTGAACACAGATTTTCAACTTTGTACTTGAATTTTGTTGGAATTCTGTCAGGAGAAATAATCAACATCCCAATGCCAATTCCATTTCTATGACTGGAACCGTCGAAATACAGTTTCCAAGGTTCTAATTCGACATATTCTACATCTTCATCTATAGAATGGTCAACTAAAAAATCAGCAACCACTTGTCCTTTCACAGCCTTTAGAGGCAGATATTTCAAGGAGTATTCTGTTAATCCTAAAGCCCATTTTCCAATTCGACTATGTAAAATGGATTTAGACAACATATATTTTATTACGTCGAAATGGGAGGAAATATATACATCAACAGGTTTTATATAATGCTTTAATTTCATACAAGAGAAATATACACATAAACATAGTTTTTCTATAATACTATATCTAGTTTCAGCATCATTCAGGACTCTACTGAGATAATAAATGGCCCTTTCGACGCCATTCTCATCTTCTTGACACAACATACTTCCTAATGTTTTGTCTGATGCCGAAATGTACAATCTCATACTTCTTTTTCTGCAAGGAGACATTAGGATTGGGGGACTAGCCAGGTACTCCTTAATTTTGTCGAAGGCCGCTTGCTGTTCTTGCCCCCATGCAAAGTCTTCCTTCTTTAGTCGAAGTAGAGGAGAGAAAGCTTGCGTCTTCCCACTAAGATTGGAGATAAATCTTCTGAGGAAGTTGATCTTTCCTAGCAGAGACTGCAAACCCTTTTTCGTTGATAGCGCTTTCGCCTCCATTATGGCTTTGGCTTTGTTTTCATTTATTTCGATCCCTTTCTTGTGGACCACAAAACCTAAGAAATCACCCGTTTGCACACCAAAAGTACATTTAAGTGGATTCATTTTCAAACTAAACTTCCTCATTCTTTCAAAGGATTTTCGAAGATGATCTATGTGACTTTTTCCTGAAACAGACATAATTACGACATCGTCTATGTACACTTGCATGAAAGTTTCAATAAAGTCATGAAAGATGGAATTCATAGCACGTTGGTAAGTTGCTCTAGCGTTCTTTAAACCAAAAGGCATTACTACCCATTCGTACGTTCCTATTGCTCCAGGACAGCGGAAGGCCGTTTTAGGAACATCTTCTTCAGCAATAAAAATTTGATTATAGCCAGAGTATCCGTCTAACATACTTAAGTACTCATGGCCCGCTGCAGCATTTATAAGCATTTCTGCCACTGGCATAGGATATTCATCCTTTGGGGTAGCCGAATTTAAGTCTCTAAAATCAATGCATACCCTAAGTTTGCCATTTTTCTTAACTACAGGAACAATATTTGCAATCCATTCGACATACCTGGTTGTGCGGTTGAACTTGCATTTTAGAAGTCTTTCGACCTCTTCTTTTATTTTCGACAGAATTTCTGGTGCGAAGCTTCGTGGAGTCTACTTTACTGGCTTCTTCCTTCCATTATTGGTAGTTGCAGTTCGACCAAACTTCTGTCTAGACCAGGCATCTCGTCGTAATCCCATGCGAAGAAGTCTTTGAACTCTTTCAGCAACTGGATTATTTCGACCTTGAACTGGGGGTCCATTTTTGCGCTTATGTAGGTTGGTCTATTTTCTGCCCCCACTCCTAAGTTTATCTCTTCTAATGGATCCTGCGCCACCATCTTCTCGTTAGTTGACACGAGATCTTTTTCGAACCCTAGAGGTTCGTCGTCAAGCTTTTGGTGCTGCCATTCGCCCATTTGGTTGTTATCATGATCCTCTGTAACGTCCCTTTGGGGACATTGTTTGTTGGAATTTTCTTCGTTGGCTTTGACAGCCATGTATTTTACTTCAGCCTCAAGGGCCTCTTTGAGTTTGTTTTCGGCTATGTAAGTCATAATTTTTTCGAGCGCTGATTCTTTACTCATCATCGTCAAATTCGCTTCCCCATCCTGGTTGCGCTATATGAGTAGTTCCCCACATGTAAGATTCACCAATTACTTCTTTGTCCCACTGGAAACCATGTGTAGGATGAAGCTACATGGAGCAGTAGGCGCTGTTTGTTGCCTTTAAGTCGAATTCGGCTGGGCTGCATGGAGGTATGTGAGCCAGGTTCTTGTCGAAACTTTGACTGTTGACATTGTTTATCTCTGTCATGAAATAGCTTTGATCAACCTCAATCTTTTCGATGATCCCGTCTGGCCTCCATATGGCTATTCGCTGATGCATTGAAGAGGGTACGACTCTCACACGATGAATCCACTCCCTTCCAAGCAGTAGGTTGTAGTTTGCCCTTGACGCAATGACCATAAACATCGTTGGCCTTGTTATGGTTCCAACAGTGAAATTCACTTGGATGACACCCATACTGGTTCCTACTTTCCCTTCATAGTTCGACAACACCATGTTGTGAGGTTTTGCGTCTGAATCATCCTTCCCAATCCTCTTTAGCATAAAATGGGGCATCAAATTTACTGCTGCTCCCCCATCCACCAATATCTTGTTTACACCAACATTCTCCACCTTTCCTTTTATGAATAAAGGCTTCAAATGCGCTTTCATGGAATCATCTGGCCTTTCGAAGAAAGCATTCTGCTCTTCGACGCACCCATTGTTCATCACGTAGTAGCAGACGGGCCTGTGTGCCATTGTTTCTTCTTCCATCTCGTCTTCTTCATCTTCGCCCTCCATTTGTTGTTTTGGCTTATCACCAAACTTCAGCCTTCTGTCACGGATTGCATTTTGAACGAGATCCCTGAAAAGGAAACAGCGAGACGTTTTATGGCCCAGAAAATTATGGTATTTACAAAAACCTCTCATTTTCTATTGTTCAATAGGCGGTTCTTTAGCGCCTGGTGGTTTTATTAATTGACCATCTTTAACCAACAAATCAAAAATTTCGTCACATTTGGTGATGTCGAATGTATAAGTTCTTTTGGGGAACTTATCATTGGTTTCGACTGGGTTTCCGTTCGACGGAGTTAGCACTTTACACGAATAAGGTGGGCCTTGCTTTAGTTCTGCTAAGTCAATCTCTTGTTCGTCGAAGTTGCTTGGTTCGTTTTCGTCGTACTCATCATCTTGGCGAACCCCTATGTAGGCCACCCTTTCTTTTTTATTCTTATTTGCTCTGAATTTTTCGTCCCTTAACCTTTCGACCTGTCTCACTCTATCTGCTAATTGTGCCATATCCCTCAGATACTGGGTATCTAGTTTCTTCCTTATAGAATAATCTAGTCCCCCTGCGGCCATTTCGACTAACTCATGTTCTGGCACTGGAGTGAAACATCTAGCCTTTAGCAATCTGAACCTATTTAAATAATCATCTATTGGTTCTGAGTGTTTTCTCTTAACACTGGCTAATTCTTTCAGACTTATTTTTGTTTGTCCCATGTAAAATTGTTCATGGAACAACCATTCTAATTGGGTCCACGTATATACTGAGTTTGCAGGCAGAGATGTAAACCAAGTGAACGCGTTTTTCGTCAAGGAACTAGGGAAGTATTTTATTTTCAAATTTTCATTACGGGCTATTTCCCCCGCTTCGATCAGATAGCGTGCCACATGTTCTATGGTGGACTCACTAGTGTCTCCTGAGAACTTTGTGAACTTAGGAACTTTCCACCTTGGTGGCAATTCTTCTTGTAGAATATATTCCGACAGTGGGGAAGCGTAACTGGGCCTTTGTAATCCCATGTTCATCCCATTTTGTGCCATTATCGTTTCGACCATGGACGCTAAATTATTTTCGACAGGAGGGTTATTATACCAGATTCGTTGTTGCAACACAGCATCCAAGTCCTGGCCTCTCTGGATTACTATCCTTCTAGGTTCTTGTGAAATAGGGACTTCGACACGAGGCTGTTCGACTACATCCTCTTGGTTTCTGACGTTTGTCTGAGGATTGTCTAAAGTCATTTGGATTATCGTAGGCTCTTCCTGGACCGCTACCACTGGGTTCTGAACCACTTGTTCTCTGTGTCGAGTTTGAGGGACCCCAAAAAAGTCAGCAATGCGCGTCATCTGCGCTGCCAACAATTGGTTTGTTTGGGTGGTGTTTTGAATTAGAGGATTAAACACCGCTCCCATTTGTTGTGTCAACATTTGGACCATATCATGATTACTCTCGTCCATTTGTTGTCTAATCACCTGAGCCGAATTATTCGTTATCGGCGGCTCGTAAAGTGGTTGTTGATTTAGTCTACTCATGTTTCCGCCATATCCTGACCCTTGTAAAGGTGAAGACATATTGGCCATAGAATCAGAATACACTACCGGGGAATTGTGTAGATTTGCCATTACTGAAGTTGGCATTCCAAATGGTTGTTCCCTACCAGGCAGAGGCATGGTGAAATTCGTCACAAAAGGCCTAGAAGTGTTTCCCATAGGAGGGGGTGTCCCAACAGGCATTTGTTGCGCCCTAACAGACGAACTAGGCGCATTTTGCGAAATTGAAACCGCTGGTATTGACCCTGTTGATGAAGGCATAGCCTCTGACACAGGGACTGATCCTACATTGCCTCCCGTCGAAGGGATAGGGTTGGATACTGGTATGGCTTCACTTGGATTAGGAATATTTGGATTATTTGGCTGATTCGCCATTTTCCTTACTCTTGTTCTTTTAGGTCTTTCTACGTCAGATACGGCTAATTTACCGCTTCTTAGTCTCATACAACAAAGAAAAAACCTTGATTAACGATTATCTAAGTTTTAGATTTCTGCACGGTCCCACTGGGCGTGCCAATTTGTTCGCGGTGAATTTCGGCGAACAACCTCTGGTTTTCCAAAACTTGTCGAATTGGGTTACTTGCAGGATCAACCACACAAATCCTAGGACATGTGCAAATCTAAATAACTTTGTAAATCTCTAGAATGACTTTTGTACCTTTCATTTGGCTTATAAAGTTTTTTATGTCGAAAAGTGTTGATTATAAACGTTTAAATAGATGTGAATTTGACAAGATAAGATAAATGGCAGAAAATAACTGACGAAACATAAAGTGTCGAAAGAAGAAATGAAGAAAGATAATTGACTAGTAGATGTAAAGAGAAATTGGTAAAGAACTTTAAACTTTATAAAATAAAACTTCAAAAGAATTGGTGTTTGTTTACACATACATGTTCCAAATATGACTCTTTTCTCTCACACGGGTACTTTGAGTCTTTGCAGGAATTTTGTACAAGTAAAATTTTCAAACCTTTTCTGATAACAACTATCCTATTTATATACAAATAAAACAACTGTTACTAACGAACAAATCCTAAAACTGTGACACTTCGCTATCTCCCTTTCGCCAGATGCTTCCACGCGTCTTCTGCCAAACGTCACAACTCTTTTGATTTTGAATTTACACTTCACGTCGAAATGACGTCTTTCTCCATACTCTGTCGAATTGTTGAAATAATATAGCATCACCCGTGTTTGTTAAAGACGTTTTTCCCATCTGTAACTATCCTGTCGAAATGTCGAACCATCATTTTGTCAAAATGTCGAACCATCATTTTGTCGAAATGTCGAACAACTCTTATGGCGTCCTTCGTCGAAGGAACCATTTTGCATACTAATCTTATGGCGTCAAAAACGCATGTATACACCAATATATGAGGGTTATACTTAGGGCTAACTCGTGAGAGTTGTATCAAATAAAATATACTTTTGTCTTTCCATGTTCCTTCTTTCTTATGTTGAACCCTATCCAGCCAACTAAGATAAGAAGCATTGTTTATTTGAGGGAGCATAATGGAATACAAAATTTCTCATGAAATTGAAATCAAAATGTTCTTCGTAAAACACAAGGGGTTAGCGTGATGAGAGAAAATGAATGAAACTTTCTAAGTTCCGTGGTTTCTTATTTAACCTAAGTAGAGGACCCATGATAGTATGAAATTCATGTACCATAGAGTAAGAAATTAGTACCCGAGAAAACCAAATTGTATATTTTTCTTCTTGCATTGGAGGTTCTAGGACGTAGGTGCGTCTATCTCTGAAAATTGGAGCTTTGAGTTTGGCAGCAGAGGGAACTTGTGGTTGATGCTTAGTAAGAGAACTAAAAGTCATTATTTTTCTTGAGAATTTTTGAGTAAAAAAGCTTGTTGAAGGGCTGAGAATGAAATTTGTAGAAGGTTTAAAGGGTAGAAAAAGGTAAAAGAGATTAAGAAGGTGCATATATATAGCCACAAGAAGAAAAAAATTATAGTTTCCCTATAAAAAACTTGACAAGTGGCATCTTGTATTGGAGAGTTGGCATATATTTTTTTGGAGAAAATTAAATTAAATGATTTCTTTTAATATGATTTAAATTTTCTGGCCCATGATTGTTCTAGGAAATCGGGGTGATGATGACAATCTACACACACGCCCTTGATTTGACAGTTTGATGAAAAATCGTCATGATTACTGAAAACCTATAATCATTATGACATGTGCATGCTATCTTGAATAGTGTCAAGTAGTTACTAAAAATGCCACCTTTCTTCCATCTTTTGTACATGATCGAAAGTGGCATTTTTGGAGGGCATCTATTAGCCTATATATTTTAGCTAAAAGAATTCAAAAAAGAATGTTAATAACCATATTTGAAAATACTAAGTGTCAAGAGTCCCGAACATAGCTTTAACATATTAACCATGTCGACTAAAGATGGTTCAACCATAATGTAAGATGATCTAGGACATAGTATATTCTAACACCCATGTGTAGCACCTCAAATTTTCACCTCCCATTTGTATATACATTTTCATTTTAGGTCATTAACATTGCATTGTCATTGCATAGTCCATCATGTCATCAGGCAAGACTGATCAGGAGGTTCAACTGTGCAAGGCAACAAGAGCATTTTTCCTGAGATCAAAGCCCTAGGGTTGGTACAATGAGTTCACATGACCGAAGGATCATTTGGAAGTAGCTTGACCAAAGGTTGAAGGCTCAGAACTCATCAGTCCATGTGCAAATCATCTGAAACCCTAAAAAGTCAACAGAAGTCAACTGTCAATTCAACTGTGGATTTGGAGGTGGGAAGTGGTTAGAGATGCTTCATTCATGTTCAAACAAGTCTCATTTGACATTTCAAACATCAACATTGAAGGATTTGAAGTCAGATCAAGACTTTCCAAAAATAGCAGGTGACCTGTAATTTGAAGTTTCCAAAAATGGAAAGATTTTTGACCAACTTCAACTCAAGATTACATCATCAAGAAAGCTTCAAATGAAATTTTGTCCAACATTAAAGTTGAGGATCTTTCTCTCCCATTTCCAAAAAGTCCAGGATCATGAATTTCTCATGTGTGGTTGAGGAGATATGGTTCAATCATGGCAAAGTGTGGTTTAAACTTCAAATGAGCATAACTTTCAAACCAAAAGGCCAATTTGAGTGGTTCTTTTTGCATATTGATCCTTATAACATGCATTTTCCAAGAATATCATCATTTGACATGAATTCTCATTTGCATGGCATTGGCTCATTCATGAAGATTTTGGGAAGAAATTGCATAACTTCATTTTGGTTGAACATATGCATACCAAATCAATTCCAACATGTGCATGAAACCATTTTAAGGCATTTTTGACATTGAACATGCACTGTTCACGTGCATGAGGGTGCATGGAGAGAAAATTTCACTTTTTGCATTCACACCACAAACTCCTTAATCACATGTGCATTTGCCCTAATCCTTTCCTAAACATGATTAGCATAGAGTATATATGCTTAATCATAACTATTTTCATCACAATTACCAATTCTAGATCTAGAATCACAAAATCTTCAAACTTTTCTCTCACTTTTCTTTGCTAAGTTCTTCAAACACAAGCACTTTTCAGTGATCCATTCATCATCATGAAGTGTTGTTGAGCATATTTGGATCAAGATTCAAGAGAAATCGTGGCTGCATTGTTCATGTTCATAGAGTGAAGCATTCATGGCAGTTGGAGATTCAGTTCGTTTCATGCATTGTTAAGCTTCCATTTCATCATCATCCATCTCAAGAAGCATATTGGAAGAGATCTGAGCATTGCCAAGCCTTGGAAGCACGTGGATTCAACTCTGCTCATCAAGAGGTTACTTTTTCAACCTCTTTAATTTTGCAATCCATTATGCTAGTTGTGTAGTTCATAGATTGGTGATGAATCTGAGCTTTGAATGGAGTGAAATGATGCATTGTACAAAAAGATCCATGCATTTGAAGTTTTGATGATAAACTTTGATTCCTTCGATCCATGCGTGTTTATGTGTTTTCTCATGAAATGTTTATGGATTTTGATTGTATGATGCATGATAATTCAAATGATGTGTTTGATTTTCATTTCTGGAGCATTTGGCAAAAATCTGGAAAAGATGGATGAAGATCTTCATGATCTTCATCGTGTTCTTCATTCTCAAGTTTTGCTGCATATTACCTGCGGATTTTTTGAATGCATATTACCTGCATATTACCTGTGGATTGCATGCATATTACCTGCGGATTTTTTGAATCCATGTGAGCGCGCGTTAGGGTTTCATGGTTAAACGCTGGCGTTTTGGCATTTGGCGCGTTTGGATTTGAATTTGCACATGGATCGAATCCGGCTGGGAACATTTTCTCATATTGCCTTGCATTTTCTCTCCTTTCCTTCATATTTTCATGCCTTGGCTCCAAAATCATCTTTCAAATTTTCTCAACTTCCAAAATTCATTAAAAATTGAAAACTCAACCAAATTCATCCCAATTGTTTGCATTGTGTTTCTCATTCTATCTAGTTTTTTATGATTATCAAAATGCAAGTTGTGCCTGGCTTGGAAAATATTTTGTCTAAGGAGTTTGCACATGTATGTATGTTTGACATTGCTATGCTCATACCTTTGTGAAATGCTGGTCTTTGATCCAATGAATGTGAAATTTTGCATGCTATAACTAGACACATTTCTTGACATTTTGGTGTTGATTTGGTATTTTTATCACTTACCATTTCTGTTTTATGATCATGTTAAGTTGGTGTGACAATTTGTGTCACACCTTGTGATGTTCAACTTGATTTATGTGATTGCCATGCTTAATGATATCCTATGCTCCTAATTTTTTTTGTGATGCATGTTATAGATGTTGTGATTGATCATGATTTTTGTTGGAATTATTGGGATCATTTCTGATTTAATTGAGATTTTTCATTCTGGTTGGTCATATTTGAGCTTTAAAATTGCCTTGAACTTCATTTGATCACAAAATGCTTGTTTCTTATCCAATGCTTCTGAATTTTTGCATACTATTTCTAGACATGTTGAGTGTTGTTTTGGCTTTGGTTTGTGGTTTTTACCATGATCCATCCCTGTTTTATGCCTATGCTAACTTGGTGTGACAAGTTGTGTCACACATGTGCTTGCCTTGACTTATGCTATGTGATTTCCATGCTTAATGATGTCCAATGCTTCTAATTTTTTGCGTGGTGATCATGTTGTATGTGCTGTTTACTCATGAATTTTGCCAAGATTATTTGAATCATTTTTTATTTAATGTGCATTTATTTCTTCTGATGTCACAATGTGGTCACAATTTGCATACCTTGCCATGTTTGGTTCATGAAATGCTTTTGGTTAATGATATTGATATGAGACCTTTTGGAATGTGTCAAGATGTGATTGAAGTTGATGCATGTTAAATTTCATGTTCTGTTTTGAATGTTTGACCTACTTTTGACCCTAGGCTTTGACCTAGTGGTTTGGACTCACTGTTTGGATTGTGGATTTCAGGTTAAGAAGCACATTGCCATGGTTGGATTGGTCCACTCATTTGAGTTGATTAATTGGTTGATGATTGGATAACCTTGTGTTGTTTTGTAGGTTGATACCAATTCATTTGTGTTTGAGCTTGTGCCTTGCACCTTGTTGCCTGATGCTTTGACTATATGTCTGATTGTATGGTTGACTGTTGTCTGTCTGTTTGTTTGACTTGTAAACTGATTGGTTTAGATTTTTTCAGGTACCTAAGTTGCTTTGAGTTCTTTTGAACTTGCCTTTGCTTTGCTTGGTTGCTTAACCACTGAGGTATAACTCTTTCACTTCATGTAGTCTGGAAGACCTGTCCTGTTATGTGGGCAGGCACCTGTCTGAAGCCCTCCTTAAGAGGCAATGCTTGTGTTTGTTTATCTTTGTGCCAAGCAGGAAAAGTCCTATTATGAGGCAATTGGCAGATAAAAGAGATGTGCAATCCATCTCCTGCTATTCAGTGTGTCATCCACTTTGCTCACACCATGTGTTGATGCATTATGGATATCAACCCAAGATCTTTGTTGTGTCAGTCATATGTGGAGAAGAGTTCCTACTTTTTGAGGTCTTATCCTCATCCCCATTTCATCTGCTTCACCCTAACTCTCAATGTTAGGGTTAAGAGCTGATCACACCCCTTTCCAGTTGGCTTGTGTTTCACAGCCTAACCTTGTATGAGCCCAATTGTTTGCATATAGTGTGTGTGCTTGCTTGTTGTGCTTGTATGACTTTGCTTGTGCTGTTTAGGATAGCTTGCTCCCTGTGCAAGTTAGATAGAAACCTTAACATAGGGATCGTATGCATGATAACTTCTACGCTCGAGTCGTAGTCTCCCTAGTTGTTTGTGTCTCCCTTTGTATCTGGTTAGGTTAGTCCTTTTTCCCTGCGTAGGGGAACTACGTCGCCCTGATCCTCATACCAGATGAGGTACGTAGGCAGGAGATGAGCTGATCTCTCCGGGCAACCTTTTGCTTTTTGTCCCTTGTATGTGTTGGAGTCTGACGTAAGTCCAGCGATTGGCAGTTGGTTTCTTGTGTGTGTGTTTGTTGGTTCGGAGTCTGATGTAAGTCCAGCGATTGGCGTTCGGTTTCCATGTTTGCCTGTTTATGTGGAGTCTGACGTAAGTCCAGCGATTGGCAGTCGGTTTCCTGTGTGGTTTTGTTTGGCGTGCGTTAGCCGAGCTACGAGTG
The DNA here is from genome assembly GCF_024323335.1 of Lathyrus oleraceus. NCBI lineage: Eukaryota > Viridiplantae > Streptophyta > Magnoliopsida > Fabales > Fabaceae > Lathyrus > Lathyrus oleraceus. The sequence continues at coordinate 452,238,195 of NC_066583.1, forward strand.
CTCTGATTCTTCTCTGGTCAGAGAAGATACGTATGCATAGGATGCGACATCCTAGCGAGCATGTTTCCCCATGTTCCGAACTACGTCGACTCTTATGTCTGTGCCTGACAGACTACGTAGGCCCAGGATGCGATAACCTGCCGAGTTAGTTTCTCTTGTTTTCTTGTGTTTCCTTCCAGCCTTTGTGTGGTGTTCGAGCAGTGTTTAGCAACCTTATCCTTTATTTTGTGCGTGGATCCCATCGAGTACGACGGATGCGTGTAGCACCTCAAATTTGCACCTATCATTATGCATACATTTTCATATTAGGTCATAGCATATCATGATCCATTGCATATCATTTGCATTGTCCCCAGTTGCCTCAAGAACAAGCAATCAAGAATTAGGTCAAACTAATCTCCTGGTCAGTCAACCAATCAAGCAAAGGTATTTCTCATTGAACCAAGACCTTGGGGTTTGTCCAACAAGTTCACATGGCTTGGAGGTCTATTTGAAGTATTTTGGTCAAGGGTTGAGGGCTCAGAGGTCAGCAGTTCATACACAGACAGTCAAAAGTCAAAGAAAGTCAACTGTCAGTCAAAGCAGTGGATGGTGGTCATTCTTGTGGAATTTGGGCACCATGGTCAATAATCAAGAGTTCATACAACTTGGAACATCATTTGAAGTCAAGTTCTCAAGGAATTAGGGTTTGGGAGTCACCAGTCAATGCACAATCAGACAGAAATCCTAAAAGTCAACTGTTGGTCAACTGTCCATTTAATCAGTGATTGGATGATTGGAAGTGGTTTGTGAGAGTTCATTCATGTCCAAATAGTCATCATACATCATGCCAAACACCATCATGGAAGAATTTGAAGCCAGATCAAAATTTCCCAAAATAGAAACTGGGCCTGAAACTGAAACCTGCCATAAATGGAAAGTCTTGATCCTCAAACTTACATTTTGATACAAGCCTCAAATGAATTTTTGCCCAACATGAAAGTTGAAGATCTTGTTCTCCCATTTCCAAAAAGTCCTAGAACTCTCAATTCCCATGTGTGGTTGGCAAGTTATGATCGAATCGATTTCAGAAAATCTTGAACTTCAAAGGGCCATATCTCCCAAACCGTTTGGCCAATTTTGGTGGGGTTTTTTCCTACAAGTCACATTTGATCCCCTCTTTCCAAAAATATAAATTTCATGAGCCCAAACTTCACCAATCAAAATGGCATATTTTGACCTCTTTCATTTAAATGCAAGTTTGACCATGAGTTGACTTTTTGATATAAACTTTTTTTCAACATTTGGCCAATTGGGAAAGCTCAGAAATGTCATTTTAAGTGTGTTTGCAAAGTCAAAATGTGCAGTACATAAGGCCATTGCTTGGTTGCTTGAATTGTAAGAAAGGTACAATTTCACCCATGCTCTCCATGCCTACATTTGAACCATGCCTTGGTACCTTCAAACAGAAATTGGCAAGTCATTTTTCTGTCATTTGAAGCCTCATCTGCAGCCTAAAATTAACAGCAAGACAAGAAGCCATTCCTTGCTTGCTTAAATTTTGGAAAGGACAAATGCTACCATACTTCCAACCATAACTTGTACTGTCCATGGCAGATTTTTATCCACCATTTTGCTGTCAAGGACAATAGCATTAACAGTAGCAGCATACCACAATCACCTTCACTTTTTCTCCAACCATGCTCTTATCTTGCTTGGCACACTTTTCTGTCAAAACCTGGCCAAACCACAAAGGAGAGAGGACAACAAAATTTCAAAACCAACACATTTTCTGTCAAAAATAAACAAGAGCAGCATTCACACACAGAATTTCACTCTCTCTCAAAATCATCATTACTTGCATTTCACAAGGGCTGTCAAAAAACAGAAAAAACCAGAAGAACTTCTAAACAGCAGCCTTGTCCATCATTACAAAACTTGTCCAACCTAACCAAAACAACACACTACAGAACTTCACTCATTTTTCATTAAGACATCATCTTGGCATTTTTACACAAAAGCTGTCAAAAAGAACAGGCAGTACAAGACAGCATGGGTTATGTTGGTTTTCCTGTCATGTGAAATACGACTAGGGGCAAAAACCAGTAGAAATGGAGGGACGCGAAACAAAACCACATCTGGGCCTTTTGCAAGTTCAGTCCAAAAAAAAAACACAAAAGATCAAGCTTGGCCTTGCCAAAATTAACTTCACATCCATGGACCTCACTTGCATTTACCAAAAGAAACCTGTCAAAACAGAAAAGAACCAAACTTGAGCCTTGCATTTGTGTGTCCAAACCCTGCAGCAACCTAGCAACCTTCATTTGCCACACTGTCAAATCCTGCAGCATCAAAAAGCCAACATCCAACAGCAAGAAAAACTTGGTTGTGCTCTCATTCACAAAACACTTCACTTTTGGCCATTTTCAAATTTCTGTCCAAAACACCAATGAACCTAGCCTAGCCTTGCATTGATGCTTCACCATCCATTCCTCATTTTGTAAACCAGAATTGCAGCCATACCATACAGAGAAAAACACTGCACACATCAGTTCATTCTCTCAAAAAACACATTTTGCATTTTTCCAAACCAGTCAAGAAATTCTCATAGGACCAAACCTTGCCTTTGCCTTACCACCAAAAAAGCAACTTCCAATAGCCATTGCCTTTAAACCAACCTTTTATTCATCTTCAAAAGACAATCTCTTCTTGCACTCCTTCAAGACCTATTCAAAAAAACACCAAATGACATAACCTAAGCCTTGCCAAAACCAAAAGGAGATGTCCAATAGCATGGCATAGCTTGAGAACAGCATATTAGACACTTTATTTTCCTGCATCAAAACCAGGAGAAAGAACCACACTGCAGCAAAAAGCAAAGGGCCTAACTAATCCTCAAACCTGCACCACACCCATAGATGGCTTGGCATTTTCCAATTCTTTCTGTCAAAACCCCCGAGGAACCAAACCTGGTTTTGGCTTAACACCATGTCCTCCTCACTTTTTGGTATGGCATTAGCAGCAGTGTCTAAAACTGCATAACAGTACTCTCCCAACCTTGACCCTGCTCTTTTGCATTTGACCTTCCCTGTCCAAAACACAGTGGCTTCAAACATGACAGCCACACAGCAAACCATTGACCACTTATCCTAAAACTACCTCACCCTGCTTGGCATCTCACTCACTCTGTCCAAACTCTGCAGCAAGAAAACCCTTGCTCTCCCACCACAAAACAGCCACAAACCATACACCCTTGGCCATTCTTCCAAAACCTGTAAAAACTGAACAAAGTAACAAACCCTGCCTTGCTTTGATAACAGTATTTCTTCATTCTTGCTGTCAAAACCAAAACCTTGCCTTGCCAACCATAGCAGTTTGGTCCATCTCAACATTTCATTCAAAAAGCCACCAAATAGCCAAAACATGACAGCTTTTGTTCTAAGCACTTGTTGATCAAAAGAGCATTGCAAACACATCTCAAATATCACATAGCAAGTGTCCAAAGCCTCAAAACCTGCAGAAAACATCAAGAACTCAAAATCACTTTTCAACTTGTCACATTGTATCAAATTTGCATTTTCAAAGCCACTTTCACTTTCAGGCCATTCCAAGCTTAGCAAATTAGTTTGTCATGATCCATAGGGTATATTGAAGCTGTCTCAAACCTCCATTGCTCACTGTTTGAAAATCAAAAACATCACCTTTCTCAAAATCAAGCAAAAACCAGTTCAGTGGCCATCTTCATTTCCAGCTTGATTCAAGTTCAAGTTAAATGTCAAACAGCTTGCCTTGGACCCTTTGAAGCTATTTGGATACCTGTCAAGCATTGGAAGCATCTCCAGCATCACATTCAACATTGCCCTGTTCAGTTTGGTAAATTTTCGAGCTCCATTATTTTCCAAATTAATACATGTTTAGTATAGGTCTTTCAATGCTGAGTATCATGTTGCTTTCCTTTTTGAAAATGATTATCTATCCATGAAGATATATGGTTTTGAAGTTTGATGTTAGAATAGGTTTCTGCTCGATTCTTGACTTTTGTGTGGTTTTAATGAAAATCAATGGTAGATTCTTGTTTGCCATGGCTTGCTGATCATTTCCATGTATTCAATTTCGATTTTTGGATGAGATTGTGAAATCACGATTTTTGGATATGAACCCTAATCCCAATTTGCCCAGAATTGCCCCCATTTTCGTGTGCATGGCCATTTCTCCCTCCAGCCAATCAAAACATTCCATTTACTGCCCAAAACGACTGTGTTTTGTTAAGTGGATTCAAATATTACAAAAATGCCATTCTTGCTTCATTTATTTCACATTTTTATAACCAACCTTCCAAAATTCATAACTTGCTCATTTTTGATCCAAATTCAATGAGATTTTTTGTGTTGTGTTCATCATGATCTCTACTTTTTTATCATTATTTTTCCAGAATTTTTGGGTGAGTGGTTTTTAAATGGTGCTAGGGTTTGTGACATGTGACCAAATTTTGTACATCTTGCCAAAACATTTGTGAAATGATGATACTTTATCCAATGGCTCCCAAATTTTTTGTGCTTAAACTAGACACATTCATGGTGATTTTGGTATAAAGTTTGTGAATTTATCATTTGTGGTTTGTGAGATATGATTTTTTGAATTAGGGTGTGACAACTTGTGTCACACCATTGATGTCCAACTTCATGATTTTCATTACCATGCTTTCTTACATCCAAATGACCCCAAATTTTGCATGAACCTACTCTTGTATGTCTAGTTCACATGTGAATTTTCTTGGATTTATTTGAGCTATTTTCCTAATTGTTTGAGATTTTCTCCCCTGCCTAGTCAATAGTTGACTTTGTGTGACACATGTTCCCATCTCATTTGTGAAATTCTCATACTTTATTAGATGGACATGAAATTTGATATGTGATAACTAGACATCTCAAGCTTGGCATTGGTGTTAATCTCATTCATTTCTCATCTGTTTTCAATTTGATATGATTTTTTTGAAGTTGACCCATGCTTGTTGACTTTCTTTGTGCATGCTTGAATTTGGTTTGACTTCATGATTTTCATTGACTGCCTTCCTCTCATCCAAATGGGATGAAATTTGACATGCTTACCATGCTATGTGTTAGGTTTGATCATGATTTATTTGGTGATTTTTGGAAAATGTTTAGATTGCTTTTGAGTTAAGTCTTGCTGTTGACTTCTATGAGCTTCTGTTTGTCACACTTTGACCTAATTTGTTCATGAAATGGTGATAGTGATTGATATGAATGTGAACCCAATTGGTTTTGTTTCCTAATGGTTTGAACATGATTTTGGATGCTTGCCCTTTGCTGTTTTGACGTTCTCATTCATTTTTGACCCTAGGCTTGCCCTAGTGGTCCTGCTACTCACCTTTGAGTTTGTGTTTTCAGGTTGACCATCAAATGGCCATTGAGACCAATTCTTTTGATTGAGCTTGTTTAAGAATCATTGTCTAACTTGTTTGTGTTGTAGGTGGCTTGGCTCACATGCCTTAAGCCTTGTGCCTTGCACATCCATGTGCCTCAAATTGACTGTTGGCCTCTGTTTCCTTTTACTTTGTTTGAAGTTGTGTACTAACATCTGCTTGACTGTTTCAGGTGCTTTAGTTGCTTAGTTCCTTGTGAACTTTTGCTTTGCTTTGCTTGTATAAGCAATTTGCATTGAGGTATGTCTCTTCTACTTCATGTAGTCTGGAAGACCTGGCCTGTTACTTGGCCAGGCAACTGTCTGAAGTCCTCCTTAAGAGGCAATGTTTGTGATTGTTTACTTTTGTCCTTGCATAGAGTCAAAGTCCTCCTAAGTGAAGAGGCAATTGGTGGAAGGTAGGGATATGCAATCTATCCCCCACTATTCAGTGTGTCATCCGCTTTGCTCACACCACTGTGTTGATGCATTGCAGATACAAACCCAAGATCTTGTACAATTGTACAGTTGAGTCAGTTTTAATGTGTAGAAGGGTTCCCACTTTCTGAACCCACACATTCTTGTCTTGAGCTCTCCCAGGCCAGGGATAAGAGCTGTGAGGTCTCATCCTCACTTCATCCTTTCATCTGCTTCATCTTAGCCCCTCAATGGCAAGGTTAAGAGCAACATTCACCCAGTTCCAGAGGTTTGTTTGTTGAGGTTGATATGACCCCTCGACTAAAACCTAACCCTTGTTTGAGCCACTTGCTTGTGTATAGTGTGTGCTATCTGTGCTTGTAGGATTGTTTGACTTGCTTCCTGTGCAAGTTAGGATAGTTTGACTTGCTTCCTGTGCAAGTTAGGATTGTTTGACTTGCTTCCTGTGCAAGTTAGGATAGTTTGACTTGCTTCCTGTGCAAGTTAGGATAGTTTGACTTGCTTCCTGTGCAAGTTAGGATAGTTTGACTTGCTTCCTGTGCAAGTTAGGATTGTTTGACTTGCTTCCTGTGCAAGTTAGGATAGTTTGACTTGCTTCCGGTGCAAGTTAGGATTAGTTTAGACTTGCTTCCTGTGCAAGTTAGGTTTTGCTTGGCTTGCTTCCTGTGCAAGTTAAGTGTGTGTGGCTTGCTTCCTGTGTGAGCCATACTTAGGATAGGTTGGCCCTTGTGCCATTTAGCTAGAAACCTTAACTTAGGGATGATTTGCATGATAACAATCTAGGCTCGAGTCGTAGTCTCCCTAGTTGTGTCTCCCTCTGTTATCTGGTTAGGCTAGTCCTTTATCCCTGCGTAGGGGAACTACATCGCCCTGATCTTCATACCAGATGAAGTATGTAGGCAGGAGATTGAGCTGATCTCTCCGGGCGCCCTTTTCTTTTTTTGTGTGTGTTGTCTGACAGTTGCTAGGCTCGAGTGCCTGACTCCTTAGCAATTTGTTGTCTGTCCGTTTGCCTGTGTCTTTGTTTTGTGTTGTTGTGTGCTTGGAAGCTGATGTAAGTCCATCGAGTGGCATTCGGGTTCCAGTGTGCGTGTGTTTGGTTCGGATGCTGATGTAAGTCCAGTGATTGGCATTCGGGCTCCACGTTTGCCTTTGCTTGTGTTTGTTTGTGTGCGTGTCAGCCGAGCTACGAATGCTCTGATTCTCCTTCGTCCAAGGAGATACGTATGCATAGGATGCGATATCCTAGCGAGCATGTGTCGTTTCCCTAGTCCGAACTACTTCGACTCTGATGTCTATGCCTGATAGACTAAGTAGGCCCAGGATACGATATCCTGCCGAGTCAGTTTCAGTCAGTCTCTTGCGTTTCTTTCAGCCAGTGTGTGTGAGTATTTGAGCAGTGTTTAGCAACCAATATTCCTTCCTTTTGTGCGTGGATCCCGTAGAGTACTACGGATGCGTAGGGGTGCTAATACCTTCCCTTCGCATAACCGACTCCCGAACCCATTCTCTTTGGTCGCGAGACCATGTTCTCTCCTAGGTTTACTCTGAGCGTTTCCTTTCCCTCTTTTGGGATAAATAACGCACGGTGGCGGCTCTGTTATTCTTTCTTTCCCGCCGGTTTTTCGCGTGATGCGACAGCTGGCGACTCCACTGGGGATATAGAGAAGTTGACCTGTGCTGGTCCATCTTCCCTAAGCGAGTCTCTCCTAGCGCTCTCTAGGTTAGGGTTTTGGTTGCTATTGGCTGTTATTTATTGCATTCATTTGTATATATTTGCATTTACTGTTTGCATTTATTATTTGCATCAATGTTTGCATTCATTCATATTCATCTGTTCATCTGGCTGTGTTTCTCTGTTTGGGGTGGGAGTTACTCGAGGTAAAAGGTCCAATACCCAGACCATGAGTGAAAATCTAGGATGATTAGGAATAGAGTGATTCATGGGAAGCGGGTGGTATGGCGCCACTTAGCGGAACATTGATATCACGAGCAGTTCAGACCCTGGTGGGATACTGTCGTTACATACTTCGGGTGTGTATATGATAGTATTTCTGCGAAAGGTTATTTATGCTGCGTTTCTCTCAGCTTTACCCTGGCCTAGACTACACCCGTGAGTGGGGAAGGGTTATTCATTACAGGTACCGTTGGTGACTCGGTTCTGTTGGTGACTTGGTTCTGTTGGTGACTCTAGTTCAGACAACAGTGTGATCAGTTTGACCATAAGTTGGATTTATGTTCTGATCTTGAATGAAGCTTCGACCTAGTCAGAGTTTGCACAACCAGCCAGTCCAGTCTGCATCATGTGCATCATAGCATATTTATTTTTCAAAAGAAACGCAATGAAAAAAATCAAAAAAAGGAAATAAAAAAAAGGGGAAGAAAAAAAGAAAAAAAGAAAATTTTCAAGGAACTCAAAGGAGTTTATTTGCAAAAATTTCAAAACATGAAAAAACCGGGAAAATTTTTTCACCTGATATATCTGATGAGATATTCTCATATATGATCAAAATGCTAAATATTTCAAAGTTTGCAAATAAAACCCTCGAGTTCCTTTGAAATAAAGACAAGCATATGCATAAACACTTCATGCATCATTTGCATCAGCAGGTTCTGTTCCGGTCTCCCGTCCTGTGGTCTGACCCTGCGATCTTCATTTATTTTGAAGACGCACTTTGCCGGTATTATACCAGAGCCATCTCTGCCAGATTGATGGATCATCCTGAGCAAGAGAATTGTGAACTCAGAGAGATATTTGCCAGACTTTGTACTGTTGATGGATTTATTCCTGGTTAACCGATCCCGGGCTGGTATTGGCTACTGTTCTGGGGCACTTAATGAGCAAGATTTGTTCAAGAGTGGAGGATTCGTCCATGACGATCAACCTGAAGAAGAGGATGCTGCTATCTTGGAAGAGGACGCAGAGGACTTGAACAATTTCACCATTCCTGGTGGTGTCTGCCACAATTGGGTCACTGTGGGCTTTCCTACAGTTGTTCATAAGTCTTTGTAATAAACACTTTGTTTAAAAACCCTTCTCCCATGCCAAAAGGAGAAGTGATGACATTGTTGGCAACATTTTGTGCAATGATATTTTCATTCAAATAATTCATGTTAAACATTTGTTTTTCCATTTGTTTTCCCTTTTCGCTTTTTGCATGAAATTGGTGATCACAAAAAACCTTTAAAAACAGGAATAAAAGCAATCTTTTCATCTGCATAATGATTGTCTTGTTTGTTTTTCAAAAAGCTTTTCATCTCTAAATCTTTATGCAGGTTGTTTCTCAAACCCATTGAACATAGTGATCGGACGTCATCTCCCAATTTTGAATTCCCTGTATTCGAAGCGGACGAAGATGATGTTGAAGGGATTCCTGACGAGATTTCCCGACCTCTTGAGCAAGAAAAGAAGATCACTCAGCTGCATCTCGAGAATCAGCAGAACAGCCAACTGGGGCATTATCAAAAAAAGAGAAAAAGAAAAAGAAAAAAGAACAAAAGAGAAATAGCACCCTCAAAGTCCCAAGTTGACTGATGCTGAGTTCAATCAAAATCAAAGAGATCAACTGCCATGTGTCATGGTCCGTCATATCAGCAGAGAGTGGAGAAAGCATTCGACAAGAAGATCAAGCCTCGTGTGTTCCGAGGGACCCTGTGCTCAAGAAAGTCTTGTCTTTCGTGCCCGATTCCAGGGGCAAGTGAACCCCAAGCTATGAAAGTCCATGTGTTGTCAAGAGAGCCTTTTCAGGCAGTGCTTTAACACTCACATCAATGGATGAAGAAGTTCACTCGTCCTGTGAATTCCGATGCAGTCAAGAAATACTTCGCCTAAAACAAAAACAAAAAAAGCAAAAGCTCGCTAAGTCAAACACCCCAAAGGGCGACTTAGTCAAAAAGGAGCGTCTCGGTGGATTGAAAACCCGAAAGGGCGATCCAGGCAAAAGTTAGAGACATTGAAAAAAAAAAGAATTTGCATCCCGCTAGATTGATCACCTCACACTGGGGCAATCTAGGCAAAAATTAGGGATTTGGCAAGTAACTGCATCTTGACAAGACTGTGCTCTATATCTGTCATCCGTCAGGGATTCTCGATTCGTCGTCGACTGAAGCTCTGAATACATCGAAAATTCAGAATGGTAGAGGAAAGGTCATTATGTTCAAAGTAGCCCTCTCCAATATATATCGCCAATTTCAAACTTGTACAGATCCATGGAGTCTCGCCCTTTGCAGACTACCATTCCATCACATCAATTTGAGCTTTTATCCAATTATTTGCATTCTTATTTGTTTCAACTCAACAAACGTTTTGCATGTTTTAATTGATAAAGTATCATTGTTTTCAAAATAAACAAGTTTTTCAAAATTGTTCTTAAACAAAGTGAACATTCACAATGATGGAAAGAATACTTAGGAGACCCACAGTGCTCTCCCGGGAGTGGTATGATTACCAACAGGTAAGACAATTGTTCGTATCTCGAGCATGACTGTATCTTTGTCCTGCAGAACCTCGTATGGTCTCTCCTCAGTGAAGTTGCCCGATGCAGTGTTGTTTGAAGTTGTTCATCTTCACGTTCCCGGCAGTACATTTCTCCCTCCAAGTCCCTATTAGCCCTATCGTGGGGCATCCCTAGTATAGTGATGTTTGAGCCTTATCATAGGGCATACCTGGGGCACGTTCTTTTATCTAACAATCCCGGCAGAGCCAAATCAGGGGCAAGGGATAGTTGAACGGTGAAAAGACAGTGAAGGATTACAACGACGATCCTGGAAAATTAATCAAGAAGACTCTTCAAAGTCTGATGATTGGAAAGTTTGCATGAAAACCAAGAGTTCAACCTCCGTGAAGTACGGACGAGTTGGGGATACAAGATGATGGAGCAGAAAAGTCCAGAAGAGTCTGGGAGTTCTTAAAAGTGGAAAGTCAACACTATGGGTGGATGATGGATACCAGTGTTCGACGAGTCGACCGACATCCCTGTCAAACAAACTGTATCTCCCCAGAGGATTGAGAGTGTGATCTCCCTGGTAGATTCGAGATCGTTGTCTCCTCAGCAAGCCTGAAGGTCATCACATCCCCAGCCCAAGCCAGTATTGAAGCTATCAGAGCTATTTCCCCTGCAGAGATACCTGTGGACAGTACCTTCTTTCCCCAACAGATCTAAGGATTGCTTCTCCCCAGCAGGCCTGTGCTTGCAGAGTTCCCCAGTTGAGAATCCCCGCTGAGCGCCTGGCAGCTATTTTCCCCGGGAGTCCTCTAGTGGAGTTTATCTGTAGACCGTTGGTGTGTTCCCCAACAATTGGTTTTGCGATGCTGTCATCTCCAGTGTGGTCGTGAGTGCTTATCCCAAGCAGGTTTGTGGGAATTCATCTCCAGTATGATATGACGTGCTATCATCCTCGACAGAGTTGTTACTCTCGCCACTATGGTTGTTCTCTCCACTAGGATTGTTCTCCTCAGCAGAATGGTGTGGCTTTTCCTCAGCAAGTTCCCCGAGTGGAGCGGGTCTCATGAAATACATCTCCAGCAGTGATTCTCTTACATATGGATTGGTTGGGTCGTCCCTAATGGAGTAGCATTTATTTCTCCAGCAGAGTTCATCCTACCAGTGGATTGGACGGGTTTCTGTAGTAGACTGATATCTGCATCCCCAGCTGAGTTGATTCTACCCATGGATCGCGTGGGTTATCCCTAGCAGAGTAACAGACGTTCTCCAAAGCAGGGTTTATCCTATCTGAAGATTGGTTGAGTCTTCCTCCCAGTGAAGTCGATTTACCATTCCCCAGCACAGTTCCTGGAGTTCCCCGGTGTTGTCTCTGAAGGAGACGTGTGTTTATGCATTCAGCATTTAGATAAGCATAGCATATTGCATCATTAGTGCATAGCATTTCCATGATCATGGGGCATTGTGTAAAACAAGAAAAACTCATGCATCAACATTGCAAGCATATCCATTAGCCCTAGGCCGTGGCGACCAACCAAGATTGGGTTGTTGGAAAGAATTTAACATCGCGCCATTGGATCGGCTTCAGAATTGGGTTCATCAGCATGGTTGAGAGGTTGGTGTTTTCCTAACAAGTGATTCCTCGGTCGAGGGGGTATCCCCATCAGTGTTACTCCCAATTGTTAGTGTCTTGCCAGCTTGGGTCTTTCTCCTTAAGCAAATATGGGTGTGTCTGATCTCTCCATGTAGAGTCTACCCCTTAAGCAGAAAGTGTCAATCTTTTCCTGCCATTTCCCCACTGAGATACATCCTCGTGGATGACGGTTGCTTCCGTTCCCTCCCTAATGGGATGGGTTTTCCCTATTGAGTTCTTTCCTCATTAGGATGAGTCTTGATTCAGTCTGCCTTTTTGGATCGATCCTAAATTGGCTTCTTGTTGACTATCTCTTGTGTTGCCCTGGGGCATAAATGAATAGTCGCTCACTAACCGGCACTCATTCATTTCATCCTCAGCGGAATTTGTGGCTTCTACCACCAAACCGGTAGTTGTAAGTCCTATCTTTGTGGTTTTCTACCTACTAGCTGGTAGTTGTAAAATCCCACTTTCATCCCCTTGTTGGAGTTGACCGTTTGTGCTCATCCTATTGATGACTAGTTACTTTTCCGTGGTTTTCTGCCTACAAACCGGTAGATGTAATCCCCTCTTTGTGGTATTAATGGTCTTGTCCCCTTTGGATACTTGCCTTGATCAAGCAGTATTGTCCCCATTGGGTCTTCCCCTTCCTTTTGGATACTTGCTCCGAGTTAGCAGCTTTATCCCCTGTTGATTGGTCATCTTTTGCATACCTAGTCTGGTACCCAGATGCCTTTCTTTTTGGTCGATTATTCATTTAACAACCTACAACCCGGTTATGGATAATCTTCCATGCGAGTGTATTATCTACGTTTTGACGGCTATAGATAATATGTACTTATGATTTTCCGGTATTCAGACCGAAGGAGTTTCCGACGATCAGGTCGATGTACTCATGGCACAAGGCCAATTTTCCGGTATTCAGACCGAAGGAGTTTCCGACGATCAGGTCGATGTACTCATGGCACAAGGCCAATTTTCCGGTATTCAGACCGAAGGAGTTTCCGACGATCAGGTCGATGTACTCATGGCACAAGGCCAATTTTCCGGTATTCAGACCGAAGGAGTTTCCGACGATCAGGTCGATGTACTCATGGCACAAGGCCAATTTTCCGGTATTAATACATGTTTAGTACATGTTTAGTATAGGTCTTTCAATGCTGAGTATCATGTTGCTTTCCTTTTTGAAAATGATTATCTATCCATGAAGATATATGGTTTTGAAGTTTGATGTTAGAATAGGTTTCTGCTCGATTCTTGACTTTTGTGTGGTTTTAATGAAAATCAATGGTAGATTCTTGTTTGCCATGGCTTGCTGATCATTTCCATGTATTCAATTTCGATTTTTGGATGAGATTGTGAAATCACGATTTTTGGATATGAACCCTAATCCCAATTTGCCCAGAATTGCCCCCATTTTCGTGTGCATGGCCATTTCTCCCTCCAGCCAATCAAAACATTCCATTTACTGCCCAAAACGACTGTGTTTTGTTAAGTGGATTCAAATATTACAAAAATGCCATTCTTGCTTCATTTATTTCACATTTTTATAACCAACCTTCCAAAATTCATAACTTGCTCATTTTTGATCCAAATTCAATGAGATTTTTTGTGTTGTGTTCATCATGATCTCTACTTTTTTATCATTATTTTTCCAGAATTTTTGGGTGAGTGGTTTTTAAATGGTGCTAGGGTTTGTGACATGTGACCAAATTTTGTACATCTTGCCAAAACATTTGTGAAATGATGATACTTTATCCAATGGCTCCCAAATTTTTTGTGCTTAAACTAGACACATTCATGGTGATTTTGGTATAAAGTTTGTGAATTTATCATTTGTGGTTTGTGAGATATGATTTTTTGAATTAGGGTGTGACAACTTGTGTCACACCATTGATGTCCAACTTCATGATTTTCATTACCATGCTTTATTACATCCAAATGACCCCAAATTTTGCATGAACCTACTCTTGTATGTCTAGTTCACATGTGAATTTTCTTGGATTTATTTGAGCTATTTTCCTAATTGTTTGAGATTTTCTCCCCTGCCTAGTCAATAGTTGACTTTGTGTGACACATGCTCCCATCTCATTTGTGAAATTCTCATACTTTATTAGATGGACATGAAATTTGATATGTGATAACTAGACATCTCAAGCTTGGCATTGGTGTTAATCTCATTCATTTCTCATCTGTTTTCAATTTGATATGATTTTTTTGAAGTTGACCCATGCTTGTTGACTTTCTTTGTGCATGCTTGAATTTGGTTTGACTTCATGATTTTCATTGACTGCCTTCCTCTCATCCAAATGGGATGAAATTTGACATGCTTACCATGCTATGTGTTAGGTTTGATCATGATTTATTTGGTGATTTTTGGAAAATGTTTAGATTGCTTTTGAGTTAAGTCTTGCTGTTGACTTCTATGAGCTTCTGTTTTTTCACACTTTGACCTAATTTGTTCATGAAATGGTGATAGTGATTGATATGAATGTGAACCCAATTGGTTTTGTTTCCTAATGGTTTGAACATGATTTTGGATGCTTTCCCTTTGCTGTTTTGACTTTCTCATTCATTTTTGACCCTAGGCTTGCCCTAGTGGTCCTGCTACTCACCTTTGAGTTTGTGTTTTCAGGTTGACCATCAAATGGCCATTGAGACCAATTCTTTTGATTGAGCTTGTTTAAGAATCATTGTCTAACTTGTTTGTGTTGTAGGTGGCTTGGCTCACATGCCTTAAGCCTTGTGCCTTGCACATCCATGTGCCTCAAATTGACTGTTGGCCTCTGTTTCCTTTTACTTTGTTTGAAGTTGTGTACTAACATCTGCTTGACTGTTTCAGGTGCTTTAGTTGCTTAGTTCCTTGTGAACTTTTGCTTTGCTTTGCTTGTATAAGCAATTTGCATTGAGGTATGTCTCTTCTACTTCATGTAGTCTGGAAGACCTGGCCTGTTACTTGGCCAGGCAACTGTCTGAAGTCCTCCTTAAGAGGCAATGTTTGTGATTGTTTACTTTTGTCCTTGCATAGAGTCAAAGTCCTCCTAAGTGAAGAGGCAATTGGTGGAAGGTAGGGATATGCAATCTATCCCCCACTATTCAGTGTGTCATCCGCTTTGCTCACACCACTGTGTTGATGCATTGCAGATACAAACCCAAGATCTTGTACAATTGTACAGTTGAGTCAGTTTTAATGTGTAGAAGGGTTCCCACTTTCTGAACCCACACATTCTTGTCTTGAGCTCTCCCAGGCCAGGGATAAGAGCTGTGAGGTCTCATCCTCACTTCATCCTTTCATCTGCTTCATCTTAGCCCCTCAATGGCAAGGTTAAGAGCAACATTCACCCAGTTCCAGTGGTTTGTTTGTTGAGGTTGATATGACCCCTCGACTAAAACCTAACCCTTGTTTGAGCCACTTGCTTGTGTATAGTGTGTGCTATCTGTGCTTGTAGGATTGTTTGACTTGCTTCCTGTGCAAGTTAGGATAGTTTGACTTGCTTCCTGTGCAATTTAGGATTGTTTGACTTGCTTCCTGTGCAAGTTAGGATAGTTTGACTTGCTTCCTGTGCAAGTTAGGATAGTTTGACTTGCTTCCTGTGCAAGTTAGGATAGTTTGACTTGCTTCCTGTGCAAGTTAGGATTGTTTGACTTGCTTCCTGTGCAAGTTAGGATAGTTTGACTTGCTTCCGGTGCAAGTTAGGATTAGTTTAGACTTGCTTCCTGTGCAAGTTAGGTTTTGCTTGGCTTGCTTCCTGTGCAAGTTAAGTGTGTGTGGCTTGCTTCCTGTGTGAGCCATACTTAGGATAGGTTGGCCCTTGTGCCATTTAGCTAGAAACCTTAACTTAGGGATGATTTGCATGATAACAATCTAGGCTCGAGTCGTAGTCTCCCTAGTTGTGTCTCCCTCTGTTATCTGGTTAGGCTAGTCCTTTATCCCTGCGTAGGGGAACTACATCGCCCTGATCTTCATACCAGATGAAGTATGTAGGCAGGAGATTGAGCTGATCTCTCCGGGCGCCCTTTTCTTTTTTTGTGTGTGTTGTCTGACAGTTGCTAGGCTCGAGTGCCTGACTCCTTAGCAATTTGTTGTCTGTCCGTTTGCCTGTGTCTTTGTTTTGTGTTGTTGTGTGCTTGGAAGCTGATGTAAGTCCATCGAGTGGCATTCGGGTTCCAGTGTGCGTGTGTTTGGTTCGGATGCTGATGTAAGTCCAGTGATTGGCATTCGGGCTCCACGTTTGCCTTTGCTTGTGTTTGTTTGTGTGCGTGTCAGCCGAGCTACGAATGCTCTGATTCTCCTTCGTCCAAGGAGATACGTATGCATAGGATGCGATATCCTAGCGAGCATGTGTCGTTTCCCTAGTCCGAACTACTTCGACTCTGATGTCTATGCCTGATAGACTAAGTAGGCCCAGGATACGATATCCTGCCGAGTCAGTTTCAGTCAGTCTCTTGCGTTTCTTTCAGCCAGTGTGTGTGAGTATTTGAGCAGTGTTTAGCAACCAATATTCCTTCCTTTTGTGCGTGGATCCCGTAGAGTACTACGGATGCGTAGGGGTGCTAATACCTTCCCTTCGCATAACCGACTCCCGAACCCATTCTCTTTGGTCGCGAGACCATGTTCTCTCCTAGGTTTACTCTGAGCGTTTCCTTTCCCTCTTTTGGGATAAATAACGCACGGTGGCGGCTCTGTTGTTCTTTCTTTCCCGCCGGTTTTTCGCGTGATGCGACAATGCGTAGGGGTGCTAATACCTTCCCTTCGCATAACCGACTCCCGATCCCATCCATATCTGGTCGCGAGACCATGTCTTTTCCAGGTTTACTTCGAGCGTTTCCTTTCCCTCTTTTGGGATAAATAACGCACGGTGGCGGCTTTGTTGTTTCGTTTTCCCGCCGTTTTTTCGCGTAATGCGACAGCTAGAGACTCTGCTGGGGATAAGCGAAGTTGACCTCTTGCTGGTCCATCTTCCCTAAGCGAGTCAGTCCTAGCGCTTTCTAGGATAGGGTTTGGTTGCTTTCGCTGTTCATTTATTGCATTCATTTATTTATTGTTTGCATTTATGTTTGCATTCATCATATATTCATCTGGCTGTGCTGTGTTTGTCTCTCTGTTGGGGTGGGAGTTACATGAGGTAAAAGGCCCAATACCCAGGCTATGAGTGAAATCTAGGACACCTAGTAATAGAGTGATTCTTGGGAAGCGGGTGGTATTGCGCCACTTAGCGGAACTTGATATCACGAGCAGTTCAGACTTTGATGGGGTATTATCGTTACATACTTCGGGTGTGTATATGATGATATTCTATGAAAGGGTTATTTATGCTGCGTTTCTCTCGACCTTACCCTGGCCTAGATGACACCCGTGAGTGGGGAGGGAATGATCATTATTATAGGTACCGTTGGTGACTTGTTGGCGACTTGTGGTCCTGTTGGTGACTTGGTTCTGCAGTTTGGGTCTCAGATGATTTTGGGTCTCAGATGAATTTATGGTTCCGAGTTCAAGCCGAAGCTTTGATCCTGTGCTCCGAGATACACAGCCAGCCAGTCTTGTCTGCATCATTTGCATCATAGCATGTTTATTTTCAAAAAAAAATGAAAAAAAAATGAAAAAAAAAGAGAAAAAGAAAAAGCTAATCTCTTCATGCATATCATTTCTCAGGTTCATTCAGGAGTCTATTCATTATGAGAGATGGCAACTGTTCCAGAGTTGAAGCGGAAGACTTGCTCCTACAATTTTCACCGTGAGCCTTTGACATCTTTGATAGAGTTGAGCAACCTTGTGACCAGTGGTAATCAGAAAGGGTTTGTTGATCAGTATGGGGATTTGTTGACACTATTGAGGATGGTGGTAGATCTAGTGTCGTTGCAGACTCTTCTACAGTTCTACGACCCAGAGCTTCGTTGCTTCACCTTTCAGGATTATCAGTTAGCGCCCACTCTTGAGGAGTACTCTATTCTGCTGAATGTCCCGATCCGGTACCAGGTGCCTTTCTTGGATGTTCCGAAGGAGGTTGATTTTAGAGTTGTCGCCAGAGCTCTTCATCTGAGTATCAAAGATGTGAGTGATAATTGGAAGCCAAGTGGGGATGTTGTAGGGTTGCCCTTGAAGTTCCTGTTGAGGATTGCTAGAGAAGAAGCAAAGAAGGGAAATTGGGAAGCTTTTCATGCTCAGTTGGCTATCATGATTTATGGGATTGTCTTGTTCCCGAGTATGCCCAACTTTATGGACTTTGCTGCAGTCACTATCTTCATTGGAGGAAACCCGGTTCCTACTCTGTTAGCTGACACTTACTATGCTATCCACAGTAGGCATGGTAAGGGTGGAGCTATCAGGTGCTGTATCCCACTTTTGCTCAGATGGTTCTTGTCTCTTCTGCCAGTCAGTGAACCTTTTGTGGATGCTCAGAGCACTCATAAGTGGACTCAGAGGATCATGTCTCTTACCTCTTATGATATCAGGTGGCAGTCTTACCGGATGGATGTGCGTAATGTCATCATGAGTTGTGGAGAGTTCCGTAATGTGCCACTTGTAGGGACTAAGGGTTGCATTAATTACAATCCGGTTCTTTCTATTCTCCAGTTGGGGTTCGTGATGAATGGAAGACCACTTGATGCTGAGATAGCTGAAAGTGTGTATTTTGAGAAGCGGAGTGACCCTGCTAGATTGGAGCAGATAGGAAGAGCTTGGAAGATCATTGGTGTCAAGGATGGAGTTGTTCTGGGGAAGAAGTTTGCTGTTGCTATGCCTGACTACATTGATTGGGTCAAAAAGAGAGTTGAGACTTTGTTGCTGCCCTATGATAGGATGAAGTCATTGCGAGAGCAACCACCTTTGATCCTTGCTGAGAGTGTACCTGCGGAGCAGTACAAGCAAGCCTTGATGGAGAATCGCCGGTTGAAGGAGAAGGAGCAAGACACCCAGATGGAGCTCTACAAAGCCAAAGCTGATAAGTTGAATTTGGCTCATCAACTCAAAGGTATGCAGGGTGAAGATGTTGCTAGACTGAAGGGTAAGAAGAGGTCCTATGAAGAGATGGAGGCCTTGTTGAATGCAGAACACCGTGAGTGCTTGAGGTTGCAGAGAGCTGAAGCCAGTTATCAGAAGAAGATAAGAGACTTGGAGAAGCAACTCAGAGACAAAGACATCCAGTTGAAGAAGGAGATGGACTTGAGACATGCATCAGAGAGCCAGCTTGGCGCAGAAGTTGTAAAGCTCAGAAGACAACTGAAGGAGAAGCTCACTCCTTTGCCAGAGTGTTCAGAGTGCGACCTGTTGATAGACCAGTGCCACTACCTGAAGACTCTCATTCCTGGAAGCCATTTGTCTTAGCTTGTATCTCTGTTGCTTATGTTGAGAATCACCTCCAAGCTTGTTGGATGGGGTTCTTTGTTGTACTCTGGTCGTTTGGACCTTTGTCGTATGATCTTTGTTGCTCTTATCTATAGATAAAGTTGTTGGTAGTTTCACCCTGTGCTCTTTATCCTGTGTATGTTGCTTCTTTGTTGTTCGTATTGCAGGTTGCCATTTCTTGCAAGATGAATTGGGCTCTTGAATGCCTGAGAAATGAACATATCATGTGCATCATACGCATCATAAGCATCATACACATATCATTTTGCATTACAGGTGTTCTAGATCGAGACTTCTCACTCTGGTTCCTGTGTCAGGCAGGATAGCTGATCAACAACCGCACCGCTACTCAACCAGGCTAAATCATCAAAGGAATATGGACCAGGTTCAATCAGAATTGGCTGAGATGAGGGCTAACATGGCCCAATTCATGACAATGATGCAAGGGGTCGTTCAAGGGCAAGAGGAGCTGCGTGCCTTAGCCCAAAGACAGGAAGCCATGATTCCGTCGTCCAACCGTGCTTCACCAGTGGGTGTCCCGGTTAATGATCATAATGATGCTGCTGCTCCCGTCACTGACTACACTGTAGGGGATGAATTGAGGGGTATCAGAATCAACGGACAGCCTCTTGCTGCAGAGACTGTTAATGCCAGAACTACCCGGGCTCCAATTCGTCATCCTGCTCCGCTGGTTGACAGGCAGGAAGACATGTTCACGCTCCTCAGTGAGGATGATGAAGTTGTGGGAAGAACTGATGAAAGGGATCGAAAGGTTGATGCCCTTGCTGAGAAAATTAGAGCTATGGAATGTCAGAACTCCCTGGGGTTTGATGTGACCAATATGGGGTTGGTAGAAGGTTTGAGAATCCCTTACAAATTCAAAGCGCCCTCATTTGAAAAATACAACGGTACTTCTTGTCCTCGCACCCATGTGCAGGCTTATTACAGGAAGATCTCTGCTTACACAGATGACGAGAAAATATGGATGTACTTCTTCCAGGACAGCTTGTCTGGGGCTTCCTTGGATTGGTACATGGAGCTGAAGAGAGAATCCATTCGTAATTGGAGAGATCTGGGTGAGGCCTTCTTGAGGCAGTACAAACATAATATGGACATGGCGCCGAGCCGGACTCAGTTGTAGAGTCTATGTCAAAAATCTAGAGAGAGCTTCAAGGAGTACGCCCAGAGGTGGCATGAGTTGGCTGCACGAGTACAACCCCCTATGCTGGAGAGGGAACTGACTGATATGTTTATCGGTACACTACAAGGAGTATTCATGGACCGGATGGGAAGTTGCCCATTCGGTAGTTTTCCGATGTGGTAATCTGTGGGGAGAGGACAGAAAGCCTGATTAAAGCTGGAAAAATTCAGGATGTTGGGTCCTCGTCTTCAAAGAAACCATTTGCCGGGGCACCTCGCAGGAGAGAGGGTGAAACTAATGTTGTGCAACACGGTAGGAGGAATGTGAGCAGAGGGCAATATCGCCAGGTTGCTGCTGTGACCATTCCAGCACCTCAACGTCGTCAACAGCAACAACAGAGGGTTCAACAATCGCCACAACAACAACAACAACAACGTCCATATCAGCCTAGACAGAGGATGTCAGATCGTCGATTCGACCCGCTGCCAATGACCTACGCTGAACTGTTGCCCGAATTGCTCAGATTGGGGTTTGTTGAGTTGTGAACAATGGCTCCGTTGACAAAGATACCACCTGGGTATGATGCCAACGTCCGTTGTGATTTCCACTCTGGTGCTCCGGGGCACCATATTGAGAACTGTCGGGCTTTTCATCATAAGGTCCAGGACTTAATTGACGCTAAGACTATCAATTTTGCTCCTGTGCCGAATGTTGTGAATAACCCTATGCCTCAGCACGGTGCACATAGGGTGAACAATATGGAAGACAGTGAAGCTGAAGACTTGATAGTTGATGTTGAAGATGTTCAGACTTCATTGTTGGTGGTGAAGGATCGTCTGTTGAATGGGGGCGTATTCCCGGGTTGTGATCAGGATTGTGCAGATTGTGAAGGTTCCGAGAACGGTTGTGTACAATTGAGGGCTGGTATCCAGAGATTGATGGACGAAGGCTGTTTGCAGTTTAGTCGGGCCGTGAAAGATCGTGGGGTGGTGTCGACTGTCACGATTTATTTCAAACCGTCCGAGGGACGTGGCCAGAGGACTGTCAGTGCGCCTACAACTAGTGGTACTCCTGTTACCATTTCTGCTCCCGTAACCGTCAGTGCTCCAACTACCATTGTTGCTTCGGGAAGAAGGCCGGTTGAGAACAGTAGGGTTGTGCCATGGAAGTATGACAATGCTTACCGTAGTAACCGAAGGGCTGAAAGTCAGGCAAGGCCAGTGAATCAAGCTCCAGTGACGATTGGGTTGCCAAGTAGAACTCCTGTGATTGCAAGTCCAGTTGTGGACAATGTTGGAGGACCAGGAGGGTTTACCAGAAGTGGACGTCTGTTTGCCCCACCACCGTTGAGAGACAACAATGCTGAGGCTCTCGCCAAAGCTAAGGGTAAACAGGCTGTGGTTGATGATGAACCTGCTCAGAAGGAGGCGCCTGAGGGGTCGTTCGAGAAAGATGTGGAGGAGTTCATGAAAATCATAAAGAAGAGTGACTACAAGATTGTAGATCAGCTGAATCAGACTCCGTCCAAGATTTCCATCCTCTCATTGCTTCTATGCTCTGAGGCACACCGTAATGCCTTGTTGAAGATGCTGAATCTGGCTTACGTGCCTCAAGAGATCTCTGTCAACCAGTTGGAGGGTGTGATTACTAATGTGAGTACCAGGCATGGTGTGGGGTACACAGACTTGGACTTGACGCCTGAAGGACGTAACCATAACAAGGCCCTGCATATCACCATGGAGTGAAAGGCGCAGTATTGTCCCATGTGCTAGTGGACACTGGCTCGTCTTTGAATGTGTTGCCTAAGAAGACTCTAGGCAAGATTGATGTTGAGGGGGTTGTCCTCACTCCGAGCGATCTGATTGTTCGTGCCTTTGATGGATCCAAACGGTCTGTTTTTGGTGAAGTCACGTTGCTGGTGAAGATTGGCCCGGAGGTGTTCAGTATTGTCTTCTATGTGATGGACATCCAGCCAGCATATAGTTGTTTATTGGGGCGTCCTTGTATTCACGCAGCTGGGGCAATTTCGTCAACTCTCCACCAGAAGCTGAAGTATGTCTGGAACGGTCAGATTGTGACTGTGTGTGGTGAAAAAGACATTCTGGTGAGTCACCTATCCTCTTTCAAGTATGTAGAGGTGGATGGCGAGATCCATGAAACTTTATGTCAGGCATTCGAGACTGTTGCTCTTGAGAGGGTGGCTTTTGCTGAGCAGAAGAAGCCAAGTGCCTCAATTGTATCGTACAAGCAGGCAGTGGAGGTTGTCAACTCTGGTAAGTCAGAAGGCTGGGGTGTAGCACCTCAAATTTGCACCTCCCATTTTGTACATTCATTTTCACGTTTAGGTCATTAACATAACATTGTCCACTGCATAGCATTGCATTGTCCATTGCCCAAGTGCAAGCCATCAGTTCATCAGTCAAAACTGGTCAGGAGATCCAGTCAAGCAGGCAAGCAAGTGCATTCTCTATTGAAGCAAAGCCCTAAGGTTGGTTCAACAAGTTCATATGACCTAGGGATCATTTTGAAGTGGTTTGGCCAAGGTTTGGATGTTCAGAAGTCATCAGTCATTGCACAATGCATCTGAAACCCTAGAAAGTCAATTGTGGTCAACTCTGCATGAAATTATGGATTTGAAGGTGGGAGATGGTTAGAGAGGCCTCATTCATGTCCATACAAGTCTCATTTGACATTGCAAAGATCAAGATTGAAGAATTTGAGGTCAGATGGAAAGTTTCCAAAAATAGTAAGTGACCTGTAATTTCAAATTGCCAAAAATGGAAAGGTCTTCTCCTCAAATTTACATGTCCAAGAAGGCTTCAAATGAAATTTTGTCCAACATGAAAGTTGAAGATTTTGCTCTCACCTTTCCAAAAAGTCCAAGAACATGAATTTCTCATGTGTGGTTGAGAAATTATGATCAAATCATTGTCAATGGAATTTGAAGTTCAAGAAGGCATAACTTTTGAACCAAATGGCCAAATCATGAGGTTCTTTTTGGAACATTTCTCTTTTTATCTCCTCTATCCAATTCATGCATCACATTTCATTAATTCCCATCACAAAAATATGGCATTTTTCACTTGATTTGAATTTGAAATTTGGAGGGAAAAGTTCATTTTGAAAATTGAGCATTTTCCATGCATTCCAACATTGGCATTTGGCTAAAAATGGATTTTCAAGGTGAATTAAATCAAAAACCGTGCACTGTAGCAATCATTCCATGCACATAGGGTGTTTTGACCAAATTTGCATTACACTTGCATTTTCATTAAACACTTGCATTTGGCTTAACCTTGATTAGCAAACTTGATTAACATATGGTATATATGCATAATCAAAACAGAATTTGCAATTGACAGCTCATAATTTTCCAGATCTAGATCGAATTCCATTTTTGCTCTCAAACTTTCTCTCCACTTTTTTGCAAATTTCTTCACAAACCTTGCTTGATCTTTGTTGGTTCCATCATCCACAAGCATTTTGGAGTTGAATTGAAGCAAGCATTCATCATCTTCGAGCTGATTCTTGAACTGTTGCATCAAGCTTCATCCATGGCAGCTGTTGATTTGAGCTACTTCAAGCATAATTAAGCTTCGATTCTTCACTCATTCATCTACCTGAGCATTGAAGAGGATCTGTTTCAACCTTACAAGTCATGAAAACCTCAAATCCAAATCTGCACTTCAAACCAGGTCAGGAATCGAATTCTATAATTCATGCAATTATCATATGTGTTTTGTAGATCTTTGATCCAGGAGCATGCTGAACTTTGTAGTTTTGATTTTCATTGAGAATTCAGAAAGTTATGTTGATTTTAAGATTGATGTGGGAATCTTCTTTGGTTCGATCCGTGTTTGATATTGAGATTTAGGTTAAATTGATGTTATATTGTTGATGTACATTAGAAGATGAACACAATGGTGTTTCGTTTGTGGATTTTGGTGAAAAAGTGTTCTTGAGCCTGGGAATGATGAAGAACGTGTATGAATGTCACATGAACCCTAATTTTTTCCATGTCCAGAACGTCTTTGATCTCCTAGCGCGCAGTGTGCATGTGATTTCATGTTTTCGTTCATGTACTGGCCCAAGTGGTGCCTCTGATTGGTCAGCGTTTCATTTAAATGAAACGCGGCATTTAACCTGGCGCGCTGATTCAAAAATCTGGCCGGTTCGATCCTCCGCTGAGGCAAATCCACATTAGGCTTTGGCATTTTTTCTCTTGTATGCTTCACATGTTCATACCATGCCATTCATTCATTTTTTAATTTTTCACTTCATTAAAAAATCCATAACTCATTGAATACTTATCCAAATCACATGGGATTTTTTGCACAATGATCCTTATCATGTCTACTATTTTATGGTGATTTTTCCCTAAATTGTGCACGTGTGGATTTTTATTTTGGCTAGGGAATGTTCATACATGTGTTTTGTTGCACCTTGCTTTCCATTTTGATTGTGAAATGATGATGGTTGAGCCAATGCTTCTGAAAATTTTCATGATTAATCTAGACACCTTTAGGGATTTTTTGGTATAGAGTTTGTAATTTTTGCATTTCTGGTTTGTGAGATATGATCTGATCATTGGAGGTGTGACAATGTGTGTCACACCATTTCTTGTCCAACTTGTGGAATTTCTTTACCATGCCATATAAACTTCAATTGATGTGAATTTTTGCATGTTGACTCCTCTGGATGTTAAGTTTGATCATGAATTTTTGTAGAATTTCTGGATGCATTTCTGATTTGTTTGAGATTTTCTTTGCTGATAGGTCAAGTTTGGACTTTTTGATAGTCATGAATTTAAAAGATTTGTGAAATGCTTGATGTTTATTGGATGGACCTGAAATTTTACACATGTGTTCTAGACACTTTAAAGTTTTCCATGGTTTTGGTTTGATTCATTTATCTTGTATCAATTCTGTTTTATGCTTGCATGAAGTTGATGTATGGTTTTGTGCCCTCATTGAGGTTGTTTTGAGTTGCCTTGCCTTAGGGAATTTATTTGACATGCTTCCACTTGTCCAAATGACTTGAATTTTGGTGTGATGATCCTTTGTTGAATGCTGTTTAGCCATGACTTTTCTTGGGATTTATTGAATTGTTTTTGAGTTAATATGGGTTGGATCATTCTGTTTGGTTCTATGAGATTTGAATTTGCATACTTTGCACTAAATGCTTTGTGAAATGAAATTGGTTGATGATATGAACATGAGACCACTTGGATTTGTTTCTTATTGGATTAAACTTGATTCTTGATAATTTTCATGTTCTGTTTTGGGTTTATTGCTCCCATTTTGACCCTAGGCCTTGTCCTAGTGGTTAGTGCTTAATGTTTGAGCTTTGTTTCAGGTCAAAGAGCACAATTGCTTATACTTGATGATGTGCACTCAATTGGAGTTGGTCCATTGCTTGTTTATGACTAACCTTGAGTTTGTTTTGTAGGCTTTGAGACTTGTACTTAGGCCTTGTGGCTTGCACCTTTGTGCATTGCTTTGCTTGATTGTTGTTTGACTGTGTACAGTTAACTGTTGACTTCTAGTCTGTCTGTTGACTTTTGTTTGGGTTGTGTATTGATTATGCTGGATTGTTTTCAGGTACCTTAGTTGCTATAGTTCATTGTGAACTTGATTTTGCTTTGCTTGATAGCTTGAGCATTGAGGTATAATGTCTCTAACTTCATGTAGTCTGGAAGACCTGGCCTGTTATTTGGTCACGCACCTGTCTGAAGTCCTCCTTAAGAGGCAATGCTTGTGTTTGTTTATCTTTGTCCCCAAGCAGGAAAAGACCTTTGATAAGGCAATTGGCAGATAAAAGAGATGTGCAGTCCATCTCCTGCTATTCGGTTGAGTCATCCCTTTGCTCACACACCTTGTGTTGATGCATTGTGGATATTAACCCAAGATCCTTGTACAGTTGTGTCAGTCATATGTGTAGAAGGGTTCCCACTTTCTGAACCCACACATTCTTGTCTTAAGCTCTTCCAGGCCAGGGATAAGAGCTGTGAAGTCTTATCTTCACTTCCTATTTCATCTGCTTCACCCTAACTCTCAATGTTAGGGTTAAGAGCTAACATCACCTAATTACAGATGGCTTGTGTTGCACAGCCTAACCCTTGTGTGAGCCCACTTTGTGTGTATATAGTGTGTTATTTGTGATTGTTTGCTTTGCTTTGCCTGTGTTGTTTAGGATAGCTTGCTCCCTTTGCAAGTTAGCTAGAAACCTTAACATAGGGATGATATGCATGATAACATCTAGGCTCGAGTCATAGTCTCCCTAGTTGTGTCTCCCTTTGTATCTGGTTAGGCTAGTCCTGTGTCCCTGCGTAGGGGAACTACGTCGCCCTGATCCTCATACCAGATGAGGTACGTAGGCAGGAGATGAGCTGATCTCTCCGGGCGCCCTTTTTGTGTTTTGTCTCTTGTGTGTGTTAGGAGATGGATGTAAGACCAGCGATTGGCATTCCGT
The DNA here is from genome assembly GCF_024323335.1 of Lathyrus oleraceus. NCBI lineage: Eukaryota > Viridiplantae > Streptophyta > Magnoliopsida > Fabales > Fabaceae > Lathyrus > Lathyrus oleraceus. Next base: position 452,265,065 of record NC_066583.1, read on the forward strand.
ATCCTCTTGTTGTGTGCTTGGAGTCCGATGTAAGTCCAGCGATTGGCATTTGGTTTCCAGTGTGTGTGTGTTTGGTTCGGAGTCTAATGTAAGTCCAGAGATTGGCATTCGGTTTCCATGTTTGCCTGTTTGTGTGGAGTTTGACGTAAGTCGAGCGATTGGCAGTCGATTTCCTGTGTTGTGTTGTTTGGCGTGCGTTAGCCGAGCTACGAGTGCTCTAATTCTTCTTTAGTCCGAGAAGATACGTATGCATAGGATGCGACATCCTAGCGAGCACGTTTCCCCCTGCCCGAACTACGTCGACTCTGATGTCTGTGCCTGACAGACTACATAGGCCCAGGATGCGATATCCTGCCGAGTCAGTTTCTTTGTTTTCCTGTGTCTCTTTCAGCCAGTGTTTGTTTGATGTTTGAGTAGCGTTTAGCAACCATTTTCCTTCCTTTTGTGCATGGATCCCGTCGAGTACGACGGATGCGTAGGGGTGCTAATACCTTCCCTTCGCATACCCGACTCCCGATCCCATTCTCTTTGGTAGCGAGACCATGTCTTTTCCAGGTTTACTTCGAGCGTTTCCTTTCCCTCTTTTGGGATAAATAACGCACGGTGGCGGCTCTGTTGTTTTTGTTTCCCGCCGGTTTTTCGCGTAATGCGACATGGGGTAAGATGGTGGATTTGCCTATCAAGGAAGACAAGTTCGGTATTGGTTATCAACCCCTGCAGGCAAAGCAGGGTGTGCAGACAGGTCCGAGTACCTTTACCAGCGTTGGGCTGATGAATCACGGTGATGTCTTTGCAACCAGTAGTGAAGATAGTGACAGTGATTGTGATCTGGACAACTGGAGAGTGAGGAAGATTGTGAACTCCCTAAAGAATTCGTCAGATTGTTGAAGCAGGAGGAAAGGGTCATCCAACCTCATCAGAAGGAGTTGGAGATTGTTAACCTTGGTACTGAGGACGCCAGAAAAGATATTAAGATCGGGGCTGCTTTGAAGGCAGATGTCAAGAGAAAGTTGATTGAGATGCTGAGAGAATATGTGGAGATATTCGCCTGGTCGTATCAAGATATGCCTGGGTTGGATACCGATATTGTGGTGCATAGACTACCTCTCAGAGAAGATTGTCCTCCAGTCAAGCAGAAGCTTCGCAGAACGAGTCCTGATATGGCTGTCAAGATCAAGGAAGAGGTTCAGAAGCAGTTGGACGCGGGTTTTCTGTCAGTGACTACTTATCCCCCGTGGGTGGCCAACATTGTTCCCGTGCCGAAGAAGGACGGTAAAGTCAGAATGTGTGTCGATTACCGGGATTTGAACAGAGCGAGTCCGAAAGATGATTTCCCATTACCTCACATTGATGTATTGGTTGATAATACGGCTCAATCCTCGGTTTTCTCTTTCATGGATGGTTTTTCTGGGTATAATCAGATCAAGATGGCGCCAGAGGACATGGAAAAGACGACATTCATTACGCCTTGGGGCATGTTCTGCTATAAGGTGATGCCATTTGGGCTGAAGAATGCCGGTGCTACCTATTAGAGGGCTATGACGACTCTCTTTCATGACATGATGCACAAAGAGATTGAAGTGTACGTGGATGATATGATTGCGAAGTCGCAGACAGAAGAGGAGCACCTGGTTAATTTGCAGAAGTTGTTTGACAGGTTGAGAAAGTTCAAACTGAGGCTGAATCCAAACAAGTGTACGTTTGGAGTGAGATCCGGGAAGCTGTTAGGCTTCATTGTCAGTGAAAAAGGGATTGAGGTTGATCCAGCAAAAGTAAAAGCTATTCAAGAAATGCCTGAACCGAAAACAGAAAAGCAGGTTCTAGGGTTCTTAGGGAGATTGAACTACATTGCACGGTTTGTATCTCACCTAACTGCCACGTGTGAACCGATATTCAAATTGCTAAGAAAGAATCAAGCAATCAGGTGGAATGATGACTGTCAGAAAGCTTTTGACAAGATAAAAGAGTATTTACAGAAACCTCCAATCCTTATTCCTCCAGTTCCTGGGAGACCACTGATAATGTACCTATCAGTGACAGAGAACTCGATGGGGTGTGTATTGGGACATCATGACGAGTCTGGTCGAAAAGAGCATGCCATATACTACCTTAGCAAAAAGTTTACCGACTGTGAAATCAAATATTCACAGCTTGAGAAAACTTACTGTGCTTTGGCCTGGGCTGCTCGCCGACTGAGGTAGTATATGTTGAACCATACCACTTTGTTGATTTCTAAGATGGATCCAGTGAAGTACATCTTTGAGAAGCCGACTCTCACCGGACGTGTTGCCCGGTGGCAGATGATTTTAACAGAATATGATATTCAGTATACGTCGCAGAAGGCCATCAAAGGTAGTATTCGGTCAGACTACCTTGCAGAGCAACCAATTGAGGATTATCAGCCGATGATGTTTGAATTCCATGATGAAGACATCATGTATCTTAAGATGAAAGATTGTGAAGAGCCTCTTGTCGAGGAAGGACCGGATCCTGATGACAAGTGGACACTAATGTTTGATGGGGCTGTGAATATGAACGGTAACGGTGTTGGGGCAGTGCTCATTAATCCAAAAGGTGCTCATATACCTTTTTCTGCCAGGCTGACTTTTGACGTGACCAACAACGAGGCTGAGTACGAGGCTTGTATCATGGGGATAGAAGAAGCCATCGATCTGAGGATCAAGACTCTAGACATATATGGAGATTCCGCTCTAGTGATTAATCAGGTCAATGGAGATTAGAATACCAACCAACCGCATTTGATTCCTTACAGAGATTACACCAGGAGAATACTGACGTTCTTCAAGAAGGTGAAGTTGTATCATGTCCCCCGGGATGAAAATCAGATGGCTGATGCCCTGGCTACTTTGTCGTCTATGATCAAAGTCCATTGGTGGAATCATGTGCCACATGTTGCGGTGAATCGACTCGAGAGGCCTGCGTATGTGTTTGCAGCCGAGTCTGTTGTTGATGAGAAGCCGTGGTACTATGATATCAAGAACTTCCTCAAGAGCCAGGAGTATCCTGAAGATGCGTCAAAGAATGACAAGAAAACCCTGAGAAGGCTAGCTGGAAGCTTTTATTTGAATCAGGATGACGTGTTGTACAAGAGAAACTTTGACATGGTTCTGCTCAGATGCGTGGATAGACACGAAGCAGACATGTTGATGCAGGAAGTGCATGAAGGATCTTTTGGTACCCATGCTGGTGGTCATGCAATGTCTAAGAAATTGTTGAGAGCCGGTTATTACTGGATGACTATGGAATCCGATTGTTTCAAATACGCTCGGAAGTTCCATAAGTGTCAAATCTATGCTGATAAGGTGCATGTACCACCAAGCCCTCTGAATGTCATGAATTCGCCTTGGCCGTTCGCCATGTGGGGCATTGATATGATTGGGAAGATTGAGCCTACTGCTTCCAATGGACATCGCTTCATCTTGGTTGCGATTGATTACTTTACTAAGTGGGTGGAAGCAGCTTCCTATGCTAATGTGACCAAGCAAGTGGTTGCCCGGTTTATCAAGAAGGAAATCATCTGTCGTTATGGGGTCCCTGAGAGAATCATCACTGACAATGGTTCGAATCTCAATAACAAGATGATGAAGGAGCTTTGCAAAGATTTCAAGATTGAACATCACAATTCTTCTCCTTACAGACCAAAGATGAATGGTGCTGTAGAGGCGGCAAACAAGAATATTAAGAAGATTGTGAAAAAGATGGTCGTGACGTACAAGGATTGGCATGAGATGCTGCCTTTCGCCTTGCATGGGTATCGTACCTCAGTACGTACGTCGACCGGGGCAACCCCTTACTCCCTTGTGTATGGTATGGAAGTTGTCCTACCTGTTGAAGTGGAGATTCCTTCTCTGAGAGTTTTGTTGGATGTCAAGCTAGACGAAGCTGAATGGATTCGAACAAGGTTTAATGAGTTGAGCCTTATCGAAGAGAGACGGTTAGCAGCTGTGTGCCATGGGCAATTGTATCAGAGAAGGATGAAGAGAGCCTTTGATCAGAAAGTGCGTCCTCAAAGCTATCAGACTGGTGATTTAATTTTGAAGAGGATCCTTCCTCCCGGTACAGATAACAGGGGCAAGTGGACTCCTAATTACGAAGGTCCATATGTTGTTAAGAAGGTTTTCTCCGGTGGAGCCTTGATGCTTACAACTATGGATGGTGAAGATTTTCCGTCCCCTGTTAACTCAGATGTAGTCAAAAAATACTTCACATAAATTGACCCGCTAGACAAAAAGAATAAAAGAGTCCAGGAAAAAAAGGGCATCCCGGCGAACCAAAAAAAAGAAGGAAAGGTTCGGGAAAAAGTTAGGGATAAAAAATGAAAAGAATTTGTACACCCGGTAAGTCGAAAACCCGCAAGGGCGGCTTAGGCAAAAATGGGTATCCCGGTGGATTGAAAACCCGAAAGGGCGATCCAGGCAAAAGAGGGATTAGAGCGAAGACTACAGTCTGAGTTATCTGTGCTTCATCGCGCTTCATCGTCCACCATCTCCAAAGATGTGATCGGTCCAGTCATTCTTCTCAGAAAGCAAGGAACTTGGGAGGAAAACTGATGATCTGTGAGTCATAACAGGATTGGGAAATAGTGGATGCCGTGTCCACATTGCCATTAGGATAGATTTTTCCTTTTGTGCGCAATTACCTCTTTTTAGGAATTCCTTCCCGATGTATTCGCCTTTTCAGGCCCATTTTCAATCAATAAAAAGTTGTTATTCAGATAAATTGCTCTCTTATTTTTATTTTTACTGTTTTGTTTGCAAAAACGTCCGAATTTTTGATAAACATTGCATATAAAAACGTGAAGGCTAGACAATAACGTGCAGAAAGATAAAACATTTGAAAATTATTTTGAATGTTGAGTACACTTAGGTGTATCTTATCCATGCGATTCCCTGGGGCATGTTTGCCTTGTTGTTTGCAGGATATCATTTTCGGTTCCTGGCTGAAGCAGATAAGCCATGGTTTGATCAGGGATGTTGTTAGCACTGTCTGGAAGTGCAAGAGGATGGGGATATTCCCCAGCAGTTGAAGCAAGTTCGAGACTTGTATCCCCAGCGTATTCAAGATCAGGAATTCCTCAGCCGGATTGAGGATGATTCCCCAGCAGGCTTGGAAGTGACTGTTTCCCCAAGCAAGTCGGAAGGCTATCAGAACTATTTTTATCCCCTGCAGAGTGTCTGTGGAGTTTTCGCCCCCCAGCAGTCTGGTTTGAAGTACTGCTATCCCCAGCGTGGTCGTGAATGCTTTTCTCCGGCAGGGTTTGTGGATGTCTATCCCCAGCATGGTCGGATATATTATTTCCCCAACACAGTTATGCATTTCCCCATCAGGGTGTGGAGTGTTTTCCCCTAGTGGATCTCCCTAGCAGAGGGTTTGTGTTGATGGTTTTCCCCAGCAGGTTCCCCGAGTGGATCAGGTTCGGCGAAAATTATCTCCAGCAGAGTTTATTCTACTCGTGGATGGGTCGTCCCCAGTAAAGTCGCATTGGTTGTGTCCCTAGCAGAGTCCCCGAGTGGATTGGGTCCAGTGAAGTTTGTTCCCTGGTGGAATCTATCCGTTCCCCAGCAGCAGTGCTATTCTCCAGCATGAGTGAGAAGTTGGTATTACTCCCCGTAGAGTATTCCTCAGACAGAGTATCCCCACAGAGTTGGAGAATCTGATCGGTGTGCTCCCCAGCAGGAGTTCGTCATTTTGCATTTTGCATGTAGTGATCATTGCATCCTCAAATCGCGTAGCATTTCCATTCAATATGGAGCATTACGCCATAGAAAAATTCAAACATATGCATTCATGTGTTAAACCTAATCAGAACTATCCCCGGCAGAGGCGGATCGTAGTTCAACATCTGTACGGCACATTTGCTACAGTTGTTCCTGACAGCATCCAGGATTGATAATTCTCCAGAGAGGTTTATTTCCTCGTCCGTGAAAGGAAGCTTGATGCTCCCCAGTGAGATCCCCAGCAAGTGTTTAGCCTCGCCTTGACGTATTGAAGATGTCATTCCTGTGATACCGGTAAGTGTCATGTTTGCACCCGTGTGTGTTCTTTTTGGTGTCGGTAAACACCATTGTTTCGGTGTCGGTAAACATCGAGTCCCATTCCAGTCATCGGTAAATGTCTGGTCATCCCTTTATTGATGTCGGTAAACATCATCTTTCGATGTGCGTAACATCTATCCTCTCCCCAGTTCATCCGTTGAGGTCTGGTCACCTCTCCGTTGGTGTCAATAAACGTTGAGTTTTTCCCATTTGTCCGTCGACGTTTGGTTGTATGTATCTCTTCCCCAGTGAAGTGTTCACCTCTCCGTTGGTGTCGATAAACGTTGAGTTTTTCCCATTCGTCCGTTGATGTCTGGTTGTATATCTTGTTTCCCAGTCATCGGTAAATGTCTGGTCGTCTTTCTTTGATGTTGGTAAACATCATCTTTCGATGTCGGTAAACGTCAAGTCTCACCCCAGTCATCGGTAAATGTCTGGTCACCTTTCTTTGATGTCGGTAAACATCATCTTTCGATGTCGGTAAACGTCGAGTCTTTCCCAGTCATCGGTAAATGTCTGTTTGTTCCCCAGCCAGATATCCCCAGTAGAGTCGTCGGTAAAGGTCCTGTCTGGTTTCTGGTTGCCAATACCTTTTTTCCTTCCCTAGTGAAGGGTTCACCTCTCCGTTGGTGTCGATAAACGTCGAGCTTCTCCCGTTCGTCCGTTGACGTCTGGTCGAGTTTTCCCATTCATCCGTTGATGTCTTGCCACCTCTCCGTTGGTGTCGATAAACGTTGAGTTTCTCCCATTCGTCCGTTGACGTCTGGCTGTATCTTTCCTTTGATAAAAATCAAAATCCCCAGTAGAGTCGTCGGTAAACGTCTTGTCTGGTTACTGTTGCAGATATCCTGTATCATATCCCGCAGAGTGCAAATTTCTACGGTTCTTGGTATTCAATCCCTGTTTACCTTGAAGGTCTCACAGCCGTTGCTCTCATTCGTTCAGGTTCCCAGTTGATTGAATAGGGGAAGCTGTAGCACCTCAAATTTGCACCTCCCATTTGTATATACATTTTCATTTTAGGTCATTAACAATGCATTGTCATTGCATAGTCCATCATGTCATCAGGCAAGACTGATCAGGAGGTTCAACTGTGCAAGGAAACAAGAGCATTTTTCCTAAGATCAAAGCCCTAGGGTTGGTACAATGAGTTCACATGACCCAAGGGTCATTTGGAAGTAGCTTAGCCAACGGTTGAAGGCTCAGAACTCATCAGTCCATGTGCAAATCATCTAAAACCCTAAAAAGTCAACAAAAGTCAACAAAAGTCAACTGTCAATTCAACTGTGGATTTGGAGGTGGGACGTGGTTAGAGATGCTTTATTCATGTTCAAACAAGTATCATTTGACATTTCAAACATCAACATTGAAGGATTTGAAGTCAGATCAAGACTTTCCAAAAATAGCAAGTGACCTGTAATTTGAAGTTTCCAAAAATGGAAAGGTTTTTGACCAGCTTCAACTCAAGATTACATCATCAAGAAAGCTTCAACGAAATTTTGCCCAACATGAAAGTTGAAGATCTTTCTCTCCCATTTCGAAAAAGTCCAAGATCATGAATTTCTCATGTGTGGTTGAGGAGATATGGTTCAATCATGGCAAAGTATGGTTTAAACTTCAAATGAGCATAACTTTCAAACCAAAAGGCCAATTTGAGTGGTTCTTTTTGCATAATGATCCTTATAACATGTATTTTCCAAGCATATCATCATTTGACATGAATTCTCATTTGCATGGCATTGGCTCATTCATGAAGATTTTGGGAAGAAATTGCATAACTTCATTTTGGTTGAACATATGCATACCAAATCAATTCCAACATGTGCATGAAACCATTTTAAGGCATTTTTGACATTGAACATGCATTGTTCACGTGCATGAGGGTGCATGGAGAGAAAATTTCACTTTTTGCATTCACACCACAAACTCCTTAATCACATGTGCATTTGCCCTAATCCTTTCCTAAACATGATTAGCATAGAGTATATATGCTTAATCATAACTGTTTTCATCACAATTACCAATTCTAGATCTAGAATCACAAAATCTTCAAATTTTTCTCTCACTTTTTTTGCTAAGTTCTTCAAACACAAGCACTTTTCAGTGATCCATTCATCATCATGAAGTGTTGTTGAGCATATTTGGATCAAGATTCAAGAGAAATCGTGGCTGCATTGTTCATGTTCATAGAGTGAAGCATTCATGGCAGTTGGAGATTCAGTTCGTTTCATGCATTGTTAAGCTTCCATTTCATCATCATCCATCTCAAGAAGCATATTGGAAGAGATCTGAGCATTGCCAAGCCTTGGAAGCACGTGGATACAACTCTGCTCATCAAGAGGCTACTTTTTCGACCTCTTTAATTTTGCAATCCATTATGCTAGTTGTGTAGTTCATAGATTGGTGATGAATCTGAGCTTTGAATGGAGTGAAATGATGCATTGTACACAAAGATCCATGCATTTGAAGTTTTGATGATAAACTTTGATTCCTTCGATCCATGCGTGTTTATGTGTTTTCTCATGAAATGTTTATGGATTTTGATTGTATGATGCATGATGATTCAAATGATGTGTTTGATTTTCATTTCTGGAGCATTTGGCAAAAATCTGGAAAAATTGGATGAAGATCTTCATGATCTTCATCGTGTTCTTCATTCTCCAGTTTTGCTGGAGATTTTCCTGCGAAATTTCCTGCGAAACGCATAAGGTTTCCTGCGGATTGCATGCATATTACCTGCGGATTTTTTGAATCCATGTGAGCGCGCGTTAGGGTTTCATGGTTAAACGCTGGCGTTTTGGAATTTGGCGCGTTTGGATTTGAATTTGCACATGGATCGAATCCGGCTGGGAACATTTTCTCATATTGCCTTGCATTTTCTCTCCTTTCCTTCATATTTTCATGCCTTGGCTCCAAAATCATCTTTCAAATTTTCTCAACTTCCAAAATTCATTAAAAATTGAAAACTCAACCAAATTCATCCCAATTTTTTGCATTGTGTTTCTCATTCTATCTAGTTTTTTATGATTATCAAAATGCAAGTTGTGCCTGGCCTGGAAAATATTTTGTCTAAGGAGTTTGCACATGTATGTATGTTTGACATTGCTATGCTCATACCTTTGTGAAATACTGGTCTTTGACCCAATGAATGTGAAATTTTGCATGCTATAACTAGACAAATTGCTTGACATTTTGGTGTTAATTTGGTATTTTTATCACTTACCACTTCTATTTTATGATCATGTTAAGTTGGTGTGACAATTTGTGTCAAACCTTGTGATGTTCAACTTGATTTATGTGATTGCCATGCTTAATGATATCCTATGCTTCTAATTTTTTGTGCGATGCATGTTATAGATGTTTAGATTGATCATGATTTTTGTTGGAATTATTGGGATCATTTCTGATTTAATTGAGATTTTTCATTCTGGTTGGTCATATTTGAGCTTTAAAATTGCCTTGAACTTCATTTGATCACAAAATGCTTGTTTCTTATCCAATGCTTCTGAATTTTTGCATACTATTTCTAGACATGTTGAGTGTTATTTTGGCTTTGGTTTGAGGTTTTTACCATGATCCATCCCTGTTTTATGCCTATGCTAACTTGGTGTGACAAGTTGTGTCACACAAGTGCTGCCTTGACTTATGCTATGTGATTTCCATGCTTAATGATGTCCAATGCTTCTAATTTTTTGCGTGATGATCATGTTGTATGTCCTGTTTACTCATGAATTTTTCCAAGATTATTTGAATCATTTTTGATTTAATGTGCATTTATTTCTTCTGATGTCACAATGTGGTCACAATTTGCATACCTTGCCATGTTTGTTTCATGAAATGCTTTTGGTTAATGATATTGATATGAGACCTTTTGGAATGTGTCAAGATGTGATTGAAGTTGATTCATGTTAAATTTCATGTTCTGTTTTGAATGTTTGACCTACTTTTGACCCTAGGCTTTGACCTAGTGGTTTGGACTCACTGTTTGGATTGTGGATTTCAGGTTAAGAAGCACATTGCCATGGTTGGATTGGTCCACTCATTTGAGTTGATTAATTGGTTGATGATTGGCTAACCTTGTGTTGTTTTGTAGGTTGATACCAATTCATTTGTGTTTGAGCTTGTGCCTTGCACCTTGTTGCCTGATGCTTTGACTATATGTCTGATTGTATGGTTGACTGTTGTCTGTCTGTTTGTTTGACTTGTAAACTGATTGGTTTAGATTTTTTCAAGTACCTAAGTTGCTTTGAGTTCTTTTGAACTTGCCTTTTCTTTGCTTGGTTGCTTAACCACTGAGGTATAACTCTTTGACTTCATGTAGTCTGGAAGACCTGTCCTGTTATGTGGGCAGGCACCTGTCTGAAGCCCTCCTTAAGAGGCAATGCTTGTGTTTGTTTATCTTTGTGCCAAGCAGGAAAAGTCCTCTTATGAGGCAATTGGAAGATAAAAGAGATGTGCAATCCATCTCCTGCTATTCAGTGTGTCATCCACTTTGCTCACACCATGTGTTGATGCATTATGGATATCAACCCAAGATCTTTGTTGTGTCAGTCATATGTGGAGAAGAGTTCCTACTTTCTGAACTCCCACACCTTCTATTGTTTGAAGCTCTCCCAGACCAGGGATAAGAGCTGTGAGGTCTTATCCTCATCCCCATTTCATCTGCTTCACCCTAACTCTCAATGTTAGGGTTAAGAGCTGATCACACCCCTTTCCAGTTGGCTTGTGTTTCACAGCCTAACCTTGTATGAGCCCAATTGTTTGCATATAGTGTGTGTGCTTGCTTGTTGTGCTTGTATGACTTTGCTTGTGCTGTTTAGGATAGCTTGCTCCCTGTGCAAGTTAGATAGAAACCTTAACATAGGGATCGTATGCATGACAACTTCTAGGCTCGAGTCGTAGTCTCCCTAGTAGTTTGTGTCTCCCTTTGTATCTGGTTAGGTTAGTCCTTTTTCCCTGCGTAGGGGAACTACGTCGCCCTGATCCTCATACCAGATGAGGTACGTAGGCAGGAGATGAGCTGATCTCTCCGGGAAACCTTTTGCTTTTTGTCCCTTGTATGTGTTGGAGTCTGACGTAAGTCCAACGATTGGCAGTTGGTTTCCTGTGTGTGTGTTTGTTGGTTCGGAGTCTGATGTAAGTCCAGCGATTGGCATTCGTTTTCCATGTTTGCCTGTTTGTGTGGAGTCTGACGTAAGTCCAGCGATTGGCAGTCGGTTTCCTGTGTGGTTTTGTTTGGCGTGCGTTAGCCGAGCTACGAGTGCTCTGATTCTTCTTCGGTCAGAGAAGATACGTATGCATAGGATGTGACATCCTAGCGAGCATGTTTCCCCCTGTCCCGAACTACGTCGACTCTGATGTTTGTGCCTGACAGACTACGTAGGCCCAGCATGCGATATCCTGCCGAGTTAGTTTCTCTTGTTTTCTTGTGTTTCCTTCCAGCCTTTGTGTGGTGTTCGAGCAGTGTTTATCAACCTTATCCTTTCTTTTGTGCGTGGATCCCGTCGAGTACGACGGATGCGTAGGGGTGCTAATACCTTCCCTTCACATAACCGACTCCCGATCCCATCCATCTCTGGTCGCGAGACCATGTCTTTTCCAGGTTTACTTCGAGTGTTTCCTTTCCCTCTTTTGGGATAAATAACGCACGGTGGCGGCTCTGTTGTTTCGTTTTCCCGCCGGTTTTTCGCGTAATGCGACACCATGAAGCCTGATTTGGAAGAGTCTCAGGAACAAATCCAAAAGATTATGATCACTCCCTCTTCAAAACATGTCCAAAACCTTGGAAAGGTTTGCATTAATCAACACTTCTAAGTGGAGATACAGTGTAGAGGTGTCTAGTTTGACACGTTCACGTGATTTTTTGGGGTCTTAGGATGTTCTTAAATCCTAAGATTAGGTGATTTGAAGGTATTTTGACGCCACTATAGGAGTTGACCAGTTACTCTCGATAGAGGAAGTTATATGGTTCAAAGGAAGTTATCAACAATGTGGGTCGTTTACAGTAGTTTCAACATTGAAGACGCGTGGAAGAAAATTAGGACGATGAAGCCCACGTAAAGGGACATATGACAAATTTTGTGGAGATAACCATTGTAGATGGTTACCATTGTATTAGTATATAAGTTGATATCATTTTTGTGATTAAGGGTCACAAATTTAATTTATTATATATAGAATTAAAGTATCCAAGTTACAGAGAGAAACTGTTTGTGAGAAAATGTATGTATGTGTCCTCCCTTTACATTAATGAAATCTTTTCAATTAAAGCATTTACTTTTATGAAATTTATTATTCTTTTTGTCTATTTTCTTCTTCCTAAGCAATTTTACATTGTTTCAATGTTAATTTACATTCAGTTTGTCAACATTCAAACGTCAAAATTTCAATCACACACTTTTTGTTGCACTCTTCTATGCAAATTGTCCTTACGATTTTTTTTAGTTTAATCAATTGCATGAATTAAAACTCGTGATTGTTTACTAAAAATATCAGTAAGCACCTTGTTAGGAGTCTCGATCTTCTTTTTATTCATACACATAATGGGGTTATGAAGCTAATTAGTGAAGGAGATAGACTTCACATGGGAATTATTAAAAAACCAACTCCAAGCAAAAAAAAAATGTAGTTGCATGTCCCTAATACATTCAGGGGGATCATCCCAATTTGGTTATTTTGTTGCTTGTCTTGTCACTTTTACTCGGGTACTCTTTTTGAAAAAGAGGTTGATTCACCCCCTTCTACTTCCCTATTCACACCCAACAATTGGAATCAAGAGCTAGGACACCCTATTCACATCATACGAGTGCTAAAGGTATGTGGGACACTCTCCCAACTCTCTTTGAGGTAACAAATGATGTAAAGGACTCTAAAATAAATATGTTTATAGAGGCGTTTGAACTATTTCATATGGAACTCGAAGAACCTATGGGTTCTATGCAAACTAGATTCCTCATTTTAATAAAAAAATTACACAAGTTGAGCAAAACCTTTTCTAACAAAGATTGTACTAATAAAATTTAAGATCTATGTGCCGGGAGTGGAAACCAAAAGTTACCGCTACTAAAGAATCTAACGATTTTAATACTTTGTATATTACAAAATTGTTTGAAAAGCTAGTTGGGCATGAGAATGAGCTGAAACGACTCACCGATAGTAAAATAAAGTCGAAAAAGAAAGAGAAAGGGAAAGAAGAGAAACAAGATCCTTTGTGGAAAGCTTCATCATCTAAAGGGAAGAATTCAAAGGAAGAAAGTGACAACCCTGATAAAGAATCTTCTAAAAAGGAAGATATGGGTTTATTCATCAGACGCTACAATAGACACTTAAAGAGAAACAAGCTCAAGCAGAGCGACAAAGGACTAATGAATTTAAAAAATACTCACCCACCTAAAAAGAACACAAGAAAAAGGATGATGATATTACATGTTACGAGTGTGGAAAATTGGGACATTTTATAACCACTTGTCCAAGTCTCACCGACATCATAAAAAGAAAGATAAGGAATTCTATAAGACAAAAGTAAAAACTTCCAAAGGTCGTAGAACCTATATAGCATGGTCAGAAGAGGATGAGAACTCCTCCTTTGTTTCTTGTTCAAGTTTGCATGATGAGTTTGCCAACTTATGTTTGATTTCACTTAAAAAAGGTGAAACTTCAAAGGCATATAATTCTGATTCCAATAATGAGTATTCTAATAGTGAATTGTCGAAACCGCTCAATGATATGTATGCAGATTCCATAAACTATTTTAAGAAGATTTCTCTCCAAAAAGAAAAGATTTTGAAACTAGAAGATAAGATAAATAATATTAATCGCGCTTTGAAAACTCTTAAGAAAGTGCATAAATCTCTAGTTGATGATCATTTTAATGTTTCAGATACTTTAGTTGAAAAGATGGAAATAATGGAATGTGTTGAGTGTCCAATTTTAAAACTTGAAATTTAAACTCTTAAAGGATAACTAACACATGTTACTTCATTGTCTTTTACTTATTTTAGTTCTTCAAGTGAAAGAGGGAAGGTTTTTAAGAAAAACACTCATGTCACTAAAAGAAATAGAAGAAGCATCTCATCTAAAGCTATTTGCCATTATGGTTGTGATAAGGGTCATATTAGGCCTCTTTGTCATGTTAAGAACATTCATATTCCCAATGGTAAAATGACATAGGTTCCTAAGTGTACCTCAACTAACCCATAAGGATCCACTAGTTAGGGAGCTAAATTACCTATTTGATTGTCATAAGGAAGTCATATCTTCACAAAAAGATTGTGGTTTCTAGGCAGTAGATGTTCAAGACACATGGCGCGAGATGCTTCCATGTTCATTAAGTTCGATGAGAAGGAAACCGGTCACGTTATGTACGGGGACACACGAAAGGTAAAATTCTTGGTGAAGGTATTATGGTAAATCCCTCTACAATTACCATTGAAAATGTGCTTTTAGTTAAAGGGCTTAAACACAAGTTTCTTAGCATTAACCAACTATGCGACAAAGGGTATTTCATAGTTTTTGATACTCTTAGTTGTGTAATTGTGCATAAGGCTAGTAAGGACCTTGTGTTTAAGAGTTCTATGATTGATAACATTTATATGCTTTATTTAGGCGATGTGTCAATGCAGGGGACTAAGTGATTACTAGCTAAGGCTGAAGATTCTTGGATATGGCGTATGTGCTTAAGTCATGTGCATTTCTACTTAATGAATAAGATAACATCCAAGAATATAGTAGTTGGTCTTCCTAAAATAAAGTTTTTAAAATAGAAACTATATGATGCTTGTCGATTCGGAAAGCAAACAATAGTGTTGTTTAAATCGAAGAAGGTTATTTTGACATCAAAACCTCTCGAGCTTCTCCACCTAGACTTGTTTGGCCCTTCGTGGACAAGAAGTTTAGGAGACAACTATTATGGATATGTGGTTGTTGATGACTACTCTAGATTTACTTGGACGTTGTTTTTAGCCTATAAGGATGAAACATTTAAGGCATTCATTGATTTTTCTAAGCTTGTCAAAATGTTTTTGGTTTTAAAATCATCACTCTTCGTAGTGATCATGGTGGTGAATTTATTAACCATCAATTTCAAATATTTTTCACCAAAAATGGGATTGCTCATAATTTCTCATGTCCGAGAACTCCACAACAAAATGGTTTTGTTGAGCGTAAAAATTGTGTTTTGGAAGAATTGACCTAGACTATGATAAATGAAATGAGGCTACCTAAGTATTTTTGGGCGGATGTGATTAATACCGCATGATATGTCTTAAACAGGGTGATCATTCATTCCATCCTAGAGAAGACACCTTATGAGATAATTAAGGTTAGATAACCAAATATTTCTTATTTTTATGTTTTTGGTTGCAAATGCTTTATTTTAAACAACAGAAAGGACAATCTTGATAAATTTGATGCTAAGTCCACTAAAGGTATATTCTTAAGGCACTCATCTATGAGTAAATCATATAGGGTTTAAAATGGTAAAACTAACTTAGTAGAAGAGTCAATTCATGTTGCTTTTGATGTGTCCTCACCCTAAAAGATGGGAAGAGTATTTGTTCTGATGTTTCAGGTGTGATAACAAAAAAGATGATCGACGATGAAAGTTCCAAAGAGGATTCTCCACCTTTAATAAAGGACAAGGACATTAAAGAAGATAAATATGAAAGCTTAAATGGGGATAAAAAAAGAGACATCGAACCAGTTACCTCATGATTGGACAATCGAAAAAGATCATCTATTAGATCGAATTCTGGGATACATAAAAAAAGGTGTAAGTACTAGGTCACAGGTTTATAATTTCTATAAGTACTCTACTTTAATTTATCATATTGAACCTAAATTGATATCTGATGCTTTACTAGGTGAGGGATAATTACTTGGTATGCAAAAATAACTCATCAAATTTAAAGGCAACGACATTTGGGACCTTGTTATGCGTCCAAATGATAAAACCTTCATTGGCACATAAATCAAGTGTGCTCATAAATTCAAGAGTAATGCGCTCAAAAGTTGATGATTTAAAATGCATAAACTCTAATAATCCTATTACATGAACCATTCTATCAACCTCAGATTTCAACCCTAAATCATGTAGAGTTCGTTCGCACATGTACCTGGATGGCGTGATTTTATGCCTTGCAAGCACCTAATACCTTTTCGCTTGCCCCTCTCCCTCGAAGACAATGTTATGACGGTTTGAGTTACAGGAACTGCGCTTTCTTGTTCTGGATGATTCTGCGACATTGGTTCTTTATGGAGGCATCTTGAAAAAAAAGTCAATTGAAAATGTCAATTTGTACCCAGAATAATAGTGAGAAGGGGATTTTATGAAGGTTTGATGAAGGGAGTTTGAGGTTTTGAGTGGTTATGTGGAGAAAGGTGGGAGCTTTAGGTGATGGCAACAATGGAGTTTTTGTGAGAAGTTGGAAAGAGAAGTGGAAGTAGGAGACATATATGGAAGGATTGGGATGAGAGAGAAAATATTAAAGGTAATGATTTATGATATAATTGGTGTTTAAGGGGATACGATGAGATATGATGAAGGTTGATTGGGTAATGAATGGTGAGTGGGCCCAAGGTGAGAGAAGATGGAAGATTGGACTTCAAACCCTTGTGGTTTCAAAATTATGCATTTTCCTCAGAGACCTGCTACGTGTCGCAGCCGCTGCTACGGGCGCCCGTAGTAGGCTTCTGACTTGCCCACACATTCTAGTATGTTGCCTACTACGATCCGTAGCCACTACTATGAGCACCCATAGTAGGTTTCTGTTTCATGCCATATTTTTAGAGGGTCTTCCTGCTACGGGCCGTAGCATCTTCTACGGGCACCCGTAGTAGCCTTCTGCTTCCCCTACTTCTGATCAAATTCTCTATAGGTTATATTCTTCCTGCTACAGGTCATAGCTTCTACTTTGGCCTCATGTAGTCGGCCTCTGATACTTCCTCTAAAACTTGTTTTTCTTGACCATGTGGTTTTTTTATTCTAGGTACCATTTGTTGTATCGACTAGTCATCAATTTCAAGTATATCCTTTTGTCTCCTAGTGTTAAGAGGCTGTATATCACCCGACTAGATAACAAAATCTAAAAATCATCAGTAAGTAAAAGTGTGGGTTTCCTCCCACGAAGCGCTTTGTTTTACGTCGCATTGCTCGACGGTTCACCATACTATCCGTGTAGATGAACATTCTTCACCAGGCCAATTCCTTGTCCTTGGTGATAAGGTTTCACTCTCTTTCTTGTGGCTTTTGGAATGGAAACGGGAATTTTTCCATTCGGAATTGCTATTGGAGGTGGTAGTAGTTGAGAAGGCCATCTTGAGTTTTTTTCTTCACATTTGTCCTGATCATGCCTACTTGATAGTGATTTTATTTTTCTACCTCTAGCTTCCTATCTTCAATAACATTCAAGATTATTTCATCATCATAAACTTTTAAAGTTAGTGTGCCCTAGTATATGTCGAAATTGCATCGACTTGTCCGCATGAATGGTCGACCAAGAATGATATGTGTCTCTTCATCACCAGGTAAGTCTATGATCACAAAATCAACAGGAAAACTCAATCCCTCTATTGTCACGAGTACATCTTCTACTATCCCAGATGCATTCTTTATGAAGTGGTCTGCAAATTTTAGATTTGTCCTTGTATTACTAACATTTCCAATACCAAGCCTTTAGTAGATTGACAGTGGCATCAAACTCACACTGGCTCCATAATCAATTAGTACCTTTTGGAAAGTTCATTATTGTATAGTGCATGAGACTGTGACCGCTACAGGATCCTTTTGCTTGCTTGGGATTCTCCTACCTGGTGATATTGCACTACACTATTCCTTCAAGGCT
Organism: Lathyrus oleraceus; assembly: GCF_024323335.1. Classification (NCBI taxonomy): domain Eukaryota; kingdom Viridiplantae; phylum Streptophyta; class Magnoliopsida; order Fabales; family Fabaceae; genus Lathyrus; species Lathyrus oleraceus. The sequence continues at coordinate 452,282,961 of NC_066583.1, forward strand.
ACCGACCTATCTCCTATTGGTCTCTTTTCAACGATTACCTCTTTCATGAATTTTGTGTACATGGGCATTTGCTCGAGTGCTTCAAAAAAGGGCATATTGCTCTCTATCTTTTTGAACATTGTGATGAATTTCTCAAAGTCTGTCTCTCTTGAATCCTTCTTTGTCACTCTCTAAGGGTAGGATAACTTAATCACAGGTTTAGCCTCTTTTTTATTTTTCTCTTCAATTGGCTTTACTGGTGGTATAACTTCTTCATCTTTAACAGTTTTCTCACTTCTCGTCGTGACAACATTAACATTCTCATGATTTCTTGGATTTTGTACTGTCTCAATAGATACGAAACCTTGTATTCGAGAACCTACTATTTGTTGTGCTATCTGACCCATCTGAACTTCAAGATTTTTGATAGAAGTGGTCGTGTTCCTTTGATTATTTCTTGTTTCTTCTAGGAACTGGGAATTTTGAGTTGCCATCTTTTAAACGGAAGGTTCCCAATCGGCCTTTTTGGGTGCTTGTTATTGATATTGCTAATGTTGTTGTGGGTACTGTTGTTGTTGTTGGTACTGTTGTGGTTGGTTCTGATATTGAATGGGACCCTGCTTTGGAACATTCCCTTGCTGATCTTTCTAGGAAAAATTTGGATGATTCTTCCACCCTGGATTATAAGTGTTAGAATAGGGGTTATTCTACTTCAGAAATTTTATCTCTTCAATTTGTTGCGTGGTTGCAACATACTATACAGTCAAGTGAGGTCCTGCACAAATTTCAAAATTTACATTCTGGACTAGCTGAATTTGAGCTACCTCTTCTGTACCAATATTCATAGTGTTTAGTTTCTTCTCTACTTCTGTAGCAACTATGTCTTCTATCCTTATTTTATTTGTTTCAAGCTTCAGATCAATAGCTCTTTCATATTTTCTTGAGCACCTATCATATAACTCCAAATGCTCATTTGCATCTATTGCCATAATGATCTTTTTAATACATGTGGCTGTTGAAAAGTTTGATGAGCCACCAGCTGCTGTATCAATCAATTGTTTGTTTTCAATTGAAGACCATTGATAAACATTTACATTTGCTACGTCTGATCCAAGTTGTGTGTAGGACAAGCAACAAGTGTCCTCTTGAATCATTTGTATGAATCCCCAAGTGATTCACCTTCTTTTTGTTTGAAGTTCATGATGTCGTATATCTTCCTGAGGAAAACTGAAGTTGGAAAATACTCGTTCAGAAAAGCGATTTCCATTTGTTCCCGGGTGGTAATACTCCCAGCAGGTATTGAGTAGAACCATCCTTCTGCATCTTCAGATAGGGTAAAAGGGAACATTCATAGCTTATTTGCGTCTTCAGTGTGCCCCCTATCTTGAGAGAGGTGCTCATAGTCAGAAACCATTGTAAATTCTTATTTGCATCTTTGTTAATATTTCCCGAAAAAGGTTTCCTCTCGAGTTGATTAATAGTGTTGGGATGCAGCTGAAAGTTTGACACATTCACCGATTGTTTCACAATTGTTAGCCTACCGCCCAATTTTGATCAGTTGACTTTCTCTGGTCAACCTCTTTGAACCAACTTACAAACTTGAAGTTCTCTTGATCTTTGGGACTCATGGAGGATCATATATGCATAAGATGATGTATAATGAAGTATCCCTTAATATATTTAACCCATTGTTGAAGAAACATGTTAAGGAAGTCACATAAAATACCTAGATAAATTAGGGGTTCCAAGGCAAACAAGCTTCAAACTCTTGATGAACTCTTGATTAAAATGATAAATGAAGATCATGGGGATCCATATATGATGATTATAACCATTGTGTAGCATCTCTTTATTGATCTCCTTGCACTGAGGATCTCAAACCCTAGTTGTGAGCTTGATAAGGTATTGATGGATGCACCCACTACCTACAAAAGAAACAAAGCTATGCATAGAAATATTTTTGGTATTTTTGGTTAGTAAGAAAATAAGAAACAAAGTATGATACAATTAAATGTGCTTGGTGACATCTCCCAATGCAAATCCAATTAATGACGGGTAAGGAGGATACCAAGGTGTGATCCCAAAACCAATGCAAATAACGAGATAACATGAGGGATCTTAGGGTAAAAATTGGGGTATTACAATGATCTTTAGGGTAATAATATCTAGCCAAGGGTCTCCTCAAAAGAAAGTCAAAAGACTAGCCCCTTCCTTTTTAACAAAACTCGACTCAAACCAATTTGAATGGCCATTTTCTTGGATCCAAGAAGAGACACTTCTTTCTACCATATGGACTTAGAGTGATGCCCCACAGACCTTCCCCCACACCAGGAGGAGACAATGAAAACCCCATAACAGGCTGAGGTAATATCACACCAAAGGGAAGAAACACTCTTCAAGAGTTTCCATCTCCATTTGACTTGAAGAGCTAGGTTAACCAAACATAGATCTTTAACACAAATCCCTTCATTCTTCTTGGGATTACATACATAAGACCACCTAATTCATGATATTTTAGAAATACATATCACCCATCCATAAAAGAACCTTTTTTGAATCCTAACCAACTTCTTCCATATATTCATAAGAATCTTGAGAAACGTGAGGAAGAAAACATGAATAACATTGACCATTAATTTAAGAAGAATGATTATGCCCCAAAACATGAAATACTTATATGACCAATAATGAAGTCTCTTCTATAGTATATTTAAAAAAGGTTCCTAAGTAGATTACAACTGCGGGTTGGCTCTAACTTATCAGCCTTAGACACCGAAACAGAAGACAATCGGTCTTACAGTTCAAAAAATACTCAGAAAGATGGAGGAAATAGGGTCTACATTTATTATAATCAAGCTATTGTTATGAAAATTAACCCCTAGACTAGTGGCAAGCTCCAACCTCGTCAGTAATAACTTTAATGGTCCATAAATTCTCAACCGACAACTCAACCAAGATCAAAGTATCATCAGCATACTAAAGGTGAGTAACCTCTAAATTGGAAGGACCCACTTTATAACCCTAAAAATAGACTAATCTCAGAAGCAGGATGGATCAACCCACTCAGACCATGGTTGTCAAACTCATGGGCAGACTCGCAAACTCATACGAGTTTATTAATCTAGGAAGCAAAAACGAGTAGACTCACCTATAGAATCATTTTTTAAAGACTTGAGTAAACTCTGGTAGACTTGCATAAACTCATATTATCTCACGAGTCTATGGCGAGTTTACGAGTCTATAGGTTTTTTTGAATTTTGTTTTTTTAACCCAAAAAGGCCCAAACTCCCCATAATATTTTAATTTATTAAAAAACCCTTTTTTCCTTATACGGTAATTAGAAATCCCATCTCCTAGTATATTGTTTCAGCAAAGTTTCTCACACCCTTCATCGATGGCGTGTGCTTGTTCTGTCTCTTGCTTTGTTCGCGTTCGTCCCTGTAAATCAATCTTTCAAAGTGTAAGTATTTTATTATATGTTCACTTGGAAGTTTATCTTATATATTCTCTATCATAAAGATGATGAATGGATAGATGATGATCCGAATGAAGAAAATTTGCAAACTGAAGTTAATGTTGAAAAAAATGATATTATTATTAACAATGTTATCGAAGTTGATGTTGTTGTTACTAAAGTTGTGCAAAGTGGTGGTCGTGGTGGCAATGTTGAATTAGGTGGAAGTGGAACATCAAGCAATCCAACTTTGGTTAATGATGAAGAAGATGTTTCATCTGGGGCAGAGTTTGATGATGATACTCAAGATACCAATGGCGATGATGGTGATGATATTGGTGGTGATTATTTGACTAGAGCTTTGGATGTTTAAATCCATTATCATATTTGTTTTATGATTTTTTTTCTTTACGTAGTATCCAATTAAGAAGAAATTATTACTTTAAGTCTTTAACTACATACTTTGCTATTTAGTTTGTTTTATTATTGAGTGTTTTTGTTAAGAAATTTATTATGGAGTATGAAATTTAAATTTTGATATTAATTGATGTTCTATTATATATATTTGAGGCGTTTAAAAGTTTAAAAATATGTGCGTGTGTCATGTATGTGTCACATATACGTTTTTTAAAGTCGTTTTTAATTTTCATAGACTCGTAAGAGTCTGCGAGTCGAGTTTGCGAATCGAGTCTATATACCCTTTATGATTCGGAGTAGACTCGCGAGTTTGACAACCTTGACTCAAACCTTCTACAACAAGGAGAAAAAGGAAAGGGTCTTGAGAATCTCCCTGCTTCAACCCTCTTAGAATTTTGATTTTAGGAGTTAGGGAACCATTAACTAACATAGCCAGATTAGAAGACACAAGCTTTGATCTAGGATCTCGATTTATCATTAAATGAAAATATGATGAACATAAAGTCTAGAAAACTCCGGCTAATAGAATAATATGTGTTCCTGGTAAACATTTTTGGATAATCTCCTTGAAGCGATTCAGGTGATAACACAAACGCAATGGGAATCAGGTGTTTGGAAGGCTCCTTTAGAAGAGATAAATGACCACCATTCTGGTGGTCTTCCAAGTCCTTCTTTGTGTCAGTGTCCCCACCCCCTCTAATTTCACGTTGATCCCCTCTATATATCTCCCCCGGTAATTCTAATTTTAATTGGTTTAGTGGTCCTTAAATTGGTATGATGGTATAATCGGTTACTTTTACCTATAGATTTAAAACCATAACGGACCGGTAATTATTGTTTGACCCCTGGGTGTTGTAACGACAAAATGCATTTAGGTAAACCTTCTAGAATTCGAGATGAGTCCATCCTTGCTAGGTAAGCCGTCTCGGCCATATCACGACCTGAGATGTATACTTGGCTTTCAAAATTTGGGAGTGTATATAAGCCCCCGATCATGAGGCCTAACGGGATCAAGTATTCAGACAGAGAATCTCGAAATTCTTTATTCTTGAATGAATTGTACTTCAATCCAGTTTGGTTTTATATGGAAGCCAATCACCACCAAGACTCTAGTTCAATAGGGTTTCTAAACTACTTCTAGACGTAGAAAAATTGGAGAGCCCCAGAGTGAACTCAAATAGTTTTCTTCGTAGAACCTGGTAGGTTCTAGGCATATAGAAGTCGGAGAGCTCTAATGGATCTCGACCTGTTGGCGTCATAGAACTTGGTAGGTTATATACATAGAGAATTTGGAGGGCCAATGTGGCATCTCGACTTGTTTGCATCATAAAACTCAGTTGGTTCTAGACATAGAGAGGTCGGAGAGCCCAAGTGAGATCTCGACTTGTTGCCATCGTAGAACTCGGTATGTTCTAGACATAGAGAAGTGGAAGAGTCCTAGTGAGATCTCGACATATTGACATCGTAGAACTCGGTATGTTCTAAACATAGAGAATTCGGAGAGTCCACGTGGGGTCTCGACCTATTGGCGTCGTAGAAATCTGTATGTTCTATCCATAGAGAAGTTGAGGATCCCTATAGGGATCTCTACTTGTTGGCATCGTAGAACTCAGATATGGTCTAGGCATAGAGAAGTCGGAGAGTCCTGGTGGGCCCCCGACTTGTTTGCGTTGTAGAACTTAGTATGTTATAGGCATTGAGAAGTTGGAAGCCCCATTGGGATCTCAACCTGTTGTAGTTCCATTTTAACTATGCCAATGTTTGGCCTTGTTATTAGGGTCATAATAGCCCTTCTGGGTTTTCGATTATCAGTAGTAACTAAATCCTTAGATGTACATAGGTTGGGAAATACTGAGTAAATCTTGTTTCATTCTTTAGAGGACTCTGGCGTGCCGGGATCTGATCCCTAGAGAATCTTTGATGTGATTAAACTTATAGTTTATTCTCATTAGGACATTGACTCACAATCATTTTGTCAATAGTCATCCTATGAGGTTGTGTCTTGTAATGTTTTTGACTAGATCCTTTTAACTAGGTCAGAGATTTCATGTAAATTAACTGACCTGCGAGAGGTTTCAATTAACTTGGACTTTTGATTTGGTCAACGATTTTAACTAACATAACTTAGTCATAGGTTTCTATTTACTTGACTGATTTTTTAGAGGTTCTTATTTTCTTGGACTTTTGATTCGGTTAGAGGTTTTAATTAATATAACCTGGTCAAAGGTTTTTATTTACTTGGCTAATTTTCCAGAGGTTCTTATTTACTTGGACTTTTGATTCGATCAAATGTTTTAATTAACATAACCCAGTCAGATGTTTCTCTTTACATGACCGATTTTCCCCTTGTGGAGGTCTTAGGTTGAATGCTCTTAGTTGATGTCTTTGTAGTTCTCGACCCCTTCTTTTATTGGAGAGTAAGTATATGTCAAGACTATGTACCTGATGACTTTCATTAAAATTATTAAAATCACAAACAATTTATAATACTCAGAATGTGATGTCAAACTTTGTATCAGATTGTTGTCCCGATGAGATCAATCGACTTCTCTTCTTCAACTTTCAATGTTTTAAATTTGTGTAACATCTTGATATCTTTCGATCATAGTATTTAATATCTTCTTAATGTAAATTTGAATTCTTCGATAGGATTTAATTTCTTCCAACAACTATCCTGCATAATTTTAAAAGTTTAGAAAAGAAGAGGTGTCTCCTACCCTCACAAGGGAAAGCAGCGACACGCATTGCTTATAGTAAATTTTAAATGGGTTATTACTTACAAATGACAGAGAAATTAGGTCGCCTTATCCGGAAATAAAGATAATTAATTTAAATCATATATTTGCATTTGTCCGGCCTCATAGTTTTATCGACTTTTTATGGATAACTTCTTATCTTTTAACCTTTTGTGTGTCTGCTCGATTACATTCAAGCATTTACGCTCTTGCCAAATCTGCTTATAAACCTAGCCAAGTGATATGTCTTGTCTGCAGACTATAGCAGTAAATTCATGATCATCAAGATATGGATAAGCTAGAGATCAAATAACAAGAGTCTCCATCGCGCTTTTATTGTTTCCAAGGGAAAAAGGAAAAAGTACGAACAAAACCCAAAAGTAATAAGTTTTCAAATCAAAACTAATAAAATGTCAGAGATTATAGGTAAGGGGGTTGGTTACATAGAGGGAAGGTGTTAGCACCCAAAGTGTCCTAGGTACTTGATCGGGAAAATAGCAAGTGTACTATTTTGCCGTTTATAGTAATAATGGGGAGATTCCCCGAATGTCGATCTCAAGGACTGCACGTTAATATTGAGTTAAATTATCATTCAATTAAACAAAAAGTATTAATTTTTTTTTGAGTGTAAAAATATAATAATAAAAGTAAAGGTAAAGAATTATGAAAATAAGGGTTTATAGAGAAAAAGGAACAATGCCAGGGAAGGTGTATGATTTATCCCTGTAACAACTCGGAGTTACTATTGCATCAACAAATATCAATTACTACCAGTTCTCAAGGGTATTTTCTCCCAAGTCCTTGGTGAGAAAACCTTTAATCAATCTACCCCAATTCCTATGTCCATAGCCAATTAGGGTGAAGTTAAGCTGTATAATATCAAGAATGCTCTGGTTCATACAGGGTATCCCTAGTCCTAGGTGATATCTACTGTAGAGTAACCTTATGAAAACCTTATCAATGGCGGTCCAGCCTAATTGATAACCACAATTCAATCTCAATTGGTTCGAAAGAGAAAGCAATAAACACATCAAAAAGTTACCGTAAAAACAATATTATAAATGCAAATGTAAACTCAAATTCATTACAATTATAAATCAGGGACACCCCCTAGCATTGAGGGGTTTAGCTACTCATATTGTTTAAAACAAATGCAAGATAAAAATTACACATTACAAGTAATTGGATGACTTTGATCTTCAATCGCTCCCGCTCATGAATATCTTCATCTCTCCAAAAGCCTTGATCTCTGTAATACTTGATTGCTTCACAATACTGTGTTTTACTGTATTCCAAGATGATTTTTCCTTTGGCAGAAGACCTCTTTTTATAATGAAAATTCCCAGCAGCAGTTGGACAGGTCCAAAGATGTCTCTAAAAAGCCCGAAGAATGAAAAGCCCGAGAAAACTGGAAATTTTGGGATTGGGATGACACGGCTCGTGTCAGCTGACACGGGTGGCCATGTCAGCTGACACGGGTGGCCATGTCAGCCTACTGTTTAAGCTGACACGCCCATGGCAGGGGTGACACGGTTGAGGTTTCTGCCTGACACGGCCCGTGTCAACTGACACGGGTGGCCATGTCAGGCTACTATTTTCTTCACCTTCTTCCCTTGCCCTGACACGGCCCGTGTCAGGTGACACGGGTGGCCGTGTCAGGCCTCCTGTACCGAGGTTTTCTGCTCCTTTGCGTGTCGGAATCTCGCACTGTCTTGTTATGAGTTCTCCGGTTTTTCTACCTGGATATGTCGGACAAAAACATAGTTATCCCACGCATAAAATCAAGATAATAAAAGGTAAAACATAATAAAGATTAAAAACGCGTAAATAAAATAACAGAAGTAAAACTAACTCGAAAACTCAATGTAAATGGTGACTGATCACAACCCTAAACTTAGCTCATTGCTTGTCCCAAGTAATGTTTCATGATCACTCCCCAAAATTCTTCATGTTTTCCACCACTGCTGAGATCATTCGCTAACGTCTTCCCTTTTCCTTCCACAAGTCATGCCTATCCTCGTAAGTCATCATTCACACTTCCACCTCAAAGCACCGTTTCACCTGTCAGCTTATATCACATTCTCACCAATTCTCTCGGGGTAAGCTGTTTACACTCATAATTCAAAGTATGCAATATCACTCACAAGTTTGAATAATCTCTCTTTTTTCATCACTTACACATAACACACACACTTTTGAGGTCTTTAGGGTTGTAGCTTGGCTTGGGTTAGGGTATGGATTAAAAACGGGAAACAATGGGCTTTTGGTTCAGAGTCGATGTTACATCCTGTGTTTGTTTCTTTTATTTCCTCAGTTTTCTTTTCTTATTTCTTTTTCACCGACTTCCCTTTTCTGTGCTTTTTTCTTTTGAATCTTCGAGTTGTCGAATTTTTATTTTTCTTTCTTTTTCTCGATTCATCATTTTTTTCTTTTTCTCTTCTTTTTGCACTTTCTTGGGCTTTGAGAGCTTTTAGGATTTTTTACCCCAAACTTAGCTTTTCAACACAACTTTGAATGTATTATCATGACTCTGAACAGGGTCAGCAAGTGTTGTGGCCAATGGTTACATTTATGGTGTTTAAACAAAAAAATGGATATAGGCTCAAAGGGGGTTAACGAAGGATATAATTATTCGGGATGGCTAGAAAGGCTCGGGGTTAATTACAAACAACATGCCTCGGTGTGTGTATCATGCAGTGACAGTCCCAGAGAGTCTATGCAAATTTAGAGTGATAAAGACAAACCTGAATGACGCTCATGATGATCAATGTGTTTGGCTTTTTATGACTCACTTGGTTTGGTTCAGCTTTGGCAGGATCCACAATGCTCATTAATTTGGTGCGATTTCTTTCTTACTTTCGAATATGCAGGATACTCGTGTCGGTTAAGTTGTATACGTTACGTCCGATCTTTACTTCAGCAGTGTCAATTTCTGGGGAGATCCTTCACAACAAGCTATGGTGAGTGGTGTGATCCTTTCATCCACTCTCAATCGTGATCATTACTTTTTCCAACCTATCCACACAGACTTGACAAACTTGCAGCATACTGTACCTTCAACAGACAATCTAGACTACAAAAGTAAAAAGTAAAAATAACACAATAATCAAATACTAATAAAAGACATAAAATCTCCCCCACACTTGAACTCAACATTGTCCACAATGTTTTTGAACAAGCACGGAGGAGGGTACTCACAGGGTCCTACTGAGGAGGAGGTTGTGGGAATGCAACATCAACTATCGCATCATGCTGCTTATCTCATCCAACATCTCTCCCTGACGGACTTGCTCGATGCCTTGCCGTTGTTGTTCAGTCCTCGAGTCACCTACCTCGGTCTGTACCCAGCTCCATTGGTCATTTGACCAAGATGATGAACCCACCGCCTGCTGGGTGGGTTCTTGATACTGTGGGACAAACTGCTCAGGAGGTGCTTGAGGATCTTCTTTTATTTCCGTTTCTTCCGCCTGGTCATCCACAAAATGCTCACCTGCAGTAAAATGGTCAGTTTCGTGGCCTTCATCCGCATCGGGATCGACGCTCACATACAACCAATTAACAAAGTCAGTAATAGCAACTCTATCCAGATCCGGCAGAGCGATGATAAACCTCTTATGGATGAGTACATAATAGTAAGTAGGGGCAACAACAATCATACCTTGGGAAATTAGAGCAAACATGTCAATTTTTGTGTTACCTGCAATTGGCGTGTCCTCGAGTAAAACAGCTTGATACCCGAAATGCAATGCAATTTGGATGATCATTCCTCCTACGGATATGCCTCCGGAGTTTGCTCGACCGACTCTGCCCAGGTAGTCTACTGCAAAGGCAGCTACATTGATGGTTTTGGTTTGAGCCATCGAGTACATAAAGAATAGCTCTCTTTGAGTAGCTACCCTAGTGCTATCGCCTCTTCCAAACAAGGTATAGGCTAAACCTTTTTTAGCGTACCTGAAACATGGATTCTGGATGCCTGAGGCTTTCGCACCTTTGGAGGAGTAATCCGTCCTCCCTGTGATGGTGATCTAGAAATCCTTGGGTGAGAACCCGTTTGGGACCGCTCCAGGTCCATTCAGAGGGAGTCGGAGTATTGCAGTTAACTCCTCAAGAGACAATTCATGATAATTGTTAAACAACCGGAAACATAAGGTGCCGAAATAATACCCTGTCGTGTCAATCCATCATTTTTCCAGCTGGAATTCCAACGTGCTGAGGAACTCGAGAGTAATGCGCTTGTAGGTCGGCGCTTCCAAACTCATAAACTCAAGCATTCCCAAAACATGGAACATTCGGTCTACCTCAATTTTCAGCCCTAGAGCGTTTAGAGTATGCTCACACATATACCTTGTCGGCGTGAGTTCGCGCTTCCGGTGAATTTGGTATCGCAGGCTCGGGCGCTTCTGTGACTTCTACATCTCTGCAAGTTGTTGCTTTCCAGTGAGGATTCTCCGCGGGGGCATTTTGGACCTGCAAAAAATAGAAAGATTTTGAACCTTTGAGTTAGGAAAATTTGAAACCGTGGTTAGGACCGGGACGGAGAGTGGAGTAATATTTGTGAAGGATGTTTTGGCGATAGGTGAGTGGAAATTGGGGTTATGGAGGGTTTTGTGTGGTGAGGTTAGTGAGGTTTAATGGAAGTTGTAAGAGTGTGAGAGAAGAAGATGAAAAATGATGAGAGAGAGTAATTATGTGTGGAGTGAAAATCAGATAATGATGAGGTAGTTGGGGAAAAGGTGTGGTTAAGAGTGGGTTAAGTGGGTGTGCCCCACGAAAAATAAAAAATTTCAAAAAAATTTCAAAAACAATTTCAAAAATTCCGCTTGACACGGGCGGCCGTGTCAGGCTACTTGTTTACCACGTTCCAAAATTTTTCTTATAGTGCACCTGACACTGCCGCCCGTGTCAGGCCACTTTTTACCAAATTCAAAAATCCAATTTCTTACAGTGCTCCTGACACGGTCCGTGTCAGCTGACACGGGTGGTCGTGTCAGGCCACTGTTTTCCAAAATCCTTCATACATTTTTCCTCTCCTGACACGGCCCGTGTCAGCTGACAGGGGTGGCCGTATCAGGCTGTCCTTTTGGCCGTTTTTTGGTTTTCTTGTCAGTTCAACTGTTGTTTCCTCTGGCTATGAGATGTTCCCTCCTTGTAGAGCTCCTGTATAAACCTACAGACACACACAACTGATTAGAAATAAAAAGCGTGGGTTGCCTCCCACGAAGCACTTCGTTTAACGTCGCATGGCTCGATGGTTCTCCGTCTGCTTAGGTGAGACGAGTTTTTTCTATAGGACCACTCTCTTGGTCTTGTATGTAATGTTTAACTCTCTGCCCATTTACCTTGAACGTGTCTTCGTTCGCTGGATTTCTTAGTTCAACGGCTCCATGCGCAAATACTTTTTTTAACTCAAAGGGTCCCGACCATCGGGACCTTAGTTTCCTTGGGAAGAGTTTCAACCTTGAGTTGAATAATAACACTAGTTTTCCTTCCTAAAGGTCTTTCTTATGAATGCGCCTGTCATGCCAGGTTTTGGTTTGCTCTTTGTATATCTTGGCATTCTCATACGCTCGGTTCCTGAACTCTTCCAGCTCTTGTAATTGGAGGATGCGAGATTTACCCGCTTTGGCAAGATCGTAGTTGAGGAATTTGGTGGCCCAAAATGCCCTATGCTCAAGTTTGAGTGGTAGGTGACAAGCTTTACCATAGACTAACTGATACGGGGACATACCTATTGGTGTTTTAAACGTTGTTCGGTATGCCCAGAGTGCGTCATCGAGCTTGATTGATCAATCCTTTCTTGAGGCACTGACAGTTTTTTCTAGGATTTGCTTGATCTGCCGATTGGATACCTCAACCTGTCCACTAGTTTGGGGGTGGTATGGTGTGGCGATTCTATGCTTGACATTGTATTTCCGCAATAGGTTTTCCATCAATTTATTTAGGAAGTGGGTACCTTCATCACTAATCAATGCTCTTGGTACCCTAAATCGTGTGAAGATACAATTCTTGAGAAATTGATTACCACCTTTGCATCATTCGTGGGCAGTGCAACTGCTTCCACCCATTTTGATACATAGTCAACCACAACCAGAATGTATTGCTTTCCAAAGGAAGGTGGGAAGGATCCCATAAAATCTATCCCCCACACATCGAACAGTTCGACTTCTAACATGGCATTCTGAGGCATCTGATTTCTTTTGGATATGTTGCCTATTCTTTGACATCTCTCGCACTCTTTTACCACTGCTTGTGCATCTTTGAACAGTGTAAGCCAGTATAATCCAGACTGCAGAACTTTGGTTGCGGTTCTGTCTCCGCTAAAATGTCCTCCATATTCTGAGTTATGACAGGTTTTTAAAATGTCCCTCTGCTCTTCCTCTGGAACACATCTCTTGACTAGGCCATCTGATCCCTTTTTGTAAAGGAACGGATCATCCCATACATAGAACCTCCAATCATGCAAAAACTTTTTTTGTCTGTTAGAGTCAAAGTCATCAGGTATCAGTCCACCTACCACAAAGTTTGCGTAATCGGCGAACCACGGGATATGCGTAACGGCTAGAATACGTTCTTCCGTGAACTCATCTCTGATGGAGTGCGTTTCTTCTGTTTCTTGAATTGGAGTCATCCGAGACAAGTGATCAGCAACAATGTTTTCACTACCCTTTTTGTCTCTGATTTCCAGGTCGAATTCTTGTAGTAGGAGGATCCATCGCAGCAACCTTGGCTTTGATTCCTGTTTAGCAAAAAGATATTTTAAAGCAGCATGGTCAGTATATATGATTACCTTGGATCCCAGCAAATAGGATCTGAATTTGTCAAACGCGTATACCACCGCGATGAATTCTTCTTTTGTGGTTGCATAGTTCATTTGAGCAGGGTCGAGTACATGGCTTGCATAATAGATCACATGCAAGAGCTTCTCCTTGCGTTGCCCTAGTACTGCCCCTACTGCGTTATCACTTGCATCACACATTATCTCAAAAGGAAGGGACCAATCTGGGGAAATGACTATGGGCGCTGACACCAGCTCCTTCTTCAAGGTCTCAAAGGCTTTCCTGCATTCTTTGTCAAATAAGAATGGGGTATCTTTTACCAGCAGACTAGTCAGTGGTTTGGCAATCATGGAGAAATCTTTTATGAACCTGCGGTAGAAACCCGCATGTCCTAAGAAGCTTCGGATGCCTTTTTCATTCACCGGTGGTGGTAAATTTTCTATGACCTCCACTTTTGCTATATCCACTTTGATACCTTTGTTGGAGATCTTGTGTCCCAAGACTATTCCTTCCCGGACCATGAAGTAACATTTTTCCCAATTCATGATCAAATTTGTTTGCTGGCATCTTTCTAACACAAGTGACAGATTAGTCAAACAATTATCAAATGAAGAACCGAATACGGAAAAGTCATCCATAAATACTTCCATATGCTTTTCGAGCATGTCAGCAAAAATAGAAGTCATACACCTTTGAAAGGTGGCCGGTGCGTTGCACAAGCCAAATGGCATTCTTCTATAAGCGAAAATACCATAGGGACACTTGAATGCAGTCTTCTCTTGGTCTTCAGGGGCAACCGCAATATGGTTATACCCCGAATAACTGTCTAGGAAACAATAGTAATCGTGTCCTGCTAACCTTTCCAGCATTTGATCAATGAATGGTAACGGGAAGTGATCCTTCCTTGTTGCCATGTTTAGCCTTCTGTAATCGATGCATACTCTCCAACCTGTAACAGTGCGGGTTGGAATCAACTCATTCTTTTCATTCTTTATTACCGTTGTGCCCCCTTTTTTTAGTACCACGTGGACTGGACTTACCCAAGAGCTATCGGAGATAGGGTAGATTAGGCCCGCATCCAAGAGTTTTACAACCTCTTTGCGCACCATTTCTTTCATAGCTGGGTTAAGTCTTCGTTGTGGTTGCACTAATGGTTTGTGGTCATCTTTCATTAAGATCTTGTGCATGCAAACAGTAGGGCTTATACCTTTTAAGTCCTCAATTGCCCATCCGATTGCACCCTTGTATTTTTTTAGCACTTGAATGAGTTTTGCCTCTTGGACACTCTGTAGACTAGCATTAACGATGGCTGGACATTTTTCTTCAGTGTCTAGAAATACATACTTCAGATTTGTTGGTAACTACTTCATATTCACCCCTTTTTTTGGTTCTTCAGTGACATCGGATGGTGGTGGTCTTAGATCTTCCCACCGGTGTGGTCTAGATCTAATCCATTCAGGTTGTTTTTCCATCAGAGCAAGCACCTCAGATTTTTCTTCATCTTTATTACTTTCAAAAATGGACAAGCTTAAGACCCGGTTTAGAGGTGACTGGGGTCTATGCTGGTCATTTTCTTGAGCAATTACTTGGTCGATTATCTCTATAGTGTTGCTAGTGTCGATATCATCTTTCTATTGCATTGTATTCCTCACATCTATCTTTAACTCTTCATCATACACCTTGAGGGTCATAGTTCCTTCCTCAATATCTATCATATACCGTCCTGTTTCTAAGAAAGGTCTTCCCAATATGAGAGGAATCTCCTCATCCTCCGGCATTTCCAGAATGCCGAAGTCGACTGGAAATACAAACTTGCCAATTTTTACAAGAACATCTTCCACAATACCATAGGGTCGCCTAACAGAACGATCCACAAACTGAAGGGTCATTCGAGTATCTTGAACAAAACCGATGCCTAATTTCTTATAGATGGATAGTGGCATCAAACTTACACTTGCTCCTAAGTCAATTAGAGCTTTCTTGAATTTTTTATCACCAATAGTGCAAGGAATAGTGACCGATCCCCTGTCTTTCTTTTTCACTGGGATTTTCATGCCTTGGAGAATGGCACTGCATGTTTCAGTCAGGATGATTGGTTCCGTATCAGTGGAACGCTTCTTGGAAATTATGTCTTTCATGAACTTGGCATATATTGGCATTTGTTCCAATGCTTCAGAAAAAGGGATATTGATTTCGAGTTTTTTGAACATCTCCAAAAACTTCTCAAAATTCTTCTCATGTTGATTTTTCTTTTTCTGTCGTGGAGGGTAAGGGAGTTTGATTATGGGTTTAGGAACCTTCTCCCTCTCCTGGACAGGAGGTGGTATTGCTTCTTCATCTTTGACTTTTGTTTCCTTGATTTCTAAATCCACCTCTATTAATCCATCTTTTTCTATATCAGTTTCCTCTGTTGACTTTCCGCTTCGGGTTGTGACAGCGTTAACAGTGTTATGTTCTCGCGGATTTGTCACCGTACCACTAGGTAGGGTGCTAGGGGATTGAGAGTTTGAAGCTAATTGTTGTGCTATCTGTCCCATTTGAACTTCAAGATTTTTGATGGAGGTTGTGGTGTTTTTCTGATTAGTCCTTGTTGCTTCTTGAAATTGTATGCTGTGGGCTGCTAACTTTTCAATGGCAATCTCCCATTCAGCCTTTTTAGGTGCCTATTGTTGTTGTTGATGTTGCTGATACTGAGTCTGATATTTCCCTGTACCTTGTTGCGGAACATTCCCTCTCTGATCTTTCCAGGAGAAGCTTGGATGATTCTTCCAACCTGGGTTGTAAGTGTTAGAGTAGGGATTATTCTGCTTCAAGAATTTGATCTCTTCAATTTGTTGGGGAGTCGCAAAGAAATAGACCGTGTGATGAAGTCCATTACAGATTTCACAAGTGCTCGCCTGAGCCGGCTGAACCTACGCTATCTATTGAATACCTATATTCATAGCTTTCAGCTTTTTGTCTACTTCGGCAGCAACAGTGTCTTCTAGACGGATTTTATTTGTCTCTAATTTGAGATCAATTATCCCGTCTGGCTGACTGGTACACCTGTCATATAGCTCTAGATGCTCATTAGCAGCTATTGCTTCAATAATCCTCTTGATACCAGTGGCTGTTGAGAAATTTGTTGAGCCACCGGCTGCTGTATCAATCAACTATTTTGTTTTTATTTTCAGCCGATTAACGAACATCTGCATTTGTTCGGTCTGATCCATATTATGAGTGGGACACGCGACTAATATTCTTTTGAATCTTTTGTAAGTGTCTCCCAATGATTCACCATCCTTCTGTTTGAAATTCAGAATTTCATACCTTTTTCTCAGGAATACGGATGCTGGAAAATACTCATTGAAGAATGCAATTTCCATCTCCTCCCAGGAAGTGATACTACCGGCAGGGAGAGAATATAACCATTCTTCCGCGTCTTCAGCTAAAGTGAACGGGAACATTCTTAATGTTTTTGCTTCATCAGTGTGACCATCGATTTTCAGGGTGGTGCTCATAGTCAGAAATCTTTGCAGGTGTTTGTTGGCATCCTCGTTAACCTTTCCGGTGAAAGGTTTTCTTTCCAATTGATTGATCGTGCTAGGATGTAGTTGAAAATTTGTCACATCCACCGGTTGGTTAACAATGGCCAGTCGACCACCCGGTGCATTTGCACCTCCATAGTCACCCAGGAGTCTTTCCGAAGGTGGAGGAGGTGGAATTGGAGGAACTTCATCCATTGATTCCTTGACTTCTGGTTGATCTGAGGTACTTTCTTCTGTAGAATCCACTCTTTGTTCTCTGCGTCTTCGGTGAAGGGTTCTCTCGATCTCTACGTCCAAAGGATATTTAGCTGAGGGTTCTCCTCGCATACACAAATTAGTAAATTATAAATGACAAAAAAATAATTTTATTACAGAGCAACAAAATTTAATTGAAATAAAATTAAACTCTATATTTTTGGAAGTCCCCGGCAACGGTGCCAAAAACTTGATCGGGAAAATAGCAAGTGTACTATTTTTCCGTTTATAGTAATAATGGGGAAATTCCCCGAATGTCGATCTCAAGGACTGCACGTTAATATTGAGTTAAATTATCATTCAATTAAATAAAAAGTATTAATTTGGTTTTTGAGTGTAAAAATATAATAATAAAAGTAAAGGTAAAGAAATATGAAAATAAGGGTTTATAGAGAAAAAGGAACAATGCCAGAGAAGATGTATGATTTATCCCTATAACAACTCTGAGTTACTATTGCATCAACAAATATCAATTACTATCAGTTCTCAAGGGTATTTTCTCCCAAGTCCTTGGTGAGAAAACCTTTAATCAATCTGTAGCGGGGTATTCGTTACCATTAGAGATATTGACTAAATCCAAGGTAAACCATACAAGTCGAGTCGCCATTGCACTTCTATTTATCCAAAGGAGTGGTTAGAAAGCGAACAAAAACCTAAAAGTTTTATCGAATCAAAAACTAGTAAAAATGTCAGAGATCAGGGTAAGGGGGTTGGTTATGCAATGGGAAGGTGTTAAGCACCCAAAACATCCTAGGTACTCCTAGGGAGCCCTTTTCACACTTGTTGTAAGATTGGTATTTTATGAAAATTTATTTGTGCAAACATGATTGAAGAGATGAGAAAAGAATATACAAGTTATTTACAATTTTGTGTTTGGATGGATAAACCCATTGCCTACGTACCATCTTAAAAAAGATTAGGATCAAAACCTCGTAGTTCGGGGTAAAAATCTCAAAACAAGTGGGTGAATTGATTGGTCCAAAAGCCTTAAGTTCTTTTGTTATCCAAGGGAGAAAACTCAACCTAAAACCACAAATCCACCATGTGAGGATAGCTTCAACATGCTAGTAAGGGGTTAACCCTATAATAAGCATGGAAGACTCATTGTCCATCCATAAGGATATATGTGAGTATTACATCTACCTCAAGGATAACTCAAACCTAATAGCTAAAGGTTATGTAAAAGTTTTGATTAAGAAAATGGCCATTGAAACCACAAAAGTATTTGAATGAGTTATATTTACCAATGAAAAGTATTTACAAAATATGGTCAAAGTTGACTTAGAGATTCAATTCAAAATAAGTGTTATGAAAAGGAAGTTTGAAAAATCAAAAGCATAAGGCTTAGGTTTCTAATGTTTAAAAAGAAGTGTTAAATGTTTGCACAAAAGTTTTGGCTTGGGTTGGAGTGGAGGGAAGAAGAAGAATGGCTAAAGTCCTAATCATACAAGAGATGAAGGATAAGAAACAAGACCACAAATGGAGTTCCTCTCTTTAGATCATATTGATGATCCAAGTAGCTCCCATCCTTTGGAATATGCAAGCAAAATAAGTGTAAGCTCAAGCAATCAACATAATCACACAAGCTCTTAGAAGATCCCCAATGGCTCTTGTATCTTTCTTTTTGGATGGACATGGTAATGGTTCTTCATTTTGGCTCAAATAGGATTCCCTAGCACAAAAGCACACACATCAAAGAGTTCTATGAAGTAAATTAAGAATGGACAAGAGTGAATTTAGAGATTTTGGTCCTTCTAATCCATCTTCAACATTTAAGGCCTTTTTACTCCATTTTGCATAGGGAATGTCCTAGAAACTAAGTCCATTTGTCCATTTTTGCATTTTTTGTCCACAACAATCAAAACAAAACACAAGCACAATAATATATACACAATTATGTGCTCAAGTGAGCAAAAGGCAAATTGCATTAACATAAACATGTGCTCAAGTGAGCAAAGAGCAAAAGCAAATGAATAATATGTACAAGAATAGTAAATTGCATAAATTTAAAAAGCAAGAATTAAATGTTAATGGTTAATGGTTAGTGTTAGAGTTAGTGTGCCATAAGGCAATTTAGCGCTATGTTAAGCAATCATAATTGGACTTATGTAGAAGTCACAACTATCTGAGGCCGGTCAATAATAATGTAGGCAACAACACAAGTTAGAGATTTTGATTAGTGAATCAAACTCCAACAACTTGCGATGCCAAAAATAAGATGAGAAATGATCTTGTATTGTTTTAGGTTCTTTGCATGATTAGGAAGCAACCTATCCTTAACGCAAAGCCATTCACTTGATCCATGATCAAGTTGAATTAGATTTGAATCAAGGAAGGTTAAACCTCCATGTATCAAGGCTAACCGCCAATCTTCAACTCATTGATCAAAAAAGAAAAAGGAGAAGAAGAAGAAGAGGAATGAAAATTAAAGTACATTAATGGAAATGGAATAAGATAATCAACAAGCATTGACAAAAGATAGAGAAGATCAAGGTCAAACAAATAGAAAACAGAAGCAAAATGAAGATTAGAAGTCAAGAAACAAATAAAATATTTTTGGTATTTTTCAATATTAAAATAAAACTTGAATTAAAATAATAAAGAAAGGTCAAACTTCAAACTCACTTCAAATCAACTTTGAAAAGTCCAAGTGAATTATCCCAAGTTCAACAAGGTCAAACAAAGTTTGACAAAAAATTTCAGCATTTTTAGAAGTCAGAAACTATTTCAAATCAATTAAAAATGCATAAAAATAACCTAATTGAATTAAAATCTCAAATAAATTTCAAATCAATTAAGAAATTGATGAGAATATTTTTCATAGATCTATCATCATTCAAATAGGATGGAAAAATATTTTTGTATTATTTGGATATCAAAAACTATTTAAAATGAATTAGAAATAATCAAAAAAGAGAAAATTCCTAAAAAATATCAAATGATAAAATAAAAAATATTAAAAATCATTTTTGGAAACTAGAAATTAAAAGGAGAAAAATAAAATTGGTCTCATATTTTTTCGTAGAAAATGTGGAAATGCGTGGACCATCTGATGAAACTTCATTAATTGACGTGGATCATCACGCAGCCAAGAAGCGTGCGTTCAACATATGCACAAGTCAACTAAAGCGCACCATGCCATTAAAATAGTCATAATAATGAATGGACTAGATCAAATCTGGAAAAACAAATGGAAGGCTCAGATCTAATCTAGAGACCAGACGGTGGCCAGCGCCACCGTCTTCTCCGACCAACTTTTGGCCAAGCTCCAAGTTGCAGAGAAACAAATGTTCATGAAAAGCCACGATCCAGATACCAATCGAAAGCTGGGGTGATGTACATCACCTATGTACCAACCAAATCCACTCTAGATTTCTACATTGAGAGAAATCAGAGATGGAATTTTAATGGTGTTCAACTAAACTTGCTAGATTTTAAAAATTCAAAGCTCAAGAATGTTGCTTCTATGCAAAGGACTTCAAATCACACAACAAAAGCAAGAAACAACCAGTATATGAGTAGATTTGAAGAAATTAAAATGTGAAGTGAACCTCTGATTTGCAGAGCTTGGAGTCACAATTCCTTGCTATGGATGCTTGCAGTTTGTTCCTTGGATCAAAGGGAAGAAGGCTAAGGAACTTTAGATCTAAGAAAACATTCGAGGTAATTGAATTCGAAATGTGAAAATTGAGAGAAAAATGAGTGAGTTCCTTTGGTGTGAGGGTGAGGATTCAATTGCACATCATTTAGGGCGCCTTCAGATTAGTAAAATGAAGAGCATTGGCATTGTATTTATAGGAGAAGCATGGCTGAAGTGCATGAACATTTCCTTGCATGAATGGAAAGGGCCTCCGTGCATGGGCCTGTACAGGCGCATGGAGGGCCCAATTCCACTTGGATTTGATAGCTGAGCAATGATAGAAGCAAACTGGACGTGCAAATTGTGCATAAACACCTCATGCAATGAAAATTCTATGGATTTCCAAAATTGTACCATAATGTTCATGTCTTCGAAAATGGCTCTTCCAAACTTGAAACACCACCTCATGAGTAATGGTTGGAAATCTTTTTGCATGAGGATCATATGTTATGTTGATAAAAACTCCATTTGAGCCTTGGAAATTGATGAAAAGTGGTCATGAAGTGTAGGGTGCAAAACATATACATGTGAGATTTTCAAAATTGGCCAAAGTTCAAGCCCTTCTGTCTCAATGATGCAAGCTCCAAATGACAAAATCTTCAACATCAAAGTTGTAGATATTTTCAAATACAATAAATTTTAACTTAAATTTTGCATCGTTTTGATTTTTTCACATTTCAATGCCTTTGGGCACTTGAAGTTGGACTTTTTCACATTTCAATGCCTTTGGTCCAAAGTGACCTATAATGTTTTGCATTATCACATGTATTTCTTTTGAGATTTTGAAGTAGCCATCTTAATATTTCCAAATAATTTGGCCCCACCTCAAAATCATGAAAAATGAATGAGTTATGTCCTTGGGAAGTTGACCCAAAATTAGGGTTTCAGTCAAAATGACCTATAATGTCTTGGAATGGATGATGACCTTCCAAGCTTCAAATAAATTTTTGATGAACATGAAAGTTGTTCATATGGTCCTTAAGAATATTGTTGTTCTTGGGGTCATCTCCATTTGACAAACACATAAAAAGTTAGGTCTCAGTATATTTCAAAATAGTTAGATGGATTGATTGATCAACTTCTCAAGTCCACACCTCATATCTTGATGAATTGATGATTGAGGAGACTCATATAAGTTCAAATATGCATGAAATTATGAATTAAATAACTTCCCTTAATTTCATTTGATCAAAGGTTGAGGTTGCTTCATGAGCAAGGCACAATTGATACAAAGATGAATTAGGGTTTCCTTGGGAAACAAGCCTCAAGCCCCTTGATTTGCTTTGATCAAAATAATGAATTGAGACACTTGGGAGGCATATTTGATGGATGAGATCTTTGGGAACCATTTCCATGCTTGCTTTCATCTCTCCTTGGCCATATCAATGCACATAGGATCTCTTAGAAGCTTTGGACCTTGTGACTGCCCAAGTTACAAACAAGAGATGTTATTGACATATTTTTGTGCTTTTGGTTAGTAAACAAAATGAGAAAAGCAATAATATATAATTCAAGCATGCTTAGTGATCTCAAACCAAATCTCAAGGGATCTCACCCAAAGGTAAAGTATCCAAGATGCTTATGATCCTTTAGGATATGCAAATGCAAGGTTATGATGCCACGAGGGATCTTAGGGTCAAAATTGGAGTCTTACAGATGCCCCTATTTAAGGTCATTCTAGCCGGAGATATGAAGGTTAAAATCTTCGTCTCGACGAGGTAGAATGGGCTTAAATAATAACAAAGAGACGAATTTTGGTCCCTAAGAGACCTCATGATGCAAATGTATGTATGCAAAAGGTAATACTCTATGGAGATATGTGTCCACAAAGAAGAAAAGAAATCAGGAGAAACTGACAATCCATATGAGTAATATAGTCAATGGTACAAAGACTCTAGGGATTCTAATGGGCATGGGAAAGGGAATAAAAATGTGTGAGCAGGTCACGACTTGAAACTTGCTGAGAGACACGAGAGGAATCCCATGAAAATAAATCAATGGAGAAACTCGAGCTGACTCAAAGATGCACGTATTGGGGAATATGCCAATACAACAAAACTATCCACAAAGGATACTTCGGATAAAAATCCGAACTCCGATGGGGAAAATCCACTAAGGGACTTCACTGGGAAATGTGCACACAGGACTCATCTGAGGAAACAACAGGATAAGGTATTACCGGTTACTAGGAGACATGTGATCAAATCACCGGTACAAGGGTGAGAGAACAACACGCTCAGGGAGAATGAATATCTAAGACCGGTATGAGGGTGAGAGATATCAAGCATCCCAAAAACATCTGAGGAAAACCTAAAAAGGTATACTTCGACTCAGGAAATCTGACTCCACAGGGGACAAAAAAGTCATAATAGGGAGCAGAAGGGAAGGAACACCAGGGATACCGATTACTGGGCATATAATAGGTGACCAACCAAGGCGTGAATTGGGGAATATTTCCAAAACACTCATCATCCAAAAGGAGGGCTGAAAAGCAAACTCGATTACAGGATGAACTTTCGACTCCGCAAAAAGGGATACGAATCTTACTCAACTAGGGAAGAACAAATACTTCGACTGAAGAGCGCATGAGATATATTATCTATTACCGTCAGAACATAGATAATATACTCGCATGGAAGATTATCCACAACCGGTTACTGGGTTAATAATAGGATAAATCGACCGAAAGGAAAGGACATCGGGATACCGAATACTAGGTATAAAATGATGACCAATCAAAGGGAGAAACGATCATTATCAACCAGGGGTAAACGAAAGATGACTCGCTGGGGATACATTGACAAAGGCAAAGATCCGGGAGATACATCACCGGTTACTGGGAGATATACTCAAAAAGTGACGGAATATCGATACCGAATATTGGATAAAGATAACCGTCAGAGAGGGGATTACCTCTACCAAAAATAGGTAGAAAACCACGGAAGAGTAATCGTCATCGGTTAGGATGAACAAAATATGGTTAACTCTGCAAGGGGATAAAACGGGGTTTACAACTACCGGTATAAGGGTAGAAAACCACAGAAATAGGACTTACAACTACCGGTTACTGGCTAGAAGGCGACAAACTCCGCCAGGAAAAGATGGACAATTGTTGGTTACTGAGCAATCATTCATCTAAACTACGGGGGAGTGCAAGGGAAGTAACAAGAGTAGTCAATCTAGGAACAAACTAGAGAGACACCAAGAAACAAGACTCAACCCAATGAGGATATAACTCATGGGAGTAATTCCATCCCAATACATGTTTTGGGGAGGAAACAGAAATAACAATCATCCACGAGGACATAACTCAGTAGGGAATATGGAAGAAAGGGTAGACACTTTCTACCTATAGGGCTGACTCTACATGGGGAGATCAGACACAAACATTCGCTTGAGGAAATACATATCACCAAATAGCAGGAGACAACAAACAAAGATATATGGCAAGAAGTGCAACATGAATATCTTAATGTTAAAATTATGCATATATATGTGTGGTTTATGTATGATGAATGCTGACAAAATAGACATATCTAACACAAACAGGTCCAAGAATCAACAGACAAACATCCGGTACTACATCTCAGGAGAGAAAGAGCAAGGCCCACTAGAGAACATCCAATCTGATGGGGGCAACCAATACCAGGAAGCAAAGATCTCCGCAGGGAAATGAGTATCAGTCACTCCAGCTGGGGACAGGATCAACACACGGATAAAATCCGCCGTAAAAGCAACTCTACTGGGGAAACTATCGAAGGGGGAGATGGAACTCTGTGAGGAACAACCACCAATCAGAAGGTTCCAAAAACTACAAATTCCTTGCACTGCTGAATAAATCATGTCTGCCGAGGAGGAAGGGTACTACTCCGCTGGGGAAGGAAAGATAAACATCTTCATCAACCACTCTGCTCGGGAGGAAACCAAAAACGGGCTATGATCAGACAACTCCACTAGGGAAACACTGTTGACGGCCGAATCGGGGATTACCCGTAGGCAACTACTGGGGATACCCTACTGGTGACCAAACCGGGGAGTAAAAGTGGGATCAACCCTACTGAGGATGGTTGAGGAGCAAATTTGCTGGAGATCAAAGGTAGACAAGTCTAAAGGGGAACAACTACAAATCAAACTTGATGACGACTCCGCTTATGCTGGGGATTTCCGGCTCATTCTGGCAGAGAAAAAAATTCTAACTCGAAAGGAGGGAAAACCAACTCCTTTGGAAAGATTAGCATATTCAATTTATCAATCTATAAGGGATTTTAGGTCAATCCATGCAAGGGATGACAACCATATAATTGATAGCACAAATGCTAAATCCAGACTCACTGGGATCTAGAAGATTGAGACCGTATCCAAAACTCCAAACTCTCTGGTGATTTGGTGGGAGGTACAACTTTCTTTTGTGCCTGCGGAGGAGACAACCTGAAAGATAATGAAGAGGATACAAGTATGTTGGGAATATGAATAAATGTCTTACCCTTTTGGAAATCATACCATCCTTGGGAGAGCACTGAAGACGTCCCAAGTATCCTTTTTGTCATTGTGAATGTTCACTTTGTTTAAAAACAATTTATGAAAATTTTATTTATTTAAAACAATGATATTTTTCAATTAAAACATGCAAAATATTTGTTGAATAGAAACAAATAAGAGTGCAAAGAATTGGATGAACGCTCAAATTTATTTGATGGAATGGTAGTCTGCAAATGGCAAGGCTCCATGGATCTTTACAAATTTGACTGCATCTGAATTCACAGGACGAGTGAAATCCTCCCCATCCATAGTTGTAAGTATCAAAGCACCGCCTGAAAAGGCTCTCTTAACAACATATGGACCTTCATAGTTTGGAGTCCACTTGCCCCTGGAATCGGGCGTGAAAGGCAAAACTTTCTTGAGCACGAGGGCACCTTCTCGAAACACACGAGGTTTGACCTTCTTATCAAAGGCTTTCTTCATCCTCTACTGGTATAACTGACCATGGCACATGGCAGTCAATCTCTTTTCTTCTATCAAATTCAGTTGGTCATAACGACTCTGAACCCATTCAACATCAGTCAACTTGGCTTCCATCAAGACTCTCATTGATGGGATCTCCACCTCTACTGGGAGCACACGCTCCATGCCATATACAAGGGAGAAAGGGGTTGCCCTCGTTGAAGTGCGAACAGATGTACGGTATCCATGCAAAGCAAATGGAAGTATCTCATGCCAATCTTTGTACGTAACAACCATCTTCTGGACAATCTTCTTGATATTCATATTAGCAGCTTCAACAACCCCATTCATCTTGGGTCTCTAAGGAGAAGAATTATGATGTGCAATCTTGAACTCGCTACACAACTCTTTCATCATTTTGTTGTTCAAGTTAGATCCATTATTAGTAATGATCTTATCTGGCACACCATAACGGCATATGAGTTGATTCTTGATACACTTCACAACCACCTGCCTGGTCACGTTTGCCTATGACGCCACTTCAACCCACTTGGTGAAGTAATCAATTGCTACTAGAATAAACCTGTGACCGTTGGACGCTTTCGGCTCTATCATGACAATCATATCAATTCCCCACATAGAGAAAGGCTATGGTGATGAAATCACATTCAGAAGTGTCGGGGGAATATGAATCTTATCCGCATAGATCTGACACTTGTGGCATTTCTTCACATACTTGCAGTAGTCAGACTCCATTGTCAGCCAATAGTAGCATGCTCTCAACATCTTCCTAGCCATGGCATGTCCATTGGAATGAGTACCAAATGAACCCTCATGGACCTCAGTCATTAACAGGTCGGCTTCGTGTCTATCCACCCATCTGAGCAGAACCATGTCAAAATTCCTCTTATAAAGCACATCGCCATTGAGGTAGAAACTGCCTGATAATCTCCTCAAAGTCTTCCTATCTTTCACAGATGCCCCAGGCGGGTAAATCTGACTTTGAAGAAAACACTTGATATCATAATACCATGGCTTATCATCTTTTACTTCCTCCACTGCAAATACATGAGCTGGTATGTCCAAGCGCATCAGAGTGATATTGGGAACTTCATTCCAGAGTCTAACCACAATCATCGAAGCAAGCGTAACAAGAGCATCTGCCATCCGATTCTCATCACGAGGAATATGATGGAAGTCAACCTCAGTAAAGAATGTTGAAATCCTCCTCGCATAATCTCTATATGGGATAAGGCTAGGCTGATTTGTCTCCCATTCACCCTTAATCTGATTAACAACAAGGGCCGAATCACCATAAACATCAAGATGCATGATCCGAAGATCAATACACTCTTCCAATCCCATGATACAGGCCTCATACTCCGCCATATTGTTCGTGCATTTGAAAGTTAGCCTTGCTGTAAAAGGAAAATGCGTGCCCTGAGGAGTAATAATCACTGCCCCAATACCATTTCCATATTGATTAACAGCGCCATCAAATACCATGCTCCATCGGGAACCAGGATCTGGCCCTTCATCTAGCGTAGGCTCATCGCAATCTTTCATTTTCAAATACAGAATCTCCTCATCAGGGAAGTCGTACTGAACAGACTGATAATCCTCAATTGGTTGATGCGCCAAGTGGTCAGCCAAGATACTACCTTTTATAGCCTTCTGAGCTCGATACTCAATATCATACTCAGACAACAACATCTGCCAACGGGAAATCCTCCCAGTTAAAGCAGGTTTCTCAAAGATATACTTGATTGGATCCATTTTGGATATCAACCAAGTCGTATGATTCAACATATACTGGCGTAAGCGCTTAGCAGCCCAAGCCAAAGCACAACATGTTTTCTCAAGCATCGAGTATCGAGACTCACAATCAGTGAACTTCTTACTCAGGTAGTAGATAGCATATTCTTTCTTCCCTGTTTCGTCTTGCTGACCAAGGACACAACCCATAGAGTCTTCAAGAACAGTCAGATACATAATCAATGGTCTCCCTTCCACAGGTGGAGACAGAATCGGCGGCTCAGACAGATACTCTTTGATACTGTCAAAGGCTTTTTGGCAATCCTCAGTCCAATCATGAGACTAATCTTTCAGAAGGAGCTTGAATATCGGTGCACATGTGGCAGTCATGTGGGATATAAATCTGGAAATATAATTCAAGCGGCCAAGAAAACCTCGGACTTGCTTCTCAGTTTTGGGCGCAAGCATCTCTTGTATTGCTTTGACCTTTGCAGGATCAACCTCAATACCTCTCTCGCTGACAATAAAGCCCAATAACTTGCCGGAACGGACTCCAAATGTACACTTGTTAGGATTCAGACGAAGCTTATACTTCCTCAAACACTGAAAAAGCTTCAACAAGTGCTCAACATGTTCAACTTCCGCTCTTGACTTCGCAATCATATCATCAACATATACCTCGATCTCCTTGTGCATCATATCATGAAACAACGTAGTCATAGCTCGTTGATACGTGGCTTCGGCGTTCTTCAAACCGAAGGGCATCACTCGATAACAGAATGTTCCCCAAGGTGTGATGAATGTTGTCTTCTCCATATCCTTGGGTGCCATTTTAATCTGATTGTATCCAGAAAATCCATCCATAAATTAGAAGACTTTGAATTTAGCTATATTGTCTACCAACATATCAATATGTGGTAGAGGGAAATCATCTTTCGGACTAGATTTATTCAAGTCTCTATAGTCCACACACATTCAGACTTTTCCATTTTTCTTAGGCACGGGCACAATACTTTCCACCCATTGAGGATATGTAGAAGTCACCAGAAACCCCGCATTAATCTGCTTTTGAACTTCTTCTTTAATCTTTACTGCCATATCAGGATGAGTTCTTCCGAGCTTCTGCTTCACAGGAACGCACTCAGGCTTCAAAGGCATGAAATGTTGCACGATATCAGTATCTAGACCAGGCATGTCTTCATATGACCAGGCAAAGACGTTGACATATTCTCGTAGCAACTCAATCAACCCCTTCTTGGCAGATTTTTCCAGGAGTGCCCCAATCTTCACCTCTCGCGCACAATCTTCAGACCCCAAGTTGACCGTTTCCAAATTCTCAAGATGCGACTGAATGATATTCTCTTCGTGCTCAAGTAGACGGGTGATCTCGTCAGGAATCTCTTCAACATCATATTCTTCCGCCTCAAATACAGGGAACTCAAAGTTGGGAGATGGTGTTGGATCATTATGTTCAATGGGTTTGATCAACTTGCATAATGATTTTGGATATAAAGAGATTTTAGAATTCAAACAAGGCAAATCATTATGCAAATGAAAAGATTGATTTTATTCTATTTTTAGGGTTTTATGTGATCACCAATTTCATGCAAAAAGCAAAAAGTGAAAATAATTGGAAAAACAAACATTTAACTTGAATTTATTGAATGAAAATATCATTGTATTTATGAGCCAACAATGTCATCACTCCTCCTTTTGGCATGGGAGAAGGGTTTTTCAACACAATGAGCATTACTTTGACTTATGGATAACTGTTGGAACATCAACAACGACCCAATTATTGCAGACCCCTCCAGGGATGACAAAGTTGCTAGAATCCTCCTCTGCATCCTCTTCCATAATAGCAGCAGCTTCCTCATCTTGAACAGTGTGGATGAACCCACCACTCTTGAACAACCCATGCTTGTTGAAAGCGCCAGAAGAATACCCTATGGCAGCCTGGGATTTGTTGTCTTCCAGCTTAATCATTTTCCCCAATCCAGTAGTTGTACCATGCTCAATGGCCAACTTAGCATCATTGTAGGACACAAATGAAGAAGTTCCTTTCTTAGTAGGCTCAGAAATAGATAAAGCTTGGAACGGAGTTCCAACTTCATCCTCAGCATCTATGTAAGAAAAGGAAGACAAATGGCTAACTAGGAGAGCCTTCTCTCCCCCTACCACCACCAACTTCTTGTTCTTGACAAATTTCAGTTTCTGGTGTAGGGTGGATGTCACGGCGCCTGCCTCGTGAATCCATGGTCTGCCCAACAGACAGCTATATGATGGGTGGATACCCATGACCAGAAAAGTGATCTGGAAATCACTTGGTCCGATCTTGACTGGGAGTTCAACCACTCCAATCACAGTTTTACGGGACCCATCAAAAGCTTTAACCACTACTCCACTCTGCCTCTTGGGGGGGCCCTGGTATGATAATCTGGCAAGAGTGGATTTCGGCAACACATTCAACGATGATCCAGTGTCCACCAGCACATTGGACATGGCATCATCTTTACAGCTCACGGAGATGTGTAGTGCCAAATTATGGTCTCTTCCCTCCTCGGGGAGATCAGCATCACAAAAACTCAAATTGTTACAAGCGGTAATGTTTGCAACAATTCTGTCAAATTGTTCTATTGTGACGTCATGATCTACATACACCACATCCAACACCTTCTGCAGAGCTTCACGGTGTGGTTTTGAATTCATAAGCAATGATAACACAGAGATCGTTGATGGCGTTTGTAGAAGTTGATCTACAATGTTGTATTCACTCTGTTTGATGAGCCTTAGCATCTCATCACAGTCTTCTTTCAAGGTGTCACTCTAGACATGAGTTTTTACAACAGAGGCAGGTTTATTGGCAACAAGTGCCGGATTCGAAGCATTAACAGCCTTCCCAATCGGGCGCACAACATAGTCAGCAACATCAGCCCTTCGGACATCAGCTTGGGGTTTCGGCGGAGCCGAGAAAACACGACCGCTACGGGTCAGGCCCCTGACATCGGCAATATTAACAATATAAGTAGAGGGCAGGGGCACCTCCTTCCCATCCTCCAATGCCACAACATTGTAGCGATAGGGTACCGCTTTATTAGAAGAGTATGGCACAGGGCCAGCTGGTTTAATAATCAAAGAGGGGGAAGCCCCTTCTGCTTGCTACCATCATATCGGATGACAACAGGCTCGGGGATACGAAATACTGGAGATATCACATTGACTTCATCATCATCATCAATATCTCGATTCTGAAGTATCTCAATTATTCCTTCATCCAGCATTTCTTGGATGTCTTTGCGGACTTGACGACATCCCCTTTGATTGACAGTGCAAATACGACATCTGTCATGGTCATGCTCATAATGACTATATTCACGCAACAGTCTGTGCATCTGGACCAAAGATTGTCGAATATGATTGACATATTTGACCTTATATTTACCAGGGAAGCCCTGGACCATGTTGACAGAGGATTTCCCATGCCCTGGCAATGGGTTCTTCTTTACATTGGGACCTACGTCCTCGAAACACAAGATACCACATCTCACAAGGTCTTGAACCTTGGTCTTCAGTGGGTAACCGTTTTCCACTTCATGTTCCGGAGCACCGGAATGATAAACACAGTGTCGCTCGGGCTTATACCACCACTAAGGGTTGGTAGGTATAGCCGGTGGGTCTCGTGGAGTAATCAATTTCCTCTCTATCAAAGAGGGATACAATTCTGCATAGGTCATAGGAATAGGATCGAACGTGACCCTCTTCCTCTCATAGCTTGAACTGACTTGATTGTTGTTTCGAGGCTGGTAGGCCTGCTGTTGAGGACGGTGTTGTTCTTGTTGATATTGTTGATGTTGTTGTTGTTGGTTATTATTGGGATGCTGATATTGCTGATTATCTCTTAAAACAGGTGCTAGAAAGATCGAATGTTCGGTCTAAGTCGATATCTTCCTGGAATACATAACCAGGTGGTTGAGCGGGCAAGTATTTCCCTTGTACTTTTCAAAGTCAGACACTTTGAATTTTACAGGGATTTTGACGTTAGGAACCAAGCAGAGTTCAGCAGCAGACTTGCCGAAGAGGTCCTTTCCTTAGAGAGTTTTCAATTCCTTGCGGAGCTGAAGAAACTGATCATTCATTGCATCCATCTTTTTATAGACATCTGGGCCCTCAGACAGCTCAGAGTGGTAGATGGTGTCGTCTACTCTGGGAATAATATGCACGACAGGAGGTGGAACGGCAAGGACCGGGCTAGATGCCGACGGAGAAGTAAAGGTGGGCGCAAGACCCTCAGGAACGAAGTTGGGAGGCATCCCCCAAGGAAACCCGGCTGGGATAGCTGTTGGTGCAAAATGGGAACTGGCCACAGGCACGGTTGAAAAGGTAATCTCGGAGATGACTGTCCTTTGGGGAGGAGTTGAAGGTGTCGGAGACGACTGGCTCTGGGCGGCCATGAAAGACTTCAGCAAGGCAGTCAATCTGGCCACTTCCTCCTTGAGTTCACGGTTCTCTTGCTCCAAATGATCCTTTAGTCTTGATGCGTTGGCTCGGGTGTAGTACCGGTGAGTCAGCTTGTCTTCAAAATAAATGAAGAGCATAGAGTTAGACCATAGAACAAGAAGCCTGGAGCAAAACCTGCTTATGCACATGATGCATGTAATGCTTGTGCATATGATTTAATTTTTATATTAGAGGAACTTTAGAGTCCTATTTGCAAATATTAAAAATATTAATCATTTAGACATATATGGAATTATCACATCAATATTATCTGGAAAATATTTTTACACCAAAGAAGTACAATCTTGGTAACCAAATACAGTACAAGAGAGAAGGAAAATGAACATCTTATGGAACCCTAGAAACAATCATCTAAAGCTCTGGAGACTGGAAGATAAGCTGCACGAAGCCTCTTCACCTCCCTCTCATAGGCTGCCTCCATATCCGCCTTCTCTTTGGCGAGTCGATCATACTTCCTCTTCCAAAACATGGAAGACTGAGGAAGAAGAGAAGTCAATGCCTCATCAGGCTCATCAATAACCTGGTGCTCAAGGAACTCTATCAAAGCATCCTTCTCTCTAATCTGCTGAAGCAACTCCTCTCGTTCACGGATCCAGGCACGTGAACGGTCTTCGTCTCTCAACTCCTATACTCCTTGGTCAGGGAGGGTTGAAGGCCTAGCCACAACCAAAGGTGTAGGTCTTAGATACTCATAAGGCATGAGGTACTCGGAAGCTCTCCTCCTAACCCAAGAGGTATAGGGTTCCAAAGCAATACAGTTCTTCGGACCCAACTCCTTTCTTCCCTTCCTATGGATCTTGCGCCAAGCGCGGACCATCCTTCCCTTCAAGCCTTGGGGATCTTTACCCTCCTAGAAGAATACACCTTCTAACAGAATGTTATTAGGTTTATCCTTTAGGGGGAACCCAAGCTGACGACGTGCCAAAATAGGGTTGTAGTTAATCCTACCACATGTACCAAGAAAAGGCACATTGGAGAATTCACCATAAGAGTCGATAATCTACAGACCATCATATACACGGTTGTACCAAAAGATATCATCATTAGTGAGAGACATAAGTCTCGTGGACCACCGTAGACATCCTTTGTTCTCCTTGAAGGCGACCGTCTGCGGCAAGTGTGAAATAAACCACTTGTACAACAGAGGCAAACAACACACAATGGTACCACCACCCTTTGCATTCCTCATATGCAAAGAAAAGTATGTGTCACCCAACAGAGTCGGAACGGGATTGAGAGTAGAGAAGATCCTAATAGCGTTCACATCCACAAACTTGTCGATGTTGGGGAATAACACTAGCCCATAGATGAGAAGTACAAATATGGCTTCAAAGGCGTCCTCGCTCATGGCCTTCCCATACATAGTAGCTTGAGCAATGAGGAACTCAGAATGAAGACCTTGAATTCCGCCTTTGGTAGTCATATGAGCACCAACCAGAGATTCATCTATATGCAACATATCAACTATCTCTTGAGAAGTAGGAACCCTCTCTAAGCCACTGAACGACAACTGGTCTAGGATAGGAATACCCACAAGATAGGCATACTCCTCAAGCGTGGGCAAGAGCTGGAAATCCGGAAATGTGAAGCAACGGTACAAGGGATCATAGAACTGCACCAATACACTCATCAAACCTTTGTCCACTTGAGTAGTAAGAATAAATAGAAGCTTCCCATAACAAGCCTTGAAACCTAAGGGATCTAGTATATAGGTTGTCAAATTCCTTAGCTCTTTCAAGTCGGGTTGTCTGAAACTGTACTTCTTCGTATTCCTTCTTTGTCTTTCCATGTCTGAAAATTTGCAAATAGACCTCTTAAGTTCCTTGAAATTTTTCTCATTATTGATGACATGGATGCAAATGGGTGCATGAATGCATGGATGCAACAATCACACTCAAGGATCAAGCAAAACACACCACACAAAGGTCATGGGATGGATCATGTCATCCTTAATATCAATCATCCATTTTGGTGGGTTATGGTTTACACCTTATCAACACCCAAGTTCCACTGATATTAAGGATACAAGAATAGATCAACCATGAATCAAGGGTTTGTTGCAAGTCACGAGCATGGAGTCTCGGTTAAGAACCACCCAAAGGGAGTGTACTAGGGTTTAAACCTGCCAAACATGTTCTACAAGAGGTTCCCATAGTCATCATCCCATCTTTCGGATATTATCAGATAAACGACTACTCGTATTCCAAAAATATTCTCAAGAGAGACTCTTATGAGTGTAGTATCGCATAACAATCGTATCAAATCTTACACTTGAACGACTTTCGCACCACGTCCTAAAAATAGGCCAAGATGGGCTTGGTAAACTAAGGTCCTTGGCTTCTAAGGTCTATATTGGAAAGAGTAATGTCTAACAACGACTACTCGTGTGACATTATTGATCCCAACATGACCTCCACCAAGTGAATGGGCTTACAAGTCAACTTGCTAAGGAATAACTCCACACAAGTTTGACAAGACTATGCCATTCTCCTATCCTAAGTGCACTCGAGTTCGGGTATAGAACTCATCTCACAAAGATCACCAAGCATACAAGGAATTAATATTCAATCAATTCAATCATTACATACAATACCGTAATCCCAAATTGCACAAAAATATGTCACAAAATAATATACAATACAATACAACAAATAATGTGAAAAGTAGGCAAAACCCACTAGGAAAATCTCCCCAGCTGAGTCGCCATTTTTCTGTAGCAAGGTATTCGTTACCATTAGAGATATTGACTAAATCCAAGGTAAACCATACAAGTCGAGTCGCCACCGCACTTCTATTTATCCAAAGAAATGGTTAGAAAGCGAACAAAAACCTAAAAGTTTTATCGAATCAAAAACTAGTAAAATGTCAGAGATCGGGGTAAGGGGGTTGGTTATGCAATTGGAAGGTGTTAAGCATCCAAAACATTCTAGGTACTCCTAGGGAGCCCTTTTCACACTTGTTGTAAGGTTTGTATTTTGTGAAAATTTATTTGGGCAAACATGATTAAAGAGATGAGAAGAGAATATACAAGTTATTTACAATTTTGTGTTTGGATGGATAAACCCATTGCCTACGTACCATCTTAAAAAATGTTAATTCCTTAGGATTGGCATTAATTTTGTAAAACAAATAATGTAATCATCTCTGTTGTTTTAATATGTTGGGTTGAAGAAGTTCAACATCTGGACCAACATGTCATGTACGATGTCACGACATCATGCCTGTGACATCGTACATGTGTAGAAAACTGAATGAATTAATTCAGTATATATTCTGGGATTAGTGAGGATATTTGGTGAATATCCTAACTCCCATGTGGAGGTCTTAAAGACTCAATCAGAAGATATATAGGCTCAAAATAAGGAGATATATATGGAGAGATTTTAGGATTGAAGACCTTGTTTGTAGCAGAAATTTTCTGCTGTATTTGTAACAGCAAAGAACAAGTTTGCTGCGATTTCTGAAGGCCCAAATCCAGTTGGGTGATTAGGTTATAAATAGCACATTGTAACCTAGTTTTTGTAAGCCTCTTAGAATGAATTTTTAAGGGTGTGTGTGAGGTAAACCTCCCAATCTGTGGGAAGGTTACCATGTGTTTCTCAGTGGTCAAAGCTGAGAGTATTTGTAACTTAAAGCCTGTAGGCAAGAGTGATTTTGTTCTTGAATGAAGCTGTGAAGCAAGTTCAAGGTGTGTTAACATTACATTGTATTTGTAGTTATAGGAATGGAAACTGGAGGTTTCTATCTAGGAGTTCCTAGGTATAGATTGCATTGGGTAGGGATTAAGTGAAGAGTTGTAAACGGGGGAGTTTAACTCTAAATTAATACTGCTGATAGTGGATCTTCTTCCTGGCTTGGTAGCCCCCAGATGTAGGTCATGTTGGACTGAACTGGGTTAACAATTTCCTGTGTTTGTTTTCCTTCTGCATGTGTTTTTGTTACTGTCATAACTCAGCTGGTATTCCAGTCAGCTTATCAAGATGATAACAGACCTGGTATATAGCCTTCTGTTTGAATGTCAATCAGAATGTTGTAACATTCATCAGTGACAGCGTATACTGAATAATAAGCAGGTTAGTTTCAGTTCAGTATTTAATTAAGTCTGTTCTTTGCAAGAATAACAGACCTGGGCGAAGGATCATTGTGAACCTGTCATACTGGATGTTTTGAAAGTTGATACTGAAGGCTGATACTAAAGTAGAGACTAGTTGGTCTCTTACAGCACTGCAAACTTAGCACAGTCCATTTCCTGGAACATAACAGAATCAGCATATGTTCTGGCTGTCAAACTGAATGTTGTGACATTCATTCCCAACAGCATGTGCTAAAGTGTAGGATGATTGGTTTTTCTGTTTCAGTATTTTTCTCAGGCTATTCTTCAGGGATTCAACAGCTGAGAGAAAATCCAGGAAACCAACTACTAACCTACAATTAATGAACCTAACAAATAGCCTAGTTGTTAGCAATCTAATAAGTGGAAATTAGATTAACGTGTTCAACCTTAATTCAAGAAATACAAGTAAAAGACAAACACACTGGTACAATGTAACAGATGATGTCTAAAATCAATAGTAAGACATCATGCTGATAACTGTGTAAGAAAACAACAGAAGTGAGTGCTAGGATTGATCTCTGTTGAGTCTTTCTTCCTGATGCACTGAACCAGGTGTTCATCCATTCTAGGGTGACATAGAATAAGATGTCGTGACATCTGTGAACGTGTACATATTAGTACAGTGGTTAATAACTGTCTTGCTGTATTAGTTACAATGTTAGATCAGATGTCATGACTTGGAGTAGAACATCTGAATTCTGACTACACCAGAATTTCAAATGGTATCAGAGCAGGCATCCTGTTCTGTTTCTGGATGAGATCCATGGCTGATACTTTCTGGTGTCTGGCAAGAAGTTATGTTGGAACCTGAAGATGGCTCTGCGGTTTCCCTTAATGGTCCCTTGAAGTAGGTGGATGGACTATTCATGACAGGAACTGTGTGCACCTGCCTCTGGAGATTGGCAATTGGCCTTTGTGTGGGACAACTGTGCAAGTATTGAATCATATTCAAACTTGGTATGCTCTTGGAGGCTGATCTGATGGAGTGTGTGTTCATTGGTTGAGTTGTATTATGATTTCCGCTGCATAATACATGGCAAAACTCAAACTCCGATGTAGTTTCCCCTCAGGTGGATGAATTGCTACCGTATTCAAGATCTCATCATAATCTACTGAAGATGTCAAAGATACTTGAGTCTCCTCAAGTCCACTCATCATGACGTCCTCAATTCAGGATGGTAAGAATCACTTAATCACTGATTCCTTTACTCTCTTGAGTAGTGTATATGAAGACCTTGAAGACTTTCAAGGAAGGATTGTTCCAAGGTGGTGGAACTAATGTTCTATGTGATGTTAGAACATGTTGCTCAACAAGTATGCAGCTACTGGTTGAAGAGCAGATGTTTCTAGGTGTCAAACAAAGGGATACTCTTGTTTGGAACCTACTCCTAACCTGGAAGAGGAGACATCTGTGTGTGCGAAGTTGACAAGGGTAGGGTCAACTGTATGTGTGCTCAAGAAGGTCACTTTTAGAAGTCTGATCTCTAGAAGTGGAGCTGGTTGAAATGTGACACTTTGCAATCCCCGCTGTGTGCCCTATCCCTGTAGATTGATCAGGGTTGGATAGTTGGTGTCTGAAGTACTATGGTGTACTGGAAGACAAGTCCCCTGGATGATAGAAGTCAATAATAGGGTAACCTGACTGCTATTCCATTTAAGAGGATTGGGACCATGAATCTTGTTATTCAAACACCACGATCAGAAGTGGCAGTTCTTTCAAGGAGTGAGAATATGAAGATTCAGAGGTTGGTTGAGGTAGTATGCTCTGGCAATGCATATCTACTATGAACTAGTGTTGTTGTCTTTCACTAGTACTTATGGTCAGCTGAAGTCTGATTGGTGTGATTGGAGTATGTCTTGGTATAACTCATAGAGTTAGGTGCCACTGGTAGGGATGGTGTATGTCATGTTGAGACATATCTGTACAATGCATGGATATTGGTGTGAAGTTTCCATGATTGTTAATTTGAGGGGGAGTTTTGGTTAACCTCCTCACATTTGGTCAGCCTAGGGTCTGGTTGGCTGTTGACCTGTGTCACATGGGTTCTGGTGGTTGGGTGACACATTTGCAAGGAAGAATTCATCTCTCTCATTCCTAAGGGTGAATTTAATCTGGGAAGACTTTCAAGATTGTCGAGGTGCTTGCAAGCGGAAGATGTTGACACAAGAAGAGTACTTTCAAAGTATTCTTATGGTGGAAGTATCTGAAAGGATAATTGGGAAAGGATTTAAGATCAATGTCTACTTGTGCCAAGTACAAGTGTTTAATTGATTATCCTTGGAGCTCAAGATAACTGATGTTATTAACGATGTCGGAACATCACTTCTTCAAGACCCTGTGCAGAATCACAGGAAGGATAGTACATTGGCTTATGATCTATCTCTTTGGTGGCAGCAAAAGCATATGATCTCTGAAAAGGTTTCCTGGCAAGAAACATGTTCAGCCTGGGTGTGTACAAGAAGAAGAAGACATCATAGTCTTGATGGTGGTCACCTGGATCAGTTTATCTCTGATCTAAGTAAGGAAGTGCATTGGCTAATGCACACTATGAAGTTAAGAACAAGTGGCAGCATTCTTAACATCATGGAAACAGCCTTGCTTTAGGAAGTGGAATCCTTGGTATAGCTGAAGGGTTAGTTTCTAACTAGTCCTTCTGAAGACTCATGCATCAGAGTGTCTGATGTCTTTGGAGAAGAAGCAGGGATTCATCAAGGTGTGAACTTGGATGACTTAACTGCAAACCTGCAGGATGGAGGTTGTTTACTCAAACTTGGTTCCACAATCAAGTCTATGAGAACATTGAACTCTTGTTCTGTGAAGGGAGGAAGTTCTTTCAAGTGGCACAAGAAGGAGCTGAATTCAACAGCTAGATGTCTAAACACAATGTTGTGACATTTGGTTTAACATCAGATTCTTAGTTGGTGAAGTGGCACATCAACTTAAGATAGAAGGGTCTACAGAGTTGTAGATTGGGTACTTCAAAAGGATCGTTCTCATTGCAGTTCTTAGGAGTTGCTGGTTGGAGAAGATGTTACATGTTCATGTCTTAGAGACCCTAAGCTTTGTTTAACATGAAGTTGAAGTTCAAATCTTACTTGGAAGGTCAGAATATCTTTGGGAGAAGTCTGATAAACTTTGGGAGGTCAAAAAGCAGCATTTGACCTTTTCATATGAGGATTCATGAAGGAGGTAATCAACCAGTGGCAGTTGGTCTACCTCAGAAGTGAGTTCGAAGAATCAAGATAATCAACATATGGCAGCTGATTATTCTTGAGGAAAGTCTGAGACAAATTACTTTTGAGCAGAAAAGTATTAAGTTGAAGACAAAAGGAGGTGACTTCTATTCATCCCTTGGAGCTTGTGGTAGGAGTTCTGAGCCATCTATGGAAGATTATCTCTTGTAATGGGATGAAAATGTATATGTCCCAATGTATGTCTGGGTTCTTCTTGATCAAGTCGGTGACTTAGTGATATCTGAAGACTATCAGATGGTGTTCTGTGTCTTGTTATGAAGGATGTCCCAGCTGATGTTAGAACATCTTGTGAAGTGGTCTTCTGTTCTGGTTAGAAGAGAGATTGGCATAGAGTGTGAATGTGTTCAGCTAAGAGGGTTGAACAGAGGGTGTGCTCTTGAAGACATAAAGATGCCTCTTATGTTTTCCATTCATCAAGTGGTCAGGATTCTCTTTGAATCAGGAAGTATGTGAAGGTCCAACTTTGGGGTGTTGGATATGCTCATGTGTGACCTCCAAGTTTCAAGAGGAGGGTAGGGTGTCCATGACAGGGGGAGTTTTGTCCTTGAAGCTGCAAGTAATCATCAAGCTTGTGGTCTATGTGTACTCAGATAACTAGGTATGGCACCTTGTCAGTTATCAGGATGCTGTGATGTATGTCAAGGCTGAGTGAGCAGAAGAATGTCTGACCGGATGTCATGACATTGCCCTGGACAATGCTGCTAATTCCTTCTGAATCTTAAAGTCATTGGGAATTATGAAGGTGATGTGTCTAATTCTAATAAATTAGAATAAGCCTGATGGCTACAGCTGTGTGGTACAGGGGGAGTAACCATCTGCTGAAGTGTGGGATTTGGCTATAGCAGTGCCAGATGTCAAGTCTCTACTGGAGGTATGCAAGGGGTCTTGGGAAATGTTGAATACTGGCAGAATGCAGGAAAAAGCCGTGTGGAATGTTAAGACATCGCGTGCGACGTGTCTGACTGCATATATGGAATAGTCTCCATGCACTGGAGCTGCTGTTTTGGAAAAAGAAACAGTCAAGAGCTATAAAAGGTATTCAAAGATAGCCTGAGATTTTGTTGGTGAGTTTCTGACTGTTTCTCAGCAAATATTAATGAATCTTGACCAAGCATTTATTCCCACCGTTAATTCCTAAGCACGGGCTGGACTATTTAAAGGATGTATCCACACTCCTCTT
The DNA here is from genome assembly GCF_024323335.1 of Lathyrus oleraceus. NCBI lineage: Eukaryota > Viridiplantae > Streptophyta > Magnoliopsida > Fabales > Fabaceae > Lathyrus > Lathyrus oleraceus. The sequence continues at coordinate 452,323,507 of NC_066583.1, forward strand.
CTCACAAGAGATACACTCCATTCTCTCGAAACCATGGGGTACGTCAAGGTTTGGGCAAACTGTGCGTGGATCTGGTTTTGTGAAGGGCCCCTTTGTAAATGTTTAGCTAAAAAGGGGAAGAGAAATAGAGTCCTGATGAGAATGTACCAGAAGCAAGAAAACTACTGTGGTAGCAAACAGAAAGTTGGAGTCAGGCAGGCACAAAAGCCACCAACTGGGTACACCACTTGTGTCTTGTGATCTGAGTTAAGAAGACAGTTGTGCCGTGTGATCTGAGTTACATTGTCTATGTACTCAGCATTACATATTCTTCAGGAAGCCCTCCTGTTGAGGGGAAGGGTTCTGGTACAACTGAGTTCTGTACCTCTACTTCCTCATGTACACCAACTTTGGTGTTTGTGGTGGTGGAGCCAATGACAGAGATGAAGAGCATTCCCAAATTGGGATGTTTTGTCAACCGTATTGTTTATTTGTTTTAGCTAAAATTTGCCAAAGGGGGAGATTGTTAATTCCTTAGGATTGGCATTAATTTTGTAAAACAAATAATGTAATCATCTCTGTTGTTTTAATATGTTGGGTTGAAGAAGTTCAACATCTGGACCAACATGTCATGTACGATGTCACGACATCATGCCTGTGACATCGTACATGTGTAGAAAACTGAATGAATTAATTCAGTATATATTCTGGGATTAGTGAGGATATTTGGTGAATATCCTAACTCCCATGTGGAGGTCTTAAAGACTCAATCAGAAGATATATAGGCTCAAAATAAGGAGATATATATGGAGAGATTTTAGGATTGAAGACCTTGTTTGTAGCAGAAATTTTCTGCTGTATTTGTAACAGCAAAGAACAAGTTTGCTGCGATTTCTGAAGGCCCAAATCCAGTTGGGTGATTAGGTTATAAATAGCACATTGTAACCTAGTTTTTGTAAGCCTCTTAGAATGAATTTTTAGGGGTGTGTGTGAGGTAAACCTCCCAATTTGTGGGAAGGTTACCATGTGTTTCTCAGTGGTCAAAGTTGAGAGTATTTGTAACTCAAAGCCTGTAGGCAAGAGTGATTTTGTTCTTGAATGAAGCTGTGAAGCAAGTTCAAGGTGTGTTAACATTACATTGTATTTGTAGTGATAGGAAGGGAAACTGGAGGTTTCTATCTAGGAGTTCCTAGGTATAGATTACATTGGGTAGGGATTAAGTGAAGAGTTGTAAACGGGGGAGTTTAACTCTGAATTAATACTGCTGATAGTGGATCTTCTTCCTGGCTTGGTAGCCCCCAGATGTAGGTCATGGTGGACTGAACTAGGTTAACAATTTCCTGTGTTTGTTTTCCTTCTGCATGTGTTTTTGTTACTGTCATAACTCAACTGGTATTCCAGTCAGCTTATCAAGATGATAACATACCTGGTATATAGCCTTCTGTTTGAATGTCAATCAGAATGTTGTAACATTCATCAGTGACAGCGTATACTGAATAATAAGGAGGTTAGTTTCAGTTCAGTATTTAATTAAGTCTGTTCTTTGCAAGGATAACAGACCTGGCCGAAGGATCATTGTGAAACTGTCAAACTGGATGTTTTGACAGTTGATACTGAAGGCTGATACTGAAGTAGAGACTAGTTGGTCTCTTACAGCACTGCAAACTTAGCACAGTCCGTTTCCTGGAACATAACAGAATCAGCATATGTTCTGGCTGTCAAACTGAATGTTGTGACATTCATTCCCAACAGCATGTGCTAAAGTGTAGGATGATTGGTTTTTCTGTTTCAGTATTTTTCTCAGGCTATTCTTCAGGGATTCAACAGATGAGAGAAAATCCAGGAAACCAACTACTAACCAACAATTAATGAACCTAACGAATAGCCTAGTTGTTAGAAATCTAATAAGTGGAAATTAGATTAACGTGTTCAACCTTAATTCAGTAAATACAAGTAAAAGACAAACACACTGGAACAATGTAACAGATGATGTCCAAAATCAATAGTAAGACATCATGCTGATAACTGTGTAAGAAAACAACAGAAGTGAGTGCTAGGATTGATCTCTGTTGAGTCTTTCTTCCTGATGCACTGAACCAGGTGTTCATCCATTCTAGGGTGACATAGAATAAGATGTCGTGACATCTGTGAACGTCTACATATTAGTACAGTGGTTAATAACTGTCTTGCTGTATTAGTTACAATGTTAGATCAGATGTCATGACTTGGAGTAGAACATCTGAATTCTGACTACACCAGAATTTCAAAAAAGATTAGGATCAAAACGTCGTAGTTCGGGGTAAAAATCTCAAAACAAGTGGGTGAATTGATTGGTCCAAAAGCCTTAAGGTCTTTTGTTATCCAAGGGAGAAAACTCAACCTAAAACCACAAATCCACCATGTGAGGATAGCTTCAACATCCTAGTAAGGGGTTAACCCTATATAAGCATGGAAGACTCATTGTCCATCACTAAGGATATAGGTGAGTATTACATCTACCTCAAGGATAACTCAAACCTAATAGCTAAAGGTTATGGAAAAGTTTTGATTAAGAAAATGGCCATTGAAACCACAAAAGTATTTGAATGAGTTATATTTACCAATGAAAAGTATTTACAAAATATGGTCAAAGTTGACTTATAGATTCAATTCAAAATAAGTGTTATGAAAAAGAAGTTTGAAAAATCAAAAGCATAAGGCTTAGGTTTCTAATGTTTAAAAAGAAGTGTTAAATGTTTGCACAAAAGTTTTGGCTTGGGTTAGAATGGAGGGAAGAAGAAGAATGGCTAAAGTCCTAATCATACAAGAGATGAAGGATAAGAAACAAGACCACAAATGGAGTTCCTCTCTTTAGATCATATTGATGATCCAAGTAGCTCCCATCCTTTGGAATATGCAAGCAAAATAAGTGTAAGCTCAAGCAATCAACATAATCACACAAGCTCTTAGAAGATCCCCAATGGCTCTTGTATCTTTCTTTTTGGATGGACATGGTAATGGTTCTTCATTTTGGCTCAAATAGGATTCCCTAGCACAAAAGCACACACATCAAAGAGTTCTATGAAGTAAATTAAGAATGGACAAGAGTGAATTTAGAGATTTTGGTCCTTCTAATCCATCTTCAACATTTAAGGCCTTTTTACTCCATTTTGCATAGGGAATGTCCTAGAAACTAAGTCCATTTGTCCATTTTTGCATTTTTTGTCCACAACAATCAAAACAAAACACAAGCACAATAATATATACACAATTATGTGCTCATATGAGCAAAAGGCAAATTGCATTAACATAAACATGTGCTCAAGTGAGCAAAGAGCAAAAGCAAATGAATAATATGTACAAGAATAGTAAATTGCATAAATGTAAAAAGCAAGAATTAGATGTTAATGGTTAATGGTTAGTGTTAGAGTTAGTGTGCCATAAGGCAATTTAGCGCTATGTTAAGCAATCGTAATTGGACTTATGTAGAAGTCACAACTATCTGAGGCCGGTCAATAATAATGTAAGCAACAACACAAGTTAGAGATTTTGATTAGTGAATCAAACACCAACAACTTGCGATGCCAAAAATAAGATGAGAAATGATCTTGTATTGTTTTAGGTTCTTTGCATGATTAGGAAGCAACCTATCCTTAACGCAAAGCCATTCAAATGATCCATGATCAAGTTGAATTAGATTTGAATCAAGGAAGGTTAAACCTCCATGTATCAAGGTTAACCGCCAATCTTCAACTCATTGATCAAAAAAGAAAAAGGAGAAGAAGAAGAAGAGGAATGAAAATTAAAGTACATTAATGGAAATGGAATAAGATAATCAACAAGCATTGACAAAAGATAGAGAAGATCAAGGTCAAACAAATAGAAAACAGAAGCAAAATGAAGATTAGAAGTCAAGAAACAAATAAAATATTTTTGGTATTTTTCAATATTAAAATAAAACTTGAATTAAAATAATAAAGAAAGGTCAAACTTCAAACTCACTTCAAATCAACTTTGAAAAGTCCAAGTGAATTATCCCAAGTTCAACAAGGTCAAACAAAGTTTGACAAAAAATTTCAGCACTTTTAGAAGTCAGAAACTATTTTAAATCAATTCAGAAATTGATGAGAATATTTTTCATAGATCTATCATCATTCAAATAGGTTGAAAAATATATTTGTATTTTTTGGATATCAAAAACTATTTAAAATGAATTAAAAATAAGCAGAAAAGAGAAAATTCCTAAAAAATATCAAATGATAAAATAAAAAATATTAAAAATCATTTTTAGAAACTAGAAATTAAAAGGAGAAAAATGAAATTGGTCTCATATTGTTTGGACCAATAATGAAGGAGATATGAATTTTTAAAAAGAAATGGAATTAAAAGAAATAAAAGAAATAAAAATCAGAAATTAGAAAATGTGGAAATGCGAGAACCATCTGATGAAACTTCATTAATTGACGTGGATCATCACGCGGCCAAGAAGCGCGCATTCACCATATGCATAAGTCAACTGAAGCACACCATGCCATTAAAATAGTCATAACAAAGAATGGGCTAGATCAAATCTGGAAAAACAAATGGAAGGCTCAGATCTAATCTGGAGACCAGACGGTGGCCAGCGCCACCGTCTTCTCGGCCAACTTCCGGCCAAGCTCCAAGTTGCAGAGAAACAAATGTTCATGAAAAGCCACGATCCAGATACCAATCGAAAGCTGGGGTGATGTTCATCACCCCTGTACCAACCAAATCCACTCTAGGTTTCTACATTGAGAGAAATCAGAGATGGAATTTTAATGGTGTTCAACTGAACGTGCTAGATTTTAAAAATTCAAAGCTCAAGAATGTTGCCTCTATGCAGAGGACTTCAGATCACACAACAACAGCAAGAAACAACCAGTATATGAGTAGATTCGAAGAAATTAAAATCTGAAGTGAACCTCTGATTTGCAGAGCTTGGAGTCACAATTCCTTGCTATGGATGCTTGCAGTTTGTTCCTTGGATCAAAGGGAAGAAGGCTAAGGAACTTTAGATCTAAGAAAACAATCGAGGTAATTGAATTCTAGATCAGAAAATTGAGAGAAAAATGAGTGAGTTCCTTTGGTTTGAGGGTGAGGATTCAATTGCACAATATTTAGGGCGCCTTCAGGTTAGTAAAATGAAGAGCATTGGCATTGTATTTATAGGAGAAGCATGGCTGAAGTGCATGAACATTTCCTTGCATGAATGGAAAGGGCCTCCATGCATGGGCCTGTACAGGCGCCTGGAGGGCCCAATTCTACTTGGATTTGATAGCTGAGCAATTATAGAAACAAACTGGACGTGCAAATTGTGCATAAACACCTCATGCAATGCAAATTCTATGGATTTCCAAAATTGTACCATAATGTTCATGTCTTCGAAAATGGCTCCTCTAAACATGAAACACCACCTCATGAGTAATGGTTGGAAAGATTTTTCCATGAGGATCATTCGTTATTTTGATCAAAACTCCATTTGAGCCTTGGAAATTGATGAAAAATGGTCATGAATTGTAGGGTTCAAAACATGTACATGTGAGATTTTCAAAATTGGCCAAAGTTCAAGCCCTTCTGTCTCAATGATGAAAGCTCCAAATAACAAAATCTTCAACATAAAAGTTGTATATCTTTTCAAGATAATCAATTTTGGCTTAAGTTTTGCATCATTTGGATTTTGGATGAAGACGTTATGGGCACTTGAAGTTAGACTTTTTCACATTTCAATGCCTTTGGTCCAAAGTGACCTATAATGTTTTGCATTATCACATGTATTTCTTTTGAGATTTTGAAATTTTTCTCAACATAACATTTGAAGTAGACATTTTAATATTTCCAAAGCATTTGGTCCGACCTCAAAATAATGAAAAATGAATGAGTTATGTCCTTGGGAAGATGACCCAAAATTAGGGGTTCAGTCAAAATGACCTATAATGTCTTGGAATGGATGATGACCTTCCAAGATTCAAATAAATTTTTTATGTACATGAAAGTTTTTCATATGGTCCTTAATAACATTTTTTCTCTTGGGGTCATCTCCATTTTACAAAACATAAAACGTTAGGTCTCAGTGTATTTCAAAATAGTCAGATGAATTGACTGATCAACTTCTCAAGTCCACACCTCATATCTTGATGAATTGATGATTGTGGACACTCATATAAGTTCAAATATGCATGAAATGATGAATTAAAGAACTTCCCTTGATTGAATTTGATCAAAGGTCGAGGTTGCTTCATGAGCAAGGCACAGTTGATACACAGATGAATTAGGGTTTCCTTGGGAAACAAGCCTCAAGCCCCTTGATTTGCTTTGATCAAAATAATGAATTGAGACACTTGGGAGGCATATTTGACGGATGAGAGCTTTGGGAACCATTTCCATGCTTTCTTTCATCTCTCCTTGACCATATCAATGCACATAGGATCTCCTAGAAGCTTTGGACCTTGTGACTGCCCAAGCTACAAACAAGAGATATTAGTGACATATTTTTCTGCTTTTGGTTAGTAAACAAAATGAGAAAAGCAATAATATACAATTCAAGCATGCTTGGTGATCTCAAACCAAATCTCAAGGGATCCCACCCAATAGTAAAGGAGCCAAGATGCTTATGATCCTTGAGGCAATGCAAATGCAAGGTTATGATGCCATGAGGGATCTTAGGGTCAAAATTGGGGTCTTACACAATCTACCCCAATTCCTATGTCCATAGCCAATTAGGGTGAAGTTAAGCTGTATAATATCAAGAATGCTCTGGTTCATACATGGTATCCCTAGTCCTAGGTGATATCTACTATAGAGTAACCTTATGAAACCCTTATCAAAGGCGGTCCAGCCTAATTGATAACCACAATTCAATCTCAATTGGTCCGAAAGAGAAAGCAATAAACACATCAAAATGTTACCATAAAAACAATATTATAAATGCAAATGTAAACTCAAATTCATTACAATTCTAAATCAGGGACACCCACTAGCATTGGGGGGTTTAGCTACTCATATTGTTCAAAACAAATGCAAGATAAAAATTACACATTACAAGTATTTGGATGACTTTGATCTTCAATCGCTCCCGCTCATGAATATCTTCAGCTCTCGAAATGCCTTGATCTCTGTAATACTTAATTGCTTCACAATATTGTGTTTTGTTGTTTCCAAGATGATTTTTCCTTTGGCAGAAGACCTCTTTTTATAGTGAAAATTCCCAGCAGCAGTTAGAGAGGTCCAAAGATGTCTCTAAAAAGCCCGAAGAATGAAAAGCCCGAGAAAATTGGAAATTTTGGGCTTGGACTGACACGGTCCGTGTCAGCTGACACGGGTGGCCGTGTCAGCCTACTCTTTAAGCTGACACGCCTATGGCAGGGGTGACATGGTTGAGGTTTCTACCTGACACGGCCCGTGTCAGTTGACACGGGGGGCCGTGTCAGGCTACTATTTTCTTCACTTGCTTCCCTTGCCCTGACATGGCCCGTGTCAGGTGACACGGGTGGCCGTGCCAGGCCTTTTGTACCGGGGTTTTCTGCACCTTTGCATGCCGGAATCTCGCACTGTCTTGTTCTGAGTTCTCCGGTTCTTCTACCTGGATCTGTCGGACAAAAAAACAGTTATCCCACGCATAAAATCAATATAATAAAAGGTAAAACATAACAAAGATTAAAAACGTGTAAATAAAATAATGAAAGTAAAACTAACTCGAAATGTACCATAAATGCTTGCACAGTGTGTCAAATGTCTCTGTTTTGCGTCGGATCAGTAATGAAAACTCAATGTAAATGGTGACTTATCAGTACTCCTAGGGAGCCCTTTTTGTGTGCATGTGTATTTGGTACAAAAATGATGTTTAAAAACAAATAGAATGGGGGGGATGAGAAAAGAATTCAATTAATTATATTTTTGTGTTTTACAAGACCTTCGGACTAGTGCCTACGTACCAACATAAAAATGAGGGATCAAAACCTCGTAGTTCTTGTTACAAATTTTAAAGTGGATGCATTGCTTTTAACAAAAATTAAGTTTGAAAGGCACAAAAGTGAATGAGTTAGTTCATTTTAGCTTTTTTGAAAGAAGTTTGAAAATACGATGGCATAAAGCCAAAGTTTCTATCTTTTTGCAAAGTGGTCAAAATTTAGAACAAAATAAGTTCAATCAAATAAAATTTTGAAAAAGGGAGGGGGAGATTTTTGAAATTAAAGAAATGGGGAGAAGATGAAGAGACTCATCCTATGCAAAAAGTTTAAAGTTAAGAGTTGAAAAGATCTGACCAATGGGTAGTAATCCAATAGACAAGAATGTCAATAGAAACCCAGAATTCCCTTGGACATTTAGAATCAAGCAACATACATATGCACCATTATATTATCTTGAAGAGTAAGGCATCAAATAAAGATAGCCACATCCAAGCTTAGTCACTCCATGATCTTCTTCAAATTAGCCCATGTAATAGATGAATTCCACAAGCCACAGGTTCAAAATAACATCTTCACAATGATCATGTTGCAGATGAAGTCAAAGGGGTCTTGAATGATGTATCAGATGAAGTTTCAAATTGCAAGCACTTGGTTTTACAGCAAGTTGGCATTGGCCAAGTCCTTTAGCATAGGAATGTTGCCTAAGTTCTAGGTCCATTTGTCCAAGATCAAGCCAACAATCCACACAAAAGTTTTTTAGGGTTTTTTGTTGTTATTATGTACATTAATGGACAAGACCACACAAACAAGCAAAGTATATACAAACAAGATATATCACACAATATGGTCCAAATGGACGAAGCGAAAATTGCATTAACATAAATAATTAGAATGGTATGAATAATGGCAAATGAATAAGGACTAAAATTAAATGACATTAAAGTAAATGGCTTGAAATTAAAAGTTAGTTGTTAGTGAGTTATAAGTTAGTATTGTTTTGCTCTTACTTTTCATTTTTTTAGTCATTCTTTGGAAAACACTCAACCCACTTATCACAAGCATGGATCCTTCAGCCAAGATATCTTCCAAAGGAAGGAAAAAAGGCCAAATTTCCACACAATACCATGAAAGAGGGGAGAATTACAATCAATCTAACTAGAATGCTATGCCTTTTGTGTCACAAATTTAGCGTTATGTCAAGCAATCGTAATTCGACTTATGTAGAAGTCACAACTATTTGAGGTCGTGCAATAGAATTTTGGTGTTAATTCATGTTAGAGACATAGTATAATGGACTATGCTCATGAAACATACCACACACAAAAAGAATATGCAAAAGAGGTGACCTAATCTCATCCATACTTATGTTGATTTTTCAATCAACTAGCCTTTGGACTTTGAGATATCATAGGCCAAATGAGATGGATGCATAAAGAAGAGGAATGAGATGAAGAGGGAGGGGAATGGATTAAAACTCAAATTGGTCAAGGAGGACTTTTACCAAATTAATATCATTCATTCATTTTGGGAGATGGAATGTACATTCCATCAATCCCCTAAATCCAATGATATTAACTTGACAAAGTCAAAACAACTTTGACCAAGGCCCAACAACACAAGTCAAACTCAAACAAAATTATTTAAATAAAATTATTTGGCAATTATTCAATTTAAAAAATACTAATATAAGACATTTAAATAAAATATGGTTTGTCAAATTCCTAAAACCTCATCAAAACACCAAAGAAATGGGCATGAGATTTATCATAGGTCAAACAAGGTCAAGGACCTTGGAGAAAAAATTTCAGAATTCTTAAAAACTTAAAAGTATTTTTAAACAATTAAAAATAATCACAAAATCAATTAAATCATGAAAAATATTAATAATGATCCAAAAAATAATTTAAATTCAGAATATGAGAGAGGAATTTATTTGAATTTATTTGTGAAACTCTCATATTTTTTGGATCGATATTAAAATTAATATGAATTAATGTAAATAAAAGGAATAAAACAAAAATCAGAAAATGTGAAAAAACGCGAGTCACTTGATCTCCCTCATTAATTGAGGTGGCAGATCAAGTGGCCGAGAACGCGCGTTCCATGATGGAACCTAGTCAACGCGCCACACGTGTGATAATCAAAACCAACGCCTCAGGTTAAAACAAAATGGCAAGATCATGTGGCTGGGAGACGTGCCAACGCACGGCTGGAGTTGTAGCTCCGGTCTTCTTCTCCGGTGGACCTCACCGAACTGGTCCACCCTCAACCATCACTAAAATAAAAAAACAGAGGACATGGTCTGAAAGAAAAAATGGTGTAGAGCACGAATCTGACCTCAATTTCAACTAACTCCAAATATATGAAAAGATATAAGGAGTTGAATTTCGAGGTGTGTCAACTGAGTTGCTTTGATTTGACCTCTAAGCAACTCAATCTTCTTGCCTACATTGGTAGGACTTAAGACAACCAAAGATCTACAAGAATTGCGTAGAAATGAGAGAGAATCGAAGAGATGAAGTTTTCTGAAAATTACCTTCAATGTTATGCAGTTCTTGATGCTGCTTGCTCCAAACACTATCTGATCACACTCGAGAAGCTATCAGGAAGTGATTAGAGAGGTTGCAAGGCTTTGGATCCTAGAGTTCTTGAATCTCCAACAGTTGAGATTCAAACTCAAATTTCAAATTGAAATATCTCAGGTTTTCCTTTAGAATATGAGGGTTTTAATGGGGAGCAAAGCTGGCGTCCAAGGTGTGATTCAAATGAACACAGAGGTCATGTATTTATAGCATGAATGAATGATATTTGCACACTTCAAATTTTGTCCAATTTTAGCAATGGTGATGGCACGAGTGCATGGGCATGTGCAAGCCCATTATGCAATGCAAAAAGGTCCAAAACCATTCCAGATGAAGTCTGATTGGAAGCTTGATTGGCAAGGCAAAGTGAACTGGAGTTTTGAAGTTTGATTCTTTTTAAAGATGCAACTCTATTAAAGCCATGCGCAGACCTAGTAAACCTCATCCAAAATGCACGAACTTGGGCTATTTGGAACGCTTGGATCAAGGGGAACAAGTTTGGTGTTAAACGCTTTTTCATTTGGAGCTTGGAACATTGAGAATTTTGAGGTGGAAGTTTGGAAATTTCAACATGTTGAAATTTTTTCTAAGTGTCAAGCCATATATCTCAATATTCCACCTTACTTAACTTTTTATGTGAGCTTTAACTTAGAAAGGTGTCTTCATCAAAGTTGTAGAACTTCCAAATACCTTCAAAATGGTCACCAATTTCATGTCATTTGGATTCGGAATGATAGAGTTATGCATTTTTGAAGTTTGGAAAAATCACTTGTTCAATGGTATAGGTCAAAAATGACCTATAATGTAACCTCATATCACATGCTCATAAAAGTTGAATTTGCTTTCACTCCAAACATAAAAGTTGAAGTAGGCATCTTGGATTTGATTGTGAAACTTGGAAATCTTTCATCTCATAAAAATTGAGAAAGTTATGACCATGGGAAGTTGACTTTCAAATTAGGGTTTAGACAAAATGACCTATAATGTTTCAACATAAAAAATGATTTTAAACGCAAAAATAGCTCTAGGTCGCAACATGAAAGTTGTTTGGAATGTCATTTAGAGTAACGTTTCTCTTAGAATCATTTTCATATGGTGAAAATTCTAGGAGATAGGGTCTAGGGAGACCCAGTTTTGATAAGATGAATTCATCTGGCCAACCACCATCAACCAACTTGCTAACCTTCAATTCTTTGGACTTTCTTGGCTTTTGGTAGACCATATATGAATAAGATGATTAATTTTGAAGTGTCCCTTGAGAAATTTGATCAATTGGTGAGATAGCTTGTTGGAGAAGTTACTCAAGATACCCAATCAAACTAGGGTTTACAAGGCAAATCACCTCCAAACTCTTGAAGAAAACGTGATCAATATAACATGTAGGAATCAATGGAACTCATATATTATGCTCATAACCGTTCTTAGATCAATTCATGGTTGTGCTCTTTGTCATGAGGGTTTCAAACCCTAGATATGAACTTGGTAAATCAATGGAGATCATGTCCTACCTATAAAAGAGTTAGAAAAATGCAAAGACATAATTTTGGTATTTTGGTTAGTAAAATGATAATATATAAGTATGATACAATCACATGGTGCTTGATGATCTCTCCCAAAACAAACCCAATGAAAGAGGGGTAAGGAGGATGTCAAGGTATGATCCCAATGCTAATGCTTATGATGAAATTGCACGAGGGATCTTAGGGTCAAAATTGGGGTCTTACACAGACTAGCTCGCCAAACCAATTAGTTCGCCGAGTCATAATAAAATATAAATAGTGGAATATAAATTTAGATTTTAGATATGTCGTTGAAGTTTAACAATAACAAGCATAAAGGATATAACTATTGAGTATTTAACGGTCACTAAAGCACAAACATCATGAATTAGAAAGCTATGAAAACTTTTATGGGTGTAAGTGGGTAAACTAAGTGTGTAATCATATAACCCCAAAAATATTATAATAATTTAGGGGATACATACACAACTATTGACCAGAACACTAGGCGTAAGAAACATGTAGGTAAACATCATAGGACAAATAGTCACCGAGAGTTGAACATGTGATCAAAACAGTCATTGCATATCATGGTGGTCACGTAAGGAATAAAGCGTATGGCCTGTCAAACATTCTTTTTTACCGTAATAACAACTTATAAGTTTAAAGGAATGAAGTTTTTTTTCAACCATGATGCAGAGAATTATGAGCAATAATACCTGTAGCTGGCCAATCATATCAATAATATGACTAATAATAATATGATTCATGAATTGAAAATGTTTCTCTTTGTTTGGAAGGCTCATGTGTCAGTGGCGATTATAGGTACTAAATTAAGTGTTCGGTCAAAGAGAAAATGGCAAAAGTTCACAGTATTGTAAGCACAGTGGGAATACCCAGAATCCATCAGATTCTTTAACAGTAGCCAAATCCATTATAATGTTTATACATCTAGATTTTTCATGCTCCCTGTTGTGATCCCAATCATAGACAAGAAAATACAGGTATCAACCGATAAAGTTTGATAAGTTTCAGTATCATGCTTCCAACTGTTAGCATGCTACAACTTGATTCACACATTACAAGTGAAGAAAACTGTAATTCCAATTGTACTCAAAGTTCTCAAAACCACATCGATTCGAATCTGCGGAAATTGAAGGGAGGGTGACGTTGCTTACGCTAGTCGGTGACCTTCACAACATATACAAACCTAGGCCGAGGGGGAAGTTGCTACCAGTGTTATCACCAATTTGGAAGGGTGTCTTCGGAGAGATCACCATATTGCATCTTATTACATCCTTTCGTTGGATTTATTTAGAACTAATGTAATCTCCATCGACATAATTAGAGGGTTGTTTCTCCTGAACGGTCTCATATTCAAGTGGCATCGTACCATCAACTTCCTTAGGCTTATATGGTGGTAAGTATGCCTTCACATCACCTACTTCCTCCATAAAAGAGTACACATAATTGACATAATAGTAAAATCCGGGGTTAAAATAAGAGACTAAAGGGAGAGATCATCCATGAATTTCACACCCTTTTGACTCACTCTACTAACAAACTGAAATAACGCTCCCAATTTTGTAAGTGTGGATACTATATTGGTAAAGAGGATACTAGAATCAGCTGAGCGATAGACCTTATTAAAATATGCAGTGGCTAAACAGTCGGTAGATAACATCAACTCGAAAAGATATCTCAAATAAGATTTCAAACCTCTGATCGAAAAGCATTATAAAGCTCCATAAACTTTCTTGTCAAAGTCGCTCCTTCCATCCGTTTTGTAGCGGTAAATTCATTATCATCAAGCTATGGATAAACTTATCTTCAATAAAACCAGAGCCGCCACTGCGCTTTTATTGTCTTCAAAGGAAAAGGAAAAAGTACGAACAAAACCCAAATATAAGAAGTTTTCAAATCAAAACTAATAAAATGTCAAAGATTACAGGTAAGGGGGTTGGTTACACAGAGGGAAGGTGTTAGCATCCAAAGTGTTCTAGGTACTTCTAGAGAGTCCTTTTTTATATGTGTATGTGTTTTTGGTATAAAAGATTATACTTTTAATAGAGTGCGGGCATGAGAAAAGAATTCATTGATTATATTTTTCTGTTTGACAAGACCTTCGGTCTTGTGGCTACGTACCAACATAAAAATGAGGGATCAAAACCTCATAGTTTGTGGTAACACTTTCAAAATGAGTGAGTTGCTTTTAATCAAAATTTTAAGTTAAAAGAAGCACAAAGGGCCCACAAGTTTAAATGGGTGTTAGTTATTTTTGTTTTTGAAATTTTAAGTTAATATGATTAGATTTATTTACAAGTTTGATTGAAGAAAAGAGTTTAAGAATGCAATTGCATAAGACCAAGGTTTCTAATTTGAAATAAGGTCCAAGTTTGAAATCACAAACAAAGAAGGTTTTTAAAAGGGGGGAGAGATTTGAAATTTAAGAAGTGGGTGGAGATGAAGAGACTAATCCTAAGCATAAAATTAAAAGTTAAGAGTTGAAAAGATCTGACCAATGGGATGCAATCCAACAGACAAGAATGTCATATAGAAAACCCATTTTCCCTTTGGACTTTGAATCAATCAATAATCAGCAAGCAATTAGCAATATCAGACATCATGAAGATCAAGGCATGAAATAAAGATAACCACATTCAAGCAAGCAAATCCCATAGCTAGCACTCTTCTTTGTCTTCTCATGTATCAGATGAAATACTCATTGATTAACTTAGAATAAAGCATTAGACACAAGATCAAAATAATAGTTGTATCAAGACCATGTACAAGATAAGTTCAAGTGGATCCCAATACTTGCATCAGATGAAAACTCAAATCACAATAACTTGGTCTGAGAAATGTTGGCATTGGCCAAGTCCTTTTGCATATGGAGTTTTGCCTAATCCTAAGTTGAAAAGTTCAGATCAAACCCAACAGTCCACACAAACAGTTTTTAGGGTTTTTGTTGTTTATTAAATATTTTAAGGTCCTAAACCACAAACACAAACAAATTACACAAACAAATATATACAATCACAATATATGACTCAAATGAGCAAAGTGAAATGGCATAAACATAAACAAGTTAAATGATATGTAAATGAAAATGAATGGTAAATGACTAAAAATAAATTGCATAAAGTAAATGGCTTAAAAGTAAAGCAAAGTTAATAAAAGTTAGTCAAATGTTAGTCGAGGTTAATTATATGTTAGTAATATTTTGCTTTTCAGTTGATTAAGTCATTCTTCGAAGAATACTCAACCATTTATTCACAAGCATGGATCCTTGAACCAAGACATCTTCCAAAGGAAGGAAAAAAGGCAAATTTTCCATACAATACCATGAAAGATGTGAGACTTATGTAGAAGTCACAACTATCTGAGGTCGGACAATAAAAATTTAGGTGGTAATGCATGTTAGAGATTTGGTATAATGAACCAAAATCCTAAAACATACCACACACTAAAAGAAAAGATCAAGGTGGATGGACTTATCCCATCCATACATGTATTGGTTCATCTAACACAAGGTTATTGATGAACCAATTAGCCTTAAGATATTGAGATTTCATTGGTCAATGAAAGGGATAGGAAAGAATGGGAATGAAGATGAATAGGGAGGGGAGATGAGAGAAACACAAATTGGTCATGGGTGGAATTTTATCAAATTAAAATCATTCATTCATTTTAGGAGATGAAATGTACATTTCATCAATCCCCTAAATCCAATGATTTGAATTCCATGTGCAACTCAAGAAACTAATCTTTCATCTCTTCCATCTTCTCCTAAACATCCAAATCCAAAAGAATCTCCACTGAGTGGATGGATCTCAAGCCAACTTGTTAAGGACTACTCCACACAAGTACAACATGACTATATCATCCTCCTATCTTAATTGCACTCGAGTTCGGGTTAACACTTATCTCACCACTCAGAGATCACCAAGCACAACAAGCAGATTATATCACACATACATATATACAAATATCACATATATACAAATGTACACACCCAAAAAGTAGGCTAAACCCCCTGGAGATACCTTGATTCCCCAACAGAGTCGCCACTTAATTTCGGTAGCGGTAAATTCATGATCATCAAGCTATGGATAAGTTAGAGATCAAATAACAAGAGTCGCCACCGCGCTTTTATTGCTTCCACGGGAAGAGAGAAAAAGTACAAACAAAACCAAAAAGTAAGAAGTTTTCAAATCAAAACTAATAAAATGTCAAAGATTACAGGTAAGGGGGTTGGTTACATAAAGGGAAGGTGTTAGCATCATAAGTGTCCAAGGTACTCCTAGGGATCCCTTTTTGTGTGCGTATATACTTGGTTTAAAGTGATGTTTACAAACAAATAGAATGAGGGGATGAGAAAAGAATTCATTAATTATATTTTTGTGTTTGACAAGTCCTTCGGACTTGTGCCTACGTACCAACATAAAAATGAGGGATCAAAACCTCGAAGTTTTTGATACAAATTTCAAAATGGATGCATTGCTTTTTAACAAAAATTAAGTTTTGAAAGGCACAAAGGCCTAAAAATGATTTGAATGAGTTAGCTCTTTTTGGCTTTTTTAAAGTTTAAGTCAAGTATAGTTAAGTTTATTTACAAGTTTGATTTAAGAAAAGAAGTTTGAAAATACAATGGCATAAGACCAAAGTTTCTATCCTTTTTTACAAAGTGGTCAAAGTTTAGAATAAAACAAGTTCAAACAAAGAAGATTTTGAAAAGGGAAGGAGAGATTTTGAAATTAAAGAAATGGGGAGAAGATGAAGAGACTAATACTATGCCCAAAATCAAAAGTTAAGAGTTGAAAAGATCTAACCAAATGGATAGCAATCCAATAGACAAGAATGTCAATAGAAACCCAGTATTCCCTTGGACTTTTAGAATCAAGCAACACACAAAGGCACAATTATATTATCTTGAAGAGATGGGCATCAAATAAAGATGGCCACATCCAAGCTTATCCATTCCATGATCTTTCTCAAGCTAGATCATGTAATAGATGAATTCCACAAGTCACAGGTTCAAAATAACAACTTCAGAATGATCAAGTTTCAGATGAACTTAGAGAGATCTTGAATGATGTATCAGATGAAGTTTCAAATTGCAGGCACTTGATTTCTCAACAAGTTGGCATTGTCCAAGTCCTTTAACATAGGAAGGTTTCCTAGATTCTAAGTCCATTTGTCCAAGATCAAGCCAACAGTCCACACAAAAGTTTTTAGGATTTTTGTTGTTATTATGTACCTTAATGGTCAAACACCACACAAACAAGAAAAGTATACACAAACAAAATATATCACACAATATGGTCCAAATGGACAAAGTGAAAATTGCATTAACATAAAAAATTAGGATGATATGAACAATGGCAAATGTATAAAAGTTAGAATTAAATGACATTAAAGTAAATGACTTGAAATTAAAAGTTAGTAGTTAATAGGTTAGAAGTTAGTATTGTTTTATTTTTTTGCTTTTCATTCTTAGACATTCTTTGGAGAACACTCAACCCACTTATCACAAGCATAGATCCTTGAACCAAGACATCTTCCAAAGGAAGGAAAAAAGGCCAAGTTTCCATACAATATCATGAAAGAGGGGAGACTTACAATCTCACTAACTAGAATGCTATGCCTTTTATGTCACAAATTTAGCGCTATGTTAAGCAATCGTAATTGGACTTATGTAGAAGTCAAAACTATTTGAGGCCAAGCAATAGAATATGCCAAAGGTGTGGCCTAATCTCATCCATACTCATGTTGATTTTTCAATCAACCAGCCTTAGGATTTTCAGATATCATAGACCAAATGGAATGAATGAATGAAGAAGGGGAATAAGATGAAGCGGAAGGGGAATGGATCAAAACACAAATTGGTCAAAGGAGGACTTTTACCAAATTAATATCATCCATTCATTTTTGGGAGATGGAATGTGCATTCTATCAATCCCCTAAATCCAATGATATTAATTTGAAAAAGTCAAATCAACCTTGACCAAGGCCCAACAATAATAGTCAAACACAAACAAGTCATCACAATTGGTCAACAAAATTATTTGGCATTTAATTAAATTCCTAAAACCTCATCAAAACACCAAAGAAATGGCCAAGAGATTTATCATAGGTCAAACAAGGTCAAAGGACCTTGGAGAAATAATTCCATAATTTTTGGACATTTAAAAGTATTTTTAAATAATTAAAAACAAATTAAAACAAATTAAATCATTAAAAATATTAATAATGATCCAAAAAACTAATTTTAATTCAGAATATGAAAGAGGAAATTATTTGAAAATTTTTGGTGAAACTCCCATATTTTTTGGATCAATATTAAAATTAATATGAATTAATGAAAATAAAGAAATTAAAATGAAAATTAAAATAACAGAAAAAACGTGGACCACTTGATCTCCCTCATTAATTGAGGTGGCAGATCAAATGGCCACAAGCGCGCAATCCACGATACGCCCTAGTCAGCACGCCACAAACTTGGTAATTCAAAACAACGCACGAGATTATTTCATTTCAAAAGGATCTTATGGCTCAGAACCATCCAGCTCACCACCGGCGTCCAAAGGTCGGTCGTCTTCTCCGACGACCCTGGTCGGACTGGTTCAGTCATAACCATCACCAAAATTAAAAAGAAGGACATGATTTCAAAGTAAAAATGGCACTGAGCACAAAGCTGACTTTAATTCATCCTAACTCCAAGTATATTGAGAGATACATGGAGTTGAAATTTGAGGTATATGAACTGAGTTTCTTCGATTTTGCCTCAAAGCAACTCAATATTCTTGTCTACATTGGTAGGAATTCAGACAACCAAAGAATCAATAGAATTGAGCAAGATTTATAGAGAATCGAAGAGATTAAAATTTCTGGAAAATACCTTCAATGTAGGTAAGGATTCAGCTGTTCTTGCCTTGGCTCGTGTTTGATCTCACTCCAAATGCTTGCAGAAGAAGGATTGAATTCTCAAAAGGCCTTGGATCCCTGGAGTTTTGAATCTCAAAACAGTGAGAATTCCAACTCAATTTCAAGTGAAGTTATCAGGATTATCCTTTGGAATGAGAGGGTTAGAGGTTTGGGATCAAAGTTGGCGTGAATGTGTGTGAAATGTTGAGCATATGAGGCTCTATTTATAACTGAAACCATTGATATTTGCACACTAGAAATCACTTTCCAAAATTGGTCATTCATGATGCATGGGTGCATGGGCGCATACAGGCCCATGAAATCATTGCCTTGGGTCCATAAATGAGTGTGAGAGAGTCTGAAACCAATTTGGATTGCAAGGCAAGTGTGTGTGAAGATTTGAAGTTTGACCCTTTCCAAATGATGATACCATGTTCAAGCCATGCGCATCCTATGCATTCCTTGTCCAAAATGGATGAATTTGAGCTCTTTGGAAATGTGAGATCAAGAGGAGAAACTTTCATGTTTAACACTTTTTATTTGGAGCTTGGAACATGAAGAAATTTGAGGTGGAAGTTTGGAAATTTTTGACATATCAATTTCTTTTAAGTGTTAAGCCATATGTCTCAATATTCCACGTTGCTTAACTTTTTATATGAGCTTCAAATGAGACAAGTGTCTTCATCAAAGTTGTAGCTATTTCAAAGACCTTTAAAATGGTCAGCAATTTCATGTCATTTGAAATAATAGAGTTATGCATTTTTGAAGTTTGGAAAAATCACTTGATCAATGGTGTAGGTCAAAAGTGACCTATAATGTAACCTCATATCACATGCTCAAAAAAGTTGAATTAGCTCTCACTCCAAACATAAACGTTGAAGTAGACACATTGAATTTAATTGTGCAACTTGTAAATATTCAATCTCATAAAAATTGAGCAAGTTATGGCCTTGGGAAGTTGACTTTCAAATTAGGGTTTAGACAAAATGACCTATAATGTTTCAACATAGAAAATGATTTTCCAAGAAAAACTAGCTTTAGGTCTCAACATGAAAGTTGTTTGAAATGTCATTTAGAGTAGGTTTTATCTTGGAATAATTTTCATATGGTAAAAATTGTAGTAGATAGGGTCTAGGGAGACCCAGTTTTGATCAGATAAATTCTTCTGGCCGACCACCATCAACCAACTTTCTAATCTTCAATTCTATTGACTTTCTAGGCTCATGGTAGATCATATATGCATAAGATTATGAATTTTGAAGTTCCCCTTGAGAAATTTGATCAATTGGTGAGATAGCTTGTTGGAGAAGTTACTAAAGATACCCAGTCAAACTAGGGTTTCCAAGGCAAATTACCCTCAAACTCTTGAAGAAAACTTGATCAATATAACATGTAGAGATCATTGGGACTCACATACGATGTTCATAACCATTCTTGTATTAATCCATGGTTGTGCTCTTTGTCATGAGGGTCTCAAACCCTAAATATGAACTTGATAGATCAATGAAGATCATGCCCTACCTACAAAAGAGTTAAACAAATGCAAATACATATTTTTGGTATTTTGGTTAGTGAAATGATAATATACAAGTATGATACAATCGCATAGTGCTTGATGATCTCTCCCAAAACAAACCCAATGAAAGAGGGGTAAGGAGGATGCCAAGGTATGATCCCAATGCTAATGCTTATGATGAATTTGCATGAGGGGTATTAGGGTCAAAATTGGGGTCTTACAGACATATGGGCAAATTAAAAAGTAAGTATTTTATATTCCTCTTTCATAATTTATTGTATGTTATAATTACTAATGATGTTATTTTCTAACAACTATTATTATTTGAAACTATAGATGTTTTGATCACGCGAAAACGTATCATATTTTTGGCTCTATATGCACTGCTTTTTACTCGATTAACATTATTCATTACATATTATTTTATGTTTATTTGCAGGTATTTATCGATTAAAAGGTTTACCACAAGAAAAATGGAAAATAGCAAAAAGGAAAGAAAAAAGCAAGAAAAGAGAAGAAAATGAGGTTTTCAATGGGATAATGGGCCACCAAATCAAATGGGCTTGTGGCGATCATTACCCAAAGGATGTGGTGCCCACCACATTGGGCCAAAAGGAAGGTGGCACCCTCCACTAACCCTTGAAAAGTGGTGGGCAGTTACTACAAGAGTGGCACTCGCCACTCATCATGGAAATAGGGTTGTGGCAACCGCCACAACCGAGTCACCCCATTTTTCCTACTTTTACTCCACCCTTTTAGCCGCAGTTTCCACTACTCTTGCTACAATTAAGGAATATGGAGTGGATATAAAAAGGACCATTAAGACTCTCTCTCCGGGGGGCTCTCCTCTTTTCTTCCAGTTTTTAGTTTACGATTAATTTTTGTTCTGCTTTATTTTTCTTTTAGTTTCTAGGCAGTTTCTTACCATTGTAAAAGTGATAGTTTCTCCATATCGAGGACTGTTACGATTTATTATTTTTTTACGCATTTGGGATTCAATTGTAACGGGTATTCATTGCCAAAGCCTGCCAGAATTATTTAATCGAAGATTCAAGATTCAATTCCAGTTCTTAAATTGCAATCCAGGTTTATTATTGTTTACTGTTTTATTTATTTATGCCTTACTATATGTTTAATTCCCCAATTGCCATGTTTGTCACCGGATCTATGTCTGGCTAAACCTTAGGTATCGGTATGTAAAGACCGTCGAAACGACGAGATTCAATAAATAATTGGTGTTAGGTTTTATAAAACTTATTTTTCCGATTTTAGTTTCTTATTTTAATCAAATTGTTTTTCATACGAGAGTACAAAACAAACTAAGGTTACGATCTACAAGAATGAATGTTTAAGATTTTAACCAGATAGCTGAAACTAGGCATTAATCCTACACACAACGAGAGCGCTTTAGGATTAATTATACTTTATCTATATTCAAAAAATATTTTTAAATTCAAAATAAGACCGCGAGAGCCTAGCATTCTGGTTTAGGAGTATGGTCAGAGTCAATAAAAATGAGAGTGTGCGACTAAGTCCTTTCTATAAATAATTTCTACTCAAGAATATTTTAACCGATAAGATTACACCAACTATCTATCGATTCCCCAAAGTTTGATGTATTACATACCGATATCCCCTATATCTTATATCTTCATCCTTATTCTATTTACATTATAGTTATTTCTCTTCATCCATCCAATCTTAAGAACAATCATCAGCCTTAGATTTACATAGTAATATTAGACCATGATACGTTCGATTATTAGTCCTTGTGGATTTTATAATCTTTAAAACTACGTGATAGGACTGTGCACTTGAAGTCACGATTTACATAGACTTACTAAGTCACGATCAAGTTTTTGGCGCCGTTGTCGAGGACTAATTTAGTCAATATCGTAACTCCAGTGTTGCCCAGTATAGACTAAGGCACTTTTTTCTCTATTACTATGTATCACCCAAATTTTCTCTACGATTATCACCCCCAGTATTTTGAGGAATCGCCAGATTCCTATAAATCTGACTTGGAAATATTAATGGAGGATTTCATTGAGACGCAAACTCACTCTATGATAGAATCTATGGTGGAATCATTTGCGGCTACACAAACTCTTTAGAATGAAGAATTTAGAAAACAAAGTTTCTATACCAATGAAACCCTTACGCAACTGAACATTGTGGTCAAGTACCTCGTCACTCACAACGAGGCATTGGAGACTCAAATCTCCCTACTTGCGCAGACATCTCTAGGACCTTTCCCTAAGAAACATGCGGATGTTGTAACAATCACCAGTGAAATTTTTACCTAAAATACTAAGGAGAGTGATAATGAGGAGGGTTCAGGTGAGAAAAGAGTAGAGATTGAGAAAGAACCACCGACACCATCCGAGAGGGATGTTGTCAAAGAGGTAGAGAAGGTAGAACTATATGTTGTTCGTCCTCCCTATAAATCACCAATTCCTTTCCCGCGAGGGTCTATGGAAGTTAAGGTAGACCCAAAATCCGAAAGGTATGAGGAGCTATCGGAAAATATCCACACCAATGCACCTTTATTTGAGATCCTGAATAAGAAGAGAAAATTAAAATACCTTGAAAGTAGGGAACTCATCAGTATTAAAAGGGGAAAATTAGACTTTGAGGTGGTGGATTAAAAACTTGAACCTAAACCTGAAAAGCTAGCTCTCAGGATAGAGCCAGAACCACCACCACAAGTTCAGAAGGATAAACTACCTCGCAGAAGAAAAAGAAGAAAAGGTGATGGATATGAGATATGGATTGATAAGTGGCCATGGAAATCAAGGAAAAGTGAAAAGTTTGACCGAGGATTCATCCTCTAAAGATGCGTAAAAGTGAACCTCGTGCTAAATTGGGAAAAATGCCATTTCATGGTCCGACAAGGAATCGTGCTCGGACACATAGTATTCGAAAAGGGGATTGAAGTCGACAAGGATAAAATAGAAGTTATAGAAAGCCTCCAGCCTCTGAAAACCGTAAGAGAATTACGAAGCTTCTTAGGACACGCCAGTTTCTACCAACGATTCATTAAAGATTTCTCAAAAATCACCAAACCACTGACTAGCTTATTGATGAAAGACTATGAATTCGTCTTTGACGACAAATGCCTAGCGGCGTTTGAACAACTGAAAATAACTCTTATTACCGCACCTATCATGCAACCACCCGATTGGAGATTACCGTTTGAAATCATGTGCGACGCTAATGACTATGTTGTAGGCGCAATCTTAGGACAACGAAGGGATAAGAAACTTCATACAATATACTATGCAAGTAGAACCCTAGACCTTACACAGATGAACTATGCCACCAGAGAAAAAAGACTTTTATTCGTAGTGTTCGCTCTGGATGAATTTCGTTCCTACCTAGTAGAAGCAAAGATAATTATCTATACCGATCTTGCTGCAATTAGATACCTTTTAAACAAAAAAGACGCCAAACCAAGACTCCTAAGATGGATATTACTGTTACAAGAGTTTGACTTAGAAATCAAGGATAAAAGAGGCCCTGAAAACGTCGTAGCCGATCACTTATCACGAATGGAAGGTATTGAACCTGAACAAGGGCCTATAAACGATGACTTTCCGTACGAAAGACTCATAGCCCAATTAGAAAGTGACACAGCTAAAGATGCGTTAACCCATAAGGATACCAAAACAAACGAAGTAGTGGAAGCAATTTACACCCAAACCACACTACCATGGTACGCTGACTTCGTCAACTACTTAGCAGCTAGGGTGCTTCCGCCATACTTGACCTACAAACAAAAGAAAAAATTCTTCCACGATCTTAAACACTACTATTGGGATGAGCCTCTACTTTTCAAGAGAGGCGCCGACGACATTTTCCGTCGATGTGTCCTAGAAGATGAGGTAGAAAACGTAATTTCCCAATGTCATTCTGCTCCCTATGGAGGGTATCAGGAAGCTGATCCCTGGAAAGAGGCGATCGCTATAAATTGAACAAGAGAAACTATCCTAATGCGAAGTCTATTCTTTTTACTGTCCAGCGGGTCTATTCTTTTTTGCCTGGACTGAGGTTCATCAAAACTCCGCCATAGAAAATCCTTTTAACCACGTACGGACCCTCATAGTTCGGTGTCCATTTGCCCCTGTGATCTGTGTTGGGAGGAAGAAATATTTTGAGTACCAATTCACCGACTTGATACCCCCGAGGGCGCACTTTCTGACCAAATGCTTTCTTCATTCGTCTCTGACCGAGATACGTCAATTCTGGGTACGTAGTTCCAGCATAGCACCTTAATCATCGAAGACAAGGTAAACAAAGCATCAGCAAATTGGTTTTCTTCAAAAGAAAATTAACAATCTTCTCGTGTAGTCTCTATAAGGAACCAGATGAGGCTGAGGTGTATACCATTTCCCGTTGGTTTGATTGATGACCAAAGCTGAATCCCCGTATACATCAAGGGTTTTAATCTGTATATTGACGGCTTCCTCAAGTCTTAGGATACAAGCTTCGTATTCGGCTTCATTGTTGGTGCAGGGAAAAGTTATTCTGGCACCAAATGGCATATGAACCCCCTTCCGATGTGATCAACACTATACCAACTCCGCGACCATTGACGTGGACCGCCCCATCAAACATCATAACCCATTTGGATTCAGGGTCAGGCCCCTCCTCCGGGAGTGGTTCCTCTCAATCTTTCGATTTGAGAAACATGATGTCCTCATCAGGAAAGTCAAACCTCATAGGTTGGTAATTGTCGCATTACGCGAAAAACCGGCGGGAAAAGAAGAAACAACAGAGCCGCCACCGTGCGTTATTTATCCCAAAAGAGGGAAAGGAAACGCTCAGAGTAAACCTGGAAAGAACATGGTCTCGCGACCAAAGAGAAAGGGTTCGGGAGTCGGTTATGCGAAGGGAAGGTATTAGCACCCCTACGCATCCGTCGTACTCGACGGGATCCACGCACAAAAGGAAGGAAAATGGTTGCTAAAACACTGCTCACACACAAACACACACTGGCTGAAAGAGACACAGAAAACAGACAAGACTGACTCGGCAGGATACCGCATCCTGGGCCTACTTAGTCTATCAGGCATAGACATCAGAGTCGAAGTAGTTCGGACTGGGGAAACGACACATGCTCGCTAGGATATCGCATCCTATGCATACGTATCTCCTTGGACGAAGAAGAATCAGAGCATTCGTAGCTCGGCTAACACGCACACGAACAAACACAGGCAAAGGCAAACATGGAGCCTGAATGCCAATCACTGGACTTACATCAGCATCCGAACCAGAAAACACACACAGGAAACCAACTACCAATCGCTGGACTTACGTCGGACTCCAACCAGAAAAAGAGAAACAACTCGCACAAACAAAACAAAAGGGCGAAGACACAAAGGGTTGAAAAAGAAAAAAGGGCGGAAAGAGAAAAAAGGGCGCCCGGAGAGATCAGCTCATCTCCTGCCTACGTACCTCATCTGGTATGAGGATCAGGGCGACGTAGTTCCCCTACGCAGGGAAAAAGGACTAGCCTAACCAGATAACAGAGGGAGACACAACACTAGGGAGACTACGACTCGAGCCTAGATGTTGTCATGCAAAGTCGTCCCTAAGTTAAGGTTTCTAGCTAACTTGCACAGGAAGCAAGCCTATCCTAATCATGACTTGCACAGGAAGCAAGCCACACCTAACCTAACTTGCACAGGAAGCAAGGGTCTCGATTGCAACTAGGGCAAGAGAAAGGGGAGGTCTCAATCGCAACGAGGGCGAGAGAAAAGGATTAGTGTTAGTGGTTAGTCAAACTCGACAAGACATCGCATCTCATGCCTACGTATCTCATCTGGACATGAGAATCAGAGTTGCCGTAGTTCGGCTAAACTATTCTCGTTGGTTTGTGTTTTTTAAGTGGACAACGTCACTGCACAATCTACCTGATGCTCGACCTTTGGAGACTTACTCACCTGTAGTAGAAGGAGTGGACGTATCCTTTAGAGGGGATAATGTTTGTTTGTGTTTTAGGAAAGCTCAAGCAAGAAAGGAAGTCCTATACGAAGGAACCGTGCTACCTTAATTGACATGCAAATGAGACTACGCGGAGTCTAACAAACCTAGGGGATACAATCACACCACACAAGCACATACAACATAAAATAAACACACCAACAAGGGGGCTCAAACATCAAGGCTAGGTTTTAGTCGAGGGGTCATATCAACCTCAACAAACAAACCTCTGGAACTGGGTAGTGTTAGCTCTTAACCTTGCCATTGAGGGGCTAAGGTGAAGCAGATGAAAGGTGAGTGAAGATAAGACTTCACAGCTCTTATCCCTGGCCTGGGAGAGCTTAAGACAAGAATGTGTGGGTTCAGAAAGTGGGAACCCTTCTACACATTTGATACTGACTCAACTGTACAATTGTACAAGATCTTGGGTTTGTATCTGCAATGCATCAACACAGTGGTGTGAACAAAGCAGATGACACACAGAATAGCAGGGGATAGGTTGCATATCCCTTGGGTTCTGCCAATTGCCTCTTCACTTTGTACAGGGACAAGATTTAAACATACACAAACATTGCCTCTTAAGGAGGACTTCAGACAGTTGCCTGGCCAAGTAACAGGCCAGGTCTTCCAGACTACATGAAGAAAAAGGAATTATACCTCAAAGCAAGTTGCTATTAAAGCAAAGCAAAGCAAGTTCAAAAAACTAAGCAACTAATGGTACCAGTTTTGAAGAACAGTTGGGATTCAATGGCGTTTTGGCTTCGAATGGTTAAAACAGATGCACATGAAGCTTCTAAAAGACAGTTGGAGGAAAGACTTTGGCTCAGCAGCGTGGATTCCAGCTCAAAACATGATCTGCCATTGTTGAAGCTTGGAAAAACAGTCCACGAAAATGCAGTTCTAGCTGGTGTTTTATGCTTGTAAACAACTCACAATGATGGTCAGATGATGAAACAACAAAGGGCAGCTCGAGTTGTTTTGAAATTTTTCAGCAGAAATTCAAAAGATGGAGAAATGAGATTTTTTGAGAGAGAGTTTTTCTGTGTTAGAATGTGGGCTGCTAGCGTTGCCATTGACAGAAAAAGTGGTATTTATTTGCTGTTTAGTGAGCTGCTAATGAAGTGTTAATCATGCTTTGCTAAAATGGCCATTTTGCTAATTGTCCAATTTTCACTCAAAGGGTGAGGTGTATGGTGCTGGCTGCGAAATTGGGCCTTCCATCATGACTAAAATGCATTTTCTGAATGTTTCCAATTGGCCAAATGGTTTAAAAATGATTATTTTGAAAAGTCAAAATTCAACCTCACTTGAAATTAATTAAAGCAAGTTCAAAAAGGCCATTTTGAATGGTGTGGTTTTGGTGCATGAGGATCACATTTTTGGAAAGAGGAGGTTAAATATGACTTGTTGGAAAAAACCTCACTCAATTCGGCCAAATGGTTTGAGAGATATGGCCTTTTGAAGTTCAAGAAATTTTGAAAATGAATTGATCATATCTTGCCAACCATACATGGGAATTGAGAGTTCTTTGACTTTTTGGAAATGGGAGAACAAGATCTTCAACTTTCATGTTGGGCAAAAATTCATTTGAAGCTTGGATCATGATGTAAGTTTAGGCTCAAGAAGTTTCCATTTTTGGCAGTTGAAATTACAGGTCCAGTTTCTATTTTTGGAAATTTCTGATTTGGCTTCAAATTCTTCAATGATGTTGTTTGCCATGATATATGAGGCCTATTTGGACATGAATAAGCTCTCTCAAACCAAATCCATCCATCAAAACCATAAAATCAGTCACAGTTGACCAAGTTTGACTTTTTAGGGTTTCTGACTGACTGTGCATGGACTGATGACCTCTGAGCATCCAATCTTTGACTTAAACACTTCAAATGGATCCCCAAGTCATGTGAACATGTTGGACCAACCCTAGGGCCTTGGCTCAATGAGAATTGTACTTGCTTGCTTGGTTGACTGATCTCCTGATCAGTTTGACCTAATTCTCTTGATTGGCTTGCACTTGAGGCAAAAGGGACAATGCAATGCTATGCAGTGGACCATGTTATGCTATGACCTAATATGAGAATGTATGTACAATGATAGGTGCAAATTTGAGGTGCTACAGCTGCCCCTATTCAATCAGCTGGGAACCCGAACGGATGATAGCAGCGGCTGTCATACTTTCAGGGTAAACAGGGATTGAATACTAAGAACCGTAGAATTTGCACAATACAGGGATCCACCAAGGGAAACGTCCACTGGGATCTGATATTATTTTTTTTGTTTTTTTTTGTTTTCAAAGGGTACGGCCACATCCAGACATCACAAC
Source organism: Lathyrus oleraceus (assembly GCF_024323335.1). Classification (NCBI taxonomy): domain Eukaryota; kingdom Viridiplantae; phylum Streptophyta; class Magnoliopsida; order Fabales; family Fabaceae; genus Lathyrus; species Lathyrus oleraceus. Next base: position 452,352,225 of record NC_066583.1, read on the forward strand.
GACGATGAATGGGAAAGAAATCACAACTAGATGCCAACGGACAACTAGGAAAAACTCAACGTTTACCAAGACCAACGGAGAGGTAACCAGACATTAATGAATGACTGGAAGAGATGCAACCATACGTCAACAGACGAAATGGGAAAAACTCAACGTTTACCAAGACCAACGGAGAGGTAACCAACTGGGGACGACCAGGAAAAACTCGACGTTTATCGACACCAACGGAGAGGAGGACTACTGCTGGGGAGACAGAACACAACCAAATCATCAACGGATGATTGGGAAAAACTCGACGTTTATCGACACCAACGGAGAGGAGGATTAACTGGGGACGACCCTGCGGGGAAAGATATCAACTATACGCCAACGGACGCATAGGAAAAACTCGACGTTTATCGACACCAACGGAGAGGAGGAATACTTCACTAGGGAAGAAGGACACAACCAAATCATCAACGGATGATCGGGAAAAACTCGACGTTTATCGACACTAACGGAGAGGAGGAATACTTCACTAGGGAAGAAGGACACAACCAAATCATCAACGGATGATCGGGAAAAACTCGACGTTTATCGAAACCAACGGAGAGGTAACTCTGCATGGAGAGGGGTACAACTAGACATCATCGGATGACTAGGAAAAACTCGACGTTTATCGACACCAACGGAGAGGAGGAAACTCTACTGGGGAGAGTGAACACAACCAAATCATCAACGGATGATCGGGAAAAACTCGACGTTTATCGACACCAACGGAGAGGAGTAATCTTCACCAGGGAAGGGATAGCGACGTTATGAACATCGAAAGAGGATGTTTACCGACATCAAAAGAAAACCAGACGCTTACGCATGACTGGAAATCACCGAAAGATGGTGTTTACCGACACCAAAGAAGACCAGACACTTACGCATGACTGGAAATCACCGAAGGATGGTGTTTACCGACACCAAAGAAGACCAGACACTTACGCATGATTGGAAATCACCGACGGATGGTGTTTACCGACACCAAAGAAGACCAGACACTTACGCATGACTGGAAATCACCGACGGATGGTGTTTACCGACACCAAAGAAGACCAGACACTTACGCATGACTGGAAATCACCGACGGATGGTGTTTACCGACACCAAAGAAGACCAGACACTTACGCATGACTGGAAATCACCGAAGGATGGTGTTTACCGACACCAAAGAAGACCAGACACTTACGCATGACTGGAAATCACCGACGGATGGTGTTTACCGACACCAAAGAAGACCAGACACTTACGCATGACTGGAAATCACCGACGGATGGTGTTTACCGACACCAAAGAAGACCAGACACTTACGCATGACTGGAAATCACCGAAGGATGGTGTTTACCGACACCAAAGAGGACCAGACACTTACGCATGACTGGAAATCACCGACGGATGGTGTTTACCGACACCAAAGAAGACCAGACACTTACGCATGACTGGAAATCACCGAAGGATGGTGTTTACCGACACCAAAGAAGACCAGACACTTACGCATGACTGGAAATCACCGACGGATGGTGTTTACCGACACCAAAGAAGACCAGACACTTACGCATGACTGGAAATCACCGAAGGATGGTGTTTACCGACACCAAAGAGGACCAGACACTTACGCATGACTGGAAATCACCGACGGATGGTGTTTACCGACACCAAAGAAGACCAGACACTTACGCATGACTAGAAATCACCGACGGATGGTGTTTACCGACACCAAAGAAGACCAGACACTTACGCATGACTGGAAATCACCGACGGATGGTGTTTACCGACACCAAAGAAGACCAGACACTTACGCATGACTGGAAATCACCGACGAATGGTGTTTACCGACACCAAAGAAGACCAGACACTTACGCATGACTGGAAATCACCGAAGGATGGTGTTTACCGACACCAAAGAAGACCAGACACTTACGCATGACTGGAAATCACCGACGGATGGTGTTTACCGACACCAAAGAAGACCAGACACTTACGCATGACTGGAAATCACCGACGGATGGTGTTTACCGACACCAAAGAAACAACACACGCGGGTGCTGACGGGATACTGACATCCACAAGATGACAGGGCAAGGCTGAACACTTGCAGGGGGTTTCACTGGGGAGAAGCAGGCTTTCCTTTCACCAACGGATGAGGAAATAAACCTCTGTGGGGATTATCAACACCAAATGTTGACTGGAGCAACTGTAGCAAATGTGTTGTACAGGTGGAACAAAAATTCGTCGCTGCAGGAGATACAGTCTGATGGGGTTTTGAACACATGAATGCATATGTTTGAATTTTTTCTATGGCCTAATGCTCCATATGGAATGGAAATGCTACGCAGTTTTGAGGATGCAATGATTACTACATGCAAAATGCAAAATGATGAGAACTCCGCCGGGGAATACACAGGACGACTGTGCCGAGAAATCTTCAATACAATTCCGCTGGGGGAAAACAAGGCAACTGCCAGGGAACCATCAATACAACTCTGCTAGGGGGAGACAAGGCAACTCGCTGGGGAATAAGCAAACAACTTGCTACAGACAAAAGTAAATTGCTGGGGATATCCCAATCAATCCACAAGTAGGATAAAACTCCGCTTGGGGAAATAACTGCTCCGCTGGGGAAGATAAACCAAGCAACCCTTTGGGGATAAGGCTCATACAAACCTCAGATACGATAAACTCTGCTTTGGGAAATATCTGTTACTCCGCCAGGGACGACCCACGTAATCCACAGGTAGGATAGACTCAAGCTGGGGATGCACACACTGATCTGATACTGAAACCTGTCCAATCCACTGGTAGGGTGAACTATGCTGGAGAAATATTTCGTGAAACCCGCTCCACTCGGGGAAGACTCGACCCATCCATAGCTAGGAGAATAGCTTTGTTCTGGGAAATAACTGCTGGGGAATACTCACAAGCGACGACCCGCAAAGTGAAATAACAGATGCCCCAGGGGATACGTGGACAAGATACGCTCAAGTGTCCTCAACATTCAAAATGATTTTCAAATGTTTTCATCTTTTGCACGTTATTGTTTAGCCTTCATGTTTTTATATGCAATGTTTATCAAAAATTCGGACGTTTTTGCAAACAAAACAGTAAAAGTAAAAAAAACAGGAGAGCAATTTATCTGAATAACGACTTTCATTGATTGAAAATGTGCCTGAAAAGGCAAATACATTGGGAAGCAATTCCTAGGAAGAGGTAATTGCGCACAAAAGGAAAATAAACTATCCTAATGGCAATGTGAACACGGCATCCACTGTTTCCCAACTCTGTTATAACTCATAGATCATCAATTTTCCTCCCAACTCCTTGCTTTCTGAGAAGACTGACTGGACTGATCACATCTTTCGAGATAGTAGCTGACGAAGCGCGATGAAGTACAGATAACTCAGACTGTAGTCTTCGCTTTAATCCCTCTTTTGGCTGGATCACCCTTTCGGGTTTTCAATCCACCGGGATACCCATTTTTGCCTAAGCCGCCCTTGCGGGTTTTCGACTTACCGGGTGTACAATTTTTCATTTTTATCCTTAACTTTTGCCCGAACCTTTTCTTTCTGTTTTTTGGTTCGCCGGGATGCCCATTTTTGCCTGGACTCTTTTATTCTTTTTTGTCCAGCGGGCCAATTTATGCGAAGTATTTTTTGACTACGTCTGAGTTAACAGGGGAAGGAAAATCTTCACCATCCATAGTTGTAAGCAACAAAGCTCCACCGGAGAAGACCTTCTTCACAACATATGGACCTTCATAATTAGGAGTCCACTTGCCCCTGTTATCTGTACCGGGAGGAAGGAACCTCTTCAAAACTAGATCACCAGTTTGAAATGTCTGAGGACGCACTTTCTGATCAAAGGCTCGCTTCATCCTTCTCTGGTATAACTGCCCATGGCACACAGCTGCCAACCGTCTTTCTTCGATAAGGCTTAACTCATTAAACCTTGTACGAATCCACTCGGCTTCGTCCAGCTTGACATCCAATAATACCCTCAGAGAAGGGATCTCCACTTCAACAGGCAGGACTGCTTCCATACCATACACAAGGGAGTAGGGGGTTGCCCCGGTCGACGTACGTACTGAGGTACGGTACCCATGTAAAGCAAACGGCAACATCTCGTGCCAATCCTTGTACGTAACGACCATCTTCTGCACAATCTTCTTGATATTTTTGTTAGCTGCCTCTACAGCACCATTCATCTTTGGTCTGTAAGGAGAAGAATTGTGATGTTCGATCTTGAAATCTTTGCAAAGCTCTTTCATCATCTTGTTGTTGAGATTCGAACCATTATCAGTGATGATCCTCTCAGGGACTCCATAACGACAGATGATTTCTTTCTTGATGAACCGGGCAACCACTTGTTTGGTGACACTAGCAAAAGAAGCTGCTTCCACCCATTTGGTGAAGTAATCAATCGCAACCAAGATGAAGCGATGTCCATTCGAAGCAGTAGGCTCAATCTTCCCAATCATGTCAATGCCCCACATGGCGAACGGCCAAGGCGAGTTCATGACATTCAACGGGCTTGGTGGTACATGCACCTTATCAGCATAGGTTTGACATTTATGGCACTTCCGAGCATATTTGAAGCAATCGGACTCCATAGTCATCCAATAATAACCGGCTCTCAGCAGTTTCTTTGACATTGCATGTCCACCAACATGGGTACCAAACGAACCCTCGTGCACTTCTTGCATTAACATGTCTGCTTCGTGTCTGTCCACGCATCTGAGCAAGACCATGTCAAAGTTCCGTTTATACAACACGTCATCCTGATTCACGTAAAAGCTTCCAGCTAGCCTTCTCAGGGTCTTCTTATCATTCTTCGACGCACCCTCAGGATATTCTTGAGTCTTGAGGAAGTTCTTGATGTCATAATACCACGGTTTTTCATCAATCGCAACAGACTCGGCTGCAAACACATACGCAGGCCTCTCGAGTCGATTCACCGCAACATGTGGCACATGATTCCACCAATGAACCTTTATCATGGAGGATAAAGTAGCCAAGGCATCCGCCATTTGATTTTCATCCCGAGGGACATGATACAACTTCACCTTCTTGAAGAACGTCAGTATTCTTCTGGTGTAATCTCTATACGGAATCAAGTGCGGCTGGTTCGTATTCCAATCTCCATTGACCTGATTGATCACTAGAGCTGAATCTCCAAATATGTCAAGTGTTTTGATCCTCAGATCAATGGCTTCTTCTATCCCCATGATACAAGCCTCATACTCAGCTTCATTGTTGGTGACGTCAAAAGTCAATCTGGCAGAGAAAGGTATATGAGCACCTTTGGGATTGATTAACACTGCCCCAACACCGTTGCCGTTCATATTCACAGCCCCATCAAACATCAATGTCCACTTGTCATCAGGATCTGGTCCTTCCTCGACGAGCGGCTCTTCACAGTCTTTTATCTTCAGATACATGATGTCTTCATCAGGGAATTCAAACATCATAGGCTGATAATCATCAATGGGTTGTTCAGCGAGATAGTCCGACAGAACACTACCTTTGATGGCCTTCTGTGACGTGTACTGAATGTCATATTCTGTTAAAATCATCTTCCAACGGGCAACATGTCCGGTGAGAGCCGGCTTCTCAAAGATGTACTTTACTGGATCCATCTTAGAAATCAACAGAGTAGTATGGTTCAACATATATTGCCTTAGTCGGCGAGCAGCCCAGGCCAAAGCACAGCAAGTTTTCTCGAGCAGTGAATATCTTGTTTCACAGTCGGTAAACTTTTTGCTTAGGTAGTATATGGCATGCTCTTTTCGACCAGACTCGTCATGCTGACCCAATACACACCCCATCGAAGTCTCGGTAACTGATAGGTACATTATTAGTGGCCTCCCTGGAACTGGAGGAATCAGGATTGGAGGGTTCTGTAAATATTCTTTGATTTTGTCAAAAGCTTTCTGACAGTCATCATTCCATTTGATCGCCTGATTCTTTCTGAGTAGTTTGAAAATTGGTTCACATGTAGCAGTTAGATGAGATATGAACCTTGTAATGTAGTTCAACCTCCCTAAAAACCCACGGACTTGCTTTTCCGTCTTTGGTTCAGGCATCTCTTGAATAGCTTTGACTTTCGCTGGATCAACCTCAATCCCTTTTTCACTGACAATGAAGCCTAGCAGCTTCCCTGATCTCACCCCAAACGTACACTTGTTCGGATTCAGCCTCAGTTTGAACTTGACCAGTCTGTCAAACAACTTCTGCAGATTTACCAAGTGCTCCTCTTCTGTCTGCGACTTCGCAATCATATCATCCACGTACACTTCAATTTCCTTGTGCATCATGTCATGAAAGAGAGTCGTCATTGCCCTCTGATAGGTAGCACCGGCATTCTTCAACCCAAATGGCATCACTTTGTAGCAGAACGTGCCCCAAGGTGTAATGAATGTCGTCTTTTCCATGTCCTCTGGCGCCATCTTGATCTGGTTATAGCCTGAGAAACCGTCCATGAAAGAGAATACCGAGGATTGAGCCGTATTATCAACCAATACATCGATGTGAGGTAATGGGAAATCATCTTTCGGACTCGCTCTGTTCAAATCCCGGTAATCGACACACATTCTGACTTTGCCATCCTTCTTCGGCACAGGAACAATGTTGGCCACCCACGGTGGATATCTGGTAACAGCCAGGAAACCTGCATCCCATTGCTTCTGAACCTCTTCCTTGATCTTGACAGCCATATCAGGACTTGTTCTGCGAAGCTTCTGCTTAACCGAAGGACACTCTTCCCTGAGAGGTAATCGATGCACCACAATGTCTGTATCCAGCCCATGCATGTCTTGATATGTCCAGGCGAATATTTCCACATATTCTCTCAGCATCTCTATTAGCCTCCTCTTGACAGAGTCTTCTAAAGCAGCCCCAATCTTGATCTCTCTTCTGGCGTCCTCAGTACCCAGATTAACAATCTCCAACTCTTCCTGATGAGGTTGGATAACCCTTTCCTCTTGCTTCAGCAATCTGACCAATTCTGCAGGGAGTTCACAGTCTTCCTCACTCTCCTCTTCAGCTTGGTAGATGGGATTATCAAAATCATATGGAGCCATAACAGAGTCGCTCACAGTGGATGCCAAAATATCACTTCTGCATGTTTAATGTTTTGTTTTTAGAAAAAGATTTCAATAAAGTCACAAAAAATCAAAAAACATTGCCATTTTTATTATTTTGAAAAAGTGAAAAACCAAAAATAGAAAGACAAAGATCTCAAAATTTGATTGCAAAACGTCCTTTATTTATGATAATCATTAAAACATGATGAGGCCCTACAATGAACCACTACGTCTTGGGCAGAACGTAGGGTTTTCATGCAAAATGAAAAAAACAAAGGAAAATTACTCTGTCAGAAGAGTAACTTGGACCACTTCTTCAGCCGTCCAATTGTTGATAGACTCCCCTGGTGCACACGGGCGGACCCAGACGTCTACATTACAATCATTGCCAATATCTTCACCCTCAGTAGCAAAGACATCCCCATGATTCATCAGCCCAGCGCTGGTAAAGGTGCTCGGACCCACACTCGGTTCTGCCTGAAGAGGCTCGTACCCAATGCCGAACTTGTCTTCTTTCACAGGCAAGTCGACCATCTTGCCCCAGCCTTCAGCTTTGCCGGAGTCAACCACCTCCTTGGCCTGCTTGTACGACGTAATCGAAGCACCTGGCTTCCTCTGCTCAGCACACGCTACCCCCTCAAGCGCCACGGTCTCAAATGCCTGGCACAATGTCTCATGGATCTCGCCATCTACCTCAACATACTTGAATGAGGAGAGATGACTCACCAGAATCTCTTCTTCGCCACAGACGGTCACAATCTGACCGTTCCAGACATATTTGAGCTTTTGGTGGAGAGTCGACGAGACTGCCCCAGCTGCGTGTATCCATGGACGCCCCAACAAACAGCTGTAGGCGGGCTGAATGTCCATCACATAGAAGATTACATCAAATACCTCCGGACCTATCTTCACCGGCAAGGTAACTTCACCAAACACAGACCGTTTTGGATCCGTCAAATGCACGCACAATGAGGTCACTAGGAGTGAGCACAACTCCCTCAACATCAATCTTCTTTAAGATCTGCTTGGGCAGGACATTCAGGGACGACCCGGTGTCTACCATCACGTGAGACAGAACAACACCCTTGCACTCCATAGTGATGTGCAAGGCTTTGTTATGATTACGACCCTCAGGCGTCAAGTCTAGGTCAGTGAAACCTACACCATGCCTGGTGCTCACGTTGGCTAGCACACCCTCCAGTTGGTTGACAGAGATCTCTTGCGGTACGTATGCCATGTTCAACATCTTCAACAAAGCGTCCCGGTGTGCCTCAGAGCACAACAGCAAAGAGAGTATTGAAATCTTAGACGGAGTTTGGTTGAGTTGATCTACTATCTTGTAGTCACTCTTCTTGATTATCTTCATAAACTCCTCAACATCTTTTTCAAAAGAACCCTCAGCCTCCTTCTGAGCTGGTTCCTCGTCAACCAAAGCTTGTTTACCCTTAGCCCTGGCAGATGCCTCAGCATTGGCATCTCTCAGCGGCTGAGGAGCAAACAGTCGTCCACTCCGGGTAAAACCTCCTGGTCCACCGACGTTGTCCACCACAGGACTTGCAACCACAGGAGTTCTTACTGGTGCGCTGATCGTCACAGGCGCTTGAACTGCTGGCCTTGTCTGATTACCATCCCTTCTATCACTGCGATAGGCGTTGTCATACCTCCAGGGAACAGCCCTACTATTTTCAGTTGGTCTTCTGCCAGACACATTGATAGTAGTTGGTGCACTGATGGTTACCGGAGCTGGAATGGTAACCGGAGTACTGCTTGTTGTAGGTGCACTGACAGCCCCTCGTCCTCGTCCTTCAGACGGCTTGAAATAAATGGTGACAGTAGACACTGACCCATTACCTTTAACAGCCCGGCTGAACTGGAGACAGCCTTCATCAATCAATCTCTGGATACCGGCCCTCAGCTGGTCACAACCATTAACAGTCTCAGAACAACCCAAACAGCCCTCTTCACAGCCCGGGTAGATACCCTCCTTCAACAAACGGCCTTTCACAACTGATAAAGAAGTCTGAACATCTTCAAAATTATCAACCAGATTTCCAGCTTCTCCTTCTTCAATATTGTTTACCCTATGCCCACCATGCTGAGGCATAGGATTGTTCACTACATTAGGTACCGGTGCAAAGTTGATCGCCTTAGCATCGATCAAGTCTTGTACCTTGTGCTGCAAAGCCCGACATCTTTCAGTATGATGGCCTGGTGCCCCAGAATGAAAGTCACAGCGGACGTTCGCATCATACCCAAGCGGCAATACTGTTGGTGGAGCCATGGTACGCAACTCCACGAAACCCAATCTGAGCAACTCAGGCAGAAGCTCAGCATACGTCATGGGTAACGGGTCAAATCTTCTATTAGGCTGCAAATTCTGCCTCGGCTGATAGGGACGTTGTTGTTGTTGTTGTGGTTGTTGAACCCTTTGTTGTTGTTGCGGACGAGGTTGAGGTGCAGGAATGGTCACTGCAGCCACCGGACGATATTGATCTCTGTTTGCATTTGCTCTATACACACCCCCTTTGTGTTGTACAGCATTGGTCTCTCCTTCTCTACGGCGAGGTGCCCCAGAGAAGGGTTTCTTTGATGACGAAGAAGAACCCGCATCATGAATCCTTCCAGCCTTGATTAAACTTTCGGTTCTTTCGCCACAGATGACGACATCAGAAAAACTTCCGAATGGGCAGCTTCCCATCCGGTCCATATACACACCTTGAAGAGTGCTGATAAACATGTCTGTCAACTCCCTTTCCAGCATAGGGGGTTGAACTCTCGCAGCCAATTCGCGCCATCTCTGGGCGTACTCCTTAAAGCTTTCATTGTTCTTCTGACACAGACTCTGCAGCTGAGTCCTTGTCGGAGCCATGTCCATATTATGCTTATACTGTCTGAGGAAAGCTTCACCCAGATCTCTCCAGCATCTGATGGAATCCCGCTTCAACTCCATATACCAATCCAAAGACGCCCCAGATAGGCTGTCTTGGAAAAAATACATCCACATCTTCTCATCGTCAGTGTATGCGGAGATTTTTCTGTAGTATGCCTGCACATGAGTGCGAGGGCAGGAGGTACCGTTGTATTTGTCAAATGACGGTGCCTTGAATTTGTGCGGGATTCTCAGTCCTTCAACTAATCCCATGTTTGTAACATCAAAACCGAGGGAGTTTTGACATTCCATAGCCCGGATCTTCTCAGCAAGGGCCTCAACTTTACGATCCCTCGCATCATTTCTGCCCAAAATGTCTTCGTCTTTGCTGAGTAGAGTAAACATATCCTCTTGTCTGTCAACAATCAGAATTCTATTACGGGCCGGAGCATGGATGACTCTGGCATTAGCAGCATCTGGAGCAATTGGTTGACCATTAACTCGAATACCCCTCAACTCTTCACCTTCAACATAGTTGTTGACGGGAATAGCAGCAGCAGGAGTGTCAGGAACTGGATTTCCTTCTGGAAAAGCCTGGTTGGGCGGTGGAATTACAGCTTCTTGCCTTTGGACTAGAGCTCGGAGTTCTTCTTGTCCTTGCGCAACCCCTTGCATCATGTGAATGAACTGGGCCATGTTAGCCCTCATCTCAGCTAACTCAGCTTGTACTTGATCCATATTCCGTTGATGGTTGAGTCGCGTTGAGTAGCGGTGCGGTCTTTGATCAGCTATCCTGCCTGGACACAAGAATCAAAGTGAGAAGACGGCACAAGAACACCTGTTATGCAAATGAGATGAGTATGATGTTAAATGATGCGTATGATGCACATGATATGCTCATTTCTCAGGCATTCAAAGAGCCTGATCCATCCTCAAAAGATGGCAACCTGCAGCAACAAGAGAACAACAAAATACAGGGAAAATGAGTGCAACAGGGAAATACTGACAACCTTATCTATAAATAAGGGTGTAAAGATCATTACAACCAGGTCGGCAAAACATTCGAATAAACAGAGTACAAACAAATGAATCCCATCCAACAAGCCTGGAGGTGATTCTCAACAAAAAGATCCAAAAGACGGAGTACAAACAAATGAATCCCATCCAACAAGTCTGGAGGTGATTCTCAACAAATTCATCAAAGATACAAACTAAGACAGACGGTCTTCCGGAATGAGAGTCTTCAGGTAATGGCACTGGTCTATCCACAGTGTGCATTCTGAACATTCTAGTAGAGGGGTGATCTTCTCTTTCAGTTGTCTTCTAAGCTCCAAGACTTCTCCTCCAAGATAATCCTCTGATGTCTGTCTCAAATCAACCTCTTTCTTCAACTGAATGTCTTTGTCTTTGAGTTGCTTCTCTAGGTCTCTGATTTTCTTTTGGTAGTTGGCTTCTGCTCTCTGCAGCCTCAAACATTCCCTATGTTCTGCATCCAACATGGACTCCATCTCCTCGTAAGATCTCTTCTTGCTCCTTGCTCTGCTAGCATCTTCTCCTTGCACTTCCCTGAGTTGATGGGCCAAGTTCAACCTATCAGCTTTGGCTTTGTACAGTTCCATTTGGGTGTCTTGCTCCTTCTCCCTCAAACGGCGATTCTCCATCAGAGCTTGCTTATAGTGCTCAACAGGCACACTCTCAGCAAGGATCAAGGGTGGTTGCTCCTGCAACGGCTCCATCCTATCATAGGGTAGCAACAAAGTTTCCACTCTCTTCTTTACCCAATCAGTGTAACCAGGCATTGCAATGGTGAACTTCTTCCCTAAGACAGATCCATCCTTCACCCAAACAGACCTCCAGGCCCTTCCTATCTGCTCCAATCTAGCAGGGTCATCCTTCTTCTCAAAATACACACTTTCGGCTACTTCAGCCTCAAGTGGTTTTCCTTTCAATACGAACCCTAACTGACGAAGAGAAATAACTGGATTATAATTGATACAACCCTTGGTCCCCACGAGTGGCACGTTCTGGAATTCCCCACAGCTCATAATAACATTCCGTACGTCCATCCGGTAAGACTGCCATCCGATGTCATAGGAGGTAAGCGACATGACCCTCTGAGTCCACTTAAGAGTGCTCTGGGTATCCACAAAGGGTCCACTGACAGGCAGGAGTGACATAAACCATCTGAACAGGAGAGGTAAACAACACCTGATGGCTCCACCCTTACCATGCCTACTATGAATGGCATAGTAAGTGTCAGCTAAAAGAGTGAGAACTGGATTCCTTCCCATAAAAATACTGATGGCAGCATGGTCAATGAAATTGGGCATGCTCGGGAATAGGACGATCCCATATATCATAGCGGCAAGCTGGGCATGAAAAACTTCCCAATTCCCCTTCTCGGCTTCATCTCTAGCAACCCTCAGAAGGAACTTCAACGGCAGACCCATAACTTCCCCACAGGGCTTCCAATTATCACCAACTTCCTTGACACTCAACCGGAGAGCTCTGGCAATAACTCTAAAGTCAACCTCTTTTGGGACGTCCAAAAAAGGAACCTGATGCTGAATAGGGACACCCAATAGGATAGAATACTCCTCGAGAGTAGGCGCCAACTGGTAATCTTGGAAAGTAAAACATCTGAGCTCCGGGTCATAGAACTGAAGAAGTGTCTGCAGCGGCACTGGATCAACTACTGTCTTCAACACTGTCAGGATGTCTCCATACTGCCGAACAAAACCCTTCAGACGATCATCAGTCACAAGGCTACCCAGCTCTATCAATGAAGTCAACGGCTCACGATAAAAATTGTAGGAACAGGTCTTCCGTTTTGGCTCTGGGACTGTTGCCATCTCTATCAGTGGACAAGCCCGGGAATGTACCTGAGAAATGATATGCATGCAGAGATTAGTTTTCCTTCTTTTTTTTCAATTTTTTTTTCAAAATTTTTTTTCTTTTTTCTTTTTTTTGCATTTCTTTTGAAAAAATAAATATGCTATGATGCACATGATGCAGACTGGACTGGCTGGTTGTGCAATCTCTGATCACAAGATCGAAGCTTCAGTCAAAATTAGAACCCAAATCCAACTTAAAAGATCCAAGGTCAACTGATCACACTGTTGTCTGAACCCAAAGTCACCAACAGAACCACAAGTCACCAACGGTACCTGTAATAAAGATCAACCCCTCCCCACTCACAGGTGTAGTCTAGGCCAGGGTAAGGTCGAGAGAAACACAGCATAAATAACCTTTCGCGGAATATCATCATATACACACCTGAAGTATGCAACGACAATATCCCACCAGGGTCTGAACTGTTCGTGATATCAATGTTCCGCTGAGTGGCGCAATACCACCCGCTTCCCACGAATCACTCTATTCCTAAGCATCCTAGATTTCACTCATGGTCTGGGTATTGGACCTTTTACCTCAAGTGACTCCCATCCCCACAAAGAAAAACAGACAACCAGCTAGGCAGAATGAATAATGAATATGAATGCAAACATTAATGCACACAATCAATGCAATCAATAAATGAAATGAACAAAAAATGAAAGCAATAAATACACACAGCACAAAGCAACCAAAACCCTAACCTAGAGAGCGCTAGGAGAGACTCGCTTAGGGAAGATGGACCAGCACAGGTCAACTTCTCTATGTCCCCAGCAGAGTCGCCAGCTGTCGCATTACGCGAAAAACCGGCGGGAAAAGAAGAAACAACAGAGCCGCCACCGTGCGTTATTTATCCCAAAAGAGGGAAAGGAAACGCTCAGAGTAAACCTGGAAAGAACATGGTCTCGCGACCAAAGAGAAAGGGTTCGGGAGTCGGTTATGCGAAGGGAAGGTATTAGCACCCCTACGCATTCGTCGTACTCGACGGGATCCACGCACAAAAGGAAGGAAAATGGTTGCTAAAACACTGCTCACACACAAACACACACTGGCTGAAAGAGACACAGAAAACAGACAAGACTGATTCGGCAGGATACCGCATCCTGGGCCTACTTAGTCTATCAGGCATAGACATCAGAGTCGAAGTAGTTCGGACTGGGGAAACGACACATGCTCGCTAGGATATCGCATCCTATGCATACGTATCTCCTTGGACGAAGAAGAATCAGAGCATTCGTAGCTCGGCTAACACGCACACGAACAAACACAGGCAAAGGCAAACATGGAGCCTGAATGCCAATCACTGGACTTACATCAGCATCCGAACCAGAAAACACACACAGGAAACCAACTACCAGTCGCTGGACTTACGTCGGACTCCAACCAGAAAAAGAGAAACAACTCGCACAAACAAAACAAAAGGGCGAAGACACAAAGGGTTGAAAAGGAAAAAAGGGCGGAAAGAGAAAAAAGGGCGCCCGGAGAGATCAGCTCATCTCCTGCCTACGTACCTCATCTGGTATGAGGATCAGGGCGACGTAGTTCCCCTACGCAGGGAAAAAGGACTAGCCTAACCAGATAACAGAGGGAGACACAACACTAGGGAGACTACGACTCGAGCCTAGATGTTGTCATGCAAAGTCGTCCCTAAGTTAAGGTTTCTAGCTAACGTGCACAGGAAGCAAGCCTATCCTAATCATGACTTGCACAGGAAGCAAGCCACACCTAACCTAACTTGCACAGGAAGCAAGGGTCTCGATTGCAACTAGGGCAAGAGAAAGGGGAGGTCTCAATCGCAACGAGGGCGAGAGAAAAGGATTAGTGTTAGTGGTTAGTCAAACTCGACAAGACATCGCATCTCATGCCTACGTATCTCATCTGGACATGAGAATCAGAGTTGCCGTAGTTCGGCTAAACTATTCTCGTTGGTTTGTGTTTTTTAAGTGGACAACGTCACTGCACAATCTACCTGATGCTCGACCTTTGGAGACTTACTCACCGGTAGTAGAAGGAGTGGACGTATCCTTTAGAGGGGATAATGTTTGTTTGTGTTTTAGGAAAGCTCAAGCAAGAAAGGAAGTCCTATACGAAGGAACCGTGCTACCTTAATTGACATGCAAATGAGACTACGCGGAGTCTAACAAACCTAGGGGATACAATCACACCACACAAGCACATACAACATAAAATAAACACACCAACAAGGAGGCTCAAACATCAAGGCTAGGTTTTAGTCGAGGGGTCATATCAACCTCAACAAACAAACCTCTGGAACTGGGTAGTGTTAGCTCTTAACCTTGCCATTGAGGGGCTAAGGTGAAGCAGATGAAAGGTGAGTGAAGATAAGACTTCACAGCTCTTATCCCTGGCCTGGGAGAGCTTAAGACAAGAATGTGTGGGTTCAGAAAGTGGGAACCCTTCTACACATTTGATACTGACTCAACTGTACAATTGTACAAGATCTTGGGTTTGTATCTGCAATGCATCAACACAGTGGTGTGAGCAAAGCAGATGACACACAGAATAGCAGGGGATAGGTTGCATATCCCTTGGGTTCTGCCAATTGCCTCTTCACTTAGGAGGTCTTTGACTATGTACAGGGACAAGATTTAAACATACACAAACATTGCCTCTTAAGGAGGACTTCAGACAGTTGCCTGGCCAAGTAACAGGCCAGGTCTTCCAGACTACATGAAGAAAAAGGAATTATACCTCAAAGCAAGTTGTTATTAAAGCAAAGCAAAGCAAGTTCAAAGAACTAAGCAACTAATGGTACCAGTTTTGAAGAACAGTTGGGATTCAATGGCGTTTTGGCTTCGAATGGTTAAAACAGATGCACATGAAGCTTCTAAAAGACAGTTGGAGGAAAGACTTTGGCTCAGCAGCGTGGATTCCAGCTCAAAACATGATCTGCCATTGTTGAAGCTTGGAAAAACAGTCCACGAAAATGCAGTTCCAGCTGGTGTTTTATGCTTGTAAACAACTCACAATGATGGTCAGATGATGAAACAACAAAGGGCAGCTCGAGTTGTTTTGAAATTTTTCAGCAGAAATTCAAAAGATGGAGAAATGAGATTTTTTGAGAGAGAGTTTTTCTGTGTTAGAATGTGGGCTGCTAGTGTTGCCATTGACAGAAAAAGTGGTATTTATTTGCTGTTTAGTGAGCTGCTAATGAAGTGTTAATCATGCTTTGCTAAAATGGCCATTTTGCTAATTGTCCAATTTTCACTCAAAGGGTGAGGTGTATGGTGCTGGCTGCGAAATTGGGCCTTCCATCATGACTAAAATGCATTTTCTGAATGTTTCCAATTGGCCAAATGGTTTAAAAATGATTATTTTGAAAAGTCAAAATTCAACCTCACTTGAAATTAATTAAAGCAAGTTCAAAAAGGCCATTTTGAATGGTGTGGTTTTGGTGCATGAGGATCACATTTTTGGAAAGAGGAGGTTAAATATGACTTGTTGGAAAAAACCTCACCCAATTCGGCCAAATGGTTTGAGAGATATGGCCTTTTGAAGTTCAAGAAATTTTGAAAATGAATTGATCATATCTTGCCAACCATACATGGGAATTGAGAGTTCTTGGACTTTTTGGAAATGGGAGAACAAGATCTTCAACTTTCATGTTGGGAAAAAATTCATTTGAAGCTTGGATCATGATGTAAGTTTAGGCTCAAGAAGTTTCCATTTTTGGCAGTTGAAATTACAGGTCCAGTTTCTATTTTTGGAAATTTCTGATTTGGCTTCAAATTCTTCAATGATGTTGTTTGCCATGATATATGAGGCCTATTTGGACATGAATAAGCTCTCTCAAACCAAATCCATCCATCAAAACCATAAAATCAGTCACAGTTGACCAAGTTTGACTTTTTAGGGTTTCTGACTGACTGTGCATGGACTGATGACCTCTGAGCATCCAATCTTTGACTTAAACACTTCAAATGGATCCCCAAGTCATATGAACATGTTGGACCAACCCTAGGGCCTTGGCTAAATGAGAATTGTACTTGCTTGCTTGGTTGACTGATCTCCTGATCAGTTTGACCTAATTCTCTTGATTGGCTTGCACTTGAGGCAAAAGGGACAATGCAATGCTATGCAGTGGACCATGTTATGCTATGACCTAATATGAGAATGTATGTACAATGATAGGTGCAAATTTGAGGTGCTACAGTAATCATCAATCGGTTGCTCTGCAAGATAGTCTGACAAGACACTTCCCTTGATGGCTTTTTGTGAAGTGTATTGGATGTCATACTCTGTCAGTATCATTTGTCACCTAGTAACCTTTCCGGTAAGTGATGGCTTTTCAAAAATATACTTGACTGGATCCATTTTTGATATCAATAGAGTCGTGTGAGTCAACATATACTGTCTTAGTCGGCGAGCAGCCCATGCCAAAGCGCGACAAGTTTTCTCGAGCAATGAGTATCTTTGTTCACAGTCGGTAAACTTTTGCTAAGGTAGTATATTGCATGCTCTTTTCGACCTGACTCGTCATGCTGACCGAGCACACAACCCATTAACCTTTCTAACACAGTGAAGTACATGATCAATGGTCTTTCCTCTCGGCCTGTAGACTGGCCCCGATCTTGATCTCTTTCTTGTCGTCTTCGGTACCAACGTTGATGGTCTCAACCACCTCCTGATAAGGTGTAGCTCGGTCCTCCTGTTTCAACAATTTGGCTAACCCTTCAGGCAATTCACAATCTTCCTCAGCCCCTTCTTCGGCTTGATAGATAGGATTGTCGAAGTCATACTTGGCCATAGCAGTGTCGTTAGCAGTGATGGAGGATCATGCTTTACCTTAGAATGAGAGATTTTTTTTTGAAAGAAAGGAAAAACGAAAAAAGAAACATTGCCATTTTTTTTTGTAAAAAGTAAAAAAACTGAAAGAAAGAGAACACAAAATTGTTTGCAAAAGTCGTCCTTTATTGATGATAAAAATAATTGCGAAACGTAACTAAATGGATGGCCCTACAAATGAGCCGTTACACCTTGGGCAAAGTGTAAGACTTTATTATGCATGTAATAAAGGAAAACAATAAAAATCACTTTTTCAGCAGAGTAACCCGGACGGTTTTTTCAGACGACCAATTGTCGAGCTTTTCTCCCGGGACACACGGGCGAATCCAGCTATCTAAGTCACAGTCGCTGTCAGCCTTGACTTCATCTGCAGCATTGACGATGTGGGGAGAAACCAAACCCCCGCTGGAGAAAGTATCGGCTTCATTCTTCTGAGATCCCGGAGCATACCCCAATCCAAACTTGTCTTCTTTGATGACTGGCTCCACAAATTTGCCCCAGCCTTGGGCATTACCAGCCTTAACCACTTCAACAGCTTGCCTGTATGAAGAGATAGAAGTCCCGACCTTCTCAGACTCAGGTGAAAAGACAGCTTCGGGCGCGACCTCATTGATGTTTGTAGTTTCGAAGCCCTGACACAGCATCTCATGCATCTCGCCATCCATCTCTACATACTTAAATGTAGACAGGTGGCTAACAAAAATATCCTCTTCACCACATACAGTGACGATCTGACCTTCTAGTTCATATTTGAGCTTCTGGTGGAGGGTAGAAGTAACAGCACCGGCAACATGAATCCAAGGCCGACCTAGCAGACAGCTGTAGGCAGGCTGGATATCCATCACATAAAAGGTACTCTTGAATACCTGCGGTCCAATCTTAACTGGCAACTAAACTTCGCCACAAACAGCTCGCTTAGAGCCATCAAAAGCCCTCACAACTAAGTTACTTGGCCTCAGGATGGTGTCATCGCAATCCCACTTCGTTAAGGCTTTCTTTGGAAGAACATTCAGAGAAGAGCCTGTATCAACCAAAACATGGGAAAGCACCACCCCTTTGCAGTCCATTGTGATATGCAAGGCTTTGTTGTGATTCCTGCCCTCAGATGTCAGGTCATTATCGGTGAAACCTAGCCCCCGGCTAGCGTTTACATTGGAAACTACCGACTCCAGCTAGTTAACAGTTATCTCCGGTGGAACATAGGCCATATTCAGTACTTTCAACAAGGCTGCTCTGTGCGCCTCAGAGCACAGCAATAGTGAGAGAATGGAGATCTTTGAGGGTGTCTGATTTAGCTGGTCGACTACCTTGTAGTCACTTTTCTTGATAATCCTCATAAACTCATCCACTTCCTTCTCGAATGCGGTCTTAGGAGGATCTTCCTCAGTAGTAACCTCTTCAGTGGATACCTGTTTCCCTTTAGCCTTGGCAGCTGCCTCGGCTTCAGTATTCGCGCGTAATGTTGATGGTGCAAATAGGCGTCCACTGCGAGTGAAGCCACCAACCCCTCCAACATTGTCTACAGCGGAGCTACCAATGTCAATGCCTTCTTCGTTAACTTTCTGCCCCTGGCAGTAGATATCAGCCCCATAGTGCCACGGGATAGCACTGTCTTTCTCATACGGAACGGGTCCTGGTATTGTGATGGTGATCGGACCAACCAAAGTCGGTTGAGGGCTGTCAGAGTAAATTACAACTGGTGCTGAACTTTCAATGTTCACCGCTGTTGGTTATGTACTTTCTGGGAAATATATTGTTGTCGGAGCGAGTCTCTCGGGAACATATATTTCTTCAGGAGTGAAATAAAACGTCACCGTCGATACATCATTCTTCACTGGACGGGCCTGATCAAACTGAAGACAACCTTCATCTATCAGTTGCTGAATACCCCTTCTCAAACTATCACATCCGTTTTCGGCAGCTTGACAATTTCTGCATTCTTCCCCACAGCCCGGGAAAATCTGTCCTTTCAGAAGTCGGTCTTTAACCACCGATAGCAAAGTCTTCACCTTAGTCACATCAGAAACCAAATTCAAAGTTTCTCCACTATCAACAACATTAATCCTCTGCCCGCCGTGAGCCGGCATCGGGTTCTGGATAACATTAGGCACCAGAGCAAAATTGATAGCCTGGGCATCTCTCAAATCTTGTACCTTTAACTGGAAAGCCTTGCAATTATCTGTAGTATGGCCAGGTGCGTTGGAGTGAAAAGCACATCTGGCGTTGACACCATAACCTCTAGGCAAATTATTGGGATCGATTGGTGGAGCCAGAGTTCTCAATGTAACCAGATTCATGTCAATCAGCTTGGGAAGTAATACTGAATAAGGCATTGGGATTGGCTCGATGACCCGGTCCGTCTGCCTTGGACGTTGTTGATAGTGTCTCTGCTGACCCGGATTACCTCCTTGTTGTTGATTGTTGTACCTGAGTTGTTGTTGCGGATGATATTGCGGTTGAGGAACAGGTGTTGGAATAGTGACTGCGGCCACTTAATCTTGATAATAATTAGGGCGTCCTCTACCCCTGCCTTTGTCGGCATACACATCGCTTGTCTCGCCTTCTTTTCTTCGCTGACCGTTACCAGCAAACGGTCTCTTGGGACCTGATGAGTTGGAAGCACTATTGTCTTGAATTCGGCCCATCTTCAACAGACTCTCGATTCTTTCTCCAGCAATTACTATCTCTGCAAAGCTGATTGACGGGCAAGCAGCCAATCTCTCAATATAATTGCCTTGAAGAGTGTTCATGAACATGTCCGCCATCTCCCTTTCAGACATAGGGGGTTGGACGGACGCAGCAATCTGTCTCCAACGCTGAGCATACTCTTAAAAGGTCTCCTTGGCAGTCTGAGACATACCTTGCAACAAGGTCCGATTTGGAGCCATGTCCAAGTTGTATTGATATTGCTTGACAAAAGCCTCTGCCAAGTCTTTCCAGCTCTTGATGGTAGTACGAGACAAATGAGAATACCATTCACGAGAAGCTCCAGTTAGACTGTCTTCAAAATAGTACATCCACAGCTTTTCATCTTCCGTGTGAGCTCCCAACCTTCCCAGATAAGATTGGAGATGAGTGCGTGGGCAAGAAGCCCCGTTGTATTTCTCAAAAGTAGGGGGTTTGAACTTGTGAGGAATCTTTACTCCCTGAACCAGACCAAGATTTGTGACATCAAAGCCTAAGGAATTTTGAGACTCCAAATATTTGAGCTTCTCAGCAAGCTCATCCATACGGCGAGTGGTCTCGAGGGCCTCGTCGTGCAAAGAAAATTGATCATACTGACAATCTTCATTAACGGGGTGCCCATTAATCCGAATTCCTTGATTCACATTGTACCTTCCGCCAATACCATTCCCAACATTTCTTGTGTTGCCAACATTACCCGGGTTTCCTTCAGCATTTGCGTTACCCGCGTTCACAGTGTTCCCAGGGTTATCAGCGTTCCCAGGGTTACCAGGGTTTCCCTCAGCATTTGGTATCTCCACCTCCGGATCGGGTCTCGGTTGCTCAACCAATTCCCTCAACTTTTCTTGGCCTGCTGCCATACCAGTCATCAATGTCATGAACTGATCCATCCTTTCACGCATATCAGCCAGCTCTTTCTGTACTTGGTCCATTGCTAGTCGTGGACGGTTTTCCTTTGTCGGGTATCTGTGAACTCGCTTGGGACCAATAAGTGCCTGATACAGGGAACAAACATTAGACACTATGGTGACACCTGCAAAACAGACAAGGGTTAATATGCATGGTATGCGATGCACTGCTTGTTCAGTTTTAAGGCACCCCCGTTTTGAAAGGGAATACCCTGCAAATGAATAAGCATGAGATGTTGGATGCAAATATGCAGATGATGTTATGCAATGCAAAGGCATGTCAATCAGAATTGATGGATCCGCTTGAACATCTGTCAGGTTGCACTGCTTGGAGAGAAATTCACTGAGGGATATAATATAAGATCAAAGCTCTGCTCCAGAAAACCGGGTTGGTTGGAGGTTAAGGTTTCCTGAATTTAGCCCGCCCCTCACTGGTAGGTTCTAAGAACAGAAGTTCGTCAACTTCAACCATTCAGTCGCGAATAATACGTTTACCACTGAAGGTTTGGCATTATTACGGGATAAAAGACCTCCACTGACTCCCCTCAACAGGACATCCTAAAGCAAGTTCCCAGTCTCGGGGTCCCCGGATTGATCAGCGAGAATGCGCCCACCAGAGCTAACATAATCACGTCTCGGAGGAAAGGCCTCGACTGAGTTCTCGGGAAATGGTCACCAGAGTCGACGATTTCTAAAGGAACACCATGTCGTTACGGAACATCCGTAGGACATAATATATCCAAAAGAAACCTCGTCAGGGTGTGGTTCTTCACGAACGACTTAACGTAGCAACATGCCACGCAAGCCTCATGATCATCCACTCTAAAACCTGTATGTACACTCAAGCCTGGGTAATGGGCTTATCTCTCATAGAACACCCCATCCCAACAAACAAACAAACAGATCCAAAAGATACAACAGATGCATGCAAGCAGGTAAGCAAATAAAGGTACAAAAGCATGAACACCCAATACACAAGAAATCACACAAGCTAGGAGGGACTCGCTTAGGGAAGATGGACCAGCAAGAGGTTAACTTCTTAGTCCCCAGCAGAGTCGCCAGCTGTCGCAACCTGAAAAATACAGTGAGCGAAAAAACAACCGGCGAAAGAAAATGACAGAAGAGTCGCCACCGTGCGTTATTCATCCCAAAGGAGGGAAAGGAAACGCTCGAAGTAAACCTGAAAAAGGAAAGGACAAGACGGGGTCTCGCAACCAAATCTTGGGTTCGGGAGTCGGTTATGCGAAGGGAAGGTATTAGCACCCCTACGCATCCGTAGTACTCTACGGGATCCACTTTTGTGGTTTTTGTCTAAAGGGTGTGAGTTTACCTAATGTGTTTATTTACTAAAAAAGTTAAGAGAAATGACTCGCGCGGATGTCGCATCCACTGCATACGTATCTCATTTGAATATGAGAATCAAAGTCTTCATAGCTCGGTTGACCTATGGGTTAGGGGGATGTGTGCTCGCTAAGACATCGCGTCTTATGCCTACGTATCTCATCTGGCCTGAGAATCAGAGCAAAACGTAGTTCGGCTAACTATGGGGTTGTGGATTGGGTTTTGGATGAACGACGTTCCTACGCAATCTACCGGATGCTCGACCTTTGGAGACTTACTCGCCTGTAGTAGAAGGAGTTAACGTGTTGCTTTGGGTTTTAGGGTTTGGGATGCTCAAGGGCAAAAAGGCAGTCCTTGATGAAGGAACCGCGCTACTTGCAGGGATACGAACACATACAAAACAAACATGTATAAAGTAAATGTGCCAACAAGGGGCTCAGAAGTAAATAAACAAAAGAAAACAAATGCCTCCTATTGAGGTCTTCCAGCTAAGAAAGCGATAAAATGCGGAAAAGAGGTAAAAGTACCACACGGATGAAGATCCGAAGTAACAACAATTAAAGGAGTAAGAAACCCAGGGACCTCCCAAGCTAATGCCATCAAAGAAAAGTGAGTCAGTACAGGTAATCGGAATGAACCTCCAGGTGGTATCCCACAAATAAAGTGGGAAACCACGCAAGTTATCCCTGCAAAAGTCATGTGAGCCCTCACAAAAACTTAACAAAAGGGTTAGTGAAACACCATAAGCATTTTTTTCATGGATAACAGTATGGTTTCAGAAACCTCAAACCCTGTGGCATTCACTACAGAAATCATGTGATTAAACATTCAAGGCATAGGTTTCACCCATTCATAATACATCACACATTTAGAACATTCAAATTGAAGGCGTAAAATAATGGGAATAGGGCAAACCTGATTGGAGAGCTTGATTGAAATTGAGTTGCACCCGTGAGGCCCTTCAGGGTTTGGAGGCTGCTCTGAGTTCTCTGTCAGGTTTCTCTTACGGTTTTGTCCAGGGTTTTGCTTCAAGGAAACCTCAGAGTATTTTGCTTCTCATCCTTTTTCTCAAGTGAAGCCTTGGTATTTATAGACTGAATTTCATGGTTTTGTGGGCTCAAATGAGAGAGACCCAAGTCCAAAAATTTTTATTATATTTTATTGATTTTTTATTATTATTTTTATTTATTTATTTTTTTTTGTAAAAAATTATATATATATATTTTTTTCGGATCTAATTCTGATTGACATGATGAAATGCAATATGAAATGAATGCATGAATGAGGAGGGCAAATTTTGGGGTGTTACACTAACTTGTGTTGTTGCCTACATTATTATTGACCGGCCTCAAATAGTTGTGACTTCTACATAAGTCCAATTATGATTGCTTAACATAGCGCTAAATTTGCCTTATGGCACACTAACTACTAACACTAATCATTAACCATTAACATTTACTTTTTGCACTTTACATTTATGCAATTTACTATTCTTGTACATATTATTCATTTGATTTTCCCTTTGCTCATTGGAGCACATGTTTATGTTAATGCAATTTTGCCTTTTGCTCACTTGAGCATATGATTTTGTATATATTTTTGTGCTTGTGTTTTGTTTGATTGTTGTTGACCATAATGCAAAGAATTGGACAAAATGGACTTCGACTTTAGGACCTTCCCTATGCAAATTTGGAGTCAAAGAGCAGCTAGGCATTGGGCCATTAAAGTGCTATAAAAGTCAAAGAGCAACTAGGCATTGGGCCTTTAGAATGCTTAATGTTGAAAGATGACCTTGAAAGGACCAACTTCTAAACCCTTCTTGTCCATTCCTTGTTTGTTTTGCTAGAATCTTTTAATGTGTGTGTTCTTGTGCTAGGGATTCCAACTTGATCCAAATTGAGGAACCATTACCATGAGCATCTAAGAGAGAGGGACCCAAGATACATTGAGGAGCTTTCCAAGAGTTCATTTGATTGATGATTGCTTGAGTTTATGCTTATGTGATTGCTTATTCCAAAGGATGTGAGCTACTTGGATTATCAATATGATCTCAAGAGAGGAACTCCATTTGTGGTTTTACTTCTTATTCCTTACCTCTTGTATGTTTATGACTTTAGCCATTCTTCTTCTTCCTTCCACTCTAACCCAAGCCAAAACTTTTGTGCAAACATTTAACACTTCTTTTCAAACATTAGAAACCTAAGCCTTATGCTTTTGCTTTTCAAATTTTCTTTTCATAATACTTATTTTGAATTGAATCTTAAATCAACTTTGACCATATTTTGTAAATACTTTTCATTGGTAAATACCATTCATTCAAATACTTTTGTGGTTTCAATGGCCATTTTCTTAATCAAAACCTTTAATAACCTTTAGCTACTAGGTTTGAGTTATCCTTGAGGTAGATGTAATACTCACCTATATCCTTAGTGATGGACAATGAGTCTTCCATGCTTATCATAGGGTTAACCCCTCACTAGCATGTTGAAGTTATCCTCACATGGTGGATTTGTGGTTTTAGGTTGAGTTTTCTCCCTTGGATAACAAAAGACCTTAAGGCTTTTGGACCAATCAGTTCACCAATTCATTTTTGAGATTTTTACCCCGAACTACGAGGTTTTGATCCTAATCTTTTTTAAGATGGTACGTAGGCAATGGGTTCATCCATCCAAACACAAATGTAAATAAACTTGTACATTCTCTTCTCATCTCTTCAATCATGTTTGCACAAACAAATTTTCACCAAATACCAACCTTACAACCAATGTGAAAAGGGCTCCCTAGGAGTACCTAGGATGTCTTGGGTGCTTAAAACCTTCCCATTGCATAACCCACCCCCTTACCCAGATCTCTGACATTTTTACTATTTTTTGATTCGATAAAACTTTTAGTTTTTGTTCGATTTCTAACCATTCCTTTTGATAAATAGAAGTACGGTGGCGACTCGACTTGTATGATTTACCTTGGAGTTAGTCAATATCTCTAATGGTAACCATTCCTTTTCATATTTGTTGTATTGTATTGTATACTGTTTTATGACATATTTTTGTGCAATTTGGGATTACTGTATTGTATGTAATGATTGAATTGCTTGAATATTAATTCCTTGTATGCTTGGTGATCTTTGTGAGATGAGTTCTATACCTGAACTCGAGTGCATTTAGGATAGGAGAATGGCATAGTCTTGTTGACTTGTGTGGAGTTATTCCTTAGCAAGTTGACTTGCAAGCCCATTCACTTGGTGGAGGTCATGTTGGGATCAATAATGTCACACAAGTAGTTGTGGTTAGACATTACTCTTTTCAATATAGACCTTAGAAGCCAAGGACCTTAGTTTACCAAGCCCATCTTGGCCTATTCTTAGGATGTAGTGCGAAAGTTGTTCAAGTGTAAGATTTGATACGATTGTTACGCGATACTACACCCATAAGAGTCTCTCTTGAGAATATTTTTTGGAATACGAGTAGTCGTTTATCCGATAATATCCGAAAGATGGGATAATGACCATGGGAACCTCTTGTAAAACATGTTTGGCAGGTTAAACCCTAGTACACTCCCTTTGGGTGGTCTAAACCGAGACTCCATGCTCGTGACTTGCAACAAACCCTTGATTTATGGTTGATCCGTTCAGGTATCCTTAATATCAATGGAACTTGGGTGTTGATAAGGTGTAAACCATAATCCACCAAAATGGATGATTGATATTAAGGATGCCATGATCCATCCCATGACCTTTGTTTGGTGTGCTTCGCTTGATCCTTGAGTGTGATTGTTGCATTCATGCATTCATGCCCCCATTTGCATCCATGTCATCAAAATAATAAGAAAATTTTCAAGGAACTTAAGAGGTCTATTTGCAAATTTTCAGACATGGAAAGACAAAGAAGGAATACAAAGAAGTACAGCTTTAGACAACCCGATTTGAAAAAGCTAAGGAATTTGACATCCTATGTATTAGATCCATTGGGTTTCAAGGCTCGTTTTAGGAAGCTTCTTCCTCTTCTGACTACTCAGGTGGATGAAGGATTGATGAGTGTATTGGTGCAGTTTTATGATCCCTTGTACCGTTGCTTCACATTTCCGGATTTTCAGCTTTTGCCCACGCTTGAAGAGTATGCCTACCTGGTGGGTATACCTATTCTAGACCAGTTGCCATTCAGTGGCTTAGAGAGTATTCCTACTTCTCGAGAGATAGCTGACATGTTGCATATAGATGAATCTCTGGTTGGTGCTCATATGACTACCAAAGGTGGAATTCAAGGTCTCCCTTCTGAGTTCCTCATTACTCAAGCTACTATGAAAGGGAAGGCCATAAGTGAGGACGCCTTTGAGGCCAAATTTGTACTTCTCATCTATGGGTTAGTGTTGTTCCCCAACATCGACATGTTTGTGGATGTGAACGCTATTAGGATTTTCTCTACTCTTAATCTTGTTCCGACTCTGTTGGGTGACACTTATTTTTCTTTGCATATGAGGAATGCAAAGGGTGGTGGTGCCATTGTGTGTTGTTTGCCTCTGTTATATAAGTGGTTTATTTCTCACTTACCGCAAACGGTCACCTTCAAGGAGAACAAGGGATGTCTACGGTGGTTCACGAGACTTATGTCTCTCACTAATGATGATATCTCTTGGTACAACCATGTGTATGATGGCGTGCAGATTATCGACTCTTGTGGTGAATTCTCCAATGTACCTCTTCTTGGTACATGTGGTGGGATTAACTACAACCCTGTTTTGGCACGTCGTCAGCCTGGGTTCCCCCTAAAGGATAAACCTAATAACATTTTGTTAGAGGGTGTGTTCTTTCAGGAGGGTAAAGATCCCCAAGGCTTGAAGGGCAGGATGGTCCGCGCTTGTCGCAAGATTCATAGGAAAGGAAGGAAGGAGTTGGGTCCTAAGAATTGTGTCGCTTTGGAGCCTTACACTGCTTGGGTTAGGAGGAGAGCTTCTGAGTATCTCATGCCGTACGAGTATCCGAGACCTACACCTTTGGTTGAGGATGGGCCGTCAACCCTCCCTGACCAAGGAGTAGAGGAGTTGAGAGACGAAGACCGTTCACGTGCCTGGATCCGTGAACGAGAAGAGTTGCTTCAGTAGATCAAGGAGAAGGATGCTTTGATAGAGTTTCTCGAGCACCAGGTTATTGATGACCCTGATGATGCATGGACTTCTCTACTTCCTCAGTCTTCTAGGTTCTGGAAGAGGAAATACGATCGACTCGCCAAGGAGAAGGCATATATGGAGGCAGCCTATGAGGAGGAGGTGAAGAGGCTTCGTGCATCTTATCTTACTGTGTCCCAAGCTTTAGATGATTGTTTCTAGGGATCCATAGGATGATTATTTTCCTTTTCTCTTGTATTTGGTTACCAATGTTGTACTTCTTCAGTTTAAAAAATATTTTCCAGATATTATGAGATGTTTCCATATATGATAAAAGTATAATATTTCCCAAAATTTGCATATAGAACTCTAAAGTTCCTTTGAAATAAAAAAACAAATCATATGCACAAGCATTGCATGCATCATGTGCATAAGCAGGTTTTGTTCCTGGCTTCTTGTCCTATGGTCTAACTCTGTGTTCTTCATTTATTTTGGAGACAAGCTGACTCACCGGTACTACACCAGAGTCAACTCTTCGAGACTGATGGATCATTTGGAACAAGAGAACCGCGAACTGAAAGAAGAGGTAGCCAGATTGACTGCCCTGATGGACTCATTCTTGGCCGCTCAGAGCCAGTCTTCTCCAACACCCTCAACTCCTCCCTAGAGGACGGTCATTTATGAGATCGTAACTTCTATTGTGCCTGCTGCAACAACCCACTTTGCACCATCCATGTCAGCCAGGTTCCCGTGGGGAATGCCTGCCAACTTTGTGCCAGAGGGTTTTGCTCCAACTCTTGCTTCTTTGTCGGCATCTAGCCCGGTCATGACAGTGCCACCTCCAGTTGTGCACATTTTGCCTCGCGTAGAGGATAACATCTATCATTCTTAGCCATCTAAGGGCCCAGATATTTATGAGAAGATGGACGACATGAAAGACCAATTCCTTGAGCTTCGCAAGGAACTGAAGACTCTGAGGGGGAAAGACCTCTTTGGTAAGAGTGATGCTGAGTTGTGCCTTGTGCCCAACGTGAAGATCCCTATTAAATTCAAAGTGCCTGACTTTGAGAAGTATAAGGGAAACACTTGCCCTCTCAGCCATCTTGTGATGTATGCTCGCAAGATGTCGACGCAAACTGATAATGATCAATTGCTCATCCACTATTTCCAGGACAGTTTATCCAGTGCCGCTCTCCGGTGGTACATGGGTCTGGAAAGTTCGAACATCCGCTCTTTCAACGATCTTGGCGAGGCCTTCGTCAAGCAATATAAATATAATATGGATATGGCTCATGATAGAGACCAGTTGAGGGCGATGTCCCAGAAAGAGAAACAGACCTTCAAAGAATACGCCCAGAGGTGGCGCGAATTGGCAACTCAGATAGTGCCACCCCTAGAGGAGAAAGAGATAACCAAGATCTTTTTGAAGACCTTGAGCTCGTTCTATTATGAGAGAATGATAGCCAGTGCTCCCTCAGACTTCACCGAGATGGTGAATATGGGGATGAGATTGGAAGAGGGGGTCCGTGAAGGACGCTTAACTCGAGATGAAGGCTCTTCAGCAAAGAGATATGGAAGCTTTGCGAAGAAGAAGGAGGGAGAGGCACATGTTGTGTCTTCCCATGTCAAGAGAAGACCCTTTGTGAAGAGGAAGATTGCTCGCCCAGTCAATAATCAGCATCAGGTGGCTCATATAGCACCTGTTTTAAGGGAAGCTCAACATTATCAACAACCGCAAACTCAGCAATATCAGCAATAACAACAGCGTCCACAACAGCAGGCCTACCAGCCTCGAAATAACAACAACAATGCCAGCACCAGCTATGAGAGGAAGAGGGTCACCTTTGATCCAATTCCGATGACTTATGCTGAACTCTATCCATCTCTGATCGATAGAAAGTTAATCACTCCGCGAGACCCTCCCGCTGTACCTACTAACCCCCAGTGGTGGTACAATCCTGAGCTTCATTGTGTGTATCATTCCGGTGCCCCCGGACACGACGTAGAGAACTGTTATCCCCTGAAGACCAAGGTGCAAGACCTTGAGAGAAGCGAGGTTTTGTTTTTCGAGGAAGTAGGTCAGAATGTGAAGTCTGTTAATATGGTCCAGGGATGTTCTGGCAAGTACAAAGTTAAATACGTCAGTCATATCCAGCAATCGATGGTTGAGATGCATCACTTGTTGTGTGATTATAGCCATTATGAGCATGACCACAATAGATATCGAGTATGCTCTATTAATCAGAGAGGGTGTCATCAGGTGTGCAAAGATGTTCAAGAGATGTTGGACGAAGGATTCATTAAGATCCTTCAAAACAGAAATATCGACGAAGATGCTCTCGAAGTCAATGTAATTTCTCCGGTATTCCGGATACCTGAGCCTGTTGTCATCAAGTATGATGGCAGCAAGCAGAAGGCTTCTCCTACTCTCGTTATCAAGCCAGCCGGACCTGTACCGTACTCCTCCGAGAAGGCGATTCCTTATCGCTACAATGCTGTAGCAGTGGAAATGGGAAAGAGGTGTCCTTGCCCTCTTCATCTGTCGTTAACATTGCTGATGTTAGCGGTTTGACCCGCAGCGGTCGTGTATTTTCAGCTCTGTTGAAGCCTCAAGTTGATGCTCGAGGAAGTGTTGATGCTGATTTTGTCGAACGCCCGATTGGGAATGCTGTGAGCACTCCGAATCCGGCACTTGTTGCTAAACCCTCCTCTACATTGAAAACTCCTGCTTCTGCTGGCCCAAGTGGCAATACGAAAGAAGATTGTGATAAGATGCTGAGGCTCATCAAGAGAAGCGAGTACAACGTTGTAGACCAGCTTCTACAAACGCCATCCAAAATATCTGTGTTATCACTACTATTGAATTCAGAACCACACCGAGAAGCTCTGCAGAAGGTGTTGGATGTGGCGTACGTGGATCACGACGTCACGCTAGAACAATTTGATAGCATTGTTGCAAACATCACCACTTGTAACAATTTGAGTTTTTGTGACGCTGATCTCCCCGAGGAGGGAAGAGACCACAACTTGGCATTACATATATCTATGAGCTGCAAAGATGACGCCATGTCCAATGTACTGGTAGAAACTGGATCATCATTGAATGTATTGCCGAAGTCCACTCTTACGAAGTTGTCATATCAGGGGCCTCCCATGAGGCAGAGTGGAGTAGTTGTGAAGGCTTTCGATGGGTCTCGCGAAACTGTGATTGGTGAGGTTGATCTACCAGTCAAAATCGGACCAAGTGATTTCCAGATTACCTTCCAGGTTATGGACATTCACCCATCGTATAGTTGTCTCTTAGGCAGACCATGGATTCACGAGGCAGGTGCCGTGACATCCACCATACACCAGAAACAGAAATTTGTCAAGAATAAGAAGATGGTGGTGGTAGGGGGAGAAAAGGCTCTCCTGGTAAGCCATTTGTCTTCCTTCTCATATATAGATGCTGAGGATGAAGTTGGAACTCCCTTCCAAGCTTTATCTATTGTTGAACCTGTTGAGAAGAGAACTCCCTCATTTGCTTCCTATAAAGATGCAAAGTTAGCCATTGAGCATGGTGTAACTGCTGGATTAGGGCAAATGATCAAGTTGGAAGACAATAAGTCCCGGGCTGGCATAGGCTATTCTTCTGGGGTCTTCAACAAACAAGGTTTGTTCAAGAGTGGGGGATTCATCCACACCGGTCAAGATGAAGAGGCTGCTGCCATTTTGGAAGAAGACGAAGAGGATTCTAGCAATTTCATTATCCCTGGAGGGATCTGCAATAATTGGGTCGCTGTGGATATTCCAACAGTTATCCATAAGTCAAAGTAATGTTCATTGTGTTTGAAAACCCTTATCCCATGCCAAAAGGAGAAGTGATGACATTGTTGGCGCATAAATACAATGATGTTTTCATTCAATAAATTCATGTTAAATGTTTTTTTTTCCAATTATTTTCCATTTTCGCTTTTTGCATGAAATTGGTGATCACATAAAACCCTTTAAAGATAAAATAAAATCCATCTTTTCATCTGCATAATGATTTGCCTTGCTTGAATTCTAAAAGCTCTTTATATCCAAAATCATTATGCAGGTTGATCAAACCCATTGAACATAATGATCCAACACCATCTCGCAATTTTGAATTCCCTGTATTTGAGGCGGAAGAAGATGATGTTGAAGAGATTCCTGACGAGATTACCCGTCTACTTGAGCATGAAGAGAAGATCATTCAACCGCATTTTGAGAATCTGAAAACGATTTGGGGTCTGAAGATTGTGTGCGAGAAGTGAAGATTGGGGCAATCCTGGAAGAGTCTGTTAAGAAGGGGTTGATTGAGTTGCTACGAGAATATGTTGACATCTTTGCCTGGTCATATGAAGACATGCCTGGTCTAGATACTGATATCGTGCAACATTTCCTACCTTTGAAGCCTGAGTGTGTGCCTATGAAGCAAAAGCTCAGAAGAACTCATCCCGATATGGCAGTAAAAATCAAGGAGGAAGTTCAGAAGCAAATTGACGCGGGGTTTCTGGTGACTTCTACATATCCTCAATGGGTGGACAATATTGTGCCTGTGCCTAAGAAAGATGGAAAAGTCCGGATGTGTGTGGACTATAGAGACTTGAATAAAGCTAGTCCGAAAGATGATTTCCCTCTACCACATATTGATATGTTGGTAGATAATACAGCTAAATTCAAGGTCTTCTCATTTATGGACGGATTTTCCGGATATAACCAGATTAAAATGGCACCTGAGGATATGGAGAAGACGACATTCATCACACCTTGGGGAACATTCTGTTATCGAGTGATGCCCTTCGGTTTGAAGAATGTCGGAGCCACGTATCAACGAGCTATGACTACCTTGTGTCATGATATGATGCATAAGGAGATCGAGGTATATGTTGATGATATGATTTCTAAGTCGAGAACGGAAGTTGAACATGTAGAGCACTTGTTGAAGCTTTTTCAGCGTATGAGGAAGTACAAGCTTTGTCTGAATCCCAACAAGTGTACATTTGGAGTCCATCCTGGCAAGCTATTGGGCTTTA
Source organism: Lathyrus oleraceus (assembly GCF_024323335.1). Classification (NCBI taxonomy): domain Eukaryota; kingdom Viridiplantae; phylum Streptophyta; class Magnoliopsida; order Fabales; family Fabaceae; genus Lathyrus; species Lathyrus oleraceus. The sequence continues at coordinate 452,384,970 of NC_066583.1, forward strand.
TCGTTAATGAAAGAGGTATTGAGGTTGATCCTGCAAAGGTCAAAGCTGTAACACCCTTCTAAATACCCCAAATGTATTATAATTAAAATAACAATATATTCATCAGAGTAATTACGCCCCGAAGGGTGTCACACAATCATTTCACAACAATTATCAAAATATCCTGTCATGCTCAGTTATTTAGTCAAAATAAGGTTCTTTTGCATAATTCGCGGCGGAATAAAATCCAACATCAATGTAAAACATGTAACACAATACATGTAAATCATTCAACAACCAATATCAAATTAATTAAAACATCCCCTCCCGATGTTACATCTATCAGAGCATGACCCATAAGAAATTACTCTAGACTCCAAGCATTAGCTTCTACTCAACTCATTTCTCGTTACCTGAAAAATAGGTGTAAGGGTGAGTTCCTCAATCAATATAATAAGCATTATAGAACAGCATGTAATGCCAAGTAATTAACACATTAATTCACCCTAATCAGACTACGCATTCAGCAACAGCAATATCCATTCAAGCATCATACTCAACGGTAAAATCTCAATCACCTTCAACATTAACAACACAACATACAACACACATATAATACTGGAATACATCCATTCATGTTATATGCCATACATTCATTATGCAATGAGACTCTATGCATGCGGTACCGACTATGTTGTGAACATATAGTTCAACCTCACCGTCCAAATCCAGGCACGGCTACCAAGCTCACTAGTCCCACTCATTTGAGACATAGTGACTCACTCACTAATTCCTCACCATGGGAATTAGCTACCACCCCAAATGGGCCATGAAATGCACGCTAATCACCTAGCATGCAGACATCAACAACAATCAAAATGATTTACTCACTAATTCCTCACCATGGGAATTAGCTACCACCCGAAGGCCACAATATGCATGCTAATCACCTAGCAATGCAACGTCAACAATAATTAAGAATAGACACATGCTCACACTCTAAGCCATAATACAGTCTATTCACAAATGTATACATTCACATCATCATGTATACCATCACACATTATCAACATAATTAATCACAAAAGCATATCATATCATGCCACATAATCAAACACAGTATTAGCACACTCTACTAATACCTATACCACTCAAAACAACGGGAAATGACCCCTATCACATCATATCTCAGCTAAGTCGCATCACTCCGCCTAAACAACCAAAAACTGCACAACAGTAGCACAGAAAAATCACAATTCTGCCCATACGCGTACTGCCTATGCCCATACGCGTATTGCCCAAACCTGACCAAGTCCATACGCGTAATGCCCACTCTCATACGCGTATTGCGCATTTCCTCGCCCAACTCATACGCGTATCACCTATCCCATACGCGTATGCTACGCGTAACAATCTCCCCTTACGCGTACCACCAGAGACCAATTTACGTTCAAAATGTCATCTTTTTCTCCCATACGCGTAAGGCCTCCTCCATACGCGTATCAGCCAGCTCATACGCGTATTGCCTAGTGCCATACGCGTATGACCAGAAACCAGAACTCTCAGATCTGCTATGGCTTCCTCTGTTACGAAACCTATCCGATCCAACCTTCCACAGTCCAAATTACACAAAATAATCGTCCATATCATCTACACGAATCATATCCTATTCATCTTCACCAATCCTAACATTATCTCTTCTAATTCCTACGAATTCTTTTCAATTATCATCCAATTTCATTCATCCAATATTTCCCAGATTCATCATGCATCAATCAAATCAGAGATACAACCAATGGTTATTACTACCCAGTACATATTATCATATAATACCCTTTAACCGATGATAAACCCCCCTTACCTGAGTAAATCCGGCAGTCTCTGAGCTCCAAGCTTTCCCTTCCTTCAACCTTCGTTCTTTTGCTTTTTGCCCTTTCTGCCTCTTTTCCCTTTTCACGTGAAAAATAACCTTTTTACCAAAAAATGGGATTTTTCTAAATTCCAACTTATATATTATTCCAATAACTAATTATCCCACTAATTATTATTCCAAAATAATAATAAAATAATAATAATCCAAACTTCAAATTATTCAATTAAATTAATAAATAAAATATTAATTTAAATTAAATAATTAGCTTAGTTTAATTGGGGTGTTACAACTCTCCCCCACTAAAAGAGTTTTCGTCCTCGAAAACATACCTCAATCGAACAACTCCGGATAAGCCTCCTTCATCTGGCTCTCCAGTTCCCAAGTCACATTGCCACCTGCTGGTCCTCCCCAAGCTACCTTCACTAAGGCAATCTCTTTACCCCGCAACTGCTTCAACTCTCGATCCTCGATCCTCCTAGGTGATGTTTCCACAGTCAGGTTATCTCTCACCTGTACATCATCTACTTGGACTACATGCGACGGATCATGAATGTACCTCCTCAACTGAGACACATGAAAAACATCATGCAAATTCGCCAGCGACGGCGGTAAAGCGATACGATAGGCTACCTCTCCTATCCTCTCGAAAATCTGATAAGGACCAATAAATCGAGGTGTCAACTTCTTCGACTTCAAAGCTCGGCCAACACCAGTTATCGGAGTGACACGAAGAAACACATGATCTCCCTCTTGGAACTCAAGTGACTTCCTCCTTCTATCATGATAACTCTTCTGACGACTCTGAGCAATTCTCATCTTCTCCTGAATCATCTTAATCTTTTCTGTAGTTTGTTGAACAATCTCCGGTCCAACCACAACACTCTCACCGGACTCATACCAACATAATGGTGTCCGACATCTCCTACCATACAAAGCTTCAAACGGTGCCATACCAATGCTCGAATGAAAACTATTGTTGTAGGTAAACTCAATCAAAGGCAAATAACAATCCCAAGCACCTCCTTTTTCCAAAACACAAGCTCTCAAAAGATCCTCCAATGACTGAATCGTCCTCTCAGTCTGACCATCAGTCTGCGGATGGTATGCAGAACTCAATCTCAGCTTAGTTCCCAAAGCCCTCTGCAAACCTTCCCAGAACTTTGATGTAAATCTAGGATCTCTGTCCGAAACAATACTCGACGGAATACCATGCAAACTTACAATCTTCTCAATATACAACTCGGCTAATCTCTCTAACGGATAATCCATTCTGATCGGAATGAAATGAGCCGACTTCGTCAATCTGTCAACAATCACCCAAATGGCTTCAAAATTCTTACTCGTCCTCGGTAACCCAGAAACAAAATCCATACTGATACTATCCCACTTCCACTCTGGAATAGTCAACGGTTGCATTAGCCCAGACGGCTTCTGATGCTCAATCTTTGACTTCTGACAAGTCAAACAGGAATAAACAAAACTCGCAATTTCTCTTTTCATTCCCGGCCACCAAAATAACTTTTTCAAATCATGATACATCTTTGTAGCTCCAGGATGAATACTCAAGCCACTACGATGTCCTTCCTCAAGAATACTCTTCTTAAGCTCAGTAATATCCGGAATACACACCCGATTACCAAATCTCAAAACACCATTCTCATCAACTCTGAATTCACCACCTTGACCTTGATTCACTAAAGTCAACTTATCAACCAAAAGTGCATCGGATTTCTGACCCTTTCTGATCTCATCCAAAATACCACTTGTTAACTTCAACATTCCCAGTTTAACACTATTGTGAGTACTCTCACACACCAAACTCAAGTCTCTAAACTGCTCAATTAAGTCCAATTCCTTAACCATTAACATAGACATATGCAATGATTTCCGACTCAATGCATCAGCCACAACGTTTGCTTTACCCGGATGGTAATTCAAACCAAAGTCATAATCCTTCAGAAATTCTAACCATCTTCTCTGTCTCATATTCAGCTCTTTCTGATCAAACAAATACCTTAAACTTTTATGGTCACTGAAAACTTCAAATCTTGACCCGTACAAATAATGCCTCCATAACTTCAGAACAAATACCACAGCTGCCAACTCTAAATCGTGCGTCGGGTAGTTCCTCTCATGAACCCTCAGCTGTCTCGAAGCATAAGCTATAACCTGCTTATTCTGCATCAACACACCACCCAAACCCAACAATGAAGCATCACAGTAAACCTCAAACAGTTCCGACGGACTCGGTAATATCAGGATAGGAGCAGTAGTCAACCTTCTCTTTAACTCTTGGAAACCTTCTTCACATTTCGAATCCCAAACAAACGCTTTCCCCTTTCTTGTCAACATCGTCAGCGGTAATGCCAACTTAGAAAATCCCTCAATGAACTTCCTATAATAACCAGCCAAACCAAGGAAACTCTTTATCTCAGAAAATGACTTCGGAGCTTCCCACCTAGATACCGCTTCTATCTTAGAAGGATCAACAGCCACACCACCTCTTGAAATCACATGACCAAGAAAACTAACTTCTTCTAACCAAAATTCACACTTGGATAGTTTAGCAAATAGCTTCTTTTCTCGTAGAACTCCCAAAACCACTCTCAAATGCTCAACATGCTCTTCTTCAGATTTCGAATACACCAAAATGTCATCAATAAATACCACAACAAACTGATCTAGGTACGGATGGAAAATCCTATTCATATACTCCATAAATACACCAGGCGCATTAGTCACACCAAAAGGCATCACAGAATACTCATAATGTCCATACCTTGTTCTGAAAGCAGTCTTCTGAATATCCTCAGTTTTCACACGTATCTGATGATACCCAGATCTCAAGTCTATTTTGCTGAACACACTAGCACCAACCAATTGATCCATCAAATCATCAATCCTCGGTAAAGGATACCGATTCTTGATCGTCACTTTATTCAGTTGCCTGTAGTCCACACACAACCTCATAGTACCTTCTTTCTTCTTAACCAACAACACTGGTGCACCCCACGGTGACACACTCGGACGAATGAATTTCTTATCCAACAAATCTTCCAACTGACTCTTCAATTCAGCTAGCTCAACAGCAGACATACGATAAGGAGCCATCGATATCGGTCTAGTACCAGGTACCAAATCAATCGAGAACTCAACTTCACGCTCTGGCGGTAATTCATTCACTTCTTCCGGAAACACATCAGGGAAATCACACACCACAGCTAGATCGCCAATCACCAGTTTATCTCTAGCTTCCAAAGTCGCTAACAGCATAAACAACTCCGCTCCATCTGCTACTTCCTCATTCACCTGCCTCGCTGAGAGAAACAAACTCTTTCCTTCCTCAATCTCAGGGAATATCACAGTCTTATCAAAACAGTTGATATAGACTCGGTTAAACACCAACCAGTTCATACCCAGAATAACATCAATCTGCACTAGCGGAAGACACACAAGGTCTATCCCAAAGTCCCTACCAAAAATACTCAAAGGACAACTCAAGCAGACTGAAGTAGTAGTCACTGAACCCTTCGCAGGAGTATCAATCACTATACTTCCATGCATCTCAGATATTTCTAACTTAAGCTTCACAGCACAATCCAAAGATATAAAAGAATGAGTAGCACCGGTGTCAATAATAGCTACAAGAGGAAAGCCATTAATATAACACGTACCTCGGATCAAACGATCATCTGCAGAAGTCTCAGAACCCGATAAGGCAAAAACCTTGCCTTCTGACTGATTCTCTTTCTTCGGCTTAGGACACTGTGGACTGATATGACCCAACTCTCCACAGTTGAAACAAGTCACAGTCTTCAACCGGCAATCTGCAGCTAAATGACCACCTTTTCCACACTTGAAACACTTCTTCTCATTACTGGTACACTCATGGATACGATGTCCAGCCTGACCACATCTGTAACACTTAACAGGAGCACTAGAATCTCCCCCACTAGGCCTCTTCATCCCACTCTGTCTCTGAAAACCTTTGCTAGCTGCATACGGTTTTCCACGATCAATCTGATTCTTGCCTTTCCTATCAACCCTTTGCTGATAGCTCTCTGCTCTAGCCTTGGAATCCTGTTCGAAAATCCTGCAACAGTCAACCAAATCAGAGAACACTCTAATCCTTTGATACCCAATCGCCTGCTTGATCTCGGGACGCAACCCGTTCTCAAACTTCACACATTTGGAAAATTCCCCAGCAGCCTCAGCATAGGGAGTATAATACTTCGACAACTCTGTGAACTTAGCAGCATACTCCGTAACGGACCTGTTACCCTGCTTCAATTCCAAGAACTCTATCTCCTTCTTTCCTCTGACATCCTCGGGAAAATACTTCCTCAGAAATCTCTCTCTGAACACAGCCCAAGAAATCTCAGCATCTCCAGCAGTTTCCAACTCAGTGCGGGTAGCAACCCACCAATCATCAGCTTCCTCTGACAGCATATGTGTACCGAACCTGACCTTCTGGTTATCAGCACACTCAGTTACTCTGAAGATCCTCTCTATCTCCTTCAACCACTTCTGAGCACCATCCGGATCGTATGCTCCTTTGAACATTGGAGGATTGTTCTTCTGGAACTCACTCAGTTGACGAGCAGCTCCCATTCCCACAACATTCGGATTTCCTCCAAGTACTCCAGCTAGCATACCCAGAGCCTCAGCAATTGCAGCATCATCTCTACCTCTTCCAGCCATCTCTATTCTGAAAACCCAACAAGCTAAACAATAAGTACTGATAGGGTTACACAACACCTATCCCGTACAGGGGAACAGAATAATTACGACTCGACTCGACCGACTATGCTCTGATACCACTAATGTAACACCCTTCTAAATACCCCAAATGTATTATAATTAAAATAACAATATATTCATCAGAGTAATTACGCCCCGAAGGGTGTCACACAATCATTTCACAACAATTATCAAAATATCCTGTCATGCTCAGTTATTTAGTCAAAATAAGGTTCTTTTGCATAATTCGCGGCGGAATAAAATCCAACATCAATGTAAAACATGTAACACAATACATGTAAATCATTCAACAACCAATATCAAATTAATTAAAACATCCCCTCCCGATGTTACATCTATCAGAGCATGACCCATAAGAAATTACTCTAGACTCCAAGCATTAGCTTCTACTCAACTCATTTCTCGTTACCTGAAAAATAGGTGTAAGGGTGAGTTCCTCAATCAATATAATAAGCATTATAGAACAGCATGTAATGCCAAGTAATTAACAAGTTAATTCACCCTAATCAGACTACGCATTCAGCAACAGCAATATCCATTCAAGCATCATACTCAACGGTAAAATCTCAATCACCTTCAACATTAACAACACAACATACAACACACATATAATACTGGAATACATCCATTCATGTTATATGCCATACATTCATTATGCAATGAGACTCTATGCATGCGGTACCGACTATGTTGTGAACATATAGTTCAACCTCACCGTCCAAATCCAGGCACGGCTACCAAGCTCACTAGTCCCACTCATTTGAGACATAGTGACTCACTCACTAATTCCTCACCATGGGAATTAGCTACCACCCCAAATGGGCCATGAAATGCACGCTAATCACCTAGCATGCAGACATCAACAACAATCAAAATGATTTACTCACTAATTCCTCACCATGGGAATTAGCTACCACCCGAAGGCCACAATATGCATGCTAATCACCTAGCAATGCAACGTCAACAATAATTAAGAATAGACACATGCTCACACTCTAAGCCATAATACAGTCTATTCACAAATGTATACATTCACATCATCATGTATACCATCACACATTATCAACATAATTAATCACAAAAGCATATCATATCATGCCACATAATCAAACACAGTATTAGCACACTCTACTAATACCTATACCACTCAAAACAACGGGAAATGACCCCTATCACATCATATCTCAACTAAGTCGCATCACTCCGCCTAAACAACCAAAAACTGCACAACAGTAGCACAGAAAAATCACAATTCTGCCCATACGCGTACTGCCTATGCCCATACGCGTATTGCCCAAACCTGACCAAGTCCATACGCGTAATGCCCACTCTCATACGCGTATTGCGCATTTCCTCGCCCAACTCATACGCGTATCACCTATCCCATACGCGTATGCTACGCGTAACAATCTCCCCTTACGCGTACCACCAGAGACCAATTTACGTTCAAAATGTCATCTTTTTCTCCCATACGCGTAAGGCCTCCTCCATACGCGTATCAGCCAGCTCATACGCGTATTGCCTAGTGCCATACGCGTATGACCAGAAACCAGAACTCTCAGATCTGCTATGGCTTCCTCTGTTACGAAACCTATCCGATCCAACCTTCCACAGTCCAAATTACACAAAATAATCGTCCATATCATCTACACGAATCATATCCTATTCATCTTCACCAATCCTAACATTATCTCTTCTAATTCCTACGAATTCTTTTCAATTATCATCCAATTTCATTCATCCAATATTTCCCAGATTCATCATGCATCAATCAAATCAGAGATACAACCAATGGTTATTACTACCCAGTACATATTATCATATAATACCCTTTAACCGATGATAAACCCCCCTTACCTGAGTAAATCCGACAGTCTCTGAGCTCCAAGCTTTCCCTTCCTTCAACCTTCGTTCTTTTGCTTTTTGCCCTTTCTGCCTCTTTTCCCTTTTCACGTGAAAAATAACCTTTTTACCAAAAAATGGGATTTTTCTAAATTCCAACTTATATATTATTCCAATAACTAATTATCCCACTAATTATTATTCCAAAATAATAATAAAATAATAATAATCCAAACTTCAAATTATTCAATTAAATTAATAAATAAAATATTAATTTAAATTAAATAATTAGCTTAGTTTAATTGGGGTGTTACAAAAGCGATACAAGAGATACCTGCGCCCAACACTGAGAAGCAAGTCCGAGGTTTTCTTGGCCGCTTGAATTACATTTCCAGATTCATATCCCACATGACTACCACATGTGCGTCGATATTCATGCTCCTCCGGAAAGATCAGTCCCATGATTGGACCGAGGATTGCCAGAAAGCTTTTGACAGTATTAAAGAGTATTTGTCTGAGCCTCCGATCTTGTCTCCTCCTGTGGAAGGAAGACCATTGATTATGTATCTGACAGTTCTTGAAGACTCAATGGGTTGTGTCCTTGGTCAGCAGGACGAATCAGGAAAGAAAGAGTATGTCATCTACTATTTGAGTAAGAAGTTTACTGATTGTGAGTCTCGATACTCGATGCTTGAAAAGACATGTTGTGCTTTCGCCTGGGCGGCTAAGCGCTTACGCCAGTATATGTTGAATCATACGACTTGGTTGATATCCAAAATGGATCCAATCAAGTATATCTTCGAGAAGCCTGCTTTAACAGGGAGAATTGCCCGTTCGCAGATGCTGTTTTCTGAGTATGATATTGAGTATCGAGCTCAGAAGGCTATTAAAGGTAGTATCTTGGCTGACCACTTGGCACATCAGCCAATTGAGGACCATCAGTCAGTTCTGTACGACTTCCCGGACGAGGAGATTCTGTATTTGAAAATGAAAGATTGTGATGAGCCTACGCTCGATGAAGGGCCAGAGCCTGGTTCCAGATGGAGTATGGTATTTGATGGCGCTGTAAATCAATACGGAAATGGTATTGGGGTAGTGATTATTACTCCTCAGGGCACACATTTTCCTTTTACAGCAAGGATAACTTTCAAATGCACGAATAATATGGCTGAGTATGAAGCTTGTATTATGGGATTGGAAGAATGTATTGATCTTAGGATCAAACATCTCGATATTTATGGTGATTCGGCCCTCGTTGTTAATCAGATTAAGGGTGAATGGCAAACGAATCAGCCTGGCCTCATTCCATATAGGGATTATGCGAGGAGGATTTCAACACTCTTTACTGAGGTTGACTTCCATCATATTCCTCGAGATGAGAATCGGATGACAGATGCTTTTGCTACACTTGCTTCAATGATTGTGGTAAGACTTTGGAATGAAGTTCCCAATATCACTGTGATGCGCTTGGACAGACCAGCTCATGTATTTGCAGTTGAAGAAGTGAAAGATGATAAACCATGGTATTATGATATCAAGTGTTTCCTTCAGAATCAGATTTACCCGCCTGGGGCATCAGTGAAAGATAAGAAGACTCTAAGGAGATTATCAGGAAGTTTCTACCTCAATGGTGATGTGCTTTATAAGAGAAATTTTGACATGGTGCTGCTCAGATGCGTGGATAGACACGAAGCAGACCTGTTGATGACTGAGGTCCATGAGGGTTCATTTGGTACTCATTCCAATGGACATGCCATGGATAGAAAGATGTTGAGAGCAGGCTACTATTGGTTGACAATGGAGTCTGACTGCTGCAAATATGTGAAGAAATGCCATAAGTGTCAGATTTATGCGGATAAGATTCATATTCGTCCGACACTTCTGAATGTGATTTCGTCACCATGGCCTTTCTCCATGTGGGGAATTGACATGATTGGCATGATAGAGCCGAAAGTGTCCAATGGACACAGATTTATTCTCGTAGCAATTGATTACTTCACTAAGTGGGTTGAAGCGGCATCATATGCAAATGTGACCAAGCAGGTGGTTTTGAATTTTATCAAGAATCAACTCATATTCCGTTATGGTGTGCCGGATAAGATCATTATTGATAATGGATCTAACTTGAACAACAAGATGATGAAAGAGCTGTGTAGTGAGTTCAAGATTGCACATCATAATTCTTCTCCTTACAGACCCAAGATGAATGGGGCTGTTGAAGCTGCTAATAAGAATATCAAGAAAATTATACAGAAGATGGTTGTCATGTATAAAGACTGGCATGAGATGCTGCCATTTACTTTACATGGATATCGTACATCTGTCCGCACTTCAACAGGGGCAACCCCTTTTTCTCTCGTTTATGGCATGGAGGCTGTACTCCCAGTAGAGGTGGAGATCCCATCGATGAGACTCTTGATGGAAGCCAAGTTGACTGATGCTGAATGGGTTTAGAGTCGTTATGACCAGCTGAATTTGATTGAAGAGAAGAGATTGACTGCCATGTGCCATGGTCAATTATATCAACAAAGGATGAAGAAAGCCTTTGATAAGAAGGTCAAGCCTCGTGTGTTTCGAGAAGGTGACCTTGTGCTTAAGAAAGTCCTGTCTTTCGCGCCCGATTCCTGGGGCAAGTGGACTCCAAACTATGAAGGTCCATATGTTGTTAAGAGAGCCTTTTCAGGCGGTGCATTGATACTTACAACTATGGATGGGGAGGATTTCACTCGTCCTGTGAATTCAGATGCAGTCAAGAAATACTTCGCCTAAATGAATAAAAACATAATAGCTCACTAAGTTGAAAACCCGAAAGGGCGGCTTAGGCAAAAATGAGCGTCTCGGTGGATTGAAAACCTGAAAGGGCGATCCAGGCAAAAGTTAGAGACATAAAAAAATGAATATATAAATCCCGCTAAATTGAATACCCCATCCTGGGGCAATCTAGGCAAAAAAATAAGGATTTGGCAAGTAACTACATCCTGACAAGACTTTGTTCTACAACTGTCATCCGTCAGAGATTCTCGCTCATTCATCATCAACCAAAGCTTCAAATACATTGGATTCAGAATTGGTGGAGAAATGGTCATTATGTTCAATGTAGCCCTTTTCCAATATATATCACCAATCTCAAATTTGTAAAGATCTATGGAGTCTTGCCATTTGCAGACTACCATTCCATCAAATAAATTTGAGCCTTTATCCAATTATTTGCACTCTTATTTATTTCTATTCAACAAATGTTTTGCATGTTTTAATTGAAAAAATATCATTGTTTTAAATAATCAAAATTTTCATAATTTGTTTTTAAACAAAGTGAACATTCACAATGATGAAGGGATACTAGGAATGCCTTCAGTGCTCTCCCAAGGATGGTAAGATTCTCAACAGGGTAAGGCGTTTGTTCATATTCCTGGCATGCTCATGTCCTCTTCCTCTGGAGCCTCTTGTGGTTCTTTCTCTCAAGCAGAGTGTTGGCTAAGATTATTCATCTTTCCCTCCTCAGCAGATATGATCTCATTGGTAGGACAATATCTGGTGATCTTTGGAAGCTTCTGGTTTATGGTTGTTCCCTTTCAGAGATCCATCCTCCTTTTTGATAACTTCCCCGGTAGAGTTGCTTCTACATCGGAGTTCATCTATGCAACGACTTTGCCCCAGTTGGAATGACGAATGCTCATTCCCCTGCAGAAATCTTTGTTTCCTGGTATATCTTGCCCCTCATCATATTGGATATCTTTCCACTGGGCCTGGCTTTCTCTCTTGGGATGTAGTACCGGATGTTTGTGTACTTATTCTTTGGACCTGTTTGTGTTAGAAATGTTTGTTTGTCAGCATTCATCATACATAAACCACGCATGTGTGCATATAATTCTAAAACATTCAGATATTCATGTTGCGTTCTTTTCCATATATCTTTGTTTGTTATCCCCTGCTAGTTGGTAATACATTTCCCCAAGAATATGTCTCTGTCTGATCCCTCCATATAGAGTCAGCCTCTTAAGCAGAAAGTATTTATCTTTCCTTCCATATTCCCCACCGAGTTATTTCCTCGTGGATGATGGTTGTTTCTGTTTCCTCCCCAACACATATATTGGGATGGAATTCCCCATTGAGTTATATCCTCATAGGGACAAGCTTTGTTTCATCGTGCCTATCTAGTTTGATCCTAGACTGGCCTCTTATGACTGTTTCCTACACTTCCCCGTGGTATAGATGAATGACTGCTCAGTAACTAGTAATCGTCTATCTTTTCCTCGGTGGAGTCCGTAGTTTTCTAACTTTATACCGGTAGTTGTAAACCTTATTTCATCCTCTTGCAGAGTTAACCTTTTGCTCATCCTAATCGATGACGGTTACTTTTTCGTGGTTTTCTACCCAGTATCCGGTAAATGTAATCCCCTCATTGACAGTTATCTTTATCCAATATTCGGTATTGATATTCCTTCACCCCTTTCTTTTTGAGCATATCTCCCAGTAACCGGTGATATGTCTCCTGGATCGTTGCCTTTGTTAATGTATCCCACCAGTGAGTCATCTATCGTTTACCCTTTTGTTGGTAACGATTGTTTCTCCCCTTGATTGGTCATCATTTTATACCCAGTATTCGGTATCCCGATATCCTTTCTTTTCGGTCGATTTGTCCTTTATTAACCCAGTAACTGGTTGTGGATAATCTTCCATGCGAGTATATTATCTACGTTCTGACGGTAATAGATAATATATCTCATGCACTCTTTGGTCGAAGCCTTTTGTTCTTCCCCAATCGAGTAAGATTCGTATCCCTTTTTTTTGGAATCGAATGTCCATCCTGTAATCGAGTTTTGCTTTTAGCCCTCTTATGGATGATGAGTGTCTTGGGAATATTCCCCAATTCACGCCTTGGTTGGTCACCTATTATATGCCCAGTAACCGGTATCCCTGGTGTTCCTTCCTCCTTGCTCCCTATTATGACTTTTTGTCCCCTTGTGAAGTCAGATTTTCCTGAGCTGAAGGTTACCTTTCTAGGTCTTCCTCAAATGATTTCGGATGTTTGATATCTCTTACCTTTATATCGGTCTTAGATATTCATTCTTCCTGAGCATGTCGTTCTCTCACCCTTATACCGGTGTTCAAATCACATGTCTCTTTGAGCTTATTAACCAGTAACCGGTAATACCTCATTCGGTTGCTTCCCTAGAGGAATTTTGTTTGGGTGTTTCCCCAGCGAAGTCCCTTAGTGGATTCTCCCAGCCTGAGTCCGGATTTTTATTCGAAGTATCCGTTACGGATAATTTTTACTGTATTGGCATATTCCCCAATACATGCATCTTCGAGTCAGCTCGAGTCTTTCCATTGATTTATTTCATGGAATTCCTTCGTGTCTCTCAGCAAGTTTCAAGTCGTGACCTGCTCACGCATTTTTATCCCTTTACTCCCCAGTAAAGTCCCTAGAGTCTTTCTTTCTTTCTTTGTGGGCATGTTACTCCAGTGGATTCTCAGTTATTCCGGATTTTTCTTTCTTTCTTTGTGGATACATATCCCTACAGAGTGTTACCATATGCATACATACATTTGCATCTTGAGGTCTCTTAGGGCCCAAAATCCGTCTCTTTGTTATTATTTAAGCCCATTCTACCTCGTCGAGATGAAGATTTTAACCTTCACTTTTCCGGCTAGAATGACCTTAAATAGGGGCATCTATAAGACCCCAATTTTGGCCCTAAGATCCCTCATGGCATCATAACATTGCATTTGCAAAGCCTCAAGGATCATAAGCATCTTGGTTCCCTTTGCCTTTAGATGGGACTTCTTGTGAGTGGTTTGAGATCATCAAGCATGCTTGAATTGTATATTATTGCTTTTCTCATTTTTATTTACTAACCAAAAGCACAAAAATATGTCACTAACATCTTTTGATTGTAGCTTGAGCGATCACAAGGTCCAAAGCTTCTAGGAGATCATGCGTGCAAAGATATGGCCAAGAGAAGATGAAGGCAAGCATGGCAATGGTTCCCAAAGCTCTCATCCACCAAATATGCCTCCCTAGCATCTCAATTCATCATTTTGATCAAAGCAAGTCAAAGGGTTTGAGGTTTGTGTCCCAAGGAATCCCTAATTCATCTGATCATCCACAATGCCTTGCTCATGAAGCAACCTCAGCCAATGGTCAAATACAATCAAGGGAAGTTCTTTAATTCGTCATTTCATGCATATTTGAGCTTATTTGAATGTCCTCAATCATCAATTCATCAAGATATGAGTTGTGGACTTGAGAAGTTGATCAGTCAATTCATCTAACTATTTTGAAATGCACTGAGACCTGAACTTTTATGTGTTGGTCAAATGGAGATGATCGTAAAATAAAAAATGTTCTTAAGGACAATATGAACAACTTTCATGTTCATCAAAAATTTATTTGAATCTTGGAAGGTCATCTCCCATTCTATGACATTATAGGTCATTTTGACTGAAACCCTAATTTTGGGTCAACTTCCCAAGAACATAACTCATTCATTTTTTATGATTTTAAGGTGGGATCAAATGCATTGGAAAGCCTATTGTGTCTACTTCAAATGTTATGTTGAGAAAAATTTCATAATCGTAAATAAAATACATGTGATAATGCAAAATATTATAGGTCACTTTGAACCAAATGCATTGAAAGGCAAAAAAGTCCAACTTCAAGTGCCCATAACTTCTTCATCAAAAATCCAAATGATGCAAATGAGTTTTTGTCCAACATAACATTTGTTCCTTATGTCAAGACCTTTCTAACCATTACCCACATGCTTATGTTTGGATTTTCTAATTGACATTTTCGAAGAGATGAAGTTTTAGGCACAATTATGCAATTCATGATGAAACTTCATGCACAAGCCATTGCCTTGCAAATCACACGTCCAAACCTCCTCCACACAAGCTCAGCATCCATTTGCACCAGGTTTTGGGCCTCACATGCGCCTGTACAGGCCCATGCATGGAGGACCCAGTTCTCATGCACACGAATTCTTCATGACTTTGCATCAGCTCCATCTATAAATAGAAGGCATTGCTCACTTCAAAACTAAACCTGAAGGCGCCTGAAACCCTACTGAATTGATTCCCCAACCTCTCACTAAAGGAACAATTTCAATTTTCTCTCAAATTTCAGATCTAAATTTTGATCTCCTCGATTGAAATTTCAGATCTAAAGTTCCTTAGCCTTCATCCACTTCATCCAGAGATCACACTGCAAGCTTGAACATCAAGAATCCGTGCTCCTATGTTCTCCATTTTAGAGGTTTACTTCAAACTTTGATCTCTTCGAATCTCATCATACATTGCTTATTTCTTGTTATTATTGTGTTGTCTGAAGTCCTCTCTATAGAGGCATCATTATTGAGTGCTTAATTGTTGAAATCCATGAAGTTCAACATGAACACCATATTTTTCTCCTTCTGATTTCTCTTACTATAGGGATCTAGAAGAGAAACTAATGGTACAGGGGTGATGTACATCACCCCAACTTTCCAATGATATGAGGATCGCTCGTTTTCATTAAGTTTTTTACCTCTGCAACTCTCACCGGAAAATGCAACCTCGCCGGAGAAGACGGTGGTGTACACCACCGTCTCTTTGCCAGATCAAATCTGAGCCATCATATGCGTTTTCCAGATCTAATCGTGGCCATCAATTGTTATGACTTATTTTAATGCCTCGTGTGTCTCATTGACTAAGGCTTATGGTGAGCGCGCGGATGTGGAACGTCTGATCCTCCACGTCAATTAATGAAATCCCATCAAACGCCTCTCCTTTTTTCTGATTTTTATAATTTCCATTTTATTTCTTTTATTTCATTTAACTTCAAAAATTCATAACTCTCTCATTTTAATTCCAAAAACTATGGGACCAATTGCATTATTTCTCTTTTTAATTCCAGTTTCTAAAAATGATTTTTAATATTTTTTATTTTATCATTTGATATATTTTGTGAATTTTCTCTTTTCTGGTTATTTTTAATTCATTTTAAATAGTTTTGACATTCAAAAAATACAAAAATATTTTCCCAATCTCTTTGAATGCTGATGGATCTATGAAAAATATTCTCATCAATTTTTTAATTGATTTGAGATTTATTTGAGATTTTAGTTCAATTAGGTTATTTTTATTCATTTTTAATTGATTAAAAATAGTTTCTGACTTTTAAAAATGCTGAAATTTTTTGTCAAACTTTGTTTGACCTTGTTGAACTTGGGATAAATCACTTGGACCTTTCCAAGTTGATTTGAAGTGATTTTGAAGTTTGACCCTTCTTTAATATTTTAATTCAAGTTTATGTTGAATATTGAAAATGCCAAAAATATTTTGTTCATTTCTTGACTTCCAATCTTCATCTCACTTCTGTTTTTGATTATTTGACCATGATCCTCAATATCATTGGTCAACCCTTGTTGATTGGTACATTCCATTTCATTTAATGCACTTTATTCTTTCCATTTTCATTATTCATCTCCTTCTTCTTCTTCTTTTCTTTTTGATCAATGAGTTATAGGTTGATAAGTTAGTATCGATTAGGGAGGCTTAATCTTCCTTGATTCAAATCTAATTCATCTTGATCAAATGATCAAGTGAATGGCTTTGCATTAAGGATAGGTTGCTTCCTAAATCATGCAAAGGACTTAAACCAATACAAGATCAATTCTCTTCTTCTTTTTGGCATGGCAAGTTGTTGGAACTTGGTTCACTAATCAAGACTTCTAACTTGTGTTGTTGCCTACATCATTATTGACCGGGCTCAGATAGTTGTGACTTCTACATAAGTCCAATTACGATTGCTTAACATAGCGCTAAATTTGCCTTATGGCACGCTAACTACTAACACTAATCATTAACCATTAACATTTACTTTTTGCACTTTACATTTATGCAATTTACTATTCTTGTACATATTATTCATTTGCTTTTCCGTTTGCTCATTGGAGCACATGTTTATGTTAATGCAATTTTGCCTTTTGCTCACTTGAGCATATGATTTTGTATATATTTTTGTGCTTGTGTTTTGTTTGATTGTTGTTGACCACAATGCAAAGAATTGGACAAAATAGACTTAGACTTTAGGACCTTCCCTATGCAAATTTGGAGTCAAAGAGCAACTAGGCATTGGGCCTTTAGAGTGCTATAAAAGTCAAAGAGCAACTAGGCATTGGGCCTTTAGAATGCTTAATGTTGAAAGATGACCTTGAAAGGACCAACTTCTAAACCCTTCTTGTCCATTCCTTGTTTGTTTTGCTAAAATCTTTTAATGTGTGTGTTCTTGTGCTAGGGATTCCAACTTGATCCAAATTGAGGAACCATTACCATGAGCTTCTAAGAGAGAGGGACCCAAGATACATTGTGGAGCTTTCCAAGAGTTCATTTGATTATTGATTGCTTTTGTTTATGCTTATGTGATTGCTTATTCCAAAGGATGGGAGCTACTTGGATTATTAATATGATCTCAAGAGAGGAACTCCATTTGTGGTTTTACTTCTTATTCCTTACCTCTTGTATGTTTAAGACTTTAGCCATTCTTCTTCTTCTCTCCACTCTAACCCAAGCACAAACTTTTGTGCAAACATTTAACATTTCTTTTCAAACATTAGAAACCTAAGCCTTATGCTTTTGCTTTTCAAATTTTCTTTTCACAATACTTATTTTGAATTGAATCTTAAATCAACTTTGACCATATTTTGTAAATACTTTTCATTGGTAAACACCATTCATTCTAATACTTTTGTGGTTTCAATGGCCACTTTCTTAATCAAAACCTTTCATAACTTTTAGCTACTAGGTTTGAGTTATCCTTGAGGTAGATGTAATACTCACCTATATCCTTAGTGATGGACAATGAGTCTTCCATGCTTATCATAGGGTTAACCCCTCACTAGCATGTTGAAGCTATCCTCACATGGTGGATTTGTGGTTTTAGGTTGAGTTTTCTCCCTTGGATAACAAAAGACCTTAAGGCTTTTGGACCAATCAGTTCACCAATTCATTTTTGAGATTTTTACCCCGAACTACGAGGTTTTGATCCTAATCTTTTTTAAGATGGTACGTAGGCAATTGGTTCATCCATCCAAACACAAATGTAAATAAACTTGTACATTCTCTTCTCATCTATTCAATCATGTTTACACAAACAAATTTTCACCAAATACCAACCTTACAACCAATGTGAAAAGGGCTCCATAGGAGTACCTAGGATCTTTTGGGTGCTTAAAACCTTCCCATTGCATAACCAACCCCCTTACCCAGATCTCTGACATTTTTACTAGTTTTTGATTCGATAAAAATTTTAGGTTTTTGTTCGCTTTCTAACCATTCCTTTGGATAAATAGATGTGCGGTGGCGACTCGACTTGTATGATTTACCTTGGAGTTAGTCAATATCTCTAATGTAACGAATACCCCGCTACAGTCATGATCTCTAACTTGTGTTCTTTGCCTATAATCTTATTGACCGACCTCAGATAGGTGTGACTACTACATTAGTTCACTTACAATTGCTTAACATAGCGCTACATTGTCTTATGACAAGCTAACATAACCACTAACTACTAACTTTAATTTGAGCTTTTAATTTCTTGTCATTCACTTTTAATGTCATTTATTTTTTGCTCATTATTCATATTGATTTTCATCTTTGCCCACTTGAGCACATATTTTATGTTTATGTCATTTTTCCTTTGCTCATTTGAGCCCATTATTGTATATAAATATATTGCTATTTTGTGTAGTTTGTGTTTGTTTTGATGTGAACCAAATGCAAAAAGGAGAAAGGACTTAGAATTAGGATTTGCCTATGCTTAAAGGAATTCAAGAGAAACTAGGCCTCATGCCTTTGGAATGCAAAGATTTGTTGAATAGAAACTAGGCCTCATGCGTTTAGAATGCTAAAACTCAAAGTTGACTTTAAAGGACGTCTCCTCCAAACTTATTCTTTGTCGATTCCCTTTATTGTGTTGTGAACTTTTTGATGTTTGCTTTTGTGTGATAGGGATCCCATCTTAAGATTTATAAAAGAGGACCATTGTCATGACTAGCCAAGTTAATAGCCAAGCCAAATGGAGATCCTAGGAGCTTGAATTCAATTTATTGATTGCTTGTTTGTGTGCTAAGTCTAAAACAAAGAAGCATCTTGAGTCAACTCTATGGCTTCAAGAAAAGGAACTCCAAGGGTTTTTCTTTCCCCTCTTATCTTTGTATGCTTTAGGAATAGCCCTTCTCTTCTTCTCCCCACTCTAACCAAGCCAAAAACTATTTGCGAAACTTTGACCTTGTTTCAAATTAGAAACCTAGGCATTAAGCCTTTGACTTTTCAAAACTATTTTTATAAATACTCATTATGAATAAACTTTGACTTCATTTTGTAAATAAGTCTAACTTGTGAATACAATCCATTTCAGGTTGTTTTATGGTTTCAATGGCCACTTGTTAAAATCTTTCAAAAGCATTAGTCATAGGTTTGAGTTATCATAGTGGTTGATGTAAATCTCACATCATCCATAGTGTTGGATTATAAGTCTTCCATGCTTATTATAGGGTTAACCCCTCACTAGCATGTTGAAGCCTTCCTCACATGGTGGATTGTTCGTTTAGGTTGAGTTTTCTCCCTTTGTTAACAAAAGACCTTAAGGATTTTTATTAAAATCAATTCACCCATCTTTGAGATTTTTACCCCGAACTACGAGGTTTTGATCCTCCTTTGTGATGGTACGTAGGCAATCGGTTCATCCAATCAAACAACAAAATTTGTAAATATAATCTATTCTCTTCTCATCCCCGCAATCTTTTTATACAAATCTTTTCACAAATACCAACCTACAACACATATTCGCAAAAAGAGGTTCCCTTAGAGTACTAAGGATGTTTTGGGTGCTTAAAACCTTCCCATTTCATAACCAACCCCCTTACCTAGATCTCTGACATTTTTATTAGTTTTTGATTTGAAAAACTTCTTACTTGGATTTTGTTCGCTTTTTAGCCTATCCTTTGGACAAATAAAAGTGCGGTGGCGACTCGAATTGTATGTTGACTTTTGGTTTAGTCAATAAACCTAAAGGTAACGAAAACCCCGCTATAGAAAAGTGGCGACTCTGCTGGGGAGAAGCTTACTTACTCAAGTGGGTTTAGCCTACTTTTTACTTGTATGTGTTGTATGTTTATATTTATTGGTGGCATATTTTTTGTGCAAATTTGGGATGAATGTATTGTTTGTAATGTATGAATTGCTTGACATATTAATTACTTGTATGCTTGGTGGTTTCTTGTGAGATGAGTTCTATGCACGAACTCGAGTGCACTTATGATAAGAGAATGGCATAGTCTTGTTGACTTGTGTGGAGTTATTCCTTAACAAGTTAACTTGCACGTCCATTCACTTGGTGGAGATTTTTATTGGGATCACTAATGTCACACGAGTAGTCGTGGTTAGGCATTACTCTTTCCAATAGGAACCCTAGAAGCCAAGGACCTTAGATACCTAGCCCATCTTGGCCTATTTTAGAATGTAGTGCGAAGGTCGTTCAAGTGTAAGACTTGAGGCGATTGTTACGCGATACTACACTCATAAGAGTCCCTCTTGAGAATTTTTTTGGAGGACGAGTAGTCGTTTCATTCGATAATATCCGAAAGATGGGATGATGACTATGGCGACCTTTTAGAGCATGATTGTCAGGTTTAACCATAGTACACCCCCGTTGGGTGATTCTTAACTGAGACTCCATGCTCGTGACTTACAACAAACCCGTGATTCACGGTCGATCCGTTCTCGTACATCCTCAATATCAATGGAACTTGGGTGTTGGTAAGGTGTAAACCATAATCCACCAAAATGGATGATTGATATTGACGATGACTTGAGCTATCCCGTGACCTTTGTGTGGTGTGACTTGCTTGATCCTTGAGTGTGTTTGTTGCACCCATGCATCCATACATTCATTCGCATTCATGTCATCAACAATAAGATTTTACAAGGAACTTAAAAGGGTCTATTTGCAAATTTTCAGACATGGATAAGCAAAGAAGGAATACGAAGAAGTACAGTTTTCAGACAACCTGACTTGAAAGAGTTAACGCGTCTGACATCTTATGTATTAGAGCCCTCGGAATCCAAAGCTCGCCACGGGAAACTTCTATCTATTCTCTCTACCAAGGTGGATGAAGGTCTGATGAGTGTGTTGGTGCAGTTCTATGATCCTCTGTATCGGTGCTTCACTTTTCCAGATTTCCACCTTTTGCCTACATTAGAGGAGTATGCTTATCATGTGGGTATACCTATTCTTGACCAGTTGTCATTCAGTGGTTTGGAGAAGATTCCGTCTTCTCAAGAGATTGCTGACATGCTTCACTTGGAGGTATCCGACATTGTTGCCAATATGACTACCAAAGGTGGAATTCAAGGTCTCCCGTCTGATTTCCTGATCGCCAAAGCTACCTTGTTTGGGAAGGCCATGAGTAAGGAAGCTTTTGAAGCCATATTTGTGCTCCTCATCTATGGACTAGTGTTATTCCCCAACATCGACAACTGCGTGGATGTAAACGCTATTAGTATTTTCTCTTCTCTTAATCCCGTTCCGACTCTGTTGGGTGACACTTATTTCTCTTTGCATATGAGGAATGCAAAGGGTGGTGGTTTCATTGTTTGTTGTTTGCCTCTGTTGTAAAAGTGGTTTATTTTGCACCTGCTTCAGACGCTTGCCTTCAAGGAGAACAAGGGATGTCTATGGTGGTCCACGAGACTTATGTCTCTCACTAATGATGATATCTCTTCGTACAATCGTGTTTATGATGGCGTTCAAATTATTGATTCTTGTGGTGAGTTCTCCAATGTACCTCTTCTTGGTACATGTGGTGGAATTAACTACAACTCTGCTTTGGTTCTCCGTCAGCTTGGGTTCCCCTTAAAGGATAAACCTAACAACATTTCGTTGGAAGGCTTATTCTTTCAAGAGGCTAAAAATCCCCAAAACTTGAAGGATAGGATGGTTTGCGCCTGGTGGAAGGTTCATAGGAAAGGGAGGAATGAGCTTGGTCCGAAGAATTGTGTTGCTTTGGAACCTTACACCGCTTGGGTAAGGAAGAGAGCTCTTGAGTACCACATGTCGTACGAGTATCCGAGACCTACCCTTATGGTTATGGTTGGGCATTCAACCCTCCCTAATCAAGGAGTAGAGGAGTTGAGAGACGAAGACCGTTCGCGTGCTTGGGTTCGTGAGCGTGAGGAGCTTCTTCAGTAGCTTAAGGATAAAGATGTAGTGATAGAGTTTCTAGAGCATCAGGTTATTGATGAGCCTGATGATGTGGTTACTTCTCTCCTACCTCACTCATCTAGGTTTTGGAAGAAGAGGTATGATCAGCTCGCCAAGGAGAAGGCCGACATGGAAGCAGCTTATGAGAGAGAGGTGAAGAGGCTTCGTGCAACGTATCTTCCGATCTTGAAAGCTTTGGACGATTGCCTCTAGGCCTCTATAGGATGTTTATTCTCCTTTTCTCTGGTATTGTATTTGGTTACCGAGACTGTACTACTTCTTTGGTGTAAAAAGTTTCCAAATATTATATTGCTATGAGTATTCCACATATGTCTTAAGAAAGTTCAATATTTTCAAAACATTTGCAAATAGATCTTTATAAAGTTCCTCTGATAAAAACAAATCATATGCATAAGCATTGCATGCATCATATGCATAAGCAGGTTTTGGTTCCGAGCACTTGATACAGTGGTCTAACTCTTTGCTCTTCATTTATTTTGAAGACAAGCTGACGAGATCATGGAACACCTTGAACAAGAGAATAGATATCTGAAAGACGAGATTGTCCGACTGACTGCCATGATGGAGTCAGTTCTTGCTACGCAGAGTCAAGCTTCTCCAACTCCTGCAACTCCTCCCGCGAGGACAATTATCTCTGAAGTGGTTACCTCCATTGTGCCTGCTGCCACCGCCCACTTCACTCCTAATATGCCTGCTGGATTCCCTTGGGGAATGCCATCTAACTTCGTGCCAGAGGGTTTCGCTACCAGTTTTGCTTCTATGCCGGCATCTAGCCCGGTCCTTTCTGTGCCACCTCTCGTTGTGCACACTTTGTCGCGAGTTGAAGACATCATCTATCATTCTGAGCCATCTGAAGGCCCGAATGTATATGAGAAGATGGACGAGACGAAGGATCAATTCCTTGAGTTGCGCAAGGAACTGAAAATGCAGCGAGGCAAAGATCTGTTTGGCAAGAGTGCTGATGAACTATGATTGGTGCCCAACGTAAAAATCCCAGTTAAATTCAAAGTGCCTGACTTTGAGAAGTGCAAGGGAAACACATGTCCACTCAGCCATCTTGTGATGTATGCCCGCAAGATGTTGACCCAAATAGACAATGATCAACTGTTGATTCACTACTTTCAGGATAGCCTGACAGGTGCTGCGCTCCGTTGGTATATGGGGCTAGAGAGTGAAATCATCCGCACTTTCAATGATCTTGGAGAGGCTTTTG
This sequence comes from Lathyrus oleraceus, assembly GCF_024323335.1. Taxonomy (NCBI): domain Eukaryota; kingdom Viridiplantae; phylum Streptophyta; class Magnoliopsida; order Fabales; family Fabaceae; genus Lathyrus; species Lathyrus oleraceus. The sequence continues at coordinate 452,408,904 of NC_066583.1, forward strand.
TGAAACAGTATAAGTACAACATGGACATGGCTCCAGACTGAGATCAGTTGAGGGAGATGCCCCAGAAAGACAAGGAGACCTTCAAGGAATACGCCCAAAGGTGGCGGGAATTGGCAGCTCAGATAGTTCCACCCTTGGAGGAGAAGAAGATGACAAAGATCTTTCTCAAGACTTTGAGCTTTTTCTACTACGAGCGCATGATTGCTAGTGCTCCCTCGGACTTTACCGAAATGGTAAATATGGTGATGAGGCTAGAAGAGGGAGTCCGTGAAGGACGTCTGTGTAGCACCTCAAATTTGCCCCCCTCATTCATCATTCAAAGCATTAATCTTAAAGGAACAAAGGTCCAGGACACAGGTTACCAAGTTTAGAGAAGCAGAGCCTGAGCTAGCATGCTCGCTAGGCGAGCAGATTGGTTCGCCCAGCGAACCTGACTGTCTTGCTCGCTTAGCGAGCAAATCCTTCGCTAGGCGAAGCTCACACGTTTGAGAAATATAACAGAAAGTCTTGGGCTTGAGTTGCTTTTCATTTAAGCCCACAAAGCCACGAAAATTAGGCTATATATACTAGACTCCCATCTCCTAAAAATACCGGACCTGAAAAGACCTGAGCTAACCTGATCTAAAACCTAACCTAACAAAGCCAGAGAGAAAGCTAACGGAGTTCAGAGCAACCTTCGGACACTGAAGGGAACTCATCGGCGAAGAACCAGCTCTGCCTTATACAAACCCTGAGATTGTTCTGCAAACCCCGGTGCAATCCAATTTCATTCAATCTCTCCAATCAAGGTTTCCCTTATTCCCATTACTCTATGCTTAATTTGAATACTCTGAATGTGTGAGATATTATCGTGAGGTTACCCACGGGTTTAAATGTATATGAATATGTAAACCAATGCCTTGAATGTTTAATCGTTTAATTTCTGAAATGTGTACCATAGGGTTTGAGGTTTCCGAGATCGGACTGTTATCAATGAAGAACCTAAAACCCGCAGGCGTTCGCTAGCACCATCGCTAGGCGAGCAGGTAGCGAGGCTTCGCTAAGCGACGCAGTAGCGATCGCGACAACATTTGTTTTTCTGTTTGTTCTAACCTGTTTCATGTTTGCCATGGCATTGTTTTCTCCTGCTTCCTAACCTATTTGTTGAGTTTTTTGTGAAGGCTCACATGACCTTAAAAGAGATGGCTTACGTGGTATTCCACTTTATTTGTGGGATACCCTCTGGAGGTTTATTCTGATTACCTGTACTGACTCGCTTTCTTTGATGGTCTAGCTGTAGAGATCTCCGGCTTTCTCGCTCAGTTAGCTGCTGTTACTTCGGATCTTTATCCGTGTGGTACTTTTACCTCTTTCCCGTATTTTACCGCTTTCTTAGCTGGAAGACCTCGATAGGAGGAAATGTTTGAGCCCCTTGGTGGCATTTTACTTTATGATACATGTTTTGTGTGGTGTGGTCGTCTCCCCATTAGGTTTGCTAGACTTCGTATAGTCCCCCGTTTGCATGTCAATTAAGGTAGCACTGTCCCTTCGTCTAGGACTTCCTTTTTGCATGAGCATTCCTAAAACCCAGCAACTCATTGTTTTTTCTTCTCCTAAGAACATGTTTACTCCTTCTACTACAGGCGAGTAAGTCTCCAAAGGTCGAGCATCCGGTAGATTGAGTAGTAATGTCCTTCAACCCTTCACATAATCAGCTCCCGAACCCAAGATTTGGTTGCGAGACCTTGTCTTTTCCTTTCCTTTTTTCAGGTTTACTTCGAGCGTTTCCTTTCCCTCCTTTGGGATAAATAACGCACGGTGGCGACTCTTCTGTCTTTCTTTTTCGCCGGTTGTTTTTTTCGTATTTCTATTTTTTAGGTTGCGACAGTTCGTGACTCTGCTGGGGACTTATTTTCCCTAGTGGGCCTTTCCTAGCGTTTGTTTGTTTTTTGTCTATTGTGTGTTATTTATTTATTGCTTTGCATACTTATCTGCTTGCATTGCATCCTATGTGCGCTTTACTGTTTCATGTATACTGTGCTGGCCGTGTTTCTGTTTCGCTGTTGGGTGGGAGTCACAAGAGGTAAAAGGCCCAATACACAGGCTATGAGTGAACTTTAGGACACCTAGGAATAAAGTGATTCATGGGAAGCGGGTGGTATGGCGCCACTTAGCGAAACATGGTATCACGAGCAGTTCTAGTTCTGATGGGGTATTATCGTTGCATACACCTGGTGTGCATATGATGATATTCTTGAAAGAATTGTTTATCCTGCGTTTCTCTTTACCTTACCCTAGCCTAGATTACACCCGTGAGTGGGGCGGGAATGAATCATTTACAGGTACTGATGGCGACGTGTTTTGTTGGTGACCGCGTCCCGATGGTGACTTGTGTATGGTTCTTGTTGGTGACTGTTGGTTCTGAAGTATGGGTTCTAAGTTGATGACTGTGTTCTATGGTTCCCGGTTCTAAATTCATGCTGAAGTTCTGATCTTGTGCCTTGTGATACACCGCCAACCAGCCATTGTTTCATCATTTTGCATCATAGCATGTTTATTTTCAAAAAAATAATGCATAAAAAAAAAAAATTTACCCGCATATGCATATCATTTTTCAGGTTTATCCATGATAAAACAAAACATATCATACACATCATACACATATCATTCATGCATCATTACAGGTGTTCTTGAAGAGGACTTCTCATTCTTGTTTCCGTTCAGGCAGAATTGCTGGGTACCGTCGGCACCGTTACGCAACAAGGCAGAATCAACAGAGGATCATGGATCAAGTTCAAGTAGAACTAGCAGAGATGAGGACCAACATGGCCCAATTCATGAGTATGATGCAAGGGGTAGTGCAAGGGCAAGAGGAACTCCGAGCCTTGGTCCAGAGACAAGAAACAATGATTCCCCCTGTCAGTCAGAGTCCGCCAGAGGAGACCCCTGTCGATGACGCTGCTGTTACCAACCCTGTCAACAACCATGCCAATGGTGACGAATTGCGTGGTATCAGAATCAATGGACAACCCATCATTATAGAGGTTGCTAATGCTCGAGCAACACGTGCTCCGGTTCACCATCCTTCTCATTTGGTTGACAAGCAAGAAGATATGTTCACCATTCCTAGTGATGATGATGAATTTGGAAAAGTGGAAGAGAGAGATAAAAAGGTCGACGCCCTTGCTGAAAAGATTCGCGCCATGAAGTGCCAGAATTCTTTGGGTTTTGATGTTTCTAATATGGGTTTAGTTGATGGGTTGAGGATCCCGTACAAGTTCAAAGCTCCATCTTTCAACAAGTACAATGGCACTTCTTGTCCCCGAACTCATGTGCAAGCTTACTACCGGAAGATATCCGCTTATACTGATGATGAAAAGATGTGGATGTACTTTTTCCAAGACAGCTTGTCTGGAGCATCTTTGGATTGGTACATGGACTTGAGAAAAGAATCTGTCAGAAGCTGGAGAGAGCTAGGTGAAGCTTTTCTGAGGCAATACAAGCATAACATGGACATGGCTCCGAGCAGGACCCAGTTGCAGAGTTTGTTTCAAAAGACTAGTGAGAGTTTCAAGGAATACGCCCAGAGGTGGCGTGAACTAGCTGCGAGAGTACAACCTCCGATGTTGGAGAGATAATTGACAGATATGTTCATCGGAACCCTGCAAGGTGTTTTCATGGATCGTATGGGAAGTTGCCCGTTTGGTAGTTTTTCGGATGTTGTGATTTGCGGAGAAAGAACTGAAAGTCTTATCAAAGCAGGAAAAATCCAAGACCCTGGTTCTTCAAGTTCTTCAAGTGCTAAGAAACCATTCTCAGGGGCATCCAGAAAGAGAGAGGGTGAGACAAATGCTATACACGAAAACAGAGGACAACAATACCGTCAAGTTGCTGCTGTGACTATTCCAGCAACCCAACCTCAACAACCACAAAGAGAACAACCACAACAACAACAACAACGCCAATTCCAACCAAGACAAAGAATGCCAGATCGACATTTTGATCCGCCGCCTATGACTTATGCTGAATTACTCCCTGAACTGCTCAGGTTAAAGTTTGTTGAACTTCGCACTATGGCCCCATTAACAAGGATTCCCCGTGGTTATGATGCTAATATCCGTTGTGATTTTCATTCTGATGCTCCAGGGCACCACATCGAGAATTGTTGGGCTTTTCACCATAAAGTTCAAGATTTGATTGACGCCAAGACGATTAACTTTCCTCCTACTCCGAATATGGTGAATAATCCTATACCTCATCATGGAGGGCCCAGAGTAAATAATGTGGAAGGTGGGGAAAATTTGAACTTGGTAGTCAATATTGATGATGTTCAGACTTCGTTGCTTGTAGTGAAGGAACGCCTGCTTAGAGGAGGAGTATTCCCGGGATGTGACGAGGATTGTTCAGATTGTGGTAATCATGAAGACGGTTGTGTGAAATTGAAAGAAGGTATCCAGGGATTGATGAATGAAGGTTGTTTACAGTTTGATTGAATAGTGAAAGACCGTGAAGAGGTATCGACCGTTACCATTTACTTTACGTCGTCAGAAGGTTTTGTACGTGCTCCAAGTGCGCCTGTGACTATTGGTACTCCTGTGACCATAGCTGCGCCTGTGACCATATCTGCTCCGGTGACTGTTGGTATTCCCGCGACTATTAATGCTCCAGTAACTATCAGTACTCCTACCACCATCGTTGCTCCTAGTGGAGGACCCTATGAGAATAGTAGAGCAATTTTGTGGCACTATGACAATGCTTCTTCTCCAGTGATGATTGGTTCGTCAAATAAGACTCTAGTAACAGTTGGTTCGGCTGTGGGTAATGTGGGAGGACCCGGAGGATTTACAAGAAGTGGTCGTATGTTTGCACCACAGGATCCGAAGGATAACAATGATGAGGCTCTTGCTAGAACAAAGGGAAAACAAGTTGTAGTTGAAGAAGAACCAGTGCGAAAGGAAGTGCCCGAGGGTTCTTTTGAGAAGGACGTGGAGGAATTTTTGAGAATTATCAAGAAGAGTGATTACAAGATCGTGGATCAATTAAACCAGACACCGTTAAAAATCTCTATTCTCTCTCTATTGATGTGTTCCGAGGCACACCGTAACGCCCTGTTGAAAATGTTGAATATGGCTTATGTGCCTCAAGGGATTTTTGTTAACCAGCTTCAAGGTGTTATTGCAAATGTTAACACGAGACATTGTTTGGGATTCACGGATCTAGACTTGACACCTGAGGGTCGCAATCATAATAAAGCTCTGCATATCACGATGGAATGCAAAGGCGCCGTTTTGTCGCATGTTTTGGTTGATACCGGTTCTTCTTTGAATGTGCTGCCCAGGAAGGCTCTGAGTAAGCTTGATGCCGAAGGGGTTGTTCTCACACCAAGTGATCTTGTTGTCCGTGCTTTTGATGGATCCAAGCGGTCGGTTTTTGGTGAAGTCACATTGCATGTGAAGATCGGCCTGGAAGTTTTTAACATTGTCTTCTATGTGATGGATATTTACCCCGCGTATAGTTGTCTGTTGGGGCGTCCCTGGATACATGGAGCCAGAGCAGTTTCTTCGACTCTCCACCAAAAGCTAAAATATGTGTGGGATGGTCAAGTTGTGACCGTGTGTGGCGAAGAGGACGTCTTTGTGAGCCATTTATCCTCCTTCAAATATGTGGAGATGGATGGCGAAATTCATGAAACTCTATGTCAAGCTTTTGAGACTGTCAATATTGAGAAGGTGGCTTTTGTTGAACAGAAGAAACCAGGTACCTTGATTGCGTCCTATAAACAAGCTCTGGAGGTTATTCATTCAGGTGACGCAGAAGGCTGGGGCAAGGTGATTGATGTGCCCACAAAAGAAGACTTGTTTGGCATTGGTTATCAGCCTTTTCAATCATCAGAGCAGGGTGTCCAGGATCAGAAAGGGCCGTGTACTTTCACTAGTGCTGGATTGATGAATCACGGGGATGTCTTTGCAACAGACAATGAAGATGGTGACAGTGATTGTGATATGGATAATTGGGTGCGCCCGTGTGCTCCAGGGGAGAAGATCAACAACTGGACTGCTGAAGAAATAGTCCAAGTTACTCTTCAGACAGAGTAATTTTCTTTTGTTTTGAATTTTGCATGAAAGTCTTACGTGCCGCCCAGGGCGTAATGACTCATTGTAGGGCCACATCATGTTTTGAATTTTCAATGGTTATCATTAATAAAGGACGTTTTGCAATCAAATTTGTGCTCACTGTCTTTCTGTTTTTACTTTCATTTTCAAAACAATAAAAATGGCAATGTTTTTTTTTGTTTTTTGTGACTTTCTTGAACTCTTTTCTAAAATAAAGCATGAAACATCGTTCGTGCAGAATTGATCTTGCGGATTCCATTAAAAACAGTTCTGTTATGGCTCAGTATGACTTTGATAATCCAATTTACCAAGCCGAAGAGGAGAGTGAAGAAGATTGTGAACTCCCCAAAGAATTGGCCAGACTATTGAAATAGGAGGAAAGGGTCATTCAACCTCATCAGGAAGAGTTGGAAGCCATTAACCTTGGTACTGAGGACGCAAAGAAAGAGATCAAGATAGGGGCTGCTTTAGAGGAAAAGGTCAAGAGAGGGCTGATTGAAATGCTGCGAGAATATGTGGATGTGTTCGCATGGTCGTATCAAGATATGCCTGGTTTGGATACAGATATTGTGGTGCACATGCTACCTCTCAGAGAAGATTGTCCTTCGGTAAAGCAGAAGCTTCGCAGAACTAGTCTTGATATGGCTGTCAAGATCAAAGAGGAGGTTCAGAAACAGTTGGATGCAGGTTTTCTAGCAGTTACCATCTATCCCCCTTGGGTGGCCAACATCATACCCGTGCCAAAGAAGGATGGTAAAGTCAGGATGTGTGTCGATTACCGCGATTTAAACAGAGCCAGTCCGAAAGATGACTTCCCATTACCTCACATTGATGTATTGGTCGATAGCACCGCTCAGTCCTCGGTTTTCTCTTTCATGGATGGATTTTCTGGCTATAATCAGATCAAGATGGCGCCAGAAGACATGGAGAAGACGACATTCATTACACCTTGGGGCACGTTCTGTTATAACGTAATGCCATTTGGGTTAAAGAACGCCAGTGCTACCTACCAAAGAGCTATAACGACTCTCTTTCATGACATGATGCATAAAGAAATTGAAGTGTACGTGGATGATATGATTGCGATGTCTCAGATAGAAGAGGAGCACTTGGTAAACTTGCAAAAGTTGTTTGAAAGATTGAGAAAGTTCAAACTGAGGCTGAATCCAAACAAGTGTACATTTGGAGTGAGATCTGGAAAGCTGTTAGGTTTCATTGTCAGTGAGAAAGGGATTGAGGTTGATCCAGCGAAAGTAAAATCTATTCAAGAAATGCCTGAACCAAGAACGAAAAAGCAGGTTCGTGGGTTTTTAGGGATGTTGAACTACATTGCACGGTTCATATCTCACCTAACAGCTACGTGCAAACCGATATTTAAATTGCTAAGAAAAGATCAAGCAATCAGGTGGAACAATGACTGTCAAAAAGCTTTTGATAAGATAAAAGAATATTTGCAGAAACCTCTAATTCTCATACCTCCAGTTCCTGGGAGGCCTCTGATAATGTACCATTCAGTAATAGAGAATTCGATGGGGTGTGTATTGGGACAGCATGACGAGTCTGGTCGAAAAGAGCATGCAATATACTACCTTAGCAAAAAGATATTTGCTGCTCGAGAAAACTTGCTGCGCTTTGGCATGGGCTGCTCGCCGACTAAGACAGTATATGTTGAACCATATGTCATACCCCAAAAATTACCCATCATTTTTCCTAAAAAAAAAAAAAAAAAAAAAAAAAAACGAAAAAAAAAACGAAAAAAAAAAAAAAAAAAAAAAAAAAAAAAAAGAAAAAAAAATTTAATTAATTAATTAATTAATTAATTAATTAATTAATTAATTAATTAATTAATTAAATAATTAAAATAAATAAATAAATAAAATATAACAAATTATTTTGGACTTGGGTCTCCCTCATTCCAAGCCCATTACCCACGAAATTAGTCTATAAATACTGAAGTTTCAGTAGGGGAGTGAGACTTGGAGTTTACACTGGGAGATTTACTGGAGAAAGAAGGAAGAGAAGCAAAACACTCTGAGGTTTCCTTGGAACAAAACCTTGAGGAAAAAGAAAGAGAGAGAACAGAGAAGGACGGATAGAAACTTTGGCATAGGAACCCTGCCTACCCGGAGAATTCAGAGTAAAGAAACCCTGAAGGCAGCCCATCTGCACCGAAGCCATCGCCGTCCAATTCCCGCTGCCTAACTTATTCCGATACTACAAGTGGTCAATCCCTTCAACCTTGAATTGGCAAACAGGTTTGCGTATCTCTATTGTTTATACTTTCAATTGGCCATATCTACATATATAATGCATCATGATTAAATGTTGATATATAATTTGCTTTCGTATGGGAATTTAAATATGCCTGAATACCCTGAATGTTTGACCATGTTATTCCTGTGATAAAATGCCATAAAATTCAAAGTTCCTAACATGGGGCTGTTTTCAAATTCAAAATCCGTGGCCTTCGCTAGGCGAGGCAGAGGCGAACGAGACAATACCTGATTCTTCTAGTCTGTTTTTTTTTATGTTTTTATCATAGCCATGCATTATTTATCCTATCCTATTTATTGTTGTGATATTTCTCCGGTGTAATCTTTGATTGCACCCTGATTTGGTGTTCTGACATGTTTCTTTTTTTTGAGTTTCGTAAAGGTTCACATATCCTAGGAAAAGGTTATTGGCTAGGTATTCCACTTTATTTGTGGGATACCCTTGTGGAGTTTCACCCTAAATTAATTTTTTAATGTATTAATTTCTAATGTATTAATTTTTTAATATATTATTTTTAATAATTTTAATGTGGAGTTTCATCCTAATTATATAATTAATTGTAAAACTTTGCCTTTGAATAAGTGATCTTGGACCTCTCTTTGTTGCCTTACGATTACGATATTACGGTCATGTCCCGCGAACGTGGGGATACCCTTAGCAAAGACCCTTCGGTTAAATCATCATAAAATAAATTATAGTCCCTCGGATGTTGCCTTCGAATATACAACTTTGTCCCTCGATGACCCTCCGATGTTGCCTACGGTTAAATGATGATAGTCCCTTCGAATGCTAAGGTATCCTCATAACTGTTGCCTTCAATGACCAATCGATGACCCTACGATGACCCTTTTACATCCAAAGGATAAAACTACTTATTTCTCAATAATAAGGACAGTTTTACCCTCATAAGGATAGGAAATGCCCGTAAAGACCTTGGGTCGGTATAACTCTTAATTGCTGGCTCACAACTTAAAACATTTTTTTTGCACCTCACACCTTTCAAAATGCCTTTAGAAAATCACCACTGGGTATACATTCATACTAGAATCATTACCGAGTTATATTTTTCTAAACAATTTTCAAAACTAAAACGGGATAACCACTTTGTATACATTCATACAAGAATCATAACAAAGTTAAATTCTCTTTTCAAAACAATTTTCCAAACAATTCACAAACACTTTTTTAGACAAAAATAATATAAGTGATCGAGCAATTAAGAGCCCATGGATAACCATGGATACAAAGGGTGCTAACACCTTCCCTTTGTATAATGTACCTCCCGAACCCAAAATCTAAATTAAGGTCTTTCCTGTTCTTTTCCACCTTTCCTTATTGGATAAAAGAAAAGTCGGTGGCGACTCTTGCTAACCGCGACATTGCGATAAAAAACACAAAAAGTCCAGTTCACCGTATGACACCATACTACCTTGTTGATTTCTAAGATGGACCCAGTAAAGTATATCTTTGAAAAGCCGGCTCTTACCGGACGAGTGGCTCGTTGGCAGATGATTTTGACAGAGTATGATATCCAGTACACGTCGCAAAAGGCCATCAAGGGTAGTATTCTGTCTGATTACCTTGCCGAGCAACCAATTGATGACTATCACCCGATGATGTTTGAATTCCCTGATGAAGGTATCATGTACTTAAAGATGAAAGATTGTGAAGAGCCTCTTATCGAGGAAGGACCGGATCCCGATGATAAGTGGACACTGATGTTTGATGGGGCGGTAAATGTGAATGGAAATGGTGTTGGGGCAGTACTCATTAATCCTATAGGTGCACACATACCTTTTTCCGCCAGATTGACTTTTGAAGTAACCAACAATGAAGCTGAGTACGAGGCCTGTATCATGGGGATTGAGGAAGCCATCGATCTAAGGATCAAAACTATGGACATTTATGGAGATTCCGCTCTAGTGATTAACCAAGTCAATGGAGACTGGAATACTCATCAGCCGCATTTGATTCCTTCTAGAGATTACACCAGAAGGATCCTGACTTTCTTCAAGACAGTAAAGTTGTATCATGTACCCCGAGATGAAAATCAAATGGCTGATGCTTTAGCTACATTGTCTTCCATGATTAAAGTTCATTGGCAGAATCATGTGCCACACGTTGTTGTGAATCGACTCGAGAGGCCTGCGTATGTGTTTGCAGCCGAGTCTGCCATTGATGAGAAGTTGTGGTTTTATGATATTAAGAATTTCCTCAAAAGCCAAGAGTACCCTGAAGGAGCGTCAAAGAATGACAAGAAGACACTGAGAAGGCTAGCTGGAAGCTTTTACTTGAACAAGGATGATGTGTTGTACAAGAGGAACTTTGACATGGTTCTGCTCAGATGCGTGGTTAGACACGAAGCAGACATGTTAATGCAGGAAGTACACGAGGGATCCTTCGGTACCCATGCTGGTGGTCATGCAATGGCCAAGAAGTTGTTAAGAGCCGGTTACTACTGGATAACCATGGAATCTGATTGTTTCAAATACGCTCGGAAGTGCCACAAATGTCAGATCTATGCAGATAAAGTGCATGTACCGCCGAACCCTCTGAATATCATGAATTCTCCTTGGCCATTCGTGATGTGGGGCATCGATATGATTGGAAAGATTGAACCTACTGCTTCTAACGGACATCGTTTCATCCTAGTCGCGATTGATTACTTTACCAAGTGGGTGGAAGCAGCTTCCTATGCCAATGTTACCAGACAAGTGGTTGCTCGATTCATTAAGAAAGAAATTATCTGTCATTATGGGGTTCCTGAGAGAATTATCACTGATAATGGTTCGAATCTCAATAACAAGATGATGAAAGAGCTTTGCAAAGACTTTAGGATCGAACATCATAATTCTTCTCCTTACAGACCAAAGATGAATGGTGCTGTAGAGGCGGCAAACAAGAACATTAAGAAGATTGTGCAAAAGATGGTTGTGACGTACAAGGATTGGCATGAGATGTTGCCTTTCGCTTTGCATGGGTATCGTACCTTAGTATTTACGTCAACCGGGGCAACTCCGTTTTCACTTGTGTATGGCATGGAGGCAGTCTTGCCAGTAGAAGTTGAAATCCCTTCTTTGAGGGTGATGATGGATGTAAAACTTGACGAGGCTGAGTGGGTTCAAGCCAGGTTTGATAAGTTAAATTTAATTGAGGAAAAGCGATTAACAGCTGTGTGCCATGGACAACTATATCAGAGAAGGATGAAGAAGGCCTTTGATTAGAAAGTGCGTCCTCGAAGCTATCAGATAGGTGACTTAGTTTTGAAGAGGATCCTTCCTCACGGTACGAATCTTACTCAACTGGGGAAGAACAAAAGGCTTCAGACCCGAGAGTGCATGAGATATACTATCTATTACTGTCAGAACATAGATAATATACTCGCATTGACGATTATCCACAACCGGTTACTGGGTTAATAAAGGATAAATCGACCGAAAAGAAAAGGCATCGGGATACCGAAACTAGGTAGATGAGAGATGACCTGCTGGGGATAAATTGCGTAATCAGGGCAATTATCCAAGCAGATGAGGGGATATCATCACCGAATATTGGATGAAGATAACTATCACCAATTAAAGATGAGCAAAAATAGTTACTCTGCAAAAAGGGAAGAAATAGGGTTTACAACTACCGCTATGAGGGTAGAGAAACACAGACTCCGCTGGGGATAATAATTACTAATTATTGAGCAATTATTCATTTACCACGGGGAAATAGGAAAAGAGTCTCAAGAGACCGATCTAGGATCAAACTAGATAGGCACACCAAATCAAGACTTGTCCCGGTGAGGATATAACTCAATGGGGAAAACCATCCCAGTATATGTGTTGGGAAGGAACAAAAACAATTAACATCCACGAGGATATAACCCGGTGGGGAATATGGAAGAAAGGATAGACGCTTTCTGCCTATGGAGCTAACTCTATATGGAGAGATCAGACACACACATCTGCTTGGGGAAATATATCACCAAATAGTAGGAGACACACACATCTGCTTGGGGAAATATATCACCAAATATCTGAATCTAATAATTATGCATGTATATGCGTGGTTTATGTATGATGTATGTTGACAAACATGACATATCTAACACAACCAGGTCCAAGAATCAACCACCCGGTACTACATCTCAAGATAGAAAGCCAAGTTCACAGGAGAGTATCCAATCTGCTGGGGATCAGAGATACTAGGAAGCAAAGAACTCTGCAAGGGATGAATCATCAATCATTCCAGTTGGGGACGAGAGTTATCACAGACAAGGTCCACCACACTAATAACTCTACTGGGGAATCTGTCCGAGGAGATAAAGGATTTATCGGGATCAACCACCAAATACTGCTCTTGCCCAAAGAGATCCAAGCTGCTGAGGAAGAAAGATTGCTACTCTGCTAAAGGGAAGAGAGGTGACTCTCAACAAGCAATCCACTTGGTAGGATAAATCTCAAAAGGTTCCGAAGGGAGGAGATACAGTCATGCCAAGTATATGGACAAAAATCTTACCCTGTTGGGGATCGTACCACCCTTGGGAGAGCACTGAGGATCTCCTAAGTATCCTTTCGTCATTGTGAATGTTCACTTTGTTTAAAAACAAATTATAAAAAATTTGATCGTTTAAAACAATGATATTTTCTTAATCAAAACATGCAAAACATTTGTTGAATAGAAACAGATAAGAGTGCCAATAATTGGATAAAAGGCTCAAATTTATTTGATAGAATGGTAGTCTGCGAATGGCAAGACTCCATAGATCTTTACAAATTTGAAATTGGTGATATATATTGGAAAAGGGCTACATTGAACATAATGACCATTTCTCCACTAATTCTGAATCCGATGTATTTGAAGCTTTGGCTGATAATGAGCAAGGATATCTGACGGACGACAGTTGTAGAACAAAGTCTTGTCAGGATGCAGTTACTTGCCAAATCCCTAATTTTTTCCTAGATTGCCCCAGGATGAGGTACTCAATCTAGCGGGATACATATATTCATTTTTCATGTCTCTAACTTTTGCCTGGACCGCCCTTTCGGGTTTTCAATCCACCGAGGCGCTCATTTTTGCCTAAGCCGCCCTTTTGGGTTTTCAACTTAGTGAGCTATTCAGTTTTTATTTTTTTAGGCGAAGTATTTCTTACTGCATCTGAATTTACAGGACGAGTGAAATCCTCCCCATCCATAGTTGTAAGTATCAAAGCACCGCCTGAAAAGGCTCTCTTAACAACATACGGACCCTCATAGTTTGGAGTCCACTTGCCCCTGGAATCGGGCGCGAAAGACAAAACTTTCTTGAGCACAAGGTCACCTTCTCGGAACACACGAGGCTTGACCTTCTTATCAAAAGCTTTCTTCATCCTCTGCTGATATAACTGACCGTGGCACATGGCAGTCAATCTCTTCTCTTCAATCAAATTCAGTTGGTCATAACGACTCTGAACCCATTCAGCATCAGTCAACTTGGCCTCCATCAAGACTCTCATTGATGGGATCTCCACCTCTACAGGGAGTACAACCTTCGATCTTGACTTAGCGATCATATCGTCAATGTACACCTCAATCTCCTTATGCATCATATCATGAAACAAGGTGGTCATAGCTCGTTGATACGTGGCTCCGGCGTTCTTCAAACCGAAGGGCATCACTCGATAACAGAATGTTCCCCAAGGTGTGATGAATGTTGTCTTCTCCATATCCTCGGGTGCCATTTTAATTTGATTATATCGGGAAAATCCATCCATAAACGAGAAGACCTTGAATTTAGCTGTATTGTCTATCAACATATCAATATGTGGTAGAGGGAAATCATCTTTCGGACTAGCTTTATTCAAGTCTCTATAGTCCACACACATCCGGACTTTTCCATCTTTCTTAGGCACGGGCACAATATTGGCCACCCATTGTGGATATGTAGAAGTCACCAAAAACCCCGCATCAATTTGCTTCTGAACTTCCTCTTTGATCTTCACTTTCATATCAGGATGAGTTCTTCTGAGCTTCTGTTTCACAGGCACGCACTCAGGCTTCAAAGGTAGGAAATGTTGCACAATATTTGTATCTAGACCAGGCATGTCTTCATATGACCAAGCAAAGACGTCAACATATTCTCGTAGCAACTTAATCAGAAGTGCCCCAATCTTTACCTCTCACACACAATCTTCAGACCCCAAGTTGACTGTTTCCAGATTCTCAAGATGCGGCTGAATGATCTTCTCTTCATGCTCAAGTAGCCGGGTGATCTCATCAGGAATCTCTTCAACATCATCTTCCTCTTCCTCAAATACAGGGAATTCAAAATTGGGAGATGGTGTTGGGTCATTATGTTCAATGGGTTTAGAAATCAACTTGCATAATGATTTTGGATATGAAAAGCTTTAGAATTCAAACAAGGCAAATCCTTATGCAGATGAAAAGATTGATTTTATTCTAATTTTTTAGGGTTTTATGTGATCACCAATTTCATGCAAAAAAGCGAAAAGGGAAAATAATTGGAAAAACAAACATTTAACATGAATTTATTGAATGAAAATATCATTGTACTTATGCGCCAACTATGTCATCACTCCTCCTTTTGGCATGGGAGAAGGGTTTTCAAACAAAGTGATTATTACGTTGACTTATGGACAACTGTTGGAATATCCACAGCGACCCAATTGTTGCAGACCCCACCAGGGATGACGAAATTGCCAGAATCCTCTGCATCTTCTTCTAAAACGGCAACATCCTCCTCATCTAGACCAGTGTGGATGAAACCTCCACTCTTGAATAACCCTTGCTTGTTGAAAGTACCAGAAGAAAAACCTATGCCAGCCCGGGACTCGTTGTCTTCTAACTCAATCATTTTTCCTAAACCAGTGGTTGCACCACGCTCAATGACCAGCTTTGCATCTTTGTAGGAAGCAAATGAAGGAGTTCTCTTCTCAATAGGCTCAGCTATAGATAAAGCTTGGAAAGGAGTTCCAATTTCAACCTCAGCATCTATATAAGAGAAGGAAGACAAATGGCTAACCAGGAGAGCCCTTTCTCCCCCTACCACTACCAGTTTCTTGTTCTTCTCAAATTTCAGCTTCTGGTGTAGGGTGGATGTCACGGCGCCTGCCTCGTGAATCCATGGTCTTCCTAAGAGACAACTATACGATGGGTGAATGTCCATAACCTGGAAGGTAATCTGGAAATCACTTGGTCCGATCTTGATTGGGAGATCAACTTCCCCAATCACAGTTTTGTGAGACCCATCGAAAGCCTTCACAACTACTCCACTATGCCTCATGGGAGGCCCTTGATATGATAGCTTTGAGAGAGTGGACTTTGGCAATACGTTCAATGATGACCCAGTGTAGTACCGGTGAAGGTGTAAGTGATCCATCAGTGCTCTTATTCTAGGTGATCCATCAGTCTTGAAATGTTGGCTCTAGTGTAGTACCGGTGAGTCAGCTTGTCTTCAAAATAAATGAAGGACACAGAGTTAGACCACAGGGCTAGGGACCGGAAACAAAACCTTCTTATGCGTATGATGCATGCAATGCTTGTGCATATGATTTGTTTTTTATTTCAAAGGAACTTTAGAGTTTTATTTGCAAATTTTGGAAATATTAGACATTTTATCACATATGGAAATATCTCATCAAATAATATCAGGGAAAAGAAGTGCAGCATCGTCAATCATATACAAGAGAAAAGGAAAATAATCATCCTATGGATCCCTAGACACAATCATCTAAAGCTCAGGACACAGGAAGATAAGATGCGCGAACCCTCTTCACCTCCCTCTCGTAGGCTGCCTCCATACCGACCTTCTCTTTGGTGAGTCGATCATACCTCCTCTTCCAGAACTTAGAAGACTGAGGAAGTAGAGAAGTCCATACATCATCAGGGTCATCAATAACCTGATGCTCAAGAAACTCAATCAACGCATCCTTCTCCTTAATCTGCTGAAGCAACTCTTTACGTTCACGGATCCAGGCACGTGAACGGTCTTCGTCTCTCAACTCCTCTACTCCTTGATTAGGGAAGGTTGAAGGCCCAGCCATAATCATAGGTGTAGGTCTCGGATACTCGTAAGGCATGAGATACTCAGACGCCCTCTTCCTAACCCAAACAGTGTAAGGCTCCAAAGCGATGCAATTCTTAGGACCCAACTCTTTCCTTCATTTCCTATGAATCTTGCGCCAAGCGCGAACCATCCTAGCTTTCAAGCCTTGGGGATCTTTACCATCCTGAAAGAATACACCCTCTAATAGAATGTTATTGGGTTTATCCTTTAAGGGGAACCCAAGCTGTCGACGTGCCAAAACAGGGTTGTAGTTAATCCCACCACATGTACCAAGAAGAGGTACATTGGAGAATTCGCCACAAGAATCAATAATCTGCACACCATCATACACATGGTTATACCAAGAGATATCATCATTAGTGAGAGACATAAGTCTCGTGGACCACCGTAGACATTCCTTGTTCTCCTTGAAAGCGACCGTCTGCGGTAAGTGAGAAATAAACCACTTATACAACAGAGGCAAACAACACACAATGGCGCCACCACACTTTGCATTCCTCATATGCAAAGAGAAGTAGGTATCGCCCAACAGAGTCGGAACGGGATTAAGAGTAGAGAAGATCCTAATAGCGTTCTCATCCACAAACTTGTCGATGTTGGGGAATAATACTAGTCCATAGATGAGAAGTACAAATATGGCCTCAAAGGTGTCCTCACTCATGGCCTTCCCATACATAGTAGTTTGAGCAATGAGGAACTCAGAAGGGAGACCTTGAATTCCTCCTTTGGTAGTTATATGAGCATCAACCAGAGATTCATCTATGTGTAACATGTCTGCTATCTCTTGAGAAGTGGGAACCCTTTCCAAGCCACTGAACGGAAGCTGGTCTAGAATAGGTATACCCACAAGGTAAGCATACTCCTCAAGGGTAGGCAAAAGCTGGAAATCCGGAAACGTGAAGCAACGGTACAAGGGATCATAAAACTGCACCAATACACTCACCAATCCTTCATCCACCTGAGTAGTCAAAAGAGGAAGAAGCTTCCCAAAACGAGCCTTGAAACCCAAAGGATCTAATACATAGGATGTCAGATTCCTTAACTCTTTCAAATTTGGTTCCCTGAAGCTGTACTTCTTTGTATTCCTTCTTTGTCTTTCCATGTCTGAAAATTTTGCAAATAGACCTCTTAAGTTCCTTGAAAATTTTCTTATTATTTTGATGATATGAATGCAAATGAATGCATGAATGCATGAATGCAACAATCACACTCAAGGATCAAGCAAAGCACACCAAACAAAGGTCATGGGATGGATAATGTTATCCTTAATATCAACCATCCGTTTTGGTGGATTATGGTTTGCACCTTATCAACACCCAAGTTCCATTGATATTAAGGATACCTGAACGGATCAACCATGAATCAAGGGTTTGTTGCAAGTCACGAGCATGAAGTTTAGGTTAAGAACCACCCAAAGGGAGTGTACTAAGGTTTAAACCTGCCAAACATGTTCTACAAAAGGTTCCCATAGTCATCATCCCATCTTTTGGATATTATCGGAGAAACGACTACTCGTATTCCAAAAATATTCTCAAGAGAGACTCTTATGAGTGTAGTATCGCGTAACAGTCGTATCAAATCTTACACTTGAACAACTTTCGCACTACATCCTACGAATAGGCCAAGATGGGCTTGGTAAACTAAGGTCCTTGGCTTCTAAGGTCTATATTGGAAAGAGTAATGTCTAACCACAACTTACTTGTGTTACATTATTGGTCCCAACATAACCTCCACCAAGTGAATGGACTTGCAAGTCAACTTGCTAAGGAATAACTCCACACAAGTCAACAAGACTACGCCATTCTCCTATCCTAAGTGCACTCGAGTCTGGGTATAGAACTCATGTCACAAAGATCACCAAGCATACAAGAAATTAATATCAAGCAAATCAATCATTACTTACAATACAGTAATCCCAAATTGCACAAAAATATGTCACAAAAAAAAATATACAATACAATACAACAAAAATGAAAAGTAGGCAAAACCCACTAGGATGTTCTATTTTCCCCAGCAGAGTCGCCACTTTTCTGTAGCGGGGTATTCGTTACCATTAGAGATATTGACTAAATCCAAGGTTAATGATACAAGTCGAGTCTCCACCACACTTCTATTTATCCAAAGGAATGGTTAGAAAGCGAACAAAAACCTAAAAGTTTTATCGAATCAAAAACTAGTAAAAATGTCAGAGATCTGGGTAAGGGGGTTGATTATGCAATGGGAAGGTGTTAGGCACCCAAAGCATCCTAGGTACTCCTAGGGAGCCCTTTTCACATTTGTTGCAAAGATTGTTCTTTTTTTTTGAAAATTTATTTGTGCAAACAATATTGAAGGGATGAGAAAAGCGTGTATGTTTATCTAATGTACTACTTACTAAAAGAAGGGTCAAAAGAAAATGACTCGCATGGATGTCGCATCCACTGCATACGTATCTCATCTGAATCTAAGAACCAGAGTCTTCGTAGCTCGGCTACCTATGGGTTAAAGAGGAGTGTGCTCGCTAAGACATCGCGTCTTATGCCTACGTATCTCATCTAGGATGAAAATCAGAGCAAAACGTAGTTCGACCACCTATGGGGTAAGGGTTGTGTTTTGGGGTGAACGACGTTACTACACAATCTACCGGATGCTCGACCTTTGGAGACTTACTCGCCTGTAGTAGAAGGAGATAACGTGTTCTTAGGAGAAGAAAAATCAATGAGTTTGGGGTGTTTAGGGATGCTCAGGAAAAAAGGCAGTCCTAGATGAAGGAACCGCGCTACCTTAAATGACATGCCACGAGAGGCTATACGAAACCTAAGAAATCGGTAACATGCGGGAAAAGTAAAGGGATCGAGAGATCTACCGTACGGATAAAGATCCGAAGTAACATCAATTAAAGGAATAAGAAACCCAAAGATCTCTCAAGCTAACACCATCAAAAAAAGTGAGTCAGTACAGGTAATCGGAATAAACCTCCAGGTGGTATCCCACAAATAAAGTGGAACACCAGGCAAGCCATCTCTGCAAGAGTCATGTGAGCCCTCACAAAACAAAACTCAACAAACAAGTTAGAGAAACAAGATAGGGTAATCAAGAGTTACCCCCAAATCAAAATGTAACCACATGAATCATGCCATTAAAATTCACAAAAAGCAACCAAGGGTAGGAGGCCTAAACCTCTTGTCAAACACATGCATCAAAAGGGTATCAAATTCACCCATAATACCTCATACATTCAGAGCATTCAAATTAAAAGCATAAAGTAATGGGAATAAGGCAAACCTGACTGGAGAGATCGAATGAAATTGAATTGCCCGATTGGGTTTGCAAAGCAATCTGAGGGTTTATATGAGATGGAATTGGCTCTTTGCAGATGAGTTCCCTTCAGTCTCTGAAGGTTGCTCTGAACTCTGTTAGCTCTTCTCTCACTATCTTTTTCCCTTCCAGTATAATAGGAATAGAATGAAATTTTGTTTCACTGAAACTCTGAATTTATAACCTGATTTTTGTGGACCTGTGGGCTCAAATGAGAGAGGCCCAAGTCCAAAAATTTTCTGTTATATTTTATTTATTTATTTATTTATTTATTTTTCATTTTTTTTATTTTTAATTTTTTTTTATTATTATTATTATTTTTTTTAAACACGTGGGCTTCGCCTAGCGAGCATGACAGTTCAAGAAATTCCTCTGAGCGTAGGTGATTCTGGTGGCTTTTCTTGAGACTCGCTAGGCGACCCATTCTGCTCGCCTAGCGAGCATGACAGCTCATGAACAAATTTTTGCTCCTTCAAGATTAACGTTTTGACTGACGAATAGACCCCATTTGAACTTATTGGAAGTATCTCAAGCCATTCCCTTGTGTTGACTGATCATCTAAATAGAACCCACAAAGTGTCTTGGATGATACTTAAGCTTCAAACAAAAGATGTTAGTGACACATTTTTGTGCTTTTGGTTAGTAAACAAAAGTAAGAGAAACAATGATGTATAATTCAAGCATTCTTGGTGATCTCAAACCAATCACAAGGAGTCCCACCCAAAGGCAAAGGGAACCAAGATGCTAAAGATCCTTGAGGCAATGCAAATGCAATATTATGATGCCATGAGGGATCTAAGGGTCAAAATTGGGGTCTTACAGGTAGTATCTTGGCTGACCATTTGGCACATCAACCAATTGAAGATTATCAGTCTGTGCAATACGACTTCCCTAACGAGGAGATTTTGTATTTGATGATGAAAGATTGTAATGAGCCTACGCTCGATGAAGGGCCAGAGCCTGGTTCTCGATGGGGTATGGTGTTCGATTGCGTTGTCAATCAGTATGGAAATGGTATTGGGGCAATGATTCATACTCCTCAAGGAACACATTTTCCTTTCACATCAAGGCTAACTTTCAAATGTACGAATAATGTGGCAGAGTATGAGGCTTGTATTATGGGTTTGGAAAAATGTATTGATCTTAGGATCAAGCATCTTGATGTTTATGGCGATTCGGCCCTTATTGTTAATCAGATTAAGGGTGAATGGGAGACGAATCAGCCTGGCTTCATCCCATACCGAGATTATGCGAGGAGAATTTCAACTTTCTTTACTAAGGTTGACTGACATCATATTCCTCGAGATGAGAATCAGATGTCGGATGCTCTCGCTACGCTTGCTTCAATGATTGCTGTCAATTATTGGAATGAAGTCCCAAATATTACCCTGATGCGCTTGGATAGACCAGCTCACGTGTTTGCAATTGAGGAGGTGAAAGATGATAAGCCGCGGTATTATGATATCAAGTGTTTTCTCCAAAGTCAGACTTACCCGCCTGGGGTATCTTTTAAAGATAAGAAGACATTGAGGAGATTATCTGGCAGTTTCTACCTTAATGGTGAGGTGCTTTACAAGAGAAATTTTGATATGGTTCTGCTTAGATGCGTGGATAGACACGAAGCAGACCTGTTGATGACTGAAGTCCATGAGGGTTCATTTGGTACTCATGCCAATGGACATGCGATGGCAAAGAAGATGTTGAGAGCAGGCTACTATTGGCTGACAATGGAGTCTGACTGCTGCAAGTTTGTGAAGAAATGCCATAAGTGTTAGATTTATACGGATAAGATTCATGTTCCCCTGACACTTCTGAATGTTATATCCTCACCATGGCCTTTCTCCATGTGGGGAATTGGCATGATTGGTATGATTGATCCTAAGGCATTGAACGGTCACCGTTTTATTCTCGTAGCCATTGATTACTTCACTAAGTGGGTTGAAGCAGCATCATATGAGAATGTGACCAGGCAGGTGGTTGTGAGGTTTATCAAGAACCAACTCATATGCTGATATGGTATGCCAGACAAGATCATTACTGATAATAGATCTAACTTATACAATAAGATGATGAAAGAGCTGTGTAACGAGTTCAAGATTACACATCATAATTCTTCTCCCTATAGACCCAAGATGAATGGGGCTGTTGAAGTTGCTAACAAGAACATCAAGAAGATTATTCAGAAGATGGTTGTTACATACAAAGATTGGCATGAGATGTTATCATTTTATTTGCATGGCCATCGTACATTTGTCCGCACTTTAACAGGGGCAACCCCTTTCTCCCTTGTATATGGCATGGAGGTTGTGCTCCCCGTAGAGGTGGAGGTCCCATCAATGAGAGTTCTGATGGAAGCCAAGTTGACTGAGGCTGAATGGGTTCAGAGTTGTTATGACCAACTGAATTTGATTGAAGAGAAGAGATTAACTGCCATGTGTCATGGTCAGTTGTATCAGCACGGGATGAAGAAAGCCTTTGATAAGAAGGTCAAGCCTTGTGTGTTCCGAGAAGGTGACCTCGTGCTCAAGAAAATATTGTCTTTCGCGCCCGATTCCAGGGGCAAGTGGACTCCAAACTATGAAGGTTCATACGTTGTTAAGAGATCCTTTTCAGGCAATACTTTGTTGCTTACAACTATGGATAGGGAGGATTTCACTTGTGCTGTGAATTCAGATGCAGACAAGAAATACTTCGCCTAAAATAAAAACAGAATAACTCGCTAAGTTGAAAACCCGAAAGGGTGATCCAGGCAAAAGTTAGAGACATAGAAAAATATATATATATATATATATATATATATATATATATATATATATATATATATATATATATATCCCGCTAGATTGAGTACCTCACCCTACGACAATCTAGGCAAAAGTTAAGGATTTGGCAAGTAACTGCGTCCTAACAAGACTTTGTTCTACAACTGTTGTCTGTCAAAGATTCTCGCTCAGTCATCATCAACTGACGTTTCGAATATAGTGGATTCAGAGTTGGTGGAGAAATGGTCATTATGTTCAATGTAGCCATTTTCCTTGTATATCACCAATTTCAAATTTGTAAAGATCCATGGAGTCTCGCCATTTGCAAACTACCATTCTGTTAAAATAAATTTGAGCCTTTATCCAATTCTTTGCACTCTTATTTTTTTTTGTTTAACAAATATTTGCATGTTTTAATTGATGAATAACATTGTTTTAAAATAATGTTTTCATAAATAAACTGTTTTTACACAAAATGAACATTCACAATGACTGAAAGGATAAGTGGGATGTCCTCAGTGCTTTCCCAAGGATAGTATGATCACCAAAAGGTAAGACATTTGTTCATATTCTGGCATTCTTATGTCTTCTTCATCAGTATTCAAGTTATCTCCCCAGTGAGCACAGAAGAATGGTACATCATCAGTTTCCTAGAGAGTCTAGCGCTAGCATTTATGTTTTTATCAATTATATGGTTGTCATCCCTTGGGTGGACTGGCCTAAAATCCCTTATAGATTGATAAAAGTTGATATGATTTAAGTGGAGTATTCTTTATCTCATTATCCTGATTGTTTACTCATGAGGAAATTTGTCTTTCCCCCAGCCTGAGTAAGAATCTCCAGGAAAGTAAGCATGTGATAATTGTTTCCGCAGTGAAGTCGCCAGTTGATGGAGGGCTTATTTCCCTTTTCATTTCATTTGGAAAAGAAGTATCCTCGGTATGTCGCTTGTGGATGAAGGATTCATTTCCAATTTCCCTAGCCAGGGTAGTTTCCTCAAGAGCAGTTGCAGCTTGTCCCCAGTAGGGTTGCCAGATCAGAGTTTGACGTTTGTATCTCCTCCGAGTCTGAAGATTTCTTCTAGCATTGAGAGTTGGTAGTGAAGATGTTTATTTCCTTCCCCTAGTGGAGCAAAGTGTTATTTTTCCCCTTTTACAGAGTTTCCTCTCCAGCAAAATAGAAGGGAGTGTTTTGATTGGTGTACATCTAGTTGGTGGTTGTTCCCCACGGAGTTCCATATCATCCCTTGATAAGCTCCCCCAGTAGAGTTTCTTCTTCGGTGGATCTTATTGTGTTTTGACCACCTGTCCCCGAGAGAGTTGATGGAAACTCCCTGGCAGATTTTCTGCATCTTCTTTATGTCAGGATTGTTTGCTCCAGGAATACTCCTCCCGTGCAGATTGTTATCTCCTGCAGTTGGAAGCTTTGGCTTTGCCTATTCCCAACTTTGGTTAAAGTCTTCCCTTGTTTATTCTTATTCCAGAGATGATCCCCATCAGAATTGAGTTCTCTGTTTGATTATCTTCTTTCGCTGCTCCTGAATACATCTTCTTTGTATCCTCAACGAGTGTAGCTTTGGGATAGGGGTTGACATCCCCGACGATTTATTTTCATCCTTCTTGGGTTATTCCCAAGCTGAGTTCTCCAGTAGGCTTCATCCTTCTTGTTGAGATGTTTTTTGGGTGTTGCTCGTGATTCGTGGACCTATTTGTGTTAGATATGTCTGTTTGTCAGCATTAATCATACGCAAATCATGCATATACATGCATAATCATAGCATTCAGATATTCATGTTGCATTCTTTGCCATATATCTTTGTTTGTTATCTCCTGCTATTGGTGAAATGTTCTTCCCCAAGCATATGTTTGTGTGTGATCTTTCCATATAGAATCAGCCCCCATAGACAGAAAATGTATGTCTTTTCTTCTTTCTTCCCCACTTAATTACGTCCTCGTGGATGATTATTGTTTTAGTTTCCTCCCTAGTTGTGTATCGGGATGGAATTACCCCCCTGAGTTATATCCTCATCGGGTTGAGTCTTGTTTGATTGTGTCTTTCTAGTTTGTTCCTAGATTGATTTACTTTCTTGTTATCCCCTGCAGTTCCTTGTGGTTCAGTTATTCAGTTGCTTAGTGTAATACCTCAAAATTTGCCCCCCTCATGCATGCATTCATTTTTAGGTCATTTAACATTTCATATTGCATTTCATCATATCAATCAGAATCAGATCCAAGAAGCTTGAATATCATCCAAGACACTTTGTGGGTCTTATCTGGGTGATCAGTCAACACAAGGGAATGGCTTGAGATACTTCCAACATGTTCAAAAATGGGGTCTATTCATCAGTCAAAACGTTAATCTTGAAGGAGCAAAAGTTTGTTCATGAATTGTCATGCTCGCTAGGCGAAGCCCATGCGTTTCGAAAAAAAATATCCAAAAAACCAAAAAAAAAAAATAACGAGAAAAAGATAAATAAATAAATAAAATATAACAGAAAAATCTTGGACTTGGACCTCTCTCTTTTGAGCCCACAAAGTCACAAAAATCAGGTTATAAATTCTAGACTTCCATCTCCCAAAAAACTCTGGGAAAAAGATAGTGAGAGAAGAGCTAACAGAGTTCAGAGCAACCTCCAAAGACTGAAAGGAACTCATCTGCAAAGAGCCAATTCCATCTCATATAAACCCTTAGATTGCTTTGCAAACCCAACCGGGCAATTCAATTTCATTCGATCTCTCCAACCAGGTTTGCCCTATTTCCATTACTCTATGCTTTCAATTTGAATGCTCTGAATGTATGAGGTATTATCGTTAGGTTTTGCATGTGGGCACATGTTTTAGTATGTATGTCATGTCTTGATGTGTGGATCCTTGCCTCTGACTTTAAATTTTGATACCCTTTTGATGCATGTGTTTAACAAGAGGTTTATGCCTCCTACACTTGGTTGCTTTTTGTGAGCTCTTTTTGTGAATTTTAATGGCATGATTCATGTGGTTACATTTTGATTTGGGGAAACTCTTGATTGCGCCCTATCTTGTCACTCTAACCTGTTTGTTGAGTTTTTTGTGAGGGCTCACATGACTCCTGAAAGGATAGCTTGCTTGGCATTCCACTTTATTTGTGGGATACCACCTAGAGGTTTATTCTGATTACCTGTGCTGACTTGCTTTCTTTGGTGGTGCCAGCTTGAGAGATCTCTGGGTTTCTTGTGTCGTTAGTTGCTATTACTTCGGATCTTTATCCGTGTGGTACTTTTACATCTTTCCCGCATTTTACCGCTTTCTTAGCTGGAAGACCTCAATAGGAGGCAATGTTTTCTTTTGTTTGTTTACTTTTGTGCCCAAAGACCTCCAAGAAGGGATTAGTAATCAATCCCCCGTTATTCAGTGTGTCGTTCTTTATGCTCGCACTACGTGTCGATGCTTCAGAACAAAAGCCCAAGATCTTTTGTCCGGTCAGTCAGTGGAGAGGGTTCCACCTTTCTAAATCCCCACTTTTTGTCATGAGCTCACCCTGTCCAGGGTTAAGAGCTATGAGGT
Organism: Lathyrus oleraceus; assembly: GCF_024323335.1. Taxonomy (NCBI): domain Eukaryota; kingdom Viridiplantae; phylum Streptophyta; class Magnoliopsida; order Fabales; family Fabaceae; genus Lathyrus; species Lathyrus oleraceus. Next base: position 452,434,920 of record NC_066583.1, read on the forward strand.
CTTATCCTCATTACCCTTTTGATCTGCTAACCCTGACGTTCAATGTCAGTGGTTAAGAGCCCATTTGATTACCTATTCCATGGCTTGTTTGTCGAGGTTGATATGACCCCTCTTGACTAAAGCCCTACCCATGTATGTTTGAGCCCCCCTGTTGGCGCGTTTACTTTAAGATACATGTTTTGTGTGGTGTCATCGTTTCCCCATAGGCTTGCTAGGCTTCGTATAGTCTCTCGTTTGCATGTCAATTAAGGTAGCATTGTTCCTTCGTCTAGGACTTCCTTTTTTGCATGAGCATTCCTAAAACACAAACCAACTCATTGGTTTTTCTTCTCCTAAGAACACGTTGACTCCTTCTACTACAGGCCAGTAAGTCTCCAAAGGTCGAGCATCCGGTAGATTGCGTAGTAACGCCGTTCACCTAAAAACACAACCCTTAACCCGTAGTTAGCCGAACTACGGCTTGCTCTGATTCTCATTCCAGATGAGATACGTAGGCATAAGACGCGATGTCTTAGCGAGCACACTCCTCTTTAACCCCTAGGTAGCCGACCTACGAAGACTCTAATTCTCATGTTCAGATGAGATACGTATGCAGTGGATGCGACATCCATGCGAGTCATTTTCTTTTGACCCCCCTTTTAGTAAATAGTACATTAGATATACCCACACCCTTTAGACAAGAACAACAAAAATGGATCCCGTAGAGTACTACGGATGCGTAGGGGTGCTAATACCTTCCCTTCGCATAATCGGCTCCCGAACCCAAGATTTGGTTGCGAGACCTTGTCTTTTCCTTTCCTTTCTCCCAGGTTTACTTCGAGCGTTTCCTTTCCCTCCTTTGGGATAAATAACGCACGGTGGCGACTCTTCTGTCATCTCTTTTCTCGCCGGTTGTTTTTTTCGCCTTCCTTTTTTCAGGTTGCGACACTTAGTAACCAGTAATTGTTCATCCTTTCCCCAGCGGATTTTGTGGCCTTCTACCTAGTAACCGGTAGTTGTAAGTCCTATTTCTGTGGTTTTCTACCCAGTAACCGGTAGATGTAATCCCCTTTTTGTTGGTTATCTTTACCCAGTAGCCAGTATTGATGTTCCTTCTTTTTGAGTAAACCACCCATTAACCGGTGATATATCTCTTGGATAATTTCTTTTGTCAGGCAATTTATCCCTAGCGAGTCATCTTTCATTTACCCTTGTTTGGTGATGATTGATTCTCTCTCTGATTGGTCATCATTTTATGCCCAGGAACCGGTATCCCGATGTCCTTTCTCTTCGGTCGATTTATCCTTTATTAACCCAGTAACCGGTTGTGGGTAATCTTCCATGCGAGTATGTTATCTATGTTTTTACCCATATAACGGTAGTAGATAATACATCTCATGCGCTCTTCAGTCAAAGCCTTTTTCTTCCCCAATCGAGTAAGATTCGTATTTCCTTGTGGAATCGAATGGCCATCCTGTAAGTCGAGTTTGCTTTTTCAGCCCTCCTTTCGGATGATGGGTGTCTTGGATATGTCCCAATTCACGCCTGGTTGGTCACCTATTATATACCCAGCAACCGGTATCCCTGGTGTTCCTTCCTTCTGCTCCCTGTTATGACTTTTTGTCCCCTGTGGAGTCAGATTTTCCTGAGTTGAGATGTGCCTTTTGGGTTCTCCTTAGATGTTTCGGATGATTGGTATCTTTCACCCTTTGAGTTTATTATCCAGTAACCTGTAATATCTCGTTGTTTCTTCCTCAGCTGAGTCCTTTATGGACATCCCCGTCTGAGTCCGGATTTCATCCGATGTATCCTTTTTGGATAATTTTGTTGTATTGGCACATTCCCCAATACATGCATCTTTGTGTTAGCTCGAGTCTTTCCATCAATTTATTTTCATGGAACCCCTTCGCGTCTCCCAGCAAATTTTCAAGTCGTGACCTTCTCACGCATTTTTACCTTATTTCCCCCCAGAGTCTCTGTCTCCCTAGTGAGTGTGTTACTCATATGGATCTTCAGCGCCCCCGATTTCTTTTTCTTTGTGGAAATTATTCACCACGAAGATTTTTGTTTTGCATACATACATTTGCATCATGAGGTCTCTTAGGGACCAAAATTCGTCTCTTTGCTATTATTTAAGCTCATTCTATCTCGTCAAGATGAAGATTTAAACCTTCATATCTCTGGCTAGAACGAACTTAAATAGGGGCATCTGTAAGACCCTAATTATGACCCTAAGATCCCTCATGACATCATGTTATTGTACAAGTGCATTGTCTCAAGGATCATAGCATGTTTGGCTCCTTAACCCTAGGGTTGGGACTTGTTTGAGTGTTTTGAGACCACCAAGCATGCTTGTATTGTATATTATTGCTTTTCTTATTTGATTACTAACCAAAATCACAAGATTATGTCACTAACTCTTTTTGTTTTGAAGCTCAAGTGATCATGTGCTCCACAATTTCTAAGAGGCTCCTAAGCCCAATGCAATGGCTAGATGAAGATGAGAAAAAGCATGAAAATGGTCCACAAAGTTTCTAATCATCATATATGTCTCCCAAGTATCTCAATTTTCCAATTTGATCAAGATAACCCAAAGGGCTTGAAGATTGTTTCCCAAGGAAACCCTAATTTCACTGTGCTTTTATTGTGCCTTGCCCATGAAGCAATCTCAACCTATGATCAAATTTAATCAAGGGAAGTTATTTCATTTATCATTTTATGGATATATGATCCTATTTTAGGCCCCTCAATCATTCATTCATCAAGAATTGGAAGTTTTGCCTTGAAAAGTTGACCAGTCAAGTCATCTAACTAAGCTGAGGTCCAATGAGACATAATTTTTGATATGTTTGTCAAATGAAGATGACCCCAAGAGAAAATATGTTCCTAAGAACCATATGAACAAATTTCATGTTCATCAAAAATCCATTTGAAACTTGGAAGGTCATCATTCATTTCAAAAAAGTATACATCATTTTGACTAAAACCCTAATTTTGGGTCAATTTACCAAGGACGTAACTTCCTTAATTTTTATGATTTTGAAGTGAGACCAAATGCATTGGAAATATTGAGATGTCTAATTCAAATTATATGTTGGAAAAAATTTCATAATCCTTAAATAAATACATGTGATAATGAAAAACATTATAGGTCATCTTGGACCTAATTCATTGAATTTGAAAAAGTACTCAACTTCAAGTGCCCATAACTTTGTCATAGAAAATCCAAATGATGAAAACGTTCTGTCCTAATTATAAATGCTTCATTTGGATTTGGTTTCTACCACCATCACCACGTGTGCACTTTTGTGACCCTTGGATTTGGTTTCCACGATCTAATCTCACACTTCCATTTCAATTACTTCATTTAATGCACGTTGTTGCGCGTTTGACTCAAGCCCAGCGTGTGTCCTTAGATCTGGACCATCCATAAGCGCCACGTCAACTAATGAAATCCATCATGTGGTTGTGCATTTTTCGTTTATTCCATTTTCTTTTTTATTTTCTATTAATTCCTTTTATTTTCAAAATTTTATAAAAAATTTATTTGAAGTCATAAAAATATGAGACCAACTCCAAACTTTTTCTTGAAAAATCTAGTTTCATATTATGATTTTTAATTATTTTTGTTACTTCATCAGATATTTTTTATGAATTACTTGTTTTTTTATTGGTTTTAATTCATTTTAAAATACTTTCTGAATTTTAAAAAATCCAAAAATATTTTCATAGCATCTATGGCCCATGATAAGTCAATGAAAAATAGTCTCAACAATTTCTTATTTGATTTGAGATTATTTGAGATTTTAATTAATATTATGCTATTTTTAGTTGTTTTTAATTGTTTTTAATTACTTTCTGATTTCAAAAATATGTGAGAAAATTAGTCAAAGCTTGTTTGACTACGTTGAACCTATGAGAATTTAATTGGACTTTTTGAAGTTGATTTGAATTGAATTTGAGGTTCAACCTTATTTGTTTATTTTTATTTGCATTTTATTTTAATTCAAAAAAATACAAAAAAATATTGTTGATTTATTGATTTGTTATCTTCATTTCTCTTCTGTTTGGTGTTGATTGATGTTGATTTGATTCACATTTGATCAATTGGAATTGATTGTTGTCTTCCTTTCCCCTCCCTTTCATCTTCATCCCTTTCTTTCCATCAATGGCCAATGAGTTAAAGTCTTGAAGTTGGTCTTGACAAATGAGAAGTTTAACCTTCTTTGATCCAAACTAAACTCAACTTGATCCATGATCAAGTGAGTTGTTTTGTGTCCAAGAAAGGTTGCTTCTTGGTCAAGCAAATAACTAAAAGTCAATACAAGGCCCTTCCCCTTTTGTTTGGCATGGCAAGTTTATGGAGCTTGGCTTACTAGTCATGATCTCTAACTTTTGTTCTTTGCCTATATTCTTATTGACCGGCCTCAGATAGGTGTGACTACTACATTAGTTCACTTACGATTGCTTAACATAGCACTACATTGTCTTATGACAAGCTAACATAACCACTAAATACTAACTTTAATTTGAGCTTTTAATTTCTTGTCATTTACTTTTAATGTCATTTATTTTTTGCTCATTATTCATATTGATTTTCATCTTTGCTCACTTGAGCACATACTTTATGTTTATGTCATTTTTCCTTTGCTCATTTGAGCCCATTATTGTATACAAATTTATTGCTATTTTGTGTTGTTTGTGTTTGTTTTGATGTGGACCAAATGAAAAAAGGAGAAAGGACTTAGAATTAGGATTTACCTATGCTTAAAGGAGTTCAAGAGCAACTAGGTCTCATGCCTTTAGAATGCAAAAATTTGTTGAAGAGCAACTAGGCCTCATGCCTTTAGAATGCTAAAACTCAAAGTTGACTTTAAAGGACTTCTCCTCCAAACTTATTCTTTGTCCATTCCCTTTATTGTGTTGTGAACTTTTTGATGTTTGCTTTTATGTGATAGGGATCCCATCTTAAGATTGTGAAAAGAGGACCATTGTCATGACTAGCCAAGTTAAGAGCCAAGCAAAATGGAGATCCTAGGAGCTTGAATTCAATTTATTGATTGCTTGTTTGTGTGCTAAGTCCAAAGGAAAGGAGCATCTTGAGTCATCTCTATGGCTTCAAGAAAAGCAACTCCAGGGGTTTTTATTTCCACTCTTATCTTTGTATGCTTTAGGAATATCCCTTCTCTTCTTCTCCCCACTCTAACCAAGCCAAAAACCATTTGCAAAACTTTGACCTTGTTTCAAATTAGAAACCTAGGCCTTAAGCCTTTGACTTTTCAAAACTATTTTCATAAATACTCATTATGAATAAACTTTAATCCAAACTTTGAATTCATTTTGTAAATAAGTCTAACTTGTGAATACAATCCATTTCAAGTTGTTTTGTGGTTCCAATGGACACTTTCTAAAATCTTTCAAAAACACTAGTCATAGGTTTGAGTTATCATAGTGGTTGATGTAAATCTCACCTCATCCTTAGTGTGGGATTATAAGTCTTCCATGCTTATTATAGGGTTAAGCCCTCACTAGCATGTTGAAGCCTTCCTCACATGGTGGATTGTTTGTTTAGGTTGAGTTTTCTCCCTTTGATAACAAAAGTACGTAAGGCTTTTGATTAAAATCAATTCACCCATCTTTGAGATTTTTACCCCGAACTACGAGGTTTTGATCCTCCTTTGTGATGGTACGTACGCAATGGGTTCATCCATTCAAACAACAAAATTTGTAAATATAATCTATTCTCTTCTCATCCCCCCAATCTTTTTGTACAAATCTTTTCACAAATACCAACCTACAACACATATTCGCAAGAAGAGGTTCCCTTAGAGTACTAAGGATGCTTTGGGTGCTTAAAACCTTCCCATTTCATAACCAACCCCCTTACCTAATTCTCTGACATTTTTATTAGTTTTTTATTTGAAAAACTTCTTCTTTGGCTTTTGTTTGCTATTTAGCCTTTCCTTTGGACAAATAAAAGTGCGAAGGCGACTCGAATTTTATGTTGACTTTTGGTTTAGTCAATAAACCTAAAGGTAACGAAAACCCCGCTACACATCGGTATCATTAGAAACCTAGGCCCGGATGTGTTTGAATTCTTCATTAACAGCCAACCAGTACACCTGTTTACCCTGCCATACCCTAGGATGGGTGTACATGATAGGAACAACTGACTCTATGATTTGGATGGACAATCACCCCAAATCCATGCTAACCCTGACAATTATCTCTCTGATGCTGAATCACATGCCCCGGTTATACCTGTTGCACCTCTCACCGATCATGCTACTGCCATCGAAGTTGTTCAGACAGATATCGCCAATCTGAGAGGCGAGTTGAGTACCCTCCGCGTGGAATTCCACGGCTTTGTAGATGTAGTAACAGAGAACCTGGATCACATTTACCAACATTTCTACTCGTTCTCTCCTCCTACCAGGAGTCGCCATAATGGATGATTTACTATAGAGTTATCGATTTACTGACTTTCATTTTATTTTATTTTCATGTTGGAATTTTATTGTTATTTACTTCTACACATTGGAATTTATTTAATTACTTCAGTCCCTTTTATTTCGGTAGACAAATTTTTTCATCTTTTCCCGTCTACCCGATTCTTTTATTCGTCAATGTTGCGATTAAATTCCATTCCAATGTAGCATGTTTATTATTCACATACACTATATTATTGGTAAATTAAAAATTGCATGGTCAGAGAAAAAATAAAAGCACACGCATGGGAAACCACACTACATGTGGCGCATGCCACAGACAGTTGTGGCGCCCGCCACAGGGCCCTAGTGGCGCCTGCCACACACACCAAAAGTGGCGTAGGCCACTACACAAGCCTGCACGCGCAGGCTGTGTACTTTAGTCCATTCAACTCACCTTTATTGTGATGTTCCTTGCATGCAGACAATTTCTTAATGCCATTCAACCAATTTCAAAACTCTTCGACCAAGGCATTGACTATGGTAAATGCTATTTATTTACCAATTAATTTTCCAACCACCTTCACCTCTATATAAACCACCAACGTTACCTCAACAATTCACAACTCTTATTTACATATTTCTCTCCTCTCTTGCTCTATTGTCACTCTAATACACAAAGAGTGTGAAATCCATTATGGCACAGATGAGGGAATACGAAATAGTGTTCAGAAATGGCGAGCCAGGCGAATTACAAAAGGAGACGTACATGTCTCTAAGCGCCAGAAAGATCAAATCAACAAGGTATGCCGATGAACATTGTTTATATGCCTTAGGAATTCAAGATAATGCTAACTCTATGCTATATACGTTAAATTTAAATTATTTTCTATCTCTTAAGGACCCTGTCTATGCTCAACTAACATTAGAATTCCTGAGTTCATTAATTTTTAGTCCCACACCCAACACAAACTTCTCTAATGGGACTGTCCAGTTTCATTTATTTAACGTCGAATATGCCCTTACATTTTCCCAACTGGCGGACCTGCTACATTTCCCCCATGGGGATGACGTAGTAAGTGAGGTCCCAGATACTGAGGGTTGACAACACGCTTTCCAACCATTTTGGAGGGCACTAATCGGTACAGTAACCCATAGTTTTGAGGGAAACAGAGCCACTTTAATTCAAAATCCGACTATTTGATATTTTCGCCAAATATTAGCGTGCACCATTTTTGGCCGAGCAAATTCTAACAAGGTGAACGAAAAAGAACTCTTCTATTTGTTCGCCACATTTTTGCCATAAAAGGTGAATATCGTCCCGTTTATGTTATCTCACATGCAATCCATTGTCAATGCGAAGCGAGGGCTGATTATTTTTGGAGGTTTAATAACCTCCCTAGCCAGAGTCCTAGGACTCGAAGAAAAATTCTCCAGGCTAACCCCGCTCCCGCATCATGCAACTGACATTGACATGGCAAGGAGCATGAAACTAGCAAAACGAAGGAGTGACGGTAGATTTAATTTAATAATTGCAAATAATGTCTTAAAAGATTTCATCCTCCCTAATCCAAATCGCACAGATGTGCGTAACCCGGATAATTATATTTATACAAATGATCTGGTGCCTAACCAAGTCCCCACGCACATTCCTGAGAATGTAGTTGCTGGCGGGGACACTGATGAAGATCATATTCCGAAGCAAACTACTCCTGCTACTGACCTACACACCACACACACTTTATTTGAAAATGTTGTAGGTACATCTTCCAGTCAGAGACCAAGAAGAAATGTGGCACCAGCCACTCTTGATAAGATCTATGTTGAACTATTGTGGCATAGAGAATTAGACGCTCAACGAGACCTATAAATCCAAACCATGGGAGCTCAGCAAATCCTTCTTCAAATGCAGCATGATCAGCACGAATATGCCTTAAGGGTCGAACAAAACATGTCTGGCTTGATCGATGAAATAGCAACACTGATAATGCATGTGGAAGATCTCCAGAACTATACGTCACCTCACAAGCCAGGGAATGGTGGATATCCATGTACACGTGGCAGAAGGCGTCAGTAGCAGAATAAACCAGGTTCTACCATTCTTTCCTATCTTATGTCATTGCATTGGGGACAATGCAAGATTTAAGTATGGGGGAGGAAGCTTAACCGCTCTTTATTTTACTGTTTTCTAGTTAGATTTATATCATTGCTATTTCTTTTTGTTATTTTATAATTTTTATGGTTATTTTAATTTTTGTTAAAGTGTCAGTCGAGTTAAATATCAATGTGTTGTCGAGTCTTTATGCGTGATTTCCATTATTTACTGATTCTCTTGTTTACTTGAGCCATACAATTTTTTTTGCAAAAATCTAGACTTATAGATACAGTGCATCTTTTGAAATATCTGAACAATAAATCAAACTGAGGTTGAATTGTAGAGATTTGGAAAAGCTTTATAAGATTGGTATCGCTTTAACACCTTAAATATCCCAAGTATTAGATCGATTTGAGCACTTGTCATGTCATACCCTTAAATTCTATCATTTAATATTTCCTTAAGTAGTTTATCTAGCAGTCAGCACCATCCTAAGCACACACTACACAAGAAGTCGATGCAAATAAGTGTATGATTTTCAGGCTTAAAATAAGAAAAGATTACAAAATGTATGAAAAACGTTGTTCCCTCTAAGTTAGGTGACCCTCACCCGGTCATTTAGCTCAACGGTATAACCATTTTCAAATGTTATTTTAGCCAAAGTGCGAAAAAGAAAGAAAGAAATAATGATGAGATCATAGTCACTAACAGACTATCTTGCTATGAATGTGAAAGGATAACGGGCTTAATGTGATTGCGCTAGAATGAAAAAGGATAAAAATAAGGTTTAGTAAGGTAGGCTTAGGCATGACAACATGATTCGGATTGGTTTGTATAGGAGGGAGACTTATGGTTGCAACATTGTGACTGAGTGTTCTAACGATACCCTTAGTGTGGAAGTGAGTAATATAAATTTGAAACAAAGTAAAGTTTATAGACTAGAATGAGTATCCGAATGCAACTAGGTTTTTTACGAGTCTTGATAATGTATGTTGTAAATATTTTACAAAACTTTTTATTCATGTACGCGGCATTTGCTTGAGGACAAACTATAGTTTAAGTATGGGGGAGTTTGATAACGCGAAAATGTATTGTATTTTTGGCTCTATATGCACTACTTTTTACTCGATAAACACTATTTATTACACAATATTTTGTGTTTATTTGCAGGTATTTATCGATTAAAAGGTTTACCGCAAGAAAAATGGAATATAGCAAAAAGGAAAGAAAAAGGCAAGAAAAGAGAAGAAAATGAGGTTTCCAATGGGATAATGGGCCACCAAAGAAAATGGGCTTGTGGCTCCCATTACCCAAAGGATGTGGCGCCCGCCACATTGGGCCAAAATAAAGGTGGCGCCTGCCACCAACCCTTGAAAAGTGGTGGGCGGTTACTACAAGAGTGGCGCTCGCCACTCATCATGGAATTAGGGTTGTGGCAACCGCCACAACCGAGTCTCCCCATTTTTCCTACTTTTTCTCCACCCTTTTAGCCACGGTTTCCACTACTATTGCTACAATTGAGGAATATGGAATGGATATAAAAACGACCATTCAGACTCTCTCTCCGGGGGGCTCTCCTCTTTTCTTCCAACTTTTAGTTTACGATTAATTTTTGTTCTGCTTTATTTTTCTTTTAGTTTCTAGGCAGTTTCTTACCATTGTAAAAGTGATAGTTTTTCCCCATCGGGGACTATTACGGTTTATTATTTTTTTACGCATTTTGGATTCAATTATAAGGGGTATTCATTGCCAAAGCCTGCCGGAATTATTTAATCGAAGATTCAAGATTGAATTCCAGTTCTTAAATTGCAATCCAGGTTTATTATTATTTATTGTTCTATTTATTTATGCCTTACTGTATGTTTAATTCCCCAATTTCCATGTCTGTCACCGGATCTATGTCCTGCTAAACCTTAGGTATCGGTATGTAAAGACCGTCGAAACAACGGGGTTTAATAAATAATTGATGTTAGTTTTTATAAAACTAATTTTTTTGGTTTTAGTTTCTTATTTTAATCAAACTATTTTTCGTACAAGTGTACAAAACAAACTAAGGTTACGGTCAACAAGAACGAGAATTTGAGGTTTTAACCAGATAACTGAAACTAGGCATAAATCCTAAACACAACGAGAGTGCTTTAGGATTAATTAGACTTTATCTATATTTAAAAAATACTTTTAAATTCAAAATGAGACCGCGAGAGCCAAGCATTCTGGTTTAGGAGTATGGTTAGAGTCAATAAAAACGAGAGTGTGAGACTAAGTCCTTTCTAAAATAAAATTCTACTGAAGAATATTTTAACCAATAAGATTACACCAACTATCTATCGAATCCCCGAAGTTTGATGTATTACATACCGATATCCCCTATATCTCATATCTTCATCCTTATTCTATTTATATTATAGTTATTTCTCTTCATCCCTCCAATCTTAAGAACAATCATCAGCCTTAGATTTACATAGTAACATTATACCACGATACGTTTGATTATTAGTCCTTGTGGGTTCGTAATCTTTAAAACTACGCGATAGGACTGTGCACTTGCAGTTATAATTCACATAGACTTACTAAGTCGCGATCAAGTTTAAAGTCAAGACACCAAGGTCTTAGATAGTATTATTTGTTATAATAATGTCTACATTAATGGTTATTTTGTGCAATTTTGATTTTGATGTAATATAGAATTTTTAGTTCCTAATGGAATTGTGTCATTGATGTAATACAATTGTTTGTCTAATTCAATTCAAAAATAGTTGTATTGTATTTCTAGTCTGATATGATTCAAAAATATTTAGGTTTAAAATTTGATAATATTGTAAAATTGAAAAATATATATAAAAAAACAAATTATATCCAATGGGTTTTTGTTCTTGCTAAAAACACTAAAAGATTGACTTCCCCGATGCTAGTCAAGGAGAGCCTTAAATAATTGTTTAAGTGTCTGTAAATGTTTTTCTTAGGTAGTTCTTGTCCCCATTTCCTTGTTTCTTGATGTCCTTTATATAGGCTATTTCCTCACCCTCAACAACCATAAAGAGCATTTTCCCCTTTCTTCCTGTATTCAAAGCCTAGAAATCGTTGTCGCTTTATCATTCAATTTCACTTCTTAATGACTTGTAAGACATGTCTCATTATGGAGTCGTTATGACTTTTCACTTACTGAAATTGTTTCTAGATGGTGTCACTTCGTCCAACCATTATCTTGGCTTATCCGGGTAAAAAACCTGACGACACAAGACTCTCTACCTCGCCCCATCAGGATCCTCAACCCGAAAATATGATGACTACTCAAGTCGGGCTATGTCTCGGGTATCCCTTAGGAAAGTCCATGTATTAGCTCTGACTATTACCCGACTTTGACCCGAACCATTCCTACTTCATCACTGACTTCTTTCGGTTTTACACATCGACTGGTCAACATAATATTTTGACATGTACAATTTTTAACTCAACCGTTGCTATAAGTATAGCGTGTTATCCAGAATAATAAAAGGCAAGAATGGCGAGGCTGGAATTCGAACCAAGGACCTATAAATTATTTCACAACGGTTAATTGAATAAACTGTTTTTATAAGTAGTGTTCTACTATAAGACCCCAATTTTGACCCTACGATCCCTCATGTAATTTCATCATATGCATTAGCATTGGGATCATACCTTGGCATCCTCCTTACCCCTCTTTCATTGGGTTTATTTTGGGAGAGATCACCAAGCACTATGTGATTGTATCATACTTGTATATCATCATTTTACTAACAAAAATACCAAAAATATGTCTTTGCTTTTGCCTAACTCTTTGTAGGTGGGGCATGATCTCCATTGATCTATCAAGTTCATATCTAGGGTTTGAGACCCTCATGACAAAGAGCACAACCATGAATTAATCCAAGAATGGTTATAAGCATCATATATGAGTTCCGCTGACCCTTACATGTTATATTGATCAAGTGTTCTTTAAGAGTTTGAAGGTGATTTACCTTGGAAACCCTAGTTTGACTAGGTATCTTGAGTAACTTCTCCAACAAGCTATCTCACCAATGGATCAAATTTCTCAAGGGACACTTAGAAATTCATCATCTTTTTATATATGATCTACCATGAGCCAAGAAAATTAAAAGAATTGAAAGTTAGCAAGTTAGTTGATGGTGGTTGGTCAGATGAATTTATCTGATCAAAACTGCGTCTCCCTAGACCCTATCTCCTACAATATTCACCATATGAAAATGATTCCAAGATAAAACTTACTCTAAATTCCATTACAAACAACTTTCATGTTGAGACCTAGAGCTAGTTTTTCTTGGAAAGTCATTTTCTATGTTGAAACATTATAGGTCATGTTGTCTAAAACCTAATTTGAAAGTCAACTTCCCAAGGCAATAACTTGCTCAACTTTTATGATATGAAATATTTCCAAGTTTCACAATCAAATTCAAGATGTCTACTTCAACTTTGATTTTTGGAGTGAGAGCTAATTCAACTTTTTTGAGCATGTGATATGAGGTTACATTATAGGTCATTTTTGACCTATACCATTGAACAAGTGATTTTTTCAAACCACAAAAATGCATAACTCTATCATTTTAAATCCAAATGACATGAAATTGGTGACCGTTTTGAAGTTATTTGAAAGAACTACAACTTTAATGAAGACACTGTTCTCATTTGAAGCTCCCACAAAAAGTTAAGCAATGTGGAATATTGAGGTATATGGCTTGACACTTAAAAAAAACTTTGACATGTTGAAATTTCCTAACTTCCACCTCAAAATTCTCTATGTTCGAAGCTACAAATGAAAAAGTGTTGAACATCAAACTTGTTCCCCTTGATCCAAGATTTTCAAATAACCCAAGTTAATGCATTTTGGACAAAGATTGATAGGTTTGTGCATGGGTTTAACAGGACTGCATCATTGGAAAGAATCAATTGCTCAAACTTCAGTTCACAATGCCTTTCCATTCAAGCTTCATTCAGACCTCAATCAGAATCACTTTTGGACCTTAATGCATTGCATCATGGGCCTGTACATACCCATGCACTCGTGCCATCCACATTGCCAATTTTGGACAGATTTTGAAGTGTGCAAATATCATTCCCTTTGGCAATAAATAGAAGGCCTCTGAGCTCATTTGAACAAGACTTTGTGCGCCAGCTTTTCCCCCCATTGAAACCCTCTCATTCTAAAGGAAAACCTGAGAAATTTCAATTTGAAATTTGAGTTTGAATCTCAACTATAGGAGATTCAAGAACTCAAGGATCCAAAACCTTGCAACCTCTCTAATAACTTCCTGCTAGCTCCTCAAATGTGATCAGATCGTGTTTGGAGCAAGCCACATCAAGAACTGCATAACATTGAAGGTAATTTTCAGAAAACTTCATCTCTTCGATTCTCACTCAATTCTACTCAATTCTCTTGGATATTTGGTTGTCTAAAGTCCTACCAATGTAGGCAAGAAGATTCAGTTGCTTAGAAGTCAAATCGAAGCAACTCAGTTGACACACCTCAAAATTCAACTCCTCATATCTTTTTATATATTTGGAGTTAGTTGAAATTGAGGTCAGATTCGTGCTCTATGCCATTTTTTCTTTCAGATCATGTCCTCCTTTTTATTTTGGTGATGGTTGAGGGTGGACCAGTCCGGCGAGGTCCACCGGAGAAGAAGACCGGAGTTACAGCTCCGGCGATGTGTTGGCATCTCTCCATACCACAGGATTCTTTTCAAATGTTTTAATCTGACGCGTTCGTTCTGATTACCATCCCTGCAGCGCATTGACTAGTGTCCATTGTGGAACACGCACTGAGGACCACTTGATATGCCACCTCAATTAATGAGGGAGATCAAGTGGTCCACGTTTTTTGCTATTTTCTGATTTTCATTTTAATCCTTTTATTTTCATTAATTCATATTAATTTTAATATTGATCCAAAAAATATGAGAGTTTCACCAAAAAATTCAAATAATTTCCTCTGTCATGATTTAATTGATTTTGCATTCATTTTTAATTGTTTAAAATATTTTTAAGTCTTTAAAAATTCTGGAATTTTGTCTCCAAGGCCCTTTGACCTTGTTTGACCTATGATAAATCTCATGGCCATTTCATTGGTGTTTTGATGAGATTTTAAGAATTTGACAAACTATATTTAATTTAAATGTATTATTTTAGTCTTTTGAATTTGAATAAATGTCAATTAATTGTGTGGACTAATTGTGATGACTTGTTTGAGTTTGACTCTTGTTGTTGGGCCTTGGTCAAGGTTGAATTGACTTTTTCAAGTTAATATCATTGGATTTAGGGGACTGATGGAATGTACATTTCATCTCCCAAAATGAATGGATGATATTAATTTGGTAAAAGTTCTCCTTTGACCAATTTGAGTTTTGATCCATTCCCCTCCCTCTTCATCTCATTCTCATTCTTTATGCATTCATCTCATTCGGTCTATCATATCTCAAAGTCCTAAGGCTAGTTGATTGAAAAATTAACATAAGTATGGATGAGATTAGACAATCTATTTTGCATATTCTTTTTGTGTGTGGTATGTTTCATGAGCATAGTCCATTATACTTTGTCTCTAACATGCATTAACACCAAAATTCTATTGTCTGACCTCAAATAGTTGTGACTTCTACATAAGTCCAATTACAATTCCTTAACATAGCGCTAAATTTTTGACACAAAAGGCATATCATTCTAGTTAGTGAGATTGTAAGTCTCCCCTCTCTCATTGTATTGTGGGGAAACTTGGCCTTTTTTCCTTCCTTTGGAAGATGTCTTGGTTCAAGGATCCATGCTTGTGATAAGTGGGTTAAGTGTTCTTCAAAGAATGACTTAAAAAATGAAAAGCAAAAGCAAAACAATACTAACTTCTAACTCATTAACAACTAACTTTTAATTTCAAGCCATTTACTTTAATGTCATTTAATTTTAGTTTTTATTCATTTGTCATTATTCATACCATTCTAATTGTTTATGTTAATGCAATTTTCACTTTGTCCATTTGCACCATATTGTGTGATATATCTTGTTTGTGTTTACTTTGTTTGTTTGTGTGTTATTTGACCATGAATGTACATAATAACAACAAAAACCCTAAAAAAACTTTAGTGTGGACTGTTGGCTTGATCTTGGACAAATGGACTTAGAATTTAGGCAACCTCCCTATGCTAAAGGACTTGGCCAATGCCAACTTTTGTGAAATCAAATGCTTACAATTTGAAATTTCATCTGATACATCATTGAAGATACGTTTGAGTTCATCTGCAACATGATCATTGTGAAGTTGTTATTTTGAACCTGTGACTTGTGGAATTCATCTGTTACATGGGAAAATTTGAAGAAGATCATGGAGTGGCTAAGCTTGGATATGGCTATCTTTATTTGATGCCTTTACTCTTTAAGATTGATATAATTGTGCATTTGTGTGTTGCTTGATTCTAAATGTCCAAGGGAATTTGGGGTTTCTATGTGGCATTCTTGCCTGTTGGATTGCTACCCATCGGTCAGATCTTTTCAACTCTTAACTTTTAATTTTGTGAATAGGGTTAGTCTCTTCATCTTCTCCCCATTTCTTTAATTTCAAAATATCTCCCTCCTTTTTAAATTTTCTTTGTTTGAAATTATTTTGTTCTAACCTTTGACCACTTTGCAAAAAGATAGAAACTTTGGCCTTATGCCATTGCATTTTCAAACTTCTTTTCTTAAATCAAATTTGTAAATAAACTGAACTATACTTGACCTAAAATTTGAAAAATCCAAAAAGAACTAACTCATTCTAACCATTTTTAGGCCTTTGTGCCTTTCAAACTTAAATTTTCTTAAAAACAATGCATCCACTTTGAAATTTGTATCACGAACTACGAGGTTTTGATCCCTCATTTTTATCTTGGTACGTAGGCACAAGTCCGAAGGTCTTGTCAAACCCAAAAATATAATTAATGAATTATTTTCTCATCCCCCCATTCTATTTGTTTGTAAATATCATTTTTGTACCAAATACATATGCACACAAAAAGGGCTCCCTAGGAGTACCTATGACAATTTGGGTGCTAACACATTCCCTTTATGTAATCAACCCCCTTACCTGTAATCTCTGACATTTTATTAGTTTTGATTTGGAAACTTCTTACTTTTGGGTTTTGTTCGTACCTTTTCCCTTTTTTCTTTGAAACAATAAAAGCGCGATGACAACTCTTGTTATTTGATCTCTAGCTTATCTATAGCTTGATGATTATGAATTTACCGCTACAGCTACCTAATATGTAACCACGGTCTCTCGCCCGTTGTGGAAACCAATATACATACAATCATACGCTATTTGTCAACGGACATGCAACCGTCATAAAATGTGTTTCGTAACCGTCATTATATGTGTTTTTCGTAATAGTGACACCTAAATCAACAGACAAAATCCATCATGCTCTCTTCAAAGTGATTTGTGGATTGATGTTTGATTGTTATCAGATTGTGTTGATAGAATGACAGGGTTTACTTGGATTCCCCTTTAGTATGTCTCTTCATTAGCGGATTGGTTCATGTCCGAAACACTATTCTTTCATATAAGTAATGGTTGCTAACCTTAAACTTAAAAACAAACCACTCTAATTTTTCTTAATTAAAATTCAATACCCAACTCTAACGTGGATCACTTTTAAAATTTGGTTCATATAGTATATGATAGCAATTAACAATATCACGAGTATCTAAATTAAACTCTGATCTATGCATGAAGAAATGTTGTTGTTAGGTTAACAGGTGTCCTTTCTTTACACTACTTTAAATTTTATGCATGCATCACTTTATATATAATATGTGAAACCCACTAACGATACGCAAGAATAAATATTAATTTTAATAGCCTTAAACTTTTGCAAAGGAGGGGACAAAAGTTAATATTCTCACAACTTTTGTACATCACTTTCTCCCACCGAACACAAAAGCTAAATAGTGTGTGCTTTGTATATACAAGATATGAACAATGTTTCTTAATATCAGTGGCTATCGAACATTATTACAAAAAATTAACATAAACAATTTTGATTCCTTGCTAATTCACTTTCTATGAAATTGGCTTTGAAAGCACCAAGGAACACGTTATAGGTCGAGAAATGGCTTTGCACTTTTATATCCACATATCTTTTTATGCCAAAATAAGGGGTATAAAGA
The DNA here is from genome assembly GCF_024323335.1 of Lathyrus oleraceus. Taxonomy (NCBI): domain Eukaryota; kingdom Viridiplantae; phylum Streptophyta; class Magnoliopsida; order Fabales; family Fabaceae; genus Lathyrus; species Lathyrus oleraceus. The sequence goes on from NC_066583.1 coordinate 452,452,587, forward strand.
AAGGTTGTTTGTCGGTTTTATGCCACACATGCATCTCCATTCACATATCGGAAGCAACATTGTCGATTAAGCATAATTAATCAATTTCTATATCAATATATGTGGATTGGTCAAAGGCACGGAAAGCTCAATCCAATCCACATAAACTCAATTCAAAGTTTGATCCAATGCTCAATTCGCTTTATGAGATTACCACGGATCCGCTCAGGTAGACCCATACCACCTATCACCACACATGAGCAAACCTCATTTATGATTAGAATCGTTGAATTTCTCACTCCACATTAGATGAGACAATTTTAACACCCTTCTTATTTAAGGGTTGACTCACACTCAGATACGATGCAATTCATAATTGCAAAATTCCAACTCAATTTCATACTGATTTAAGTGTGGTAGTACTAACCTTTTTTATAAGTATCCTCTCTAATTATTAGAGAACTGTCACTATCACATTAAAAGCATCTTTACATCGGTTTTTATTAACAACCCAGTCATTCCCTGTTTACTATTGAATACTTTTCTTTTTGGTTAGTGTTTATTTATTATATTTAGATTGTTATACTCTATAAAAATAGTATCTTTTTCATTCGTATAAATGAATTTGGTGACTCGAGTTATGCACAAATTGAGTAAATCAAAAATTGCATGTATAAGTGTGATTCAAATCATAAGATCTCCTCATTCGAATAAGAGAAAAGTTTGATTGGAATCACATAAGAGTTTGATTTAAATCATGAATGAGCATATAATTTTGATTTCATTTAGGCTGATGCGACTAATCAAAGATTCTCTTTATTAGAATCACGTGACTCTGATCAAGGATGCAAATATATGAATTTTTATGTTCTTGAATTAACTCATTTCTTATTTGATCCGAATCATCATTTTTTCTCTTGACTCGATTAAAAAGGTCAGATTTTACTCATTTATAGTTAATTTCTCTAGCACATCTAAAAGCCAAATACTTTTTATCTTTACATAAAATAAAACCTTTCAAAATTTTGTGCATTTCTTACAAAAGGACTTTTGTATACTCATTGAAATTTCTGAAACACAACTTTATCTCTCAAATTAAACTTCAAGAAAAATTTCTCTTATGTTGAATTCATGAGTGTTCTAACAAGTGTATATGAAATTCTTTCTAAAATTCATCATCTTCAATCTCTAGCAAAAAAAATCAATGGTGTGTGTTTTGATTTCAATTCTAAGAACTGGGGTGTTCAGATCTAGTGTGAAGAGGTTCATTAATGTTCTAATGTCCTAAGAAGTTTTCTTTTCAGATTGAAGATTGTGTGTGCATGTGTATGTATGCACGTGCACGCGTGTATGTGTGTGTGTCGTTGTTATGAATATTGATATCCATGAAAAAAAAGAGTTTCTTTTCAAAATTAAAATTTTAGTAGGAACAAGTTATGATCGTTATGGACAAAATTTTGGAGTTTCTGGTTCCTATATCAGTTCTAAGATTCAGACTAGGGAAATTTTGGTAGGATCAAGTGAAGATCAATACGGACATGATCTTGAAGTTCTTTGGTTTTGAGAGGATGAACTGTTTTAAGGTCGAGTGAAATTCTTGGGAAGTTTGCAGCTTAGTAAGTTGTCTTCAACAAAAAGAAGAATCAAGACTCATATCTGAGTAGCTTAATAGTTTAATTAAGTTTCCATTTTTACTATGATTATATGTTTTAACTAAAAGACACTTGTGATTCCCAACATTAGTGTAAAACTAACACATTGGATACTGGATTAGGGGCAAGTGAGGATTGTTGGGAGAGAATATGAGAATTAAATGGTCTAGAAGGGGGGAGTTTAATAGACCTCCTTAAAAATTTGATTGATTAAAAACTTGTTTATTTCAAAAAAGAGCAGAGTTTAAAAAATATTTACGCGATAGAAAAATGTGCGTAAAATATCTATACTTTAGGAAAAAATACACATAAGACTTAATCAATATACAAAATTGAAAGTAGATGAGACAGGTAACCAAAGTAGTCAATACAGTTTATTGAATTATCGTCATTTTGCACGAGTTGTGTAAATGAATAACTTCAATACAATGAGAATTATAGAATTATTGTCTCAAGTTTTAATCAACAAAAATAATGATTTGAAGTCTCAATCTAATAAAACATACACTTATGATTGAAATTGCTATTAATGCAATAAACCTAACTACGTATGATTATAAAAAAGAAATAAACCTAACATTTACCTATACATAAAACTAAAAAAGATATGGATAGAGATGATTGCACTGGGGCTTATACTCGTTCAGTGTTTTTTCCCTCTCTTGTGCTAAATCCAGTCTCAAATTATTTTCCATTGAAAACTTGATGTTCTTCCACTATGATTTTGACAAATTTTACTAAGTTGCTTAGTAAAATCACAATTTTAATAATTCTAAAAATAAAAAATCTTCAATCTGAATCCTTATTGACTTGTAAACATTATCTAACACCGAGCTCTTGCGAAATCTTCACTTGAAATTAACTTAAATCTTTCAGCTCCAAGTCTTTGTTATGCATTGATTTTTACTCAATCGTATTGGTATCTTAATCCATGTCTTGTCTTGAGATGAGAAAAACTTCAACTTTGTGTGTAGGCTTTAACACAACTCTACCAAAGCAATTATGGAGAGAAGAAACTCCTTTTTTTCCGCTGGATTTATCCACTCCCCACAACGAAACACATAATTGAAAACCCCTGAATTCCTCAAGAAATCTTCAAAGAAAACGTTAATCAAGGATCCTCCTAACAAATCTCACACCCTAAGATGAGAGTTATATCTAAACAAAAATGGATGATGCAAGTGGCTGAAGATGAAGAGATTTTGTTTGTAAAACTCAAAACAAGATTTAAAACTCTTCTGAAAATTTAGAGAACACGTGTATTGTGAGTTCTAAATAAAATGTGGATGTATATATTTTTCAACATTGTGAATGGGTTTTGAGAAAAAATTGTTTATACATGTGTTGGAGATCTAGCACAAATATGAGATAAAAATGATGTTTGATTCGAGTCATAAGCAAAGAGTAAGAGATGAGTCAATAGATCAAGTGATTTAAATCAAGACCCAATAACTAAGAAAAACTAACTCCGTTATTTTAGTCATGATTTATGTGATTTGAGTCAAGAAACCTCTTATCACATTCATTTAATCAAAATCTAAAAACTGCTAATTGTGTTTAATTTGAATCAATGACTCTTTTGTTCAATTTAAACATCTTTGATTTGATTCATAGATTGTTATGATTCGAACCACACTAATATAAGTAAATGTTTTTTTTCATAAATGTGATTGATTTGAATCAGAAAATCTACGTTTCGAATCATGATATCACATAACTAACTCCCTGCAATTTTATAACTCTGATTTAAATCATGTAAGCTTGTGATTCAAATCACACTTCTAGAACCTTAATTTTTGTAAAACACGAAGTGTTTTTTTTCAGAATCCAAACTTGTCATGACTTTAACCATTTTTAAATGCGGTTCTCGATTTAAAACTTTGAAAAATTGACTAGAAGCATATTTCTCAGGCTATAGTCAAACAATTTTATTTATACATGCATAAAAATGGATTAAGAACTCAATCTTAGGATGCACAATCATGTGAGAAGACTCAATGATAATAAAAATAAAAATAAAATCTAAATAACAAGCAACCAAATACAAACCCTTAGAAGGCAAAGGCAACTTCAAGGATGACACACCCAACTGGTATAAATATTGGTGCCCAGTTGTCTATGTCACTCTCTTTTAAATATTTGTATATTTTTCTTGCTCATAGGTTGATTATCACTTTCTAGCATTGTTTAATTTTAAGGCTTTATCGTCTCCTAGAATTGTATGTTTTAATTTTATCCTTTTGTGTTTTAATGTTTAAGCTTAGGTTTATGTTAGATCTTGTTTGGTAAACATTCTTTTTGCTGACTATATCTGTAAAAACATATAATATTAGATTATCTTTCGATTAGTAAAATTCCATTAAAAAAATCTTATTACGAATCAAAATCAGTTAATTAAACATTATAGCGGTAAGTTCATGACCACTGAGCTATTGGTTAGCTAAACGTCAATAAAACAAGAGTCGTCACCACACTTTTATTCTTTCCAAAGGTAAAGGGAAAAGTACGAACAAAATCCAAAGATAAGAAGTTTTTAAATCAAAACTAATAAAATGTCAGAGATTACAGGTAAGAGGGTTGGTTACACAGAGGGAAGGTTTTAACACCCAAAGTGTCCTAGGTACTCCTAGGGAGTCCTTTTTTGTGTGCAAGTGTTTTTGTTAAAAAAAATGTTTGTTGAAAATTGAATGTGGGGATGAGAAAAGGATTCATTTATTATATTTTTTGTGTTTGACAAGACCTTCGGTCTTATGCCTACATACCAACATAAAAATGAGGGATTAAATCATCGTAGTTTGTGGTAAAAATTTCAAGAATGGGTGGATTAATTTTAACAAAATCTAAAATATCTTTTGTTATCAATGGGAGAAAAGTCAAGCAAACACCCACCAATAATGAGGGCTTTACAACTTTTAAGAGGGAGGGCCCCAACTTGGATTCAGTCAACAAGTATGCCAGTAACCCCTAATAAATGGAAAGACTTACAATCAATATATCATGGAATGGGATAATTATATCTCGACCAAAGATAACTCAAATCTAAATACTTTCTTTTGAAAAGTTTAAAAGAAAAAGGCACAAAGTGGCCAAAATGATTAGATGAGGTTGTTAGTTCTTTTTGGGTTTTTAAAATTTAAGCCAATATGATTAAGTTTGTTCACAAGTTTGATTAAGATATATTTTTAAAATCAATCGCATAAGGCCAAAGTCTTTACTCATTAAAACAAGTTTAGGTTAAAAACACAAACAAAGAAGGTTTTTGAAATGAGGGAGAGATTTTTGAATTTAAAGAAGGAGAGGAGGATATGAAGAGACTATCGTAGACAAGATTTAAAAGTTTAGAGTTGAAAAGATCTAACCAATGGGATGCATCCACAAGACAAGAGTGTTAGATAAAAACCTATATCCTTTGGACTATTGAGAAAGCAACAAGCATAATCATCCAAGAAATTAATAAGAAGATAAATTGGTATCAAATAAAGATAACCAAACATCCAAGAAAGTACTCCAAAAGCAAGCAGTCTTCAATGTCCTTTAAATGTGTCAAATATCCCTTGTAGCAAACTCATAGAGACAATAATTAGATAGAAATAATAAGATAAATAAATAACTTAAGCACAAAGACAAAGTAATAAATAAACCAATGGGGTTCCCAAGGCTTGTATCATATGAATGGCATTGGCCAATAAAGGTCTCAAATCAATGGCATTGGCCAAGTTCCCTTCAAAGCATAGGGATGTTGCCCATTCTAGGTCCAAAAGTTCAGATCAAGTCTCAAACAGAGGTCCAACAATCCACCAATTTATTTCTTAGGGTTTTTGTTGTTATTTAGTATTTTAAGGTCCTAAGACCACAAACAAAACAAAATCACAAGCACACAATATAATACAAGCACAAAATATGGCTCAAGTGAGCAAAGTGAAAATCACTGAAACATAAACAAATTGCATGAATGTAAATGACAATCAATGATAAAGTACAAGAATTTAAATTGCATTAAAGTAAATGACATTAAAAATAAATTCAATACAAATAAATGTTAGTGAAATTTTAGTGGAAGGAGCAATTGTTTAAGTCAATCTTTGGAGAACACTCAACCACCTACTCACAAGCATGAAGATATGAACCAAGACATCATCCATGAGAAGGGCTCGAACTTGGATGAATCAATAAGTATGTCACTAGCTCTCACAAATGGGAAAGGGTTAAATTTTCACACAATACCATGAGAAACGGGAGACTTACAATCTCACTTACAAAAATGTTATGCCTTTGGGACAAATTTAGCTCTATGTTAAGCAATCGTAATTGGACTTCTGTAGAAGTCACAACTATCTAAGGTCGAGAAATAAAAATATTGGTGTTAATGCATGCTAGAGACAAGGTACAAAGAACCAAGATCCTAAAGCATACCACACACAAAAATAAAATGGGATGGGCCTATCTCAATCAGACTCATATTGATTCATCTGGCACAAGGTCATTGGTGAATCAACTAGCATTTGATTTGTTGAGAAATCATTGGCTATGGAGGGAATGTGGAAGAAGAGATATGAAGATGAGAAGGTGAAGTGAAATAGAATCCCAAATTGATCAAGGGAGGAACTTCATCTGATCAATACTATCCATTCATCTTGAGGGATGAATTTTACACTTCAATAACCCCTTAAATCCAATAGTATTGATCAAATTGGAGCTCAAATCAACCAAGATCAAGGCCAAATAGAAGATGAAACAACACAGGGTCAATCAAATAGCTCAATATAATTTTAAAGAAATTAATCAAATTAAAATCAATTTTAAAATGAATAAATATTCATTTAAAAATGGGAAAACCTCAAATACCTTCAAATCACCAAATAAATGGCCAAGGGATTTAACCTAAGTCAAACAAGGTCAAACGACCTTAGACAATTTATTTTGGCATTTTTTAAAAGTCATAAGTATTTAAAATCAATTAAAAACAAGTTAAAAAATTCACTAAAAATATCAAATCCAATCCAAAAAATAATTTTAATTCAGAAAATGGAAGAGAAAATTATTTGAATTTTTTTGGTGAAAGTCCCATATTTTTTAGACAAAAATTGAATTTATAATAAATTTAATAAGAAAATGACATTTCAAAAATTAAAACAGAAAATTAATTAAATCCAAAAAACAAGGGCTATCAGATCTCCCTCATTAATTGAGGTGGCATATCTGATGGCCATGTGTATCATGTCTATGATGTTCCAAGGCCAACGCGTGTGTACACATGGTATGCAAGATCAACGGATGGGATTATAACGTGGCCATGTGATCAAACGGCTTGGACAGGGCAAACGCATCACTGTAGCCCTAGCTTCGGTCGTCTTCTCCAGTCACCTTCATCGGACTGGTCAGGACCAAAACATCACCAAAATTAATGGATCATATATCATTTTGAAGAGAAAATCATGAGGATCTCGAATTTGACCTCCAATTTCTCCAACTCTCACTATATAAAAAGATATATGGAGTTGAGAAATGACGTATGCAAACTGAGTTGGTTCGATTTAACCTCAAAGCAACTCAATCTTGTTGCCTACATTGGTAGGACTTCAACCAACCAAAAATTAATCAAAAAGGTGGGGAATGAGAGAGAATCAAAGAAGGAAAGTTTGAGAAATTCCACCTTCAATTTGCAGTGATGAAGATCGATCTCGATTCCAATCCACTTGGCCTTGCTTCTTCTTACTTATAGGAGATAATTCAAATGAAAATGGTTGTGAACCCTTGGAGTTTTAGCTCTCAAACAGAATTTGAACTAAAACTCGATTTCAATGAAATCTTCAAGGTTGTTCTTTCAATAGAGGTTAGGGGGATTGCAGAGCAGAGTTTGGGCCAGGATCCTGCAATGTTGAGGCAATGGCAATGTATTTATAGCCTCTTGAATTCATTTCCACATCATTCAAAAAATTGGCCAAAAATAGCAAGTTGTGTGCATCGGCGCACGAGAATGCATTTAGGACCAAACAATTATGTGATCCACTTCCAAAATTCATGTAAAATTGATGTTGAAGTCATATCATGGAAGCATGCAAAGGAGAATAACATTTGAGTTCAAAAATTGCCAAAATATACCATCTTGAGGAACCATGCACAAGTCCCTCAAATTTGATCCAAATGTAACGATCTTGGACTCTTTAGAAAGATACCATCAAGGGGAAAAACGTTTATTTTGGGATTGTTTACATTTGAAGCTTGGATAATAATTCATTCTGACCTTAAAGTTGGAGGAGTCAAACATACTTGAAAATTTTCTAAGTTAAAAGTCAAATGACCCCTTTTTCCACCTTGAATAACTTTTGCTATGAGCTTCAAATGACTTTGGTTCCTTCTACAAAGTTGTATCTATTTCAATTATATTCAACTTAGTCACAAATTTGACACCATTTGGATCTTGCATGATAGAATTATGGATTTCAGAAGTTGAGGAAAAATGCATGTTCAATGATAATGGTCAAAATGGACCTATAATGTTTCCTCATGGAACATGCCCTTGCATGTAGAGTTTGACATTTCTCAAAGAAAAAAAGTTTAAAAAGATATCTTTAAACTAATCATGAAACTTTTATCATCTTCATATCATAACAATTTATGAATTTATGGTTCTTGGAAGTTGACCTTCTATCTAGGGCACAGACAAAATGACCTATAATATTTCACCATAAAAAATGACTTTCCAAGAAAACATAGCTCTTGATGCCAACATGAAAGTTATTTTAAATTCATAAATATTAACTTTTATCTTGGAATTATTTTCATATGATACAAATTATAGGATATAGGATATAGGAAACCCTAGATTTGACTAGTTGACTTTTCTGATCAACCTCCTTGAACCAACTTGCAAACTTGAAGTTAATTTGCTCTTTAGGGCTCATGGAGGATAATATATGCTTATGATTAAGTAAAATGGAGTATCCCTTGGTATAGTTGACCAAATGTTGAAGAAAATTATTGAGGAAGGCACACAAGATACCTAGATGAATTAGGGTGTCCTTGACAAACAAGCTTCAAACTCTTGGTGAATTATTGATCAAAATGACAAATAAAGAACACGGGGATATATATATGATGCTTTGAACCAATGTTTACCTTTTCTAACTTGATTCCTTGCATTGAGGGCCTCATACCCTAGTTGTAAGCTTGATGAGGCACAAGTGGATACACACACTACCTACAAAAAGAAACAAAGCTACACAAGACATATATTTTGGTATTTTGGTTAGTAAAAAAATAAATTAAAGTACGATACAATCAAAAATTTAAGGTGATATCTCCCAATGCAAACCCAATGAATGATAGGTGAGGAGGATACCAAGGTGTGATCCCAATGCTAATGCCAAATCATGATATGGCATGAGGAGTCTTAGGGTCAAAATTGGGGTCTTACATGCATTGTTTGTTACTAAATTCCCTAGTTTATTTTTCATTATATTTTTCAAACATTAAGCAATATGTGTATTCTGTCTTTAACGCATAAAAAAAGTTACATTCTTGCGCATTTTGAAAACTCTAATTTTGAAAACATTTTTGAAAGAATATTTATCAGGAGAAGGTCTACTCAACCCTTTTATAGAACATTCTAATCTTATATTCAAATCAACAGTTGACTTATAAAGCTGGTGTTTTGATCGTGTATCACGACTTCAAAAGTTGTTAATATAGGAAAGGGAGATTTGGAAGGGGCATAAAATAGAGCACCTAAATTCTATGGAGTAGACTATGCATATTTGAAAGATTTCATGTTTTTTCATTTAATTTCAATAGATAAAATGCTTTTGTTTATTGTTGAAGATAGTCCTTTTGTCCTAATATTTTTTGGACCTATGTGCTTGCAAGAGTGAAGTTGATGATCCTGATGTTGTCAACCATCTTGATGTTTTGTGACAACAATGTTGATGATTGTTGAAGTTGGTGATGATGTCCTTCCAATTATTTGATAATGACAATTAACTTGAAGAAATCTTAAGCCTCATCAAGTAGGAGGTTCAAGGTTCCATTGTTGTCCGTATATGATCAGTGTATTTGGAAAAGGAGCTTGATTGGGATTTTTTAACAGTTTAATCGATTAAATTATATGCCTAATAAATTAGATGATTCCAATTCAAGTATATAATCGATTATGACAATCTCTTAATGACTGTTAATGTCTCTATATCAAAATATTCCTTTTTGGGTCATAATAATCAATTATTATATGCACTTAATCAATTTGCCAAATCGATTACACCATTAATTTGGCACATGGATTGTTTCCATTTTTAGCCAAATTGTTTCCTTTATAAATGAGACTTATCCTCACTTAATTTCACACTAGAATTTGGATTTTTCTAAGTCTTTATAATCTCTCTCTCTCTATCTCTATCTCTATCTCTCTCTCTTGTCCCTCTTTAAATGTTTTCTTTCAACAATGTTCCCTTAGTACATTGTGGGTGAAAACTACTTGTGAGGATATAATTATATTGGTATTATGCCACTATTGTTATTTTCAATAGTGAGTAAGTGTTGAATATTTGAGTTTGGTTCTTGATATCAACCATTGAGAATTGTTTTTTTTATAGAACTTAGCTTGCAAAAGTTTTGTTCAGTTATTGAGATCAACCGATGAAATCTCTACTCAGTTCATGAGTTCATCCTGTGGAAAAGCTCTCTTTTATTTTGGGCGATAAGCTAGTGTAAAATCTATTGATTCTATTATATAAAATGTTGATGGGCATAATCTATAAACTCTCAATATTATTTTAAAATTTCAAGAATATCTCTTGGGGACAGGACCAAAACAACGTTCGACCGAACCTAGATAACTCTTTGGTGTCATCTCTTTAACTCTGTCGCTTTTAATCATGTTATGTAGCTGGATACTTTATTTACTTTCCACTGCTTTTTCTCTCTCTAATTTTGTGAATACTAACACAATTTTCTTCTTAGTTAATAAAACCTTAGAATTAATCACGAATTTTGAATACCACAATTCCCCCCCCCCCCCCTCTTTTGCATGGAATCACTTATCCAATAAGTGGCATGAGATCCTAACTCATTTTTAAGACTAATATTCCTAGGAGGAAAATAAATTCAAGGTATTAACTAAACAAGTTTTCATCGTTTAATGGAGAAGGGTGTAGTTTGTGGAAAGAGAAAATGAAGTTTTTCATAGAAGAGATGGATCATAGTATTTGAGTTGCTGCGAAGGAAGGTCTGATTTTTCCTACACATAAATTTAATGGTGTTGTAGTACATAAACCGGAAAAGGATTGGACTAAATAAGATAAGAAAATGTGGAGCGCAATTTATAGGAAAAAATTGTCATCATTATTGTTCTTGATCTTGATGAATTTTTGTAAGTTTCTCACTATGAGACTACAAATAAATGTGGAATATCCTCATAATTGCCCATGAATAAACTATTCAGGTTAAGAGGTTAAGTTTGGGGACATTAAATCCCGAGTATAAACTTTTTATAATGAAACCGGAAGAGAACATAAATCAAATGAAAACACGGTTTACCTATATCGTGAGTCATATAAGAAATAAGAAATTTGTTGTGAAATTTCTCAGATGCTTAAACCGTAGTTGGAAATCTAAAGTCAATACAATTTATGAATATTGAGATCGAGTAACCATGGACACACAATTACACTTTCTTTGGTAAATTAGAGGAACATGAGATGAAGCTTAAGAGACTTGCTGATGACGAGAAAGATGACAAGAAGAAGAGGAAAAGTTTTGAACTTAGATCTACTAACATCAAAGATATGGAATCAGAAGATGAAGACTGTCAAAATCAGAGAATATCCAAGAACCCGTAAAAATAAGTTAAGAGAGCCTACATATTTTGGATGGTAATGATGTGGAATCCTCTAACTAGGAAGAAGCAAACATGCATCTCATGGAAAATCGTTAAGAAGATGAGGTAACCTTTTATTTTTTTATAAAGACTTGACTTGTTTCACATATGTAAAAATCTAAATAAAGAAATAAGTAAATTAGAACAAATTGTTTGTACCACCAAATACATCATGTTTTCCCTCGAACAGGAAAAGTCAAAACTTTTTGGAAGAAATAGAAAGTCTTAAAGAGAGACAAGTTGATCTAACTCAAAACTCCTTATTTTCTCATAAAGTCTTAGATAAATCTATCAGGTGTGATTAATGTAACATTTTGAAAAAGAAAATTGATGATCTTCAAAACACACTTGGTAAATTCACTAAAGAAAGAGACGACTTATATCTTTTGTTAAGTAACCAAAAGGCTCCTTATGATAAGGTTGGTTTTGATTATGAACCTAAGAACAAAAATAAAAGATTTAGAAATATGAATGTAAAAAGAGAAAAATGTATTCTCATAATATGTATTCCACTAACATCAAAGGACCAAAAAAGATATGGATACCAAAGGTCGAAAAGTCAAATTATTATGCAAATGTGCTTGATAACTTGATTTAAAAAGATGATATCGATAGTTTCTCTTCAAGTCATACAACTGAAGAAACAAATATGTTCTCTTATCTCACTACTACAAAGAGATAAGTTTATTCACATAATAACTATAAGGAAAAATCATTGAATCTGTGATTTTTTGCAATATCCCTAATTTTAGCAATAATTGATTAAATATTTTATATCACAAGTTACTTAGTATTAAGTAATTTTTATAACAAAGATAATAAATAATTTCTTCTATTTTCATGGTTAATAAATCCTTTAAATACAACCATCTTCCTCTTTTAAAATGTCCTCTCAAAAAGACCATGATTATAGAAGAACTCACATATTACCTTTGTTGAATTAACCCCTAGTAGGTAGAAGTAAATATCGTTAATTGTGTAGGTATCTTGGAAAAAACATCTCTAGAGGATGAAGATAAATATCAAGAAGTATAACATGATCAAGATAAAGTTCAATATCAAATCATAAGTAAAGAAAATTCTATAGATAATCAAGATCTTCCGAAGGAATAAAGGATGACCAAAAACATCCTATTTATTATGTAATTTGTGATATCTCTAAGGGGATTATTACTTGACACTCTCTTAACAAGTTATGTAACCTTATGACCTTTTCTTCAAAAATTGAGCCAAAGGAAATTGAAGAAGCTATCTTTGACAAAAATTGGTCTCTTGCTATGGAAGAAGAGTTTAATCAATTTGAAAGAAGCAAAATTTGGGAGCTTGTTCTCAAAGATTTAGCTTATATAATGATTGAAACCTTTATTCTTTTAGAAATATTTTGAGGAATAAAATAAGACTCGTTGCAAAAGGTTACAATCAACAGAAATGCATAAATATCGATGAAACTTACGCTCTTGTAACTCAATTAGAAGCCATAAGAATGATTATATATTGTTCATTCATTATACGTTCTTAAACTCTCCCAAATGGATGTAAAAAGGATGTTTTTGAATGGTTACATTCAGAAGGAAGTATATCATCCTCCCAAATTTATAAAACCTTTCATAGTCATGCTTTTAAAATGAAAAAGTCTCTCTACAATCTAAAACAAGCTCATAGAGCTTGGTTTGATACAGTGAGCAATTTTCTCCTTGAAAACAAGTTTCTAAGAAGGAAGGATGATACAATTCTTTTTCAAACTGAGCATTTTTTCTTGTGCATATTTTTGTCGATTTGGTGCTACCAAAGAATTCATGGGAAAAGACGTTTCTAAAATGATACATATTAAAATTGAAACATGGGAAAGCTTCGGTACTATCTTTGCTTACAAATTCATCTATTAGAGGAAGCACCACTACGAACCAGTCATACAACTTCAGTTGGTGAAGTGTTTTTATAACTCTTTTCTGGGAGATGTAAAGAAGCATGTCATGAAAAGTTCAACACTTTTTCCCATCGATTGAACATCTAACCCATGGGAATTTTTTACTGGTCATTGGTTTGATCCCCAACAACAAAAATTTTATTTTCATAAAAACATGCTACTTTTCCTGACGGTTGTTAAATTACCTAAGTTAATACACACACACACGCACACACACACACACGCACATACACACACACACACACACACACACACACACACACACACACACACACACATATATATATATATATATATATATATATATATATATATATATATATATATATATATATATATATATATACATATATAAGAAATGGCAGCCTAATGTGATTACTATAAAAGTTTAGACATTTCTAATCTATTTGGAAAGCTTATAGAACATGAACACGAGTTCAAGAGACTCGAAGTAAGGAAGAAAATATGGGGAAAAAGGTTAAGGAGGAAAAGAGAAACATCTCCTTAAAATTCTCCACTTTCAAGGCTAAGGTAGAGGAAGATGAAGATGGTACCAATGGCGATTCTTTGAAAGAATGAGAAATGGGTTTGTTCCTAAAATGTTACAAGAAGTTCATAAAGAGAAAGTTTCTAAAGCATTTTGATAAAAATTTGGTAAAGTTCAGAAAGTTTAACCCATCAACGAAATGGACAGATAGGAAGAAAGAGCAAAGGAAAGTGATCTATTATGAATGTGGTGAATCCACGCACTACAATACTACTTTTCTAATTTTAAATAGGCACAAGAGGAAGCAATCATTCTACATGAAGAAGGTCCATAAAGCTAAAAGCCGTAGAACCTGTATTTTTTGGGAAGAAGATGAAGAATCTTACTCCTACAACTCAAGTTCATATGAAGATGATTTGGCTCATATGGGCTTAATATAACGTCGTAAAGAAAATACAAGGAGGTATGTGATGCAGACTCACATTTTAAGCCTTCGTATAATGAGCTATCGAATGTTTTTCAATAAATGCATGTTGAAGCATTAAATGAAAAAGATTTTAAAACTTGAGGAAGAAATATTAAATATTTAAAATGCTTTATTCCTTGAAAGAGAAATACGTGTCTCTTTTTAATGATATGTTACATATATCTAACACTTAGAAGAAAAGGGTGATGTAGTTGAGTATGATACTTGTCCTAGTTTAGAACTTGAAAATGAAAATTTGAAATGATAAATAACACATCTCTAAAATTCACTTAGTATTAATTCTATTAGTTCATGTGAAGAAAGGCAAAGTTTAAGAAAACCATTTAAAGTTGCATATCTCACTATAAATAACGGAAGGAGTAACTCTCCTAAAGTTTTTTGTAATTTTTAAGTATAAAAAGGGTCATATTAGGCCTCTGTGTCACATTATAAATGTAAAGGTCCCAAAAGGTATAATGATATGGATTCCTAAAAGTATTAATACTAACCCCCAAAGACCCAACACAAGTTGGGAACCTATATTACCTCGTTAATCATCTTGGTGGAATGTCTTAGCGCTACAAAAAGAATGCAGTTTCTAGATAGTGATTGTTTAAGACATATGACGGGTGACACGCTGATTTTAATTGATTTTATGCATAAAGAGAATGGCCATCTCACCTACGGAGATAACAAAGGAGGTAAAATATCAGATGAATACTTTTTGGAAATCCTTCCATAACCACCATTGAAAATGTGTTGTTGGTTAAAGGGATTAAACACAATCTCTTAAGCCTTCATCAATTTTACGATAAATGATTCTCTATAACTTTTGAAACCCTAGGTTGAGTGATTTAGCATAGGTTGATAAGAAATAGGTGTTTAAGGCTTCTTGAGTTAAAAGAATCTATATTCTTAGCTTAGGCGATGGATCAAAGAGTGGTACCAAATGTTTAGTCACCTGGAGTGAAGACTCATGGTTGTGGTGTAGGTGTTTTGGCCATATCCACTTTAATCAACACAAGATCAATTTAAACAAGGCGTCTAAATGGAATTCTATTGACCAATTGAATCCTTATAACATTATATAAACAAACAAATTCAACTGCAACAAATATAATACATATGACTCAATCAATACCAAACCTAAACTTATGCAAGAAATTATTATGAACAAATTAAGCCTAACAACATGTGATTTTTAAGAAATTGGTAAGAACCTAAACATACAACTATACATAAAATTAAAATGAGATAGGGAAAGAGAATATTGTACTAAGATTTATATTGGTTGAACGCATTTGTCCTTGCCTTAAACCTAATCCAGTCTTCAACAGAGAACCATTGAAAATTTGTAGTCTTCCACTATTTTGACAATTTTAGAATGCGCGTTTTATATAATCAAGGAACTAGATGCTGAAATTTTAAAAAAAAAATTAATAGCTCCAATATAAATCTTTCCTTCTTCTATTTTACACATCCCACGGAGCTGAAATTCCAAGATTTTCACTTAGTCTTAATCTTCCTCTTACTCAGATCTAAGACTCACTCCAGGTATTTGTTCTGTAGCGATCTTCATTCGATCCTACTGGTCCCATGTCTGAGCTTTTAGTATGTCTAATGGAGAAAAACCTCCCAAATTCGTTCTAAAACTACCTTTACTTGGATCTATTGAAGTTTTCAATCGAGAAAAAATCCTTTCTTTTTTCTCCTGTTGGATTGTTGATTCCCGATAACACCACACAATACGAATTTTGATCTAGCAACCCAAAAAGTTCACAAAAATTAAAAAAAAATGAACCTCCTCTATGATTAGTCTTATACTCCCTAAGAATTGAGAAGAGAATACATCATGGTAAACTTTCTAGAGGTTGAGGATGAATTGGTGCACTTTGAAAGCTAAAAAATAATATTTTGAAAGACTCTCAAAGTTATGATGTCATGATCGTCATTTTTAAAATGAAATAAATGTTGTATATATGTACTTGATATAGACCACTAGAAATGAGTAAAAACACCCATTTCATCTGATTCACATATAATGGGTATTGTTGAATAAGTGACTTCAACTACAAGAGGGGGGGGGGGGGGGGGGTGAGTTATGGTATTTAAAACCCGCGATTAATTTTAGGGTTTTGTTACTTAAACAATATATCATGTTAGTTTTATTCATTATCGGAGTAAACTTAGTAGTGCAATGTAATGTAGTAAAGTAAATTACAAAAGTAAAGAGAGAAGGATTTAGAGAGATTGTACCAGTGATTTTTCCAGGTTTGGCCAAACGATATCAACTTTTATCCTTAAGAGATATTCTTGAGATTTTGACTAAAAACTTTTAGCTTTTATAGGTTATTCCAAAGAACCTTGATACAATCTGATCTTGAGATTTTACTAAGGCTTGTCCCCACCCAATAATAGAAGCTTTTAATCAAGCTAAGTTAGTGAACCAATCAAATATCTTCCAGGATTATCTCATGAACCAAAAAGAACTTTTTCCAGCAAAGCCCTTCAAACCAACACATAGTTTTTATTATTGGTTTATGTCAGGAACCAAACTCGATTTCCCAATAATATCACACTCTTGAGAATTATAACAATAACACGAACAATAAAATTTCTTCCTCACAAGTAGTTTTCAATCAATAACGCCAATGCAACTTAAGTGAAAAATAAAAAATGTTTCTAGAGAGAGAGAAATTCCAAAAAAATAGAGAGCTTTGGAAAATGATGTGTAATGAAGAGGAGGTGACCCTCATTTATATAGGAGATGAAAACATCAGAAAAGTAAAAAATCCATGGGCCATTTTAATGTCCCAATTGATTGCCTCCTTGTCTCAATCGATTGGATTATTGAATTTAATCGATTACCTTGTTCCAATATGCAAAGATTGGATAGAAACCTGTTACCAGTCATTAATGTGTTTTCCTAATCTATTAAGTAATTGATTAGGATTCTTCCAATTGATTGGCTTAAGGTACCAAATCGATTTGGTAGTTCAGGAATTCTTTTAAAAGGATGCCAATAATATCCTAGTCAACTAGATTGGGCTTGAAAATAATTTTAAGGCTTTGATAGTTAAAAAAATTAAGTATGTGTATGTGTATGTGTATGTGTGTGTGTGTGAGTGTGTGTGTGTGTGACGGAGAGAGAGAGAGAGAGAGAGAGAGAGAGAGAGAGAAAGAGAGAGTTTCCTTAGTTTCTTAAGAGTTACTTCCCTAGTTTCATAAAACTCTAGTCAATCAAACAACACAACTTGGCGAGCTTTCGCACTTTCTCTCTTTCACAACTCTGAGACCTTCAAGATCCTTTGCAAGATACATCGATCATATAAGAAATTTAATGGTTTCTTTAATCTCTTTTTATATGAGGCTTGAGATATATTTAGGTTTGGTAACAATCATAATAGAGTTTGAAAGTTACTAACACCGACTTTAGTAGTCTTTGTAACACCCTAAACCCCGAAAATCATATAAAAATGTTTACTCAAAGATTTAAGGCATCACAACCGACAACCCTTCAACAAAACATAGACACTTTAAAAACATGAAACAGAAAAATAAAAAACATACAACACCTATCATCGCATGCTCACCTTCACTTAGGGTATCATCACATCAGAATCACATAAATCGCAATAATAAAATAGGTTAACTTCAATTTGGTTCTTATAAAGGCTTAACTTTCACAAAATGATTCAAAAGGAGTTTTAATATCCACTTCCAACAACTTCAAACAAATCAACATAATAATTAGAAACTTCAACAAAAAAATACATCGATGTCAACCATAATAAAGAAAATATCGTTCTCCCCCAGTGTTACAGAATCAGAGCATAGCGGCTAAAAATGCGATAACTAAATGAAAATAACTTCAAGAGCTTTTTTCCACTCACAACAATAACTCTACTTCTGAGTATCTGCAAAATGTCCATGGGGGACAACATCAAAGAAATGAGGTCAAAATTAACATCAATATATTAACGACATAAATTGTAAGGTAGAACTCAAACATTTTTACACATTCAACAATAGTCACACAACATCACTCTCACACCAAAATCCATCAACATACACAAAGCTATCACATATTCGTCTTTTAAATCATGTAATGAGACTTACATAACTTCAACTAGACTCATATGAATGAGATACCATATCACCATCAATTGATTCACTTAGGAATCGGGTTCACCCTGCTCAAATATGGGACAAGTCACCAATCCACCTTGCTCGGGTTGCAACTTGCCTTTTTCATCAATAATAATGACATAATGAATGCATGGCACACCACGTCAATGAAAAAAAACATAATGTTTAAAGTCCCTTCCCGAGAATTAACAAAACATAGATTGACCCAATGATAATAATTCCTCCTGTGAACTATCATATCATCCCACAATAACATAATCACAAATAAGCGACATCAGCCATGCTCATTCAACAACATATCATTGAAGCTAGCAGAAATATATCTGAACGTATCACACGCTCGAACATACAATAGAGTAGTCATAGAACTTTATTTATTCCATAAGGAAAGGAAAAACATTGATAAAACCCAGGGGAAAGAGATATGTTGGGTAAGAAAGTCGGTTATGCAAGGGGAAGGTATTAGTACCCCAAACATCCATGGTACTCCATGGGAACCATTTTGATTGTTCTCCCTCGAATAGGCCTGATAACTAAAGATTACTCGCAAAAAAATGGGGAAAGAAAAAGAATAGATAAAGTGCTCGGTGAGGGTCGGGGCCCTCATGCCTACGTATCCCCATAGTGCAATGAGGAATTCATAGCTTCGTAGTTCAAGGAACTAGAGGCGGGGGGATGAAAAGAATTATGATCAAAGTATGGTCTGAACCAAAGAATAGTGTTTTGAGCTCCAACAAGGGTGAAAAGATAAACCCAAGAGTAAAATGGCTATTACCAGTACATGGGCTAGTAAGACCGTCACTATAGGGTAATACGGAAAAGATGAACAAATAGGTGTTTGGGCACAACCCCAAACATCTCTTGGTTCACAAGATGACGCAAGAAGGAGCACAAAGAGGTAGTGTATTTGGCTCAAAGGTTACTGGTATATCACATGGAGCGAGTGAAGTTATACTATGAGTGTATCATGGTGATGAATGAAATGAAGTGACCAAAGTCATAGAAATGAATATCTGGGGACAAGTGACTGAGGAAGTATTGTTTGACATCGAAAGTTGAAAGTGTATTGGAATCCATAAGAGAAACGAGATTTGTACCATAGAGGGAAATAGCTTTAACCGATACGTGGACTAGTGGGACCGCCACTATAGGGTGTTTATACAAAAAATGAGGAATTAAGTGTTTGAGGGTGTAGCCCAAACAACTCTAGGTAGAAATGAGGACTTTACATTAGGCGTCCTAAAAGGGTGTACATGAAATTCCAAAGAAAGTATATTTCTATGTCAAAGGAACAATATGTCACTGGGTGAATAATTTATGATCGAAGGTAGGTAATGAATAGTGGAAGATATGAACGGTTCCCTAAGGCGAAGGAGGAATAATTAGAGTATGCTCGCCAAGGATTCGCATCCTCGTGCCTACGTATTCTCATTATGCAATGAAAAAGTCAGAGCAACCATAGTTCGAAACCATGAGAAATAGGGAAAGAGACATACAGTGATGGAGAGTATGACTATTTCAAGAGAATGGTATCAAAAGGTATTTGTACAAGCGACAGGGGACTCACGAGACAAACACCATTTCAGAGGTTAACTGCCATGAAACAAGGAGAGAGAGATATTTGTCTAAGCGACAGGGGATTCACAAGATAAACACCAATTCAAGGAATGATTGCAGTACTGTATAGTACAAGGATAGTGTATCACTGGATGGGGAACAAATAGTTCGAGATCAAAAAGGATAGTATCTTGGATCTAAGAAGGATATAAACTCTGAATCAAAGACCAAGGTAGTCATTTACCAGTACGTGGGCTAGTAAGACCGCCACTATAGGGTAAAGCCAAAAACACACACTGAATTAAGTGTTTGGGAATAGTCGCAAACAACTCTCGATCGATGAGATGGATTATCGCTGAGATGTCCCAAAAGGATAGACAAGGAGTCAAATGATAAGTATGATTGATCTAAAAAAGGATGGTATTGATAGAACGAATGAAGAATAATTGATTGACAAATAGGGTAGCAATAAATAAAGTAGCTCGCGAAGAATCTGGATTCCCCTTTCTACGTATCCTTATAGTGCAATAAGGAAATCAGAGCTTTCATAGTTCATCCCAATATGGCTGAAAACAAGAATGATTGGAGGAAAAATAATGATTGAATGATTGAATGATTGAATAGAAATGAATAGAATGGAGAGATGAAATGAGAGACTTGACAGTCGATTAATAAGAATCACACTAAAGTCTATGAATAAGGGCGAACGCTTTGAATATTTGAGGCCTACGCCCCATATGGAAAGTCGCTCTAGACGAGGATAAGAGAGACTCCGTCTTGTCATTCCTTATTACTTAAGGCTCATAGCGCATGGTACTTTTCTTAACTGACAAGTTGCTGGTGAAGAATCTTCATTGTTGATCCTTGTGTTAATGTTGATTTGGTGTGAAGAAGACTTGGTAGTTTAATCGATTCGTATTATACTAAAGTCTATGAATAAGGTCAAACTCTTTGAATATTTGGGGCCTACGCTCCATACGCAAAGTCGCTCTAGAAGAGGATATGAGAGACTCCATCTCATCATTCCTTAATGCTTAAGGCCCGTTTCGTACAATATGAATCGTATTTACCAAGTGTTGACCTTTGATTTATCTTGTATAAACCGCTTCTTGGTGTGACTGAGGATGCCTTGATTAAAGTTCTTGACTTGAGGCTTCGAGCTCCACAGCTTAGAATAAAAGTCTTATTAAGTGATCAAGGGTCTTTTGGTCACTCAATTTAGAATGTGGGATTATACAAGTCCAAAGGATTTAATCAATCAAAATTTCTTTGGATCAATTTCAATCGGAGGGTTTGAAGTGATTTTAGAAAACTAGGTTGATCTTGATCTAATGGTTAGAATTTAATCAAACTATCCTAAGGGATCATGTTATCATTAATCGCAAATCTATGTTAATTCTATTCCTAAGGGAGCATGTGATGGTTGACTAAAAATCTATATTAAAATCCTAGGGGAATATGAAATTATGGGTCAAAATTTCATAATAACCCCTAAAGGATAAAATGGTCCATTCATAGAAATATCCCATTACGAACAAATGATTATTTCCAATTAAAGTCTAATTTGAAATTACAAATTGATTAGGTCAAAAATTCTAAAATTAGCCTATGTTTAGAAATTAACTACATTCCAAAGTTAAGATCTAATTAGTTTCTAATTTCTATCTAATTAACTATATTAAAATCCAATTAGACAATCATGGGAAATGGAAGAAAACAAGGGATCAAGAACTCACTGTAACCGAAGATTTCGGCGGAGTTAGGTAAATGCTTCTATTTCCTTGCCTCTGGTTCGCCTGTCACTTATTCTTCTTCTCTCGATACTCCTTCTTCTTCTTCTTATGGATTGAGAGTGAGACCTTGAGGAGGTTTAAGCACAACAAATTTGAAGCTCTAATGGTGAGCTTCAATTGTTTCTAGAGAGTGCGTATAGTAAGGGTGAGGGAGAGGAATCGTAAATGATTGGAATGAGAGTGTAATGATTGCCAATGGTTCAGAAGTGATGGAGGTGATGTAAATTTATAGGAGTTAGCTTTGGATTAGTGTAGGTTAGGAGTTAATTATGATTTAGGTTTGGAGGTTGCTTGGGAAACAGTTAGAATGAACTCAGTGAGTTCAGTTGGTTAACTCATTGAGTTAGAGGTTAGTTTGTGTAATTTTAAGTTGGTTAATTGGTTATTTCATTGGTGACTGGCTATGGCAGGTTACACCTTAAGTGGAATTGGCTCTGCATCTCTGATTGCTGACCTACTGAACATGTTCCTCTTCTAAAGCTAATTGTTAGTGACTTGAATTACTTCTAGATTGGTTTAGACAATGACCTGTTTGCTTCATTGGCCACTTCATGATGCAATGTTGTTCTTTGATGTAGTGTTAGATTGTGACCATTGCGCATTGTTGCAGTACAAGCATTGCAAGTCCATTGTGTTAGCTGGTGGAGCATGGTGTTGGCATGTCTTGATGACAGGTTTTAAATTGCTGCAGTGTCGTTCTTGGTTGATGTAGTTTATCTCAGGTCAGATGTTCCAACTCTAGTCATTATGCCACGATCTAGTATGCATGGTTATTGGTGTATGTATGTTTACACTTAATCTGTTCCTGCAGGTTTGGATGTTGCAATGATTTGGTTGGCAGGATTTAGTCAAGTGGTTGTGTGCACTGCAGGTTTATAGGTTGAATTGTGGAGCTCACATTGACTTAACAAGATGTTTCAGTTGTGTACAATAAGGCATCATGGTTTGGTTGCAACTCTCATTTGACTTATGCATTTGGAATGGTGGAGTGATATACTGGAGGTCATGTTAGCTGCTGGTATGCAGATGGTTTTGTACTGCATGCTTTATTTGTATAACATGAATGTTTGGCTTCATAGGTTGTAGTACTGATCCTCTCTTTGCCCTATTAAAATTTAGGATGGCTCCTTCATTTGTTTTCCTATGATTCTCCCGCTGGACATCTTGTTAGCATCCTTTGGATCTGGATATGGATCTATACTAAACTCTAATGGACAATCACTTTCATTGAATGAATGTGTGGTTTGCAGAAGCATGTGAGAAGTGGGGTAATGTTGTAGGCAGGAAGAAGTGCTTGGAATGATGCTTTGGTGAAGGTTAGTACATGGAAGGGCTTCTGTCCATTTATTTTGCTAAAGTAAAGGTTGGTGGTTGGCGTAGCATGATACACTGCTTGGGCAATTTTGCAGCTTGCTGATGTGAACTGACTATATCCTGTTGCAGCTTGAAATGTTGGTCGTATGTATTATGCAGGTTTTTTCGTGGTGCCATGGTGATGCCAGGAAAATGCAAAGTGTTGGGGCTCTTATGATGCATGTAGGATAGTCATGAGGTATTTGTTACTAAACTGAAATATAATGCTCTGATGTATGCTTGTCATGTCCCGTTGCTTCCTGTTGTGAATTGTGGCTCGAGTTTGGTTCATGGTATGCTCAAATGAATGACCTTGATTAATGCATAATTTTTTGATATATGTTTGCAGCTCCTGCTTGGCAACATGTTGTTTTTTAGGTGCATTCGCTTCATGTTAATGATGATGAGACTACTATTATCAATGATGTCAAGGTTGGAATGGTAGATTACTATGCTTTGCTTTTGGTTTACATCATGTAATATTGTGCAGAACTACCTTGTTTGGCTTGTGGCAAGCTTTTGGATAACTGTTGGTTGTGTCTTTGCATTGCAGGATGATTTTCTACCAAGGAAATGTTAATTGCAAGTTAGCATTAGGTCTTGCTTGCTTGTGCTTACAACAAATTATGGATTAGTTATTGACACACACTTATGGCTTGTGAATTGATGAGGCTTTTTGCTGGTTTTAACTTTGTCTTGCAGGGAGTTTAGTTTTGGCTACTACAGGACCATGATGGCAGGATGCTAGTGTAAGGTGTGTCATGTTCAAAGCCAACATTCACGTGCATTATTTGGTCAAATTAGTCATATGTACAATATTTGATCATGTGGTTAGGGTGTTTGGTTATTGTGAATGCAGGACCATGTTTATCAAGGTAGAGTTATAATTGGCAAGACAAAAATGACCAAGTCATGGCATGGTAAGCATGATTTTGAAAATGGGCCAAGTTACTTGGAAATGAAGAAACAAGGCAACATCACATCAACATGACCTTTAGATGATGAATCAAGGCAGAGTGGTTTAGATTAGGTCTTAGGTGGTCAAAAAAGGGTGGGTTGACTTTGGTTAAAGTTGACCGAAAAGTCAAATGTTGACTAAAGTCGCCACTTGGTCAGAGTTGTCAAAATTTGTATTTTTCCATGTAATGATTAATGTAGTGGATTGTAATGGTTTAAATGGATAGAAAATGGTTTTGAATGAGTGTGATTGAATATTGAATGGATATGATTGAAATGAACCATGAATATGACTTTGGATGAAGATGAATGACTTGAATAAACCAATAACATGAATCACCTTGAATTGAACAGACAATGATAAACATGAAACAAATATCCATAAACCGAACACTAAGCATTGAATGTCATGAAGTGGTTTTGGATGGACATAACCAGATGAAACCAAACAAATCAAGGGCTAGGCAATTGAAATGTACAAATGAAATGCCATGTGATATAAGCAAAGGATGTAAGTTTATAGGATCAAGACTTGGGCTAGGACCAATGGCCTTAAGCACAGATGAATGGAACCAGAGCAAAATCAACATGAATGAACCAAATACAAGCGATTATGAGGGACAATAACCAAGCAAGAGTGTCAAACACACAATGGGTGAAGAACTGGGTGAAACTAGGGTTTGAAGACCATCTAGATGAAGGGTCAAGTTATAAGATTCCTTTGGACCAAATCCTCCTTGATCAGGGTTACCTGAGGCATGCCCTTCAACCAAGGTTTTTGAATTAACCAAGATGCTTCACAAACAAATCCTTAATGGATATACCTTCCCAATTAGGGTTTTGATAGCCAAGATAAAGCCCAGAGGAACTCTACAAAGCTTCATGACCATATCATCAAGTATTAGGGTTAGAAAGCCTCGAGGATTTCCTAGATACCCCCTTGCTGAATCCATGCCTCTATCATCAAGAAATTAGGGTTTTGAAGGCCCCTGAGCTTTGGTGCAAGTCCAAGCCACACCTTTCAAGTTAATACACAAGCAAACCCTAGCTCTACAAGCCAAGAATTTGGAATCTATGGTGATCCCTTAAGGGAATGAATGATGCTCATGCATGAGTTATTAATGTATGCAACTGAACTCAAGTCAAGTGGTTGGATGGAGATATGAAAAATGAAGGGAAATGTTTGGGGTACAACAACTTCCCCTATTTTATCTTCTTGAGCCTGAATACAGGACTTGCGACATCTTTTCAGGTATTCGAGGTGGAAGAGGATAAAATACCGACGTATCCAAAGATTTGCTTGAACGGGTGGTCACACTGTTGACACAGGTCTCTGATATTTATGTGGGGTCGTCATGGCAGAGAGTATGATATGCGTGGTTCATGATGTATGCTTTATTTTCAAGATGCGTGCATGTTTGATTGGTTAGGCGTATGTCATTTGTGGGGGATATGGTTCTTTATTACAGAGGAAACTCCGAGTCGTCATCGATTGTCAAAAGCTTAATGATATTGTGCAGTCCGGGTGGGAACACTGCTGTCAAGGATTCACTTATCTGATGGAGAATACTAGGGCATAAAACCAACAGGGTTGTCATTTGGATGTTCTCAGCGTTCAAACAAAACTTTAGGACTACCGGTCATCTTTTAAGTTCGTCGGGTTTTTACAGTAATGCATAATGTTTCCTTTTAGTGTAGCTTTTATTATTCTCCCAAATTTTAAGGCATTCTGCGAATAAGATAAATCAGTTATTTTGCATACAAAATACTGTAGAAGAAACGTACTTGATGAAATGAACTGAATTTTATTGATGCGAAATTGTACATATGGTGTGTACAAATATGCAAATACCCTTGATGAGAGTGTTGCCAAAATTGAAAAAGTAAATGAAATGGCAATTGGAAACATTTTTTATATTTTTCCATTATTCACAATTTTGGCCTTCATCTACTGTAGAATTTGAATTCTGAGGCCTTGCTTTGATTGACGATGATTGGATTGTTCTTTGACTATCTGATATCTAGCTTGTAGCGTGATGGGCTCAAGGATCATAGTCAATTCCTTTATCCCTAACTTTTGCCTGGACATTTTTCGTTCTTTTCGTCCACCAGGATGCTCTTTTTTGCCTAAGTCGCCCTTTCGGGTTTTCGACTTAGCGGGATTTGTATTTGTTCCCTAACTTTTGCATGGACAGTTCATTTTTTGGTCCATCGGGATAACCATTTTTGCCTAGATTAATTTTGTGATGGTTAATCTAGCGGCCTTTTGTCATTTCTTTTTAGGCAATATTTTTTGACTATGTCTGCATTCACCAGCGATGGCAAATCTTCCCCATCCATTGTTGTGAGGATTAGAGCCCCACCTTAGAAGGCCTTCTTGATGACGAAAGGTCCCTCATAGTTAGGAGTCCATTTGCCTCAAGGATCTGAGTGAATAGAAGAATACCTTTTGAGCACGGGTTCTCCTATGCGGTACTCACGAGGAAGAACTTTCTTATCAAAAGCTCGTTTGAGACGTCTTTGATACAACTGACCATGACAAATGGCCGTCAAACGCTTTTCTTTGATCAGATTCAGCTGGTCACACCCTGATTGAACCCATTCAGCTTCATCGAGGCCAGCCTCCATGATGACTCTGAGTGAAGGGATCTCGACTTCAATTTGTAGGACAACTTCCATCCCATAAACCAATGAGTATGGAGTTTCCCCAGTGGATGCGCGGACCGAGGTTCTATAACCGTGTAGAGCAAATGACAACATCTCATGCCAGTCCTTGTGTGTCTTGACCATTTTCTGGACGTTTCTCTTGATGTTCTTATTAGATGCTTCTACTGTGCCGTTCATCTTGGGCCGATATGGTGAAGAGTTGTGGTGCTCGATCTTGAATTCTTCGTATAACTCCTTCATCATGTTGTTGTTGAGAATATTGGCATTGTCAGTGATGATCTTGCTAGGTATCTTATAGCGACAGATTATCTCTTTCTTGATAAACTGTGTAACCACCTATCGAGTTACATTGGCATATGAAGCAGCTTCGACCCATTTTGTGAGCTAATCAATGGCGTCTAGGATGAATCGATGACCATTGGAAGCTTTAGGCTCTATCATCCTAATCATATCAATACCCCACGTAGAAAAAAGCCATGGAGAAGTCAAAACATTCAATGGTGTCGGTGGCACAAAGATCTTGTCCTCATAGCTCTGGCATTTGTGACATCTTCTAACAAAGTTGTAACAGTCGACCTCCATTATCGTCCAGTAATACCCAGTCGAAGGATCTTCTTAGCCATAACATGAACTTTTGCATGTACGCCCTCACAACCTTCATGTATGGATTTTATGATCATACTAGCTTCGTGTCTATCCACGCATCTGAGCAGTACAAAATGATAATTTTTCTTGTATAACACATCACCGTTTAGGAAGAACTTGGAAGAGAGTCTTCTTAGATCCTTCTTATCAGTAATGGATATACCCTCGGGATATTGTTGTTTCTCCAGAAATGTCTTTATGACATAGAACCAGGGTTTATCATCAGGATCGACCTCGATTGCTAGACAATGCGCTGGTTCATCTAAGTGGTCAATATGGATAGTTAGTGCTTCATTCTTCCATTTGACCTTGAACATAGATGCCAACATAGCTAGAGCATCTACTAACTGATTTTCTTCCCTGGGAATATGATGAAAGGAGATTTCATCAAAGTAGGGTACTAGTTTTCTTATATGCTCTTTATAAGGTATTAACTTGCTATCCCGAGTCTCCCAATCACCTTTTACCTGGCTTATTACCAGAGTCGAATCACCGTATACCTAAATGTAGCGGTGTATTCATCGCCTTTATGATTTATTGACTAAATCAAAAGCAAAGCATACAAAGATAGAGTCGCCACCGCACTTCTATTTATCCAAAGGAATGGCTAGAAAGCGAACAAAAGCCTAAGAAGTTTTACGCAAAGAAAACTAATAAAAGGTCATAGATCTGGGTAAGGGGGTAATTATGTTGTGGGAAGGTGTTAGGCACCCACAACATCCTAGGTACTCCTAGGGAACCTCTTTTCACAACTTGTTGTAAAAATTATTTGTTTATGAAATTATTTTGTGCAAACATTGATTGAAAAGATGAGAAAAGAATATACAATTTTTATTATTTTTGTGTTTGAATGGATGAACCCATTGCCTACGTACCTTTTCATGAAAGATAAGGATCAAAACGCCGTAGTTCGGCTAAAGATTTCCGAAAAAATGAGTGGATTGATTTTAAACAAAAGCCTTAAGGTCTTTCATTATCAACGGGAGAACACTCAACCTGAACCAACAATCCACCATGTGAGAACAGCTTCAACATGCTAGTGAGGGGTTAACCCTATAATAAGCATGGAAGTCTTACAATTCAATCACTAAGGATGCAGTGAGATTTACATCAACCACTATGATAACTCAGATCTATGGCTAATGTATGAAAACTTGATCAAGAAATGGACAAGGGCCACAAAAAAGCAATTGAGTGAGTGAAATTAACCAACTAGAAGTATTCACAAAGATGGTCAAAGTTGGCATTAAAGTTCAATTCAGAAGAAGTATTATGAAAATGAAGTTTGAAAATCAGAGGCTTAAGGCCTAGGTTTCTAGTTTGAAAACAGATAAAAATGTTTGCACAAAGTTTTCTGGTTTGGGTTACAAATGCAAGTGGAGGTTGTAAGGAAACAAAAGGTGGGGATGAGGAGTAATACTTCATTAGGAGTTCCTCTCTTGAGATCGTATGTAACAAAACTGGAAATGGATGGCCAATCAATGGTCTTATATCCAAGTCCGAAAACAAATGGGAAATGGAGTGCCAATAAATGGTCTTACGTCCAACTCCACAAAGCAACATGGGAAACAGATAGCCAATCAATGGTCTTACATGTAACTCCACAGAGAAACAAACACAGATAGGAAACAGATAGCCAATCAATGGTCTTATATCTGACTCCACAGAGAAACAAACACAGATAGGAAACAGATAGCCAATCAATGGTCTTATATCTGACTCCACAAAACAAAACAATATAGGAAATGGAGTGCCAATCAATGGTCTTATATCCAGCTCCCCAAAAGGAACAAGAAAGAGATAGCCAATCAATGGTCTTACACCTGACTCCACAAGAGAAAACAAAATAGGAAACAGATAGCCAATCAATGGTCTTATATTTGACTCCACAAAAGAAAACACATAACAAATGCAAAACAAACATATGAATGATGCACAAATAAGCAAACAAGCAATCAATTATCACACGCTATACACACCCAAGAGGCTCATACAAGGTTGGGCTTTAGTCAAGGGGTCATATCGACCTTGACAAACAAGCCAAATACTGGAAGGGGTGTCAGGCTCTTAACCTCTGACATTGACCGTCAGGGTGAGCAGATGAAATGGGAGATGAGGGTTAGACCTCATAGCTCTTAACCCTGGCCGGGGTGAGCTTGAATCAAAGAAGGTGTGGGAGTCCAGAATGAGGAACTTTACTCCATAATGATTGACTCTATATACAATGATCTTGGGGTGTTTATTCAAATGCATCAGCACGTAGTGCGAGCAATATGAAAGACTCCACTGAATAGAAGGGGATGGATTGCACATCCCTTCTATCTGCCAATGCCTATTCACTTAGGAGGTCTTAATATGTAACCATGCCTCATTGAGGTCTTTAGCACAAAATTAAACAATCAAGAACATGGCCTCTTAAGGAGGGCTTCAGACAGGTGCCTGCCAAAGATAGCAGGTCTTCCATACTACATGGAGTTAAAGAGATTACCTAAGTGGTATGCCAACCACAAGCAAAGAAAAGCAACTCAAATAATGAGTTAAAGCTACTAAAGTACCTGTAAGAAAATCAAACAAGTCAATATTCACATTCAGACAAACTAAACAGACAGTCAACATTGAGACAACCAATATACACAATGTAAGTCAACAACTCAAGTGAGTTAGCCACCCAAGGACCTACAACACAATCAACGTTAGTTAAACAAAGCAAATTGTATCTCAAGCAAGGAGATCACATCATTCATTAGGACTTATTGATTGAACCTGAAAGGCAAAGCTCAAATTGTGAGTACAAACCCCTAGGACAAAGCCTAGGGTCACAGGTAAGTCAAAAAGTCAAAACAGCAACCAATATTCAACATAAAGCTCATTTAATCAATCATGAACATGTCCTAAAAAGGACCAAGTCAAAAGCATTAAGCAAAGTCATCTCATGAGCAAGATATGGAAAAGACAATTTCAAAGCACACAATTGATCATCAAGAAACAAAATTCCATATTAAAACAGAAATGAATCAAATAATCCTAGAAACTTTTATGAGCATACAACATGTCCAACACAATCATCATGCCAAAAATTATCATCAGAGAAGCTCATTCGATATGGATATGAAAATGAATAAGATCAACATCAAATTGTGTGACACACATTGTCACACCATACAATCACATGCCTAAAACAGAGAGAGAAAATGCTAAAAATGCACAACCAAGCCTCAAAAATCAAGCAACATGTTGGGAATCAGCATACAAAATTTCATGGCAATTGGATCATTATTGAGCATTTCACAATAGAATGAATGAAGCATGGTACATTTTGCATACATGTCCAATCAACAGTCCACAATCAAAAATCCAGAGATGATAAAATCATGAAACCACCACCAAAAAATAATAGACAAACACATGAAAATATAGAAAAAAATTGGGAATTAATTGGATGCATATTCTATTTTTAGTGATTTTTTGAATGTGATGAAACTATTTGAAATGAAAATGATCATGCACATGTTAAATTGGAGGGAAAGGTAATGTTGGAATTAATTTGAAAATGTGGCACCGGCTGGAACCGAACCTGGTACGCACAAAAATGAAGCGCTAAAGCAATTAAAATTCCAAAACGCAAATGCTGGGAATCGAAGGGGGTTAGGCCAAAACGCAGCACTTCATTTATGAAGTGGCGTGCCAACTCAGCGGTCAATGCGCATGTGGCGCAGGTCAAGCAAACCGGATCCAATTGTTTTGACAATAGGCGTGGTGTGTGGCAGCTGACTGGGATGAAAACCCTAGCGTTCAAGGCCTGTTGTAGACAGCGGAGCCTGCGGTGGCCAGGGGTGGTTTCCACCGTCTTCCTCATGAAGACGGTGGTTGCTACAATGAACGCAACCAAAAATTTCTCCAGAAATGCACAAAAATTATACCAATGGAAAGCTCATGACATGTACATTCTAAATCCAGCATCAATTCATATTAATTCATCACAACAAGTGCAAATCAAATCAAAACATTCTTCACATACAAAACTTCTATCCAGCATAACTCATGCAATTATTATCCAAATTCCATGAAATCTATATCAGAATTTTCAGCGTGAGGAGATCTACCTAAACATGGAAATGGATGAAGAATTATGAGATTCGAGTTTTTACCTCTTGAAGAGCAGAACAATGAAATAGTGGATCCAAGGCCTTGCAAGTGTCCAGATCAACTCCTGAGATGATATAATAAATTTTGATGTATGAATTGAAGCTTGGAGATGCTTGGATCTAGCTCAAAAGTCAGTTTCCATCTTCATGTTCTTGAGCTTCATGTGCTTAATTTCCACTCGAATTCTTCAAATCAAAGCTTGATCTGCACTAAATGAGGGTCAGAGAACAAGAATATGCAATGAAATCAATGGCTTATGTGGAAGAAATTCAAGTTTCAATGGAGAGAAAAATTTGGAGGGAAGAGAAATTTGGATCTAGAATGAGCAAAAAACTCCAGAATTCTGTTATGATTTAGTATTTATATGGTCTCCTAATCATGCTGAAAAATGTAATTAGTAATGGTTAATTGAAATTAGCAAAAATAAGATGTATGACAAAAATTGAAAAATGTGAGGTGCATGGAGCATTTGGACGTGAACAGTAGCATATGGATGCTCAAATTCACTTAAAATCTTCCAATGAACACAATGGCAATGGTAATTAGCTCATGTGATTAACCAATTTTGAATTTGCAAATTTCCCTCCAAAATGGTCATGAATGAGCAAATGGTCATATGATGAAATTTCATGCAATGTAATGAATGATTTGGAAAATACATGTCATGAGAAACAATATGCAAAAAGAGGCACTCAATTTGGAGTTTTGGTTCAAAAGTTATGCCTTGTTGAAGTTCCATGTACACTTGGCAATGATTGGATCATATCTCCTCAACCATTCATTAGATGATCATGATCTTGGACTTTTTAGAAATAAGAGAGAGAGGTCTTCAACTTTCATGTTGGACAAAAATTCATTTGAAGCTTCTTTGATGTTGGAAAGTTGAGTTGAAATTGGTCCAAAAACTTTCTATTTTTGGAAACTTGAAATTACAGGTCACTTTCCATTTTAGGAAACTTTTGACTTAACCTCAAAATCTTCAATGTAGATGTTTGACATGATGAATAAGCCTTGTTTCAACATGAATGGGATGAAGAAATTCAATTCTCACACTCAAAGCCCTCAATTGACTTTCAGTTGACTTGCATTGGTCCTTAGATGACCTGAAAATATTCTGATGAACTTGGGCCTTTGCCACTTGGGAAATTTGCTCCAAAATGAACCTCTAGCTCATATAAGCTCAAAATAATGATCACATGATCCATATCTCAATGGAAAACCTCATCTTTTGCACAGAGGATTCACTTGATATGCCTTGACCTGTTGACTGCTTAAACTGCAAGACAAATGTTAGATGACATATTTTTGTATATTTTGGTTAGTGATTAAACAAGAAATGCAAATGATATATAATGCAAGCAATGCTTGGTGATCAAAGAATCACTCACATGGATATATCCCACCCACAGGGAAGGAAACAAGGTGCTCAATGATCCTTGAGGTTATGCAATGCTATGATATGATGCATTGAGGGATGTTAGGGACAAAATTGGGGTCTTACACTAATAAATCTTGATCCTTAAGTCGATGGCCACCTCCAGACCATAGATGCATGTTTCATATTCTGCCATATTGTTGGTGCAGTCAAAACATAATCTAGCAGTATATGGAAGGTGGAAACCGGTCAGAGAAGTAGTAACAACGCATATGCCATGGCCACAAGCATTGGAAGCACCGTCGAACATGAGTGTCCATCGTGATCCTAGTTCGGGGCCTTCTCAGGGCTTATCTCGGAGCCTGGCATAGTGAAGTCTCTGATAAACATGATGTCTTTGTCCGGAAAGTCAAACCTTAATGGTTGATAACCTTCGACAGGTAGGTGAGCAAGGTATTTAGACAAAACACTTCCCTTTTTGGTTCTGAAGGAACTTTTCTTGAAGTTCTCTTTTCTGGAGCTTTCTTTCCTTAACTTGGGACATTCGTTTCTGTAATTACCTGTTTCCTTACATTCATAACAAGTTATATCTTTGTTAGATTTACCTTTTGAAATTGGTTCTGATCGATATCCTTTGGATCTTGGTATTCTGAAGTTATTATTCCTTTTTCTCCAGAGTTGTTTTACTCTTCTGGTTAAAAAGGATAATTCTTCCTCATCGTCAGAGTCTTCCTTTTCAGAGTCATCAATTTCTTCTTCTTCAGCCTGGAAGGCTTTGTTTCTATCAGACTTGCGTCTTTCTGATATGGACTTTAGTGCTACAGACTTGATCTTCTTCTGAGGCTCATCTTCCTCCAGTTCTATCTCATGACTTCTGAGTGAACTGACGAGTTCTTTAAGGCTGATGTTGTTCAGATCCTTTGATAGTTTTAAGGTTGTGACCATGGGTCTCCATTTCTTTGGCAAGCTTTTGATGATCTTTTTGACATGGTCCGCAGTTGTATGTCCTTTATCTAGCACTTTGAGTCCTGTAATTAAAGTTTAGAATCTAGAAAACATTACCTCTACAGCTTCATTGTCCTCCATTTTGAAGGCTTCATACTTCTGGATTAGAGTCAGAGCCTTTGTTTCTTTGACCTGAGAGTTTCCTTCGTGAGTCATCCTCAGGGAGTCAAGTATCTCTTTAGCTGTTTCCCTGTTGGGGATTTTTTCATATTCATTGTAGGAAATGGCATTGAGAAGTATCGTTCTGGCTTTATGATGGTTCTTGAATTCACCCTTCTGATCATCTGACATTTTGCTTCTGGGAATGGCAACTCCAGCCTCTATCATAGGTGGTATGTAGCCAATTGTGACAATGTCCCAGAGATCAGTGTCGTAGCCCAGAAAGAAACTTTCAATTCTATCTTTCCAATAATCAAATTTCTCTCCATGAAAGACTGGAGGTTTAGCGTTGTAACTATCTCTTTCATTTGTGTTGGCCATAGTTTTTCTCACTCTGGATCTCTCTACATTGTTAAGTGTTTGATTAGAAAATCAAAAACAGAGCCGAAGCTCTGATACCAACTGAAGGTGATAAAAACAAGAAAGCGGGGGTTTGAATTGTTTTGGAAATAAAATCTTTTTCAAAGAATAAGAACACACAAAATTTTATACTGGTTCGCTTAATCCACTAATCTTGAAAGATTACACAACCAATCGTCTAAGAGAATAATCTCTTAGCCCTCTCAAGTATACAGACTGCACAGAGTCACTTGAGGAACAAAAATAATTTAAGCAAAATAGAGTTGTAATGTAAAGCGCTTCTAAGAGTAAGCGAGTATTACAGAAAAGTATTAGAACAAGAGTTTTTCACGTAAGAGCAGCAACTGGTTAAAAAAAAAGAGAGAGAATATGAATGAAGTTTTTGTGCGTCGCAGATGTGTCTCTCTAGAGAAGGAAATTGTCCTTTATATAATAGTTGAGAAGGACCGTTGGAGTGATGACAAAATCTTGGTCTTTGATAAGTATTCAATGTCATTACTTTTATTGTTTCTTTCTATAATCATTTTGTATCCCTTTTAAATTCTTTCTTAAAATACTTCCTTTCCATAGTGAGAATTATTTCCGTTATGCTTTCTGGACTTCTGAATCTTTATCAGATTCTTGATGTACCAGAGTTAATCTTCAGAGGATGATCACGTCTGACTTCATCAGAGCTTCTCAGAGTACTAGTCTTCTAAAGTATCAGAGTCTAAGACCAGTTGTTTGTTGGAGCTTCCGGTTCTTTTCGCTGTCTTTCTTTGATCAGAATCAGAGCTTCTTGGACGTACTCCTTTCTTAGCGCGTCTCATCCTCTACTACTTTGTATCTGACATACGTTTGTATCTGATATATGATCAGAGTCCTTCGTAACTGTTCAGAGTCGGGCATGAGTGTTCAGAGTCCTGCATACTTAGAAAAAATCTCGTTAGAGTGCCATGTTTGGTTTCATCCTTTGTTATCATCAAAATCTTATAAATCTATTGTAGAACCAGTTTTGTTCTTACATCACATTCAGTGAAT
This sequence comes from Lathyrus oleraceus, assembly GCF_024323335.1. Classification (NCBI taxonomy): domain Eukaryota; kingdom Viridiplantae; phylum Streptophyta; class Magnoliopsida; order Fabales; family Fabaceae; genus Lathyrus; species Lathyrus oleraceus. Next base: position 452,488,155 of record NC_066583.1, read on the forward strand.
TTCTTGCTAAGATAGTAGATAACATGTTCTTTCTTGCCTATGTCATCATGTTGACCCAAAACGCAACCCATAGATTCATCGAGTATGATAAGGTACATAATGAGGGGCCTACCAGGAACCGATTGTATTAGGATTGATGTCTCTTGTAAGTACTTTTTCATTTTGTCGAATGCCGCTTGGCAATCGTCGTTCCACACAATCGATTGATTCTTTCTCAATAGTCGGAATATCGGTTTGCAGGTAGCCGTTAAGTATGATATGAATCTGGAGATGTAGTTGAGTCGACTAAGGAAACCTCAAACTTCTTTTTCTGTTCGGGGAGATGGCATTTCTTGGATGGCTCAAACTTTGTCGGGATCAACCTCAATACCCTTCTGACTGACTATGAAACCCAAGAGCTTACTGGATCGAACCCCAAAAGTGCATTTAGATGGATTCAGACGCAACTTGAACTTTCAGAGTCTGACAAACAATTTCCTCAGATTCACCAAGTGATCTTCCTCAGTTCTGGATTTGGCGATCATGTCGTCCACGTAAACCTCAATCTCTTCATGAATCATATCGTGAAAGAGGGTTACCATGGCACGTTGATATGTTGCCCTTGCATTCTTCAAGCCGAACGACATTACTTTGTAGCAGTAAGTTACCCAAGGTGTGATGAAAGTTGTCTTCTCCATATCTTCTGGCGATATCTTTATCTGATTATACCAGGAGAACCCATCCATGAAAGAAAAGATGGAAAACTGAGTTGTATTATCAACCAAAACATCAATATGAGGTAAAGGGAAGTCATCCTTCGGACTCCCTCTATTGAGGTCTCGGTCATCTACATAATTCTGACTTTACCATCTTTCTTCGGGACTGGAACGATATTAGCGACCCACTGTGGATACTCAAAGATGGCCAAAAATCCAGCATCAAATTGCATCATAAACTCTTCCTTGATCTTGAGTACCATGTCAGGTCTAGTCCTTCTGAGCTTTTGCTTGACGGGAGGACATTTAGGTTTGAGTGGAAAGTGATGTTCAATGATGCTGGTGTCTAACCCTGACATATCTTGATACGACCAAGAGAAGACGTCAACATACTCTTCCAATAACTCTACCAACTCGGAGTGTACATGCTTGGCAAGAGATGCCCCAACTTTTACTTCTTTTTTATCGGTTTTAGAACCCAGATTAATGACATCCACTAGTTCTTTATACGGCTGAATCTCTTTTTCTTCGTGCTCAATGAGCCGCGCTAGTTCAACTGGTAATTCACAATCCTCCTCACTGTCATATTCAGCTTGGTTGATTGGAAATCTAGAATTACAACTGATTCTTTCCATATTGTAATCAATGGTTTTGTTTGCTCTGCATATGATGAGCTTATTTTAGTATGCTTTTTTAATAAAAGTGAAAAAAGGAGAAAGAAATCTTTTTCCATTTCGTAGTTTTTAGTGAAAAAGTAAAATAACTAATAGAAAGGGGAAGACAAGTTTTGCATGCAAAAAGTATTTTTTATTCATTCACATAATACTTTTAAACATGGAGGCCCTTACAAGCTATCCTCTCGTTTCGGGCGAAGACGGGGGATCGAGAAAACAAAATGAATTATGTTTTTTCCAAGTATACTATGGGAATCACGGTAGTCGTCCAGTTGGGGAGCTTGGACTCTGGAGGACATCTGCGCATGAGGCTAGGCGTCTCTGGTTTGCTGCCACTAGGTTCTCCAATGACTGTCACAGTATGATCATTTTGAAGGTCGGCGCTGCTGAATTTGACCGGGTTGAACTTCTTCTTATTTGGGCTTGCCTTGCATGCTAATGGGTGCTAACCGGTGCCAAATTTGTCGCGTTTCTCTGCCACGTTAATAACTTTACCCCAACCGGGAAGTGGGCCTTTCTCCAATGTCTGATTGGCGCTTCTAACTGAATATAGAACAGTGGTGGGTGATTAGTCATGATTTGCGGTAACAGAGATAACTTTTTCAAATTCTAAATAGTGGAGCAGAATCTCAACAATCCCTTCATCTGTCTCAACATATCTGAATAACGAGAGTTCGCTAACCAATAGATCCTCTTCACCACACACGATTACTAGTTTATCATCAATCAAGAACTTCATCCTTTGGTGCAGCATAGAGGTGACTTCCCTAGCGGCATGAATCCAAGGCCTGCCTAACAAACAACTATAAGCTGGGTTGATATCCGTGACTTGGAAGGTTATGCTGAACTGGTGAGGTCTAACACAAATGGGCAGATCAACTTCCCCAATAACCAGTCTTCGGGAACCATAAAAAGCTCAGACAATTAGTGTGATGGTCCTCATCTCGGGCCCTTTAAACTATAATTGGCTTAATGTAGCTTTTTGCAGTACATTAAGCAAAGAACTAGTGTCAACGAGGACTCAAGATAGAAGAAAGTTTGTGCACATGAATGAAATGTGTAGTGCTTTATTATGGGTGTTTCCCTCAGGAGATAATTCTACTTCATTAAACCCTGAATACCTATCGACAATGATATTCGCAACCACATCATTAAATTGATCGACAATGATATCTTGTATCACATGAGCGACATTCAGAACTTTCAGCAATGCTTTGCGGTGAGCCTCAGAACTCAACAGCAAAGACAAAAGGGAAATTATGGAAGGAGTCTGGTTCAACTGATTGATGATCTTGAAGTCACTCTTTTTGATCAATTTGAGGAATTCCTGACTTTCCTCAAAAGTGATTCTCTTCCTGTGATCTTCAACTTGCTCATTCTCAACCATCGGCCCTTTATCCTTAGACGCTTCTGAATCTGCAGCTTTGCTGGTAATAGCATTCGTCGGCGTTGAATCCTCTTGGGAGGAGCTTCAAACTTTTTCTTCCTATACGTAATAGTTATTGGTTCTGTAGCGGTAAATTCATGATCATCAAGCTATGGATAAGCTAGAGATCAAATAACAAGAGTCACCACTGCGCTTTTATTGTTTCCAAGGGAAAAGGGAAAAAGTACGAACAAAACCCAAAAGTAAGAAGTTTTCAAATCAAAACTAATAAAATATTAGAGATTACAGATGTCACACCCCAATTTTCACCCTGAATCGCTGATTCAATACATTCATCATAGTTCTTGCATGTTTACATAGCATACTATGCATTCCATACCGCATAGTGCCTAAAATATCAGTCGAAACAATATTTTTGGATCTACAGACAAACCGGTTGAATTAATCAACGGATGTGCGTCAAATCAGTGAACAAAAAATTTTAAAATCAAGCTTCTAGACATCAATTCTATTAATCTATGTTTCGCGTAGTTTAATCTGGTATGCTCGATTTATTTTTCAGCTAATTTTTCGGCCACTTTTTGATAAGCTCGAGCCTGTTTAACCGGTCAAATTTATTTCAAAATTTAAAGAAACGCTGAATTTTTTCAATAAGTTTATTTCGCACTGATCATTTTGGTGCATTCAATTTAATTTTTCGAGCGATTTCGCACCTGATTTTTATTCATTTTAAATCCGTTTATTTTCATTATTGTGTCAGAAAAATAAAAATAAATAAATAGGTATAATCATGCTCTCATTTTAATTTTATCATGTGAAGTTTATTTAATTTAATTGATTTAAATTGATTAAAACTTCTATAAAGGGTAAGCTAGGCAATTTAAATTAGTTAACAAATTGTGTTTCTTTAGTTTGATCTTGACCGTCGGTCTCACTTAATCAAAAGCCTAGAATTTCTATCCATGTTTTTCTCTCTTAGCCAATAGAAGATAAGGAAATAAAGAAAAAATAAAAAAAAATTAAATAAAATGGGTGGAAAAACTCCCCCCATTTTTCTTTGCCGACAACCCACGTCACCCTTTCTGGTACCACAACTTTCACTCCTTCCAATTGCATTGTGCCACGTGAACCCTTTAGTTGGAAAATGAAAATGTAAAGAATCTGAAAACTCTTCACTTTTTCAGGGGAGACCTTCAACTTTTTCTTCTTCCATTCTCTCCCAATTCACTCCTCCTTCTCCTCTCATCAAAACCACATCTCCACTACCCACTCTCTCCCCACTAACAAAAAAGAAACTTTTTTCTGAAAACCTCAACAGTAACGAACCACTTCTTCTTACCTCAAACTTCTTCTTCTTCCCCACCACAAATCGTCACCCACCGTTTTCCGCCCTTCACCCACCATATCCGGCGAACCACCGACCATATCCAACACTCACCGTCCGTCATCACTTCCTCCAAACTCCTTCCGCCACGGTAACTACCACCACCGCCACTCTCTCCTTCGACATCTCTCTCCTTCGCTGACATCACCCATTTCTTCACCATAAATCACCGCGTGAATCGTCGATATCATCGCGTCCACAAACCCATTCACTACTCAACAATGTGCCTCACGCCGTTAACCTCTCAATGCTTAACCCTCTCCACTCGCACCCTCATCTCCAATCTCCCTCGACACCATCCTTCCACCACTTCCAAGTTGTCGTGAAAAGAAACTAAACCTCACCGGAGACGAAATCCCTCAGTCTGTGTCAATATTTGTGTCCAACGAACTCCCACCGCCAAGACGACATCTACAACCTCCATTTTCGGAAGCTCATACAAGATCAACCAACAACATCGATTTTCTCAGATCCAAACTAAAGTCTTTTTTCATGGCAGTCACGAAGCATTTGCTGTTGTTTCCAGTCCGTTGAACTACACCAACGAGCATTCGCACGAAATCTCCTCAACCGCACACCGACTCCGACCACGTCAACAAACCCAGGTGGTGGTAGCTTGTGGCCATAGCAGGATTCTTCTGTCGCTGTTCTATATGGTATTCTGGAATTACTAAATTAGGATTCATTGCAAGAGTTTTGATTCTTTGATAGATTGGAAATGGGCTCTGATAAGCACACCCTGCAGGTCTTCTTGATACTCTCAAAATGGAGAGGGTCAGAACTATATTTACCCACACTTATCCTTACCCTCATGAGCATTCACGCCATGCTGTAATTGTTGTTGCAGTGGGTTGCCTTTTTTTTCATCTCATCTGACAATATACATACTCTAGTAGAAAAATTAGACAACAATGTTAAACGGTGATCTATGTATGGCTGTTTGTTTGGGTTCCTTTTATTTATTTTCATTGCCATTTGTAGGCAAGACTATCAAGCTGAGTTATTCAAATTTCAGTCGATGGTACATAGCCTGGATTTTAGTGGCTGCAATGTACCATTTTTCTAATTTTCGGTCAATGGGGGTGGATATGAGGATGAATCTATCTTTGTTTTTGACAATATATATCTCATCCGTTGTGTTTCTTATTGTTTTCCACATTCTTTTTTATGGCCTCTGGTATATTGGTTTGGTTTCACGTGTGGCTAGAAAGAGACCAGAGATCTTGGCCATTCTTCAAAATTGTGTTGTACTTAGTGTAGCATGCTGTGTATTTTATAGGCATTGTGGAAACCGTGCCATGTTAAGAGAAAAAACGCTTGAGCACCAAAAAGTTCAACCTGGTTTCCTTTCTGGAAGAAAGAAGACAGAAACACATGGCTTACTCTTGGGATTTCTCACAGTGAGTTTTTGAGCAATACCAACTCAATTTTCAATAATTTCAAACCTTTGTACATTAGTCATTTTTAATTTAATTTCAAACGTATTTCTTTATTAAAGTTGGAAGAAAAAGATTACCTGGATGGAATATCCAGTTATAATCCCGACTATAGGGCTCAAGCTGTAAGAGCTTGTAAGCCATAACTGTTCGTCTTCTCTCCAAAACGCCTGTAAATATCTCAAACCATCTTCTTAATAAAATTTGAAGAAAAAGATTATCCTGGATGGAATATCCAGTTATAATCCTGAATATTAGGCTCAAGTTGTAAGAGCTTGTAAGCTATAAATATTCGTCTTCCCTCCAAAACATTCGTAAATATTCGAACCATTTTCATAGCAATATTGGAAAGAAACAGACTGCCTGGGTGGAATGTCCAAACGTAGTTCCGAGTGTTAGACCCAAGTTGTAAGAGCTTGCAAGTAACAAGTACTCGTCTTTCAAACTTCAAAATACTTAATTCCTACCTTAACACTTTTTCAATAAAGATGGAAATGGAACATGGTGTATATCGTGCACTCCTGAGATTAAGATTCGAGGCGGATGCCTTGCCTATCATAGATCTCGCCATCGTTTAAAATTGTCAATGCGGTTTCTTCAAACCCTTTCTCAATCAAATTCAAAACACTTAATCTTTATTAAACACTTTTGCCAATAAAGATGGAAATGGAACATGGTGTATACCGTGCACTCCTGAGACTAGGATTCGAGATGGATATCTCGCTCATCCAAGTTCCCCTCATCACTCAAAATACATCCAACCAATCAAACTCTTTCTCGCCGTCGTGCGATTAATCAAAGAACCTTTTCATAAACGAAAGATATATTGTCTTAAGGTGATGCAAAACAATGTTTCGGCCACGATTGTTGAGTCGAGATAAGTGACGTTTTTCCGAATGTTGATTTGTAAATCCATTCGATGTGTGGTATACGTCCGCTCCTCATCTGTTTTGGGTAAAACAATGTTTTCTTCGATTAATACAATATAGCTTTCGCTAAAATCGACCAACAAACAAAGATTTTCTACCCAGAACTACATAAGCCTTGATTTCTCTGTTGAGATACGTAGGAGCAGGATTTGTAAATCTTGTCAGGCCCACTAATAAAAAACTTAGGTTTAGTCCTTCGTCAAAAATCCAAAAACATTTTCCTCTCTTTTACTCTTTCTTTCCCACTTAATAACTTTAAAAGCCTAACATTTCAAACTAACATTAACGCGCACAACTAACCTAATGGTTCCCGTTGAGTACAACGGACGTGAGGGGTGCTAATACCTTCCCCTTGCGTAATCGACTCCCGAACCCTGATTTGGTTGCGACGACCAACATCATTGTCGTTTTGTCTTGGGTTTTATCGATATTTCCCCTTTCCTTTTTAGGAATAAATAAAGTTCGGTGGCGACTCTGTTCAGTCCAGCATTGCGAGTGTGCGATTTGCGCTTCGCTTAGGTCGTATCCCCACAATTTTCTTGAGGTACGACCGATGGCGACTCTGCTGGGGAATAACTCCCTAAGTGAGTCAAGCCTAGTTAGGTCGTTTGATGCCTTTGTTTATTTACTTGCGTGGCTTTTCTTTCTTGCTTTTGCTATCTTTATTGTCATATTGATATAATCTGTTGTATTGTTTCCATTATGCTTTGGTACTTGGATACTCTGATTGCAAACCTTGTGGGAAAGACTTTTTACCCGAGTCTCGAGTAAAAAGCTAAGATAGGACAAGGTTGAGTAGTGCGGGTCCGCGAGATGAATTTCTCGTTGGGTCGGTGCGAGAACCTTACTTAGAGTAGATCCTTGGGAGGATGTTGTTGCTCGACAAGTAAGTTGCCGTAAGCTTCGATATTTTCATAAGGATCCATGACTCTAAGGACCATTTATAGAACCTTAATCATGTGTCCAACTAGGAAAGATGGTTGCGTAGTGTGGGTCTGCGAGATGAATTTATCGTTGGATCGATGCGAGAACCTCACTTAGAGAAGATTCTTTGGATGGAGTTGACGCCCGGTAAGTAAGTTGCCGCAGGTAGCAAATAGTCTGATGGATCCATGACTCTAGGAACCTTTGTAACCCTAGATCATACCTGGTGAGAACCTATTCTTGGAAAGTAATCAGATTCATCACTACCTCAGACTTTTGAACCCGTGTATTGAGAAAAAAAAACAAATATGCATGGCTTGCATTGCATTCATTTACATTCCATTGCATCTGTATCTCATCATAATGCATGTCATTTTCCAGACAAAATACAAAAACTCATCCATCCTTTGTCCATAATCAGCAAAGTGATTCCTAACACGCGTTTAGAACAAAGAACCATGTCTCAAGAGATGATGGACGAGCTAAGGGAAAGTCAAGAAGCATTGAAGGAGGAACTCAATCTTTTGAAGAGCCAAATGGGATGGGTCGTGCAAACCCTGCAAGCCTTATTGAGAAAAGGGGGTCATCCCATACCCATTGCTACAACAGAGGGAGCTACTACTCCACATCCATCTAGTGTTACCCCAAGTCAAGGGAAATTCTATATGGCAACTCCTCACCTACTAGCATATGGACCTCCCTCAGGACGTCATCATCAACATCCTCTGAATGTTCCTCCTCAAAATCACCGAAGTCAGGTTCGAAACAAAAATCAGAATCAAAACAAGGGGAACATAGATCACAATGACCCAATTCTGGTGCCATATAGCAAGCTCTACCCATAGTTGATCCAGATTGCTTTGGTGACCCCTCGAGCTCTCACACCTACGTCACCATACCTACCATGGTACAATCCAAATGCAACATGTGAATTCCATAAAGGAGCATTGGGACATGACCTAGATTCTTGCTTAGCACTAAAAGCCTTGCTACAAGAACTGATTAACAAAAAGCTTAGTCTTTGAAGAAGATCACCTAAAGGTCAAGTGTGGATACCATACTGGAACAATGGGGCACTCCATCAAGGAATGCAAGATATTTAAGCTCAAGTTGCAAAGATTGATTTACATAAGGTCACCAACATTCAAGGAGGAAGGCTCGGGTACATATATCTTGATTTCTGGGCCAGTTAATGTGAAAGGGAAAGGACCCCTGAAACCCCTCAAGGTTTTGTACCACAAGGAAGAGGTCAAGGATGTGGCTAATGAGATATCATCATTTCTTGGTAAGAGCATTGAGATATCACCTTGGATTTCCAATCCTCATAGCCAACTTCTACAACCTCTAATTCAAAACTCGTTGGTGGTTCCCAAGTATCTTAAGCCGGTTCCACAACCTTACCCACCCGGGTATGACCCAAATGTGCAATGTGGATATCATGCCGGATCAGAAGGGAATTCAACTAAAGACTGTAACACTTTCAAAGCCCAAGTACAACATTTATTTGACAACGGGTACATAACCTTTCAAGAAGAAAGCTTGGTGGTAAACGTTAACCCATCGACCGGATAAGTGCGAAGATCTCAAGGGGTGTCCCCATAAGTTAATGGATCAAGTTTGAAGAAGTCATTCCCTGAAGCTAGCAATCATTTGGTTGTTTCAGCATTTCTTTTGTAGTTTCCTCGCATGCTAATTGTTAATTGCTTTTAAGCATTGTTGTTTTCTTTGAATAGGTAAGATTAATGAAATGTTTATGCATCTTTTGAATTAATCCATTCGTACTCACTCGTTTTTAATTCATGTTAAAAACAAAAATACTCCTCTCATTCACTTTTGTTTATCAAACCATTGTGTTAACAAAGATTGGAAGGAGGATGATGAAAACGAAACACCTGAAATTGTTGTGGTATGCTTTTGAGTAAAACCTTGTCGATGATGTAAGGCATTGTTTCAAATCCCCAAACACTCAAGAGATAAGGAGTTAATCCATAGTCAACCACTTTGATCCTAGAAGTTGGTGTTTATTTCGGATCTAAAACCCTTAATCTTAACCCGGGGCAGGGTAGTTGTGTTCAGATAGTTTGACCATGCATTCAATCTTTCAAAAGAATTCGTCCATCTGTACACCCTCCAATGAGTTTCAACCACATGTTATCCTTCACACACATGTTGAAGTGTCGAAGAGGTTGAGAAAAGCTAAAATTAGTGTTGGTTGATCCTCATCCACCAATAATGTGGCAGTCAACACGTTAAAAAAAAACAGAAAAAGTCCGCTAAGTCAAATACCACAAAATGATTTGGGCAAAAGTCAGGGCATCCCGATGGACCGAAAAGCTTCAAAGAAGCGGTCCAGTCAAAATCAGGGATAAAGAAAATCAATCAAAAGAGGACATTAAATCCTCAACAAAAGACGAAATAAGGTGACTTCCATTTCAAGAAAATCTCACCTTGAATCCTCGTTTTCACTTTCGCACCTTCGAGGTCGAATGCGTCTATTAAATTAACTGAACATAGGAACTGGAGATCATCAAGAAGAAGGGGCGGGTAAAAATAAATTTTGAGCCTTATATCTTTTTGTTTTAAAAAACCGTGAAACAGGCCACGTTACAATCCTTAAAAGACCTAATTGAGGCAAAGTTTATTCTGAAAGCATACTATAACAAGGTTGTGTTAACCTGACTCTAAACGATTTTTGTTAATCATTTGATGGCACCAACTTGCATACTGTGAATGACTTGATCACCATCGTGTTCTTATCAACGACTCGTTCACTGTATTTCACCCATTCATATCAAGAAACTTTGATTTCAAATTTTTGCATAAGCATTGAATTAAAATTACCATTTTTGAATGAACAATCTTATTTGCGAGTCAACACTTAGCATCAAAGAAGTTCCAAATACAGTTGAGGAACTTGATAAAGTGAAAGAAGTCTAGTCAGGGGCAAATCACTTTGAGCATCAGTTAATTCGAGCTAATCACCCTAAGGGTCATCTAGCCAAGAGTAATTTGCTTCAAGACTCAGACCGGGGCAAGCCACCTCAGAAGCTCATTGAGTCCAACAAGCCAAGGACAGTCAATCAAAAGTCTATCGTTCCAAGATTTGGTTAATCAGGGGTAGACCACTGCAAGTCTCGAACACTTGTGGAAAGCCATCTTGAGATCGTCTCATGTCAAGCAGTTTCAAACTCACTTTCAAGGTGAACATTTTCAAAGACCCAACAGACTGGGGCAAGATGAGCCACAGAGGGGAAAACCTCTTTCTTCATGCTTTCAAGCTGCTCAAACAAATTCTGCCATACGTCAAGAACTTTTGAGTTTAAGACGAGTGCCCGAAAATTATGATAGCATGACTCATTAATCCTCCAAGAGGATCCTATTGGCTAAGTTGTGGTGGTCAAGCTTGATAGAATTCTCCTTTGATAACATCTATCATAAAATATTTGGTTGAGTTCTCGGTGTTGAGGAATCATGATCTCGATAAAAAAACTTTACAAACTCCCCGTCCACTCAGGTGTCAACATTTTCATATCATGATCATTCATATATCATGCATAAAAGGAAATTCAAATCATACATAGCTGAAATGTACTTCGTGCTCATTTTGCATTAGCCCGGGTCTTGTTATTGATCCTATATCCTTTGACCTCTAATTCCAGTTTGTCTTTGGTGCCCTTAAACCATCATCCGGTTTTCGCAGTCATTTTCAAGTCCGAGTCAGTTGGCAATTTTGTCCAGGATGTTCATTTCCTTTTGGGGATTATCTGATGAATTTCCGGATTACTCCTTCGTGTTTTGATATATTTCCATAACTTGTCTGATGTATTTCCAGATTGTTTCTTCACCTATCTGATGTATTCTCGAACATGTTTGTCTTGAATTCTGATGTATTTCCAGAACTTCCTTGGTGTATTACCGGATGTGTCTGTATTTTGTTGTATCTCTAGAATATCACTTACAATTCTGATGCATTTCCAGAATTTGTCTCTTTTACTCTCTGATGAATTCTCAGACATGTCACTTTTGTTCTGACGCACTTCCAGAACCCCTATGCCACTCCCTGGAATTATTTCAAGACTCATTGGTGTCTCCTAAAATTCAAGTGTTACTAGGCATTGTTCCAAGCTCAGTTGTTACTAGAACTCATTTCAAACCCAATTGTCATTGGCATCACTGTCACTCCATTTGTAAATACAATCGTGATTGGTATCTAGAGTTTGGTTGTCGCCAACATCATTTCAAGTCCAACTGTTGTTGGCACCAATCTGTTAAAAGCTGGTTGTAATCCATTGCTTACAGTCAAAGTCCAATTGTTGTTGGCACCAATCCGTTAAAAGCTGGTTGTAATCCATTGCTTTCGGTCAAAGTCCAGTTGTTGCTGGCAAGCTGGTTGTAATCCATTGCTTATGGTCAAAGTCGAATTGTTGTTGGCAAACTCCGTTAAAAGCCGGTTGTAATCCATTGCTTTCGGTCAAAGTCCAGTTGTTGCTGGCAAGCAGGTTGTAATCCATTGCTTATGGTCAAAGTCCAATTGTTGTTGGCAAACTCCGTTAAAAGCTGGTTGTAATCCATTGCTTTCGGTCAAAGTCAAGTTATTGCTGGCAAGTTGGTTGTAACCCATTGCTTTCGGTCAAAGTCCAATTGCTGTTGGCAAAATCTGTTAAAAGCTGGTTGTAATCCATTACGTACAGTCAAAAGTCCAATTGTTGTTGGGAAAATCCGTTAAAAGTTGGTTGTAATCCATTACTTACAGTTAAAAGTCCAATTGTTTGTTTGGCACGTACAGAGAGTTTAATTACCCTATCTTTCCTGATGGTTCCGTGAAAGTCATGTATGACTCATCATCTTGAGGAATTCCCAGAAGCTTGGAGGTTTTTGTGTTAGAAAACTTCAATGATGTTGATTTTGTTTGATGTCTTTGTAAAGAATTATCATTGCCTTTTCCGTGGATGATCTAGTTATAAGAAGACTCTCGTTTATCTTTGTTTTGCATAAATTCCCTGTTAGGAATCTCCAAAATCTGTGATTGGATGAATTTCTTGTGAGAAATCTCCAGAACTGTCTGGTGTATCATAAAGTGTTAGGTCATGTATGAACCTGTTGAATGAAGCTTACTTTGTATGTTTTCCAATATTGGCAAGTCATGTATGAACCTGTTGTTGAAGTTTTCTTTGGGTTTTTTCCAGTGTTGTCAGGTGACATATGAACCAGTTAATAAAATATCTTTGAAACTTCCAGAATTGTCAAGTCATGCAAGAACCTGTGGATATAGTTTCTTTGAATTTTCCAATGTCGTCAGGTCATGTATGAACCTATTGACAAAACTCCCTTTGATTTTTCCCAAGTATTGACAGGTCATGTCGGAACCCGTTGTTGAAATGTTTTGTATATTACAACGATGTCAGGTCATGTATGAGCCTCCTGATGAAATTTTCTTTGTATGTTTTCCAGTATTGTCAGGTCATGTTTGAACTTGTTGATAGAACCTTTTGATATCCCATAGCATTATCAACTCATTATTCGAACCTGTTATTGATTCTTTGAATATTCAAGTGTTGTTAGGTCATGTTTGAGCCATTTGTTAAAAATTCTTTGAATATTCAAGTGTTGTTAGGTCATGTTCGAACCTGTTGTTGAAAACTCTTTGAATAGTCAAGTGTTGTCAGGTCATGTATGAACCTGCTGTTGAAACTTCTTTGAATAGTCAAGTGTTGTCAGGTCATGTATGAACCTGTTGTTGAAAATTCTTTGAATGTTCCTGTTTTGTCAGGTCATGTATGAACCTGTTGTTCAACCTTTATTCCAGTATTACCAGGTCATGTTTGAACCTGTTTTGAAGAATCTTTCTCTATGATTATTTTAGTGTTCTCAGGTCATGTATGAACTGTGGATATACTCTTTTTGAACTTTTTCTGAGTTTGTTAGGTCATGATTGAACCTGCTGTCAGAACTTCTTGATATTCCCCAGCATTGTCAGGTCATGTATGAACCTGCTGTTGAGCTTTCATTCCAGCATTGTTAGGTCATGTATGAACCTGCTGTTGAGCTTTCATTCCAGTATTACCAGGTCATGTACGAACCAGTTTTGAAGATTCTTTCTCTATGATTGTTTCAGTGTTATCAGGTCATGTATGAACCCGTTGTAGAAATTTTTCTTATTCGTGTTTAGTAAGTCATGTGTGAACTTACTGTCGAAATCTCTTGTATTCTAAGTGTCCTTTATCAACTTTCACTTCGATTACTTCCCAGTGTGTGTCTGATTCTGCAGCAGGATTGTTTTCCCCAGCGAATTGGTTTTTGCCATTTGTTTGTCTCCTTGTGTACCATCAGCATTCCCCACATATTGGTCTGTCTCGTAGCATCTCCTGTTAAGGGTTCACCATGTCCCTAGCAGATAAAAACTACAAAAAAAGAGAATCTTGCATCAGCACATATCATATCATATCATGTCATAGGGATTCAGGATCAAAATCCGGGTCTTCTTAGTATTTAACTATCTCCCACTTTGATCGTATGAAGAGTGTCCTGCTTCATATTCTCTAGTTGAAAATAGTTAAATAGGGGCAATTGTCACACCCCAATTTTGACCCTGAATCGCTGATTCAATACATTCATCATAGCTATTGCATGTCTACATAGCATACCATCCATTCCATACCGCATAATGCCTAAAATATCAGTCGAAACAATATTTTCGGATCTACAGACAAACAGGTTGAATTAATCAATGGATGTGCGTCAAATCAGTGAACAAAATTTTTAAAAATCGAGCTTCTAGACATCAATTCTATTAAGCTAAGTTTCGCGTAGTTTAATCTGGTATGCTCGATTTATTTTTCAGCTAATGTTTTGGCCACTTTTTGATCAGCTCGAGCCTGTTTAACCGGTCAAATTTATTTCAAAATTAAAAGAAACGCTGAATTTTTTCAATAAGTTTATTTCGCACTGATCATTTTGGTGCATTCTATTTAATTTTTCGAGCAATTTCGCACCTGATTTTTATGCATTTTAAATCCGTTTATTTTCATTATTGTGTCAGAAAAATCAAAAAATTAAATAGGTATAATCATGCTCTCATTTTAATTTTATCATGTGAAGTTTATTTAATTTAACTGATTTAAATTGATTAAAACTTCTATAAAGAGTAAGCTAGGCAATTTGAATTAGTTAACAAAATGTGTTTCTTTAGTTTGATCTTGACCGCCGGTCTCAGTTAATCAAAAGCCTAGAATTTCTATCCATGTTTTTCTCTCTTAGCCAATAGAAGTTAAGGAAATAAAGAAAAAATAAAAAGAAATTAAATAAAATGGGTGGGAAAACTCCCCCCATTTTTCTTTGCCGACAACCCACGTCACCCTTGCTGGTACAACAACTTTCACTCCTTCCAATTGCATTGCGCCACGTGAACCCTTTAGTTGGAAAATGAAAACGTAAAGAATCTGAAAAGTCTTCACTTTTTCAGGGGTGACCTTCAACTTTTTCTTCTTCCATTCTCTCCCTATTCACTCCTCCTTCTCCTCTCATCAAAACCACATCTCCACTACCCACTCTCTCCCCACTAACAAAAAAGAAACTTTTTTCTGAAAACCTCAACAGTAACGAACCTCTTCTTCTTCCCTCAAACTTCTTCTTCTTCCCCATCACAAATCGTCACCCACCGTTTTCCGCCTTTCACCCATCATATCCGGCGAACCACCGACCATATCCAACACTCACCGTCCGTCATCACTTCCTCCAAACTCCTTCCGCCACGGTAACTACCACCACCGCCACTCTCTCCTTCGACATCTCTCTCCTTTGCTGACATCACTCATTTCTTCACCATAAATCACCGCCTGAATCACCGATATCATCGTGTCCACAAACGCATTCACCACTCAACACCGTGCGTCACGCCGTTAACCTCTCATCGCTTAACCCTCTCCACTCGCACCCTCATCTCCAATGTCCCTCGACACCATCCTTCCACCACTTCCAAGTTGTCGTGAAAAGAAACTAAACCTCATACAAGATCAACCAACAACATCGAGTTTCTCAGATCCAAACTAAAGTCTATTTTCATGGCAATCATGAAGCATTTGTTGTTGTTTCCAGTCCGTTGAACTAAACCAACGAGCATTCGCACGAAATCTCCTCAACCGCACACCGACTCCGACCACGTCAACAAACCCAGACGGTGGTAGCTTGTGGCCATAGCAGGATTATTCTGTCGCTGTTCTATATGGTATTCTGGAATTACTAAAGTAGGATTCATTGCAAGAGTTTTGATTCTTTGAAAGATTGGAAATGGGCTCTGATAAGCACACCCTGCAGGTCTTCTTGATACTCTCAAAATGGAGAGGGTCAGAACTATATTTACCCACACTTATCCTTACCCTCATGAGCATTCACGCCATGCTGTAATTGCTGTTGAAGTGGGTTGCCTTTTTTTTGCATCTCATCTAACAATATACATACTCTAGTAGAAAAATTAGACAACAATGTTAAACGGTGATCTATGTATGGCTGTTTGTTTGGGTTCCTTTTATTTCTTTTCATCGCCATTTGTAGGCAAGACTATCAAGCCGAGTTATTCAAATTTCAGTCGATAGTACATAGCCTGGATTTTAGTGGCTGGATTTTAGTGGTTGCAGTGTACCATCTTCCTAATTTTCCGTCAATGGGGGTGGATATAAGGATGAATCTATATTTGTTTTTGACAATATATATCTCATCCATTGTGTTTCTTATTGTTTTCCAAATTCTTTTTTATGGCCTCTGGTATATTGGTTTGGTTTCACGTGTGGCTAGAAAGAGACCAGAGATCTTGGCCATTCTTCAAAATTGTGTTGTACTTAGTGTAGCATGCTGTGTATTTTATAGGCATTGTGGAAACCGTGCCA
This sequence comes from Lathyrus oleraceus, assembly GCF_024323335.1. NCBI lineage: Eukaryota > Viridiplantae > Streptophyta > Magnoliopsida > Fabales > Fabaceae > Lathyrus > Lathyrus oleraceus. The sequence goes on from NC_066583.1 coordinate 452,504,466, forward strand.
TGTTAAGAGAAAAAACGCTTAAGCACCAAAAAGTTCAACCTGGTTTCCTTTCTGGAAGAAAGAAGACAGAAACACATGGCTTACTCTTGGGATTTCTCACAGTGAGTTTTTGAGCAATACCCACTCAATTTTCAATAATTTCAAACCTTTGTACATTAGTCATTTTTAATTTAATTTCAAACATATTTCTTTATTAAAGTTGGAAGAAAAAGATTACCTGGATGGAATATCCAGTTATAATCCCGAATATAGGGCTCAAGCTGTAAGAGCTTGTAAGCCATAAATGTTCGTCTTCTCTCCAAAACGCCTGTAAATATCTCAAACCATCTTCTTAATAAAATTTGAAGAAAAAGATTATCCTGGATGGAATATCCAGTTATAATCCCGAATATTAGGCTCAAGCTGTAAGAGCTTATAAGCCATAAATATTCGTCTTCCCTCCAAAACATTCGTAAATATTCGAACCATTTTCATAGAAATATTGGAAAGAAACAAACTGCTTGGGTGGAATGTCCAGACGTAGTTCCGAGTGTTAGACCCAAGCTGTAAGAGCTTCGAAGTCACAAGTACTCGTCTTTCAAACTTCAAAATACTTAATTCCTACCTTAACACTTTTTCAATAAAGATGGAAATGGAACATGGTGTATACCGTGCACTCCTGAGATTAAGATTCGAGGCGGATGCCTTGCCTATTTTAGCTCTCGCCATCGTTTAAAATTGTCAATGCGGTTTCTTTAAACCCTTTCTTAATCAAATTCAAAACACTTAATCTTTATTAAACACTTTTGCCAATAAAGATGGAAATGGAACATGGTGTATACCGTGCACTCCTGATGACTAGGATTCGAGATGGATATCTCGCTCATCCAAGTTCTCGTCATCACTCAAAATACATCCAACCAATCAAACTCTTTCTCGCCGCCGTGCGATTAATCAAAGAACCTTTTCATAAACAAAAGATATATTGTCTTAAGGTGATGCAAAACAATGTTTCGGCCATGATTGTTGAGTCGAGATAAGTGACGTTTTTCCGAATGTTGATTTGTAAATCCATTCGATGTGTGGTATACGTCCGCTCCTCATCTGTTTTGGGTAAAACAATGTTTTCGTCGATTAATACAATATAGCTTTCGCTAAAATCGACCAACAAACAAAAATTTTCTACCCAGAACTATGTAAGCCTTGATTTCTCTGTTGAGATAAGTAGGAGCAGGATTTGTAAATCTTGTCACGCCCACTAATAAAAGACTTAGGTTTAGTCCTTCGTCAAAAATCCAAAAACATTTTCCTCTCTTTTACTCTTTCTTTCCCACTTAATAACTTGAAAAGCCTAACATTTCAAACTAACATTAACGCGCACAACTAACCTAATGGTTCCCGTTGAGTACAACGGACGTGAAGGGTGTTAATACCTTCCCCTTGCGTAATCGACTCCCGAACCCTGATTTGGTTGCGACGACCAACATCATTGTCGTTTTATCTTGGGTTTTATCGATATTTCCCCTTTCCTTTTTAGGAATAAATAAAGTTCGGTTGCGACTCTATTCAGTCCATCATTGCGAGCGTGCGATTTGCGCTTCGCTTAGGTCGTGTTCTCATTTTTTGAGGTGCGACAACTGGTAAGGGGGTTGGTTACACAGAGGGAAGTAGTTAGCACCCAAAGTGTCCTAGCTACTCCTAGAGAGCCCTTTTTGTGTGCATATGTATTTGGTACAAAATGATGTCTACAATCAAATAGAATGGGGGGATGAGAAAAGAATTCATTAATTATATTTTTGTGTTTGGCAAGACCTTCGGTCTTGTGCCTACGTACCAACATAAAAATGAGGGATCAAAACCTCGTAGTTCGTGATACAAATTTCAAAGTGGATGCATTGCTTTTAACAAAAATTAGGGTTGAAAGGCACAAAGGCCCAAGAAAAAGTTTGAATGAGTTAGTTCTTTTTGGCTTTTTTTGAAAGTTTAAGTCAAGTATAGTTAAGTTTATTTACAAGTTTTATTTAAGGAAAGAAGTTTGAAAATGCAATGGCATAAGGCTAAAGTTTCTATCTTTTTGAAAAGTGGTCAAAGTTTAGAACAAGATAAGTTCAATTAAAGAAGATTTTGAAAAAAAGGAAGGGAGAGATATTGAAATTACAGAAATGGGGAGAAGATGAAGGGACTAATCCTATGCACAAAATTAAAAGTTCAGAGTTGAATAAGATCTGACCAAATGGGGTAGCAATAATGTCAATAGAAACCCAGAATTCCCTTGGACTTTTTAGAATCAAGCAACACACAAATGCACAATTATATTATCCTATAGAGAAAGGCATCAAATAAAGATAGCCACATCCAAGCTTTAGCCATTCCATGATGTTCTTCAAAATTATCCCATGTAGCAGATGAATTTTACAAGTCACAGGTTCAAAATGACAGCTACACAATGATCATGTCGCAGATAAACTTAGAGGGATCTTGAATGATGTATCAGATGAACTTTCAAGTTGCAAGCACTTGGTTTCTCAATAAGTTGACATTGGCCAAGTCCTTTAGCATAGGAATGTGCCTAAATTTGAAGTCCATTTGTCCAAGATCAAGCCAACAGTCCACACAAAAGTTTTTTAGGGTTTTTGTTGTTATTATGTACACTGGTGGTCAAAGACCACACAAACAAGCAAAGTACACAAACAAGATATATCACACAATATGGTCCAAGTGGACAAAGTGAAAATTACATTAACATATACAATTAGAATGATATGAACAATGGCAAATGAATAAAGACAAGAATTAAGTGACATTAAAGTAAATAGCCTGAAATTAAAAGTTAGTTGTTAATAGGTTAGAAGTTAGTAATGTTTTTCTTTTGCTTTTCATTCTTTAGATATTCTTTGGAGAACACTCAACCCACTTATCACAAGCATGGATCCTTGAGCCAAGACATCTTCCAAAGGAAGGAAAAAAGGCCAAGTTTCCACACAATTCGATGAAAGAGGGGAGACTTACAATATCACTAAGTAGAATGCTATGCCTTTTATGTCACAAATTTAGCGCTATGTTAAGCGATCGTAATTGGACTTATGTAGAAGTCACAACTATCTGAGACCGGGCAATAGAATTTTGGTGTTAATGCATGTTTGAGACATAGTATAATGGACTATTCTCATGAAACATACCACAAACAAAAAGAATATGAAAAAGAGGTGGCCTAATCTCATCCATACTCATGTTAATTTTTCAATCAACTAGCTTTAGGACTTTTAGATATCATAGGCCAAATGAGATGAATGCAAAAGAAAGGGAATGAGATGAAGTGGGAGGGGAATGGATCAAAATACAAATTAATCAAAGGACGACTTTTACCAAATTAATCCCATCCATTCATTTTGGGAGATGGAATGTAAATTCCATCAATCCCCTAAATCCAATGATATTAACTTGACAAAGTCAAATAAACCTTGACCAAGGCCCAACAACAAGAGTCAAACACAAACAAGTCATCACAATTGGTCAACAAAATTATTTGGAATTTATTCAAATTAAAAATACAAAAATAATACATTTAAATTAAATATGGTTTGTCAAATTCCTAAAACCTCATCAAAACACCAAATAAATGGCCATGAGATTTATCATAGGTCAAACAAAGTCAAAGGACCTTGGAGAAAAATTTTCAGAATTTTTAAAGACTTAAAAGTATTTTTAAACAATTAAAAATAAATTCAAAATCAATTAAATCATGAAAAATATTAATAATGATCCAAAAAATAATTTTAATTCAAAATATGAAAGAGGAGGACAGGATCTAAAAGAAAAAATGAAAAAGGAGGACATGATCTAAAAGAAAAAATGGCGTAGAGCACGAATCTGACCTCAATTTTAACTAACTTCTCACATATAGAAATATATGAGGAGTTGAATTTTGAGGTATGTCAACTTAGTTGCTTTGATTTGACCTATAAGCAACTCAAACTTCTTGCCTACATTGGTAGGACTTCAGACAACCAAAGAATCAAGAGAATTGAGCAAGATTGAGAGAGAATCGAAGAGATGAAATTTTAGGGAAAATACCTTCAATGCAGGTATGGATTCAACTGTTCTTGCCTAGGCTCGTGCTTGATCTCACTCAGAATGCTTGCAGAAGTAGAATGAAATGCACAAAAGGTCTTGGATCCCTAGAGTTTTGAATCTCAAAACAGTGAGATTCAAACTCATTTTCAAGATGAAATTCTCAGGATTATCCTATCAAATGGAAGGGTTGGGGTCTAGGATCAAAGCTGGCACGAATGTGTTGAATTCTGAGGATATGAAGCTCTATTTATAGCTGAATCAAGTGATAATTGCACCTTCCAAATCACTTTCCAAGATTGGCAATGGATGATGCATCGGTGCATGGGCGTGTATAGGCCCATGAGATTATTTCTTTAAGTCCACAAATGAGTGTGAGAGAGTCTAAAATCAACTTGGATTGCAAGGCAAGTGTATATGGAAACTTGAAGTTGGATCTTTGCCAAATGATGATGCAATGTTCAAGCCATGCATAACCTATTCAATTCTTGTCCAAAATGGATGAACTTAGAATTTTTGGAAAGGGGAGATCAAAAGGAATAACTTTCATGTTAAACCATTTTCCATTTGAAGCTTGTATCATGATTAATTTTGAGGTGGAATTTTGGAAATTTCAACATGTTGAAAATTTTTCGAAGTGTCAAGCCATATATCTCACTATTCCCCCTTGCTTAACTTTTTATGTGAGCTTCAAATGAGAAAAGTGTCTTCATCAATGTTGTATCTATTTCAAATACCTTCAAAATGGTCATAAGTTTCATGGCATTTGGATTTAAAATGATAGAGTTATGCATTTTTGAAGTTTGGAAAAATCACTTGTTCAATGGTATAGGTCAAAAGTGACCTATATTGTAGCTTCATATCACATGCTCAAAAAATTGAATTAGCTCTCACTCAAAACATAAAAGTTGAAGTAGACACATTAAATTTAATTGTGCAACTTGGATATATTTCATATCATGACAATTGAGCAAGTAATGGCTTTGGGAAGTTTACTTTGAAATTAGGGTTTAGACAATATGACCTATAATGTTTCAACATAGAAAATGATTTTCCAAGCAAAACTAGCTCTAGGTCTCAACATGAAAGTTGTTTGGAATGTCATTTAGAGTAACGTTTCTCTTGGAATCATTTTCATATGGTGAAAATTGTAGGAGATAGGGTCTAGGGAGACCCAGTTTTGATTAGAAGAATTCATCTGGCCAACCACCACCAACCAACTTGCTAACCTTCGAGTCTCTTGACTTTATAGGCTCATGGTAGATCATATATGCATAATATGATAAATTTTGAAGTGTCCCTTGATAAATTTGATGAATTGATGAGATATCTTGTTGGAGAAGTTACTCAAGATACCTAGTCAAACTAGGGTTTCCAAGGCAAATCACCCTCAAACTCTTGAAGAAAACTTGATCAATATAACATGTAGGAATCAATGGAACTCATATATGATGCTCATAACCATTCTTGGATCAATTCATGGTTGTTCTCTTTGTCATGAGGGTCTCAAACCCTAGATATGAACTTGATAGACCAATGGGGACCATGCCCTACCTACAAAAGAGTTAGGCAAATGCAAAGACATATTCTTGTATTTTGGTTAGAAAAATAATAATGTACAAGTAAGATACAATCATATGGTGCTTGGTGATATCTCCCAAAACAAACCCAATGAAAGAGGGGTAAGGAGGATGCCAAGGTATGATCCCAATGCTAATGCTTATGATGAAATAGCATGAGGGATCTTAGGGTCAAAATTGGGGTCTTATAGTTGCCCCTATTAAAGGACATTCTAACTGAGGAGGCGAAGGTTAAAATCTTCATGTCGACTCAGTAGAATGGGCTTAAATAACAAAATATAGAAACAAATTTTGGTCCCTAAGAGACCTCATGATGCAAATGGTATGAATGCAAAAGTTAATGCTCTGTGGGGAAATATTGCCACAAAAGAAAAAGAATTCAGAGAGACCGAAAGTCCACAGGAGTATAACTTATTCCGTAAGGAAAACTCACTGGGGAGACAGAGACTCTGTGGGAAAAAAGGAGTTATGCGTAGGCCAGGCTACGACTGAAAACTACTGGGGGACTCGAGGAATTCCATACAAACATGGAAAAGACTCAGTCGGGGAACAACAACATCGATAGGGGGTACGAGTAAGTCAGGATAAAACTAAAATACTTGAATCATGCAGGGAAAAGCGATTTCACTAAGGAAATGCGCACTCAACTCAACTAGGAAATAAATAAACTTCAACACAGGAGGAGTAGAAATCTATTATCTACTACCTGTTACTGGGTGAGGAGATAATAAAGATCTGACAGAGAGGACATCTGTCATCGGTTAGGATGAACATATCAAGGATGACTCGCTGGGAACCAACAAAAGGGAGTATTCATTACCGGTTACTGGGTAAGAATAGTCTTGCTGGGGAAAACTGCAGAAAATAGGATTTATAACTACCAATTACTGGGCAGAAGACCAAGGGTGAGAGTATCCGTCATCGGTTAGGATGAACATATCAAGGATAAACTCAACAGGGAAGAAAATCTGTCATCGGTTAAGATGAACATATCAAGGATAGACTTTCCTGGGAAATGTCAAGGAGGATACCCGTCATCGATTATGATGAACATATCAAGGATAACAAAACTGAATAAAAAGTAGGAATTACATATATCGACTGCCTGATAGAAGACCATCAAAGAGAAAATCCTTCATCGTTAAGATGAACATATCAAGGATAGACTTTGAGAGAGGAGAAAATAGGGATTACATCTATTAGTTACTGGATAGAATACCAAGAGAGAGAATCTGTCACTAGTTAAAGTGAACATATCAAGGATCAACTCTGTGGAGGGGACAAAAGCAAGATTTACAACTACCGGTTACTGGGTAGAAGACCGCAAAGAGAAGGAAACCCGTCATCGGTTAGGATGAACATATCAAGGATTAACTTTCTGGGAAACAAGAATAGGGATTACAACTACCTTTTTACTGAGTAGAATACCAAAAGTGAGAATATCTGTCACCGGTTAGGATGAACATATCGAGGATAAGCTCAGGCAGGGGATATCCGTCACCGGTTTGGATGAACATATCAAGGATATACCTACCGAGGAATAGATCCACTGGGGACTCTACTGCTGGGAAAACTTGGATACTTTTGTCGGGTATTGGGCAAGAAGTAACAAACTGCAAACTAAGAATAATATTACCAGTTACTGGGTAATAGACTCTTAGGAGATTCAAATCATCTATCTATGTAAGAGCTAGAAAGAAATAGTCAAACAAGACTCAACCCAATGAGGACATAACTTAAGGGGAGTAGTTCCATCCAGATGAACAACTGTGGAGGAAAGTGAAATAATAATCATCCACGAGGAAACAACTCAGTGGGGAAGAGGAGAAAGGTTAGAGTCTTTCTGCCTAAGGGGCCGACACTCTATAATAGGGGGAGGACAAACACCGGAATTTGTATGGGGATAAAGTACCTCCATACAGGGAATGAGAATCTCAAACCAACAAGTTAATCAAATATGCAAATATGTAATTATGAAATTATAAGAATGTATATGTATATGTATATGTATATATGATGATTATGCTTGCAAGAACGATCATAAAGGATACAAAGGTGTCGCAAAGAAATTGAATCATCGGTATAATCCTCGGTCAATCCACAAAATATGGAGACAACTGCTGGAGAACAGAGAGATCAACAATCCAAAAAGCTCAACCTTAACTGGGGAAGGAGGAGATCTGCTGAGGAAAGAGAAATATCATCGAACCTGTGGGGAATTTTAGGTCAACACCATAAAAATGGGAGACAACCCTACAGGGAAGTAAACTGCTCAGAAACCAGGAGGAAACTCTGACTGGGGAGCGAGTCGAATGGTGATTGGCGGGGAAACCAATGTGACCTACTGGGCAGATCAACCACTTCTGCTGAAGGAACGCAAACTCCAATTGGGAGGGCAGAAATTCTATCATAGGAAACAAGCCGCAGGGTACCTGAATCAACCAACTCAGCTAGGGAAAAGGAACGAAACTCCACTTGGGAATCAAAAACTCTGCCGAGGAACTGAATCAACACAATCGTCTAGGGATACCCGAAGGGTTAACTGACTGGGAATCCTCTGATGTTTCGCACTCAAGGACTTATTATCCATCGAAATGCTGTTGATATCTCTTTTCAATTGCTTTGGAAAATTCTTGCTTTTATATGTGTTAAGAAAAAAGAGATTTTGATTAAAAAATTTAAATTTTCAAAAGTGATCATAATAAAATTTAAAACTATTGGCTGAAGTAAATAAGAGTAGAAACAATTGGATAAAAGCTCAACTTTATTTGATAGAATGGTAGTCTGTAAATGACAAGACTCCATAGATTTTTTACAAAGCTGAAAATGGTAATTTACATGGAAAAGGGTTACATTGAATACAAATGATCCTTAATCCTTCTACCAACTCTTGATATCTGCTGTGCTCTTGACCGCTGTCGGGGTGATGAATTGATGTCAACCCTTGTGTTCAATCAAATCTTCAAAACACTGAAGATCAACAGAATGCAGTTACTTGCCATAATCCCTAATTTTTGCATAAGTTTCCCCAAGGTGGGGTACTCAAGTTTTCGGGAAATTCTTTCTATTTTATGTCTCTAATTTTTTCTTGGATCGCCCTTTCGGGTTTTCAATCCACCGAGACGCTCATTTTTCCCTAAGCCGTCCATAGTTGTAAGTATCAAACCACCGCCTGAAAAGGCTCTTTTAAAAACATATATGCCTTCATAATTAGGAGTCCATTTCCCTCTAGAATCTGGTTTGAAAGATAAAATCTTCTTGAGCACAAGGTCACCTTCTCTGAACACACGAGGTCTGACCTTCTTATCAAAAGCTCTCTTCATCCTTTGCTGATACAACTGACCATGACACATGGCAGTTTATCTCTTCTCTTAAATCAAATTCAATTTGTCAAACCTGGTCTGACACCATTCAGCCTCAGTCAACTTGGCTTCCATCAGCACACGCAATGAAGGAATCTCAACCTCTACGGGGAGCACTGCTTCCATACCATATACAAGAGAGAAAAGGGTTGCCCCTGTTGAAGTACGGATGGATGTACGATACCCGTGCAAAGCAAATGGGAGTATCTCATGCCAATCTTTGTATGTGACAACCATCTTCTGAATAATCTTCTTGATGTTCTTGTTTGCAGCTTCAACAGCCCCATTCATCTTGGGTCTGTAGGGAGAAGAATTATGATGTGGAATCTTGAAGTCTTTACAAAGAGCTTCCACCATATTATTATTCAAGTTTGATCCATTGTCAGTAATGATCTTGCTTGGCACACCATAACGGCATATAATCTGATTCTTGATAAACCTCACAACAACTTGCTTGGTTACATTTGCATACGATGCCGCTTCAACCCATTTTGTGAAATAGTCTATTGCCACCAAAATTAAACGATGTCCATTCGAAGCTTTGGATTCAATCATCCCAATCATATCAATTCCCCACATGGAGAAGGGCCATGAGGACGAGATAACATTTAATAATGTCGGAGGAACATGAATCTTATCAGCATAAATTTGACACTTGTGGTATTTCTTCACAAATTTGCAACAGTTAGATTCCATTGTCAGCCAATAGTAACATGCTCACAATATCTTCTTTGCCATTGCATGTCCATTAGAGTGAGTACCAAAGGAACCTTCGTGCACTTCGGTCATCAACAAGTTTGCTTTGTGTCTATCCACACATCTGAGCAAAACCATGTCGAAGTTTCTCTTGTATTGTATATCACCATTCAAGTAGAAATTGACGGCTAATCTTCTCAAAGTCTTCTTACCTTTTAAAGATGCCCCAGGCGGGTAAATCAGACTTTGGAGGAAACATTTGATGTCGTAATACCACAGCTTCTCGTCTTTGATCTCTTCAATAGGAAACACATGAGCTGGCCTATCAAGATGCATCACAGACAAATCGGGTACCTCATTCCAATACTTTACCACAATCATTGATGCCAATGTTGCAAGGGCATCTGCCATCTCGAGGGATATGATGAAACTCAACCTTTGTAAAGAAAGTTGAAATCCTCCTCACATAATCTCTATACGGAACCAAACCAAGTTTATTTGTCTCCCATTCACTTTGATATGATTCACAACCAAAGCTGAATATCCAAAGACATCCAAATACTTGATTCTGAGATCCATGGCCTCTTCAAGCCCCATAATGCAAGCTTCATATTCTTCCATATTGTTTGTACACTTAAAAGTTAATCTAGCTGTAAATGGTAGAGGCGTGCCTTGAGGAGTAATAATCACTACCCCAATGCCATTTCCATATTGATTAATAGCTCCATCAAATACCATGCCCCAACGGGAACCAGGTTCTGGCCCTTCTTCAAGCAATGGTTCATCACAATCTTTCATTTTCAAGAACAAAATCTCGTCATCAGGAAAATCATACTGCACTGACTGATAATCTTCAATTGGTTGGTGAGCCAAATGGTCAACCAAGATACTAGCTTTGATCGCTTTCTGAGATCAGTACTCGATATCATACTCTGATAACAACATCTGCCAACGGGCAATCCTCCCAGTTAAATCAGGCTTTTGAATATATACTTGATTGGATCCATTTTGGATATCAACCAAGTGGTATGATTCAACATATATCGGCGCAGACGCTTAGCAGCCCAAGCCAATGCGCAACAAGTCTTCTCAAGCATAGAATACCGAGTCTCATAGCCGGTGAACTTTTTACTGAGGTAGTAAATTGCAAATTCTTTCTTTCCGTTCTCGTCTTGCTGACAAAGAACACAACCCATACTATCTTCAAGCACAGTCAAATACATGATCAACGGTCTTCCTTCAACAGGCAGAGACAAAATCGGAGGCTCAAGCAGATATTCCTTGATACTTGTCGCATCGCGCGAAAAACCGGCGGGAAAAGAAAGAACAACAGAGCCGCCACCGTGCGTTATTTATCCCAAAAGAGGGAAAGGAAACGCTCAGAGTAAACCTGGGAAAGAACATGGTCTCGCGACCAAAGAGGATGGGTTCGGGAGTCGGTTATGCGAAGGGAAGGTATTAGCACCCCTACGCATCCGTCGTACTCGACGGGATCCACGCACAAAAGGAAGGAAAATTGGTTGCTAAACACTGCTCATACACACACACACTGGCTGAAAGAAAGGAAAGAGACTGACTGAAACTGAACTCGGCAGGATGTCGCATCCTGGGCCTACTTAGTCTATCAGGCATAGACATCAGAGTCGAAGTAGTTCGGACTGGGGAAACGACACATGCTCGCTAGGATATCGCATCCTATGCATACGTATCTTCTCGGACGAGAGAAGAATCAGAGCATTCGTAGCTCGGCTGACACGCACACAAACAAACAAGACACACACAGGCAAACGTGGAGCCCGACTGCCAATCACTGGACTTATGTCAGCATCCGAACCTAAACATACGCAAGGAGGCAAACATGGAGCCTGAATGCCAATTGCTGGACTTACATCAGCATCCGAACCAAACACACGCACACTGGAACCCAAATGCCACTCGATGGACTTACATCAGCTTCCAAGCACACAACAACACAACAGGTTGATAGGGAGTCGGGGACTCAAGCCTATAACTGTCAAACACACACAAAAAAGAAAAAGGGCGCCCGGAGAGATCAGCTCAATCTCCTGCCTACATACTTCATCTGGTATGAAGATCAGGGCGATGTAGTTCCCCTACGCAGGGAAAAAGGACTAGCCTAACCAGATAACAGAGGGAGACACAACACTAGGGAGACTACGACTCGAGCCTAGATGTTGTCATGCAAAGTCGTCCCTAAGTTAAGGTTTCTAGCTAAATGGCACAAGGGCCAACCTATCCTAAGTATGGCTCACACAGGAAGCAAGCCACACATACTTAACTTGCACGGGAAGCAAGCCAAGCAAAACCTAACTTGCACAGGAAGCAAGTCTAAACTAATCCTAACTTGCACAGGAAGCAAGTCAAACAATCCTATCTTGCACAGGAAGCAAGTCAAACAATCCTACAAGCACAGATAGCACACGCTATACACAAACAAGTGGCTCAAACAAGGGTTAGGTTTTAGTCAAGGGGTCATATCAACCTCGACAAACAAACCTCTGGAATGGGGTGAATGTTGCTCTTAACCTTGCCATTGAGGGGCTAAGGTGAAGCAGATGAAAGGATGAAGTGAGGATGAGACCTCACAGCTCTTATCCCTGGCCTGGGAGAGCTCAAGACAAGAATGTGTGGGTTCAGAAAGTGGGAACCCTTCTACACATTTAAAACTGACTCAACTGTACAATTGCACAAGATCTTGGGTTTGTATCTGCAATGCATCAACACAGTGGTGTGAGCAAAGCAAATGACACACTGAATAGTGGGGGATAGATTGCATATCCCTACCTTCCACCAATTGCCTCATTGAGGTCTTTGACTCTATGCAAGGACAAAGTTAAACATTCACAAACATTGCCTCTTAAGGAGGGCTTCAGACAGTTGCCTGGCCAAGTAACAGGCCAGGTCTTCCAGACTACATGAAGTAAAAGAGACATACCTCAATGCAAATTGCTTATACAAGCAAAGCAAAGCAAAAGTTCACAAGGAACTAAAAGCAACTAAAGCACCTGAAACAGTCAAGCAGACGTTAGTATACAACTTCAAACAAAACAAACAGAAACCGACACCAACAGTTAATTGGAGGCACATGGATGTGCAAGGCACAAGGCTTAAGGCATGTGAGCCAAGCCATCTACAAAACAAGGAGGTTAGACAACAATATTCAAGCAAGCTCAGTCAAAAGAATTGGTCTCAATGGCCATTTGATGGTCAACCTGAAAACACAAACTCAAAGGTGAGTAGCAGGACCACTAGGGCAAGCCTAGGGTCAAAAGTGAATGAGAAAGTTAAAACAGCAAAGGGCAAGCATCCCAAATCATGTTCAAACAATTAGGAAACACAACCAATTGGATTCACACTCATAACAATCATCATCATCATTTCATGAACCATTTAGGTCAAAACATGGCAAACAGAAGCTCATAGAAGTCAACAGCAAGACTTGCATCACAAGCAAACTTAGACATTTTCAAAAATCACCAAATAAATCATGATCAAACCTAACACATAGCATGGTAAGCATGTCAAATTTCATCCCATTTGGACAAGTGGAAGGCAGTCAATAAAAATCAGAAAGTCAAAGCAATTTTGAACATGCTCAAGGAAGTCAACCAAACATGCATCAACTTAGAAAAATCATAAGTCAAGAATGGTGTATTATAAATGAATGGGACAAAAACCATGGTAAATATGAGGATGTCTAGTTATCTCATGCAAAATTTCATGTCCATCTAATAAAGTATGAGAATTTCACAAATGAAATGGGAACATGTGTCACACAAGGTCAACATTTGACTAGGCAGGGAAGGAAAATCTCAAACAAATGGAAAATGCCACAAACAATTCCAAGAAAATTCACATGTGAACTAGACATACAAGAGTAGGCTCATGCAAAAAATCAAGTCATTTAGAGGCCAAGAAGCATGGTAATGAAAATCATGAAGTTGGACATCAATGGTGTGACACAACTTGTCACACCCTAGTTCAAAAAATCATATCTCACAAACCACAAATGATAAATGCACAAACTCTATACCAAAATCACCATGAATGTGTCTAGTTTAAGCACAAAAAATTTGGGAGCCATTGGATAAAGTATCATCATTTCACAAATGTTTTGGAAAGATGTACAAAATTTGGTCACATGTCACAAACCCTAAGGCCATTTAAAAACCACTCATCCAAAAATTCTGGAAAAATTATGATAAAAAAGTAGAGATCATGATGAACACAACACAAAAAATCCCATTCAATTTGGATCAAAAATGAGCAAGTTATGAATTTTGGAAGATTGGTAATCAAAGTGAAGAAATTAATTGAATTAATATGGAGAAAATGGCATTTTGGTAATATTCTGATTCACTTATCCAAACACTGCCGTTTTGGCCCTGAAAATAAAATGTTTTCATTGGCCAGTGGGGAATGGCACAGTAACACGTGAGAGAAAGCAGTTCTGGGCAAATTAGGGTTCATAAACAGCAGAGCATCATCATCGACCACAAAAAATTCAACCAGAAACAGAAATTGAGTACACCAATCTCATCAGCATGCAACATACATTAATAATCCAAGCATTGTTTTCCTTAAAACACAATAACCATCATGAATCGAAGACAAATACATTCATACATCAGTTTTCAAAACAAGAAATCTCCCAGCATACTCAACCATTTTATGTGATTCAAATTTCAAAATGATTAGCATGGTGTGATCTAACTAAAGCATGCAATAGTTTCAGGAATGGTGGAACTCGAAAAACTCACCAAATCAGCAGGGCAATGGTGATACAGTTGTCATTTGATGATTTGGGGCTCAAAACAGGTGTGCCTCAAGCTTCTAGGAGATGGATGATTGGATACTTTTAGTTCAATGATGTTTGGAGCAGTACAAATCGAAGTCTGCCATTAGTGAAGGTTGTTGTAACAGCAGCTTTTCTGGTGCTTACAGTTGATGTTTGGAGTCTTAAAACAGTTCACAATGTTGCTTGAATGAAGAAATAATCATGGCCAGGCTCGATTCCTTTAAAGTTTCTTGACTGGTTTTTTTTAGCTGAAGTGTAAAAGATGACCTTTTTAGAATGAGTGAATTCTGCAGTGTTATGGTTGCTACTGCTGTTTCTTTTGACAGAGAATGATTGTTCAAAAGTGCTGTTTGATGTTGTTAGTGATAGGGCAAGGCTTGGTAACTCTGATGTTTTGGACAGAGTTGCAAATGAGATGATGTTTTAGAAAATGAATGAGGTTCTTGTTTGATGGCTGCAACTAGTGGTTTTCCATGATGAAATGGATAGTGAAATAGCAGGGCCAGGTTTAAGTTCTTTTTTTTTTGGAAGTTTGGAATGATTTTGTAGATGCAAGTGAGAGGGATTTGTTTTAGGATGAAGGAAACATGCTTCTACTGTTGGATGGATGCTTTTGGTTTTAAGTTTTGACAGCAAATTTGAAAATGCAAGAAGGTGAGTTTGAATGAATGAAGCTCTATTGGTTTCTCTCTGCTGTGCTGCTGCTATATGTTTTCTAATGACAGGAAAAATGGTGCTTCAATTTTGCTGTCCTATGTTGCTTTGTGGTGTTAATTGTGTTTCAAAAATGACAGCAAAAAGATGAAAAAAACCCTGCTGTTTTGTTGCTGGTTCTGCAATGTGTTTGGTTCTTTTGAGTTTTACAGGTTTTTTTTTTTTGAATGCCAAAGCCAAGTGGATGAGTCAAGTATGCAGTGTGTTGTTTTGGTTAGGTTGGCCAAGTTTTGTAATGATGGACAAGGCTGCTGTTAGAAGTTCTTCTGGTTTTTTTTTCTGTTTTTTGACAGCCCTCCTGAAGTGCAAGTAAGATGATCCTTTTTGAAAATGAATCAAGTTCTCCCCTTTTGCTGTCAAAATGTGGCTGCTTATGACAGAAAAATGATGGTGCCCTACTGTTTTTCTGAGTGCCAAGCATGGTTCTTGGATTTGTGAGATGGATTTCATGAAATCATGTACTTGTTTCTCCACCCTTCAAGCAGCTAAGGCATGGCTCTTCTGTGGTTTTATGCTGCTAAAAATGTGCTTAATTGACAGAGGAAATGCTGCATAATTGCTGTCCTTTTGAGGTACAAGGCAAGGCATGAGGTAGCATGGTTTAGTATGATGAAAGTGTCCTTTTTTTGCAAATTCCAAGCAACCAAGCAATGGCTTCATGTACTGCATATTTTTGACTTTGCAAACACATTCTAAATGACATTTATGAGCTGTTCCAATTGGCCAAATGTTGAAAAAATGCTTAAATCAAAAAGTCAACTCTTGGTCAAACTTTCATTTAAATGAAAAAGGTCAAAATATGCCATTTTGATTGGTGAAGTTTTGGCTCATGAAATTTATATTTTTGGAAAGAGGGGATCAAATGTGACTTGTAGGAAAAAACCCCACCAAAATTGGCCAAACGGTTTGGGAGATATGGCCCTTTGAAGTTCAAGATTTTCTGAAATCGATTCGATCATAACTTGCCAACCACACATGGGAATTGAGAGTTCTAGGACTTTTTGGAAATGGGAGAACAAGATCTTCAACTTTCATGTTGGGCAAAAATTCATTTGAGGCTTGTATCAAAATGTAAGTTTGAGGATCAAGACTTTCCATTTATGGCAGGTTTCAGTTACAGGCCCAGTTTCCACTTTGGGAAATTTTTGATCTGGCTTCAAATTCTTCCATGATGGTGTTTGGTATGATGTATGATGACTATTTGGACATGAATGAACTCTCACAAACCAAATCCAATCATCAAATCACTGATTAAACAGACAGTTGACCAACAGTTGACTTTTAGGGTTTCTGACCGATTGTGCATTGACTGATGACTTCCAAACCCTAATTCCTTGAGAACTTGACTTCAAATGATGTCTCAAGTTGTATGGACTCTTGATTATTGACCATGGTGCCCAAATTCCACAAGAATGACCACCATCCACTGCTTTGACTGACAGTTGACTTTTTTAGGGTTTTTGACTGTCTGTGTATGAACTGATGATTTCCAAGTCTTCAACCCTTGACCAAAATACTTCAAATAGACCTCCAAGCCATGTGAACTTGTTGGACAAACCCCAAGGCCTTGGTTCAATGAGAAATTCCTTTGCTTGCTTGATTGACTGATCAAGAGATTGGTTTGACCTAATTCTTGATTGCTTGCTCTTGAGGCAACTGAGGGACAATGCAAATGCTATGCAAAGGATCATGATATGCTATGACCTAATATGAAAATGTATGCATAATGATAGGTTCAAATTTGAGGTGCTACAATACTGTCAAAAGATTTATGGCAGTCTTTTGTCCAATCACAAGACTGATCTTTCTGAAGAAGCTTGAATATAGGCGCACATGTGGAAATCATGTGGGAAATGAATTTGGAAATATAATTCAAGCGGCCGAGAAAACCTCTGACTTGCTTCTCAATTTTGGGCGCAGGCATCTCTTGTATTGCTTTGACCTTGGTAGGATCAACCTCAATACCCTTCTCGCTGACAATAAAGCCCAACAACTTACCAGAACGAACACCAAAAGTACACTTATTGGGATTCAAGCGGAGTTTATATTTCCTCAAACGCTGGAATAACTTCAAAAATTGATCAACATGTTACTCTTTATCAATTGATTTATCAAACATGTCATCGACATAAACCTCGATCTCTTTATGCATCATATCATGAAAAAGAGTAGTCATTGCTAATTGGTAAGTTGCACCAGCATTCTTTAGACCGAAAGGCATCACTCTATAACAGAATGTTCCCCAAGGGGTAATGAATGTGGTCTTCTCCATATCTTTGGATGCCATCTTGATTTGATAATATCCGGAAAATCCATCCATAAATGAAAAGACTTTGAATTTAGCAGTATTGTCTACCAACATATCAATGTGTGGTAGAGGGAAATCATCTTTCAGACTGGCTTTATTCAAATCTCTATAGTCAACACACATGCAGACTTTTCCATCTTTCTTTGGCACTGGCACAATATTGGCCACCCATTGCGGATTCTCAGCAGTTAAAAGGAAACCGACATCAATTTGCTTTTGCACTTCCTCTTTGATCTTCACAACCATATCAGGATGCGGTCTTCTCAACTTCTGCTTGACTGGCGGGCATTCTGACTTCAATGAAAATCTATGCTCCAGAATCTCAGAATCCAAACCAGGCATGTCTTGATAGGACCAAGAAAACACATTTGAAAATGCTCGAAGAAGATCAATCAACCCCTTCTTGACTTCCGGACACAGGCGAGACCCAATCTTGACTTCCATCATATCATCCTCGAAACCCAATTTGACTAACTCGACCTGCTCTTCGAACGACTGAATGGTCTTTTCATCTTGCTCAAGAAGACGAGATAATTCATCACTCACTTCTACATCACTTTCCTCCTCAGCCTCAAACACAGGAAATTCAAAATTTGGAGCAGGAGAAGGATCATTGTATTCAATGGGGTTAGGAACCAACCTGCATAATGATTTGATATTTTGATTTTAGAGAAGTGAATTTGTGACCAAATATTATGCAGATGGACAATTATATTGTTCATTTATGTTTTTTTGTGATTACCATTTTCAAAATAAAGGAAAAAGTAAAAATAAACACCATAGATATGGATGAATAGAATTAATTTTATTGATGATCATTTGAAAATGCCCAAGCAATGTTCTCTTCTCCCTTAGGCATAGGAGAAGGATTTTAAAACATATAAAAGCAATTACTTAGATCGATGCAAAATAATAGGAATATTAACAGCAGTCCAATTGTTACAAGCCTTTCCATGCATCACAAAATTGGTGAAGTCTTCCTCTTTGTCATCCTCTAGCACAACAACTAAGTGTTGTTCATTGCCATGAATGAACCCTTCGCTACGAAAGCTAAGTTGCATATCTTCAGACCTTGCAGTTGATGAACCTTTCTGGAACCCCAAACCGGTTATGCCTTTGTTGTCGGAGACCTCTACCATGCGCCCCCACTTTCAATGAGGACATAGGTTCCCCAACCCTCTTTTCAGCAGCAATACACAAGGCTTGGAACGGAGTTCCAACCCCATCCTTAGCTTCAACGTAAGAGAAAGATGACAAGTGGCTAACCAACAATGCTTTCTCTCCCCCAACAATCACTAGCTTGCCATTCTTCACAAATTTGAGCTTCTGGTGCAAAGTTGAAGTAACAGCTCATGCCTCATGGATCCATGGCCTTCCCAACAAGCAATTGTAGGTCGGGTGGATATCCATTACTTGGAAAGTAATTTGAAAATCACTTGGACCTATCTTAACTAGAAGGTCCACTTCACCAATAACCGTCTTGCGCAAACCATCAAAAGCTTTGACGATTACGCCGCTATACCTCATAGGCGCTCCTTGGTAAGATAATTTTGAAAAAGTTGACTTCGGAAGCACATTTAGTGACGAACCGGTGTCAACAAGCACATTTGACAAAGCATCTTCTTTGCAATTCATCGAGATGTGCAAAGCCAGATTATGATTCCTTCCCTCCTCAGGGAGTTCTTTATCACAGAATATAAGATTATTGCAATAAGTGATGTTAGCCACAATATGATCGAATTGATCCATTGTAACATCATGTTCTACAAAAGCTTGCTCTAGTACTCTCTGCAGTGCTTCTCTGTGTGCTTTAGAATTCATTAGTAGAGACAACACTGAGATCTTCGAGGGGGTTTGGAGCAACTACTCCACCACATTAAACTCTTTTCTTTTGATTAACCGAAGTACCTCATCATCATCATTGGGTTTCAAATTGCTGGATTCACCAGACTTACCTTTCGAAAAGCCAACTGGGTCTACACTAGGTACCTCCACCTTCTTATTCACAACTGATTCTTCTTTATCCTTTGGGAACACCGACCCAAACACTCGACCACTGCGGGTCACCTTAGTAACATCAACAATGCTCACTACTGAACTAGTCGTAGGTAACGAGACCTCTTGACCATCCTTCATCATTGTAACATTATACTGATACGACACAGCTTTATCAGATGAATACAGGACTGGGCCCGCTAACCGTATTACCAACGACGATACTGATCTTTGATTGTTGTTGTTACTAGAGTCATGCTGGATTACCAACTTCTCAGGCTGCTTGAAAACAGACACTATGACATTGACATCGTCATCTACATGACGGAATTGAACAATTTGAATCATACCTTCATCCATCAGTCGTTGGATGTCCCTTTTCACAACTTCACAACCCCTCGGGTTAATATTACAAATAACACAACCATCATGGTCGTGCTCACATTGACTTACCATACAAACATCCTTATGCATCTACACCAAGGATCTTCGGAGAAACCACATATCAAAAACTTTAAACTCTCCAAGAACACCATCCACCATATTCACAAAAGAGTTCCCATGAGCGGGCAAAGGGTTTGCTTTCACATTCGGCGCACGGTCCACGAAGGACACCATACCACTCTTCATCAATTTTTGTACCCCATACTTGAGCAGATAACAGTTTTCAATATCATGTCCGGGTGCTCCTTGGTGAAAAGCATAACGGAGTTCAGGTTTATACCACCAAGGAAGTGGCTCTAGAACCTGTGGCGGGTTTTTTGGTCGGATCGGGTTTTTAAGACCCAAGGATGGAAAAAGTTATGCGTAAGACATAGGAATCGGGTCAAAAGAGACCTTCTTCCTCTCAAAGATTTATTGATGATGATTGTTGTTGATATTATTGTTGTTGTAGGTGTTCGTTCGTTGTTGCGGTTGTTGTTGTTGACGTTGTTGTTGTTGAACTGGTGTGGTTTGTTGATTAGAAAATACCAGGATAACGGAAGATACTTGATGATGATGACGGGATGATGGATTCCTTCTAATCTGAGGCCTCCTCTGCCTCCCACTACTTATTGCATTCGCTTCACTTTCCTTCTTCTTACCGAAATTTCTACCATATCTCTTGTTTGTTGATGCCTCATCTCTTGACAAACGTCCTTCTCGGACCCATTCCTCAAGCCTCATCCCCATGTTTACCATTTTGGTAAATTCACTGGGGGCACTAGAAATCATTCATTCATAGTAAAATGAACTCATAGTTTTCAAGAAGATCTTTGTCGTCTCTTTTTCCTCTAAAGGAGGAGTGATCTGGGCAACCAATTCCCTTAATCCCTGCGCATACTCTTTAAATGTCTCTTTATCCTTATGAGACATAGACCTCAGCTGGTCTCTATCAGGCGCCATGTCCACATTATACTTATACTACTTGACAAAAGCCTCCCCCAATTCATTAAAAGTGTGAATGCTGGCATTGTCCAATCCCATGTACCAACGGAGCGTAGCGCCGGTCAGACTATCTTGGAAGTGGTGAATAAGAAATTGATCCTTGTCGGTCTGAGTAGACATCTTACGAGCATACATCACAAGATGACTGAGCGGACAAGAGTTTCCCTTATACTTTTCAAAGTCAGGCACTTTGAACTTCACCGGGGTCTTGATGTTAGGCACTAAACACAACTCAGCAACACTCTTCCCAAACAAATCCTTACCTCTCAGCGTCTTCAATTCCTTGCGCAACTCAAGAAACTGATCCTTTATTTCATCCATTTTCTCGTAGACATCTGGAACCTCAGATGGCTCGGAGTGATAAATGGTGTCCTCTATACAAGGCAGGGTTTGCACAAAGGGAGGTGGCACGAACATGACCGGGCTAGATGCCGACATGGAAGCAAAGGTAGGCGCAAAGCCTTTGGGCACAAAGTTAGACGACATTCCCCATGGGAATCCGGAAGGCATAATCAGTGCGAAATTGGTGGCAGTAACAGGCAAGGTAGAGGTAGCCACCTCTGAAATAACAGTCCTTGCAGGAGGAGTTGCAGGCGTTGGAGAAGATTGACTCTAAGCAGCAAGAACTGACTCCATCATGGCAGTCAGGCGGGCGATCTCGTCCTTAAACTCTCTGTTCTCTTGCTCTAGATGCTCCATGATTCTCAGATGATTGGCTCGGGTATTGTACAGGTGAGTCAGCTTGGCTGAAGCACAGAAGAAACACCAATAAGACATCTGGCGAAAACCTACTTATGCAAATAATGCATGAGATGCAATACTTGATTGTTTTTTTTCAAGGAACTTACTATATCATTTGCAAATATATATATTTAAATAGAAATTGCAACAATTTTGATATGACCGAAAATCTCTTTTTATTCATATAAATTGGAAGGATTACACTGAGTACATTTTCAGAAACCAAAATAAAAATACAAGAGAAAAGGAGACTAGTCATCCTAAGGATCCCTAACAACAATGTCAGAAGATCTGGATGTAGGCGCGTACTTCCTTCGAATACGATGGATCTCGGTCTCAAAAGAAGCCTTCATCTGAGTCTTCTCGAGGACAAGCTGATCAACAATCTTCTTCCAAGCAACGGAAGGCTGAGGCATGCTAGAAGATGAAACCTTTGGCTCTCTCTGTCTCTTTGTCACTCGGTCTTCAAGTAGCTCAATAAGCGCATCTTTGTTCTTAGACTCCAACTGCAACTCTTTATGCTTCTTGCTCAAATCATGAAAACGCTCTTCCCACATATCCTTCTCTTGCTTCATCTTGACGAGCGCGTCTTCCGACTCCTCTACATCTTGGTTAGGGAGAGTTAATGGCTAAACCACAACCATAGACATATGTCTTTCACAAGGATGAGGCATCTTCAACTCCAAAGCTCTCTTCTTCTCCCAAAGAGTATAAGCTTTCAAAGCTACACAATTGCGCGGACCAAGCTCGGATCTTCCTTTCCTATGCATATTATGCCAAGCATGCACAATATTCTGCTTGAAATGTTGGGGATCTTTACCCTCTTGATAGAAAAGACCTTCTAACAAAGTGTTATTAGGCTTGTCTCTCAAGGGGAACCCAAGTTGACGGCGAGCCAAAGCAGGGTTATAGTTAATTCCTCCTTGTGTACCAATGAGAGGCACATTAGAGAATTTACCACAACTATCAATAATCTCCAAACTGCTTAAAGACGGATCAAACCAAACTATATAATCATTAGTGAGACACATAAGTCTCTGAGACCACCTTAGACATTGTTTGTTCTCCACAAAAGCAGGTGTATGAGACAAGTGCGAAATAAACCACTTGTACAGAAGAGGAATGCAATAGAGAATCGTTCAACCAACCTTAGAATTCCTTAGATGCAAAGAGAACTACATATCACCCAACAAAGTAGGCACAGGATTCCCAATCAAGAAAAGTATAATGGCGTTAACATCAAAAAAACCGTCAATATTAGGGAACAAAGCTAATCCATAGATGAGCAACATAAAGATAGCTTCAAATGCATCCACTCTACCGGCTTGAGAAAACGCAATAGCTTCCTTGATGAGGAAATTAGATGGCAACCCAAATAACTCTCCTTTCTTCACCCAATGAGCCTCTATCTTAGACTTTTTCAAGTGAAGAGCTTCAGCAATAATACTAGATCGGGGAATCTCCTCCAATCCATTAAAAGGTACTATACTAGAAACAGGTATCCCCAAGAGATGAGAATACTCCTCCAAGGTAGGAACAAGCTGAAAATCTGGGAAAGTGAAACAACGGTAGAGAGGATCATAGAACTGCACCAATACACACAAGAGTCCTTTAACCACATCAGCAGACAAGATAGACAAAGGCTTCCCATGACGTTGTTTGAAGTCCAAGGGATCTAATACAAAAGATGCTAGCTTCCTTAACTCTTTCAAGTCGGGACATCTGAAACTGTACTTCTTAGTGTTCCTTCGTCCATAATCCATGGTCTGAAAATATTTGCAAATAATACCTCTGTTCCTTGAAATTTTCGTGTGATGAATGTTATAATGTGTATGAATGCAACAATCACAAATCAGGTATCATACACAAGGAAAACAAAGGTCAAGGGATCAATCAAGTCATTGTCAAGATCAAGCATCCATTTTGGTGGATTAAAGTTTACACCTTATCAACACCCAAGTTCCATTGATATTGACAAGATTTGATTGGATCAACCAAGAATCAAGGGTTTGTTGCAAGTCACAAGCATGGAGTTTGGGTAAGAACCATCCCAAAGGAGTGAAATAAGAATAAAACTTATATATCATGTTCTAAAAAGTTCCTAGAGTCTTGATTCCATCTATCGGATATTACAAGTTAAGTTGACTGACACATCGACCCATAATATTCTCAAGAGAAACTCGTCTGAGTGTAGTATCGCGTAACAACTGTTATCAAGTCTACACTTGAGCAGCTTCCGCACTACATCCTAAATAGGCCAAGAGGGGGTAAATGTTCTATGGTTCTCAGCTTCTCACACCCAAATTAGAGATAGTAATGCCTAACCATAAATACTTGTGTGACATTTCCAAATCCAAAAGAGTCTCCAGTGAGCAGAGGATCTCAAGCCAACTTGTTAAGGACTACTCCACACAAGTCGAACATGACTATACCATCCTCTTATCTTAATTTCACTCAAGTTCGGGTTAGAACTTATCTCACCACTTAGAGATCACCAAGCACAACAAGCAGATTATATCACACATACATATATACAAACATCACATATATACAAATATATACACACAAAAAGTAGGCTAAACCCACTGGAGACTACTCCCCAGCAGAGTCACCACTTAATTTCTGTAGCGGTAAATTCATGATCATCAAGCTATTCATAAGCTAGAGATCAAATAACAAGAGTCGCTACCGCACTTTTATTTTTTCCAAGGGAAAAGGGAAAAGGTACGAACAAAACCCAAAAGTAAGAATTTTTCAAACAAAACTAATAAAATGCCAGAGATTACAGGTAAGGGGTTGGTTACACAGAGGGAAGGTGTTAGCACACAAAGTGTCCTAGGTACTCCTAGGGAGCCCTTTTTGTGTGCATATGTATTTGGTACAAAATGATGTCTACAAACAAATAGAATGGGGGGATGAGAAAAGAATTAATTAATTATGTTTTTGTATTTAGCAAGACCTTCGGTCTTGTGCCTATGTACCAAGATAAACATGAAGGATCAAAACCTCGTAGTTCGTGATACAAATTTCAAAATGGATGTATTGCTTTTAACAAAAAATAGGTTTGAAAGGCACAAAGGCCCAAAAAAAAGTTTGAATGAGTTAGTTCTTTTTGGCTTTTTTTGAAAGTTTAAGTCAAGTATAGTTAAGTTTATTTACAAGTTTGGTTTAGAGAAAGAAGTTTGAAAATGCAATGGCATAAGGCCAAAGTTTCTATCTTTTTGCAAAGTGGTCAAAGTTTAGAACAAGATAAGTTTAATCAAAGAAGATTTTGAAAAAAAGGGAGGTAGATATTTTGAAATTAAAGAAATGGGGAGAAGATGAAGGGACTAATCCTATGCACAAAATTAAAAGTTCAGAGTTGAAAAAGATCTGACCAAATGGGGTAGCAATCCAATAGACAAGAATGTCAATAGAAACCCATAATTCCCTTGGACTTTTTAGAATCAAGCAACACACAAATGCACAATTATATTATCTTGAAGAGCAAGGCATCAAATAAAGATAGCCACATCCACGCTTTAGCCATTCCATGATCTTCTTCAAAATTAGCCCATGTAGCAGATGAATTTCACAAGTCACAGGTTTAAAATGACAGCTACACAATGATCATGTTGCATATAAACTTAGAGGGATCTTGAATGATGTATCAAATGAAGTTTCAAATTGCAAGCACTTGGTTTCTCAATAAGTTGGCATTGGCCAAGTATTTTAACATAGGAATGTTGCCTAAATTCTAAGGCCATTTGTCCAAGATCAAGTCAATAGTCCACACAAAAGTTTTTTACGGTTTTTGTTGTTATTATGTACATTAATGGTCAAAGACCTCATAAACAAGCAAAGCACACAAACAAGATATATCACACAATATGGTCCTAGTGGACAAAGTGAAAATTGCATTAACATAAACAATTAGAATGATATGAACAATGGCAAATGAATAAAGACAAGAATTAAATGACATTAAAGTAAATAGCTTGAAATTAAAAGTTAGTTGTTAATAGGTTAGAAGTTAGTAATGTTTTGCTTTTGCTTTTAATTCTTTAGACATTCTTTGGAAAACACTCAACCCACTTATCACAAGCATGGATCCTTGAGCCAAGACATCTTCCAAAGGAAGGAAAAAAGGCCAAGTTTCCACAGAATACCATGAAAGAGGGGAGACTTACAATCTCACTAACTAGAATGCTATGCCTTTTATGTCACAAATTTAGTGCTATGTTAAGCAATCGTAATTGGACTTATGTTAAGCAATCACAATCATAATCCGACTGATGTGCTTTGCCCGGTACTCACGAATCCCAATATCGCACATCCAGTATTAACATGAATGGGGATGGTCACGAATCCTGAAGGCTGCCACGAGTTTTTGATTTGGAGCTGCAAAATATGGGACCACCACTATTGAGATTGTTGCTGGAAATAAGACGTTGTCGTTTGATGATTTGAAAAGGTCGATGAACGGTTGTTTAATTTATTGATGTCGACGATGATGAACGGTCGTTTAGATGTTATTCATGATGGAAGGCATGTCATGTTGTGCATATGATGCAAAGGTCGATGAACGGTCGTTTAGATGTTATTCATGATGCAATGGTCGATGAACGGTCGTTTAGATGTTATTCATGATGCAAAGGTCGATTTGAAAAGGTCGATGAACGGTCGTTTAGATGTTATTCATGATGGAAGGCATGTCATATTGTACATATGATGCAAATTAAAAATGAAATCAATTTTATGAAAGTTTAAATATGCCCGGACAAAATTGGGGTATGACAGTCGGGCAATAGAATTTTGGTGTTAATGCATGTTAGAGACATAGTATAATGGACTATACTTATGAAAGATACCACACAAAAAGAATATGCAAAAGAGGTGGACTAATCTCATCCATACTCATGTTAATTTTTCAATCAACTATCTTTAGGACTTTTAGATATCATAGGCCAAATGAGATGAATGCATAAAGAAAGGGAATGAGATGAAGTGGGAGGGGAATGGATCAAAACACAAATTGATCAAAGGATGACTTTTACCAAATAAATCTCATCCATTCATTTTGGGAGATAGAATGTACATTCCATCAATCCCCTAAATCCAATGATACTAACTTGACAAAGTCAAATCAACCTTGACCAAGGCCCAACAACAAGAGTCAAACACAAACAAGTCATCACAATTGGTCAACAAAATTATTTGGCATTTATTCAAATTAAAAATACTAAAATAATACATTTAAATTTAATATGGTTAGTCAAATTCCTAAAACCTCATCAAAACACCTAATAAATGGCCATGAGATTTATCATAGGTCAAACAAGGTCAAAGGACCTTGGAGAATTTTTTTTTAGAATTTTTAAAGACTTAAAAGTATTTTTAAATAATTAAACACAAAAATGAAAAATCAATTAAATCAAGAAAAATATTAATAATGATCCAAAAAATAATTTTAATTCAGAATATGAAAGAGGAAATTATTTGAAATTTTTTGGTGAAACTCTCATATTTTTTGGATCAATATTAAAATTCATATGAATTAATGAAAATCAAAGGAATAAAAATTAAAATCAGAAAATAAAATAAAAACGTGGACCACTTGAGCGCGCGCGTTCCATGATGCGCCTGAGTCAAACATCCCCACGCTTGGTAATCAATATGCACGCTCAAGATTAAAACATTTTGAATCCATCTAATGGCTTTGGACCGTGCCACATCATTGTCGGAGCAGAGCGTCGGTCGTCTTCTCAGGCGACCTTGGTCGGACTGGTCCATTCATCACCACATCATAAATGAAAAACGAGGATATGATCTGAAAGAAAAACTGGCGTAGAGCATGAATCTGACCTCAATTTTAACTAACTCCTCACATATAAAAAGATATGAGGAGTTGAATTTTAAGGTATGTCAACTGAGTTGCTTCGATTTGACCTCTAAGCAACTCAATCTTCTTGCCTACATTGGTAGGACTTCAGACAACCAAAGAATCAAGAGAATTGAGAAAGATTGAGAGAGAATCGATGAGATGAAATTTTTTGGAAAATACCTTCAATGCAGGTTTGGATTCAACTGTTCTTGCCTTGGCTCGTGCTTGATCTCACTCAGAATGCTTGCAGAAGTCGAATGAAATGCACAAAAGGTCTTGGATCCTTGGAGTTTTGAATCTCACAACAGTGAGATTGAAACTCAATTTAAAGATGAAATTCTCAAGATTATCCTCTCAAATGGAAGTGTTAGGGGTCTAGGATCAAAGCTGGCGCGAATGTGTTGAATTCTGAGCATATGGACCTCTATTTATAGCTGAATCAAGTGATAATTGCACCTTCCAAATCACTTTCCAAAATTGGCAATGGATGATGCATGGGTGCATGAGCGTGTACAGGACCATGAGATCATTGCTTTAGGTCCACAAATGAGTGTGTGAGAGTCTGAAATCAACTTGGATTGCAAGGCAAGTGTATATGGAAACTTGAAGTTTGATCTTTGCCAAATGATGATGCAATGTTCAAGCCATGCACAGCCTATTCAATTCTTATCCAAAATGGATGAACTTGGATTTTTTGGAAAGGTGAGATCAAGAGGAACAAATTTCATGTTCAACACGTTTCCATTTGAAGCTTTTATCATGATGAATTTTGAGGTGGAAATTTGGAAATTTGGAATTTAGAAATTTTGAGGTTAAAAATGTTTCTAAGTGTCAATATTCCACCTTGCTTAACTTTTTATGTGAGCTTCAAATGAGAAAAGTGTCTTCATCAAAGTTGTAGCTATTTCGAAGACCTTCAAAATGGTAACAAGTTTCATGTCATTTGGATTTGAAATGATAGAGTTATGCATTTTTGAAGTTTGGAAAAATCACTTGTTCAATGGTATAGGTCAAAAGTGACCTATAATGTAACTTCATATCACATGCTCAAAAAAGTTGAATTAGATATCACTCCAAACATCAAAGTTGAAGTAGACACCTTGAATTTGACTGTGCAACTTGGAAATATTTCATCTCATAACAATTGAGCAAATAATGGTTTTGGGAAGTTGACTTTCAAATTAGGGTTTAGACCAAATGACCTATAATATTTCAACATAGAAAATGATTTTCCAAGCAAAACTAGCTCTAGGTCTCAACATGAAAGTTGTTTGGAATGTCATTTAGAGTAACGTTTCTCTTGGAATCATTTCCATATGGTGAAAATTGTAGGAGATAGGGTCTAGGGAGACCCAGTTTTCATCAGAAGAATTCATCAGGCCAACCACCATCAACCAACTTGCTAACCTTCAATTATCTTGACTTTATAGGCTCATTGTAGATCATATATGTATAATATGATGAATTTTGAAGTGTCTCTTGAGAAATTTGATCAATTGATTAGATAGCTTGTTGTAGAAGTTACTCAAGATACCTTGTCAAACTAGGGTTTCCAAGGCAAATCACGCTCAAACTCTTGAAGAAAACTTGATCAACATAACATGTAGGAGTCAATGGAACTCATATATGATGCTAACAACCATTCTTGAAAATTGGTAGTAATTGATATTTGTTAATGCAATAGTGACTCAAAATTGTTACATGGATAAATCATACACCTTCCCTGGCATTGTTCCTTTTTCTCTATAAACCCTTACTTTCTTTACCTTTACTATTATATTTTTACACTCAAAAACCAAATTAATAATTTTTGTTTATTTGAATGATAATTGAAACTCGATATTAACGTGCAGTCCTTGAGATTGACATTTGGGGAATTTCCCCATTATTACTATAAAAGGCAAAATAGTACACTTGCTATTTTCCCGATCAAGTTTTCGGCGTCGTTGCCGAGGATTGCCAAAAATATAGAGTTTAATTTTATTTCAATTAAAGTTTTATTGCTCTGCAATAAAATTATTTTTCTGTCATTTATAATTCACTAATTTGTGTATGCGAGGAGAAGCCTCAACTGAATTTCTTTTTAACGCAGAGAATGAGAGAACCCTTCACCGAAGACATAGAGAACAAAGAGTGGATTCTACAGAAGAAAGTACCTCAGATCAACCAGAAGTCAAGGAACCAATGGCTGAAGTTCCTCCAATTACACCTCCTCCACCTCCAGAGAGACTCCTAGGTGACTATGGAGGTGCAAATGCACCGGGTGGTCGATTGACCATTGTTAACCAACCGATGAATGTGATAAACTTTCAATTGCATCCTAGCACGATCAATCAATTGGAAAGAAAACCTTTCACCGGAAAGGTTAATGAAGATGCCAACAAACACCTTGAAAGATTTCTGACCATGAGCACCACCCTGAAAATTGATGGTCACACTGATGAAGCAAAAAAATTAAGAATGTTCCCGTTCACTTTAGCTGAAGACGCAGAAGAATGGTTCTATTCTCTCCCTGTCGGTAGTATCACTTCCTGGGAAGAGATGGAAATTGCATTCTTAAATGAGTATTTTCCAGCATTAGTATTCTTGAGAAAAAGGTATGAAATTCTGAATTTCAAATAGAAGGATGGTGAATCATTGGGAGACACTTACAAAAGATTCAAAAGAATCTTAGTCGCGTGTCCCACTCATAATATGGATCAGAAAGAACAGATGCAGATATTCGGTAATGGGCTGAAAATAAAGACAAAACAATTGATTGATACAGCAGCCGGGGGCTCAACAAATTTCTCAACAGCCACTGGTATCAAGAGGATTATTGAAGCAATAGCTGCCAATGAACATCTAGAGCTATATGATAGGTGTAAGAGTCAACCAGATGGGGTGAGTGATCTAAAATTAGAGACAAATAAAATCCGTCTAGAAGACACTATTGCTGCCGAAGTAGACAAAAAGTTGAAAGTATGAATATAGGTACTCAACAAATAGCACAGGTTCAGCCAGCTCAGGCGAGCACGTAAGAAATCTGTAATGGACCTCATCACACAGTCTATTGCTTTGTGACTCCCCAACAAATTGAAGAGATCAAATTCTTGAAGCAGAATAATCCCTATTCTAACACTTACAACCCAGGTTGGAAGAATCATCTAAACTTCTCCTGGAAAGATCAAAGTGGGAATGTTCCGCAATAGGGTACAGGGTAATATCAGACTCAGTATTAGCAACAACAACAACAACAACAGGCACCTAAAAAGGCTGAATGGGAGATTGCCATTGAAAAGTTAGCAGCCCACAACATACAGTTTCAAGAAGAAACAAGGACTAATCAGAAAAACACCACAGCCTCCATCAAAAATCTTGAAGTTCAAATGGGACAGATAACACAACAGTTAGCTTCAAACTCTCAAGCCCCGGGCACCTTACCTGGTAGTACAGTGACAAATTCGCAGAAACATAACACTGTGAACGCTGTCACAACCTGAAGTGGAAAGTCAACATAGGAAAATGATATAGAAAAAGATGGATTAATAGAGGTGGATTTAGAAATCAAGGAAACAAAACTCCAAGATGAAGAAGCAATACCACCTCCTATCAAGGAGAAAGAGAAGGTTCCTAAACCCGTAATCAAACCCCCTTACCCTCCACGATAGAAAAAGAAAAATCAACATGAGAAGAATTTTGAGAAGTTTCTGGAGATGTTCAAAAAACTCGAAATCAATATCCCTTTTTATGAAGCACTGGAACAAATGCCAATATATGCCAAGTTCATGAAAGACATAATTTCCAAGAAGCGTTCCACTAATACGGAACCGATCATCCTGACTGAAACATACAGTGCCATTCTCCAAGGCATGAAAATCCCAATGAAAAAGAAAGACAAGGGATCAGTTACTATTCCTTGCACTATTGGTGATAGAAAATTCAAGAAGGCTCAGATTGACTTAGAGGCAAGTGTAAACTTGATGCCACTGTCAATCTATAAGAAATTAGGCATCGGTTTTGTTCAAGATACTCGAATGACCCTTCAGTTTGTGGATCGTTCTGTTAGGCGACCCTATGGTATTGTGGAAGATGTTCTTGTAAATATTGACAAGTTTGTCTTTCCAGTCGACTTTGTCATTCTGGAAATGCCGGAGGATAAGGAGATTCCTCTCATATTGGGAAGACCTTTCTTGGAAACAGGACGGTGTATGATAGATATTGAGGAAGGAACTATGACTCTCAAGGTCTATGAGGAAGAGTTAAAGATAGATGTCAGGAATACAATGCAATACAAAGATGATATCGGCACTAGCAACACTATAGAGATAATCGACCAAGTAATTGCTCAAGAAAATGACCAGCATAGACCCCGATCACCTCTAAACCGGGTCTTAAGCTTGTCCATTTTTGACAGTAATGAAGATGAAGAAGAATCTGAGGTGCTTGCTCTGATGGAAAAACAACCTGAATGGATTAGATCTAGACCACACCGGTGGGAAGATCTAAGACCACCACCATCTGATGTCACTGAAGAACCAAAAAAAGGGGTGACTCTGAAGCAGTTACCAACAAATCTGAAGTATGTATTTTTAGACACTGAAGAAAAATGTCCAGCCATCATTAATGCTAGTCTACAGAGTGTCCAAGAGGAAGAACTCATTCAAGTGCTAAAAAAATACAAGGGTGCAATCGGATGGGCAATTGAGGACTTAAAAGGTATAAGCCCTACCGTTTGCGTGCACAAGATGTTAATGGAAGATGACCATAAACCAGTAGTGCAACCACAACGAAGACTTAACCCAGCCATGAAAGAAGTGGTGCGCAAAGAGGTTGTAAAACTCTTGGATGCGGGCCTAATCTACCATGTCTCTGATAGCTCTTGGGTAAGTCCAGTCCATGTGGTACCAAAAAAAGGGGGCACAACGGTAATAAAGAATGAAAAGAATGAGTTGATTCCAACCTGCACTGTTACAGGTCGGAGAGTGTGCATCGATTACAGAAGGCTAAACATGGCAACAAGGAAGGATCACTTCCCGTTACCATTCATTGATCAAATGCTGGAAAGCTTAGCAGGACACGATTACTATTGTTTCCTAAGCGCTTATTCGGGGTATAACCAGATTGCGGTTGCCCCTGAAGACGAAGAGAAGACTGCATTCACATGCCCCTATGGTATTTTCGCTTATAGAAGAATGCCATTTGGCTTGTGCAACGCACAAGCCACCTTTCAAAGGTGTATGACTTCTATTTTTGCTGACATGCTCGAAAAGCATATGGAAATATTTATGGATGACTTTTCCGTATTCGGTTCTTCATTTGATAATTGTTTGACTAACCTGTCACTTGTGTTAGAAAGATGCCAGCAAACAAATTTGATCCTGAATTGGGAAAAATGTAACTTCATGGTCCGGGAAGGAATAGTCTTGGGACACAAGATCTCCAACAAAGGTATCAAAGTGGATATAGCAAAAGTGGAGGTAATAACAAATTTACCACCACCGGTGAATGAAAAAGGCATCCGAAGCTTCTTAGGACATGGGGGTTTCTACCGTAGGTTCATAAAAGATTTCTCCAAGATTGCCAAACTGCTGACTAGTCTACTTGTAAAAGATACCCCGTTCTTATTTGACAAAGAATACAGGAAAGCCTTCTAGACCTTGAAGAAGGAGCTGGTGTCAGCGCCCATAGTTATTGCCCCAGATTGGTCTCTTCCTTTTGAGATAATGTGTGATGCAAGTGATAACGTAGTAGGGGCAGTACTAGGGCAACACAAGGAGAAGCTCTTGCATGTGATCTATTATGCAAGCCATGTACTCAACCCTGCTCAAATGAAATATGCAACCACAGAGAAAGAACTCCTGGCGGTGGTATACGGGTTTGAAAAATTCAGATCCTATCTGCTGGGATCAAAGGTAATCATATATACTGACTATGCTGCTTTAAAATATCTTTTTGCTAAACAGGAATCAAAGCCAAGACTGCTGCGATGGATTCTCCTACTACAAGAATTCGACCTGAAATTAGAGACAAAAAGGGTAGTGAAAACATTGTTGCTGATCACTTGTCTCGGATGACTCCGATTCAAGAAACAGAAGAAACACACCCCATCAGAGATGAGTTCACGAACGAACGTATTCTCGCCGTGATGCATATCCCGTGGTTCGCCGATTACGCGAACTTTGTGGTATGTGGACTGATACCTGATGACTTTGACTCTAACAGACGAAAAAAGTTTTTGCATGATTGCAGGTTCTATGTATGGGACGATCCGTTCCTTTACAAAAAGGGATTAGATGGCCTAGTCAAGAGATGTGTTCCAGAGGAAGAGCAGAGGGACATTTTAAAAGCCTGTCATAACTCAGAATATGGAGGACATTTTATTGGAGACTATATGTCAAAATGGGTGGAAGTAGTGTCACTACCCACCTTCCTTCAGAAAGCAATACATTCTGGTTGCGGTGGACTATGTGTCAAAATGGGTGGAAGTAGTGTCACTACCCACGAATGATGCAAAGGTGGTAATCAATTTCCTCAAGAATTGTGTCTTCGCACGGTTTGGGGTACTAAGAGCATTTATTAGTAACGAAGGTACCCACTTTCTAAATAAATTGATGGAAAACCTACTGCGGAAATACAATGTCAAGCATAGGGTTGCCATTCCATACCACCCCCAGACCAGTGGACAGGTTGAGGTATCCAATCGGAAGATAAAGCAAATCCTAGAAAAAACTGTCAGTGCCTCAAGAAAGGATTGGTCAATCAAGCTCGATGACGCACTCTGGGCATACCGAACAGCGTTCAAAACACCAATAGGTATGTCCCCGTATCAGTTAGTCTATGGTAAAGCTTGTCACCTACCACTCGAACTTGAGCATAGGGCATTTTGGGCTACCAAATTCCTCAACTATGATCTTGCCAAAGCAGGTAAATCTCGGATCCTCCAATTACAAGAGCTGGAAGAGTTCAGGAATCAAGCGTATGAGAATGCCAAGATATACAAAGAGCAAACCAAAACCTGGCATGACAGGCACATTCAGAAGAAAGACCTTCAGGAAGGACAACTGGTGTTATTATTCAACTCAAGGTTGAAACTCTTCCCAGGGAAACTGAGGTCCTGATGGTCGGGACCCTTTGAGCCGTTGAACTAAGAAATCCAGCGAACGGAAACAGGTTCAAGGTGAATGGTCAGTTAGTGAAACCTTACATACAAGACCAGAAGGGTGGTCCTATAGAAAAAATCCGTCTCACCTAAGCAAACGGAGAACCGTCGAGTCATGTGACGTTAAACAAAGAGCTTCGTGGGAGGCAACCCACGCTTTTTATTTCTAATCAGTTGTGTATGTCTGCAGGTATACAGGAGCTCTACAAGGAGGGGCCAGAGGAACCAGTGGTTGACCTGACAAGAAAACAAAAAAATGGCCAAAAGGACAGCCTGACACGGCCACCCGTGTCAGCTGACACGGGCCGTGTTAGGAGAGGAAAAATGTATGGAGGATTTTTGAAAACAGTGGCCTGACACGACCACCCGTGTCAGCTGACACGCGCTGTGTCAGCTGACACGCGCCGTGTCAGGAGCATTGTAAGAAAATGGATTTTTTGGACTTGTAAACAGTGGCCTGACACGGGCGGCCGTGTCAGCTGACACGACCCGTGTCAGGAGCACTGTAAAAGAATTTTTGGAACATGGTAAAACAGTAGCCTGACACGGCCACCCGTGTCAGGCAGACGGAATTTTTGATTTTTTTTGAAATTTTGGATTTTTCGTGGGGCCCACCCACTTAATCCACTCTTAATCACACATTTTCCCCTATCACCTCATTATTATCAGATTTTTACTCCACACATCATTACTCTCTCTCATCATTCTTCATCTCCTTCTCTCACTCTCTTACAAACTCCATTAAACCTCACTCACCTCACCACACAAAACCTTCCATACACCCAAGTTCCACTCACTTATCGGTAAAACACCCTTCACAAATATTACTCACCTCGTCGTCCTGGTCATAACCACGGTTTCAGATTTTACTAACTCAAAGGTTCGGAATATTTCTATTTTTTGCAGGTCCAAAATGTTCTCGAGAAGAATCCTTACCGGAAAGCAACAACCTGCAGAAATGGCGAAGTCACGGAAGCGCCCGGGTCGGAATCCTAATCCACACAACATTGTGTTTGACAATCCAAAACAAGAATGGCGATACCAAATTCACCGGAAGCGCAAACTCACGCCGACAAGGTATATGTTTGAGCATACTCTGAACGCTCTAGGGCTGAAAATTGAGGTGGACCGAATGTTCCATGTTTTGGGAATGCTCGAGTTCATGAGTTTGGAGGCGCCGACCTACGAGCGCATTACTCTCGAGTTCCTCAACACTTTGGAGTTCCAGCTGGAAAAACGGTGGGTTGACACAACCAGGTATTATTTCGGCACCTTACGTTTCCGGTTGTTTAACAATTATCATGAATTGTCTGTAGAGGAGTTAGCTACCATACTCCGACTCCCTCTGAACGGACCTGGAGCGGTCCCAGAAGGGTTCTCACCTTAGGATTTCTGGATCGCCATAACCGGGAGGACACATTACTCCTCCAAAGGTGCGAGAGCCTCGGGCATCCAGAATCCATGTTTCAGGTAAGCCCAAAAAGGTTTAGCCTATACCCTATTCGGTAGAGGCGATAACACTGGGGTAGCTACTCAGAGAGAGATATTCTTCATGTACTCGATGGCTCAAACCAAGACCATCAATGTAGCTGCCTTTGTAGTAGACTACCTCGGCAGAGTCGGCCGAGCAAACTCCGGAGGCATATCCGTGGGAGGAATGATCACCCAAATTGCATTGCATTTTGGGTATCAGGCTGTTTTACTCAAGGACACACCAATTGCAAGTAACACAAAAATTGACATGTCTGCTCTGATTTCCCAAGGTATGATTGTGGTTGCCCCTACTTATTATTCCGTACTCATTCATCAAAGATTTATCATCGCTCTGCCGGATCCGAAAAGAGTTGCTATTACTGACTGTGCTAAATAGTTGTATGTAAGTGCCGATCCCGATGCGGATGAAGTCCACGAAACTGACCATTTTAATGCAGGTGAGAAATTTATGGATGACCAGGCAGAAGGAACGGAAATAGAAGAAGAAGATCCTCAAGCACCTCCTGAGCAGTGAGCAGTTTGTCCTCAAGCATCTCCTGATCACAACCCCAAACTTAGCTCAATGCTTGTCCCAAGTGTTAGACTATGGCACGGATCTAGAAGGGGGGGTTGAATAGATCCCAATTAAAAACATGAGTCGGCACTGCCAATTTAAAAGAAAATTGGTTTTGAAAATTTGTTTTAAGTGCGGAAGCGGCCGAGGAAAATTTTAGTCTAAAACGAACCGTTATTGGAAAACCAGATATGCGTTAAGCTAATGGATTAAAGATAAAGTGAAATACAAATCACTACACTATTTGCACACTCAATTGATATATTTCACTAACTAGCAAGCCTAGTTCCAATGATCCAAAATACCAAATTAAACTGGATGCAAACTTAAGACAACTTTGGCCTATGCAAATTAACAAACACTTGGTGTGCATACACTCCAAGAGATATTTGAGTTGAGTAAGTAATTCAAATTTATCTAGTACAATATACTATTGTACTTTGTATTCAAACAGCAGTTTAATCTCTTACTCAACTTATATCAACGTTTGGTAAAATTGCTTAAACTAAAATCACTTAATTTTTAAGCTGAAAAACACTTATGCAGAAATTAAAGAAGACAGAGATTTGATGAGGCAATTCCCCCGCCGTCCTCGCTTCGGGGTACGTCTGCCCTCAATTCTAAAATTAGAATTGAGATGATTAATTAGATATCACCTGTGAAATTTAACTGTTTATACAAGGATTGCAAAGCATGTAAACAACAGAACTTCCAATGTGTTGAATGATGCTTCCTATCCTTGCTCCTTGATTCAAGATGAATCAAGACCTTTGATCGTTGTTGCTAGACCTCCGATTCCAGCCCCTTTGTTGAAGAATCTTCCATTCTTCAAACCCTCGGCCCGGCTATTCTCAAACACAACGAGTCGAACCCGAATCCTTCACTTCAATGTCACCGAATCCGCTACTAGACTGATGAAGACTTCCTCTTCTCAATCACCTTCGCTCGGCTGAATATTGATGAAGCAATTCGTCCAAAAAAACCCCAAACACAAACCGGTATTGGAGGACAAAACCCTAATGGTTTTATTCAAGAAAGAACCTGCCACAAGCTTCAACCCGAACCGGATTCTTCGATCACAGCTTCGAACCTTATCACCTTTAATCGATCACGAACCACATCAAAAATGATTGTGTGTAGTTGATGTGTTGTGAAACGTTGAAGATGAAGATGATGAATCTTGGACACCTTTTTCACTCTTTCTTGTTTCCTTGAACACTTGAATTCAAATTGACAAATGTTGGTTAATAAAAGTGTTTTGACTTCTATATATAGTAACTGGCAAACCAACCAAAATTAACAGCTTTTTAAACAGTGGAAAGTACTCAGAAAACTGAGTTTACGCACGAGCGGTCGACCACAGGTCGGCGTGCGCTGAGCCGTGAGAAATGCGCCGACCCCTATGGTCGACCCAAGGTTCTATGCGCTGACCCATGGATAGCATCATTATGCCATGTGCCGACCTCTGGTCGACTCAAGGGTTTTATGCGCTAACCCGTGAGTTATGCACCGACCCTGATGGTCGACTCAAAGACGCATGCGCTGACCAATCTCCAGTTTGGCTGAGTTTTGCGCTGACCCGTGAGCTTTGAGCTAACCCTTATGGTCGACTCAAAGTCTTCAAATCTGCAGAAATCAGTGTTTTGTGATTTTCATGCATTTCTTCATGATCACACTTTGTCCACATATGTTCTTAAAAATTATAACAGGTTTAGATAAGCGTAGGAAAGGATATGATGAGTAATGTGTAGCATTTGTTTGTAGACGTGCATGATTGTCTTTTGTCATCATCGAAACTTGCGATCGTATGTTGTCTGACACTTTGTCTTTACATACTCCCCCTTTTTGATGATGACAACCTGTATAAATCAACGTGACAAACAATATGCGGTATTGACACATTTTGCACACTCCCCCTTTCTTTTATAATCTAAGGCTATCTGCAGAAACCTGTTAGTTGTGGGCATTTTTGGCTGCCTACTTTGTACACTTTTCTCCCCCTTTGACAACATCAAAAAGAGAGACAGAGTGAATATTCAAGATAACAAGGAAATTTCACAGGAAATAATCATAAACAGATAATAAAATCACACCAATGTCATTTCTGAGCAATAGTCATTAATTAAGAACAAGTAAAACAGAGAGCTAAATACATTCAAAATAACAATCAAACTACAAAATGCATGTGAATGTCTATGTCCTAACGACGATGTCCTGGATGATAACAAATGCCCGGGTTTTTGTAGGGGTCAGCCGGAGATGATAGGTATTCGGTAACACCGTTCAGATGCTTGAGACTCTCGTCGATCGACCTTTCCTGAAGTTCAAATGAAGCCGAAAAGGCTGCAAACCGGTCATTCATGCTTGTAGAGAAGGTGTCGAGACGCTCATTTTGGGCTTGAAGTTGCTCGTTAATATGAGCATAGCGCTCATCCTGAGCTTGCATGAAGGACTGTTGAGCGATCTGCATATTGCGCATCATATCCAACAGTTCTGAAGATTCTGCTTGCTGTGGAGGGGACGGAGGAGATTCTTCATTATCTTGGTGATACGGCTGGTAGAATTGACGTTGAGTTGACCAACCCGTATGTTGCCAGTCACCCCAGCCACCCCAGCGTGGAACATCTTCTTCAGTTGTATGCGACTGCTGAACCCAAGCGGAGTCGGAGTAGTCATGAGTGTCAACGGGTGGAGGACTATCATCTCCACCATTGTGCCACTGGTGCTCTTCATCTTCTTCATTTTCCTCTTCATCTTCTTGTTCTTCGCTTGCATCACTGTCATCATCTGCAGGAACATTTCCTCTTCTAACAAACTTATACATTCTCCGCTCATTGCACCAGAGATATCCCATCATAGACATAGTTTTTGTGCTAAACTCTTTGTCAGATGAGATGGAAGTGTACGGGAAAGTCGGATGATTAACGTTGGCTGCAGTAAGGACCTCTTGAATGAAGGATCCGTAGGCAAGAGCCGTTCCTCGTCCGGAATCACGTAGATTATACATTCTACTGGCAATGTAGTACGGGCAGTTGATTTTCTTCTTATTTTTCAGAATGTAAATGAGATGAACCTCGGCCTGTTCGACTCTGGAGAGACCGCCCTTCTTTGGTCGCAGGATGCGTGAGACAATCCACTG
Source organism: Lathyrus oleraceus (assembly GCF_024323335.1). Lineage (NCBI taxonomy): Eukaryota > Viridiplantae > Streptophyta > Magnoliopsida > Fabales > Fabaceae > Lathyrus > Lathyrus oleraceus. The sequence continues at coordinate 452,544,349 of NC_066583.1, forward strand.
AAGAATCCTTTCTCCGGCTTTCAGCTTGCCAGCAGTGACAGTTCGTGGGAACGCGTCACTGTTCACAAACTCATCAGGATATGGTCGTTTCAGCATGTCATTCAATGCATTCTTAAACTCGTAGCCATCTATGTGGTGAGAGTCAGTTACCTCAGGTAGAGGATTTCCAGTATCATCCACAGACATATCAAAATATTGGTTCCAGATATTTGATTTAAGCGGTACCTTTGTCGGGCCAATTCTGGAGGAAAACTTGTGCCCGCGAAAGTTGTCATGAAGGCCGACGTAGAACACTCGGACAAGGTCTTCACTGTATTTAGTGTTGCATTCCAAGAAGTTGATAAAGCCTTGATGCTGCAGTAGATCCATGATTTGAGCGAGGTGCATGCGTTCAGCGGTAAGTTTGTAGAACGCATGTTGTTGCACAACTCCTCTTTTGCCGATATCTTTGTTGAAGGCTTCGACGCGAGCGGGTGGAACGAGCGATACAGCAGATATGGGGAGAGATGCGGCAGATGATTCTCGGGATCTCTTGCCGGAAGGTCTGCGTGATGTGGAAGCCATTTGAGCAGGTTTGAGACTAAGTGTTTGGGTATAGAGTGAAGGTTTGTGAAGGGTTTTGAGAGTGATTCTGCTAGAGAGAGGTTTCTCCCTATTTATAGAGGAAGGTTAGGGTTTTGGGAAGATGGAAGATCAAGGAACAATAGCCACTAGGTAGATGCAAGTTACAAAGTAGTGGGTAGTTTGAAAGGTGATGGAATGTAAATGCACACTTAATGATGATTTTTGAATGGGGATGCAAGAAAAACGATTTAAATTTTTCTGCAGAAAAACGAAATTTTCGAGCGATGCGTCGACCATACCTCTGTATGCGTCGACGCATACTGTTTGATTTTTGAGAAAATGCAGAAATTATTAAGCGTGCGTCGACCATAGCCCTGCTGCGGTCGACTCATACAGTCCAAATTTCAATTTTTCACTATTTAGCACATGCGATGACAGGTTTAATGCATAATTAACAATTCATACAGCAATAAACAACCAAAGAGTGATATCATATATATATAAACAACATCATTATAAGGTATAACTATTTTGATCATGAGACTTTGCAGAGAGAGAAAGAGAGGAACAATATCACCTCGATGCCGGAGTGACTTGGTGAATGGTAAACTTGTGCTTACAACAACATAGATTTGTTAGAAGTACAAGATTAAAGTCTTATATGGAATAAGGTAAAACAGCAGATGATAGTGCCCGTTCCGAAATATCGAGAACGCCAAGTTCTCGGCGGATATGAAAGAAAGGTTCAGTGGCTAGCGGATTTGTGAAAATGTCCGCTAGTTGATTTTCAGTATTAACATGTTCAAATACAATGTCACCTTTCTCTACATGATCCCAAAGAAAGTGGTGTCGAATTTCGATATGTTTGGTGCGAGAATGTAGCACAGGATTCTTGGTCAGGTTAATGGCACTTGTATTGTCACAAAAAATGGGAATACGTTCAAGTTTGAGGTTAAAATCCAATAGTTGTTGCTTAATCCATAGGATTTGGGCACAACAACTACCGGCGGCAACGTATTCCGCTTCGGCGGTTGACAAAGCAACTGAAACCTGTTTCTTGCTATGCCAACTGACCAAAGAGTTTGAAAATAAGTGACAAGTGCCACTGGTGCTCTTCCTATCCGATTTGCAACCGGCAAAGTCGGAATCGGAAAAACCTACCAATGAACAATCATTACCTTTGGAATACCATAGTCCATACTTCGGAGTACCGGATAGGTATCGAAGTATTCATTTGACGGCTTTTAAATGGGATTCCTTGGGACATGATTGATATCTTGCGCACATGCATACGGTAAACATAATATCGGGACGAGAAGCAGTAAGATAAAGGAGTGAACCAATCATACTTCTATACCGTTTTACATCTACTTCCTTACCGTCTTCATCTTTGTTCAAGTTTGTACAAGTAGGCATGGGGGTGTCTATGGCCTTAGCTTTTGCCATGTCAAATCTCTTGATAAGGTCCAAACAGTACTTTGTTTGGCTCACGAAAGTTCCTTCTTTGAGCTGTTTAATTTGTAGACCGAGAAAGTATGTGAGCTCCCCCATCATACTCATCTCGAATTCGCCCTGCATAAGGTCAGAAAACTCTCTCACCAGATTCATGTTAGTAGATCCAAATATGATATCATCTACATAAATTTGCACCAATATCAAGTGCTTTCCTTGACGTTTAATGAAGAGGGTTGTGTCAACCTTTCCTCTTGAGTATTTTTGATCGAGTAAGAATTTGCTTAGTCTCTCATACCAAGCTCTAGGAGCTTGTTTGAGGCCATACAAAGCTCTTTTTAGTTTATAAACATGATCAGGATACTCATGGGATTCGAAACCTGGAGGTTGTGCGACATAAACCTCTTCATTTATGTGACCGTTAAGGAACGCACTCTTGACATCCATTTGGAATAACTTAAAGTCTTTCGCACAAGCGAAAGCAAGGAGAAGGCGTATAGCCTCGAGTCGAGCAACCGGCGCATAAGTTTCCTCATAGTCGATGCCTTCCTCTTGGTTATACCCTTGCGCGACTAAACGCGCCTTATTACGGGTTATTACCCCGTTTTTGTCCAGTTTGTTCCTAAACACCCATCGGGTGCCGATTACTCGATGATCTCGCGGAGGAGGGACAAGGTCCCAAACCTCATTTCTGGTGAACTGATTAAGTTCCTCCTGCATTGATAAAAACCAGTGTTCATCGAGTAGGGCTTCTTTAGGGTTTTTAGGTTCCATCTGCGAAACGAAAGCGAAGTGATAACAGAAATTACTTAGCTTAGATCGAGTTGTTACACCCTTTGAGATGTCTCCGAGAATGTTGTCGATTGGATGGTCTTTGGAAGACTTCCAAGCTTGAGGGAGATCATCGTTTGAAGGCGGATGAACTACCTCGGTTTCCTCATGGTGTACATCTTTGTCCTCCTCAATTTTGACTATGTCGGGTTGATCAATCCCCGGTTCGCCACCTTTGAGTATGTCTTCGGTAGATGTACCTGCACCATGAAAAACACTACCCTTTCCGACGTTTCTCGGATTGGATTCATCAAAAGTGACATGTACAGACTCTTCTACAGTAAGTAATCGTTTGTTGTATATTCTATATGCTTTGCTAGATTGAGAGTATCCGAGGAAGATACCTTCGTCGGCCTTGGAATCGTTCTTCCCTAAGTTTTCCTTTCCATTGTTCAATACAAAACATTTGCAACCAAAGACATGTAAGTGAGAAACATTTGGCTTTCGCCCTTTTAATAGTTCATACGGTGTTTTGTTTAGAATGGGGCGAATGAGCACCCTATTCAGAACATAACAAGCCGTACTAATGGCGTCAGTCCAAAAATACTTCGGTAAGCCACTTTCATTGATCATTGTTCTTCCCAATTCTTCCAAAATTCGATTTTTACGCTCCACAACCCCATTTTGTTGAGGAGTACGTGGAGCGGAGAAGTTATGATCAATACCATGGTTACCGCAATATTCTTCAAATAAGTGATTTTCAAACTCACCTCCATGATCGCTTTTAATTGCAACAATGTTTGTATTTAGTTTATTTTGGGAAAGCTTAGCAAATCGTTCAAAGGCGGCGAATGTGTCGCTCTTACTTACTAAGAAAATAGTCAAACAAAATCGAGAAAAGTCGTCCACTATTACGAAACCGTAATAGTTTCCTCCTAGACTTTTAATCCTAGATGGCCCAAATAAATCCATATGAAGAAGCTCGAGAGGTCTCGTTGTTGAAACGATATTTTTGGATTTAAATGAGATCCTCGTTTGCTTCCCCTTTTGACAAGCATCACAAAGGTGATCCTTGGTGAATTTAATTTTGGAAAGACCTAGGACTAGATCTTTTGAGACTACTTTGTTTAGTAAGTCAAAGTTAACATGTGCTAAACGCCTATACCATAACCATGAATTTTCACTCATTGTTACAAGGCATTTGTCACTTGTTAACGATACTTCATTTAAGTCAAGCATATAGACATTGTTCACACGTAGGCCATTAAACATACTCTTCTTATCATCATTATGTACAATTTTGCAACAATCTTTTGAAAACAATACATTGTATCCTTTGTCACATAATTGACTGATGCTAAGTAGATTGTGTTTAAGACCTTCGACAAGCAAAACATCAGAAATAGTAGTAGAGGAGGGATTACCTACACTACCTTTACCAAGAATTGCTCTACGGTTGTTGTCGCCATAAGTTACATATCCCTTCTTCTTAGCCACGAAGTCAATGAAGAGAGATATGTCTCCGGACATGTGCCTTGAGCATCCACTGTCGAGAACCCATCTTCTCTCGGTAGTCTCGAGGAAATGTACCTATGGCAATATAATTAACAAGAGAAGGTACCCAATGGCTTATTGGGTCCTGAATGGTGAGGAACGAAATGGTTGCATTTGGGCATCCATTGATAAATGCCTTTAGGAACTAAAAACCTCCTAAATCTACATTTAGCAATGGAATGGCCTTTCTTGCAGCAATAGAGACAAGAGAAATTTACATTTGGATTGCTTTTGCTATCCTCATCCTTTATAACATATTTATATTTTTGATATGGATTAACCATACTTTTTCGAAAGTTTGATTTGTCGATAGCAAAAGTAATCTTGGGCTCAAGAGCCTTGTCAAGTTTGGCCTTTAGGTTTCTTACTTCCCCTTGCCAAATGTAACAAGTATCACACCCAAAGTTCATCATTCTACTTTTAAGGTCCTCATAACTTGTTTTTGTGCTTTCCACTATAGAAGCTTTAAGAGCCTCAAGTTTCCTTTTGGATTCTTGAATTTTATGTTCCAAATGAGAAAAGATTTTCTTGTTTGAGGCAAGCCTTTTAAAGGCCTCTTTCGCTTCATAGTGTAAAGTATCAAAAGCAGTTTGCAATTCGTGATGAGACATACTAGAGGATTTTTCATATTTAGCATGTCGTACCTGTTTCTTTTTGTTCTTTTGATGAGCAAAGAGACATAGATTTTCATTTTCATCTTCATCACTAGAACTTTCATCATCGGAGGAGTCGCTATCGCTTTCCCAAGCTATGTATGCTCTCCTTGGCTTTGATGGTTTCTTGTGTGATTTGTATGAATCTTTTTCTTTTGTCTTCTTGTTCATCGGACAGTCCGGTTTGTAGTGACCCGGCTTTCCACACTTATAGCACGACCCTCTAGTTATTTTTCCTTTTGAGTCATCATTTTTAGAGTACCTAGATTGCTTCCGGAAGTTTACCAAGTTCTTCTCGGAATGTTGGATGCCGTTCTTTCTCACGTAACGGTTGTAGCGTTTGACGAACAGCCCCATATCTTCACTCTTGTCCTCTTCTTCTTCGTCACTCGATGAATAATCACTTTGCTCTTTTGCTTGAGACTTTGAGGAGGAAGTCTTTAGAGCTATTGATTTCTTTTCACTCACCTTTGCTTTGTCTTTCTTATCATTCTTTTCGTGTTGTTCCAGGCTTAAGAGAACTTGTTCGTGCTCTTGTAGTTTACCGAACAATGTTGTCAAGTCCAATGTGGTAAGATCAATTGCCTCTTTGATGGCTGTCACTTTCGGCTGCCATTCCCTGTTCAGACATCTTAAGATCTTATTAGTAGCAATATCATTGGAAACAGGCCTACCAAGTGAATGTAATCGATTGATGAGATGAGTGAATCTCTTTTGCATGTCAGCAATGGTTTCCCCTTGCTCCATGAAAAAGAGATCAAACTCTTGTGTTAGTGTATTGATTCTAGCCAATTTAACATCATTCGTCCCCTCATGGGCAATTTGTAGTGAATCCCACATAGCCTTAGCAGTAGGACAATGGGATACACGATAGTATTCATCTACGCCTAATGAGGAGATTAGGATATCTTTGGCTTTCCAATCATAATTGTATTTCTTTTCATCATCATCGGTCCATTGTGCTTCGGGCTTAGGCACCACTTTATTGTTCTCATTGGTCATGGTTATTTGAATTGGACCATTGAGAATAACATTCCATATTTTTCTATCTATGGAATTTATGTGCACCCGCATACAGTCTTTCCAATAACTATAATTTTCACCATTGAAAACGGGAGCTCTATTGTAAGCCCCTTTAGGTTCGTTAGCCATTTTCTATCAAAGTTGTATTTTGAAGCACGGAATGAACCGGAGCTCCTGATACCACTTGTTAGACTATGGCACGGATCTAGAAGGGGGGGTTGAATAGATCCCAATTAAAAACTTGAGTCGGCGCTGCCAATTTAAAAGAAAATTGGTTTTGAAAATTTGTTTTAAGTGCGGAAGCGGCCGAGGAAAATTTTAGTCTAAAACGAACCGTTATTGGAAAACCGGATATGCGTTAAGCTAATGGATTAGAGATAAAGTGAAATACAAATCACTACACTATTTTCACACTCAATTGATATATTTCACTAACTAGCAAGCCTAGTTCCAATGATCCAAAATACCAAATTAAACTGGATGCAAACTTAAGACAACTTTGGCTTATGCAAATTAACAAACACTTGGTGTGCATACACTCCAAGAGATATTTGAGTTGAGTAAGTAATTCAAATTTATCTAGTACAATATACTATTGTACTTTGTATTCAAACAGCAGTTTTAATCTCTTACTCAACTTATATCAACGTTTGGTAAAATTGCTTAAACTAAAATCACTTAATTTTTAAGCTGAAAAACACTTATGCAGAAAATTAAAGAAGACAGAGATTTGATGAGACAGTTCCCCCGCCGTCCTCGCTTCGGGGTACGTCTGCCCTCAATTCTAAAATTAGAATTGAGATGATTAATTAGATATCACCTGTGAAATTTAACCGTTTATACAAGGATTGCAAAGCATGTAAACAACAGAACTTCCAATGTGTTGAATGATGCTTCCTATCCTTGCTCCTTGATTCAAGATGAATCAAGACCTTTGATCGTTGTTGCTAGACCTCCGATTCCAGCCCCTTTTTTGAAGAATCTTCCGTTCTTCAAACCCTCGGCCCGGCTGATCTCAAACACAACGATATTGATGAAGCACTTCCTCTTCTCAATCACCTTCGCTCGGCTGAATATTGATGAAGCAATTCGTCCAAAAAAACCCCAAACACAAACCGGTATTGGAGGATAAAACCCTAATGGTTTTATTCAAGAAAGAACCTGCCACAAGCTTCAACCCGAACCGGATTCTTCGATCACAGCTTCGAACCTTATCACCTTTAATCGATCACGAACCACATAAAAAATGATTGTGTGTAGTTGATGTGTTGTGAAACGTTGAAGATGAAGATGATGAATCTTGGACACCTTTTTCACTCTTTCTTGTTTCCTTGAACACTTGAATTCAAATTGACAAATGTTGGTTAATAAAAGTGTTTTGACTTCTATATATAGTAACTGGCAAACCAACCAAAATTAACAGCTTTTTAAACAGTGGAAAGTACTCAGAAAACTGAGTTTACGCACGAGCGGTCGACCACAGGTCGGCGTGCGCTGAGCCGTGAGAAATGCGCCGACCCCTATGGTCGACCCAAGGTTCTATGCGCTGACCCATGGATAGCATCATTATGCCATGCGCCGACCTCTGGTCGACTCAAGGGTTTTATGCGCTAACCCGTGAGTTATGCGCCGACCCTGATGGTCGACTCAAAGACGCATGCGCTGACCAATCTCCAGTTTGGCTGAGTTTTGCGCTGACCCGTGAGCTTTGAGCTAACCCTTATGGTCGACTCAAAGTCTTCAAATCTGCAGAAATCAGTGTTTTGTGATTTTCATGCATTTCGTCATGATCACACTTTGTCCACATATGTTCTTAAAAATTATAACAGGTTTAGATAAGCGTAGGAAAGGATATGATGAGTAATGTGTAGCATTTGTTTGTAGACGTGCATGATTGTCTTTTGTCATCATCGAAACTTGCGATCGTATGTTGTCTGACACTTTGTCTTTACACCAAGTAATGTTTCATTATCACTCCCCAAAATTCTTTATGCTTTCCACCACTACTGAGATCATTCGTGAACATCTTCCCTTTTCCTTCCACAAGTCCTGCTTATCCTCGTAAGTCATCATTCACACTTCCACTTCAAAGCACCGTTTCACTTGTCAGCTTATTTCACATTCTCACCAATTCTCTCGGGGTAGGCTGTTTACACTCATAATTCAAAGTATACAATATCACTCACATGTTTGAATAGTCTCTCTTTTCTCATCACCTACACATAACACACACTTTTGAGGTCTTTCGGGTTGTAGCTTGGCTTGGGTTAGGGTATGGATTAAAAAAAAAAGGAAAACAAGGGGCTTTTGGTTCAGAGTCGATGTTACATCCTGTGTTTGTTTCTTTTATTTCCTCGGTTTTCTTTTCTTATTTATTTTTCACCGACTGCCCTTTTTCGTGCTTCTTTCTCTTGAATCTTCGAGTAGTTGATTTTTATTTTTCTTTCTTTTTCTCGATTCATCAATTTTTCTTTTTCTTTTGTTTTTTCACTTTCTTGGGCTTTGAGAGCTTTTGGGGTTTTTACCCCAAACTTAGCTTTTCAACACAGCTTGAATGCACTCGCATGACTCTGAACAGGGTGAGGAAGTGTTATGGCCAATGGTTACATTTATGGTGTTTTAGACAAAAAAAAATGGATATAGGCTCGACGGGGGTAAACGAGGGATATAATAATTCGGGATGGCTAGAAAGGCTCGGGGTTAATTACAAACAACGTGCCTCAGTGTGTGTATCATGCAGTGACAGTCCCAGAGAGTCTACGCAAATTTAGAGTGATAAAGACAAACCTGAATGACGCTCATGATGATTAATGTGTTTGGCTTTTTATTACTCACTTGGTTTGGTTCAACTTTGACAGGATCCACAATGCTCCTTAATTTTGTGCGATTTTTTTCTTACTTCGGAATGTGCAGGATACTCGTGTCGGTTAAGCTGTATGCGTTGCGTCCGATCTTTACTTTTAGCAATGTCACTTTCTAGGGATATCCTTCATAACAAGCCATAGTGAGTGGTGTGATCCTTTCATCCACTCTCAATTGTGATCATTACTTTTTCCAACCTGTCAACACAGACTTGACACACACACTTGCAGCATAATGTACCTTCAACAGACAAATTAAATCTAGAATACAAAATTAAAAAGTAAAAATAAGACAATGACCAATTACTACTAAAAGATATAAAATCTCCCCCACACTTGAACTCAACATTGTCCACAATGTTTGGGAGCAAGGGCGGAGGAGGGAACTCACAGGGTCCTACTAAGGATGTGGGTGCGGAAAATGCAACATCAACTATCGCATCATGCTGCTCATCTCATCCAACATCGCTCTCTGATGGGCTTGCTGGATGCCTTGCCTTTTCTGTTCAATCCTCAAGTCACCTATCTCGGTCTGTACCTAGCTCCATTGGTCAGTTGACCAAGATGATGAACTCACCGCCTGCTGGGTGGGTTAATTTTTTTCATATGAAAATTATTCCAAGAGAAATTTTACTCAAAGTTACATTCCAAACAACTTTCGTGTTGTGGTCTAGAGCTAGTTTTGCTTGGAAAGTCATTTTTTATGGTGAAATGTTATAGGTCATTTTGTCTAAACCCTAGTTTGGAGGTCAACTTCCCAAGGCCATAACGTGTTCAATTTTTATGATATGAAATCCATTAAAATTCCATGATCAACTTCAAGATGTCTACTGCAACTTTTACGTTTGGAGGAAGTGAAAATTCAACTTGCAAATGCATGTGCCAAGAGGAAACATTATAGGTCATCTTGGGCCAATACCATTGAACAAGTGATTTTCCTCAACTTCTAAAATACATACCTCCTTCATTCCAAATCCAAATGAGGTAAAATTTGTTACCAAATTGAAGAGGTTTTAAATGTCTACAACTTTGATGAAGGAATGTTTCTCATTTGAAGTCCATAGAAAAAGTTATTCAAGGTGGAAGAAGTGAACATTTGACTTGGGACTTAGAAAATTCTCAAATATATTTGATTTCCCAAACTTCCACCTCAAACTTCATCATGATACAATCTTCAAATGAAAAAGTGTTCAACATGAAAGTTGTTACCCTTGATCTAACCTTTCCAAAACATCCAAGATCATATCATTTGGATTAAAATTGAGGGACTTGCTCATGGGTGTATGTTAAGGTATCATTTGGATAATTTCAAGTTCCACTTTTCATATACATTTAAATGAGCTTCTAACATGATTTCAGCAGGAAGTACATTGTACTATGGATCAAAATACATCATTTCATAGGCCTAATGCACACCCATGCATCCATGCAAGGGGGAATTTGAAATTTTTCCAAATTTGGAAGTGTGCAAATATCATTCACATTGGCTATAAATAGAAACCTTGGTGTTCACAATTGAGATCCCTCTGGCCCAAGCTTAGACCCTCTCCTCCCCAAACTCCATTGAAAGGATAATCTTGAAGGTTTCTTAAGAAATCGAGCTTCAATTCTCCTTCTGTTTTAAGATTGAAACTTCAAGAGTCCAAGCATTTTAGCCATTCAAATCATCTCATGCAAGCTTCTAGAGTCAAGCCAAGCCAAATTGGAAGCCAGATCAAGCAATTCTGAAGCTCCTCGAAGGTGAGATTTCAGCAAACTTCTTCTCTTCGATTCTCTCTCAATTCTCCACTATTCTTGTTAATTTAAGATTTGCTGAAGTCCTACCAATATAGGAAACAAGATTAAGTTACTTTGAGATCAAATCGAAGCAACTCAATTCATGATCATCAAAATTCAACTCCATGTATCTTTTCATATACTCAGAATTGGACAAAATAGAGGCCATATTCGAGCTCCTGAGCATTTTTTCTTTAAATCCATGTCTTTCTTTTTCATTTTGGTGATGGTTGAAGGTGGACAAGTCCGGTGAGGTCCACTAGAGAAGAAGACCGAAGCTTTGGCTCCGACGATTTGTTGGCAAACATCTCAACCATATGATCTTTTCAATTTTGTTTTAGTCTCGTGCGTTGGTTCTGATTACTACACGTGCATCTTAGTTGACCAAGGCACATGTGGAATGTGTGCTGATCACCATCTGATCTGCCACCTCAATTAATGAGGGAGATCAGATGGTCCACGTTTTTTTGAATTTTTGAATATTCCATTTAATTGCTTGTTTTTAATTAATTCATATTAATTTCATTTTGATCCAAAAAATACGGGACTTTCACCAAAAAAATTCAAATATTTTTTGGATCAATATTGATATTTTTCATGATTTAATTGTTTTTGTGCATAATTTTAATTGTTTAAAAATACTTCTGACTTTTCAAAAATAATGGATTTTTTTCTCCAAGGTCCTTTGACCTTGTTTAACCTATGATAAATCTCTTGGCCATTTATTTGGTGTTTTGAAGAGGTTTTAGGTTTTTGATCAAACATAATTTAATTTAATGCATATTAATTTGATTTTTAATTGTTTAATTGTGTAAAAATTATGTTGAGCCATTTTTATTTACTTGTGAAGTTTGACTATGTGTTTGGGTCTTGGTCAAGGTTGATTTGATTTTTGTTGGATTAAAATCATTGGATTTAGGGGATTGATGAAATGTACATTTCATCTCCCAAAATGAAGGAATGATTTTAATTTGATAAAATTCCTCCCATGACCAATTTGTGTTTGTCTCATTTCCCCTCTCTCTTCATCTTCAATCCCTTTCTATCCCATCCCTTCCATTGACCAATGACATGTTAATATCCTAAGACTAATTGGTTCATAATTAACTTTGTGTTAGATGAGCCAATGCAAGTATGGATGAGATTAGGTCCATCCTTTGATCATTTTCTTTTTTGTGTGTGGTGTGTTTTAGGAGTATGGTTTATTATACTATATCTCTAACATACATTAACACCAAAATTTATGATTCCCGACCTCATATAGTTGTGACTTCTACATAAGTCAAATTACGATTGCTTAACATAGCGCTAAATTTTGACCCAAAGGCATAACATTCTAGTTAGTGAGATTGTAAGACCCCCCCCCCCCCCCCACCCCTTCATGGTATTGTGTGGAAACTTGACCTTTTTTTTCCTTCCTTTGGAAGATGTCTTGGTTCAAGGATTCATGCTTGTGAATAGAGGATTGAGTGTTCTCCAAAGAATGACTAAACAATTGAAAAGAAAAACTCTACTAACATCTAATCAAATAACATTTGACTAACTCTTATTATTAATTGCTTTTAATTTCAAGTCATTTACTTTAGGCCATTTAAATTCAAGCCATTTATCATTTGCCATTATACATATCATTTAACTTGTTTATTTTAATGTTATTTTCCCTTCGCTCACTTGAGCCATATATTGTGATTGAATATATTTGTTTGTGCTTGTGGTCTTAGGACCTTAAAATACTTAATAAATAACAAAAAAACCCTAAAAAATGTTTGTGTGGACTATTGGATTTGATCTGAGCTTCGGACTTAGAATTAGGCAACATTCCCTATGCAAAAGGACTTGTCCAATGCCAACATTTCTAAAACCATGTTCTTGTGATTTGACTTTTCATCTGATGCAAGTATTGAGATCCACTTGAGCTCATCTGCTACATGGTCTTTATGCAAATGTTACTTTGTACCTGTGTCTAATGCCTTATTCTGAGCCATTCATGGAGTATGTCATCTGATACATGAGGAAGATTATGAAGAAGACTATGAAGTTTCTAGCTTGTGTGTGGCTATATTTATTTGATGCCTTACTCTTCATTGTGCTACTTGCTTATTGATATTGCTTGATTTAAAGTCCAAAGGAAAAGTGGGTTTCTATATGACATTCTTGTCTATTGGATTGCATCCCATTGGTCAGATCTTTTCAACTCTTAACTTTTAAATTTTTAATTAGGATTAGTCTCTTCATCTCCTCCCACTTCTTAAATTTCAAATCTCTCCCCCTTTTCAAAAACCTTCTTTGCCTGTGATTTCAAACTTAGACCTTATTGGAAATTAGAAATTTTTTCCTTATGCCATTGCATTCTTCAAACTCTTTTTCTTAATCAAACTTGTAAATGAATCTACCCATATAAGACTTAAAATTTCAAAAGACAAAAAGAACTAACACTCACTCAAACTCTTTAGCCATTTGTTCCTCTTTTAAATTTAAATTTTTGTTAAAAGCAATCAACTCACTTTGACATTAATACCACGAACTACGAGGTTTTAATCCTTCGTTTTTATATTGGTACGTAGGCACAAGTCCGAAGGTCTTGTCAAACACAAAAATATAATTAATGAATACTTTTCTCATCCCCACACTCTAGTTATTACAAATATCATTTTATACCAAAACACATGCACACATAAAAAAGGGCTCCCTAGAAGTACCTAGGACACTTTGGGTGCTAACACATTCCCTCTGTGTAACCAACCCGCTTACCTATAATCTCTGGCATTTTATTAGTTTTGATTTGAAAACTTCTTATCTTTGGGTTTTGTTCGTACTTTTCCCTTTCCCTTTGGAAACAATAAAAGCGCAGTAGTGACTCTGGTTTTATTGAAGTTAAGCTTATCCATAGCTTAATGATCATGAACTTACCGCTACAGATGGTCAAAAAAAGGCGGGTTGACTTTGGTCAAATTTGACCAAGATGTCAACTATTGACCAGGGTCAACACTTGGTCAAAGTTGTCAAAAAATTTATTTTTCCATGTAATGATTAATGTAGTGGATTGTAATGGTTTAAATGGATTGAAAATGGTTTTGAATGAATATGATTGAATCTTGAATGGATATGATTGAAATGAACCATGAATATGACCTTGGATGAACATGAATGACTTGAATAAACCAATAACATGAATCACCTTGACTTGCATAGACAATGATAAACATGAACCAAAGATCCATAAACCGAACACTAAGCATTGAATTTCATGAAGTGGTCTTGGATGGACTTAGCCAGATGAAACCAAACAACTCAAGGGCTAGGCACTTGAAATGTACAAATTAAATGCCATGGGATATAAGTAAAGTATGGAAGTTTATAGGATCAAAGACTTGGGCTAGGATCAATGGCCTTAAGCATAGATGAATGAAACCAGACCAAAATCAACATGAATGAACCAAATACAAGAGGTTATGAGGGACAATAACCATGTAAGAGTGTGAAACACACAATGGGTTATGAATTGGGTGAAACTAGGGTTTGAAGACCATCTAGATGATGGGTCAAATTATAAGATTCCTTTGGACTAAATCCTCCTTTATTGGGGTTATATGAGGAATTCCCTTCAACCATGATTTTTGAATCAACCAAGATGCTTCACAAACAAATCCTAAATGGATAAAGCTTCCCAATTAGGGTTTTGATAGCCAAGATAAAGCCAGAGGAACTCTACAAAGCTTCATGACCATATCATCAAGTATTAGGGTTAAAAAGCCTTAAGGATTACCTAGATACCCCCTTGATGAATCCATGCATCTATCATCAAGAAATTAGGGTTTTCAAGGCCCTTGAGCTTTAGTGCAAGTCCAAGCCACACCTTTGAAGTTAATACACAAGAAAACCCTAGCTCCACAAACCAATAATTTGGAATCTATGGTGATCCCTTAAGGGAATGAATGATGCTTATGCATGAGTTATTAATGTATGCAATTGAACCCAAGTCAAGTGGTTGGATGGAGATATGAAAAATGGAGGGAAAATTTTGGGGTACAACAATCATCATCACAATTCACATAAATTATTACAACATCACTATCACATTTTCACATAACCACCATTCATCAATTACTTCACAAATTCACAATATACATTCACTTAATAATTATATTGTCACATAACAAAACTATTTCAACAAACCACTACAGCTATGTAGCTCTACGTGCAAGCTCTCGGACGCTTCAAATGACAGATCATTTGGACTTATGAAACAAAACTTATGATAAAAACGTATTTTGGCTCAGTTTTCCTTTCTGATTCGAATCAAGTAGAAAGTCTGATTCAAATCAAACTAGGTAGAGGCTACCCAGAAGGTCGTGATTCGAATCAAAATCACAGTGTAGACCTCTTATTCGAATCAAATCAGTCTGCAATGTTTTTCTACTAATTTTTCACCATTGGAGGCCTTCCGGATCTCCGATTTTGATTCCGTAAAAACCAAAATGCTCAGAACTCGGCATACTACAATTATTCAATGATTAAAACATAAAATTCACAATATATCACATATTTGTATTAAAAAAATCATCACTTTTCAAGGTTTTCAGCTTATGTTTTCAAAGCTTTTTCAACACAACAATGGAAGAGTTTCAAAGTAAACATAAAAAGAATTTTCACACCTAATAGTATAAAGATTTTATCACCAACATCATCATATAACATCAATTTATCACCAAATTACACAATTCAATCAAAAATCCAACAATCCTATGGGATGTTAAGGACTCCTCATTTTACCCTTCATGCATTATACTCATTTATGAAGAAACTTCTCCTTCCTTACCTTAATTCCTAGAAAGAAATTTGAATTTGAAGTGGTTTGAATGTGTTACCCCTTTAATCTCTAGCCTCCCAATTGTCTTCCTTTGACTCAACTTTGGTTTCTACGTACTGATCAGAATTAGAGCTCTCTAAACATGGATTATGTTTAACCTTAAATAGTTAGGGTATTAACCTATTTAAAATTCTAATTTCTCCTATCACTTAATCCTTTCTCCATCCTCCCTCCCTTCTATTTCTCTTATTTTTAACTTTTGTCCCAAGCTCTTTATTTTCCCTTTAATTAATTAAATTAAAATAACATATTATTATTTTATTTACTAATTTTAATCATTCTAGGCCACTTCTACTAATCTCTAATTACTCATACACTCTCATCTCAAGGAACACACTCCCATCACCCCCATTTAATTGAATTATCGCACATGATAATTAAATTAAAATACAAATAAATTAATTAAAATAATAACTCAAAAACTAGGGTATTACAACTCTCCCCCACTTAAAAAAAATTACCCTTGAAAGTTACCTTAAATAAACAGATTCGGATACGACATCCTCGTTTGGCTCTCAAGCTCCCAAGTCACGTTTCCACCAGCTAGTCCCCCCCAAGCTACCTCCAATAAGGTAATATCCTTACCATGCAACTACTTCACTTCCCGATCCTCTATCTGCATGGGTGATGCCTTAAAAGTCAAGTTATCTCTCACTTGCACATCACCCACTTGGATCACATGAGATGGATCTGAAATGTATCTCCTCAACTGAGACACATGAAACTCATGATGAAGGTTAGGAAGCAAGATGGTAAAGGAATATTATAGGTCAATCCTCCTATCCTCTACAAAATATGGTACGGGCCAATGAAATTTGGAGTGAGCTTTTAAGACTTCAACGCTTCACCAACACTATTTTACCAAAGTAACTCTTAGTAACACGTGATGCCCCTTTTGAAACTCAAGTGATTTACTTTGCATATCATGATACCTCTTCTAGAGACTCTGCGAAGCTCTCATCTTCTCTTGGATCACTTTGATCTTATTTGTGGTTTGTTTGACAATCTTTGTTATAATCATAATACCCACTCCCGAGTCATACCACCATAAGGTGGCATAAACCATGTACCATACAACACCTAAAACAATTCCATTCCAATGCTCGAATAGAAACTATTGTTGTAGGTAAACTCGATCAACGGTAAAAAAAAATCTCAAGCACCTCCTTGTTCTAGCACACAGGCCCTTAACAAGTCTTCAAGGGATTGAAATCACAAGAAAAGAAATGTTTTTGAAAAAAGGTGTGATTTTGAAATTCAAGAAGTGGGAGGAGATGAAGAGGCTATCCTAAGCACAAATTAAAAGTTAAGAGTTGAAAAGATCTGACCAATGGGATGCAATCCAACAGACAAGAATGTCATATAGAAACCCATTTTCCTTTGGACTTTAATCAAGCAGTAAGCAATAAGCAATAAGCAATGAGCAATATCCATACATCATGAAGATCAATCCATCAAATAAAGATATCCATATCAAAGAAAGCACTCCAATAGCTAACAGTCTTCATTGTCTTCCAATGTATCAGATGAAATATTCCTTGATCAACTCAGAACAATCATCAGACATAGAAAATAATAACAAAATAAAAATAAAGCACAAAGACAAAGTAGCAGATGAATCCAAGAAATCCTCAAGTCTTGCATCCAATGAAGGCACAATTCAAGATAACTCAGTCTCAAATGTTGGCATTGGCCAGGTCCTTTTAGCACAGGGAATGTTGCCTAATTCTAACTCCAAAAGTTCATATCAAGTCCAACAGTCCACCAAATATTTTTTAGGATTTTTGTTGTTATTAGATGTTTTAAGGTCCTAAGATCACAAACAAAACCAAAAGCAAGCAAACAATATATATAATCACAAGATGTGGTTCAAATGAGCAATGTGAAAATGGCTTGAAACATAAACAAGTTACATGAAATGTAAATGGAAATGGATGATAAATGACTGGAATTTAAATTGCATAATAGTAAATAACTTGAAAGTAAAGCAATATTAACAAGAGTTAGTCAATGGTTAGTCAAACGTTAGTGGTGAAGTTTAATTGATTAAGTCATTCTTTGGAGAATACTCAACCATTCATTCACAAGTATGGATCCTTAAACCAAGACATCTTCCATGAGAACGGCTCCAATTTGGATAATTCAATAAGTATTCCACTAGCTCCCATGAAAGGAAAAAAGGTTAAGTCTCCATACAATGCCATGAAGAATGGGAGACTTACAATCTCACTTACTAGAATGTTATTCCTTGAGGGTCAAATTTAGCTCTATGTTAAGCAATCGTAATTGGACTTATGTAGAAGTCACAACTATCTGAGGCAGGACAATAAAAATATAGGTGTTAATTCATGTTAGAGATTTGGTACAATGAACCAAACTCGTAAAACATACCACAAACTAAAAGAAAATGTGAGGGACATGTCTCAATCATACTTGTATTGATTCATCTGACACAAGGTCATTGATGAATCAATTAGCCTTTAGACATTAGAGATTTCATTGGTCAAATGAGGGAATGGGGAAGAATAGGGATGAAGATGAAAAGGGAGGGGGAGATAGAAACACAAATTGATCATGAGAGGAATCTCATCTGATCAAAACCATCCATTCATTTTGGGAGATGAAATGTACATTTCATCAATCCCCTAAATCCAATGGTTTTGATCCAACAAAAGTCAAATCAACCATGACCAAGGCCTAAACAGAAAGTCAAACATCACAAGACCATAAAAATGGCTCAACAATATTTTTGAACATTTAATCATTTAAAAATTACATTTAAAATGGATTAAAATGCATTTAATTTGGACAAAACCTAAAATCCCTTCAAAACACCAAAAAAATGGCCAAGGGATTTATCCTAGGTCATACAAGGTCAAAGGACCTTAGACAAAAAATTTCACAATTTTTAGAGAGTCAAAAGTATTTTTAAACAATTAGAAATATGCACAAAAACATTTAATTCATGAAAAATACCAAAATTAATCCAAAAAAAAATTTAATTCATGGATTTATTATGAATTAAATAAACTAAGGCAATTAAATGGAAAATTAGAAATTACCAAAAATCAAGGGCCATCAGATCTCCCTCATTAATTGAGGTGGAAGATCTGATGGCCACGCGTGTGGTGTCCACCAAACACACTAGTCAAATGTGCTACAAACATGGTCACGTAAACCAAAGGCCAGGATTAAAAGGATGGGAGAGTGCCAACACACAACCAGAGCTAGGGCTCCGGTCTTCTTCTCCGGGAGACCTCACCGGACTGGTCCACCATCAACCTTCACTAAAATAAAAAGTGCATACACTAATTTAAAGAGAAAAATGCCATGAGTCCAAATATGTCCTCAAAGTTCTCCAATTCTCACTATATTGAAAGATACGGGGAATTGAAAATTGAGGAGTATGAATTGAGTTGCTTCGATTTGACCTAAAGGCAACTCAATCTTGTTGCCTACATTGGTAAGTCTTCAGACAACCAAAGATCAAGTAAAATGATGGAGAATTGAGGGAGAATCGAAGAAGAGAAATTTCACAAAAATCACCTTCTATTTGCAACAATGGAGCTTGATCTTTCTTCCAATTTGCTTTACCTTGCTTCTACCAACTTGCTAGAAGTGAATTGAATTCACAAATGGCTTGGACCCTTGGAGTTTCAAATCCAAAATAGAAAGGGAAATTAAACTTGATTTAAAGAGAAATCCTCAAGGTGTTCTATCAATGGAGGGTGGGAGATGTTGCAGATCAAAGTTTGGGAAAAGGGATCCCCTTTCTGAGCCCGAGGGAGATGTATTTATAGGCTACCAAGTGATTTTCACACACTTCCATTCAAAATCCAAAAATAGCAATGTTCTCATGCATGCTTGCATGTGTGTGTCAATTACAACCAATGATGTCAAAAGGTCCAAACTCAATTCGAAATGATGCTGAAACAAAATCAAGGGACCATGCAATGTTGATATGAAAATTGATTACAAATGTTTCCAAAAGGGGCCATGCATTACACCCATGTGCAAGTCCATCAAACATACTCTAAATGCTTTGATCTTGGACTTTTTGGAAAGGTGACATCAAGGGAAACAACTTTCATGTTGAACATGTTTCTATTTGAAGCATGGATCATGATGAATTTTAAGGTGGAAGTTTGAAAAATCAAACATAGTTGAAAATTTTCTAAGTACAAAGTCAGATTACCATTTCTTCCACCTTGAAAAACTTTTTCTATGAGCTTCAAATTGAAAATGTTCATGCATCAAAGTTGTAGCTATTTCATCCCTCTTCAATTTGGTCACAAATTTGACCTCATTTGGATTTGGAATGATGGAGTTATGTATTTTAGAAGTTGAGGAAAATTGCTTGTTCAATGATGATGGCCCAAAACGACCTATAATGTTTCCTGTTGGAACTTGCCTTTAAAAGTTGAATTTAACATTTACCAAAGAATAAAAGTTAGATAGTAAATATTGAAATTGATCGTGGAACATGGATGGCCTTCATCTCATAAAAATTGAGAAAGTTATGGTCCTTCGAAGTTGACCTCCTAACTAGGGCACAAACAAAATGACCAAAATCTTTCACCATAAAAAATGACTTTCCAAGCAAAACTAGCTCTTGATGGAAACATGAAAGTTATTTGGAATGTCATAAAGAGCAACGTTACTGATCGAAAAAATAGCAAGTGTACTATTTTTACCGATGTAGTAATTAGGAGTTTTATTTCCAAGTATCGATCTCAAGGATTGCGTAGGAAATACTTATTTTAATTTGATTCTATCAGAACAAAAGATAATGGTTTGGTTGTTTTGAAATAGTAAACACGAAACTAGTAAAAATAATTGATTAAGATAAAAGATGCTAGGGTGAGTGGTTGAGTTACCCGGTTATGAATTCAGTCAAGATTTCCTTAACACATATGAAACATTCAATCACCTAACCTCAGAATGTTCTTACTTAAGTCCTTAAGGAAGAAACTATTAAACTACCAATTCTTACTCAAATGTCCATTCAATTAATCATTGGTTTTAATCATACAAAATATCAAGGTTTACGGTGATTTACGAAAGTTACTAGTCCTAGATGATGCATTCATAAACCCAATTGTGTGAAAACCCTAACAATCACAATCCTGTTATTGAAAGTCATAGATCAATTTGTATTTGTCCGATACAAAAGCATAATAACATCACACAATTGAAATACGTAACATAGTAATCAAGAAATCATTTGTTCAAATTCATAACATGCGATAACATCAGGACCACCCCCTTAGCATCAGGGGGCTTAGCCTCTCATAGTACTTAAAGAACTCATAATGTAAAGATTAGACATTACAAGGAATTATGAGAGTTTGATCTTCAATGGTTGATACCCTTGAATCTCGCCGTCTTGAAATCCGTCGTATTCGCTATCTTCTCCAATGCAATGCTTTCGTTCGTCTGTCAAAAGGTCCTCTCTTCTTTCTCTTCCAGGCCTTCTTATAGTTTCAGATCACTTTCTTCCAAGAAAAAGGTCCAAACTACCCTTAATGAGCAGAATCGGTTCACAAAGCAAAAACTAGGTTTTCCATGCTGCGCCCAATCAACACGGCCGTGTGTCACCACACGGGTGGCCGTGTTGATCACCATATTTAATTATTTTCAGCATCCACTACAGAGGCAACAACACGGGTCGTGTTCCTACACACGGGTGCCCGTGTTGATGCACTGTTTTAATCAACACGGCCGTGTGGTGGAACACGGGTGCCCATGTCGATCTCTGTTTTTCTTCTCCTCTCTTGCCCTGCCTGACCAACAACACGGGCAGTGTTGTGGCACACGGGTGCCCATGTTGACCTGCTGTTTCTTCATATTTTTGCCTTTCAAAGTGTCCATAACTTCACCATTCTTGCTTTTAAACCTGTGCAATGGCCTGTAACAATGACACTACCAAACGAAGCATAAACGAGATCTTTTTGACATAAACTTGTAATCAAATGCAATGCGATACCAAATCAACAAAACATGATAATTGACTCCAAAGCAACTAAAAACAAACATAAATCTTACCAAAGTGATGAAAATATGTCGGATTAACGGCGGGAATTCAATGGAAATGGTGGCCGATCACATCAGAAACATCAAAAATCACCTTCTATTTCACCATTTGGGTTCTTCCTTTCCAATCGAGTTTCAGGTCTCTCCGATTCAGACAGTTTACCATATTTCCACATCAGAAACCTCTTCACCTGCAAGCTTTTCACACACTCACAATATCTCTCAGGGTTAGGTGTGTACACTCACAGTACAGTATGCAATACCAAACTCTTAACTTTGAATACATTCTAATGTCACTACCACAGCAGATTCCACACACTTTTTGAGGTCTTTTTAGGTTGTAACGGGGCTTGGGTACGGTGGGATAAACAAAAAAAATTGTATAACAAAGGGTTTTGAACTCGGTAGTCATGTTGTGTGATTTTTCTTTCTCTTTTTTTTTTCTCGGGCATCACGTATACTTTGGGGGTTAATTTCACTCTTTTGACTCTTTTTCTACTCAAATTTTCCGAGCATTTTATATCTGTTAGAGTCTTAAGTCTCGGCAAGTATATTTTTCTCTTTTGTTTTTCTTTTCTCTTTTTTTTCTTTTTTTTTCCTTTTAAAGAAAAAACATACTATTTTTCTTTTTTTGTACGATCTCATATTATGCACTTGCCTTCTCTTTCAAGATTTCCACCCGTTTTATTGCACATCTTGCAATTCACACAATCATACCGAGTTATGACACAAAGGAAATGAATGATTAAAAGTTAACAGGGGGTTTATGATGAATAATGCTTAAAAGTTAACATGGGGTTTATGATGAATAAAATGGCTAAGGCTCAACGGGGTTTACGAAGGGAAACATACATATAGGGATGGCTAGAAAGGCCCTGGCTAAACAAACAACTTGCCTCAATGTGTGTTGTCATGCTGTGACGTGTCAACAGGACATACGCAAAATCAGAGTGATAAAGTCATACCTGGCTGAACTCTCATGTTGATATTTCGTGTTTGGCTTTTTGTGATCTCACCATGTTGGTTAGCTTGCACGCTCTGAAGTCTCTTCGTGTTATGTGGTTCTTTCCTGACTTGGTCTTTCCATACCGCTTTCTTGGTCCGGTGTCCCCAAATTATGTTCGACTTCTTTTCTCAAGGTTGCATCAACTTTCGGGGTGCCTTATCAGCCTAACTTTGAGGGGTGTCATTCATCCACTACCATTGATCCCGGGCTCATCCAACCGTTTCTCATCACTCTGTACACAGTAGGTTCAAAAGAACAGAAAACAAACAAAACAAACAAACATACTAATATAATGATAACATAACAAAAACAAAACAACTTGAAAGAAAATAAAAACATGAAAGGAGAAAACCCCCCCAGACTTGAACTAAACATTGACCTCAATGTTTAAATTCAAACACGAAGGGGACTTACAGTGATCACTGTTGAGGAGGAGGCGGGGGATCGTGCGGAAAATGCAACATCAGACGCTGCATCATGGCCTGCATGTCATCCATGACTGTCCCTTGCCGGAACAGTTCCACACTCTGTCTATCTAATTCCGCACCTTATCTGGTCTGCTCGGTGCGGAGAGTTCCCATCTCCGTCTGGATCCAACCCCACTGGTCCTGAGACATAAAAGAGGAGCCTTCACCATGCAGGCTCGAATCATGTGGGGGTGGCATACCGTGGGTAGCTTGCCTCTCATCTTCTTCCATGTCCTCACCTGAAAGGTCATGGTCAAACTGTGCATCTTCCCCTACCGCCTGGGCTGAACCTGTGTACAACCAATTAGCGGCATTGGCAATGCTAATGGACCCAGGTGCAGGTAGTGCGAGCACTTCCACATTGTGAATCATCAGAGCGTAATGAGTCGGCCGGATGGTAATCATTTGTTGATTGACTAGCGTGTGCATGTCAATCTTAGTCTTGCCCATTATTCCAGTCTCTTCCATTAGAAGTTGATCATACCCGAACTGGCCCGCAATCTGCGTGATCATACCACCTACAGAAATATCCCCAGTAGTTGCATGGCCAACCTGTTTCAGATGATTGGCGGCGAAAGCCGCTGCATTGATTCGCTCATTGTGAGCCATGCAGTACAAAAAAAATAGTTCTCTCTTAGCCGCAACCCCAGTACTATCACCTCGTCCGAACAAGGTGTATGCTAGCCCTTTTTGTGCATACCTGAAGCACGGGTTATGAATTCCAGAAGCTTTTCCCGAGCTAGGGTTATATCCAGTTTTACCTGTAATAGCTTGCCAAAAATCAACAGCAGAAAAAGTGTCCGGAGGGGATCCGGGTCCAGATACCGGGAGTTTCAGAATACTCCCCAGTTCCTCAACCGATAACTCATGATCTTCATCAAACAGGAGGAAAGTAATTTGCCCATAAAATTCCAACTCCGACCCTGTCCACCTTCTCCTCATCTTGAACTCAACCGTACTCAAGAATTCAAGGGTGATCCGAGCGAAGGTCGGTGCTTCGAATTGCATGTATTCCAACATACCGATGGTGTGGAACATGCGGTGCACCTCCTCTTTCAAACCTAACTCATCCAGGGTGGCATCACACATATATCGGGTCGGAATAAGCTTACGTTTTGCTAGAATCACATACCTCTCTGGATGCTCCGGTTGGTCAAACAAAATGCCATGAGTGTTTGTAGAGCGTCTAACCCGTTGCTTTGGTCGAGAAGACGTGGCTACCTCATTCTCCTTGCTTGCACGCTTTGGAGGCATAATGGTACCTGACAAAAATTTCTCAAAATCCAAAAAATAGGTTAGTGAAAACTGCAACCGTCACTTTGTAGAGGACGACGAGAGGGACAATTTTTGTGAAGGTGAGATGAGGTTAAAGTGAGTGGAGCTATGAGAAAAGTGAAGCTTTGTTTGATGGAGGCTAGGTTAACAATGGAGGAAGAGGGAGAGAGAGGTTTCCAAAATCAGAAATAGTGAGAATGAATGGTGGAGAAGAGATAAAATAGCAAGTGGTGCCCAAAATTGAAAATACCCAAAATCACAAAATTTGAAAAATTTACCCGTTACAAACAACACGGCCATGTTCCTGCACACGGGCGCCCGTGCTAATACACTGTTTTAATTAACACGGCCGTGTGTCACCACACGGGCGCCCGTGTTTACCCACTGTTTAGATTAACACGGCCGTGTGTCAGCACACGGGTGGCCGTGTGGATGCCTTGTTTTTCTCAATTTCTGAATTCGGCAATGCTTCTTTGGTCTGGCATCCTGTCGCTGAGATGTGATTATGATTATGGCATCCTTTCTCCTTACCTGCAACAACATTTCACACCCATACAGAAAAGAAAAGAAAAAGCAAAATAAGTTAGCGATCGAACACGTGGGTTGCCTCCCACGAAGCGCTTCGTTTAACGTCGCATGGCTCGACGGTTGCCCACCTCATTAGGCGAGGCGCATATGGTCAATCAATCCCGGTTGTTGGCCTCTGTAATATGGCTTCAGCCTCTGGCCATTCACCTTGAATATATCTCGATTGTTTTGGTTCTTAATCTCTATTGCTCCGTGGGGAAAAACCTTATGCACGACAAATGGCCCGGACCATCTGGACTTTAATTTCCCAGGAAACAACTTGAGCCACGAATTGAACAACAATACCAGTTGTCCTTCCCAGAAATCTTTCCTGGTGATTCTCTGATCATGCCACTTCCGTGTTTGCTCCTTGTACATCTTTGCATTCTCATATGCCTGATTACGAAATTCTTCTAACTCGTGAAGTTGAAGAATTCGGGATTCATCGACTTTTTCAATTTCACAATTTAAGAACTTGGATGCCCAAAAGGTTTTGTGCTCCAATTCCAGAGGAAGATGACAAGCCTTACCATAAATCAGCTGATACGGAGACATGCCAATTGGTGTTTTGAAAGCGGTTCGGTACGCCCATAACGCGTCATCCAATTTGATTGCCCAATCTTTTCGTGAAGCACTGACTGTCTTTTCCAAAATCTTTTTAATTTGCCGATTAGACACTTCAACTTGCCCACTCGTTTGGGGATGATATGGTGTGGCAATCTTGTGCTTCACATTATATTTCTTCAATAAGTTCTCCATGAGCTTATTCAAGAAATGTGTTCCTTCATCACTGATAAGTGCTCGAGGCACTCCAAACCTTGAGAAGATATTTTGTTTAAGGAAGCTTACCACTGCTCTAGCGTCATTAGAGGGGAGAGCTACGACTTCCACCCATTTGGAGACGTAGTCCACAGCCACCAGAATATAATTTTTTCCAAATGAGGGTGGAAATGGCCCCATAATGTCTATTCCCCAAACATCAAATAATTCCACTTCAAGCATGCCCTTTTGAGGCATCTGATTCTTTCTAGAAATATTTCCTGTCCGTTGGCATCTGTCACATTCCTTCACAACGACTTGGGCATCCTTAAACAACGTGGGCCAGTACAACCCAGATTGGAGGACTTTTGCAGCTGTCCTGTCTCCACTAAAGTGTCCCCCATAATCTGAGTCATGACAAGCCTTTAAGACTTCATTTTGTTCTTCCTCAGGGACACATCGACGAATTAGCCCGTCTACCCCTTTCTTATACAAGAATGGTTCATCCCACAAATAAAACCTGCAATCATGAAGAAACTTTTTCTTTTTGTTATAATCAAAGTCGTCAGGAATTATACCACCTACCAGGTAGTTTGCATAGTCCGCAAACCAAGGAACACCCACCACCGCAAGGATTCTTTCATCTATAAACTCGTCCTTTATGGGGTGTTCCTCTTCCGTCTCTTCAATCGGAGACATTCGGGACAGATGGTCAGCAACGGTGTTTTCACACCCCTTTTTGTCTCGAATTTCAAGGTCAAATTCTTGCAACAGCAAGATCCATCTGAGCAACCTTGGCTTCGAGTCCTGTTTAGAAAAAAGATATTTCAACGCAGCATGGTCAGTATAAACAATTACCTTTGTTCCCAACAAGTATTGCCGAAATTTGTCAAAGGCATAAACCACAGCCAGTAACTCCTTCTCTGTGGTTGCATAATTCATCTGGGCTGGATTCAACACATGGCTAGCGTAGTAGATGACGTGGAGGCGTTTGTCTTTTCTTTGCCCCAAGACTGCCCTTACTGCTATATCGCTCGCATCGCACATTATCTCAAAGGGTAGAGACCAGTCAGGCGAGATCACTATAGGCGCAGACACCAATTTATTTTTCAGAGTCTCGAAGGCTTCGTTGCACTTTTTGTCAAACAGAAACGGAGTATCCTTCACA
This sequence comes from Lathyrus oleraceus, assembly GCF_024323335.1. Lineage (NCBI taxonomy): Eukaryota > Viridiplantae > Streptophyta > Magnoliopsida > Fabales > Fabaceae > Lathyrus > Lathyrus oleraceus. The sequence continues at coordinate 452,571,148 of NC_066583.1, forward strand.
AGCAGGCTAGTCAACGGTTTTGCGATCTTGGAGAAATCTTTGATGAACCTACGATAGAAACCTGCATGTCCCAAGAAACTCCGTATACCTTTCTCATTCACAGGGTGAGGAAGATTGGCGATCACTTCCACTTTTGCCTTGTCAACTTTTATCCCTTGATGGGAAATTTTATGACCCAGTACTATCCCTTCTCTCACCATGAAGTGACACTTTTCCCAATTCAGAATTAGATTGGTTTGTTGACACCTTTCCAGCACAAGTGACAGGTTATACAAACAATTTTCGAAAGAAGATCCAAAAACCAAAAAATCATCCATAAACACTTCCATGTGCTTTTCAAGCATATCGGAAAATATTGATGTCATGCACCTCTGAAATGTTGCAGGTGCGTTGCATAATCCAAATGGCATTCTTCTATAAGCAAAGATTCCGTACGGGCATGTAAATGCTGTTTTTTCTTGATCCTCAGGTGCCACCGCAATTTGGTTGTACCCTGAGTACCCATCCAGAAAATAGTAGAAATCATGACCTGCCAATCTTTCCAACATCTGATCAATAAAAGGTAAAGGAAAATGGTCCTTCCTTGTAGCGGTGTTCAGTCTTCTATAGTCTATGCAAACTCTCCATCCTATAACAGTACGGGTGGGGATCAACTCATTTTTCTCATTTTTTATCACAGTTGTCCCTTCCTTCTTTGGTACCACATGAACTGGGCTCACCCACGAACTGTCAGATATTGGGTAAATTAACCCCGCATCTAAAAGTTTCACAACCTCCTTGCGAACAACTTCTTTCATAGCTGGATTCAGTCTTCTTTGAGGTTGGACGACCGGTTTCTGATCATCCTCCATCAAAATCTTGTGCATACACATTGTCGGACTGATTCCTTTCAAATCGTCCATCGCCCACCCAATAACACCCTTGTATTTCTTGAGGACTTTGATTCCTCATTGTCAAGAAAAACATATTTGAGAAATTCTGGTAATTGTTTCGACTCTATCCCCTTTTTTATATCCTGTTTTGATTCTGAAGATGTTTTAGGTCGAAGCTCCTCCCACCGTTGCGGTCGGGAACGAACCCAAGGCGGTTGTTCTTTTAACATTGCTACCACTTCAGATTCTTTCTCATCAATTCCTTCAGTATCCTCAACAATAGATAAACTCAAAACTCTCTCCAAAGGAAGCCTGGGTGTTGTAATCTGCATAGATTGAGCAAAAACTGTATCTAACACTTCAATACTTTTACTCGCCCCTTCGTCATCCTTTAATTTCATAGTATCCCTCACATCAATTTTGAGCTTTTCATCATAAACTTTGAGGGTCATGGTTCCTTCCTCAATATCTATCATGCATCTTCCCGTTTCCAGGAAAGGTCTTCCCAATATGAGAGGAATCTCCTCATCTTCCGGCATTTCGAGTATCACAAAATCCACCGGGAATACAAATTTATCAATCTTCAACAGAACATTTGTTGCTATACCATAGGGTCTCTTCATATAATGATCCGCAAACTGCAGTGTCATGCGAGTATCCTGCACCTCCCCTAACTCATGTTTTTTGTAAATTGAGAGGGGCATTAGACTCACACTTGCTCCCAAATCGATCAGTGCCTTTTTGAAGGATCTATCTCCAATGCTACAAGGAATAGTGACTGCACTTCTATCTTTTTTCTTCATCGGAATTTTTAGGCCCTGCAAAATAGAACTACAAGTTTCAGTTAGCATGACTGGCTCGCTGTCGATCGACCTTTTCTTTGATATGATGTCTTTCATGAATTTGGCGTAGATTGGCATCTGTTCCAGAGCTTCAGCAAAAGGTATGTTAATCTCGAGCTTCTTGAATAATTCTAAGAATTTCTTAAAAAAAAAATCATGGAAATCTTTCTTCTTTGTTCTTGTCGGAAAAGGAAGAATAATCTTTGGTTTTTGTTTCTCTTGCTGGCTTGTCCGCTTGACTACCACTTCTTCAGTTTGTTTTGGCTCTTCTCTAATCTCCAAGTCAGCTTCCAAAAATCCCTCTTCTTCAACCTGTTCGTCCACTTGTGGTTCCTTAGCCTTTCCTTTTCTGGTGACCACAGCTTTAATGTGACTTTGATCACGGGGATTAACGATTGTCCCTCAAGGAAGTGTGCCAGGTGCATGGGAGTTTGAAGCTAACTGTTGGGCAATTTGACCCATCTGAATTTCAAGATTTTTTATGGAGGCTGTAGTGTTTCTCTGATTATTTCGAGTCTCCTCATGGAATTGGATATTGTGAGCTGCCATTTTTTCAATTGCGATCTCCCAATCTGCCTTCTTAGGTACTTGTTGTTGCTGCTGCTGATATTGATTTTGATATTGACACTGTGCCTGTTGTTGCACGTTTCCTCTTTCATCCTTCCATGCAAAGTTGGGATGGTTTTTCCACCCCGGATTGTATGTGTTGGAGTAGGGATTGTTCTGCTTTAAAAAATTTATATCTTCGATCTGTTGCGGTGTTGTAAAATAATGAACAGTATTGTGTGGTCCATTGCAAATGTCACACACTTCACTCGGTGCCTGTTGCACTTGAGCCACTTTCTGAGCACCTATGTTTAGTGCTCTCAACCTTTTCTCTATCTCTGCAGCAACAACTTCTTCAATTTTCACCTGTTTATTTGTTTCAAGCTTCAAGTCAATAACTGCAGATTTGCTTGATACCCTGTCATATAACTCTAAATGCTCGTTTGAGGCAATAACTTCAATTATCTTCTTCATACCGGTGGCTGTTGCAAAGTTGGCTGAGCCACCAACTGCTGAATCAAGGATTTTCTTGTTTGAATTCGAAGACCATTGACAAACATTTGCATTTGTTAAGTTTCATCCATGTTGTGAGTCGGACAAGCCACTAGGATTCTCTTGAATCGTTTGTAGGAATCTCCTAGTGACTCCCCCTCCTTATGTTTGAAGTTTAGGATCTCATATCTTTTCCGCAATGACACAGATGCGGGAAAATACTCCTACAAGAATGTTGTTTCCATGTGCTCCCATGTAGTGATACTACTAGCAGGTAAGGAATAGAACCACTCTTCAGCCTCATCTGCTAAAGTGAATGGAAACATACGAAGTCAGACTGCTTCTTCGCTATTTCCTAGCATTTTCAGTGTTGTGCTCATGGTTAAAAATCTTTGCAGATTCTTGTTGGCATCTTCATTCACTCTTCCAGAGAAGGACCTTCTTTCGAGTTGATTAATGGTGCTGGGATGCAGCTGGAATTGTTCCACAGTAACTTGTTGGTTGACAATTGTCATACGACCACCCGGGGTGTTGGTTCCACCATAGTCACCGAGGAGTCTCTCTGGTGGTGGTGGATTAGCAGCCATGATTTCAGGAACTGTTTCCGTGTCTGAATCTGAATTCTCTGAGTGCACTGAAACAACTTCTTCCTCCGCTTTCTCTGCTAATTCCAGTTTCTTTCTCTTAGCTTGTCTGAGTCTAGCACGAAGAGTTCTTTCTGGATCTGCGTCAAAAGGAAAATCCGCTGAGGCCTTACCTCGCATAAACAAGTTAGACAAAGATTAGAATTGAATAACCAAATTGTCACAGATAAAATTTTGGTTGGTAAGCAACAAAATTTCGATAGAATAGAAATTAAAATATGTAGTTTGGCAATCCCTGGCAACGGCGCCAAAAACTTGATCGGAAAAATAGCAAGTGTACTATTTTTACCGATGTAGTAATAAGGAGTTTTATTTCCAAGTATCGATCTCAAGGATTGCGTAGGAAATACTTATTTTAATTTGATTCTATTAGAACAAAAGAAAATGGTTTGGTTGTTTTGAAATAGTAAACACGAAACTAGTAAAAATAATTGATTAAGATAAAAGATGCTAGGGTGAGTGGTTGAGTTACCCGGTTATGAATTCAGTCAAGATTTCCTTAATACATATGAAACATTCAATCACCTAACCTCAGAATGTTCTTACTTAAGTCCTTAAGGAAGAAACTATTAAACTACCAATTCTTACTCAAATGTCCATTCAATTAATCATTGGTTTTAATCATACAAAATATCAAGGTTTACGGTGATTTACGAAAGTTACTAGTCCTAGATGATGCATTCATAAACCCAATTGTGTGAAAACCCTAACAATCACAATCCTGTTATTGAAAGTCATAGATCAATTTGTATTTGTCCGATACAAAAGCATAATAACATCACACAATTGAATTGAAATACGTAACATAGTAATCAAGAAATCATTTGTTCAAATTCATAACATGCGATAACATCAGGACCACCCCCTTAGCATCAGGGGGTTTAGCCTCTCATTGTACTTAAAGAACTCATAAAGTAAAGATTAAACATTACAAGGAATTAGGAGAGTTTGATCTTCAATGGTTGATACCCTTGAATCTCGCCGTCTTCAAATCCGTCGTATTCGCTATCTTCTCCAATGCAATGCTTTCGTTCGTCTGTCAAAAGGTCCTCTCTTCTTTCTCTTCCAGGCCTTCTTATAGTTTCAGATCACTTTCTTCCAAGCAAAAGGTCCAAACTACCCTTAATGAGCAGAATCGGTTCACAAAGCAAAAATTAGGTTTTCCATGTTGCGCCCAATCAACACGGCCGTGTGTCACCACACGGGTGGCTGTGTTGATCACCATAATTAATTATTTTCAGCATCAGCTACAGAGGCAACAACACGGGCCGTGTTCCTACACACGGGTGCCCGTGTTGATGCACTGTTTTAATCAACACGGCCGTGTGGTGGAACACGGGTGCCCGTGTCGATCTCTGTTTTTCTTCTCCTCTCTTGCCCTGCCTGACCAACAAGACGGGCAGTGATGTGGCACACAGGTGCCCGTGTTGACCTGCTGTTTCTTCATATTTTTGCCTTTCAGAGTGTCCATAACTTCACCATTCTTGCTTTTAAACCTGTGTAATGGCCTGTAACAATGACACTACCAAACGAAGCATAAACGAGATCTTTTTGACATAAACTTGTAATCAAATGCAATGCGATACCAAATCAACAAAACATGATAATTGACTCCAAAGCAACTAAAAACAAAAATAAATCTTACCAAAGTGATGAAAATATGTCGGATTAACGGCTGGAATTCAATGGAAATGGTGGCCGATCAGTTACTCTTAGAAAAAAATTTATATGACAAATATTGTAGGATATAGGGTCTAGGGAACCCCAGTTTTGACCAGTTTACTTTCTCTGGTCAACCACCTTGAACCTACTTGCAAACTTGAAGTTTTCTTTATCTTTGGGACTCATGGAGGATCGTATATGGATAGGATGATGTAATATGAAGTATCCCATGAAATATTTGATCAAGTGTTGACGAAACTTGCTGAGGAAGTTGTAAGAACAAAGTTGGTTCTACAATGTATCTCTAAGATTTTGATGATAACAAAGAATGAAACAAAAATGGTACTCTAGCAAAAAATTTATGAAGTATGCAGGACTTTGATCAAACATCAGATAGAAAAATACATCAGATACAAGATTCAACTACCAGATACTACTCAGAGAAAACGCGTCCAAAAGGTTCTGACTCTTATCAATGCAGTTACGAGCACAATAGTAAGAAGTCAAAAACTCTGGTAAAGAAGACTGACTCTAGACTCTGAATCTGAAGAAAATCAAGAGCATAGAGAAACTCTGATGTGTCCAGATATTACCAACCTCTGACGTTAAACTTTGTTTTACCAAGACTCTGATACAGATTCACCAGTTCAAAACACGTAACCGAAAATAAATCTGGTCTTGGAAAGATATTATTTCTAGAAGGAAATAATGAGGCGCACAAAACTGTTTTAGAAAGAAACAAGGAGATTAATGACAATAAACATTCTTCAATGACCAAGATCCTGTCATCACTCCAATGGTCCTTCTAAACGCCTATATAAAGGACTAAATACTTCACAAGAAGACACATGAGACACACAAGAATACAAAAAATCTCATTCATTCTCTCTCATTTTTCACGAGCAACTGCTCTTATGTGAAAAGTTATTGTTCCTATAATTCTGTAATATTAGATTTTTGTTAGAAGCACATTGCATTACAAATCATATTTTTGCTAAGATATCTCCTCAAGTGACTATGTGTAGTCTGAATACTTGAGAAGGCTAAGGGATTATTCTCTTAGGCAGTTGTTTGTGTAATCTTTCAAGATTAGTGGATTAAGACCTTTTTGAAGGTGAAATCACCTTGGTGGGGTGGACTGGAGTAGCTTTGAATTTCAAGAAAACCAGTGTAAAATTCTATGTCATATTCATTTTTATTCTCTGTGTGTCTGATATCTCAAAAACTTTTTATTTCCAAAAATAATTCAAACCCCCTTTCTTGTTTTTCTCTACCTTCAATTGGTATCAGAGCTTTGGCTCTGTTATTGATTTTCTAATCAAACACTTAACAATGTAGAGAGATCCAGCGTGAGAAAAACACCATGGCCAATTCCAATGAAAGAGACAGTTACAACGCTAAACCTCCAATCTTTGATGGAGAAAAAATTGATTATTGGAAAGACAAAATTGAAAGTTTCTTTCTAGGCTACGACGTTAATCTATGGGATATAGTCACAATTGGCTACACTCCACCTGTGACTGACACTGGCGTTGCCATCCCCAGAAGCAAAATGGCAGATGATCAGAAACGCGAATTTAAAAACCATCACAAAGCCAGAACGATACTACTAAATGCCATTTCCTACAATGAATATGAAAAGATAACCAACAGGGAAACAGCTAAAGAAATACTTGACTCCCTAAGGATGAATCACGAAGGAAATTCTCAAGTCAAAGAGACAAAGGCTCTGGCTCTAATTCAGAAATATGAAGCCTTCAAAATGGAGGACGATGAAGTTGTAGAGGTGATGTTTTCTAGATTTCAAACCTTAATTGCAGGTCTCAAAGTGCTGGACAAAGGCTACACAACTGCAAATCATGTCAAAAAGATTGTTAGAAGCTTGCCAAAGAAATGGAGACCCATGGTCACAGCTCTAAAGTTATCAAAAGATCAGAACAACATCAGCCTTGAGGAACTTGTCAATTAACTCAAAAGCCACGAGATAGAACTGGAGGAAGATGAGCCTCAAAAGAAGATCAAGTCTGTAGCATCAAAGTCCAGATCTGAAAGATGCAAGCCAGAAAGAAACAAAGCCTTCCAAGATGAAGAGGAAGAAAATTTCGACTCTGAAAAAGAAGACTCTGACGATGAAGAAGAGTTATCCCTTTAGACCAGAAGAGTTAAACAACTTTGGAGAAAGAGGAATAATAACTCCAGAAGGCCAAGACCCAAGGGAGATCGCTCAAAATCAACTTCCATAGGTAAGTCAAACAAAGAAATAACATAATATGAATGTAAGGAAATAGGTCATTACAAAAATGAATGTCCCAAGTTGAAGAAAATAAGCTCCAGGAGAGTGAATTTCAAGAAAAGTTCATTCATAACTAAAAAGGGACTGATGGCCACCTGGGACGACAGTGGATCTGATTCATCCGAATCAGACTCTGAAGAACTGGCAAATGTTGCACTCATAGCTATCACCTCCAGAAATACATCAGATAGAGAATCTGACTCTGAAGTGGTATTTTCTGATCTTTCTCGCTCTGACCTTGAATCATGCCTTTCTGAAACTCTAACCTCATATCATAAACTTAAACAAAAATTTAAGGCTTTAAAAGGAGTTCTTGAAAGAACTATCAAAGAATGTGATAAGCTTGAGATAACTGCTTCAAAACTAAAAGATGAAAATCAAACTTTGATAAAAGAAAAAGACTCCACAAATAAACAATGTTTAAAACTTGAAGAAGCACTATCTCATGCCCCACAAACTTCTAACACAATGATATATGAATATGAAAAATCTTTTCAAATGTTTCTGAAAAATGGGATAGAAAGGAGCAGAATGGCATCCATGATTTATGGAGTAAGTCAGAATAATAAAAGAGGAATAGGGTATGTCCCTAGTGAAGATAAATCTTCCACAAATGACAAACCTAAATCTCCTTTTTCTTATCATTAGACACATACACAAGCACAACGTTTTGATAATGCTAGAAAATCCAAAGTTCTAAGAAACTCTGGGAAAACTAATCATAAAGGATCCAAAAGATTCTGGGTACCAAAGGATAAGATTGTTTACGTTGCAGATATCTTATGCATCAGAGTTAAGACACCAATCATGGTACCCGGACTCTGGATGCTCGTGACACATGATGGGAAGAAAGCATATGTTCCAAAGTCTGGAACTTAAAGCCGCTGGCTTCGTAGGTTTCGAAGGAAATCAGAAAGGAAGGATCAGAGGCTCCGGAACTAGTGGTAATGGAACTCTTCCCTCTATATTTGATGTTCTCTATGTAGAAGGATTAATGCATAATCTGTTATCAATAAGTCAATTAAGTGATAACGGTTATGACGTAATCTTCAATCAAAAAACATGTAAAGCAATTAATCAGAACAATGGAACAGTCCTATTCACTGGCAAGAGGAAAAACAATATTTACAAGATACATCTTTCAGACCTAAAAGAACAAAATGTAAAATGCCTGATGTCTGTTCATGAAGAGCAATGGGTATGGCATAGACGCTTGGGCCACATTAGCATGAGAAAACTCTCTCAGCTAAATAAAATCGAGTTAGTCAGAGGCCTACCTAAATTGAAGTACTCTTCAGAAGCTCTAAGTGAGGCATGTCAGAAAGCTAAAATTTCAAAAACGTCTTTAAAAAAGAAAAATATTGTTTCTACCTCTAAGCCTCTGGAACTTCTTCATATTGACCTGTTCGGGCCTGTTAAGACATCATCAATCAATGGAAAGAAATATGGACTAGTTATTATTGATGACTTTAGTCGTGGACATGGGTAAAATTCCCAAAGCACAAGAGTGAGTCTCACTCTGTATTCACTAGCTTCTGTTCCAAAGTGCAAAACGAATTTGACTCTAAAATCATCAGAGTCAGAAGTGATCATGGTGGAAAATTTGAAAATAATTTTTTTGAGGAACTATTTGATTCTAGTGGAATATCCCATGATTTCTCCTGTCCTAGAACTCCACAACAAAATGGAGTTGACTCTAGAACCATGATCAATGAAACAAATGTGACTAAGCACTTTTGGGCTGAAGCAGTGAATACAACCTGTTATATTCAGAATAGAATCTCTATAAGACCTATTTTGGAAAAGACTCCCTATGAACTGTGCAAGGGAAGAAACCCCAACATTTCTTATTTCCATCCTTTTGGATGCTCTTTCTTTATTCTGAATACTAAAGAACATCTGAACAAGTTTGATTCAAAAGCACAAAAAGGTATTATGTTAAGATACTCAGAAGGCTCTAATAGCTACAGAGTATACAACACAGAAACCAAAATTGTGGAAGAATCAATCCATGTTAGATTTGATGATAAGCTTGACCTTGAAAAGTCAAAACTAGTTGAGAAACTTGCAGATCTGGGGACTACTCTTGCAGGTTCTGACGAAAAGACTAAAGCACCAAAAGTATCTGATAAACAAAGTCCAAATGCAATTGAAGCCTCAACTATCCAGAAGAAATCAAGCAGTCGCCCCAACATCTCTGAAGATTTGATTCTGGGAAATAAGGATGAACCGGTCAGAACTAGGTCAACATTCAAAGTATATGGAGAAATTCCTCTAGGACTAGTATCTCTGGTTGAGCCTACCTCCTGTGATGAGGCACTTCAAGACAATGATTGGGTTCTGGATATGAAAGAAGAGCTAGATCAATTCTCAAAGAATGACATCTAGGATCTTGTTCCAAAGCGTAAAGGAACTCATATTATTGGAACCAGATGGGTGTTCAGAAACAAACTGAACGAAAAGGGAGAAGTAGTCAGAAACAAAGCACGACTGGTGGCATAAGGGTACAGTCAACAAAAAGGCATTGACTACAACGAAACCTTTGCCCTAGTCGCCAGGTTAGAATCTATTCGCTTACTTGTTTCATTTGCTATAAATCATTCTATCAAACTATATCAAATGGATGTCAAAAGTGCATTTCTTAATGGTTATATATCATAAGAAGTTTATGTCAATCAACCTCCAGGTTTTGAAATTTCTAAATGCCCAGAACACGTTTTTAAACTCAAGAAATCACTGTACGGTTTAAAACAAGCTCCTAGAGCTTGGTATGATAGATTAAGTAACTTCCTTCTGGAACATGACTTTATTAGAGGAAAGGTTGACGCTACACTCTTCTGTAAAAACATTAGAAATGATCTCATGATATGCCAGATATATGTTGATGACATTATTTTTGGTTCAGCTAACCCTTTTGTATGTTAAGATTTCTCGGAGCTAATGCAGGCAGAATTTGAAATGAGCTTAATGCAAGAACTAAATTTCTTTCTAGGGATTCAAATCAATCAAGCTTCAGAAGCTACCTACGTTTTCCAAAGTAAATACATAAAAGACATTCTGAAGAAATTCAAAATGGCTGAATGCAAACCTACTAAAACACCTATGCGTCCAACCTACATTCTGGAAAAAGAAGAAATTATCCAGAAGGTTTGTCAGAAGCTCTATCGTGGTATGATAGGCTCTCTTCTCTATCTGACTGCTACACGTCCTGATATTCTGTTTAGTGTATGTCTCTGTGCCAGATTCCAATCAGATCCTAGAGAATCTCATTTAATAGCTGTTAAAAGAATCCGCAGGTATCTGAAAGGAACCCCTAACCTGGGCCTGATGTATGAGAAAACATCAGAGTATAGACTTTTTGGTTATTGCGATACAAATTACGCAGGGGACAGAATGGAACGTAAAAGTACATTTGGGAACTCTCAGTTCTTAGGAAAGAATCTTATATCATGGGCTAGCAAAAGGAAATCAACCATAGCTCTGTCCACTGCAGAAGCAAAATATATATCAACATCACTATGCACTACTCAGATGCTCTGGATGAAGAATCAAGTTAAAGCCCTTTTGATTTTTGAGAGTAACGTTCTTATTTTTTGTGGTAATACTGTTGCGATCTATTTAAATAAGAATCCTATTTTGCATTCCAGAGCTAAGCACATAGAAATAAAACATCATTTCATTAGAGACTATGTTCAGAAAGGGGTAATCACTTTAAAATTTATTGATACAGACCATCAATGGACTGGTATTTTTACCAAACCCCTAGATGAAGATAGATTATTTTTTATCTTGAAAAATTTAAACATTCAAAATTGTCCAGAATAAAATGTGCCTCTGAAATAGTAAAATAAGACTCTGAAGTAAACACCTGGAATCTGTATCTGACTCTGATGATACTACTAGTTAGAAGCTATCTGAATCAGAAATCCTCAGGATCTAACCCTTTGGTATTCCTGAAGATCAGATAAAGTAACACGTGGTACATCTTGCGTCTGACCTTGGAACTTCCAGACAACTGTCTAGGAGAAATCAAGAGATAGACTCTTGATATCTCCTCGAGCAGTATGCTGATTTGGGGATTAGACCTCCATCATGGGTTGTAATCATTCTCCTCCAAACGTGCTTACTTGGTTAACGTGCTGCATTTAATTTCTTAACAGTTAAACTCTCTTTTTGTTGTCATTTTGCATGCATCCTAATGTGTATAAATTCATTTCACATACTACACTTGCACACTTTACACTCACGACCTCACTAATCCCACTCTCTCTCAGTTCTTCATCTCCTTCTAGAATTTCTGCAGTTTTCTTCAAGCTCTTCATCTCTCAACCGTCATCTTCAACTGTTCTTCATGGATTCTAAGCAACAATCAGCTTACAAACACCCATTTCAAGTCAACCAACTACATCAACCACTGGCGTAGTCTCAACCCCAATCTACAAGGAACCCCATATACGCGATCGTGAGCCTCACATCCACCTAGCAACACCATTTAAAAAACTGGAAGTTCTACGTGAGTCGCTAGTGGACTTTGAAAACATGAAGAGAAATGGCGTAGACCTTACTGAAAAATTGAGAATGCAAGGGTGGGAAACCTACTTTCAATGCCTCTATGGCCCTGTGTATACAAAGCTGGTGAAGGAGTTCTGGTGTTTCGCAGACTCAGATGATCACTACATTGTCTCCTACGTTTTGGGAGTCAAGATAGTCATCACTAAGAAATCCATTGCCTCCCTTATGAACATAGAGAAGACAGGAGGAAGACGCATCTACAACTTAAACCCTAGGGAAAAATACTTGTCCCAGGAAATCAACCCTACCATCTTCCAACAGAGTGCTGAAGGCAAGAACAAGGAGCTACATCAGATCCTCCGGGTCTGGTTGAAGATCATCTTAGGCATCATTCATCATCGCCCTGCTTCAAACTCTTCTGACTACATCAACACAGGTCAGAAGTGTTATTTGTACTGCATTCACAAGGGTCTGAAACTGTGTCTACCTGCACTTCTCTTCAAGTATCTCAAAGACTTAGTCAAAGACACCAAAAATAACATGAAAACAAGAAATTACATCCCTCTGGGGAGACTCATATCAGATATATTGATTGAGAGTGGCTTAGTGGATCACCTGATTCAGCTCAAACTCATGAAAGATGTCACCATTGACATTGGAAGACCGTTGAATGCTCGGAATCTGAAGAGCATGGGAATCATTGATCAAGTCAGAACTAAACCAACACTTGATACCTCCTGGGAAGCACTCAGGGATCAAAGGGAGATTCCCAACAGACTCTACCTGTTCTCCAAGATTGACCCTCTAGAGGTAGTGGCCTACTATCTACAGGACCTTGCCAATCAAGGGGTGGACATCTCTGACTTCACAGTGGATTGGCAACCAGAGCATCCACCAAACTTCATGAAGAGGATGCGAGAGCCCTCTGAGAAGTCCAAGAAGGTGAAGAAAACAAGGCTTGGAGAATCCTCTGGGTTAAGACCTCCAGTCCCTCTGGCTGGCTCTCCAAGTAAGTTTGTACCTCTCTCTCGCTCTGTTAAAATAAAACCTCTTGCTTCTTCTCATCCTGAAACCACCCTTATATACACCACCTCTGACACTCCTCCCTCAACCACCAGAACTTATAACCCACCCTCACTTATATTTAACCTTGCTACCACCATATTACCCGTTTCAGAAGCAGAAATGCTGAATGAAACCACTTCATCGTCATCATCACCATCTCCATAATCCCCACCATACTACAAACTCTCCTCCGACACCAAACCATCTGACCCCTAATCCCCCACTCTGGCTCAGCTACAAGCTCATGCTATGGCCTCTCAACAACCATCACACTCTGAACCTGAACCAGAAGTCAGTTCCCCACCTCCTGAACATCCAAATCCCACCACATCTGAACAAACACCACCACCTGCACAACAACCAATCCACTCTGAACCACAACCAACCCACTCACCATCTGAACCACACCCAGAACCTGATCAAAAAACACAATCACCCTTTACCATTCCCACACCCACAACATCCGTTGCCTCCATAACTCCCATATTAAATCTCAATGCCCCAAACTCACCTTCTCCATCCTCCCCAACATCAGACACTGAACCAGAGACTACCCTCCCTAGCCTAGAAGAAGCAATACAGGTTTTTGCAGAGTCTTCAGTAGAGAAGGTCAAGTCTCTAACAATCAACTCTGGCATCAGTGATGATCCCTCTGTAGTAAGCATCCACTGGAACAAAGTGATAAGTTAGATGACCTCTAAAGCCTTCAAACTGAAAGGCCTCTTTGAATAAGTCCGAAACAACTTTATTAGAGACGCTGGTATTATACTTCAGGAGCGCTTAACCAGAGAGGTTGAGGAACGACAAAAGGATGGAAGCTGAAGAGAAAGGACGCCTAGAAGAAGAACAGCGAATCAGGGATGTTGAGGAGAAGGCTGCTGCTAATGCTGCTGCTGTTGCGGCTGCTGTTGAGGCTGAGGCAAAAGATAAAGCTGACACTGAAGAAGGAGCTCGTATTGCTGAAGAAGCAGCTTCCAAGGCCAAAGCTGATGCACTGACTCAGGGGGAGCACTCCAAGTCTGGGTTCGTCCCTCTGGTCTTGAAGACTCTGGAGGAACTGCAGAAAGAACAACAAGTGGTTCGGACTAGGCTGGATCAACAGGATTCTGTCAACAATAACATTCAGAACATGTTGTCTCAACTGCTCTAAAGGATGCCTCTACGCCCAAACCCTTAGGCACCTAGGATATTTTCTTGTTGCCTTTATGATTTTGTTGTTTCTCTTGCTTTCTGATATATGACCTCTATGCTGATTATCTGTAAATGCTCTCTTTATTAATATCAACCATTTTTTTTTTTGCTATGTCTTTTTGATTCTGACAAAAAAGGGGATAACTAAAACAAATCTGATGGAAACATAACTAAATCTTCTCAAAGTACTGCAAACATTATTAAAAACTTATTACTAAATCAATGACTAAAGATATGCAAGAAAGTAGCTAAAGCACTAAACCGAGGAAGGTCCGGTAAGAACTTTTGATCTATATAAGAATCTAACTCAGGGGGAGTCCTCTTCCCTATCTGATTTAAGAAATTCTATATTGTTTCACCTCTTCTCTGTATTGTTTTGTCATCATCAAAAAGGGGGAGATTGTAAGAGCAAAGTTGGTTCTACAATGTATCTCTAAGATTTTGATGATAACAAAGGATGAAACAAAAATGGTACTCTAACGAAATTTTTATTAAGTATGCAGGACTCTGATCAAACATCACATAGAAAAATACATCAGATACAAAATTCAACTATCAAATGCTACTCAAAGAAAACACGTCCAGAAGGTTCTGAACCTGATCAACGCAGTTACCAGCGCAACAGAAAGAAGTCAAAAACTCTGGTAAAGAAGACTAAATCCAGACTCTGAATTTGAAGAAGTCAAGAGCATAGAGAAACTCTGATGTGGTCAGATATTATCAACCTTTGACGTTAAACTTTGATTTACCAAGACTGTGATACAAATTCACCAGTTCAGAACACGTAACCAAAAATAAATCTGGTTTTGGAAAGAAATTATTTCTAGAAGGAAATAAAGAGGCGCACAAAATTGTTTTTTGAAAGAAACAAGGAGATTAATGACAATAAACATTCTTCAATGACCAAGATCCTGTCATCACTCCAATGGTCCTACTCAACGCCTATATAAAGGACTAAATACTTCACAAGAAGACACATGAGACACACAAGAATACAAAAGCTCTCATTCATTCTCTCTCATTTTTCACGAGCTGATGCTCTTATGTGAAAAGCTATTGTTCTTATAATTCTGTAATATTTGCTTTTTGTTAGAAGCACATTGCATTACAAATCATATTTTTGCTAAGATATCTCCTCAAGTGACTCTATGTAGTCTAAATACTTGAGAGGGCTAAGGGATTATTCTCTTAGGCGGTTGTTTGTGTAATCTTTCAAGATTAGTGGATTAAGACCTTTTTGAAAGCGAAATCACCTTGGCAGGGTGGACTGGAGTAGCTTTGATATCTCAGTGTCTGATACCTCAAAAAGTTTTTATTTCAAAAAACAATTCAAACCCCCTTTCTTGTTTTTCTCTACCTTCAGAAGTCACACAAGATACCTATATAAATTAGGGTTTCCAAGGCAACCTATCTTCAAACTCTTGATGATTTCTTGATAAAAATGATAAGTGAAAATCATGGGGATCCATATATGATGTATAGAACCAATGTGAATCATATCTTGATTGATATCCTTGCAATGAGGGTCTCAAACCCTATATATGAGCATGGTGAGGCATAGGTGGAAGCACGCACTAACTACAAAAGAAACAAAGCTATACATAGAAATATTTTTGATATTTTGGTTAGTAAACAATGAAAAAATAAAGTATGATACAATCAAATGGTGCTTGGTGATCTCTCCCAATGCAAACCCAATGAATGAGGGGTAAGGAGGATGCCAAGGTGTGATCCCAAAGCCAATGCATATGATGAGATAGCATGAGGGATCTTAGAGTCAAAATTGGGTCTGACAGCTGCCCCTATTTAAGGACATTCTAACTGAAGATGTGAAGGTTAAAATCTTCGCATCAACTTAGTAGAATGAACTTAAATGACAACACCTAGGAACTTAAGAGACCTCATGATGCATATGGTATAAATGTTAAAATAATATTTGTTGGGTATATATTTCCACAAAGGAAAATAATCTGGAAGAGATTGAAGATCCACCAAAGCATAATGCATTCCGTAAGGAAAACTCACTGGGAAGACAGAGACTCTAGAGGATAAGAAGTTATGCGTAGGCTAGGCTATGACTTAAAAACTGCTGGGAGACACGAGGGATTTCCATGAAAATAAATTGATGGAAAGAGTCGGTTGGGGAACTAGGGGAATCTGCACGGGAAATGGGTAGATCAGAACAAAGTTGAAATACTCAAACCAAACAGAAAATGACGATTTTGCCGAGGAAATACGCACTCAAAATCAACTGGGGAAGAACAAATCTTCAACACAGGAGTAAAAGAGATATGTTATCTATTACCGGTTACTGGTGTAATACCCCAATTTTGCCCCTAAGGTCCCTCATGCAATTTCATCATATGCATTAGCATTGGGTTCACACCTTGGCATTCTCCTTACCCCCCTCTCATTGGGTTTGTTTTGGGAGAGATTATCAAGCACCATGTGATTGTATCATACTTGTATATTATCATTTTACTAACCAAAATACCAAAAATATGTCTTTGTATTTGTCTAACCCCTATATAGGTAGGGCATGATCCCCATTGATCTATCTAGTTCACATCTAGGGTTTAAGACCCTCATGGCTAAAAGTACAATCAAGGATTGATCCAAAATGTTTCAAAGCATCATATATGAGTCTCATTAATCTCTACATGTCATATTGGTCAAGTATTCTTCAAGAGGTTGGAAGTGATTTGCCTTGGAAGCCCTAGTTTGACTGGGTATCTTGAGTAACTTCTCCAACAAGCTATCTCACCAATTGATCAAATTTCTTAAGTGACACTTCAAAATTCATCATATTATGCATATATGATCTACCATAATCCTAGAAAGTCAAGAGAATTGAAGGTTAGCAAGTTGGTTGATGGTGGTTGGCCAGATGGATTCATCTTATCAAAACTGGGTCTCCCCAGACCCTATCTTCTACAATTTTCACCATATGAAAATTATTTAAGAGAAAAGCTACTATAAATGACATTCCAAAAAACTTTCATTTTGAGACCTAGAGCTAGTTTTTCTTGGAAAATCATTTTCTATGTTGAAGTATTATAGGTCATTTTGTCTAAACCCTAATTTTAAAGTCAACTTCCCAAGGCCATAACTTGCTCAATTTTTATTAGATAAAATATTTCCAAGTTGCAAAATCAAATTCAAGATATCTACATCAACTATGAGGTTTGGAGTGAGATCTAAATCAACATTTATGACCATGTGATATGAGGATACATTATAGGTCATTTTTGACTTATACCATTGAACAAGTGATTTTCCTCAACTTCAAAAATGCATAACTCTATCATTCTAAATCCAAATTACATGAAATTGGTGACCATGTTGAAGTTCTTTTAAAGATATACAACATTGGTGAAGACATGTTTCTCATTTGGAGCTCACATAAAAAGTTAAGTAAGGTGCAATATTGAGATATATGACTTAACACTTAGGAAATGTTTCAACATGTTGAAATTTCCAAACTTCCAACTCAAAATTCACCATGATCCAAGTTCCAATTGGAAACGTATCCAACATCAAAGATGTTCCCCTTGATCTAAGCTTTCCAAAGAGTCTTGTTTTATGAATTTTGGATGAGGTTTGCTAAGGCTGCGCATGGTCCTAACAGGTCTGCATCATTGGAGTAAATCAAATGTCCAAAACTCCATTTCACTTTGCCTTGCCATTCAAGCATGATTGGAACTTTAGTACAGTTGCAATTGGATCATAATGGATTGCTCCATAGGCCTGTACACGCCCATACAAGCTTGTGCGTCACATTCCCATTTTTAGCAATTTTTCAAGTGTGCAATTATCAATCCCAAATGCTATAAATACAAGGCCTCTAAGCTCATTTTAAACAAACCTTGCGCGCCAGCTTTGCCCCCCAATTGAAACCCTCACCATTCAAAGGAAAACCTAAGAATTTTCAACTTGAAAATGGAGTTTCAATCTCACGGTTTGGAGATTCAAAAACTCCAGGATCCAAAGCTTTGTACCATTGCCAAACCACTTCTGCACACCATTGAAGGTAATTTTCAGAAATCTTCTTCTCTTCGTTTCTCACTCAATTCTCATCAATTCTCTTTGATCTTTGGTTGTCTTAAGTCCTACCAATGTAGGCAAGAAGATTGATTTGCTTTGAGGTCAAATCGAAGCAACTCAATTGACACACCTCAAAATTCAACTCCTCATATCTTTCTACATATTTGGAGTTAGTTGAAATTGAGGTTAGATTCGTGCCCTATGCCATTTTTTCTTTCAGATTATGTCCTTTTTTTTTTCATTTTCTTAATGGTGATGAGTGAACCAGTCTGGTGGACCTAGCCTTAGAAGGTTACCGAAGGTCCAACGCCGGTGGTGTGCTGGACAGGTTCTGAGCCATTGATCTCATTTGAAATGTTTTATTCCTGAGCGCCCAAAGTTATTACCACGCGTGTGGAATAGTTGACCAGGTAGATGGTGGAGCGCACTCTCATGACCAGTTGATCAGCCACCTCAATTAATGTGGGAGATCAAGTGGTCCACGTTTCTTTTTGTTTTTTTATTTTCATTTTATTTTGTCTGATTTTCATAAATTCATATTAATTTTAATATTGATCCAAAAAATATGAGAGTTTCACCAAAAAAATTTAAATAATTTCTTCTTTCATATTTTGAATTAAAATTATTTTTTGGATCATTATTAATATTTTTCATGATTTTATTGATTTTATGAATATTTTTAATTGTTTAAAAATACTTTTAAGTCACCAAAAATTCTGAAATTTTTTCTCCAAGGTCCTTTGACCTTGTTTGACCTATGATAAATCTCATGACCATTTCTTTAGTGTTTTAATGAGATTTTAGGAATTTGACAAACCATATTTAATTTAATGCATTATTTTTTGTATTTTTAAATTGAATAAATGCCAAATAATTGTGTTGAGCTATCTTGATGATTTATATAAGTTTGAATTGTGTTGTTGGGCCTTGGTCAAAGTTGATTTGACTTTGCTAGGTTAAGATCATTGGATTTAGGGGATAGATGGAATGTACATTCCATCTTCCAAAATGAATGAATGATCTTAATATGGTAAAAGTCCTCCTTTAACCAATTTGAATTTTGATCTATTCCACTCCCTCTTCATCTAATTCCCCTTCTTTATGCATCCATCTCATTTGGCCTATGATATCTCAAAGTCCTAAGGCTAGTTGATTGAAAAATCAACATAAGTATGGATGAGATTAGGCCACCTCTTTTCACTTTGTCCACTTGGATCATGTGGTGTGATATATCTTGTTTGTGTTTGCTTGTGTTGTCTTTGACCATTAATGTACATAATTAGAAATAAAAACCCTAAAAAACTATTGTGTGGAATGTTGGTTTGATCTTGGGCAATTGGACTTAGAATCTAGGCAACATCCATATGCAAAAGGACTTTGCCTATGCCAACTTTCATGTTACCAAGTGCTTCAAATTTGAAACTTCATCTGATACATCATTGAAGATCCATCTGAGTATATCTGCGACATGATCATTGTGAAGTTGTTATTTTGAACCTGTGACTTATGGAATTCATCTGCTACATGGGAAAATCTGAAGGAGATCATGGAGTGGCTAAAGCTTGGATGTGGCTATCTTTATTTGATACCTTGCTCTTCAAGTTAATATTGTTTGCATTGTTTGTTGCTTAATTCTAATGTCCAAGGGAATTTGGGTTTCTATATGGCATTCTTGCCTATTGGATTGCAGTCCATTGGTCAGATCTTTTCAACCCTTAACTTTTAAATTTATGCTTATGATTAGTCTCTTCATCTCCTCCTCATCTCTTTAATTTCAAAATCTCTCCCTCCTTTTAAAAACTTATTTGTTTGAACTTGTTATTTTCTAAACTTAGACTCTTTGCAAATTAGAAACTTTGGCCTTATGCCATTGCATTTTAAAAAAAAAATTCATAATCAAGCATGTAAATAAACTTAACTATACTTGACTTAAAATTTTCAAAAGCCAAAAAGAACTAACTCATTCAAACCATTTTCTAGGCCCTTGTGCCTTTCAAACTTAATTTTTGATTAAAAGCAATGCATCCACTTTGAAATTTGTATCACGAACTATGAGGTTTTGATCCCTCATTTTTATGTTGGTACATAGGCAAAAGTCCGAAGGTCTTGGCAAACACAAAAATATAATTAATGAATTATTTTCTCATCTCCCAATTCTATTTATTTTTAAACATCATTTTGTATAAAATACATATGCACACAAGAAAGGGCTCCCTAGGAGTACCTAGGATACTTTGGGTGCTAACACCTTCCCTCTGTGTAACCAACCCCCTTACCTGTAATCTCTGGCATTTTATTAGTTTTTATTTGAAAACTTCTTATTTTTTGGGTTTTGTTCGTAATTTTCCCTTTTCCCTTGGAAACAATAAAAGCGCGGTGGCGACTCTTGTTATTTGATATCTTGCTTATCCATAGCTTGATGATCATTAATTTACCGCTACAAAAATTAAGTGGGGACTCTGCTGGGGACTAGTCTCTAGTGGTTTTAGCCTACCTTTTTGTGTGTATATAATTGTATATATGTGATGAATCTATATTTGTGTGATATAATCTGCTTGTTGTGCTTGGTGATCTCTAAGTGGTAAGATACGTTCTAACCCGAACTTGAGTGCAATTAAGATATGAGGATGGTATAGTCATGTTCGACTTGTGTGGAGTAGTCCTTAACAAGTTGGCTTGAGATCCATCTACTAAGTGGAGACACTTTTGGATTTGGGAATGTCACACAAGTATTTGTGGTTAGGCATTACTATCTCTAATTTGGGTCTGAGAAGCTGAGGATCGTAGAACATTTACCCCCTCTTGGCCTATTTAGGACGTAGTGCGGAGACTGTTCAAGTGTAGACTTGATAACAGTTGTTACGCGATACCTTACTCAGACGAGTTTCTCTTGAGAATATTATGGGTCGATGTGTCAGTCATCTTAACCTGTAATATCCGATAGATGGAATTAAGGCTCTAGGAACTTTGTAGAACATGACCTACGCATTTTTATCGTTAGTTCACTCCTTTGGGATGGTTCTTCCCAAACTCCATGCTCGTGACTCACAACAAACCCTTGATTCTTAGTTGATCCAATCAAGTCTTGTCAATATCAATGGAACTTGGGTGTTGATAAGGTGTAAACCATAATCCACCAAAATGGATGATTGATCTTGACAATGACTTGATTCATCCCTTAACGTTTGTTTGTTTTCCTTATGTGTGATCCCTTATTTGTGATTGTTGCATTCATGCATTCATATGCATCATAACATTCATCACACAAAAATTTCAAGGAACTGAGGTATTATTTGCAAATATTTTCAGACCATTGATTGTGGACAAAGGAACACTAAGAAGTACAGTTTCAGAAGTCCTAACTTGAAAGAGTTAAGGAAGCTAGCATCTTTTGTATTAGATCCCTTGGATTTCAAACAAAGTCATGGGAAGCTTCTGTCTATCTTGTCTACTGATGTGGTTGAAGGACTTTTGAGTGTGTAAGTGCAGTTCTACGACCCTCTCTACCATTGCTTCACTTTTCCTGATTATCAGCTTGTGCCTATGTTGGAGGAGTATGCCCATGTTTTGGGAATACCTATTTCTGACAAAGTGCCTTTTAATTTGGAAGGGATTCCTCTATCTCATCTTATTGCTGAAGGTCTTCATTTGAAGAAATCTGAGATAGAGGCTCGTTGGATTAAGACCTTTTAGAAAGCGAAATCACCTTGGCAGGGTGGACTGGAGTAGCTTTGAATTTCAAGCAAACCAGTATAAAACTCTGTGTCATATTCATTTTTATTCTCTGTGTGTCTGATATCTCAAAAAGTTTTTTATTTCCAAAAACAATTCAAACCCCCTTTCTTGTTTTTCTCTACCTTCAGAAGTCACACAAGATACCTATATAAATTAGGGTTTCCAAGGCAACCTATCTTCAAACTCTTGATGATTTCTTGATAAAAATAATAAGTGAAAATCACGGGGATCCATATATGATGTATAGAACCAATGTGAATCATATCTTGATTGATCTCCTTGCAATGAGGGTCTCAAACCCTAGATATGAGCATGGTGAGGCATAGGTGGAAGCACGCACTAACTACAAAAGAAACAAAGCTATACATAGAAATATTTTTGATATTTTGGTTAGTAAACAATGAAAAAATAAAGTATGATACAATCAAATGGTGCTTGGTGATCTCTCCCAATGCAAACCCAATGAATGAGGGGTAAGGAGGATGCCAAGGTGTGATCCCAAAGCCAATGCATATGATGAGATAGCATGAGGGATCTTAGAGTCAAAATTGGGTCTGACAGCTGCCCCTATTTGAACTTAAATGACAACACCTAGGAACTTAAGAGACCTCATGATGCATATGGTATAAATGTTAAAATAATATTTGTTGGGTATATATTTCCACAAAGGAAAATAATCTGGAAGAGATTGAAGATCCACCAAAGCATAATGCATTCCGTAAGGAAAACTCACTGGGAAGACAGAGACTCTAGAGGATAAGAAGTTATGCGTAGGCTAGGCTATGACTTAAAAACTGCTGGGAGACACGATGGATTTCCATGAAAATAAATTGATGGAAAGACTCGGTTGGGGAACTAGGGGAATCTGCACGGGAAATGGGTAGATCAGAACAAAGTTGAAATACTCAAACCAAACAGAGAATGACGATTTCGCCGAGGAAATACGCACTCAAAATCAACTGGGGAAGAACAAATCTTCAACACAGGAGTAAAAGAGATATGTTATCTATTACCGGTTATTGGTGTAATACCCCAATTTTGCCCCTAAGGTCCCTCATGCAATTTCATCATATGCATTAGCATTGGGATCACACCTTGGCATTCTCCTTACCCCCCTCTCATTGGGTTTGTTTTGGGAGAGATTATCAAGCACCATGTGATTGTATCATACTTGTATATTATCATTTTACTAACCAAAATACCAAAAATATGTCTTTGTATTTGTCTAACCCCTTTATAGGTAGGGCATGATTCCCATTGATCTATCTAGTTCACATCTAGGGTTTAAGACCCTCATGGCTAAAAGTACAATCAAGGTTTGATCCAAAATGTTTCAAAGCATCATATATGAGTCTCATTAATCTCTACATGTCATATTGGTCAAGTATTCTTTAAGAGGTTGGAAGTGATTTGCCTTGGAAGCCCTAGTTTGACTGGGTATCTTGAGTAACTTCTCCAACAAGCTATCTCACCAATTGATCAAATTTCTTAAGTGACACTCAAAATTCATCATATTATGCATATATGATCTACCATAATCCTAGAAAGTCAAGAGAATTGAAGGTTAGCAAGTTGGTTGATGGTGGTTGGCCAGATGGATTCATCTTATCAAAACTGGGTCTCCCCAGACCCTATCTTCTACAATTTTCACCATATGAAAATTATTTAAGAGAAAAGCTACTATAAATGACATACCAAACAACTTTCATTTTGAGACCTAGAGCTAGTTTTTCTTGGAAAATCATTTTCTATGTTGAAGTATTATAGGTCATTTTGTCTAAACCCTAATTTTAAAGTCAACTTCCCAAGGCCATAACTTGCTCAATTTTTTTTAGATAAAATATTTCCAAGTTGCAAAATCAAATTCAAGATATCTACATCAACTTTGAGGTTTGGAGTGAGATCTAAATCAACATTTATGACCATGTGATATGAGGATACATTATAGGTCATTTTTGACTTATACCATTGAACAAGTGATTTTCCTCAACTTCAAAAATGCATAACTCTATCATTCTAAATCCAAATGACATGAAATTGGTGACCATGTTGAAGTTCTTTTAAAGATATACAACATTGATGAAGACATGTTTCTCATTTGGAGCTCACATAAAAAGTTAAGTAAGGTGCAATATTGAGATATATGACTTAACACTTAGGAAATGTTTCAACATGTTGAAATTTCCAAACTTCCAACTCAAAATTCACCATGATCCAAGTTCCAATTGGAAACGTATCCAACATCAAAGATGTTCCCCTTGATCTAAGCTTTCCAAAGAGTCTTGTTTTATGAATTTTGGATGAGGTTTGCTAAGGCTGCGCATGGTCCTAACAGGTCTGCATCATTGGAGTAAATCAAATGTCCAAAACTCCATTTCACTTTGCCTTGCCATTCAAGCATGATTGGAACTTTAGTACAGTTGCAATTGGATCATAATGGATTGATCTGTAGGCCTGTACACGCCCATGCAAGCTTGTGCGTCACATTCCCATTTTTAGCAATTTTTCAAGTGTGCAATTATCAATCCCAAATGTTATAAATACAAGGCCTCTAAGCTCATTTCAAACAAACCTTGCGCGCCAGCTTTGCCCCCCAATTGAAACCCTCACCATTCAAAGGAAAACCTAAGAATTTTCAACTTGAAAATGGAGTTTCAATCTCACGGTTTGGAGATTCAAAAACTCCAGGATCCAAAGCTTTGTACCATTGCCAAACCACTTCTGCACACCATTGAAGGTAATTTTCAGAAATCTTCTTCTCTTCGTTTCTCACTCAATTCTCATCAATTCTCTTTGATCTTTGGTTGTCTTAAGTCCTACCAATGTAGGAAAGAAGATTGATTTGCTTTGAGGTCAAATCGAAGCAACTCAATTGATACACCTCAAAATTCAACTCCTCATATCTTTCTACATATTTGGAGTTAGTTTAAATTGAGGTTAGATTCGTGCCCTATGCCATTTTTTCTTTCAGATTATGTCCTTTTTTTTTCATTTTCTTGATGGTGATGAGTGAACCAGTCTGGTGGACCTAGCCTGAGAAGGTTACCGAAGGTCCAACGCCGGTGGTGTGCTGGACAGGTTCTGAGCCATTGATCTCATTTGAAATGTTTTAATCCTGAGCGCCCAAAGTTATTACCACGCGTGTGGAATAGTTGACCAGGTATATGGTGGAGCGCACTCTCATGAGCAGTTGATCTGCCACCTCAATTAATGAGGGAGATCAAGTGGTCCACGTTTCTTTTTGTTTTTTTATTTTCATTTTATTTTATCTGATTTTCATAAATTCATATTAATTTTAATATTGATCCAAAAAATATGAGAGTTTCACCAAAAAAAGTTTAAATAATTTCTTCTTTCATATTTTGAATTAAAAATATTTTTTGGATCATTATTAATATTTTTCATGATTTTATTGATTTTATGAATATTTTTTAATTGTTTAAAAATACTTTTAAGTCACCAAAAATTCTGAAATTTTTTCTCCAAGGTCCTTTCACCTTGTTTGACCTATGATAAATCTCATGACCATTTCTTTAGTGTTTTAATGAGACTTTAGGAATTTGACAAACCATATTTAATTTAATGCATTATTTTTTGTATTTTTAAATTGAATAAATGCCAAATAATTGTGTTGAGCTATCTTGATGATTTATATAAGTTTGAATTGTGTTGTTGGGCCTTGGTCAAAGTTGATTTGACTTTGCTAGGTTAAGATCATTGGATTTAGGGGATAGACGGAATGTACATTCCATCTTCAAAAATGAATGAATGATCTTAATATGGTAAAAGTCCTCCTTTAACCAATTTGAATTTTGATCTATTCCACTCCCTCTTCATCTAATTCCCCTTCTTTATGCATCCATCTCATTTGGCCTATGATATCTCAAAGTCCTAAGGCTAGTTGATTGAAAAATCAACATAAGTATGGATGAGACTAGGCCACCTCTTTTCACTTTGTCCACTTGGATCATGTGGTGTGATATATCTTGTTTGTGTTTGTTTGTGTTGTCTTTGACCATTAATGTACATAATAAGAAATAAAAACCCTAAAAAACTATTGTGTGGAATGTTGGTTTGATCTTGGGCAATTGGACTTAGAATCTAGGCAACATCCATATGCAAAAGGACTTTGCCAATGCCAACTTTCATGTAACCAAGTGCTTCAAATTTGAAACTTCATCTGATACATCATTGAAGATCCATCTGAGTTCATCTGCAACATGATCATTGTGAAGTTGTTATTTTGAACCTGTGACTTATGGAATTCATCTGCTACATGGGAAAATCTGAAGGAGATCATGGAGTGGCTAAAGCTTGGATGTGGCTATCTTTATTTGATGCCTTGCTCTTCAAGTTAATATTGTTTGCATTGTTTGTTGCTTAATTCTAATGTCCAAGGGAATTTGGGTTTCTATATGGCATTCTTGCCTATTGGATTGCAGTCCATTGGTCAGATCTTTTCAACCCTTAACTTTTAAATTTATGCTTATGATTAGTCTCTTCATCTCCTCCTCATCTCTTTAATTTCAAAATCTCTCCCTCCTTTTAAAAACTTATTTGTTTGAACTTGTTATTTTCTAAACTTAGACCCTTTGCAAATTAGAAACTGTGGCCTTATGCCATTGCATTTTAAAAAAAAAATTCATAATCAAGCATGTAAATAAACTTAACTATACTTGACTTAAAATTTTCAAAAGCCAAAAAGAACTAACTCATTCAAACCATTTTCTAGGCCCTTGTGTCTTTCAAACTTAATTTTTGATTAAAAGCAATGCATCCACTTTGAAATTTGTATCACGAACTATGAGGTTTTGATCCCTCAATTTTATGTTGGTACATAGGCAAAAGTCCGAAGGTCTTGGCAAACACAAAAATATAATTAATGAATTATTTTCTCATCCCCCAATTCTATTTATTTGTAAACATCATTTTGTATAAACTACATATGCACACAAGAAAGGGCTCCCTAGGAGTACCTAGGACACTTTGGGTGCTAACACCTTCCCTCTGTGTAACCAACCCCCTTACCTGTAATCTCTGGCATTTTATTAGTTTTTATTTGAAAACTTCTTATTTTTTTGGGTTTTGTTCGTAATTTTCCCTTTTCCCTTGGAAACAATAAAAGCGCGGTGGCGACTCTTGTTATTTGATATCTTGCTTATCCATAGCTTGATGATCGTTAATTTACCGCTACAAAAATTAAGTGGGGACTTTGCTGGGGACTAGTCTCTAGTGGTTTTAGCCTACCTTTTTGTGTGTATATAATTGTATATATGTGATGAATCTATATTTGTGTGATATAATCTGCTTGTTGTGCTTGGTGATCTCTGAGTGGTAAGATACGTTCTAACCCGAACTTGAGTGCAATTAAGATAGGAGGATGGTATAGTCATGTTCGACTTGTGTGGAGTAGTCCTTAACAAGTTGGCTTGAGATCCATCTGCCCAGTGGAGACTCTTTTGGATTTGGGAATGTCACACAAGTATTTGTGGTTAGGCATTACTATCTCTAATTTGGGTCCTAGAAGCTGAGGATCGTAGAACATTTACCCCCTCTTGGCCTATTTAGGACGTAGTGCGGAGACTGTTCAAGTGTAGACTTGATAACAGTTGTTACGTGATACCTTACTCAGACGAGTTTCTCTTGAGAATATTATGGGTCGATGTGTCAGTCATCTTAACCTGTAATATCCGATAGATGGAATTAAGGCCCTAGGAACTTTGTAGAACATGACCTACGCATTTTTATCCTTAGTTCACTCTTTTGGGATGGTTCTTCCCAAACTCCATGCTCGTGAGTCACAACAAACCCTTGATTCTTGGTTGAGCCAATCAAGTCTTGTCAATATCAATGGAACTTGGGTGTTGATAAGGTGTAAACCATAATCCACCAAAATGGATGATTGATCTTGACAATGACTTGATTCATCCCATAACGTTTGTTTGTTTTCCTGATGTGTGATCCCTTATTTGTGATTGTTGCATTCATGCATTCATACGCATCATAACATTCAACACACAAAAACTTCAAGGAACTGAGGTATTATTTGCAAATATTTTCAGACCATTGATTGTGGACAAAGGAACACTAAGAAGTACAATTTCAGAAGTCCTAACTTGAAAGAGTTAAGAAGGCTAGCATCTTCTGTATTAGATCCCTTGGATTTCAAACAACGTCATGGGAAGCTTCTGTCTATCTTGTCTACTGATGTGGTTGAAGGACTTTTGAGTGTGTAAGTGCAGTTCTACGACCCTCTCTACCATTGCTTCACTTTTCCTGATTATCAGCTTGTGCCTATGTTGGAGGAGTATGCCCATCTTTTGGGAATACCTATTTCTGACAAAGTGCCTTTTAATTTGGAAGGGATTCCTATATCTCATCTTATTGCTGAAGGTCTTCATTTGAAGAAATCTGAGATAGAGGCTCATTGGATGAAGAAAGGAGGATTGTTTGGGTAGCCATCTGATTTCCTTATCAAGGAAGCTACTTCTTTTGCTCAAGCCGGTAGCGTGGACACTTTTGAAGCTATCTTTGTGTTGCTCATTTATGGATTAGCTTTGTTCCCTAACATTGATGATTTTGTTGATGTTAACGCCATTAGACTTTTCTTGATTGGGAATCATGTGCCTACTTTGTTGGGTGATATGTATTTCTCTTTGCATCTAAGGAATTCTAAGGGTGGTGGAACGATTGTCTGTTGCATTCCTCTCCTGTACAAGTGGTTTATTTCGCACTTGCCTCAGACACCTTTTTTTGTGGAGAACAAACAATGTCTACGGTGGTATCAGAGACTTATGTCTCTCACTAATGATGATATAGTTTAGTATGATCCTTCTTTGAACAGTTTGGAGATTATTGATTGTTGTGGTGAATTTTCTAATGTGCCTCTCATTGGTACACAAGGAGGATTTAACTACAACCCTGTTTTGGCTCGGCATCAACTTGGGATCCCCTTGAGAGACAAACCTAATAACACTTTGTTAGAAGGTATTTTCTATCAAGAGGGTAAAGATCCCCAACATTTGAAGTAGAAGATTGTGCATGCTTTCCATTATGTGCATAGGAAGGGAAGATCCGAGCTTTGTCCGTGCAATTGTGTAGCTTTGGAAGCTTACACTCTTTGGATGAAGAAAAGAGCTTTGGAGTTGAAGATGCCTTATCCTTGTTAAATACCTATGTCTATGGTTGTGATTGAGATATTAAATCTCCATAACCAAGATGTAGAGGAGTTGGAAGACGCACTCGTCAAGATGAAGCAAGAAAAGGATATGTGGGAAGAGCGTTTCCATGCTTTGAACCAAAAGCATGAGGAGTTACAGTTGGAGTCTAAGGACAAAGATGCACTCATTGTGCTACTTGAAGACCGAGTGACAAAGAGACAGAGAGAGCCGGAGGTTTAGTCTTCCTCTAGTACGCCTCAGCCTTCCGTTGCTTGGAAGAAGATTATTGATCAGCTTGTCCTCGAGAAGACTCAGACGAAGGTTTCTTTTGAGACCGAGATTCGACGCATTCGAAGGAAGTACGCGCCTACAGCCAGATCTTCTGACATTGTTGTTAGGGATCCTTAGGATGACTAGTCTCCTTCTCTCTTGGATTTTTCATTTGGTTTCTGAAATTGTACTCAGTGTAATCCTTCCAATTATATAAATAAAAAGAGATTTTTGGTCATATCAAATTGCTGCAATTGTTGTTAAATATATATATATATATATATATATATATATATATATATATATATATATATATATATATATATATATATATATATATATATATATATATATATATATATATATAAGCAGGTTTCTCTTTCGCCAGATGTCTCATTGGTGTTTCTTCTGTGCTTCAGCCAAGCTGACTCATCGGTACAACACTCGTGCCAATCACTTCAGAATCATGGAACATCTTGAGCAAGAGAATAGAGAGCTGAAGGACAAGATCCCTCAATTGACTGCCATGATGGAGTCAATGCTAGCTGCTCAGAGCCAGTCTTCTCCAACACCGGCAACTCCTCATCCTCAAAGGACTATTATTTAGAGGTGGCTACCTCTACCATGGCTACTGCTACCGCTCATTTTGCGCCTTTCATGCCTGCCGGATTCCCATGGGGGATGCCTCCGAACTTCATGCCTGAAGGCTTTACGCCTACCTTTTCTTCTATGTCGGCATCTAGCCCAGTCATGTCTGTGCCACCTCCCGTTGTGCACACCTTACCTCGCGTAGAAGACATCATTCATCATTATGAGCCATCTGAGGGCCCAGATGTTTATGATAAAATGGGTGAGATGAAGGATCAACTTCTTGAGCTGCGCAAGGAATTGAAGACATTAAGAGGAAAGGATCTTTTTGGGAAGAGTGCTACTGAATTAGGTCTGGTGCCGTATATGAAGATTCCAGTGAAGTTCAAAGTGCCTGACTTTGAAAAATACAGAGGGAACACATGTCCGCTCAGTCATTTGGTGATGTATGCCCACAAAATGTCTACCCAAAATGACAATGCTCGGCTGTTAATTCATTACTTCCAAGACAGCCTGACAGGTTCCACGCTCAGATGGTATATGGGGTTGGACAGTGCAAGCATCCGCACTTTCAATGATTTGGGAGAAGCTTTTGTCAAACAGTATAAATATAATATGGATATGGCGCCTGATAGAGACCAGTTGAGGTCTATGTCTTAGAAAGATAAGGAGACATTCAAAGAATATGCGTAGAGATGGAGAGAGTTAGCTACTCAGACCCCCCCTACTTTAGAAGAGAAGGAGATGACAAAGATCTTTTTTAAGACCCTGAGTTTATTTTACTATAAACGCATGATCGCCAATGCCCCCAGCGACTTTACCGAAATGGTATATATGGGGTTGAGGCTTGAAGAAGGTGTCCGAGAAGGACGATTGTCAAAAGAGGAGGCATCATCAAGTAAGAGATATGGTAGCGGCTTCAGGAAGAAGAAAGACAGCGAAGCCAACGCAATTTCTAGTGGGAGGCAGAGGAGGCCTCTGATCAGAAGGAATCAACCACCCCGTCAACACCATCATCAAGTATCTTCAGTAATTCCTGTGTTTTCCGCAAGTCAGTCAACACCAATTCAACAACAACAACGTCAACAACAACAACCACCGCAACGAGAAAACACCTACAACAACAACAATACCAACAGTTGTCAACAACAAACATTCGAGAGGAAGAAGGTCTCTTTTTACCCAATTCCTATGACATATACATAACTAGATCCGTCTTTGGTTCTCAAGAACCTACTCCAACCGAGAAACCCGCGACAAATTCCTGAACCACTTCCATGGTGGTACAAGCTTGAACTTTGTTATGCTTTTCATCAAGGAGCACCCAGACATGATATTGAGAACTGCTATCCACTCAAATACAAAGTTCAGAAGCTAGTGAAGAGTGGAATAGTGTCTTTGGAAGACCGTGCACCTAATGTGAAAGAAAACCCACTACCCGCTCATGGGAATTCATCAGTCAACATGGTAGGTGGCTGTCTTGGGGAGTTCAAAATGTTTGATGTTTATTTCATCAGAAGGTCTTTGGTGACGATGCATAAGGACATTTGCTTGGTGAGCGATTGTGAGCATGACCATGATGGTTGTGCTATCTGCAGTGTTAACCCAAGGGGTTGTATGGTAGTGAAAAGAGACATCCAGCAGTTGATGGATGAAGGTATGATTCAAATTGTACAATCCCGTCACGTAGATGACGATGTGAATGTCATAGTGCCCATTTTCAAGAATCCAGAAAGAGTAGTCATTCAGTAGGACAGTAGTCATAGTAACAACATCAGTAAAAGATCGGTATCTTCGTTGGTCATACGGTTAGCGGGTCCAGTCCCGTATTCATCCGATAAGGCTGTTCTGTATCAGTATAATGCGACAATGTTGAAAGATGGTTAAATGGTTCCATTGCCTATGACCAACTCTGTAGTGAGCATTGCTGATGTTACTAAGGTAACCCGTACAGGTCGAGCATTTGGGCCGGGGTTCCCAAAAGATAAGGAAGAATCAACTGTCGGTAATAAGATGGAAGTGCCTGCTGTAGATCCAACTAGTGCTTCAAAGTGTCAGTCTATTGAGTCCAACAATTTGAAGGCTAATGATGATGATGAGGTACTCCGTTTGATCAAGAAAAGTGAGTTTAATATGGTGGAGCAGCTTCTCTAAACCCCCTCAAAGATCTCAGTACTGTCTCTACTCATGGATTCAGAAGCGCATAGAGAAGCACTACAAAGAGTTCTAGAATTAGCGTTTGTGGAACATGATGTTACGGTGGATCAGTTTGATCATATTGTAGCTAACATCACTTCCTGCAACAATCTCAACTTTTGTGATGAAGAACTCCCTGAGGAGGGTAGGAATCATAACTTGGCTTTGCATATCTCTATGAATTGCAAAGATGATGCTTTATCCAATGTACTTGTTGACACCGGATCATCGTTGAATGTGCTGCCAAAGTCAAATCTTTCAAAATTATCATATCAACGAGAGCCTATGAGGTATAGCAATGTAATTGTCAAAGCTTTTGACGGTTCATGCAAAACAGTGATAGGAGAAGTGGACCTTCTAGTTAAGATATGTCCGAGTGATTTTCAGATTACTTTCCAAGTAATGGATATCCACCCGGCCTATAGTTGTCTTTTGGGAAGGACATGGATCCATGAGGCATGAGTTGTTACTTCCACATTACATTATAAACTTAAATTTGTGAAAAATAGAAAATTAGTCATTGTTGGTGGGAAAAAGGCATTGTTAGTTAGCCACTTGTCGTCTTTCTCTTATGTTGAAGCTGAGGATGAGGTTGGAACTCCGTTCCAATCTTTATCTATTACTGCTAAAAAGAGAGTTGGGGCACCTATGTCCTCATTGAAAGATGCAAGGAAGATTGTTGAAGAGGGTAATATTGATCAATGGGGGCGCATGGTAGAGGTCTCCGACAACAAAGGTAGAACCAGTATGGGTTTTCAACAAGGTTTATCAACTGCTAGATCAGAGGATATGCAACTTAGCTTCCGTAACGGAGGGTTCATTCATGGCAATGAACAACACTTAGCTGATGTACTAGAGGATGACGAAGAGGAAGACTGCACCAATTGTTTGATGCATGGAAAGACTTGCAACAATTGGACTGCTGTTGACATTCCTGTTATTTTGCATCAATCTAAGTAATTGATTTTATTTGTTTTAAAAAAATCCTTCTCCTATGCCTAAGGGAGAAGTGAACATTGTTGGGAATTTTCAAATTTGATCATCAATAAAATTAATTATATTCATCCACATCTATGATGTTTTATTTTTTACTTTTTGCTTTATTCTGAAAATGGTAATCACAAAAAACATAAATAAATAATATAACTGTTCATCTACATAATATTCGGTCACAAATTCACTTCTCTAAAATCAAAATATCAAATCATTATGCAGGTTGGTTTCTAACCCCCATTGAATACAATGATCCTTCTCCTTCTCCAAATTTTAAATTCCTTGTGTTTGAGGTCGGGGAGGAAAGTGACGAAGAAGTGAGTGATGAATTGTCTCGTCTTATTAAGCATGATGAAAAATCCATTCAGCCGTTCGAAGAGAAGATTAAGTTAGTCAACATGGGTTCCGAGGATGATGTGAAGGAAGTCAAGATTGGGTCTCGACTGTGTCCAGATGCGAAGAAGGGGTTGATTGATCTTCTTCAAGAATACTCAGATGTGTTTGCTTGATCCTATCAAGACATGGCTGGTTTGGATTCTGAGATTGGGGAGCATAGATTGCCGTTGAAACCAAAATGCTCGCTAGTCAAGCAGAAGTTGAGGAGAACACATCCTGATATGGTAGTGAATATCAAAGAAGAAGTGTAGAAGCAGATTGATGATGGGTTCCTTGTGACCGCTGAATATCCGCAATGGGTGGATAATATTGTTCCTGTGCCAAAGAAAGATGGAAAAGTCCGCATGTGTATCGATTATAGAGATTTGAATAAAGCCAGTCCGAAAGACGATTTCCCTCTGCCGCACATTGATATGTTGGTAGACAATACTGCTAAATCCAAAGTCTTTTCGTTTATGGATGGATTTTCCAGATATAATCAGATCAAGATGGCAACCAAGGATATGGAGAAGACCATATTCATTACAACTTGGGGAAAATTCTGTTATAGAGTGATGCCTTTCGGTTTGAAGAATGCTGGTGCAACTTACCAAATAGCAATGACTACTCTTTTTCATGATATGATGCATAAAGAGATTGAAGTTTATGTTGATGACATGATTGCTAAATCAATTGATGAAAAGGAACACGTTGAACATTTGTTGAAGCTATTCCAGCGTTTGAGGAAGTATAAACTCCGCTTGAATCCCAATAAGTGTACTTTTCGTGTTCGTTCCTGTAAGTTGTTGGGCTTTATCGTCAGCGAGAAAGGTATTGAAGTTGATCTTGCCAAGGTCAAAGCAATACAAGAGATGCTTGCGCCCAAAATTGAGAAGCAAGTAAGAGGTTTTCTCGGCCGCTTGAATTATATCTCAAGATTCATTTCACACATGACTGCCACATGTGTGCCTATATTCAAGCTTCTTCGGAAATATCAATCTTGTGATTGGACCGAAGATTTCCAAGAAGCTTTTGATAGTATCAAGGAATATCTGCTTGAACCTCCAATTTTGTCTCCGCCTGTTGAAGGAAGATTGTTGATCATGTATTTGGCTGTGCTTGGAGATAGTATGGGTTGTGTTCTGGGTCAGCAAGTTGAGACTAGAAAGAAAGAATTTTCATTTTACTACCTCAGTAAGAAGTTCATCGACTGTGAGACTCGATATTCTATGCTATAAAAGACTTGTTGTGCATTGGCTTGGGCCGCTAAGCGACTGCGTCAGTATATCTTGAATCATACCACTTGGTTGATATCCAAAATGGATCCATCAAGTATATATTTGAGAAGCCTTTTTTAACTGGAAGGATTGCCTGTTAGCAGGTGTTGTTATCAGAGTATGAATATGAATACCAATCTCATAAAGAGATCAAAGGTAGTGTCTTGGCTGACCATTTGGCTCACCAACCGATTGAAGATTACTAGTCAGTACAATATGACTTTCCTGATGAAGAGATCTTATACTTGAAAATGAAAGACTGTGATGAACCATTGCTTGAAGAAGGGCCAGAACCTGGTTCCCGTTGAGGCATGGTATTTCATGGAGCTGTTAATCAATATGGCAATGGCATTGGGGAAATGATTATTACTCCTCAAGGCACGCATTTTCCCTTTACAACTAGATTGACTTTCAAGTGTACAAACAATATGGCAGAATACGAAGCTTGCATTATGGGGCTCGAAGAGGCCATTGATCTCAGAATAAAGCATTTAGATGTCTTTGGAGATTCAACTTTGGTTGTGAATCAAATCAAATGTGAATGGGAGACGAATCAACCCGGTTTGATACCATATAGAGATTATGCGAGGAGGATTTCAACTTTCTTTACAAATGTTGAGTTTCATCATATTCCTCGAGATGATAACCAGATGGCAGATGCTCTTGCAACGTTAGCATCAATGATTATAGTGAAGTATTGGAATGAGGTTCCCAATTTGACTGTGATGCGTCTTGATAGGCCAACTCATGTGTTTGCTGTTGAAGAGATCAAAGACGAGAAGCTGTGGTATTATGACATCCACTCCTTCCTCCAAAGTCAGATTTACCCGCCTGAGGCATCTTTGAAAGATAAGAAGACTTTGAAAATATTAGCAGGTTATTTCTACCTAAATGGAGAGGTATTTTACAAGAGAGACTTTAATATGGTTCTGCTCAGATGCGTGGATAGACACGAAGCAGACCTATTGATGACTGAAGTCCATGAAGGTTCCTTTGGTACTCACTCCAATGGACATGCAATGACGAAGAAGATGTTGCGAGCAGGTTGCTATTGGCTGACAATGGAATCAGACTGTTGCAAGTTTGTGAAGAAATGCCACAAGTGTCAAATATATGCAGATAAGATTCATGTTCCTCCGACACTGTTGAACGTCATTTCCTCCCCATGGCCCTTCTCCATGTGGGGAATTGATATGATTGGCATGATTGAGCCTAAAGCTTTGAATGAACATCGTTTCATTTTGGTGGCAATTGAATACTTCACAAAATGGGTTGAAGCGGTATCATACGTGACCAAGAAAATTGTTGTAAGGTTTGATCAGCTGAGTTTAATAGAAGAGAAGAGATTGACTGCCATGTGTCATGGTCAGTTATATCAGCAAAGGATGAAGAAAGCTTTTGATAGGAAGTTCAGACCTCGGGTATTCAGGAAAAGGTGACCTTGTGCTCAAGAAGATTTTATCGTTTAAACCAGATTCTAGGGGCAAATGGACTCCTAATTATGAAGGCCCATATGTTGTTAAGAGAGCCTTTTCAGGCGGTGCTTTAATTCTTACAACTATGGATGGTGAAGAGTTCACTCGTCCTGTGAACGCAGATGCAGTCAAGAAATACTTCGCCTAAGAAAGAAAAGAACAGCTCGCTAAGTTGAAAACCCGAAAGGGATGCTTAGGCAAAAATGAGCGTCTCGGTGGATTGAAAACCCAAAAGGGTGATCCACGCAAAAATTAGAGACATAAAACAGAAAAGAATTTTCCTAATAAGTTAAGTACCCCACCCTAGGGAAACTTATGCAAAATTTAGGGATTTTGGCAAGTAACTGCATTCTACTGATCTTCAATTTTTGGAGAAACTTTGTTGAGCACAAGGGTTGACGTCAGTTCATCATCCCCAATAGCGGCCAAAAGCACGGCGGATATCAAGAGTTGGTGGAAGGATTAATGATCATTTGTATTCAATGTAACCCTTTTCCATGTAAATTACAATTTTCAACTTTGTAAAGATCTATGGAGTCTTGTCATTTACAGACTACCATTCTATTAAATAAAGTTGAGCTTTTCTCCGATGTTTCCACTCTTATATACTTCAGCCAAGTAATTTTTAATTTTATTATGATCATTTTTTAATTTAAATTTTTTAATCAAAATCATTTTGTTAAACATATAAAAGCAAGAATTTTAAAGCAATTAAAATGAAATATCAACAGCATTTCGAAAACAGCAAGTCCTAAGTGTGGAGCGTTAATGGTTCCCCCTGGCAGTTAACCTTTCAGTTATCCCAGCCGAGTTGGTTGATTCATTTCCTTAGCGGAGTTTATGGATATTCCCTAACAGAGTTTGTATATTCTTCAACATGGTTGATGATTGATTTTAATCTCCAACAGAGTAAGATTGGTTTCCTCAGTAGATTGCGTTGGTTTCTCCACCAGTCGCCGTCCAGCTCGATCGCCAATCATAGTTTCCTTCTGGTTCCTGAGAAACTATTTGTGTTTATCCTTTGTACGGTTGTACCCCATTCAATATGGTGTTCCCCGCAGATTCGATAACATTTCCTTTCCTCAGCAGATCTCCTCCTTCCCCAGCTAGGGTTGAGCCTTTGGGATATTGATCTCTTTGCTTCGGCAGTTGTTACCCTCTTTTTTGGATTGACCGAGGGTTGTATCGATGATTCAAAATTTTGCGACACCTTTGTATCCTTTGCGGTCGTTTTGTGAGCATAATCATCATATATACATATACATATACATATACATATACACTCATTGCATGATTATATCATCATATTGGTTAATTCTTTGTTCGAGACTCTTATTCTCTGTTATGGCGGTACTTTACCCCCATACAAAAGAGGCGTTTGTCCTCCTTCAATTGTAGAGTGTTGGCCCCTTAAGCAGAAAGACTTTAACCTTTCTCCTTTCCCCACTGAGTTATTTCCTCGTGGAAGATTTTTGTTTTTGTTTCCTCCCCAGTGGATTATATGGATGGAATCACTCCCCTTGACTTATATCCTCATTGGGTTAACTCTTGGTTGACCGTTTCTTTCTAGTTCTTACCTAGATAGATGCTCTGGGTCCCCTAAGAGTTTATTACCCAGTAATTGGTAATATTCTTCTTAGTTTGCAGTTTGTTACTTCTTGCCCAATACCCGGCAAAGGTACCCCTGTTTTCTCCATCAGTAGAGTCCCTAGTGGATTCATTCTTTTCTCGGAAGAATATCCTTGATATGTTCATCCTAACTGATGAAGGATATTTTCTTCCCTTGTCTGAGTTTATCCTTGATATGTTCATCCTAACCGATGACGAATATTCTCATCTTTGGTATTCTACTCAGTAAAAAGGTAGTTATAACCGGTGACGGATATGTTCATCCTTGATATGTTCATCCTAACCGGTGACGGATTTTCTCTATGTGGTATTCTATCCAGTAACTGATAGATGTAATTCCTATTTTGCTCCTCAACAGAGTCTATCCTTGATATGTTCATCCTAACCGGTGAAGGATTTTCTCTTTGATGGTATTCTATCTAGCATTCGATAGATTTAATTCCTACTTTATGCTCAGTGGGTATATCCTTGATATGTTCATCTTAACCGATGACGGATATGCTCCTTGACATCCCATGCAAGTCTATCCTTGATATGTTCATCTTAACCAATGACGGATTTTCTTCCCTTCAGAGTCTATCCTTGATATGTTCATCTTAACCGGTGACGGATTTTCTCTTTGATGGCATTATATCCATCATTCGATAGATGTAATTCCTACTTTTTGCTCAATTGGTTTATCCTTGATATGTTCATCTTAATTGATGATGGATATCGTCCTTGACATCCCAGGCAAGTCTATCCTTGATATGTTCATCTTAACCAATGACGAATTTTCTTCCCTTCTGAGTCTATCCTTGATATGTTCACCCTAACCGGTGATGGATATTCTCATCTTTGGTCTTCTTCCTAATAACTGGTAGTTGTGAATCATATTTTTTGCAGTTTTCCTGGCAAGGCTATTCTTACCCAGTAACCGGTAATGAATACCCCTTCCTGTTGGTTCTCAACGAGTCATCCTTGATATGTTCATCCTAACCGATGACAGGTGTCCTCTCTGTCAGATCTTTATTATCTCCTTACCCACTAACAGGTAGTGGATAGTAGATTTCTACTCCTCCTATGTTAAAGATTATTCCTTTCCCAATAGAGTTGAGTGCGCATTTCCTTGGTGAAATCGTTTTTCCTGCATGATTCAAGTATGTCAGTTTTATCCTGACCTACTTGTTTCCCCTACAGATGTTTTGTTTTCCCGGCTGAGTCCTTCTATTTTCATGGAATTCCTCTAAGTCCCCCAATAGTTTTTATAATCGTAGTCTGGCCTACGCATAATACTTTTTTCCCCTCAGAGTCTTTGTCTCCCCAGTGAGTTTTTCCTTATAGAATGCATTCTACTCTTGCGGATATTCAGTCTCTCTGATTTCTTTTCCTTTGTGGCAATATTTCCCCATAGAGAATTCTCTTTTACATTCATATCATATGCATCATGAGGTCTCTTAAGGACCAAAATTTGTTTCTATGTTGTTATTTAAGCCCATTCTACTGAGTCGATATGAAGATTTTAACTTTCACCTCCTCGGTTAGAATAACCTTAAATAGGGGCAGCTGTAAGACCCCAATTTTGACCCTAAGATCCCTCATGTAATTTCATCATATGCATTATCATTGGGATCACACCTTGGCATTCTCCTTACCCCTCTTTCATTGGGTTTGTTTTGGGAGAGATTACCAAGAACCATGTGATTGTATCATACTTGTATATTATCATTTTACTAACCAAAATACCAAAAATATGTCTTTGTATTTGTCTAACCCCTTTGTAGGTAGGGCATGATCCCCATTGATCTATCCAGTTCACATCTAGGGTTTAAGACCCTCATGGCTAAAAGTACAATCAAGGATTGACCCATAATGTTTCAAATCATCATATATGAGTCTCATTGATCTCTACATGTCATATTGATCAAGTATTCTTCAAGAGTTTGGAAGTGATCTTCCTTGGAAGCCCTAGTTTGACTGGGTATCTTGAGTAACTTCTCCAACAAGCTATCTCACCAATTGATCAAATTTCTCAAGGGACACTTCAAAATTCATAATCTTATGCATATATGATCTACCATGAGCTTATAAGGTCAAGAGAATCGAAGGTTAGCAAGTTGGTTGATGGTGGTTGGCCAGATGGATTCATTTTATCAAAACTGGGTCTCCCTAGACCCTATCTCCTACAATTTTCACCATATGGAAATGATTTCAAGAGAAAAGTTACTCTAAAAGACATTCCAAACAACTTTCATGTTGAGACCTAGAGCTAGTTTTGCTTGTAAAATCATTTTCTATGTTGAAACATTATAGGTTATTTTGTCTAAGCCCTAATTTGAAAGTCAACTTCCCAAGGCCATAACTTGATTTTTATGATATGAAAGATTTCCAAGTTTCACAATCAAATTCAAGGTGTGTACTTCGAATTTGATGTTTGGAGTGAGAGCTAAATCAACTTTTATGAGCATGTGATATGAGGATACATTAAAGATCATTTTTTACCTATACCA
The DNA here is from genome assembly GCF_024323335.1 of Lathyrus oleraceus. Classification (NCBI taxonomy): domain Eukaryota; kingdom Viridiplantae; phylum Streptophyta; class Magnoliopsida; order Fabales; family Fabaceae; genus Lathyrus; species Lathyrus oleraceus. The sequence continues at coordinate 452,611,498 of NC_066583.1, forward strand.
TTGAACAAGTGATTTTGCTCAACTTCAAAAATGCATAACTCTACCATTTTGAAGGAATTTGAAAGAGCTACAACTTTTATGAAGACACTTTTCTCATTTGGAGCTCACATAAAAAGTTAAGTAAGGTGGAATATTGAGATATATGACTTAACACTTAGAATAATTTTCAACATGTTGAAATTCCCAAACTTCCACCTCAAAATTCACCATGACCCAAGATCCAATTGGAAAAGTGTCCAACATTACATTGTTCCCCTTGATCTAAGCTTTCCTAAGAGTCCTATTTCATGCATTTTGGATGAGGTTTGCTAGGGCTGCGCATGGTCTTAAAAGGTCTGCATCATTGGAGAAAATCAAATGTCCAAAACTCCATTTAACTTTGCCTTGCCATTCAAGCATGATTTGAACTTCAGTACAGTTGCAATTGGATCATAATGGATTGCTTCATGGGCCTGTACACGCCCATACAAGGTTGTGCATCACATTGCCATTTTTAGGAATTTTTCAAGTGTGCAATTATCAATCCCAAATGCTATAAATCCAAGGCCTCTGAGCTCATTTCAAACACACCTTGCGCGCCAGCTTTGCCCCCCAATTGAAACCCTTACCATTCAAAGGAAAACCTGAGAATTTTCATAATGAAAATTAAGTTTGAATCTCACTGTTTGGAGATTCAAAAACTCCAGGATCCAAAGCTTTGTACCATTGCCAAACCACTTCTGCAAGCTCCTCGAGTGTGATCAAGTCAAGTTTGAAGCAAGCAAGGTCCATTTCTGCACAACATTGAAGGTAATTTTCAGAAATCTTCTTCTCTTCGATTTTCACTCAATTCTCATCAATTCTCTTGGATCTTTGGTTGTCCGAAGTCCTACCAATGTAGGCAAGAAAATTGAGTTGCTTTGAGGTCAAATCGAAGCAACTCAGTTGACACACCTCAAAATTCAACTCATATCTTTCTTTATATTTGGAGTTAGTTGAAATGGATGTCAGATTCATGCTCTACACCATTATTTGATGGTGATGAGTGATCCAGTTTGGTGGACCTCGCCTGAGAAGATGACCGGAGGTCCAGCACCGGTGGTGTGTTGGACAAGTGTTGAGTCGTTGATCTCATTTGAAATGTTTTAATCCTGAGCGCCCAAAGTAATTACCACACGTGTGGAACAGTTGACCTGGTGTATGGTGGAACGCGCGCTCATGACCACTTTATCTGCCACCTCAATTAATGAGGGAGATCAAGTGGTCCACGTTATTTTTTTTTTTCTGATTTTCATTTTATTTCATTTGATTTTCATTAATTCATATTAATTTTAATATTGATCCAAAAAATATGAGAGTTTCACCAAAAAAATGTATATAATTTCTTCTTTCATATTTTGAATTAAAATTTTTTTTTGGATCATTATTAATATTTTTTATGATTTTATTGATTTTGTTTTTAATTTCTTAAAATACTTATAAGTCTCAAAAAAATTTGAAAATTTTTCTCCACGGTCATTTGACCTTGTTTGACATATGATAAATCACATGGCCATTTCTTTGGTGTTTTGATGAGATTTTAAGAATTTGACAGACCATATTTAATTTAATGCATTATTTTTAGTATTTTTAAATTGAATAAAAGCTAAATAATTGTGTTGAGCTATCTTGATGATTTGTATAAGTTTGACTTGTGTTGTTGGGCATTGGTCAAATTAGGTTTGACTTTGCTGGGTTAAGATCATTGGATTTAGGGGATAGATGGAATGTACATGCCATCTCCCAAAATGAATGAATGATCTTAATTTGGTAAAATTCCTCCTTTGACCAATTTGAATTTTGATCTATTCCCCTCCCTCTTCATCTAATTCCCCTTATCTATGTATCCATCTCATTTGGCCTATGATATCTCAAAGTCCTAAGGCTAGTTGATTGAAAAATCAACATAAGTATGGATGAGATTAGGCCACCTCTTTTGCATATTCTTTTTGTGTGTGGTATGTTTCATGAGCATAGTCCATTATATTATGTCACTAACATGCATTAACACCAAAATTCTATTGCCCGATCTCAAATAGTTGTGACTTCTACATAAGTCCAATTACGATTCCTTAGCATAGCGCTAAATTTTTGACCCAAAAAGGCATAGCATTCTAGTTAGTGAGATTGTAAGTCTCCCCCTTTCATGGTATTGTGTGGAAACTTGGCCTTTTTTCCTTCCTTTGGAAGATGTCTTGGTTCAAGGATCCATGCTTGTGATAAGTGGGTTGTGTGTTCTCCAAAGAATGACTTTCAAAAATAAAAAGCATAAACAATACTAACTTCTAATTCATTAACAACTAACATTTAATTTCAAGCCATTTACTTTTAATGCACTTTAATTTTTAAGCTCTGTCCATTTGCCATTATTCATACCATTCTAATTGTTTATATTAATGCCTTTTCACTTTGTCCACTTGGACCATATGGTGTGATATATCTTGTTTGTGTTTGTTTGTGTGGTCTTTGACCATTAATGTACATATTAAGAAACAAAAACCCTTAAAAACTATTGTGTGGACTGTTGGTTTGATCTTAGGCAATTGGACTTAGAATCTAGGCAACATCCCTATGCAAAAGGACTTGGCCAATGCCAACTTTCATGTAACCAAGTGCTTGCAATTTGAAACTTCATCTGATACATCATTGAAGTTCCATCTAAGTTCATCTGCAACATGATCATTGTGAAGCTATTATTTTGAACCTGTGATTTGTGGAATTCATCTTCTACATGGGCAAATTTGAAGGAGATCATGGAGTGGCTAAAGCTTGGATGTGGCTATCTTTATTTGATGTCTTTCTCTTCAAGTTAATATTGTATGCATTGTGTGTTACTTTATTCTAATGTCCAAGGAAATTTGGGTTTCTATATGGCATTCTTGCCTATTGGATTGTAGCCCATTGGTCAGATCTTTTCAACCCTTAACTTTTAAATTGATGCTTAGGATTAGTCTCTTCATCTCCTCCCCATCTCGTTAATTTTAAAATCTCTTCCTCCTTTTAGAAAGTTCTTCGTTTGAACTTGTTATTTTCTAAACATAGATCCTTTGCAAATTAGAAACTTTGGCCTTATGCCATTGCATTTTTAAAACTTTTTCTTAATCAAGCATGTAAATAAACTTAACTATACTTGACTTAAAATTTTCAAAAGCAAAAAATAACTAACTCATTCAAACCATTTTCTATGCCCTTGTGCCTTTCAAACTTAATTTTTGATTAAAAGCAATGCATCCACTTTGAAATTTGTATCATGAACTACGAGGTTTTGATTCCTCATTTTTATGTTGGTACGTAGTTACAAGTCCGAAGGTCTTGTGAAACACAAAAATATAATTAATGAATTCTTTTCTCATCCCCCGATTCTATTTGTTTATAAACATCATATTGTACAAAATACATATGCACACAAGAAAGGGCTCCCTAGGAGTACCTAGGACACTTTGGGTGCTAACATCTTCCCTCTGTGTAACCAACCCCCTTACTTGTAATCTCTCGCATTTTATTAGTTTTGATTTGAAAACTTCTTATTTTTTTGGGTTTTGTTCGTACTTTTCCCTTTTCCCTTGGAAATAGTAAAAGCGCGGTGGCGACTTTTGTTATTTGATGACTTGCTTATCCATAGCTTGATGATCATGATACGATTTACAAATCTTACGACATCCGTTACCAGTTAGGGTAAACATATCAAGGATAACTCGTTGAGGAAAAAGAGGTGTATCTATTACTGGTTACTCGGTAAGAATAACCTACTGGGGAGAAAATATCAAATACGATTTACAACTATCAATTATTAGGAAGAAGACCAAAGATAGAGAATATCCGTCATCGGTTAGGATGAACATATCAAGGATAAACTCAATGGAAGGACATCCGTCATCAGTTAGGATGAACATATCAAGGATAGACCACCTGGGAAAAGAGGAAGAATATCCATTACATGTTAGGTTAAATATATCAAGGATAAACTATCAGGGAGAAATAGGAATTACAACTATGCATTACTGGGTAGAAAACCAAAGATAGAGAATATCCATCATCGGTTAGGATGAACATATCAAGGATAGACTCAGTAGAGGAAACATGATTTACAACTACTGGTTACTGGGTAAAAGACCAAAGATAGAGAATATCAGTCATCGGTTAGGATGAATATATCAAGGATAGATTCAACAAATGAAATGGGATTTACAACTACCGGTTATTGGGCAGAAGACCACAAAAATAGAGAATATGTCGCTGCTTAGAGTGAACATTCAAAGATTAACTCTGAGGGGAAAAATAAGGTTTATATCTACCATTTACTAGGTAGAATACAGCAAAGAGGAGAAAATCCGTCACCAGTTAAAGTGAACATATCAAGGATTAACTCTCTGGGGAATAAAAGTAGAGATTACAAATACCTTTTTACTGGGTAGAAAACCAAACAGGAAGAATATACGTCACCGGTTAGGATGAACATATCAAAGATATACTTACCGAGGAAACGTGAAAATGAATTCGCTGGGGAAAACAAAGTAAGTAGATTACATTTTACCAGGTATTAGGCAAAAGTAATGTACTTAACATCAAGAATAAACGTACCAGTTATTGGGTAATAGACTCTCGGGGGACTAAAATTCCTATCTAGGCAATAACTAGAAAGAAACTGTCAAAGAAAGACTCGACCCAATGAGGATATAACTCAACGGGAGTGGTTCCATCCAAATGATTAACTTGGGAGGAAACTGAAATAACAATCATCCACGAGGAAATAACTCAGTGTGGAATGAGAAAGGTTAAAATCTTTATGCTTAAAGGGCTGACACTCTACAATTGAAGGAGGACAGACACACCAAATTTGCATGGGAAAATAATATCACCAAAGCAGGGGATTAGAAGATAAATCAATGGGATAGAATGCAAAATGAAATATTTGATGATGTGTTTTATGCGTGAACATGCATGTATATGATTAGGATTATACTGACAAAACAAAACAAAGGATACAAATAACGAAGATTTGAATCATCACTACAACACTCGGCTAATCTCAACAAGATGGAAGCACCGACTGGAGAAAATGATAGGGATGAAAATAAATCATCTAGCTATGAATAAATCAACTATGGATGGGGAAAGTCATGGAGAACACGCTTTCAATTAATCACGACAAACTCTAAGGGGAGAGAGCACTACTGAAGGATGATCAACCAAACATGCCGAGGATAGAGAAGGATCTGTAGAGGATCCACACAAATCAACGTTGCAGGGAATTTTAAGTCAACACCATGTTAAATGGGAGACAACCTTGCAGGAGTCAAAATCAAATGTTGCTCAGAACCAAATACTGCTAGGAAGAGGGAACTTCCATTAGAAGGAAAACTCCGCCGAGGAATACCAGAGATAAAACTTTGAGTGAGGAATCGAGTAAAATGTTGGGGGATACAGAGATTTGAAAGACCAATAGATTCCTCAATAATCATTGAATTCTTCTCGGAAATTGTGAAATAAACTAAATTCAAGGCAAAGATAACCAGATATGACTCACACATGAGAGAAACTGTCGGGATTATGCAACATAAACAAATGCAAATGGGGACCTGGAAATCCAATAAAGGTTCCGGATATCCAGGGTCCAATCACAAATCACAAACTGGGAGATACAATGCATAGGCACCTCAGTTGGGGAATATGAATTTGCAAAGGGGGCCACTCATCAGTTCAACTGAAGATGAGGCTCACTAACTCTACTAGGGATAAGAAATTACTCAGGGAGAAACTTATCGACCAAGCTGGGGATAAATGACGGATTGTTGGGTATGAAAATAGTTACCAAACCAACTGCTTAGGGAAGACCAACAATGCTTCAAACTTCAAGGCTTACCTGCTCTCAGATTGCTGTTGACATTCCTTACTGAAATTAGTTATTTTTAAAGTGATTGCTTTTATTATTTTAAGAAAAATAATTTATTCATTAATCTCTTTCAAAATTATCATCATAAAAAAAATTCAATTTTATTTAGTGGAGAATGGAACTAATTGGGTAAAAGCTCAACTTTATTTAATAGAATGGGAGTCCGTAAATGACAAGACTCCATGGATCTTTTACAAAGTTTGAGAATGGTAATTTACATGGAAAAGGGATACATTGAATACAATGATCACTATTCTCCCTACCACCGAGACACTCATTTTTTCCTAAGCCTCCCTTTCGGGTTTTCAACTTAGTGAGCTGTTATTTTCTTTTTTTTTCTTAGGCGAAGTATATCTTGAATACATCGGCATTCATACGACGAGTGAACTCTTCACCATCCATAGTTGTAAGAATCAAAGCACCGCCTGAAAAGTCTCTCTTAACAACATATGGGCCTTCATAATTAGGAATCCATTTGCCCATAACATCAGGTTTCAAAGATAGAATCTTCTTGAGCACGAGGTTGTTGGTGTAAGCCCTAGAGGCCAATACATTTTGGTACTTGTATCGAATAATAAAAGGCATTCTCTTTATTATGGTTGATTAATAAAGTCCCTGGAATAGATAGTCCGTTTAATGTATTAAGTGTGACTTAATCATGAGAACACATTAAACATAAGGACACTATTCCTAAAGTATCCGTAGTCGAGCTTTAGTGTGAAGTGGGATAACATTAAAGCATTAAGACTATTATGTTTGTAGACTGATGATCACATCTCATGGATCATGGATAAAGAGTTATCAAGTCTTAAACATAGGTATGAATATTAGGAGTAATATTTATACCGGATTGACCCGCTATGAGAATACTATATAGAAAGTTATGCAAGGTGTCATAAGTTATTCTCATGGTGATAATAATGTATTCCACTCTTCGACCTGAAACCACTATGGATCCTAGATGTAGAGTCGAGTGCTTTATTGCTGATCCAACGTTGTCCGTAACTGGATAACCATAAAGACAGTTGATGGGTACTCCACAAAGCATGCTGAGGAACATGAGTGACCTAGATGGAATTTGCCCATCCTGCATAACAGGATAAATGTCTATGGGCCCAATATTGAACTGGACAAGGATGACACGGTCTATGCCTTGTGTTCAATATAGACATAAGGGCAAAAGGGTAATTATACACATAATTATTATCACAGATGGTTTTGTCAGATCACATGACATTTTCGTGTCTTGGGTAGCAGTGATGTGTTGCTAGATACCGCTCACTGTTTATTATATTAAATGCGTGATTTAATATAATTGCCAACGTCACGAAAACCTACAGGGTCACACACAAAGGACGGATTGATGAGAGATAGAGTAACTAAGGAATATCGTAAGGTACGGTACCCTTAAGTGAATTATAGAACATCGTAAGGTACGGTGTACTTGAGTAGAATACGAAATATGGTAAGGTACCATGGGCTTAAGTGATTTTGGGCATATTATATGATATGGGCCAAAATACACTTAAGTGGGCTTTTAGCTTGGAGCCCACACAAGTGGTTCTATAAATAGAACCCTTGTGCAGAAGCAAAAATTTGCGGTTGCATTATTTTCGTTTTATCTCACTCTCTCTCTCTCACTCAAAGCCTTCATTCGTACCAGCTAGCACTGAGATTGAAGGAATCCGTTCGTGTGGACTGAGTAGAGACGTTGTCATCGTTCAACATTCGTGATCGCTTTGTGGATCTGCATCAAAGGTTTTGATTGTCACAAGAGATCTGCACCAAAGGTTTCAACCGTCATAAGAGGTAAATATTCTATCACTGATCATGACCATTCGTAAGGATCTCTAAAGGAGAAAATTTTAATTTCCGCTGCGTTTTGGAACCCCCGGCTAACTCTGCATAATGTGATCGGTCGCCGAAATTTAATTTGGTTTTAATTAATTAAAGGAATTAAAATTTAATAATAACAATGTGTTTATTATTATTGCCTTGTGGTGATCAGTTATGGCCTTAGTCTTTCTTTATTTTGTTTTGGGTTTTTAAATACGACCTGCGTGTCGTGCCTCTCCTTTTGATCTCTTAATGTAACTTCTTTTCTCATCTCAATCCCTCGTATGTAAAACGAGTTTCTTCTGGAATGTAATCTTATGAAGAAAGAGAAGAAGACAATGTTATGAAGAAAGAGAAGATTTCAATATCAAAGGAGGACAACCTTGAAGATCAAAGGAGGACAACCTTGAAGATCTTGCTTGGAGAAGCTTAGATCGTTGTAGGTTAGCTTAGGTTCTCTCATTGGCTTGGGAGAACAATTGCGCTAGGGGCCATAACTGTTTCATTTTGTTTGTATGTATGTTGATGCATGTGAATGTATGTTGATGCATGTGAGAGACGATTTATATGATAAACAAGCCGGTGAGATCATAACAATTGCAATTCCCTCAAACTAAAATATTAAGTTTATGCTTTCCAAGTTTTAACACTCATCAAGACTAGTAATGGATAATGTAGGTTTCGCCTACGCGAGGTGCATGATCTATATATTAGTAAGGTGCGATGGGATAATTGTAATATCCAACTGTTAAAACAATGGGTCAAACTTAACTAAACAAATTATAATAATATTATATGTGTTTGCTTTCCAAGTTTTAGCACTCATCAAGACTGGTATCGGATATGTAGGTTTCGCCTACGCGAGGTGCATGTTTTGTATTAGTTAAGGTGCGATGGGATAATTGTAATATCCAACTGCTAAAACGATGAGTCAAACTTGATTATAATTTTCTTATATATGTTTAGAAGCAAGAGTTGGGAATAATCCATATGATGGATTGGAATAAGGAGTTATTCACCCAACTGAAATTTTCGAGAGTTGTATGAGATACAACTGGAAGGAGTTCCTACCTAAATAACCTAGTTTTGTGTAATCCGCCTACGCGGACTTAGAACGAAGTGAAATATGGATCTCGACCCACTAGAAAATCTTCCAACGGGATTTTCCGAATCAAATGATGAGGGTCATTTGTTTTGAGTAAAATAGTGGGAGCATATTTAATTAAAGGCCTGATTAAATATGTCAATGATACTTATATTTTCATTAATCCTTAGGTAGATTACCATGATAGCAAACACCTCTAACAACATCTTGAGATCAATCCTTGACAAGGAAAAATTGTCTGGGACAAATTTTCTGGATTGGCACCGAAACCTGAGGATTGTCCTCAAACATAATAGAAAGCTGTATGTCTTGGAGACACCTGTTCCTGAAGAGGAACCTCCTAGTTCTGCACCTAAGGCAGAAAGAGATGCTTATAAGAAGCATGTCGATGATGCCAATGAAACTGCTTGTCTCATGCTGGATGTCATGAACTCAGAGTTGCAAAAGCAACATGAGAACATGACAGCGTCCGATATGATCGAACACATGAAGATGCTCTATCAAGAGCAAGCAAGGCATGAGAGGTTTGAAGTTTCAAAAACCCTTTTTTCAAGGCAAGTTAGCTGAGGGAGCCCCTATAAGTCCCCATGTGCTCAAGATGATTGGGTATATGGAAAAGCTTGAAAGGTTGAGTTTTCCCCTCGGAAAGGAACTTGCGACTGATTTGGTCTTGCAATCGTTGCCAGATAGTTTCAGTCAATTTGTCCTAAATTTCAATATGATTGATATGGACAAATCTCTTCCTGAACTGCTCGCCATGTTAAGAACTGCCGAGCAGAATCTGAAGACAAAAGGGAAGTCCATTCTGATGATCGGAAATGGAAAGAGACAGAACAAAAGGCCCACCAGGCAGGGTGATAAAGGGAAGGGCAAGGAAGTTGCCAAACCCAGACCCACTGTTACTGTTTTGAGGCCTAGTGGAGGCATAACAAAGGCAGGCACCTGCTTCCATTGCGGTAAGACCGGACACTGGAAGAGAAACTGCCCAAAGTACTTGGAAGATGACAAAATCTCCATTCACAGGAAAAGGTGAAAGAGCTAATGATCTTTTGGCACTCATACATACTGATGTATGTGGACCACTGAACATTCCAGCCAGAGGAGGTTTTCAGTACTTCATCACATTTACTGATGATTTCAGTAGATATGGTTATGTGTATTTAATGAAACACAAATCAGAGTCCTTTGAAAAGTTCAAGGAATTCAAGAATGAAGTACAAAACCAACTAGGTAAGAATATTAAAGCTCTTCGATCAGATCGAGGTGGTGAATATTTAAGCCTAGAGTTTGATGACCATCTGAAAGAGTGTGGGATCCTATCCCAACTTACTCCTCCTGGAACACCCCAATGGAATGGTGTATCTGAGAGAAGAAATCGAACCCTGTTAGACATGGTCCGATCCATGATGAGTCACGCCGATCTTCCAAACTCCTTTTGGGGACATGCACTATTGACAGCAGCTTACACACTTAACCGTGTTCCATCCAAAAAGGTTGAGAAGACACCATATGAGATATGGAGTGGTAAGAAACCACATATGTCTTACATAAAGATTTGGGGTTGCGAGGTTTATGTGAAACGACAAATTTCAACTAAGCTTGAGCCCAAATCTGACAAATGCTTATTTGTGAGGTATCCTAAAGAAACAAGAGGGTATTACTTCTACAATCCTTCTGAGGGCAAAGTGTTTGTCACTCGAACTGAAGTTTTCCTAGAATATAATTTTATTTCCAAAGGAACCAGTGGGAGGAAAGTAGAGCTTGAAGAAATTCAAGAATCACAAAGCATCGACACACCTATGGAGGAATTGGAGCAGGAAACACAAGTAGTTGTGTGAGAGCAACCTGCTCAAGTAGAACAAGACCAGTGTAGGTCAGGCAGGATACGTCACCTACCTGAGATATATGGCTCAAGGTGATGTATCACTCATGGATCAAGATGAGCCTGTGACCTACTCATGGAATTTTCGTTTTGATGAAACAGTAAAACAATATGGATTAATCAAGAACGAAGATGAGCCTTGTGTCTACAAGAAGGTTAGTGGGAGCATGATCGTATTCCTGGTATTATATGTAGATGACATATTATTTATTGGAAACGATATCCCTACCCTGCATCAAGTAAAGTCTTGGATAGGGAAATGCTTTTCTACGAAGGACCTAGGTGAAGCAGCCTATATATTAGGAATCAGAATCTATAGAGATAGATCATGAAATGCTTGGCCTAAGTCAGAGTACATAGACAAGGTGCTGAGACGCTTTAATATGAATGATTCCAATGGTTATGTGTTTTGCTTAAATGGTGGCGCTGTGAGCTTGAAAAGTTCAAAGCAAGATACAGTTGCTGATTCTACAACCGAGGCCGAGTATATTGCTACCTCAAGTGCAGCAAAGGAAGTTGTTTGGATCAAAAAGTTCATTAGTGAACTTGGCATAGTCCCTAGCATTGTGGATCCCATTGGTCTCTATTATGATAACAATGGTGCTATCGCACAAGCTAAGGAGCCTAGATCTCACCGACGATCCAAACACATACTTAGGCGTTATCATCTCATTCGAGAGATAATAGATAGAGGAGATGTGAAAATATGTAAAGTACCTACACTTGACAATATAGTTGACCCACTGACAAAGCCTCTTGCGCAGCAGAAGCATGATGGCCATACTAGATCAATGGGCATACGGGGTATGCCTGATTGGCTCTAGTGCTAGTGGGAGATTGTTGGTGTAAGCCCTAGAGGCCAATACATTTTTGTACTTGTATCGAATAATAAAAGGCATTCTCTTTATTATGGTTGATTAATAAAGTCCCTGGAATAGATAGTCCGTTTAATGTATTAAGTGTGACTTAATCATGAGAACACATTAAACATAAGGACACTATTCCTAAAGTATCCGTAGTCGAGCTTTAGTGTGAAGTGGGATAACATTAAAGCATTAAGACTATTATGTTTGTAGACTGATGATCACATCTCATGGATCATGGATAAAGAGTTATCAAGTCTTAAACATAGGTATGAATATTAGGAGTAATATTTATACCGGATTGACCCGCTATGAGAATACTATATAGAAAGTTATGCAAGGTGTCATAAGTTATTCTCATGGTGATAATAGTGTATTCCACTCTTCGACCTGAAACCACTATGGATCCTAGATGTAGAGTCGAGTGCTTTATTGCTGATCCAACGTTGTCCGTAACTGGATAACCATAAAGACAGTTGATGGGTACTCCACAAAGCATGCTGAGGAACATGAGTGACCTAGATGGAATTTGCCCATCCTGCATAACAGGATAAATGTCTATGGGCCCAATATTGAACTGGACAAGGATGACACGGTCTATGCCTTGTGTTCAATATAGACATAAGGGCAAAAGGGTAATTATACACATAATTATTATCACAGATGGTTTTGTCAGATCACATGACATTTTCGTGTCTTGGGTAGCAGTGATGTGTTGCTAGATACCGCTCACTGTTTATTATATTAAATGCGTGATTTAATATAATTGCCAACGTCACGAAAACCTACAGGGTCACACACAAAGGACGGATTGATGAGAGATAGAGTAACTAAGGAATATCGTAAGGTACGGTACCCTTAAGTGAATTATAGAACATCGTAAGGTACGGTGTACTTGAGTAGAATACGAAATATGGTAAGGTACCATGGGCTTAAGTGATTTTGGGCATATTATATGATATGGGCCAAAATACACTTAAGTGGGCTTTTAGCTTGGAGCCCACACAAGTGGTTCTATAAATAGAACCCTTGTGCAGAAGCAAAAATTTGCGGTTGCATTATTTTCGTTTTATCTCACTCTCTCTCTCTCACTCAAAGCCTTCATTCGTACCAGCTAGCACTGAGATTGAAGGAATCCGTTCGTGTGGACTGAGTAGAGACGTTGTCATCGTTCAACGTTCGTGATCGCTTTGTGGATCTGCATCAAAGGGTTTGATTGTCACAAGAGATTTGCACCAAAGGTTTCAACCGTCATAAGAGGTAAATATTCTATCACTGATCATGACCATTCGTAAGGATCTCTAAAGGAGAAAATTTTAATTTCCGCTGCGTTTTGGACCGCAATTCTCCTTCAGAGGTCACCTTCTCTGAAAACACGAGGATTGACCTTCTTATCAAAAGCTTTCTTCATTCTCTGTTGATATAACTGACCATGACACATGGCAGTCAATCACTTATCTTCAATTAAATTCAACTGATCATATCTGGTATGGCACCATTCAGCTTCTATCAACTTGGCATCCATAAAGACACGCAATGACAGGATCTCAACCTCTACGAGGAGGACAACTTCGATACCATAAACAAGAGAGAAAGGGGTCGCCCCTGTTGAAGTGTGGATGTTTTTGTAGCAGTAAATTTATGACCATTAAGCTATGGATAAACTTAATGTCAATAAAACCAGAGCCGCCACCATGCTTTTATTGTTTCCAAGGGAAAAGGGAAAAGTGCGAACAAAACCCAAAGATAAGAAGTTTTCAAATCAAAACTAATAAAATGCAAGAGATTACAGGTAAGGGGGTTGGTTACACAGAGGGAAGGTGTTATCACCCAAAGTGTCTTAGGTACTCCTAGGGAGCCCTTTTTATGTGTGTATGTGTTTTGGTATAAAATGATGTTTGGAATAAATAGAGAGTGAGAATGAGAAAAGAATTCATTGATTATATTTTTGTGTTTGACAAGATCTTCGGACTTGTGCTTACGTACCAACATAAAAATGAGGGATCAAAACCTCGTAGTTCGTGGTATCAATTTCAAAGTGAGTGAATTGTTTTTAACAAAAATTTAAGTTTAAAGGAGGCACAAAGGGCCTAAAAGAGTTTGCATGAGCATTAGTTATTTTTGTCTTTTGAAACTTTAAGTCAATATGATTAGATTTATTCACAGTTTTGATTTAAGAAAAGAGTTTACAAATGCAATGGCATAAGGCCAAAGTTTCTAATTTGCAATAAAGTCTAAGTTTAGAAATCACAAGAAAATAAGGTTTTTTAAAAAGAGGGAGAGATTTGAAATTTAAGTGTGGGAGTAGATGAAGAGACTAATCCAAACAAAAATATAAAAGTTAAGGGTTAAAAAGATCTGACCAATAGGATGCAATCCAATAGACAAAATGTCATATAGAAACCCACTTCTCCCTTGGACTTTAGGATCAAGCAATATCAATACACAAATAGCAAGATGAAGAGCAAGGCATCAAATAAAGATAACCACGTCCAAGATAGCAACTTCATAGTCTTGTTCATAATCTTCCCCATGTATCAGATGACATACTCCTTGAATGGCTCAGAATAAGGCATTAGACATAGGTTCAAAATAACATTTGCATCAAGACCATGTAGCAGATGAATTCATGTGGATCCCAACCCTTGCATTAGATGAAAGCTCACATCACAATGACTTGGTTTCATAAATGTTGGCATTGGCCAAGTCCTTTTCCATAGGAAATGTTGCCTAATTCTAATTCCAAGTCTCAGATCAAATCCAACAGTCCGCACAAATATTTTTTAGGGTTTTTGTTGTTTATTATGTACTTTAAGGTCCTAAGACCACAAACACAAACAAAATACACAAACAAGTAGATACAATCACAATATATGGCTCAAGTGAGCAAAGTAAAAATGACATAATCATAAACAAGTCAAATGATATGTATAACGACAAATGATAAAAGGCTTGAATATAAAGTGCATAAAAGTAAATGGCTTAAAATTAAAAGTTAGTCAAAAGTTAGTTGATTAGATGTTAGAGAAGTTTTGATTTCAACTTTTTAAGTCATTCTTTGGAGAACACTCAGCCCTCTATTCACAAGCATGGATTCTTGAACCAAGACATCTTCCAAGGGAAGGAAAAAAGGCCAAGTTTCCATGCAATACCATGAAAGGGGGGAGACTTACAATCTCACTTACTAGAATGTTATGCCTTTTGTGTCAAAATTTAGCGCTATGTTAAGCAATCGTAATTGGACTTATGTAGAAGTCACAACTATCTAAGGTCAGGAAATAAATTTTTGGCGTTAATGCATGTTAGAGATATGGTATAATGAACCATACTCCTAAAACATACCACACACAAAAAGAAAATGATCAAAGGGTGGACCTAATTTCATCCATACTTGGATTGGTTCATGAACCAATTAGCCTTAGGATATTGAGATGTCATTGGCCAATGAGAGGAGTGGGATAAAAAGAGATTGAAGATGAAGAGGGAGGGGAAAGGAGACAAACACAAATTGGTCATGGGAGTAATTTCATCAAATTAAAATCATTCGTTCATTTTGGGAGATGAAATGTATATTTCATCAATCCCCTAAATCCAATGATTTTAATCTAACCAAAGTCAAATCAACCTTGACCAAGGCCCAAACACAATATTCAAACTCCACAAGTCAATAAAAATGGCTCAACACAATTTATTTCAATTAAACATATTCAAAATCAATTAAAAATGCATTAAATTAAATTATGTTTTATCAAAAACCTAAAACCTCTTCAAAATACCAAATAAATAGCCAAGAGATTTATCATAGGTCAAACAAGGTCAAAGGACCTTGGAGAAAAAATTTCACTATTTTTAAAAAGTCCAAAGTATTTTTAAACAATTTAAAATATGCACAAAAACAATTAAATCATGACAAATATCAATATTGATCCAAAAAATAATTTTAATTCAGAAAATGAAAAAGGGAAATATTTGAAAACTTTTTGTGAAAGTCCCATATTTTTTGGATCAATAATAAAATTAATATTAATTAATGAAAATAAAGAAATTAAAATGCAAATTCAGAAATACAAAAATATGTGGACCATTTGATCTCCCTCATTAATTGACGTGGCAGATCAGATGGTCCAAAGCGCGTGTTCCATGTAGTCTTTAGTCAACTGAGCAGCACGCGTGGTTAATACAATCAACGCCCAATATTAAAACAATTTAAATGGCTCAGAATAAGGCATTAGACACAGGACTGGTCCACCTTCAACCATCACCAAAATGAAAAAGCAAGAAAAGGATTTAAATAAAAAATGCTCAAGAGCTCGAATCTGACCTCAACTTTGTCTAACTCCAAGTATATGAGAAGATACAGGGAGTTGAATTTTGAGGATCATGAACTGAGTTGTTGCGATTTGACCTCAAAGCAACTCAACCTTGTTGCCTACATTGGTAGGACTTCAGACAACCAAAAATCAACAAGAATAATGGAGAAATAAGAGAGAATCGAAGAGTGGAAGTTTCTGAAAATTCACTTTCGAGTTGATCCAATTTGACTTGATGAAGTAAAAATGGAAATGAATTTCTGAAGTTTGAACTTCCAAACAGATGGTGAAGTTCAAGCTCGATTTCAAAAGAAATCTCAAAAAATACTATGGCAGTGAGGGTTTGCATAGGTCTAGAAAAGTTTGGTCAAGGTGTTGATGATTAATCTGAAGCCTTAAGCTTGTTTAAATAGGCAATGTGTTTGATATTTACACCACTTGAAAATTGGACAAAAATTGTAATTCACTTGCATGGGTGTATGTGTAATCATTTTGGCCTCAAGAGTGATGCAATCCAACTCCAAATGATGTACAAAGTCTTCTAAAACCATCATGTGCAAGCATGCAAATGGAAATGATCATGTGAAGTTCAATCTTGCCAAAACACTTCCCATAATGAAGCCATGCACAAGTCCTTCAATTTTGGTCCAAATGATATGATCTTGGATGTTTTGGAAAGGTGAGATCAAGGGGAACAACTTTCATGTTGCACACTTTTTTATTGTAAGCTTGGATCATGATGAATTTGGAGATGGAAGTTTGGGAAATCAAACATATTTGAAACTTTTCTAAGTCCCAAGTCAAATGTTCACTTCTTCCACCTTGAAGAACTTTTTCTATGGACATCAAATGAGAAAAGTTACTTCATAAAAGTTGTAGATCTTTCAAGCCTATTAAATTTGGTCACAGATTTGACCTTATTTGGATTTGGCATAAAGGAGTTATGCATTTTAGAAGTTGAGGAAAATCACTTGTTCAATGGTATTGGTCCAAAATGACCTATAATGTTTCCTCTTGGCACATGCATTTTCAAGTTGAATTTTCACTTCCTCCCAAAATCAAAGTTGAAGTAGACATATTTAAATTGATCATAAAATTTGAATGGATTTCATCTCAAACAAAATTGAGCAAGTTATGGTCTTGGGAAATTGACCTCCAAACTAGGGTTTAGACAAAATGACCTATAAACTTGCACCATTAAAAATGACTTTCCAAGAAAAGATATATCTTGAACTAAACATGAAAGTTGCTTGGAATGTTATTTAGAGTAACTTTGATCTTGGAATCATTTTCATATGATGCAAATTGTAGGAGATAAGGTATAGAGAACCCTAGTTTTGACCATTTGACTTCCTTTGGTCAATCACCATGAACCATCTTGCTAGCTTGAAATTCTCTTGAGTTTTGGGACTCATGGAGTATCATATATGAAATTTGAATTATCCCTTGAAATATTTGATCAGTTATTGAGGAAACTTGTTGAATAAGTTACACAAGATACCTAAATGAATTAGGGTTTCCAAGGCAAACCAACTCCAAAGTCTTGATGATTTCTTGATCAGAATAATATGTGAAGATCATGGGGATCCATATATGATACTTAAAGCCAGTGTAGACTAATTCTTGATTGAGCTCCTTGCATTGAGGGTCTTAAACCCTAGATATGAGCTTGATAGAGCATAGGTGAGCATATACACTACCTACAAGAGAAACAAACTATCTATTGACCTATTTTTGGTATTTTGGTTAGTAAACAAAGAAAAATGAAGTATGATACAATGAAAAGTGCTTGGTGATCTCTCCTAATGCAAACCCAATGAATGAGGGGTAAGGAGAATGCCAAGGTGTGATCCCAATGCTAATGCATATGATGAGATAACATGAGAGATCTTAGGGTCAAAATTGGGGTCTTACAACTGCCCCTATTTAAGGACGTTCTAGCTGAGGAGATGAAGGTTAAAATCTTCGTATCGACACAGTAGAATGGACTTAAATAACAACATATAGAAACAAATTCTGGTCCCTAATAGGCCCCATGATGCATATGATATAAATCCTTAAAATAATCTTGTGGGGAAAATTTTGTCACAAGGGAAAATTATCTGGAGATACTAAAAGTCCACAAGAGCATAATGCATTCCATAAGGAAAACTCACTAGGGAGACAGAGAGTCTGGGGGATAAAATTTACACGTAGGCCAGGCTACGACTTAAAACTGATGGGGGGAATGGAGGGATTCCATGAAAATAAATCAATGGAAAGACTCAGCCAGAGAATAAAAGGAACATCTGCAGGGGGAACGGGTAGATCAGAACAAAGCTGAAATACTCGACCCAAGTAGGAAACAACGATCTCAGTGAAGAAATACGCACTCAAATTTAAATGGAGAAGAAATGATCTTCAACACAGGAGTAAGAGAAATGTATTATCCACTACCCGTTACTGGATAAGTGAATAACAAATCTAACAGGGAGAACATCTATTACCGGTTAGGGTAAACATATCAATGATGACACGCTAAGGGATCTAATACAAAAGATGATAGCTTCCTTAGCTCTTTCAAATCGAGAAATCTGAAACTATACTGCTTAATGTTCCTTCGTCCATAATCCATAGTCTTGAAATATTTGCAAATAAAACCTCAATTCCTTGAAGTCATTTTTCGTGTGATTAATCTCATGATGTGCATGAATGCATGAATGCAACAATCATAAATAAGGGATCGCATACAAGGCAAAAAAAGGTCAAGGGATGAATCAAGTCATTGTCAAGATCAATCATCCATTTTGGTGGATAATGATTTTCACCTTATCAACATCCAAGTTCCATTGGTATTGACAAGACTTGATTGGATTAACCAAGAATAAAGGGTTTGTTGTGTGTCACGAGCATGGAGTCAGGTTACGAACTATCCCAAAGGAGTGTACTAAGGATGAAACCTGTAGATTATGTTCTAAAAAGTTCCCAGAGTCTTAATTCCATCTATCGGATATTATAGGTTAGCATGACTGACTCATCAACCCACAATATTCTCAAGAGAAACTCGTCTGAGTGTAGTTTCGTGTAACAACTATTATCAAGTCTATACCTGAACAGTGTCTGCACTACGTCCTAAATAGGCCAAGTTGGGATAAATTTTCTATGATTCTCAACTTCTCGGACCCTAAATCAGAGAAAGTAATGTCTAACCACAAATAACTTGTGTGACATTCATAACTCTAAAAGGGTCTCCACTGAGTAGATGGGTCTCAAGACAACTTGTTAAGGACTACTCCACACAAGTCGAACATGACTATACCATCCTCCTATCTTAATTTGCACTCAAGTTCGAGTTAGAACTTATCTCACCACTCAGAGATCATCAAGCACAACAAGCAGATTATATCACACAAAACAAATATACAAACATCAAATACACAAATATATACACATAAAAAGTAGGTTAAACCCATTAAGTACTACTCCCCAGCAGAGTCACCACTTAATTTATGTAGTGGTAAATTCATGACCATTAAGCTATGGATAAACTTAATGTCAATAAAACCAGAATCGCCACCGCACTTTTATTGTTTCCAAGGGAAAAGGGAAAAGTACGAACAAAACCAAAAGATAAGAAGTTTTCAAATCAAAACTAATAAAAAGCTAGAGATTACAGGTAAGGGGGTTGGTTACACAGAGGGTAGGTGTTAGCACCCAAAGTGTCCTAGGTACTACCAGGGAGCCCTTTTTTATGTGTGTATGTGTTTTTGTATAAAATTATGTTTGAAATAAATAGAGTGTCGGGATGAGAAAAGAATTCATTGATTATATTTTTGTGTTTGACAAGACCTTCGGACTTGTGCCTACGTACCAACATAAAAATGAGGGATCAAAACCTCGTAGTTTGTGATATCAATTTCAAAGTGAGTGAATTGCTTTTAACAAAAATTTAAGTTTAAAGGAGGCACAAAAGGCCAAAAAGAGTTTGACTGAGTGTTAGTTCTTTTGGTCTTTTGAAACTTTAAGTCAATATGATTAGATTTATTCACAAGTTTGATTTAAGAAAAGAGTTTAAAAATGCAATGGCATAAGGCCAAAGTTTCTAATTTGCAATAAAGTCTAAGTTTAGAAATCACAAGCAAAGAAGGTTTTTGAAAAAGAGGGAGAGATTTGAAATTTAAGAAGTGGGAGGAGATGAAGAGACTATTCCTAAACAAAAATTTAAAAGTTAAGAGTTGAAAAGATGTGACCAATGGGATGAAATCCAATAAACAAGAATTCCATATAGAAACCCACTTCTCCCTTGGACTTTAGGATCAAGCAATATCAATACACAAATAGCAAGATGAAGAGTAAGGCATCAAATAAAGATAGCCACATCCAAGCTAGAAACTTCATAGTCTTCTTCATAATTTTCCCCATGTATCAGATGACATAATCCTTGAATGGCTCAGAATAACATTAGACACAGGTTCAAAGTAACATTTGCATCAAGACCATGTACAAATGAATTCATGTGGATCCCAAGACTTGCATCAGATGAAGGTCACATCACAATGACTTGGTTTCAGAAATGTTGGCAATGGCCAAGTCTCAGATCAAGTCCAATAGTCCACACAAATATTTTTTAGGGTTTTTGTTGTTTATTATGTACTTTAAGGTCCTAAGACCACAAACACAAACAAAATACACAAATAAGTATATACAATCACAATATATAGCTCAAGTGTGCAAAGTAATAATGACATAAACATAACTAAGCCAAGTGATATGTATAATGGCAAATGATAAAAAGCTTGAATTTAAAGTGCATAAAAGTAAATGGCTTGAAATTCAAAGTTATCCAAATTTTAGTTGATTAGATGTTAGTGAAGTTTTGCTTTTCAACTTTTTAAGTCATTCTTCGGAGACACTCAACCCTCTATTCACAAACATGAATCCTTGAACCAAGACATCTTCCAAAGGAAGGAAAAAATGCCAAGTTTTCATCAAATACCATGAAAGTGGGGAGACTTACAATCTCACTTACTAAAATGTTATGCCTTTTGTGTCAAAATTTAGTGCTATGTTAAGGAATCGTAATTGGATTTATGTAGAAGTCACAACTATCTGAAGTCGGCCAATAAATTTTTTGGTGTTAATGCATGTTAGAGTTATGGTATAATGAACCATAGTCCTAAAACATATTGTAGCGCTAAATTCATGACCATTAAGCTATGGATAAACTTAACGTCAATAAAACAAGAGTGTCCTAGGTACTCCTAGGGAGCCCTTTTTTATTGTTTCCAAAGGAAAAGGGAAAAGTACAAACAAAACCCAAAGATAAGAAGTGTTCAAATCAAAACTAATAAGTGTCCTAGGTACTCCTAGGGAGCCCTTTTTTATGTGTGTATGTGTTTTGGTATAAAATGATGTTTGCAATAAATAGAGTGTGGGGATGAGAAAAGAATTCATTGATTATATTTTTGTGTTTGACAAGACCTTCGGACTTGTGCTTACGTACCAACATAAAAATTATGGATCAAAACCTCATAGTTTGGGGTAAAAATTTCAAAGTTGGTGAATTGCTTTTAACAAAATTTCAGTTTAAAGGAGGCACAAAGGGCCTAAAAGAATTTGAATGAGTGTTAGTTCTTTTTTCCTTTTGAAACTTTAAGTCAATATGATTAGGTTTATTCACAAATGTGATTTAAGAGAAAAGTTTAAAAATGCAATGGCATAAGGCCAAAGTATCTAATTTGCAATGAAGTCTAAGTTTAGAAATGACAAACAAAGAATGTTTTTGAAAAGAGGGAGAGATTTGAAATTTAAGAAATGGGAGGAGATGGAGAGACTAATCCTAAGCAAAAATTTAAAAGTTAAGAGTTGGAAATATCTGACTAATGGGATGCAATCCAATAGACAAGAATAACCCACTTTTCCTTGGACTTCAAAATCAAGCAATATTAATAAGCAAGCAAGATGAAGAGAAAGGCATCAAATAAAGTTAGCCACATCCAAGCTAGCAACTTCATGATCTTCCTCATAATCTTCCCCATGCATCAGATGACATACTCATTGAATGGCTCAGAATAAGGCATTTGACACAGGTTCAAAGTAACATTTGCATCAAGACCATGTAGTAGATGCACTGAAATGGATCCCAACACTTGCATCAGATGAAAGTCACATCACAATGACTTGGTTTCAGAAATGTCGGCATTGGCTGAGTCCTTTTGCATAGGGAATGTTGCCTAATTCTAAGTCCAAGTCTGATACCAAATCCAATAGTACAGACAAATATTTTTTAGGTTTTTTGTTGTTTATTATGTACTTTAAGGTCCTAAGACCACAAACACAAACAAAATACACAAACAAGTATATACGAACACAATATATGGCTCAAATGAGCAAAAGTGAAACATGGCATTAAAATAAACAAGTTAAATGATATGTATAATGACAAATGATAAATGGCTTGAATTTAAAGTGCACAAAAGTAAATGTCTTAAAATTAAAAGTTATTCAAATGTTAGTGGATTAAAAGTTAGTGAAAATTTGCTTTTCAATTATTTAAGTTATTATTTGGAGAACACTCAACCCTCTATTCACAAGCATGAATCCTTAAGCCAAGACATCTTCCAAAGGAAGGAAAAAAGGCCAAGTTTCCACGTAATACCGTGAAAGGGGGAGACTTACAATCTCACTTACTAGAATGTTATGCCTTTTGTGTCAAAATCAAGCACTATGTTAAGCAATCATAATTGGACTTATGTAGAAGTCACAACAATCTGAGGTCGGGCAATAAATTTTTTGGTGTTAATGCATGTTAGAAATATGGTATAATGAACGATACTCCTAAAACATACCACACACAAAAAGAAAATGATCAAAGGGTGGACCTCATCTCATCCATACTTGTATTGATTCATGAACCAATTAGTCTTAGGATATTGAGATGTCATTGGACAATGAGAGGAGTGGGATAGAAAGGGATTGAAGATGAATAGGGAGGGGAAAGGAGACAAACACAAATTGGTCATGGGAGGAATTTCATCAAATTAAAATCATTCATTCATTTTAGGAGATGAAATATATATTTCATCAATCCCCTAAATCCAATAATTTTAATCCAACAAAAGTCAAATCAATCTTGACCAAGGCCCAAACACAACAGCCAAACTCCACAAGTCAATAAAGATGGCTCAAAACAATTTATTTTCAATCAAATAAATTAAAATCAATTAGAAATGCATTAAATTAAATTATGTTTTTTCAAAAACCTAAAACCTCTTCAAAACACCAAATAAATGGTCAAGAGATTTATCATAGGTCAAACAAGGTCAAAGGACCTTGGGGAAAAAATTTCACTATTTTTAAAAAGTCATAAGTATTTTTAAACAATTTAAAATATGCACAAAAACAATTAAATCATTAAAAATATCAATATTGATCCAAAAACTAATTTTAATTCAGAAAATGAAAGAGAAAAATATTTGAAAACTTTTTTGTGAAAGTCTCATATTTTTTGGATCCACAATAAAATTAATATTCATTAATGAAAATAAAGCAATTAAAATAAAAATTCAAAAATTCAAAAATACGGGGACAATCTGACCTCCCTTATTAATTGAGGTGACAGATAAGATGGTCCAAAACATGCATTCCATCTTGTCTTTAGTCAACTGAGCAACGCGTTTGGTAATTAGAAACAACGCTCAGGATTAAAACAATTTAAATGGATCCTATGGTTAAGAAGCTTGTCAACACATCGCCGGAGCCAGGGCTCCGGTCTTCTTCTCCGGTGGACCTCACCGGACTGGTCCACTTATAACCATCACCAAAATGAAAAAGCAAGACATGGATTTAGAGAAAAAATGGCTGAGCTCGAATCTGGCCTCAATTTTGTGTAACTCCAAGTATAAAAGAAGATACAGGGAGTTGAATTTTGAGGATCATGAACTGAATTGATTCGATTTGACATCAAAGCAACTCAGTCTTGTTGCCTACATTGGTAGGCCTTCAGACAACCAAAAATCAACAAGAATAATGGAGAAAAAAGAGAGAATCGAAGAGTGGAAGTTTCTGGAAATTCACCATGGAGTTGATCCAATTTTACTTAATCTTGATCTGGATTTGATTTCTTTCTCCTCCTCTTGCTTGCAGAAACCAAATGAACTGAAAATGGAAGTGAACTTCTGGAGTTTGAACTTCCAAACAGAAGGTGAAGTTCAAGCTCGATTTCATGAGAAATATTAGAAAATTCTACGGCAGTGATGATTTGCAATGGCCTAGCAAAGCTTGGGCAAGGTGTTGATGATGAATCTGAAGCCTTAAGCTTGTTTAAATAGGCAATGTGTTTGATATTTTCACCACTTGAAAATTGGACAAAAATAGTAATTCAATTGCATGGGTGCATGGGCAATCATTTGAGCCTCAAGAGTGATGCAGTCCAACTCCAAATCGTGTACAACGTCTGCTGAAACCATCATGTGCAAGCATGCAAATGGAAATGATCATGTGAAGTTCAATCTTCCTAAATCACTTCCCATAATGAAACCATGCACAAGTCCCTCAATTATGGTACAAATGAGATGATCTTGGATGTTTTGAAAAGATGAGATCAATGGGAACATCTTTCATGTTGAACACTTTTTCATTTGAAGCTTGTATCATGATGAATTTTAAGGTGGAAGTTTGGGAAATCAAACGTATTTGAAAATTTTATAAGTCCCAAGTCAAATGTTCACTTCTTCCACCTTGAATAACTTTTTCTATGGACTTCAAATGAGAAAAATTCCTTCATCAAAGTTATATCTCTTTCAAACCTCTTCAATTTGGTCACATATTTTACCTAATTTGGATTTGGCATGAAGGAGTTATACATTTTAGAAGTTGAGGAAAATCATTTGTTCAATGGTATTGGCCCAAAATGACCTATAATATTGTTGGTGTAAGCCCTAGAGGCCAATACTTTTGGTACTTGTATCGAATTATTTATTAATAATAAAAGGCATTTTCTTTATTATGGTTGATTAATAAAGTCCATAGAATAGATAGTCCGTTTAATGTATTAAGTATGACTTAATCATGAGAACACATTAAACATAAGGGCACTATTCTTAAAGTATCCGTAGTTGAGCTTTAAAGTGAAGTGGGATAACATTAAAGCATTAAGACTATTATGTTTGTAGACTGATGATCACATCTCATGGATCATGGATAAAGAGTTATCAAGTCTTAAACATAGGTATGAATATTAGGAGTAATATTTATACCGGATTGACCCGCTATGAGAATACTATATAGAAAGTTATGCAAAGTGTCATAAGTTATTCTCATGGTGATAATAGTGTATACCACTCTTCGACTTGAAACCACAATGGATCCTAGATGTAGAGTTGAGTGCCTTATTACTGATCCAACGTTATCCGTAACTGGATGACCATAAAGACAGTTAATGAGTACTCCACGAAGCATGCTGAGGGACATGAGTGTCCTAGATGGAATTTGCCAATCCTGCGTAACAGGATAAATGTCTATGGACCCAATATTGAACTGGACAAGGGTGACACGGTCTATACCTTGTGTTCAATATAGACATAAGGGCAAAGGGGTAATTATACACATAATTATTATCACAGGAGGTTTTGTCATATCACATGACATTTTCGTGACTTGGGTAGCAGTGATGTGTTGCTAGATACGGCTCACTGTTTATTATGTTAAATGCGTGATTTAATATAATTGCCAACGTCGCGAAAACCTATAGGGTCACACACAAAGGACGGATTGATGAGAGATAGAATAATTAAGGAACATCGTAAGGTACGGTGTACTTAAGTAGAATACGAAATATGGTAATGTACCAAATACTTAAGTGATTTTGGCATATTATGAGATATGGGCCAAAATGCACTTAAGTGGGCTTTTTGGCTTGAAGCCCACACAAGTGGTTCTATAA
This sequence comes from Lathyrus oleraceus, assembly GCF_024323335.1. NCBI lineage: Eukaryota > Viridiplantae > Streptophyta > Magnoliopsida > Fabales > Fabaceae > Lathyrus > Lathyrus oleraceus. The sequence goes on from NC_066583.1 coordinate 452,637,327, forward strand.
ATAGAACCCCTTGGGTAGAAGCATTGTCACTCCAGACAACACAACTGAAGAGTTGGAATTTCGTATCTCTCTCTCACTCAAAGCCTTCATTCATAACAGCTAGTACTGCGATTGAAGGAATCTGTTCGTGTGGACTGAGTAGAGACGTTGTCATCGTTCAACATTCGTGATCGCCCCGTGGATCTGTATCAAAGGTTTTGATCATTATCAGAGATCTGCACCAAAGGTTTGAATCGCCACAAGAGGTAACGATTCTATCACTGATCATGCCCATTCGTAAGGATCACTAAATGGAGAAATTTTTAAATTCCGCTGCGCCTTGGATGGCAATTCTCCTACAGTGGTATCAGAGCCACTTACGAAACCATGAATCTGATAACTGTTTTTGTTCTGTAATAATATGATTAAAACAGAATGAATCAAAGGTTAAATTGAGATCGATCAAGTTACATATATGTGATATATGCAACCCTGATGCAAAATACATTATATATGATATAATGTTCTTGTTTCGTTCATTCAAAACCTCGATGATTGTTTTCCTTTAAGCGATCAATGGTCGTTTGCTTCTTGATCCGACATTAGTATGGTGAAGCAATGACGTGTTGATCAATCATACTGAATTAACAATCGAGACGTGTTTGACGGTGTGAAATTGGTGCATTAGGGTTAGTGACGGCACAAGGGTTGTGTTGTCAGAGAGTTATGCGATTGGGGTTTGAACGCACAAGAGTTGTGCTTCCTAAACACTTTTTGGAACAGTGTTAACCGGTTAACGCGTATGGTTAACCGGTTAACGGAATGCGAAATAAAATTTTTGAGATTTTTTAACAGTGTTAACCGGTTAACGCAAGGCGGAAAACAGTTTTCCAAGACATTTTCAAACAGTGTTAACCGGTTAACGCACTTGGTTAACCGGTTAACGCAAGGCAGAAAACTTTTTTTTTAAGAATTCAAACAGTGTTAACCGGTTAACGCATATGGTTAACCGGTTAACGCAAGGAAATTTTCACCCATTCGGCTAACTCAGTGCTTTAAAAGTGTCAAGTGTTGATACGAAAAGCGACATCGATTTATATGAATTGTTCATTAAAATGTGATGATCGGTCGTCGAAATTTAATTTGATTTTAATTAATTAAAGGAATTAATAATAATAAAGTGTTTATTATTGCCTTGTGGTGATCGGTTATGGCCTTAGTTTTCCTTTGTTTTGTTTTGGGTTTTTAAAATACGACCTGCGTGTCGTGCCTCTCTCTTAATCTCCCAAATGTAACTTCTTTTCTCATCTCACTCCCTCGTATGTAAAACGAGTTTCTTTTATGTAATGTAATGATATGAAGAAAGCAAAGAAGTCAGTGCCAAAGGAGGACAACCTTGAAGATCTTGCTTGGAGAAGCTTAGATCGTTGTAGGTTAGCTTAGGTTCTCTCATTGGCTTGGGAGAACAATTGCGCTAGGGGCCATAACTGTTTCATTTTGTATGTTGATGCATGTGAATGTATGTTGATGCATGTGAGAGACGGTTTATATGATAAACAAGCCGGTGAGATCAGAAAAATTGAAATTCCCTCAAATTAAATATTAAGTTTATGCTTTCCAAGTTTTAACACTCATCAAGACTAGTAATGGATAATGTAGGTTTCGCCTACGCGAGGTGCATGATCTATATATTAGTAAGGTGCGATGGGATAATTGTAATATCCAACTGTTAAAACAATGGGTCAAACTTAACTAAACAGATTATAATAAGATTATATATATGTTTAGAAGCAAGAGTTGGGAATGATCCATATGATGGATTGGAATAAGGAGTTATTCACCCAATTGAAATTTTCGAGAGTTGTATGAGATACAATTGGAAGGAGTTCCTACCTAAATAACCTAGTTTTGTGTAATCCGCCTACGCGGACTTAGAACGAAGTGAAATATGGATCTCGACCCACTAGAAAATCTTCCAACGGGATTTTCCGAATCAGATGATGAGGGTCATTTGTTTTGAGTAAAATAGTGGGAGCATATTTAATTAAAGGCCTAATTGAATATGTCAATGATACTTATATTTTCATTAATCCTTGTGTAGATTACCATGACAACAAACACCTCTAACAACATATTGCGATCAAACCTTGAGAAAGAAAAATTGTCCGGGACAAATTTTCTGGATTGGTACCGAGACATGAGGATTGTCCTCAAACATGATAAAGGGAAAGGCAAGGAAGTTGCCAAACCCAAACCCACTAGTGCTGCTTTGAAGCCTAGTGGAAGCATAGAAAAGGAAGGCACCTGCTTCCATTGCGGTAAGACTGCACACTGGAAGAGGAACTGCCCAAAGTACCTGGAAGATAGGAAGAATGGAGTAGAGACTCCAACTTCAGGTATTTTTGTTATTGAAATTAATTTATCTACTTCTGCATCATGGGTATTAGATACTGGATGCGGTTCTCACATTTGTACAAATGTGCAGGAACTAAAAAGGAGTAGAGATTTGGCAAAAGGTGAAGTCGACCTACGAGTTGGCTATGGAGCAAAGGTTGCTGCTTTAGCCGTAGGAACTTTTGTATTGACTTTACCTAGTGGTTTAATAATTCAGTTAGAGAACTGTTATTATGTACCTGCAATTAGCAGGAATATTATTTCCATTGCTTGTTTGGACAAGTTTGGTTTTTCATTTATAATAAAGAACAATTGTTGCTTAATTTATTTGAATGATATATTCTATGCTACTGCACAAATGAACAATGGACTGTATGTCCTTGATCTTGAAATGCCTATTAATAACATTAATACAAAAGGGTGAAACCTAACGAGTTAAAACCAACTAGGTAATAATATTAAAACTCTTCGATCAGATCGAAGTGGTGAGTATTTAATCCTAGAGTTTGATGACCATCTGAAAGAGTGTGGGATCCTATCCCAACTTACTCCTCCTGGAACATCCCAATGGAAGGGTGTATCTGAGAGAAGAAATCGAACCCTGTTGGACATGGTCCGATCCATGATGAGTCACACCAATCTTCCAAACTCCTTTTGAGGACATACACCATTGACATCAGCTTACACACTTAACCATGTTCCATCCAAAAGGTTCAAAAGACACCATATGAGATATGGAGTGGTAAGAGACCACATATGTCTTACATGAAGATTTGGGGTTGCGAAGTTTATGTGAAACGACAAATTTCAACTAAGCTTGAGCCCAAATCTGACAAATGCTTATTTGTGGGGTATCCTAAAGAAACAAGAGGATATTATTTCTACAATCCTTCTGAGGGCAAAGTGTTTGTCGCTCGAACATGAGTTTTCCTAGAAAGGGATTTTATTTCCAAAGGAATTAGTGGGAGGAAAGTAGAACTTGAAGAAATTCAAGAATCACAAAGTATCGATACACCTATGGAGGAATTAGAGCAGAAAACACAAGTAGTTGTGTAAGAGCAACCTGCTCAAATAGAACAAGACCAGCGTAGGTCAGGCAGGATACGTCACCTACCTGAGATATATGGATATCTGATCAAGGTGATGTATTACTCATGGATCAAGATGAGTCTGTGACCTACTCATGGAATCTTCGTTTTGATAAAACAGTAAAACTGTATGGATTCATCAAGAACGAAGATGAGACTTGTGTCTACAAGAAGGTTAGTGGGAGCATGATCGTATTCCTGGTATTATATGTAGATGACATATTGGAATCGATATCCCTACCATGCAACAAGTAAAGTCTTGGTTGGGGAAATGCTTTTCTATGAAGGACCTAGGTGAAGCAGCCTATATATTAGGAATCAGAATCTATAGAGATAGATCACAAAATGCTTGGCCTAAGTCAGAGTACATAGACAAAGTGCTGAGACGCTTTAATATGAATGATTCCAATTTGGTTATGTGTTTTGCTTAAATGGTGGCACTGTGAGCTTGAAAAGTTCAACGCAAGATGCAGTTGCTGATTCTACAATTGAGGCCGAGTATATTGTTGCCTTAAGTGCAGCAAAGGAAGCTGTTTGGATCAATAAACTTGGCATAGTCCATAGCATTGTGGATCCCATTGGTCTCTATTATGATAACAATGGTGTTATCGCACAAGCTAAGGAGCCTAGATCTCACCAACGATCCAAACACATACTTAGGCGTTGTGCGAAAATATGTAAAGTACCTACACTTGACAATGTTGCTGACCCACTGACAAAGCCTCTTGCACAGTAGAAGCATGATGGCCATACTAGATCAATGGGCATACGGGGTATGCCTGATTGGCTCTAGTGCTAGTGGGAGATTGTTGGTGTAAGCCCTAGAGGCCAATACTTTTGGTACTTGTATCGAATTATTTATTAATAATAAAAGGCATTTTCTTTATTATGGTTGATTAATAAAGTCCCTAGAATAGATAGTCCGTTTAATGTATTAAGTATGACTTAATCATGAGAACACATTAAACATAAGGGCATTATTCTTAAAGTATCCGTAGTTGAGCTTTAATGTGAAGTGGGATAACATTAAAGCATTAAGACTATTATGTTTGTAGACTGATGATCACATCTCATGGATCATGGATAAAGAGTTATCAAGTCTTAAACATAGGTATGAATATTAGGAGTAATATTTATACCGGATTGACCCGCTATGAGAATACTATATAGAAAGTTATGCAAAGTGTCATAAGTTATTCTCATGGTGATAATAGTGTATACCACTCTTCGACCTGAAACCACTATGGATCCTAGATGTAGAGTTGAGTGCCTTATTACTGATCCAACGTTATCCGTAACTGGATGACCATAAAGACAGTTAATGAGTACTCCACGAAGCATGCTGAGGGACATGAGTGTCCTAGATGGAATTTGCCAATCCTGCGTAACAGGATAAATGTCTATGGGCCCAATATTGAACTGGACAAGGGTGACACGGTCTATACCTTGTGTTCAATATAGACATAAGGGCAAAGGGGTAATTATACACATAATTATTATCACAGGAGGTTTTGTCAGATCACATGACATTTTCGTGACTTGGGTAGCAGTGATGTGTTGCTAGATACCGCTCACTGTTTATTATGTTAAATGCGTGATTTAATATAATTGCCAACGTCGCGAAAACCTATAGGGTCACACACAAAGGACGGATTGATGAGAGATAGAATAATTAAGGAACATCGTAAGGTACGGTGTACTTAAGTAGAATACGAAATATGGTAATGTACCAAATACTTAAGTGATTTTGGCATATTATGAGATATGGGCCAAAATGCACTTAAGTGGGCTTTTTGGCTTGAAGCCCACACAAGTGGTTCTATAAATAGAACCCCTTGGGTAGAAGCATTGTCACTCCAGACAACATAACTGAAGAGTTGGAATTTCGTATCTCTCTCTCACTCAAAGCCTTCATTCATAACAGCTAGCACTGCGATTGAAGGAATCCGTTCGTGTGGACTGAGTAGAGACGTTGTCATCGTTCAACGTTCGTGATCGCCCTGTGGATCTGTATCAAAGGTTTTGATCATTATCAGAGATCTGCACCAAAGGTTTGAATCGCCACAAGAGGTAACGATTCTATCACTGATCATGCCCATTCGTAAGGATCACTAAATGGAGAAATTTTTAAATTCCGCTGCGCCTTGGATGGCAATTCTCCTACAAATATTTACTCTTGGCACATGCATTTGCAAGTTGAATTTTTACTTCCTCCAAACATAAAAGTTGAAGTAGACATCTTGAAATTAATTATGGAATTTTAATGGCTTTCTGTAAGACCCCAATTTTGACCCTAAGATCCCTCATGGCATCATAACATTGCATTTGCATTGCCTCAAGGATCTTTAGCATCTTGGTTCCCTTTGCCTTTGGGTGGGACTCCTTGTGATTGGTTTGAGATCACCAAGCATGCTTTAATTATACATCATTGTTTCTCTTACTTATGTTTACTAACCAAAAGCACAAAAATGTGTCACTAACATCTTTTGTTTGAAGCTTGAGTATCATCCAAGACACTTTGTGGGTTCTATTTAGATGATTAGTCAACACAAGGGAATGGCTTGAGATACTTCCAACAGGTTCAAATGGGGTCTATTCGTCAGTCAAAACGTTAATCTTGAAGGAGCAAAAGTTTGTTCATGAACTGTCATGCTCGCTAGGCGAAGCCCACGTGTCTAAAAAAAAACGAAACGAAAAACAAAAAATAAATAAATAAAATATAACAGAAAAATTTTGGACTTGGGCCTCTCTCATTTGAGCCCACAGGTCCACAAAAATCAGGTTATAAATTCAGAGTTTCAGTGAAACAAAAGGATTCTATTCCTATTACCCTAGCAGGGAAAAAGATAGTGAGAGAATAACTAGCAGAGTTTAGAGCAACCTCGAGAGACTGAAGGGAACTCATCGGCAAAGAACCAATTCCCTCTCATATAAACCCTAAGAGTGCTTTGCAAACCCAACCGAGCAATTCAATTTCATTCGATCTCTCCAGTCAGGTTTGCCTTATTCCTATTACTTTATGCTTTTACTTTGAATGCTCTGAATGTATGAGGTATTATGGGTGAATTTGATACCCTTTTGATGCATGTGTTTGACAAGAGGTTTAGGCCTCCTACCCTTGGTTGCTTTTTGTGAATTTTAATGGCATGATTCATGTGGTTACATTTTGATTTGGGGGCAACTCTTGACTACCCTATCTTGTTTCTCTAACCTGTTTGTTGAGTTTTGTTTTGTGAGGGCTCATATGACTCTTCCAGAGATGGCTTGCCTGGTGTTCCACTTTATTTGTAGGATACCACCTGGAGGTTTATTCCGATTACCTGTATTGACTCACTTTCTTTGATGGTGCTAACTTGAGAGATCTTTGGGTTTCTTATCTCTTTAATTGCTGTTACTTCGGACCTTTATCCGTACGGTAGATCTCTAAATCCCTTTACTTTTCCCGCATTTTACCGATTTCTTAGGTTTCGTATAGCCTCTCGTGGCATGTCATTTAAGGTAGCGCGGTTCCTTCATCTAGGACTGCCTTTTTGCATGAGCATCCCTAAACACCCCAAACTCATTGATTTTTCTTCTCCTAAGAACACGTTATCTCCTTCTACTACAGGCGAGTAAGTCTCCAAAGGTCGAGCATCCGGTAGATTGCGTAGTAACGTTGTTCACCCCAAAACACAACCCTTACCCCGTAGTTAGTCGAACTACGTTTTGCTCTGATTTTCATCCCAGATGAGATACGTAGGCGTAAGACGTGATGTCTTAGCGAGCACACTCCTCTTTAACCCCTAGGTAGCCGAGCTACGAAGACTCTGATTCTCAGATTCAGATGAGATACGTATGCAGTGGATGCGACGTCCGTGCGAGTCATTTTCTTTTGACCCTTCTTTTAGTAAGTAGTACATTAGATAAACATACACGCTTTTCTCATCCCTTCAATCATGTTTGCACAAATAATTTTTCACAAAAAACAACAACCTTTGCAACAAATGTGAAAAGGGCTCCCTAGGAGTACGTAGGATGCTTTGGGTGCCTAATACCTTCCCATTGCATAACCAACCCCCTTACCCAGATCTCTGACATTTTTACTAGTTATTGATTCTATAAAACTTTTAGGTTTTTGTTCGCTTTCTAACCATTCCTTTGGATAAATAGCAGTGCGGTGGCGACTCGACTTGTATGATTTACCTTGGATTTAGTCAATATCTCTAATGGTAACGAATACCCCGCTACAGAAAAGTGGCGACTCTGCTGGGGAAGATAATCCTAGTGGGTTTTGCCTACTTTTCATATTTGTTGTATTGTATTGTATATATTTTTTTTTGTGACATATTTTTGTGCAATTTGGGATTACCGTATTGTATGTAATGATTGATTTGCTTGATATTAATTCCTTGTATGCTTGGTGATCTTTGTGAGATAAGTTCTATACCCGAACTCGAGTGCACTTAGGATAGGAGAATGGCATAGTCTTGTCGACTTGTGTGGAGTTATTCCTTAGCAAGTTGACTTGCGAGCCCATTCACTTGGTGGAGGTCATGTTGGGATCAATAATGTCACACAAGTAGTTGTGGTTAGACATTACTCTTTCCAATATAGACCTTAGAAGCCAAGGACCTTAGTTTACCAAGCCCATCTTGGCCTATTCTTAGGATGTAGTGCGAAAGTCGTTCAAGTGTAAGATTTGATACGATTGTTACGCGATACTACACTCATAAGAGTCTCTCTTGAGAATATTTTCGGAATACGAGTAGTCGTTTCTCCAATAATATCCGAAAGATGGGATGATGACTATGGGAACCTCTTGTAGAACATGTTTGGTAGGTTTAAACCCTAGTACACTCCCTTTTGGGTGGTTCTTAACCTAACTCCATGCTCGTGACTTACAACAAACCCTTGATTCATGGTTGATCCATTCATGAATCCTTAATATCAGTGGAACTTGTGTGTTGATAAGGTGTAAACCATAATCCACCAAAATGGATGATTGATATTAAAGATAACATGATCCATCCCGTGACCTTTGTTTGGTGTGCTTTGCTTGATCCTTGAGTGTGATTGTTGCATTCATGCATTCATGCACCCATTTGCATCCATATCATCAATAAATAATAAAATTTTCAAGGAACTTAAGGGGTTTATTTGCAAAATTTTCAGACATGGAAAGACAAAGAAGGAATACAAAGAAGTATAGCTTCAGGCAACAAAATTTGAAAGAGTTAAGGAATCTGACATCCTATGTATTAGATCCTTTGGGTTTCAAGGCTCGTTTTGGGAAGCTTCTTCCTCTTCTGACTGAAGGAGAATTGCCATCCAAGGCGCAGTGGAATTTAAAAATTTCTCCATTTAGTGATCCTTACGAATGGGCATGATCAGTGATAGAATCGTTACCTCTTGTGGCGATTCAAACCTTTGGTGCAGATCTCTGATAATGATCAAAACCTTTGATACAGATCCATGGGGCGATCACGAACGTTGAACGATGACAACGTCTCTACTCAGTCCACACGAACGGATTCCTTCAATCGCAGTGCTAGCTGTTATGAATGAAGGCTTTGAGTGAGAGAAAGAGGGAAACAAAATTCCAAGTCTCTACTTGAATTTCAGTCTGAGTGGAGTGGAGTGACAATGCTTCTACCCAAGGGGTTCTATTTATAGAACCACTTGTGTGGGCTTCAAGCTAAAAAGCCCACTTAAGTGTATTTTTGCCCATATCTTATAATATGCCCAAAATCACTTAAGTATTTGGTACCTTACCATATTTCGTCTCCCACTTAAGTGCACCGTACCTTACGGTGTTCCTTAGTTACTCTATCTCTCATCAATCCGTCCTTTGTGTGTGACCCTATAGGTTTTCGCGGCATTGGCAATTATATTTAATCACACGTTTAACATAATAAACAGTGAGAGGTATCTAGCAACACATCACTGCTACCCAAGTCACGAAAATGTCATGTGATCTGACAAAACCTCCTGTGATAATAATTATGTGTATAATTACCCCTTTGCCCTTATGTCTATATTGAACACAAGGTATAGACCGTGTCACCCTTGTCCAGTTCAATATTGGGCCCATAGACATTTATCCTGTTACGCAGGATTGGCAAATTCCATCTAGGACACTCATGTCCCTCAGCATGCTTCGTGGAGTACCCATCAACTGTCTTTATGGTTATCCAGTTACGGACAATGTTGGATCAGCAACAAAGCACTCGACTCTACATCTAGGATCCATAGTGGTTTCAGGTCGAAGAGTGGTATACACTATTATCACCATGAGAATAACTTATGACACTTTGCATAACTTTCTATATAGTATTCTCATAGCGGGTCAATCCGGTATAAATATTACTCCTAATATTCATACCTATGTTTAAGACTTGATAACTCTTTATCCATGATCCATGAGATGTGATCATCAGTCTACAAACATAATAGTCTTAATGCTTTAATGTTATCCCACTTCACACTAAAGCTCGACTACGGATACTTTAAGAATAGTGCCCTTATGTTTAATGTGTTCTCATGATTAAGTCACACTTAATACATTAAACGGACTATCTATTATAGGGACTTTATTAATCAACCATAATAAAGAAAATGCCTTTTATTATTAATAAATAATTCGATACAAGTACCAAAAGTATTGGCCTCTAGGGCATACACCAACACTGACTACTCAGGTGGATGAAGGATTGGTGAGTGTATTGGTGCAGTTTTATGATCCCTTGTACCGTTGCTTCACGTTTCCGGATTTCCAGCTTTTGCCTACCCTTGAGGAGTATACTTATCTTGTGGATATACCTGTTCTGGATCAGTTACCGTTCAGTGGCTTGGAAAGGGTTCCCACTTCTCAAGAGATAGCAGACATGTTACACATAGATGAATCTCTGGTTGGTGCTCATATGACTACCAAAGGTGGAATTCAAGGTCTCCCTTATGAGTTCCACATTGCTCAAGCTACTATATATGGGAAGGCCATGAGTGAGGATGTCTTTGAAGCCATATTTGTACTTCTCATCCATGGATTGGTATTGTTCCCCAACATCGACAAGTTTGTGGATGTGAATGCTATTAGGATCTTCTCTACTCTTAATCCCGTTCCGACTCTGTTGGGCGATACCTACTTCTCTTTGCATATGAGGAATGCAAAGGGTGGTGGAGCCATTGTGTGTTGTTTGCCTCTGTTGTATAAGTGGTTCATTTCTCACTTACCTCAGACGGTCGCTTTCAAGGAGAACAAGGAGTGTCTACGGTGGTCCACGAGACTTATGTCTCTCACTAATGATGATATCTCTTGGTATAACCATGTGTATGATGGTGTGTGGATTATTGACTCTTGTGGCGAATTCTCCAATGTACCTCTTCTTGGTACATGTGGTGGGATTAACTACAATCCTGTTTTGGCACGTCGGCAGCTTGGGTTCCCCTTAAAGGACAAACCCAATAACATTCTGTTAGAGGGTGTATTCTTTCAGGATGGTAAAGATCCCCAAGGCTTGAAAGCTACGATGGTCCGCGCTTGGCGCAAGATTCATAGGAAAGGAAGGAAAGAGTTGGGTCCTAAGAATTGCATCACTTTGGAGCCTTACACTGTTTGGGTTAAGAAGAGGGCGTCTGAGTATCTCATGCCTTACGAGTATCCGAGACCTACACCTACGATTATGGCTGGGCCTTCAACCCTCCCTAATCAAGGAGTAGAGGAGTTGAGAGACGAAGACCGTTCACGTGCCTGGATCCGTGAACGTGAAGAGTTGCTTCAGCAGGTTAAGGAGAAGGATGCGTTGATTGAGTTTCTTGAGCATCAGGTTATTGATGACCCTGATGATGTATGGACTTCTCTACTTCCTCAGTCTTCTAAGTTCTGGAAGAGGAGGTATGATCGACTCACCAAAGAGAAGGCCGATATGGAGGCAGCCTACGAGAGGGAGGTGAAGAGGCTTCGCGCATCTTATCTTCCTGTGTCCCGAGCTTTGGAATATTGTTTCTAGGGATCCATAGGATTATTATTTTCCTTTTCTCTTGTATATGATTGACGATGATGCACTTCTTTTCCCTAATATTATTTGATGAGATATTTCCATATGTGATAAAATGCTTAATATTTCCAGAATTTTGAAATAAAACTCTAAAGTTCCTTTGAAATAAAAAACAAATCATATGCACAAACATTGCATGCATCATATGCATAAGCAGGTTTTGTTTCCGGTCCCTTGCCCTGTGGTCTAACTCTGTGTCCTTCATTTATTTTGAAGACAAGCTAACTCACCGGTACTACACTAGAGCCAATATTTCAAGACTGATGGATCACTTAGACCATGGATTCACGAGGCAGGCGCCGTGACATCCACCCTACACCAGAAATTGAAATTTGTGAAGAACAAGAAACTGGTAGTGGTAGGGGGGAAAGGGCTCTCCTGGTTAGCCATTTGTGTTCCTTCTCTTATATCGATGCTGAGGTTGAAGTTGGAACTCCTTTCCAAGCGTTATCTATTGCTGAGCCTATTGAGAAGAGAGCTCCTTCATTTGCTTCCTACAAAGATGCAAAGTTGGCTATTGAGCGTGGTGCAACCACTGGTTTAGGAAAAATGATTAAGTTAGAAGACAACGAGTCCCGGGCAGGCATAGGTTTTTCTTCTGGTACTTTCAACAAGCAAGGGTTATTCAAGTGTGGAGGTTTCATCCACACTGGTCTAGATGAGGAGGTTGCTGCCGTCTTAGAAGAAGATACAAAGGATTCTGGCAACTTCATCATCCCTGGTGGGGTCTGCAACAATTGGGTCGCTGTGGATATTCCAACAGTTGTCCATAAGTCAACGTAATAATCACTTTGTTTGAAAACCCTTCTCCCATGCCAAAAGGAGGAGTGATGACATTGTTGGCGCATAAGTACAATGATATTTTCATTCAATAAATTCATGTTAAATGTTTATTTTTCCCATTTATTTTCCCTTTTTGTTTTTGCATGAAAATGGTGATCACATAAAACCCTAAAAAATAGAATAAAATCAATTTTTTTCATCTGCATAATGATTTGCCTTGTTTGATTTCTAAAAGCTTTTCATATCCAAAATCATTATGCAGGTTGATCAAACCCATTGAACATAATGACCCAACACCATCTCCCAATTTTGAATTCCCTGTATTTAAGGCAGAGGAAGATGACGTTGAAGAGATTCCTGATGAGATCACCCGGATACTTGAGCATGAAGAGAAGATCATTCAGCCACATCTTGAGAATCTGGAAGCAGTCAACTTGGGGTCTGAAGATTATATGCGAGAAGTGAAGATTGGGGCATTTCTGGAAGAATCTGTTAAGAAGGGGTTGATTAAGTTGCTACGAGAATATGTTGACGTCTTTGCCTGGTCATATGAAGACATGCCTGGTCTAGATACGAATATTGTGCAACATTTCCTACCTTTGAAGCCGGAGTGCGTGCCTATGAAGCAGAAGCTCAGAAGAACTCATCCCGATATGGCAGTGAAGATCAAAGAGGAAGTTCAGAAGCAAATTGATGCGGGGTTCCTGGTGACTTCTATATATCCTCAATGGGTGGCCAATATTGTGCCCGTGCCTAAGAAAGATGGGAAAGTCCGGATATGTGTGGACTATAGAGACTTGAATAAAGCTAGTCCGAAAGATGATTTCCCTCTACCACATATTGATATGTTGGTAGATAATACAGCTAAATTCAAAGTGTTCTCGTTTATGGATGGATTTTCCGGATATAATCAGATTAAAATGGCACCCGAGGATATGGAGAAGACAACATTCATCACACCTTGGGGGAAAATTCTGTTATCGAGTGATGCCCTTTGGTTTGAGGAACGCCGGAGCCACGTATCAACGAGCTATGACCACCTTGTTTCATGATATGATGCACAAGGAGATTGAGGTATATGTTGACGATATGATTGCTAAGTCAAGAACGGAAGTTGAACATGTAGAGCATTTGTTGAAGCTTTTCCAGCGTTTGAGGAAATATAAGCTTCGTCTGAATCCCAACAAGTGTACATTTGGAGTCCGTTCTGGCAAGTTATTGGGCTTCATTGTTACTGAGAGGGGTATTGAGGTTGATCCTGCAAAGGTCAAAGTAATACGAGAGATGCCTACGCCCAAAATTGAGAAGTAAGTCTGAGGTTTTCTTGGCCGCTTGAATTATATCTCCAGATTCATATCCCACATGACTGCCACATGTGCGCCTATATTCAAGCTCCTATAGAAAGATCAGTCCCATGATTGGACCGAGGATTGCCAGAAAGCTTTCGACAGTATTAAAGAATATTTGTCTTAGCCTCCGATTCTGTCTCCGCCTGTAGAGGGAAGACCTTTGATCCTGTATCCGACTGTTCTTGAAGACTCGATGGGTTGTGTCCTTGGTCAGCAAGACGAATCAGGGAAGAAGGAGTATGTTATTTACTACCTGAGTAAGAAGTTCACTGATTGTGAGTCTCGATACTCAATGCTTGAAAAGACATGCTGTGCTTTGGCTTTGGCTACTAAGCGCTTACGCCAGTATATGAAAATCATACGACTTGGTTGATATCCAGAATGGATCTAATCAAGTACATCTTCGAGAAGCCTGCTTTAACAGGGAGAACTGCCCGTTGGCAGATGTTGTTATCTGTGTATGATATTGAGTATCGAGCTCAGAAGGCTATTAAAGGTAGTATCTTGGCTGACCATTTGGCACATCAGCCTATTGAAGATTATCAGTCAGTTAAGTATGACTTCCCGGATGAGGAAATTCTGTATTTGAAAGTAAAAGTTTGCGATGAGCCTACACTTGATAAAGGGCCAGAGCCTGGTTCCAGATGGAGTATGGTGTTTGATGGCGCTGTAAATCAGTATGGAAATGGTATTGGGGCCGTGCTTATTACTTCTCAGGGCGCGCACATTCCTTTTACAGCAAGGCTAACTTTCAAATGCACGAATAATATGGCTGAGTATGAGGCCTGTATTATGGGATTAGAGGAATGTATTGATCTAAGGATCAAGCATCTTGATGTATATTGTGATTCGGCCCTCGTTGTTAATCAGATTAAGGGTGAATGGGAAACGAATCAGCCTGGCCTCATTCCATACAGAGATTATGCGAGGAGGATTTCAACATTCTTTACTGAGGTTGACTTCCATCATATTTCTTGAGATGAGAATCGGATGGCAGATGCTCTTGCTACGCCTGCTTCAATGATTGTGGTTAAATTATGGAATGAAGTCCCCAATATCACCGTGATGCGCTTGGATAGACCAGCTCATGTATTTGTAGTAGAAGAAGTAAAAGATGATAAGCCGTGGTATTATGACATCAAGTGTTTCCTTCAGAGCCAGATTTACCCGCCTGGGGCATCTATAAAAGATAGGAAGACTTTGAGGAGATTGTTAGGCAGTTTCTACCTCAATGGCGAAGTGCTTTACAAAAGAAATTTTGACATGGTTCTGCTCAGATGCGTGGTTAGACACGAAGCAGACCTGTTGATGACTGAGGTTCATGAGGGTTCATTTGGTACTCATTCCAATGGACATGCCATGGCTAGAAAGAGGTTGAGAGCAGGCTACTATTGGCTGACAATGGAGTCTGACTGCTGCAAATTTATGAAGAAATGCCTGTAACACCTGAAAATTTGCCCTCCTCTTCTTGGGACTAGCTTAGCATGTTGCATTCCATATATTAGGGCATTAGGCATTTGCATATTGCATATCATGTGAACATAATGAGGTCTTCCTCCAAAGTCTTTTCAGAAGATGTAGAAGGTACATGATTTGAGGCTGAGGGTCTTATTGAATTGGTGATCAACCATCTAAGGGGTTGACAGTGAATTAGGGTTTCTTGATCCTTCAAAGGTTGAGTATTATCTTGTTTGCAAGGGTACATCACCATCATCATGGTTATGTCATTATCAAGGGGTTCATTGTTCATGCTTAGATTCCTCTAGATTAGGGTTTTGACCTCTGGTCAACCCTAATCAATGACTTTTCTTCCAACCAGTGATTTTCAAGGAGATGAGGTATTCTATTGATATGGAGATCACATGATCATTCTATTGAGCTTATATGAGCCAAGGTTCATTTTGAAGCAAATTGGCCAAGTGTTAGAGGCTCAAAGTCATGAGTGCATTGCCAAGTCATCAGGGGCCCATAAACGTCAACTGAAAGTCAACTGAGGGCTAGGAGGTGGAGAAATCGTTTGAGACACTTCCTTCATGTCCCAACTAAGCCATGCACCTTCATTTTTCATTTTTTGCAAAACACTCCAAATGTCCTTAATTATGATTAGTGCATGTCTAATTGTGATTACAATGTGATTAAGGAGGAGTATATAAGCTTAAGCATAACAGAATTTTGAGTTTTTCACAAGTTCTAGATCTAGATTTGCTTTTCCCTCCAAAATTCTCTCTCATTGGAATTCAAATTTTCTCCACACAAACACACATTTTCTTCATAGATCCATCATCCTCATGGAATTTGGAGCATGAATCAGTCATAATTCGTGGAAATTGAGCAAGGTTTGAAGCATGCCAAGCACATGAACACATCAATGGAAGGTTCAAATTAAGCAAGATTTTGGAGCTTTCAACCACTAATCCTTATTCAAAGCTTCAAATCAAGGTTGCTGGAGAGGATTTGGATCATTTGGAGGCTCGAGAACACTGTTTTTCAACACTGCCATTCCAAGTAGGTGTATTTTCGACCTTCACCATTTGCTATTTCATGTATATGGTTGTGTAGATCTCGTTGTGGTGAGAATTCTGATATAAATTTTGTTAAATTTGGATGAATATTGAAGAAGTTGTGTTGATTTAAAGTTTGTAGATCCAACTTTCTTTCCTGCGATTCGTGAAAATTATGATGAACTAGGCTTAGCTAATGTGATATTCGTGATCTACTCGTCGAGACGATTCCAATGATATAAGCTATGCGTAATTCTGCAAAAAAATATGTGATGCACTGTAGCACCACCGTCTTCATGAAGAAGACGGTGGAAACCACCGTCCCTGTACAGTAGAACCACCGTCTGGTAACAGGCGCTAGGGCAAGGCTTAAGCGACGTCGTTTTGGACCTAGCGCGCCTTGGTCCTTTGAGGCGCGGGTTCGATCCCAGCGCGTTGCATTTTTATTTTCCAATTCATTTTCTTGAGCGCCTATAACCTAGAGGACCAGGGTTCAATCCCTGACTGCGCCAGTTTGTCATTTTAATTCACCATTCCATTTTCCATTGGTTTGTCACATTATTTCCATTATTCTCATCAAAATTCAAAAATTCATAACAAATTAAGAATACCTCCAAATTGAATGCAATTTTTTTCTCACATGTTCCTTGAAGTGTCTATTATTTTATGATGTGATTTTCTGATTTTTATCATGGCTGGATTTTTCAATGTGATGGATTGCTTGAACATGTATGCAAATGTGACATGTTGTACCAATTCTATTGTGAAATGCTCATACATTGGCCAATTAATTTGAAATTTGGTATGCTGATTCCTAACATGTTGCTTGATTTTTGAGGCTTGGTTGTGCATTTTTATCATTTTCCATCTCTGTTTTAGGCATATGGATATATGGTGTGACAATGTGTGTCACACAATTTGATGTCATACTTGTTCGTTTTCATTGACATGCCAATAGAGCTTTTCTGTTTACAATATTTTGCATGATGCTTGTGTTTAACATGTTGTGTGCACATAAAAATTTCCATGGTTATCTGTGTATGATATTGAGTATCGAGCTCAGAAGGCTATTAAAGGTAGTATCTTGGCTGACCATTTGGCACATCAGCCTATTGAAGATTATCAGTCAGTTAAGTATGACTTCCCGGATGAGGAAATTCTGTATTTGAAAGTAAAAGTTTGCGATGAGCCTACACTTGATAAAGGGCCAGAGCCTGGTTCCAGATGGAGTATGGTGTTTGATGGCGCTGTAAATCAGTATGGAAATGGTATTGGGGCCGTGCTTATTACTTCTCAGGGCGCGCACATTCCTTTTACAGCAAGGCTAACTTTCAAATGCACGAATAATATGGCTGAGTATGAGGCCTGTATTATGGGATTAGAGGAATGTATTGATCTAAGGATCAAGCATCTTGATGTATATTGTGATTCGGCCCTCGTTGTTAATCAGATTAAGGGTGAATGGGAAACGAATCAGCCTGGCCTCATTCCATACAGAGATTATGCGAGGAGGATTTCAACATTCTTTACTGAGGTTGACTTCCATCATATTTCTTGAGATGAGAATCGGATGGCAGATGCTCTTGCTACGCCTGCTTCAATGATTGTGGTTAAATATTGGAATGAAGTCCCCAATATCACCGTGATGCGCTTGGATAGACCAGCTCATGTATTTGTAGTAGAAGAAGTAAAAGATGATAAGCCGTGGTATTATGACATCAAGTGTTTCCTTCAGAGCCAGATTTACCCGCCTGGGGCATCTATAAAAGATAGGAAGACTTTGAGGAGATTGTTAGGCAGTTTCTACCTCAATGGCGAAGTGCTTTACAAAAGAAATTTTGACATGGTTCTGCTCAGATGCGTGGTTAGACACGAAGCAGACCTGTTGATGACTGAGGTTCATGAGGGTTCATTTGGTACTCATTCCAATGGACATGCCATGGCTAGAAAGAGGTTGAGAGCAGGCTACTATTGGCTGACAATGGAGTCTGACTGCTGCAAATTTATGAAGAAATGCCTGTAACACCTGAAAATTTGCCCTCCTCTTCTTGGGACTAGCTTAGCATGTTGCATTCCATATATTAGGGCATTAGGCATTTGCATATTGCATATCATGTGAACATAATGAGGTCTTCCTCCAAAGTCTTTTCAGAAGATGTAGAAGGTACATGATTTGAGGCTGAGGGTCTTATTGAATTGGTGATCAACCATCTGAGGGGTTGACAGTGAATTAGGGTTTCTTGATCCTTCAAAGGTTGAGTATTATCTTGTTTGCAAGGGTACATCACCATCATCATGGTTATGTCATTATCAAGGGGTTCATTGTTCATGCTTAGATTCCTCTAGATTAGGGTTTTGACCTCTGGTCAACCCTAATCAATGACTTTTCTTCCAACCAGTGATTTTCAAGGAGATGAGGTATTCTATTGATATGGAGATCACATGATCATTCTATTGAGCTTATATGAGCCAAGGTTCATTTTGAAGCAAATTGGCCAAGTGTTAGAGGCTCAAAGTCATGAGTGCATTGCCAAGTCATCAGGGGCCCATAAACGTCAACTGAAAGTCAACTGAGGGCTAGGAGGTGGAGAAATCGTTTGAGACACTTCCTTCATGTCCCAACTAAGCCATGCACCTTCATTTTTCATTTTTTGCAAAACACTCCAAATGTCCTTAATTATGATTAGTGCATGTCTAATTGTGATTACAATGTGATTAAGGAGGAGTATATAAGCTTAAGCATAACAGAATTTTGAGTTTTTCACAAGTTCTAGATCTAGATTTGCTTTTCCCTCCAAAATTCTCTCTCATTGGAATTCAAATTTTCTCCACACAAACACACATTTTCTTCATAGATCCATCATCCTCATGGAATTTGGAGCATGAATCAGTCATAATTCGTGGAAATTGAGCAAGGTTTGAAGCATGCCAAGCACATGAACACATCAATGCAAGGTTCAAATTAAGCAAGATTTTGGAGCTTTCAACCACTAATCCTTATTCAAAGCTTCAAATCAAGGTTGCTGGAGAGGATTTGGATCATTTGGAGGCTCGAGAACACTGTTTTTCAACACTGCCATTCCAAGTAGGTGTATTTTCGACCTTCACCATTTGCTATTTCATGTATATGGTTGTGTAGATCTCGTTGTGGTGAGAATTCTGATATAAATTTTGTTAAATTTGGATGAATATTGAAGAAGTTGTGTTGATTTAAAGTTTGTAGATCCAACTTTCTTTCCTGCGATTCGTGAAAATTATGATGAACTAGGCTTAGCTAATGTGATATTCGTGATCTACTCGTCGAGACGATTCCAATATTATATAAGCTATGCGTAATTCTGCAAAAAAAATATGTGATGCACTGTAGCACCACCGTCTTCATGAAGAAGACGGTGGAAACCACCGTCCCTGTACAGTAGAACCACCGTCTGGTAACAGGCGCTAGGGCAAGGCTTAAGCGACGTCGTTTTGGACCTAGCGCGCCTTGGTCCTTTGAGGCGCGGGTTCGATCCCAGCGCGTTGCATTTTTATTTTCCAATTCATTTTCTTGAGCGCCTATAACCTAGAGGACCAGGGTTCAATCCCTGACTGCGCCAGTTTGTCATTTTAATTCACCATTCCATTTTCCATTGGTTTGTCACATTATTTCCATTATTCTCATCAAAATTCAAAAATTCATAACAAATTAAGAATACCTCCAAATTGAATGCAATTTTTTTCTCACATGTTCCTTGAAGTGTCTATTATTTTATGATGTGATTTTCTGATTTTTATCATGGCTGGATTTTTCAATGTGATGGATTGCTTGAACATGTATGCAAATGTGACATGTTGTACCAATTCTATTGTGAAATGCTCATACATTGGCCAATTAATTTGAAATTTGGTATGCTGATTCCTAACATGTTGCTTGATTTTTGAGGCTTGGTTGTGCATTTTTATCATTTTCCATCTCTGTTTTAGGCATATGGATATATGGTGTGACAATGTGTGTCACACAATTTGATGTCATACTTGTTCATTTTCATTGACATGCCAATAGAGCTTTTCTGTTTACAATATTTTGCATGATGCTTGTGTTTAACATGTTGTGTGCACATAAAAATTTCCATGGTTATCTGTGTATGATATTGAGTATCGAGCTCAGAAGGCTATTAAAGGTAGTATCTTGGCTGACCATTTGGCACATCAGCCTATTGAAGATTATCAGTCAGTTAAGTATGACTTCCCGGATGAGGAAATTCTGTATTTGAAAGTAAAAGTTTGCGATGAGCCTACACTTGATAAAGGGCCAGAGCCTGGTTCCAGATGGAGTATGGTGTTTGATGGCGCTGTAAATCAGTATGGAAATGGTATTGGGGCCGTGCTTATTACTTCTCAGGGCGCGCACATTCCTTTTACAGCAAGGCTAACTTTCAAATGCACGAATAATATGGCTGAGTATGAGGCCTGTATTATGGGATTAGAGGAATGTATTGATCTAAGGATCAAGCATCTTGATGTATATTGTGATTCGGCCCTCGTTGTTAATCAGATTAAGGGTGAATGGGAAACGAATCAGCCTGGCCTCATTCCATACAGAGATTATGCGAGGAGGATTTCAACATTCTTTACTGAGGTTGACTTCCATCATATTTCTTGAGATGTGAATCGGATGGCAGATGCTCTTGCTACGCCTGCTTCAATGATTGTGGTTAAATTATGGAATGAAGTCCCCAATATCACCGTGATGCGCTTGGATAGACCAGCTCATGTATTTGTAGTAGAAGAAGTAAAAGATGATAAGCCGTGGTATTATGACATCAAGTGTTTCCTTCAGAGCCAGATTTACCCGCCTGGGGCATCTATAAAAGATAGGAAGACTTTGAGGAGATTGTTAGGCAGTTTCTACCTCAATGGCGAAGTGCTTTACAAAAGAAATTTTGACATGGTTCTGCTCAGATGCGTGGTTAGACACGAAGCAGACCTGTTGATGACTGAGGTTCATGAGGGTTCATTTGGTACTCATTCCAATGGACATGCCATGGCTAGAAAGAGGTTGAGAGCAGGCTACTATTGGCTGACAATGGAGTCTGACTGCTGCAAATTTATGAAGAAATGCCTGTAACACCTGAAAATTTGCCCTCCTCTTCTTGGGACTAGCTTAGCATGTTGCATTCCATATATTAGGGCATTAGGCATTTGCATATTGCATATCATGTGAACATAATGAGGTCTTCCTCCAAAGTCTTTTCAGAAGATGTAGAAGGTACATGATTTGAGGCTGAGGGTCTTATTGAATTGGTGATCAACCATCTGAGGGGTTGACAGTGAATTAGGGTTTCTTGATCCTTCAAAGGTTGAGTATTATCTTGTTTGCAAGGGTACATCACCATCATCATGGTTATGTCATTATCAAGGGGTTCATTGTTCATGCTTAGATTCCTCTAGATTAGGGTTTTGACCTCTGGTCAACCCTAATCAATGACTTTTCTTCCAACCAGTGATTTTCAAGGAGATGAGGTATTCTATTGATATGGAGATCACATGATCATTCTATTGAGCTTATATGAGCCAAGGTTCATTTTGAAGCAAATTGGCCAAGTGTTAGAGGCTCAAAGTCATGAGTGCATTGCCAAGTCATCAGGGGCCCATAAACGTCAACTGAAAGTCAACTGAGGGCTAGGAGGTGGAGAAATCGTTTGAGACACTTCCTTCATGTCCCAACTAAGCCATGCACCTTCATTTTTCATTTTTTGCAAAACACTCCAAATGTCCTTAATTATGATTAGTGCATGTCTAATTGTGATTACAATGTGATTAAGGAGGAGTATATAAGCTTAAGCATAACAGAATTTTGAGTTTTTCACAAGTTCTAGATCTAGATTTGCTTTTCCCTCCAAAATTCTCTCTCATTGGAATTCAAATTTTCTCCACACAAACACACATTTTCTTCATAGATCCATCATCCTCATGGAATTTGGAGCATGAATCAGTCATAATTCGTGGAAATTGAGCAAGGTTTGAAGCATGCCAAGCACATGAACACATCAATGCAAGGTTCAAATTAAGCAAGATTTTGGAGCTTTCAACCACTAATCCTTATTCAAAGCTTCAAATCAAGGTTGCTGGAGAGGATTTGGATCATTTGGAGGCTCGAGAACACTGTTTTTCAACACTGCCATTCCAAGTAGGTGTATTTTCGACCTTCACCATTTGCTATTTCATGTATATGGTTGTGTAGATCTCGTTGTGGTGAGAATTCTGATATAAATTTTGTTAAATTTGGATGAATATTGAAGAAGTTGTGTTGATTTAAAGTTTGTAGATCCAACTTTCTTTCCTGCGATTCGTGAAAATTATGATGAACTAGGCTTAGCTAATGTGATATTCGTGATCTACTCGTCGAGACGATTCCAATGATATAAGCTATGCGTAATTCTGCAAAAAAAATATGTGATGCACTGTAGCACCACCGTCTTCATGAAGAAGACGGTGGAAACCACCGTCCCTGTACAGTAGAACCACCGTCTGGTAACAGGCGCTAGGGCAAGGCTTAAGCGACGTCGTTTTGGACCTAGCGCGCCTTGGTCCTTTGAGGCGCGGGTTCGATCCCAGCGCGTTGCATTTTTATTTTCCAATTCATTTTCTTGAGCGCCTATAACCTAGAGGACCAGGGTTCAATCCCTGACTGCGCCAGTTTGTCATTTTAATTCACCATTCCATTTTCCAATGGTTTGTCACATTATTTCCATTATTCTCATCAAAATTCAAAAATTCATAACAAATTAAGAATACCTCCAAATTGAATGCAATTTTTTTCTCACATGTTCCTTGAAGTGTCTATTATTTTATGATGTGATTTTCTGATTTTTATCATGGCTGGATTTTTCAATGTGATGGATTGCTTGAACATGTATGCAAATGTGACATGTTGTACCAATTCTATTGTGAAATGCTCATACATTGGCCAATTAATTTGAAATTTGGTATGCTGATTCCTAACATGTTGCTTGATTTTTGAGGCTTGGTTGTGCATTTTTATCATTTTCCATCTCTGTTTTAGGCATATGGATATATGGTGTGACAATGTGTGTCACACAATTTGATGTCATACTTGTTCGTTTTCATTGACATGCCAATAGAGCTTTTCTGTTTACAATATTTTGCATGATGCTTGTGTTTAACATGTTGTGTGCACATAAAAATTTCCATGGTTATTTGATTCATTTCTGTTTTAATATGGAATTTTGATTCTTGATGTCCAATTGTGTGCTTTGTAATTGCCTTTGCCATATCTTGCTCATGTGATGACCTTGGCTAATGCTTTAGACTTGGTCCTTTTTAGGACATGTTCTTGCTTGAATAAATATGCTTTATATTGAATATTGGTTGCTTTTTTGACTTTTTGCTTTGCCTTTTACCCTAGTCTTGGACTAGTAGTTTGTACTCATCTTTTGAGCTTTGTATTTCAGGTTCAAGCTATTAGCTCTAGTGGTTGATGCAATCTTATGACTTGAGATGCAAATTTGCTTTGTCCACTAACCTTTGTTGTATTGTAGGACCATTGGTGATGAATTCACTTGAGTTGTTGAGTTATTGACTTGCCTTGCGTGCATATTGGTTGCAACATTGTTGACTGTTTGTTGGATTTGTCTGAATGTGAATATTGACTTGTTTGACTTTCTTACAGGTACTTTAGTTGCTTTAGCTCATTGTTTGAGTTGCTTTGCTTGTGGTTGGAATACCACCTAGGTAAACATCCTCTAACTCCATGTAGTATGGAAGCCTTGTCGTTTCTATTTGGCAGGGATTTGGCTGAAGTCCTCCTTAAGAGGCAATGTCTGTGATTGTTTACTTTTGTGCCATGTACTTCAAGTCCTCCTAAGTGAAGAGGCAATTGGCAGATAGAAGGGATTAGCAATCAATCCCCTGCTAATCGTTTGAGTCGTCCATTATGCTCGCACTACGTGTTGATGCTCTTGGACACGTCCCCCAGATCTTGTACAGTGTCAGTCAAGTGGAGAAGGGTCCCTCATTCTGGACCCCCACGTTTTCATTCATTCAAGCTCACCCATGCCCGGGTTAAGAACTATGAGGTCCAACCCTCATTACCTTTCATCTGCTCACCCTGACGGTCAATGTCAGTGGTTAAGAGCCTCAGACACCCTTTCCAGTGTTGGCTTGTTTGTCGATGTTGATATGACCCCTTGACTAAAGCCCAACCTTGTATGAGCCGCTTGTTTGCATATAGCGTGTGATGATTGCTTTTAATGTTTATCTGCTTTTGCTTCTCATCTCCTTTTTGTAGGAGTCGTATGATCAACTTTCGAGGAAGTTGAACGTACGTAGAGATAGACTTGAGTTGACTCACTGCCTGTGTGAGTCAAACTCTTGTTAGAGACCTCAACCTAGGGTTATGGTTTGCATGATGACTATTAGGCTCGAGTCAGTCTCCCTTTTAGTCCGTTATTCCCTTGGTCTCTGGTTAGGAGAAAGTTTCTCACCTGTTAACGGGAACTACGTTGCCCTGATCCTCATACCAGATGAGGTACGTAGGCAGGAGATCGTGCGAGATCTCTCCGGGCACCCTTTTCCTTTTTTTGAGTGTGTTTTGCTTGACAACTATTAGGTCCGAGTTCCCGACTCCTTTCTAGTCTGTGTGTTCGCCCTTTTTCTTTTTTCAACCCTTTTGTGTTGTGTGTGTTAGGAGATGGATGTAAGCCCAGAGATTGGCATTCCCTTTCCTGTTGTTGTTGTCTGTTTGTGGGTCTGATATAAGCCCAGCGATTGGCATTCGGTTTCCTGTTTGTGTTTCTTTTGTTCGGAGTCGGACGTAAGGCCAACCATTGGCAGTCTGTTTCCATTTGCGAGTTTCTTTTGACGTCTCAGCGTCTTGGTGTTGTGTTTTGTTTCGGCGTGCGTTAGCCGAACTACGGTAGCTCTGATTCTCATTCCAGATGAGATACGTAGGCATAAGATGCGATATCCTAGCGAGCCCGTTTCCCATTTCCCCGAACTACGTCGACTCTGATGTTTGTTTCTGACAAACTACGTAGGCCCAGGATGCGACATCCTGCCGAGTCCCCTTCCTCCGTCTTCTTCCGCCTGTGTTTTACTTCAGTGTGTGCATTCTTTGAGCAGTTTATCAGCAACCTTATTCTATTCTTTTGAGCGTGGATCCCGTCGAGTACGACGGACGTGAGGGGTGCTAATACCTTCCCCTTGTGTAACCGACTCCCGTACCTTGTAATCTCCGGTCACAAGACCATTCCTTTCCAGGTTTACTTCGATCGTTTCCTTTCCCTCCTTTGGGATAAATAACGCACAATGGCGGCTCTGTTTGATTGTATTTTCTCACCGGTTGTTTTTCGCGTTGCTACAGCTGGCGACTCTGTTAGGGACCAATAAAGAATTTGACCTCTTGCTGGTCCATCTTCCCTAAGCGAGTCAATCCTAGCGCTCTCTAGGATAGTTTTGGTTGCTTTTGCTGCTTTATTTATTGCATTTATTATTATTATACTGTGTATATATTTGCATATATGTTTGCATGCATCATAGTATCATTGTGTTGGATTCTATACAGGTTGGTTCCTCTGATTTGGGGTGGGTGTTCTGAGTGGGGCTAAAACCCAGGCCCGAGTATACACCTAGGATTAGCGTGGTCTCATGTTGCCTCTCATGTTAGGTCAACATGTTTTTGGCAACGTGACATACCACAAGCCAGACGAGGTTCTTTGAGAGAGCTCTTCCTTTGTGGAGTATCCACTTTGGTTGAGTCACCTCATCTGAGTTGTTGACTTCGGTGACCGTTCTTTCTTAGATCTTTGGTTTAGACGGTCTTATGAGAGCTGCAGCGGCACACCCGAAAGGGCAAACCCGTTGAGTATCTTGTCCGATTGTCGAGACCAGTATCCGCCTTAGGATGACCTTGTTAGAATTCACCTGTGAGGGGAGGGTTTGATTCTTACAGATGCATGTTCTGATGGTGACTTTGATGGTGACTAATGGTTCAGTTCTTGATCTGGGTCCTATTTATAAGTCGGATTTATGGATTTATTTATGAGACGCCGGAGTTTTGTCCGTGGTATTTATCAGTGGGGATCCGTTTATTTCAGGATTCCCTGGGTTGATTCAGATGATTTTTGTTGCTATCAGATCAGAGGTTCTCCAATGATGATGGTGGTATATCCTTCGGTCCCGTTTATTTCGGAACCCCAAGTTGGATTTATGGTTACTCAGTACCTCAGATGGTTGTGATCAGTTTCGAGACCGTAACTCAGTGCAGTGGATATTTAGATGACTTAGAGGATGGCACAGTGCATTGCATTCATGCATCAGCATCATTCACATTTTGCATGTATCCGCATTTAATACATGTTTCTCCATATGCAGGGGACATTCTTGATTGAGATCCTGGTTGAGAGACTTCTTTGTTCCAGATATGAGGACTGGCTTGAAAGATGACGTTGTCTACAGTTTCTTTGACCCAGAGATTGATGGGCTGAGAGATATGATATCACTGATTACACCTGACCGTGTGGGGATGTTCCGTGAAACTTATGGTGGTATTCTGAAGGTGGTTTTCAGGCTCACAGATGACGATAGGAGTGCCATCCATACTCTTCTCCAGTTTATGACCTGGGCTTGAGATGCTTTGTCTTCCCGGATTACCTGTTGGGGCCTTTGATGGAGGACTATGCCAGTATCCTGAGTATTCAGATTAGAGACCAGATTCCATTTTGTGTCACTAAGGGGGAACCTAATGTTGTTGAGATCTCTCGTGCTCTTTATTTGAGCCCAAAAGTGACTAAGGGGGGTTTGAAGGAGAAAGGAAAGTTACCCAGTTTTCATCTGAGTTTCTTGGAGGCTAAGGCCAAGGAGCATGTTGTGTTGGGTAATTGGAGGGCCATTTGTGCTCTGCTAGCTGTAAGCATTTATGGGATCATCTTGTTTCCTAATCAGAAGAACTTTGTAGATATTAATGCCATCAGGTTGTTTGCTCAGAGGAATCCTATTCCTACCCTGGTTGGGGATGTTTATTACTCGGTCCATAATCGGAACGAGAAGCGGCGTGGGGGATTGATCCGATGTTGTGCTCAACTGTTGTACAAATGGTTCATGGGGTATTTGCCTTCAAGAGGTGCCTTTGTCTTTCTTGATCCTACTGTCAAGTGGTCAATCAGGTTGATGGGTTTGCGAGCCAAGGACATAGCTTGGACTCACAATGGTGTGGCTGGACGAGATTTCATTTGCAGTTGTGGGAGTCTTCCCAATGTGCCTCTTATAGGAGTTCAAGGTTGCATTAATTACAACCCGGTGCTTCTGAGGAGACAAATGGTGTTTGCTGTGGAGGGTCCTCCTCTCGGGCGAGAGATTCAGGAGTCTTTTTACTCCCGATTGAGGGTAATCAGCCATTGTTGAGACAAGTGTCTGATGAGTGGCGCAACATTCAAAGGAAGGGAAAGGTTCCTTTTGGTAGGGTTAATAGCAGGTCTTTTCCTTTGTTTGACGATTGGCTCAGAAAGAGGATTGAGCTCACGCATCTACCATTTCCTGGGGGTGATCCTTGGTGTCCATTGATTGAGGGGCCACGTTATTCTGTCAGCATGGAAGAGTTCCTTGAGATGAAGAAGGCCAGAGATCAGTTGCGAGCAGAGAAGACGGAGTTGGAAATGATTGTTGCTAGAATCCAAATGGCTAATCAAGAAATCAAAGGGAAAATAGAAGATCAGGATAAGAGACATGCTCTGGAGGTGAACCGCTTTGAGATAAACACCGCTTATTACCGCAAGATCAGCCAAGCTTTGGAGTCATCTACGAAGGAGCACGACATCACCAAGGAGAAGTTGGATAGAGCTTTGAGAGTCATTGAAGATGAGAAGAGAAGGCAAATCCTTGTGAAGACTCAGAGAGAAGCTAGAGCCAAAGTCCTTACCACAGAATGGGAAGCGGAGAAAGCGAAGATTATTGCTGAGAGAGACCATTATCTTGCTGAGAGGGACCATTATTTCCGACAGTTGAAGATTCACCAGAAGGAGGTGGGGAGATTGCAGCAGGAGAATATTGAGCTCAGGTTCGCTGTGAAGTTTACCAAGATGGTTGATGGTGCAGAGCCGTATGTGGGACCGTCTTTAGTGTAGACTTTTGTTGTTATGTGTGGATTATCGTCAGGCCTGTTGACGGAATTCACTTGCTTGTATTTTCTTTCTGATTTTGGAGAATTGTAATTTGGTTTGTATCAAGCCTGGTGTATGACTCTTGCACGTGTAGTGCACTCTTGATATATAGTGGTTGTTATCATTCAGTGATTGATCTTCAAGCTTTATTTGCTTGTCTGTGTGCGCACTCACATGGCACACACATGGTTGGGTGATATCTTTGCTAAATCATAATTCTCTGCTCTGCATGGTAAAATTAGACGATTTATGTCAGAATATTGCTGTCAGATTATTATCTGTCTCGATGAAACCAGGATCGAAAGACAGAGTGTTACTTATATGGATAGACATTGCATTCATGCGTGAGTCATAATAACATGTCTTCTGTTTTGCAGGTGTCGGTTTCTAACATGTTTGATTGACCTAGGAATGATGAATCCACCCAACGCTGACATTCTCGAGCTGAAAGAGAAGATGAGTGAATTGATCAACGTCATGCAAGGGTTCGCCTTGGGGCAGAAAGCAATTGCCGAGAAGGTGGAGAGGATTGAAAGCTGGCTGAGAATGGGGGAATACAGGGAAATGCTACGCCTTCTGGAGAAAAGAAGCCCTTTGGAAATGGTCAGCGTAAGAAGGAGGGTGACACAAGTGTTGTGTATGCCCAAAGAGGACACGGTAGGGATCGTTACCACCCATATGCTGCTACAGTAACGATTCCTACTGGTAATCAATCTGTGCAACAGCAACTACAGTCACCTCAACAGAGAACACAGAGAGTTGGGTGCCAAGTGAGAAGAAGGATGATTGATCGTCAGTTTGATAGGCCACCCGTGACTTATGCCTTTCTGTTTAAAAGGTTGAGGGATCTTGGGTTGGTTCAGTCAAGGACATTGGCTCCAGTGAGACCGGATCAGAGGCTTGCAAATTACGATGAGAATGTCAGGTATGAGTTCCATTCTGGTGCACCCGGACATCGCATTGAGGATTGTAAAGCCTTCAAACATGTTGTTCAGGATCTTGTAGACTCTAAAGCCATCAATTTTGCACCGACGCCGAATGTTAATGCTAACCCCGTGCCGATGCATGGTCCTATGGGGGTGAGCGTGATGACAGAGGATAAGAGAAAAATAGAGGTGACGGATGTGGATCAGTTGAGGACTCCAATGTCTGTGGTCAAGAGACATCTGATGAAGAGAGGAGTTTTCCCTGGTTGTGATAACTGTTGTGCTGCTTGCACTGTCACTATAAATGGGTGCGTAATGTTGAGGGAGACGATTCAGAGAATGATGGACGAGAGACGTCTCCGATTTGAGAAAGTTGATTGGGGGGAGGAGGATGTTTTTGTCAGTCAAATGTCATCATTCAAAGGCGTGGAAATGGACGGTGAAATATTTGAAACACCGAGTCAGGCGTTCGAATCCGTCAAGGTAGAGAATGCCATTTTTGCTAAGAAAGAGAAGAAACCGTCCATTGCTTCTTATAAACAGGCCGTGGAGGTGGTAAGAAGTGGAGAAGCCCCAGGTTGGGGAAGAATGATAGACATTGCGGCAAAAGGAGATAGGTCTGGGGTTGTTTATCAATCGGGCCAGGGCTCGTCTAGACAGAATAGAGGACGTCGTCAGCCATTCACGTTCACTAGTGCTGGAATGTTATATCCAGATCGCGTCTGCGCGGTGGGTGAAGAGACTAACGGTGACTGTGAGCTTGACTCGTAGATAAAACCGTGCGTACCAGGGATGGAGATCCAGAACTGGAAGGCCGAAAAGATCATCACTGGCACTCTACGTGAAGAGTAATATTTCTGTTTTTCAATTCTAGTTGCATGAAAGCCATACGTTTTGCCCGAAACGTAATGGTCAATTGTAAGGGCCACCTCATGTGTTTCATTGTGCAACATTTTGCATCATTAATAAATGGATGTTTTTCACATTAAAAGCGGTGTTCCCTGTTTTTCATTTGTTTTTGCAGTTTAAAACAAAAATAAAAATGGCAATGTTTATTTTCATTTTTCCTTTCTTTTGATTGGCTTCGTTTCGACTTTCGTATTCTCCGGATCTCATTGATATCAATTTGGTTACACCTTTGTATGACTTCGACAATCCGATCTATCATGCTGAAGAAGAAGGCGAAGAAGATTGTGAACTGCCAGAGGAATTAGCCAGGTTGTTAAAACAAGAGGAGAAGGTGATTCAACCGCACGAAGAGCAAGTTGAGATTGTGAATCTGGGTACCGACGAGGCCAGGAAAGAAGTGAAAGTTGGGGCTGCTTTGGAGGCGAGTGTTAAGAGCAGAATGGTAGCCTTGTTGAAAGAGTATGTTGATATCTTTGCCTAGTCTTATCAAGATATGCCAGGGTTGGATAACGATATCGTTGTGCACAAGTTACCATTGAGAGCAGATTGTCCTCCAGTGAAGCAGAACTTGCGCAGAACTCGATCCGAGATGGCCATGAAAATTAAAGAGGATGTTCAGAAGCAGTTGGATGCTGGTTTCTTAACTGTTACTAATTATCCGCCTTGGGTTGCGAATATTGTGCCAGTGCCGAAGAAGGATGGGAAGGTGAGAATGTGTGTGGACTACCGGGATTTGAACAGAGCTAGCCCGAAGGATGATTTTCCGTTACCTCACATCGATGTGTTGGTAGATAATACGACTCAATTCTCGGTGTTTTCCTTCATGGATGGCTTTTCTGGCTATAATCAAATTAAAATGTCGCCAGATGATATGGAGAAAACAACGTTCATCACACCATGAGGCACTTTCTGTTATAAGGTGATGCCATTCGGTCTCAAGAACGTCGGTGCTACTTATCAGAGAGCTCTGGTGACTTTGTTTCATGATATGATTCATCATGAAATCGAATGCTATGTTGATGACATGATAGCAAAGTCCCAAACAAAAGAGGGGCATCTGGTAGATCTGGCCAAGCTGTTTGACCAGTTGAGACAGTTCAGACTGAGGTTGAATCCGAATAAGTGCACTTTCGGAGTGCGGTCTGGTAAATTGCTGGGGTTTATTGTGAGCGAAAGAGGAATTGAGGTTGATCCAGGCCCGTGTTAAGAACTATAAAGTCCAACCCTCATTACCTTTCATCTGCTCACCCTGACGGTCAATGTCAGTGGTTAAGAGCCTCAGACACCCTTTCCAGTGTTGGCTTGTTTGTCGAGGTTGATATGACCCCTTGACTAAAGCCCAACCTTGTATGAGCCGCTTGTTTTCATATAGTGTGTGATGATTGCTTTTGATGCTTATCTGCTTTTGCTTCTCATCTCCTTTTTGTAGGAGTCATATGATCAACTTTCGAGGAAGTTGAACGTACGTAGAGATAGACTTGAGTTGACTCACTGCCTGTGTGAGTCAAACTCTTGTTAGAGACCTCAACCTAGGGTTATAGTTTGCATGATGACTATTAGGCTCGAGTCAGTCTCCCTTTTAGTCCGTTATTCCCTTGGTCTCTGGTTAGGAGAAAGTTTCTCCCCTGTTAACGGGAACTACGTTGCCCTGATCCTCATACCAGATGAGGTACGTAGGCAGGAGATCGTGCGAGATCTCTCCGGGCACCCTTTTCCTTTTTTTTGAGTGTGTTTTGCTTGACAACTATTAGGTCCGAGTTCCCGACTCCCTTCTAGTCTGTGTGGTCGCCCTTTTTCTTTTTTCAACCCTTTTGTGTTGTGTGTGTTAGGAGATGGATTTAAGCCCAGCGATTGGCATTCCGTTTCTTGTTGTTGTTGTCTGTTTGTGGAGTCTGATATAAGCCCAGCGATTGGAATTCGGTTTCCTGTTTGTGTTTCTTTTGTTCGGAGTCGGACGTAAGGCCAGCCATTGGCAGTCTGTTTCCATTTGCGAGTTTCTTTTGACGTCTCAGCATCTTGGTGTTGTGTTTTGTTTCGGCGTGCGTTAGCCGAACTACGGTAGCTTTGATTCTCATTCCAGATGAGATACGTAGGCATAGGATGTGATATCCTAGCGAGCCCATTTCCCATTTCCCCGAACTACGTCGACTCTGATGTTTGTTTCTGACAAACTACGTAGGCCCAGGATGCGACATCCTGCCGAGTCCCCTTCCTCCGTCTTCTTCCGCCTGTGTTTTACTCTAGTGTGTGCATTCTTTGAGCAGTTTATCAGCAACCTTATTCTATTCTTTTGAGCGTGGATCCCGTCGAGTACGACGGACGTGAGGGGTGCTAATACCTTCCCCTTGCGTAACCGACTCCCGTACCTTGTAATCTCCGGTCGCAAGACCATTCCTTTCCAGGTTTACTTCGAGCGTTTCCTTTCCCTCCTTTGGGATAAATAACGCACGGTGGCGGCTCTGTTTAATTGTCTTTTCTCGCCGGTTGTTTTTCACATTGCGACAATGCCACAAGTGTCAGATTTATACTGATAAGATTCATATTCCCCCGACACTTTTGAATGTGATCTCATCACCATGGCCTTTCTCCATGTGGAGAATTGACATGATTGGCATGATAGAGCCGAAAGCGTCCAATGGACACAGATTTATTCTCGTAGCAATTGATTACTTCACCAAGTGGGTTGAAGCGGCGTCGTATGCAAATGTGACCAGGCAGGTGGTCGTGAAGTTTATCAAGAATCAACTCATGTGCCGATATGGTGTGCCAAATAAGATCATTACTGATAATGGATCTAACTTGAATAACAAGATGATGAAAGAGTTGTGTAGTGAATTCAAGATTGCACATCATAATTCTTCTCCGTACAGACCCAAGATGAATGGGGCTATTGAAGTTGCTAACAAGAATATCAAGAAAATTATCCAGAAGATGGTTGTTACGTACAAAGATTGGCATGAGATGCTACCATTCGCTTTGCATGGCTATCGTACATTTGTCCGCACTTCAACAGGGGCAACCCCTTTCTCTCTTGTTTATGGCATGGAGGCGGTACTCCCAATAGAGGTGGAGATTGTAACACCCTTCTAAAATACCCCAATAATTAATTAAAACAACAAAATATGAATCAGAGTAGATATGCAATTTCAGGGTGTCACACTTGACACTTCACACCATTCACCAAAATAACTTGTCATGCTCATTTATTAATCAAAATAAAACATTGCACAATTCGCAGCGAGAGAAATCTAACAACATGCAAACCATGTAACACATTACATGTAAAATTGTTCAACAACCAAAAATGAAAACAAAGTAAAACATCCTGTCCCGATGTTACATATACCAGAGCATGATCCACTAAGGAACTACACTAGACTCCAAGCACTAGCTTCTACTCAATCACTGCTCGTTACCTGAAACATAGTTGTAAGGGTGAGTTCCTCAATCGATATAATAAGCATTATAAAATATCATGTAATGCTAAGTAAATTAACACATTCATCACCCTAATCATATCACACATTCAGCAACGGCAACATCAACTCATAATCATACTCAACACAAACACAAAACACACGTATAATATTGGAATACATCCATTCATATTATACGCCATACATACATTATGAAATGAGACTCCATGCATGCGGTACAGACTATTCGTGAACACATAGTTCAACCTCACCGATCAAACCCAGATACGGCTACCAAGCTCACTAGTCCCACTCATTTGAGACCTAGTGACTCACTCACTAATTCCTCACCATGGGGATTAGCTACCACCATAAAGGCTATGCTATGCACGCTAAATCACCTAGCATGCAAACATCAACAACAATCCACAATGGACATATGCTCACACTCTAAGCCATAAACAGTCCATCCACAATTGCATACATAATAGATATATTCACAGCATTATGCATACCATCATACATCATCAGCATATTTATCACAGAATCATATCATGTCATGCCAAATAATCAATCACAGTATTAGCACACTCTACTAATACCTATACTGCTCAAAACAACGGGAAATGATCCCTACTATATCATACATCAGCTAAATTACATCACTCAGCTGAAACGACCAAAACTGCACAACAACAGCTCAGAAAAATCAAACTTCTGCCCATACACGTATGCCTCATGCCCATACGCGTATGGCACATTTCCTAGCCAAGCCCATACGCGTATGGCCTGTCTCATACGCGTATGATACGCGTACCACTTCTCCCATACGCGTACCAACAGAGACAAAACTACGTTAGAACATCATCTTCTTCATTCATACGCGTATGGCCTCACCCCATACGCGTACCACTCACAGGCTACGCGTAAGTACACGCGTATGGCGCGTATCAGCACCAGTCTCTTCCCCTCCAGGCCATCTCATACGCGTATGGCCTAGTGTCATACGCGTATGACCAGAAACCAAAATTCCAGATCTGCTATGGGTTTTTCTCTGCTACGAGATTTCTCAAATCCAACCTCCCACAGTCCAATTTTTACACAGCATTCGTTCACATTATCTAACACAGATCATACCCATTCAATTTCACAATTTCTAACCTTATTACATCTAATTCCTACGAATTTTCTTCAATTATAAACCCATATCTCATTCATCCCTAAGTTCACAATTTGCAGCATTCATCATCCTAATTAGAGTCAATTCAATGGCTTATTACTACCCATTACATGTTAACCCATAATGCCCATTAAACGACGATAAACCCCCCTTACCTGAGTTAATCCGGCAAATCCTTTAACTTCAAGCTTTTCCCTTCTTCAACCCTTTTTCTCTTGCTCTTCCTTTTTGCCCTTTTTCCACTTTTTAGTCGCTTCTCCGTTTTCACGTGTAAAAACCTTTTTACTAAATGGGACTCTTTACTGATTCCAAAAATCGTTCCAATTCCAACTTTATTATTCCAATAATAATAATCCAATAATATTCCAATTATTTAATTAAATTAATAAATATACTAATAATAATATATATGAATGGTTTATCTTTTATTTTGAAAAATAATACCCTCTCATTCATATTATCATCATAATATACTATTAAACTTAAATTAAATAATTATCATATTTTATCGGGGTGTTACAACTCTCCCCCACTAAAAGAGTTTTCGTCCTCGAAAACATACCTCAAGCGAATAACTCTGGATAAGACTCCTTCATCTGACTCTCAAGTTCCCAAGTCACATTGCCACCTGCTGGTCCTCCCCAAGCTACCTTTACCAAAGCAATCTCTTTACCCCGCAACTGCTTCAACTCTCGATCCTCGATCCTCATAGGTGATGTTTCAACAGTCAGGTTATCTCTCACCTGTACATCATCTACTTGGACCACATGCGACGGATCAGGAATGTACCTCCTCAACTGAGACACATGAAAAACCTCATGCAAATTCGCAAGTGACGGCGGTAAAGTGATACGATAGGCTACCTCCCCTATCCTCTCCAAAATCTGATAAGGACCAATAAATCGAGGTGTCAACTTCTTCGACTTCAAAGCTCGACCAACCCCAGTTATCGGAGTAACACGAAGAAACACATGATCTCCCTCTTGAAACTCAAGTGACTTCCTCCTCTTGTCGTGATAACTCTTCTGACGACTCTGAGCAATCCTCATCTTCTCCTGAATCATCTTAATCTTTTCCGTAGTTTGTTGAACAATCTCCGGTCCAACCACAGCACTCTCACCGGACTCATACCAACATAAAGGTGTCCGACATCTCCTACCATACAAAGCTTCAAACGGTGCCATACCAATGCTCGAATGAAAACTATTGTTGTAGGTAAACTCAATCAAAGGTAAATAACAATCCCAAGCACCTCCCTTTTCCAAAACACAAGCCCTCAAAAGATCCTCCAGTGACTGAATCGTCCTCTCAGTCTGACCATCAGTCTGCGGATGATATGCAGAACTCAATCTCAGCTTAGTTCCCAAAGCCCTCTGCAAACCTTCCCAGAACTTCGATGTAAATCTAGGATCTCTGTCCGAAACAATACTCGACGGAATACCATGCAAACTTACAATTTTCTCAATATACAACTCAGCTAATCTCTCTAACGAATAATCCATTCTGATCGGAATGAAATGAGCCGATTTTGTCAATCTGTCAACAATCACCCAAATAGCTTCAAAATTCTTAATTGTCCTCGGTAAACCAGAAACAAAATCCATACTGATACTATCCCACTTCCACTCTGGAATAGCCAACGGTTGCATTAGCCCAGACGGCTTCTGATGCTCAATCTTTGACTTCTGACAAGTCAAACAAGAATAAACAAAACTCGCAATTTCTCTTTTCATTCCCGGCCACCAAAATAACTTTTTCAAATCATGATACATCTTCGTAGCCCCAGGATGAATACTCAGGCCACTACGATGTCCTTCCTCAAGAATACTCTTCTTAAGTTCGGTAACATCCGGAATACACACCCGATTACCAAATTTCAAAACACCATTCTCATCAACTCTGAATTCACCACCTTGACCTAGATTCACTAGAGTCAACTTATCAACCAAAAGCACATCGGATTTCTGACCCTCTCTAATCTCATCCAGAATACCACTCGTTAACTTCAACATTCCCAATTTAACACTATTGTGAGTACTCTCACACACCAAACTCAAGTCTCTAAACTGCTCAATTAAATCCAATTCCTTAACCATTAACATAGACATATGCAATGATTTCCGACTCAATGCATCAGCCACTACGTTTGCTTTACCCGGATGGTAATTCAAACCAAAGTCATAATCCTTCAGAAACTCTAACCATCTCCTCTGTCTCATATTCAGCTCTTTCTGATCAAACAAATACTTTAAACTTTTATGGTCACTGAAAACCTCAAATCTTGACCCGTACAAGTAATGCCTCCATAACTTCAGAACAAATACCATAGCTGCCAACTCTAAATCGTGTGTCGGATAGTTCCTCCCATGAACCTTCAGTTGTCTCGAAGCATAAGCTACAACCTGCTTATTCTGCATCAAAACACCACCCAAACCCAACAATGAAGCATCACAGTAAACCTCAAATGGTTCCGACGGACTTGGTAATATCAGAATAGGAGCAGTAGTTAACCTTCTCTTTAACTCTTGGAAACCTTCTTCACATTTTGAGTCCCAAATAAACGCTTGCCCCTTTCTAGTCAACATCGTCAACGGTAACGCCAACTTAGAAAATCCCTCAATGAATTTCCTATAATAACCTGCAAGTCCAAGAAAACTCCTTATCTCAGAAACTGACTTCGGAGCTTCCCACTTAGATACCGCTTCTATCCTAGAAGGATCAACAGCAACACCACCTCTTGAAACCACATGACCAAGAAAACTAACCTCTTCTAACCAAAATTCACACTTGGACAGTTTAGCAAATAACTTCTTTTCTCGTAGAACTCCTAAAACCACTCTCAAATGTTCAGCATGCTCTTCTTCAGATTTCGAATACACCAAAATATCGTCAATAAACACCACAACAAACTTGTCTAGGTACGGATGGAAAATCCTATTCATATACTCCATAAATACCCCAGGCACATTAGTCACACCAAAAGGCATTACAGAATACTCATAATGTCTATACCTTGTTCTGAAAGCAGTCTTCTGAATATCCTCAGTTTTCACACGTATCTGATGATACCCCGATCTCAAATCTATTTTGCTGAACACACTCGCACCAACCAACTGATCCATCAAATCATCAATCCTCGGCAAAGGATACCGATTCTTGATCGTCTCTTTATTCAGTTGCCTGTAGTCCACACACAACCTCATAGTACCTTCTTTCTTCTTAACCAATAACACTGGTGCGCCCCACGGTGACACACTCGGACGAATAAATTTCTTATCCAACTGATCTTCCAGCTGACTCTTTAATTCAGTTAACTCAACAGCAGACATACGGTACGGAGCCATCGATATCGGCCTAGTACCAGGTACCAAATCAATCGAGAACTCAACTTCACGCTCTGGCGGTAATTCATTCACTTCTTCAGGAAACACATCAGGAAAATCACACACCACGGCTAGATCGGAAATCACCAGTTTATCTTTAGCCTCCAAAGTCGCTAACAGCATAAACAACTCTGCCCCATCTGCTACTGCCTCATTCACCTGCCTTGCTGATAGAAACAAACTCTTTCCTTCCTCAATCTCAGGAAAGATCACAGTCTTATCAAAACAGTTGATATAAACTCGGTTAAACACCAACCAGTTCATACCCAGGATAACATCAATCTGCACTAGTGGAAGACACACGAGGTCCATCCCAAAGTCTCTACCAAAAATACTCAAAGGGCAATTTAAACAAACTGAAGTAGTAGTCACTGAACCCTTCGCAGGAGTATCAATCACCATACTCCCATGCATCTCAGATATCTCTAATTTAAGTTTCACAGCACAATCCAAAGATATAAAGGAATGAGTCGCACCTGTGTCAATAATATCTACAAGAGGAAAGCCATTAATATAACACGTACCTCGGATCAAACGATCATCTGCAGAAGTCTCAGAACCCGATAAGGCAAAGACCTTGCTTCCCGACTGGTTCTCTTTCTTCGGCTTAGGACACTGTGGACTGATATGACCCACCTCTCCACAGTTGAAACAAGTCATAGTCTTCAACCGGCACTCTGCAGCCAAGTGACCACCTTTGCCACACTTGAAACACTTCTTCTCAGTACTGGTACACTCATGGATACGATGTCCAGCCTGACCACATCTGTAACACTTAGCAGGGGCACTGGAGTCTCCCCCACTAGGTCTCTTAATCCCACTCTATCTCTGGAAACCTTTGCCAGCTGCATACGGTTTCCCACGATCATTCTGATTCTTGCCTTTCCTATCAACCCTCCGCTGATAGCTCTCCGCTCTGGCCTTGGTATCCTGTTCAAAAATCCTGCAATAGTCAACCAAGTCAGAAAACACTCTAATCCGCTGATACCCAATAGCCTGCTTGATCTCGGGACGTAACCCGTTCTCAAACTTCACACATTTTGAAAATTCCCCAGTAGCCTCATCATAGGGAGTGTAATACTTCGACAGCTCTGTGAACTTAGCAGCATACTCAGTAACAGACCGGTTGCCCTGCTTCAATTCTAAGAACTCTATCTCTTTCTTTCCTCTGACATCCTCTGGAAAGTACTTCCTCAGGAATCTCTCTCTGAACACCGCCCAAGTGATCTCAGCACTCCCAGCAGCTTCCAACTCAGTGCGGGCAGCAACCCACCAATCATCTGCTTCCTCTGACAGCATATGCGTACCGAACCTGACCTTCTGGTTATCGGCACACTCAGTCACTCGGAAGATCCTCTCGATCTCCTTCAACCACTTCTGAGCACCATCTGGATCGTATGCTCCCTTGAACATTGGAGGATTGTTCTTCTCGAACTCACTCAGTTGACGAGCAGCTCCCAATCCCACAACATTCAGATTCCCTCCAAGTACTCCAGCTAGCATACCCAGAGCCTCAGCAATCGCAGCATCGTCTCTACCTCTTCCAGCCATCTCTATTCTGAGTTAATCCAACAAGCTAAAACAATAAGTACTGATAGGGTTACACAACACCTATCACATACAGGGAAACAGAATAATTACGACTCGACTCGACCGACTATGCTCTGATACCACTAATGTAACACCCTTCTAAAATACCCCAATAATTAATTAAAACAACAAAATATGAATCAGAGTAGATATGCAATTTCAGGGTGTCACACTTGACACTTCACACCATTCACCAAAATAACTTGTCATGCTCATTTATTAATCAAAATAAAACATTGCACAATTCGCAGCGGATAGAAATCTAACAACATGCAAACCATGTAACACATTACATGTAAAATTGTTCAACAACCAAAAATGAAAACAAAGTAAAACATCCCGTCCCGATGTTACATATACCAGAGCATGACCCACTAAGGAACTACACTAGACTCCAAGCACTAGCTTCTACTCAATCACTGCTCGTTACCTGAAACATAGTTGTAAGGGTGAGTTCCTCAATCGATATAACAAGCATTATAAAATATCATGTAATGCTAAGTAAATTAACACATTCATCACCCTAATCACATCACACATTCAGCAACGGCAACATCAACTCATAATCATACTCAACACAAACACAAAACACACGTATAATATTGGAATACATCCATTCATATTATACGCCATACATACATTATGAAATGAGACTCCATGCATGCGGTACCGACTATTCGTGAACACATAGTTCAACCTCCCCGATCAAACCCAGATACGGCTACCAAGCTCACTAGTCCCACTCATTTGAGACCTAGTGACTCACTCACTAATTCCTCACCATGGGAATTAGCTACCACCATAAAGGCTATGCTATGCACGCTAAATCACCTAGCATGCAAACATCAACAACAATCCACAATGGACATATGCTCACACTCTAAGCCATAAACAGTCCATCCACAATTGCATACATAATAGATATATTCACAGCATTATGTATACCATCATACATCATCAGCATATTTATCACAGAATCATATCATGTCATGCCAAATAATCAATCACAGTATTAGCACACTCTACTAATACCTATACTGCTCAAAACAACGGGAAATGATCCCTACTATATCATACATCAGCTAAATTACATCACTCAGCTGAAACGACCAAAACTGCACAACAACAGCTCAGAAAAATCAAACTTCTACCCATACACGTATGCCTCATGCCCATACGCGTATGGCACATTTCCTAGCCAAGCCCATACGCGTATGGCCTGTCTCATACGCGTATGATACGCGTACCACTTCTCCCATACGCGTACCAACAGAGACAAAACTACGTTAGAACATCATCTTCTTCATTCATACGCGTATGGCCTCACCCCATACGCGTACCACTCACAGGCTACGCGTAAGTACACGCGTATGGCGCGTATCAGCACCAGTCTCCTCCCCTCCAGGCCATCTCATACGCGTATGGCCTAGTGTCATACGCGTATGACCAGAAACCAAAATTCCATATCTGCTATGGGTTTTTCTCTGCTACGAGATTTCTCAAATCCAACCTCCCACAGTCCAATTTTTACACAGCATTCGTTCACATTATCTAACACAGATCATACCCATTCAATTTCACAATTTCTAACCTTATTACATCTAATTCCTACGAATTTTCTTCAATTATAAACCCATATCTCATTCATCCCTAAGTTCACAATTTGCAGCATTCATCATCCTAATTAGAGTCAATTCAATGGCTTATTACTACCCATTACATGTTAACCCATAATGCCCATTAAACGACGATAAACCCCCCTTACCTGAGTTAATCCGGCAAATCCTTTAACTTCAAGCTTTTCCCTTCTTCAACCCTTTTTCTCTTGCTCTTCCTTTTTGCCCTTTTTCCACTTTT
This sequence comes from Lathyrus oleraceus, assembly GCF_024323335.1. Taxonomy (NCBI): domain Eukaryota; kingdom Viridiplantae; phylum Streptophyta; class Magnoliopsida; order Fabales; family Fabaceae; genus Lathyrus; species Lathyrus oleraceus. Next base: position 452,678,873 of record NC_066583.1, read on the forward strand.
TAGTCGCTTCTCCGTTTTCACGTGTAAAAACCTTTTTACTAAATGGGACTCTTTACTGATTCCAAAAATCGTTCCAATTCCAACTTTATTATTCCAATAATAATAATCCAATAATATTCCAATTATTTAATTAAATTAATAAATATACTAATAATAATATATATGAATGGTTTATCTTTTATTTTGAAAAATAATACCCTCTCATTCATATTATCATCATAATATACTATTAAACTTAAATTAAATAATTATCATATTTTATCGGGGTGTTACAGAGATCCCATCAATGAGAGTCTTGATGGAGGCCAAGTTGACTGATGTTGAATGGGTTCAGAGTCGTTATGACCAGCTGAACTTGATAGAAGAAAAGAGATTGACTTCCATATGCCACGGTCAGTTATATCAGCAGAGGATGAAGAAAGCTTTTGATAAGAAGGTCAAGCCTCGTGTGTTCCGAGAAGGTGACCTTGTGCTCAAGAAAGTTTTGTCTTTCGCGCCCGATTCCAGGGGCAAGTGGACTCCGAACTATGAGGGTCCGTATGTTGTTAAGAGAGCCTTTTCAGGCGGTGCTTTGATACTTACAACTATGGGTGGGGAGGATTTCACTCGTCCTGTGAATTCAGATGCAGTCAAGAAATACTTCTCCTAAAAATAAAAACATAATAGCTCGCTAAGTTGAAAACCCGAAAGGGCAGCTTAGGCAAAAATGAGCGTCTCGGTGGATTGAAAACCCGAAAGGGCGGTCCAGGCAAAAGTTAGAGACATGAAAAATGAATATAGGTATCCCGCTAGATTGATTACCTCATCCTGGGGCAATCTAGGCAAAAATTAGGGATTTGGCAAGTAACTGCATCCTGACAAGACTTTGTTCTACAACTGTCGTCCGTCAGAGATCCTTGCTCATTATCAGCCAAAGCTTCAAATACATCGGATTCAGAATTGGTGGAGAAATGGTCATTATGTTCAATGTAGCCCTTTTCCAATATATATCACCAATTTCAAATTTGTAAAGATCTATGGAGTCTTGCCATTCGCAGACTACCATTCTATCAAATAAATTTGAGCCTTTTATCCAATTATTGTCACTCTTATCTGTTTCTATTCAACAAATGTTTTGCATGTTTTGATTAAGAAAATATCATTGTTTTAAACAATCAAATTTTTTATAATTTGTTTTTAAACAAAGTGAACATTCACAATGACGAAAGGATACTTAGGAGATCCTCAGTGCTTTCCCAAGGGTGGTACGATCCCCAACAGGGTAAGATTTTTGTCCATATTCTTGGCATGACTGTATCTCCTCCCTCCGGAACCCCTTGTGGTTTATCCTACCAAGTGGATTGCTTGTTGAGAGTCATCTCTCTTCCCTTCAGCAGAGTAGCAATCTTTCTTCCTCAGCAGCTTGGATCTCTTTGGGCAAAAGCGGTATTTGGTGGTTGATCCTGATAAATCCTTTATCTCCTCGGATAGATTCCCCTGTAGAGTTGTTGGTGTGGTGGACCTTGTCTGTGATAACTCTCGTCCCCAGCTGGAATGATTGACGATTCATCCCCTGCAGAGTTCTTTGCTTCCTGGTATCTCTGATCCCTAGCAGATTGGATGCTCTCCGGTGAACTTGGCCTTCTCTCTTGAGATGTAGTACCTGGTGGTTGATTCCTGGACCTGGTTGTGTTAGATATGTCTGTCTGTCAGCATACATCATACATAAACCACGCATATTCATGCATAATTATAACATTCAGATATTCATGTTGCATTCTTTGCCATATATCGTTGTTTGTTGTCTCCTGCTATTTGGTGATATATTTCCCCAAGCAGATGTGTGTGTCTGATCTCTCCATATAGAGTCAGCTCCATAGGAAAAAAGCGTTTATCCTTTCTTCCATATTCCCCACCGAGTTATATCCTCGTGGATGTTGATTGTTTTTGTTCCTTCCCAACACATATACTGGGATGGTTTTCCCCATTGAGTTATATCCTCACCGAGACAAGTCTTGATTTGGTGTGCCTATCTAGTTTGATCCTAGATCGGTCTCTTGAGACTCTTTTCCTGTTTCCCCGTGGTAAATGAATAATTGCTCAATAATTAGTAATTATTATCCCCGACGGAGTCTGTGTTTCTCTACCCTCATACCGGTAGTTGTAAACCCTATTTATTCCCTTTTTGCAGAGTAACTATTTTTGCTCATCTTTAATTGGTGACAGTTATCTTCATCCAATATTCGGTGATGATATCCCCTCATCTGCTTGGATAATTGCCCTGATTACGCAATTTATCCCCAGCGGGTCATCTCTCGTCTACCTTGTTGTTGTTGGTAACGATTGTTTCTCCCCTGAATTGGTCATCATTATATACCTAGTTCGGTATCCCGATGCCTTTTCTTTTCGATCGATTTATCCTTTATTAACCCAGTAACCGGTTGTGGATAATCGTCCATGCGAGTATATTATCTATGTTCTGATGGTAATAGATAGTATATCTCATGCACTCTCAGGTCTGAAGCCTTTTGTTCTTCCCCAGTTGAGTAAGATTTGTATCCCCTTTGTGGAGTCGAATATCCATCCTGTAATCGAGTTTGCTTTTAGCCCTCTTTTGGATGATGAGTGTTTTGGGAATATTCCCCAATTCACGCCTTGTTTGGTCACCTATTATATGCCCAGTAACCGGTATCCCTGGTGTTCCTTCCTCTCTGCTCCCTATTATGACTTTTTGTCCCCTGTGGAGTCAGAATCCCTGAGTTGAAGTATACCTTTTAGGTTTTCCTCAGACGTTTTGAAGTTTTGATATCTCTCACCCTTATGTCGGTCTTGGATATTCATCTCTTCCTGAGCATGTTGTATCTCTCACCCTCATACCTGGCGTTCAGATCACATGTCTCCTTGAGCTTATTATCCAGCAACTAGTAATACCTCGTCCCGCTTCTTCCCCAGGAGTGTCCTTGTGGACATCCCCAGCGAAGTCCCTTAGTGGATTGTTTTCATCCGGATTTTATCCGAAGTATCTGCTGTGGATAGTTTTTTGCTGTATTGGCATATTCCCCAATACATGCATCTTCGAGTCAGCTCGAGTCTTTCCATTGGATCTTTTCCCTTTGGAATTCTGTTTCCCACGCTTTGAGTCGTGACCTGCTCGCGCATTTTTATCCCTTTTCTATCCCCAGGAGAGTCCCCAGGGTCTTGGTCCCATGGAGTGAATTGCTCATATGGATTATCAGTGGCTTCTGATTTCTTTGCTTTTGTGGACACATATCTCCACAGAGTGCTACCATTTTTCATACCTACATTTGCATCATGAGGTCTCTTAGGGACCAAAATTCGTCTCTTTGTTATTATTTAAGCCCATTCTACCCCGTCGAGACGAAGATTTTAACCTTCACTTCTCCGGCTAGAATGACCTTAAATAGGGGCATTTGTAAGACCTCAATTTTGACCCTAAGATCCCTCATGGCATCATAACATTGCATTTGCATTGCCTCAAGGATCTTTAGCATCTTGGTTCCCTTTGCCTTTGGGTGGGACTCCTTGTGATTGGTTTGAGATCACCAAGCATGCTTGAATTATACATTATTGTTTCTCTTACTTTTGTTTCCTAACCAAAAGCACAAAAATGTGTCACTAACATCTTTTGTTTGAAGCTTGAGTATCATCCAAGACACTTTGTGGGTTCTATTTAGATGATCAGTCAACACAAGGGAATGGCTTGAGATACTTCCAACAGGTTCAAATGGGGTCTATTCGTCAGTCAAAACGTTAATCTTGAAGGAGCAAAAGTTTGTTCATGAACTGTCATGCTCGCTAGGCGAAGCCCAAGTGTTTAAAAAAAAAATTAACAAAATAAAACAAAATAAAAAAATAAAATAAAAAAATAATTAAATAAATAAATAAATAAATAAATAAATAAAATATAACAGAAAAAGTTTGGACTTGGGCCTCTCTCATTTGAGCCCACAGGTCCACAAAAATCAGGTTATAAATTCAGAGTTTCAGTGAAACAAAAGGATTCTATTCCTATTACCCTGGTGTAGCACCTCAAATTTGCACCTCCCATTTGAACATACATTTTCATGATTAGGTCATTAACATTACATTCTCCACTGCATAACATTGCATTGTCCATTTGCCCAAGTGCAAGTCATCAGACAAGATTAGGTCAAGATGATCAGGAGATCAGTTGTGCAAGCAAGCAAGTGCATTTCCTATTGAAGCAAAGCCCTCGGGTTGGTTCATCAAGTTCATATGATTCAAGGATCATTTTGAAGTGGTTTGGCCAAAGATTGGATGATCAAAGCTCATCAGTCAAGCTGAATTTCATCTGAAACCCTAGAAAGTCAACTGTGGTCAACTGTGCCTGAATTCATGGATTTGAAGGTGGGAGATGGTTTGAAAGGCCTCATTCATGTCCATACAAGTCTCATTTGACATATCAAAGATCAACATTGAAGAATTTGAGGTCAGATGAAAAGTTTCCAAAAATAGTAAGTGACCTGTAATTTCAAACTGCCAAAAATGGAAAGGTCTTCTCCTCAAATTTACATCATCATACAAGCTTCAAATGAAATTTTGTTCAACATGAAAGTTGAAAATCTTGCTCTCACCTTTCCAAAAAGTCCAAGAACATCCATTTCTCATATGTGGTTGGCAAGTTATGATCAAATCATTGTCAAGAAATTTTGAACTTCAAAGTGGGATAACTTTCACACCAATTGGCCAAATTGAGTGGGGTTTTTTGCTACATTCTCCATTTAACATGTTCTATCCAAATCATTCATTACATTTCATCAAAAGTTATCCCATAAAAATGGCATTTTCAAGGTGAATTGAATTTAAAAAAAGGGAGGGAAAAAAGTGACTTTCAAAAATATGCATTTTTCATGTTTCCAATCACTTGAATTTGATCTAAAATAACATTTGGAGTGTGGTTAGCAAGAAATTCGTGCACTGTAGCAGCTCATTCCATGCATGAGGACACTTTGGCCATTTTGCCTAAAAATGCATTTCACTTATTCAATTCCATTTTTGCTAATTAGGATTAAGGAAATGATTAAGCCATGGTATATATTACAAATCATAACAGAAATGAGGATTAACAATCATTCTTGCTCAGATCTAGATCAAAGTGAAAAATCTCCAAAAACTTTTTCTCTATTTTTTTCTGCAAATTCTCCAAGAACTTTGCATTGATTCTTCATTGGTTCATCATCTACAATCATCACTGAGCTGGATTGAAGCAAGAGAGCAAGGATTTCAAGCTGATTCTTGGACTGTTGAGCATAGCATCTCCTATCGCAGTTGAAGATTTCTTCGAATTCAAGCATTGTTGAGCATCAAATCATCATCCATATATCCATTGGAGAGTTGTTTAGCATCTGTTTCATGCTTACACGTCCAAAAGACTCCAAATCCAACTCTGTATCAACTTGAAAGTTAGATTTCGAATCATGCCATTGCTGAAATCATGATGTGCATTCTATAGATCTTTCCATGTGGATTAGCCTGAGCTTTGTGGTTTTGATTTTCATCAAGAAATGAGAGAGATATGCTGAATTTAAGATTGATTGTTGAAACTTATTTTGCTCGATCTGGATTTGTTAGCACGAATTAGGTTAAATAGATGTTATATTGTTGATGTGCATTAGAAGATGAAGCTATTGATGTATGCATTTTTGATTTCTGTGATATTTGTTCATGTGCTGGAAATTGGATGAAGAACATGATGAATGTGTGAAGAACCCTAGCCAGAGCGTGTTTGATCTGCATATTCGTTTGTTTTGCATGATTTTGGTGTTCGTATGCCATGTAGCCATTCACAACACGCCACCATATTTAGTAAAACGCAGCGCTTCAGGTAGCGCGCCTTGGTTTGAAAACCGGCTCTGTTCAATCCTCCGCTGAGGCAAATCCATTTTAGGCCTTGGCATTTTTTCTCTTGTATACTTCACATGTTTATATCACTTGTTTCATGATTTTTTATTTTTTTCTTTACATTCCAAAAGTCATAACTTCTTGAATATTTGTCCAATTAACATGAGGTTTTTTCCATGATAATCCTTGCCATGTCAATTATTTTTTGATGATTTTTATGAAAATTGTGCATGTGTGAATTTTTGTTTTGCCTAGAGAATGTTCATACATGTCATTTTGTGTACCTTGCTTACCATTTTGGTCATGAAATGATGATGCTTAATCCAATGGAGCTGAAATTTTGTATGCATAATCTAGACACCTTGAGGAGCATTTTGGTATAGAGTTTGTAATTTTTTCACTCCTGGTTTGTGAGATATGACCTGATCATTAGAGGTGTGACAATTTGTGTCACACCATTTCTTGTTCAACTTGTGGATTTTTGTTACCATGCCATATGAACTCAAAATGATCTGAATTTTTGCATGTTAAATCTTATGGATGTTAAGTTTGAATGTGAATTTTTGTGGATTTTTTGAGTGCATTCCCAATTTGATTGAGATTTTCTTCCCTGTTTGACCAAGTGTGGACTTTTTGTGAGTCATGATCTTATATGATTTGGGAAATTCTTGTTGTTTATTGGATGGAGCTGAAATTTTGCATGTGTGTTCTAGACACCTTGAAGTTTGCCATGGATTTGATTTGGTTCATTTATCTTATGCCAATTCTGTTTTATACTTGCTGGAAGTTGATGTATGATTTGGTGCCTTGTATGAGCTTGTATATGCATACCTTGACTTATGGATTTTAATTGACTTGCTTCCACTTGTCCAAATGACTTGAAATTTGGTGTGATGATCATGTTATGAATGCTGTTTAGCCATGAATTTTTTGGGGATTTATTGAAATGTTTGTGAGTTGATTTGAGTTGGATCTTTCTGTTTGGTCCTATGAGGTTCTAAATTGCATGCTTTGTACTCTTTGCCTCATGAAATGATAATGGTTGATGATATGAATGTGAGACCACTTGGATTTGTTTCCTAATTGATTGATCTTGATTTTTGATAAGTTTCATGTTCTGTTTTGGTTTATTGCTCCCATTTTGACCCTAGGCCATGTCCTAGTGGTTAGTGCTTAATGTTTGAGCTTTGTTTCAGGTCAAAGAGCACAATTGCTTATACTTGATGATGTGCACTCAATTGGAGTTGGTTTATTGCTTGTTTTTGACTAACTTTGAGCTTGTTTTGTAGGCATTGAGACTTAAGGTTAGGCCTTGTGGCTTGCACCTTTGTGCATTGATGCTTGTTATCTGTTTGTGCTGTGGACTTGTAATTGTCTGTTTGACTTTTGTTTGAGCTGTGTACTGATTATGTTGGATTGATTTCAGGTACCTTAGTTGCTATAGTTCCTTGAGAACTTGCTTTTGCTTTGCTTGCTAGCTTGAGCATTGAGGTATAATGATCTCTTCTCCATGTAGTCTGGAAGACCTGGCCTATTACTTGGCCAGGCACCTGTCTGAAGTCCTCCTTAATAGGCAATGCTTGTGTTTGTTTATCTTTGTCCCCAAGCAGGAAAAGACCTTTGATAAGGCAATTGGCAGATACAAGAGATGTGCAATCCATCTCCTGCTATTCTTGTTGAGTCATCCCTTTGCTCACACAACTGGTGTTGATGCATTGTGGACATTAACCCAAGATCCTTGTACAGTTGTACAGTTGAGTCAGTGTCATAAGTGTAGAAGGGTTCCCACTTTCTGAACTCACACTTCATCGTCTGAAGCTCTCCCAGGCCAGGGATAAGAGTTGTGAAGTCTTATCTTCATTCCTATTTCATCTGCTTCACCCTAACTCTCAATGTTAGGGTTAAGAGCTAACATCACCTGATTACAGTTGGCTTGCTTTTGCAGCCTAACCCTTGTTTGAGCCCCACTTTGTGTGTATATAGTGTGTGCTATTTGTGATTGTTTGCTTCTGCCTATGCTGTATAGGATAGCTTGCTCCCTGTGCAAGTTAGATAGCAACCTTGACTTAGGGATGATTTTGCATGATAACATCTAGGCTCGAGTTAGTCTCCCTAGTTGTGTCTCCCTCTGTTATCTGGTTAGGCCAGTCCTTTGTCCCTTCGTAGGGGAACTACGTCGCCCTGATCCTCATACCGGATGAGGTACGTAGGCAGGAGATGAGCTGATCTCTCCGGGCGCCCTTTTTATTTTGTCTTTGTGTGTGTTAGGAGATGGATGTAAGACCAGCGATTGGCATTCCGCATCCTCTTGTTGTGTGCTTGGAGTCCGATGTAAGTCCAGCGATTGGCATTTGGTTTCCAGTGTGCGTGTGTTTGGTTCGGAGTCTGATGTAAGTCCAGCGATTGGCATTCGGATTCCAGGTTTGCCTGTTTGTGTGGAGTTTGACGTAAGTCCATCGATTGGAAGTCGATTTCCTGTGTTTGTTTGTTTGGCGTGCGTGAGCCGAGCTACGAGTGCTCTGATTCTTCTTAGTCCGAGAAGATACGTATGCATAGGATGCGACATCCTAGCGAGCACGTTTTCCCCTGTCCGAACTACGTCGACTCTGATGTCTATGCCTGATAGACTACGTAGGCCCAGGATGCGATATCCTGCCGAGTCAGTCTTGTTTGTTTTCTTGTGTCTCTTTCAGCCAGTGTTTGTTTGTTTGTGAGCAGTATTTTAGCAACCATATTCCTTCCTTTTGTGCGTGGATCCCGTCGAGTACGACGGATGCGTAGGGGTGCTAATACCTTCCCTTCGCATAACCGACTCCCGTACCCATCCATCTCTGGTCGCGAGACCATGTCTTTTCCAGGTTTACTTCGAGCGTTTCCTTTCCCTCTTTTGGGATAAATAACGCATGGTGGCGGCTCTGTTGTTCTTGTTTTCCCGCCGGTTTTTCGCGCAATGCGACAGCTGGCGACTCTGCTGGGGAAACTAGAGAAGTTGACCTCTTGCTGGTCCATCTTCCCTAAGCGAGTCTCTCCTAGCGTTCTCTAGGTTAGGGTTTTGGTTGCTGTTTGCTGCTTTATTTATTGCATTCATTCATTTATTGTTTGCATTTATGTTTGCATTAATGTTTGCATTCATTCATATTCATCTATGCTGGCTGTGCTGTGTTTCTCTGTTTGGGGTGGGAGTTACTCGAGGTAAAAGGCCCAATACCCAGGCTATGAGTGAAATCTAGGAAACCTAGGAATAGAGTGATTCATGGGAAGCGGGTGGTATGCGCCACTTAGCGGAACATTGATATCACGAGCAGTTTAGACTCTGATGGGGTATTATCGGTGCATACATCAGGTGTGCACAGGATGATATTCTTGAAAGGGTTGTTTATCCTGCGTTTCTCTCGACCTTACCCTGGCCTAGATGACACCTGTGAGTGGGGAGGGAATGATCATTATTACAGGTACTGTTGGTGACTTGTTGGTGACTTGTTAGTGACTCTGAGTACCGATGGTGACTTTGGTTCAGAGGAACTTATGGGTACTTACTTCTGTCACGCCGGAATTCTGTCCGTGAGTTATCAGCGGGTTCCGTTTATTTCAGATCCCCGGGTTGAATTTGAGAGTACTTGTTCAGAGGAGCTGGTTGTCATCCGTTTAGTGGATGTTCCTGTGATGATAGTGATGTAACTGCTGGTTCCGTTTATTTCGGAACTCCCCAAGTTGGATTCATGGTGACTTAGTCCTTCAGATGACCGTGACTGGTTCAGGGACTTAATAGGTCTTCAGATGACTTGGTGGCACAATGACCTGCATTCATGCATTTGCATCATCCCATTTTGCATCCATCCGCATTAAACCCATGTCTATCCGTACTCAGGGTCCATTTTTGATTGAGATTCTGGTTGAGAGACATCCAGATGTCAGAATGTTATTGATGAAAAATTATTTGTCTCGGTGATGCTAGAATCAAAGGACAGAATATTCCTGGTACGGATAGACATTGCATGCGTGAGTCATACTAACCCATTTGCTGTTTTGTAGGTGTCAACCGGTGCGCATAGCTCGTCTGTTCATACATCCTGCTAGGATCAACAAATCAAGCTGATGGATCCTCCCAACGCCGACATTCGTGAACTGGAAGAGATGGTGAGGGAGTTGTTCAGTGTTGTGCAAGGGCTTGCATTGGGACAGAAAGCCATGGCCGAGAGATTGGAAAGGATTGAAGGCTGGATGATCAAGGAGAAAGTTCAGGGAAAGGATCCGTCGCCCGAAACAAATAACCCCTCTGGCACAGTAGCAAAGAAACCCTCTGGCAGTGGTCTGCTCAAAAAGGAAGGTGAATCAGGATGTGTGGAGACAAAGAAAGAATGCGGTAAGGATCGTTATCACCCTTACGCTACCGCTGTAAGCCCTCCTGTTGGTAATCCGCCTGTACCACAGCAACAACCACCACCTCGACAGAAAGTGTTGAAAGCTAAGAGCCAAGTCAAGAAGGGGAAGCCAGATCGTCTGTTTGATGAGCCACCCGTGACTTATACTCTTCTGTTCGAAAGGTTGAGGGATCTGGGGTTAGTTCGGCCGAGGATATTGATTCCCATAGCACAACAGCGGAGGCCTCCGAACTATGATGAGAATGCCAGGTGCGAGTTCCATTCTGAGGCACCCGGACACAACATTGAGGGTTGTAGAGCTTTCGAACATGTTGTCCAGGACATGGTGGACTCTAAAGTTATCAGCTTGGCACAGATAATGAATGGCGAGGGCAACCCCGTACCCAGAAAGGGCCCTGTAAAAGTGAAGATGGTGAAAAAGGACAAGAAAGGAATGGAGGTGACTGAGGAGGATCAGTTAAAGGTTCCAATGTCTGTGGTCTCAAAACTTCTGATGCAGGATGGAGCTTTCCCTGTTGTTGATAATTGTTGTGTGGCCGTCGCCGCAGAGGGGTGTGTATTGATGGGGGATACGACCCAGAGGATGAAGGAAGTGGAAATGGACAGTGAAAAACTTGAAACACTAAGTCGAGCAATTAAAACCGTCAAGGTGGAGAATGCCGTTGTTATTGAGAAAGAGAAGAAGCTGTCCATTTCTTCTTATAAGCAAGCCCTAGAGGTGGTGAAGAACCAAGAGGCCCAAGGCTGGGGCAGGATCATTGACATAGTGGTCAAGGAAGACATGTTTGGGGTCGGGTATCAGCCGGATCAAGAGTCGTCTAGACCAAACAGAGGACGTCGTCCACCGTACACCTTTGTCAGGGCAAGAATGCTGGATCCTGATCATGCTTGTTCAGTGAGTGAAGAGACTGACCGTGACCGCGAGCTCGAGTTGTGGATAAAGTCGTGCGTACCAGGCAATTGGAAAGCCTCCAAAATCACCACTATCGCTCACCCGGAAGTGTAGTATTTCTGGTTTAATTTTGTTTGCATGAAAGCCATACGTTTTTCCCGAAACGTATTGGTCCATTGTAAGGGCCGCCTCATGTGTTTCATTTTGCAACATTTTGCATCAGTAATAAATGGATGTTTTTGTGAATAAAAGCGGTGTTCCCTGTTTTTCACTTATTTTTGCAGTTTTAAAAAAAATAAAAATGGCAATGTTTATTTTCATTTTTCTTTCCTTTTGATTCGTCTTGTTCCGACCTCAAAAGTGATTATCCCCCTGATCTCATTGATAACAATTCGGTTACACCTTTGAATGACTTCGACAATCCGATCTATCATGCCAAAGAAGAAGGCGAAGAAGATTGTGATCTGCTAGAATTAGCCAGGTTGTTGAAACAAGGGGAGAAGGTGATTCAACTGCACGAGGAGTGATTCAAGACTGTTATTCCAAGCACCGCCGAGGTCAGAAAGCGAAAGTTGAGGCCGCTTCAGAGGCGAGTCGAGAACAGAATGGTAGCCCTGTTGAAAGAGCAGGTTGATATTTGTGCCGGGTTATATCAAGATACACCAAGGTGGAATACTAATGTTGTGGGGCACAAGCTACCATTGAGAGGAGACTGTCCTCCATTAAAGCAGAAGTCGGTGTTGGCAAAGGATGGGAAGATGAGGATGTGTGTGGACCATCGAGACGTGAATAGAGCTAGTTCGAAAGATGAATTCCCGGTACTTCACATTGATGTATTGGTTGATAGTACAGCTCAAGTCTTAGTGTTTACCTTCATGGATGGCTTTCTTGGCCGAAGTCAAATTGAATTGTTGACCAAATGATATGAAGTAAACAATGTCCATCACACCAGAGGGCAGCTTCTCGTTATAAGGTGTTGCGAGGGCAGCTTCTCGTTATAAGGTGTTGCTATTCAGTCTCAAAAAGGCCGGTGCCACGTACCACAGGTCAAGAGTGACTTTGTGTCATGATATGATTCATCGTGAAAGCGAATGCCATGTTGAGGACATGATGACAAAGTCCCAAACGAGAGAGGGGCATCCGGTGGACGTGATCAAGTTATTTGATAGGTGGAGATAACTCAGACTGTTGAGTCCGAATCCGTGCACTTATGGAGTGCTGTCCGGTAAGCTGCCGAGGTATGTTGTGAATGAAAGAGGAATCGAGGTTGGTACTGTAAAAAAAAAAGGGAAAGAAAAAGAAAAAAGAAAAGATATAAAGGAAAGCGATGCAAGAAATACCTGAACCGAAACAAAAAAAAGAGAGAGATCAAACGGTCAGGTAGGATAATGATTGCCAAGGGGCATTTGAAAAACAAAAAGAATAAGTTGCAGGAACCTCTGATTCTGTTAATCTGGTGCTTGACAGCCCTCGAGGGGTCTATGAGGTGCGTATTGTGTCAGCATGACGAGTCTTGTCGAAAAGAGCATGCAATTTACTTAAGCAAAAAGTTTATCGACTGTGAAACAATACACTCACTGTTCGGAAAAACTTGATGTACTTTGGCATAGGCTGCTCGCCGACTGAGACAGTATGCTGGTTCATACCACTTTGTGGATGTTCAAAATGGATCTAATCAAGTATGTGTTTGAGAAGCTAGCTGTGACCAGACGAGTTGCGAGAGGGCAAATGATCTTGATTGAACACGATGTTCAAAATACTCTCAGAAAGCAGTAAGGGGAGTGTAAGGCCTGATTATCTCGCCCAGCAGCCCAGTGAGGATTGTCAACTAAGGAAGTCTGAATTCCCTGATGAAGATATCTCGAGGTGCTCAAATCGAAAGATTGAGGGTAACCGATCCCGGAGGAGGGCCCTGACCCTGAATCCGAACGAGTTTTGATGTCTGATGGGGAATGTAGTATGGATGAGTTAATATTGCTTTGGTTACGCCAAAGGGATCCCACGTTCCCTTCGTGGCCCGGTTAGCATTTGAATGCACCAACGATGGTGGCTGAGTATAAAGTTTGTATTTCGGGTATTGAACTTCGGTGTGTGTATCTACTGGGGCAACGCCTTTCTCACTCAGGTATGGGATGAAGGTAGTACTACCATTGGACCTAGGTCCCATTGTGAAGAGTCCTGATGGATGAGAAATTAAAAAAGGGCTGAGTGGATAAGGACTCGGTATGACGCGTTGAGCCTGACTGCGGAAAGGGTTGACAGTTACTTATCGTGGGGCAGTTGTACCCGGTGAGTGAAGTGTGTCGTGGACCGAAAAGGGCGACCTCGTGCATACTACGTGAGTGGTGTTGAAAAGGATCCTTCCTCCTCAAGACGATTGTGGGGAAAAATGGATAAACAGTTATGAATGTTCATTCGTGGTCAAGAAGGTTGTCTCTAAACAGAGCCTTGTTGTTGACGACCACGGATGATGAGGATTTTCCATCCCCTGGGAATGCGGACGCAGTTAAAAGATACTTCGTAAAAGAGACCCGCTGGACAAAAAGAATAAAATAGTCCAGGCAAAAAAGGGCATCCCGGCGAACCGAAAAAAAAAGAGAAAAGGTTCGGGCAAAAGTTAGGGATAAGAAAAGAAAAGAACTATACACCCGGCAAGTCGAAAACCCCACAAGGGCGACTTGGGAAAAAAAGGGTATCCCTGTGGACTGAAACCCGAAAGGGCGGTCCAAGCAAAAGAGGGAATGAAACGAACAACTGTGTCTAGCATGATCGTTTGTGCTTTGGACATGACTCGGCTAATCCCAGATAGAGATTGATTGGAAGCGTCTTGTTCAGAAAGCAGAAAGTGAGGAAAGTCTTGAGGACATATTAGGTGTAACCGGGTTGGAACCCGATGGGATCACGGTTTCACGTTGCCATTAGGGTAGATTTTTCCTTTTGTGTGCAATCACCTCTTTTCAGGGATTGCTTCATGTGTGTTGCTCGGTTCTGAGCCATCTTTGTTCAGTCAATAAAATGTGTGTTCAGTCAAATAATTTTATTTTTGTCTTCATTATCGCTTTGATTGCGAAAACGTCCGTTTATTTTGATAAGAATATTTGCATTTTGAAACATGGAGATCCCTTCTGATGCATGCTTATAAGATTGAAATCTGGAAATCTTATTCGGAAGTTTGAGTGACCTAGGTGTTGAAATATGGGGCACGCCCGGGGCACGCTTTTATCTGACGATCTCTTGTGCGGGTGCTGTTAGATATCTTCATTCACTAGCAGGTTGTGGTATGAAGCCTCTTGAAAAAAAAAAGAGATCCCTGCAGAGCCCGACCAGGGGCAAGGGATAGACGAATAGTGAAAGGACGGTGAAGGATTACGACGACGATCCTGGAAGGTTAATCAAGAAGACTCTTCAAAGTCTGAGGACTGAAAAGTTTGTATGAATCCTAGGAGTTCGGTCTCTGTGAAGTATGGAGGAGTCGGGAATACAAGGTGATGAATCAGAAAAGTCCAGAGGAGTCTGGGAGTTCTCAAAAGTGGAAAGTCGACACTGTGGTTGGATGATGAATGCCAATGTTCGACGAATCGACAGGTGTTCCGTGTCAAAAAGGCCGTATCTCCCTAGTGGGTCTGAAATTATTCGTTCCCTAGCCGATTCGAGATCGGTGTCTCCTCAGCGAGCTTGAAGGTTGCCATGTCCCCCAGTGGGAGTATCAGTGGGTAGTTTGTTTCTCAGGGTTAAGGATGATTTCCCAGTAGGCTTAAAAGTGGTCGTTTCCTCAAACAAGCATGGAAGCTATCAGAGCTATGTTCCCCTGCAGACGGCGGATAGTGCCTTCTATTCCCCAGTAGATCTAAGGGTTGCCTATCCCCAACAGGTTTATACTTACCGATTTCCCCAGTTGTTGAGGTCCCAGCTGAGTTTGAAAGTTGGCTATCCCCACTGAGTTGGAAGGATTTTGCTTCCCCAGCAAAGGTGCCAGTGGAGTTTATTCCTCAGCAGTATGGTTTTGAGGTATTGCCATCCCCAGCGTGGTCGTGAGCACTTACCCCCGGCAGGATTGTGGATGTCTATCTTCAGCATGGTCTGGTATGTTACTTTCCCCGCCAGAGTTATGCTCTCCTCAGCAGAGTGGTGGATGCCTGTCCCTGTCGGGATGGTGAAGTTTTTCCCTACCAGATTTCTCAAGCAGAGTAATCGCCAAGCAGTTCGGGTTCGATGGAGGTCATCTCCAGCAAGGACTGTCTCTCCCCCAGCAGGGTGGAAGTGGACGTGGTATTGAGATCCTCAGCATAGTTCCTGGAGCTTCTCGGTGTTATCTCTGGAGGGGATGTGTTTTATGCATCCATCATGTAGATAAGCATAGCATATTGCATCATTAGTGCATAGCATTTTCATAATCATGGGGCATGGCGCTAAAAAAAAAAAAAAGAAAAACAACAAAACTCATGCATCAGCATTGCAAACATATCCATCAGCCCCAGGCCGTGGTGTCTATCCGAGAATGGGTTGTTGGAAAGAGTTTGGCATCGCGCCGCTGGATTGATTTCAGAATTGGGTTCCCCAGCAGGGTAGAGGGGTGTTTTCCCAACAAGTGACTCCTTAGTTGAGTGGGTATCCCCAGCATTGTTACTCCCCGATTGGTAGCATCTTGCCAGCTTGGATCTGTTTCCCCAGCAGATGTGGGTGTGTCTGATCTCTCCATATAGAGTCGACCCCTTAGGCAGAAAGTGTCTATCATTTCCTTCTATGCTCCCCACCGAGTTATATCCTCGTGGATGACGGTTGTTTCCGTTCCCTCCCCTTGGGAAGGGTTTTCCCTATTGAGTTCTTTCCTCATTAGGATGTCTTGATTCAGTTTGCCTTCTCGGATCGATCCTGAATTGGCTTCCTTGTGGCTGTCTCCTGTGCTTCCCTGTGGTATAAATGAATAGTTGCTCACTAACCGGCACTCATTCATCTTATCCTCAGCGGAATTTGTTGGCTTCTACCTACGAACCGGTAGTTGTAAGTCCTATCTTTGTGGTCTTCTACCTACTAACTGGTAGATGTGAATCCTCTGTTCTCCCCTTGGTGGAGTCAACCCTTTGTGCTCATCCTAGCAATGACTGTTACTTTTCCGTGGTTTTCTGCCTACTAACCGGTAGATGTAATCCCCTCTTTGTGGTTATCATTATCCAATTTCGGTATTGATATTCCTTTCACCTTTCGGATATTTGCTCCGAGTAAGCAACTTTATCCTCAACGGGTTTTCCCCTTCCTTTTGAGTGGTCATCTTTGCATACCTAGTCTTGGTATCCCGATGCCTTTCTTGTGTCGGTCGGTTTATCCATTTAACAACCAATCCGGTTATGGATAATCTTCCCTGCGAGTGTATTATCTACGTTTTGACGGCTATAGATAATATATCTCATGCGCTCTTGGGTCGAAGTCGTCCTCCCCAGCCGAGTAAGATTCGTATTCCTTGTGGAATCGAATGTCCATCCTTTAACAAGTTTGCTTTCGCTCTCTTCAGGATGATGTCGGTCGATTTATCCTTTTAACAACCTACAACCCGGTTATGGATAATCTTCCATGCGAGTATGTTATCTACGTTTCGACAACTATAGATATTATATTTCGTGCGCTCTTTGGTCAATCTTTTGATTGTTTTCTCCAGCAGAGTAAGATTCGTGTTCCTTGTGGAATCGAATGACCATCCTTTAACAAGATCGCTTTTCTAGCCCTCTTCAGGATGATGAGTGTTTTGGAACACAAACCAATTCACGCTTTGGTCGGTCACCTGTTTCATGCCTACAACCCGGTATTCTTGGTGTTCCTTCCTGTCTGCTATCTGTCGCGACCTTTGACCCCCAGTGAGCTACCTCTCCGTTGGTTTCGATAAACGTTGAGTTTTTGCCTATTCGTCCGTTGACGTATAGTTGTGCATCTTTCCCAGCAGTAGTCCTCCTCTCCGTTGGTGTCGATAAACGTCGAGTTTTTCCTAGTTGTCCATTGACATCTAGTTGTATCCTCCCCACAGGTCATCCGTTGATGTCTGTTTACCTCTCCGTTGGTTTCGATAAACGTCGAGTTTTTTCCAATCGTCCGTTGATGTTTGGTTGAGTTATATTTTCTCTCCCCAGAAGAATCACCTCTCCGTTGGTTTCGATAAACGTTGAGTTTTTCCTACGCGTCCGTTGGCGTGTAGTTGATTCCCCACAGAGTTACCTCTCCGTTGGTTTCGATAAACGTTGAGTTTTTCTCAGTCGTCCGTTGACGACTGATTGTATATCCTATCTCCCAGTCATTCGTTAATGTCTGGTCGATTGCCAGCCAGAATCCCCAGTAGAGTCGTCGGTGGACGTCCTATTCGGTTTCCGGTTGTTGTATCCCTTCCTCAGTGAAGTCTTCTCCTTCTCCATTGGTGTCGATAAACGTCGAGCTTCTCCCTTTCGTCCGTTGACGTCTGGTCGAGTCTTCTCCTTCTCCGTTGGTGTCGATAAACGTCGAGCTTCTCCCGTTCGTCCGTTGACGTCTGGTCGAGTTTTCTCCTTCTCCGTTGGTGTCGATAAACGTCGAGCTTCTCCCTTTCGTTCGTTGACGTCTGGTCGAGTCTTCCCATTCATCCGTTGATGTCTGGTCACCTCTCCGTTGGTTTTGGTAAACGTCGAGGTTTTCCTGGTCGTCCCCAGTTGAGTTACCTCTCCGTTGGTTTTGGTAAACGTTGAGTTTTTCCCACTACGTTCGTTGACGTATGGTTGCACCTCTTCCAGTCATCCATTAATGTCTGGTTACCTCTCCGTTGGTCTTGGTAAACGTCGAGTTTTTCCTAGTTGTCCGTTGGCATCTAGTTGTGATTTCTGTTCCCATTCATCGTCTTGTGATGTCTGGATGCGACTGTACCTTTGAAAAAGAGAAAAAACAAAAATCCCCAGTAATAAATATCAAATCCCAATGGACGTTTCTGTTGGTGGATCCCCGCATTATGCAAATTTCTACGGTTCTTCGGTATTCAATCCCTGTTTACCCTGAAAGTCTGACAGCCGTTGCTCTCATCCATTCGGGTTCCCAGTTGATTGAATAGGGGCAGCTGTAGCACCTCAAATTTGCACCTCCCATTTGTACATACATTTTCATGATTAGGTCATTAACATTACATTGTCCACTGCATAACATTGCATTGTCCATTTGCCCAAGTGCAAGTCATCAGACAAGATTAGGTCAAGATGATCAGGAGATCAGTTGTGCAAGCAAGCAAGTGCATTTCCTATTGAAGCAAAGCCCTCGGGTTGGTTCATCAAGTTCATATGATTCAAGGATCATTTTGAAGTGGTTTGGCCAAAGATTGGATGATCAAAGCTCATCAGTCAAGCTGAATTTCATCTGAAACCCTAGAAAGTCAATTGTGGTCAACTGTGCCTGAATTCATGGATTTGAAGGTGGGAGATGGTTTGAAAGGCCTCATTCATGTCCATATAAGTCTCATTTGACATATCAAAGATCAACATTGAAGAATTTGAGGTCAGATGAAAAGTTTCCAAAAATAGTAAGTGACCTGTAATTTCAAACTGCCAAAAATGGAAAGGTCTTCTCCTCAAATTTACATCATCATACAAGCTTCAAATGAAATTTTTTTCAACATGAAAGTTGAAAATCTTGCTCTCACCTTTCCAAAAAGTCCAAGAACATCCATTTCTCATATGTGGTTGGCAAGTTATGATCAAATCATTGTCAAGAAATTTTGAACTTCAAAGTGGGATAACTTTCACACCAATTGGCCAAATTGAGTGGGGTTTTTTGCTACATTCTCCATTTAACATGTTCTATCCAAATCATTCATTACATTTCATCAAAAGTCATCCCATAAAAATGGCATTTTCAAGGTGAATTGAATTTTAAAAAAAGGGAGGGAAAAAAGTGACTTTCAAAAATATGCATTTTTCATGTTTCCAATCACTTGAATTTGATCTAAAATAACATTTGGAGTGTGGTTAGCAAGAAATTCGTGCACTGTAGCAGCTCATTCCATGCATGAGGACACTTTGGCCATTTTGCCTAAAAATGCATTTCACTTATTCAATTCCATTTTTGCTAATTAGGATTAAGGAAATGATTAAGCCATGGTATATATTACAAATCATAACAGAATTGAGGATTAACAATCATTCTTGCTCAGATCTAGATCAAAGTGAAAAATCTCCAAAAACTTTTTCTCTCTTTTTTTCTGCAAATTCTCCAAGAACATTGCATTGATTCTTCATTGGTTCATCATCTACAATCATCACTGAGCTGGATTGAAGCAAGAGAGCAAGGATTTCAAGCTGATTCTTGGACTGTTGAGCATAGCATCTCCTATGGCAGTTGAAGATTTCTTCGAATTCAAGCATTGTTGAGCATCAAATCATCATCCATTCATCCATTGGAGAGTTGTGTAGCATCTGTTTCATGCTTACACGTCCAAAAGACTCCAAATCCAACTCTGCATCAACTTGAAGGTTAGATTTCGAATCATGCCATTGCTGAAATCATGATGTGCATTCTATAGATCTTTCCATGTGGATTAGCCTGAGCTTTGTGGTTTTGATTTTCATCAAGAAATGAGAGAGATATGCTGAATTTAAGATTGATTGTTGAAACTTATTTTGCTCGATCTGGATTTGTTAGCACGAATTAGGATAAATTGATGTTATATTATTGATGTGCATTAGAAGATGAAGCTATTGATGTATGCATTTTTGATTTCTGTGATATTTGTTCATGTGCTGGAAATTGGATGAAGAACATGATGAATGTGTGAAGAACCCTAGCCAGAGCGTGTTTGATCTGCATATTCGTTTGTTTTGCATGATTTTGGTGTTCGTATGCCATGTAGCCATTCACAACACGCCACCACATTTAGTAAAACGCAGCGCTTCAGGTAGCGCGCCTTGGTTTGAAAACCGACTCTGTTCGATCCTCCGCTGAGGCAAATCCATTTTAGGCCTTGGCATTTTTTCTCTTGTATACTTCACATGTTCATATCACTTGTTTCATGATTTTTTATTTTTTTCTTTACATTCCAAAATTCATAACTTCTTGAATATTTGTCCAATTAACATGAGGTTTTTTCCATGATAATCCTTGCCATGTCAATTATTTTTTGATGATTTTTATGAAAATTGTGCACGTGTGAATTTTTGTTTTGCCTAGAGAATGTTCATACATGTCATTTTGTGTACCTTGCTTACCATTTTGGTCATGAAATGAGGATGCTTAATCCAATGGAGCTGAAATTTTGTATGCATAATCTAGACACCTTGAGGAGCATTTTGGTATAGAGTTTGTAATTTTTGCACTCCTGGTTTGTGAGATATGACCTGATCATTAGAGGTGTGACAATTTGTGTCACACCATTTCTTGTTCAACTTGTGGATTTTTGTTACCATGCCATATGAACTCAAAATGATCTGAATTTTTGCATGTTAAATCTTCTGGATGTTAAGTTTGAATATGAATTTTTGTGTATTTTTTGAGTGCATTCCCAATTTGATTGAGATTTTCTTCCCTGTTTGACCAAGTGTGGACTTTTTGTGAGTCATGATCTTATATGATTTGGGAAATTCTTGTTGTTTATTGGATGGAGCTGAAATTTTGCATGTGTGTTTTAGACTTGACCTTTTGTACTGAAGCCCCTGCGACCAGCATTATGGCTTCCTCAAGGGTAGGTACGGAAAGGTTAGGTGCAGAGGTTTGAGGTGAAGAGGTTGGAGGGCTGAGGTTTAATGTTAGAGGTGCAGGTTCAGCTTCAGGTTCAGCGGAGGTGTTTGGAGGGGTGATATCAGAGGTGTGGAGGTCAGAGGGTTGAGTTTCAGAAGGTTGGTCTTCAGAAGGGATGTTGGTTGTTTGTTCTGGGGGAGGTGAAGTTACTTCAGATTGTGTTGGTTGTTGTGAAGCGAGGTTTTGAGCCTGAATTTGGGCTAGGGTTGGAGAGTGAGGGTCAGAGTTTTCTGGGTCAGAGGAGAGGATAAGGTATGGAGGTGATTCTGGGTCTGAAGATGAAGAGGAAGAGGTTTGGTTCATTTCTTCAGCTTCAGAAAGAGGTAGTGATGTATGGGCAAGATTAATTTTGGGTAGAGGTTGTGAGGTTCTGGTTGTAGAAGGTGGGGTTTCAGAGGATGTGTATATAGGTGGTGTTGGGAGAGGATTAGAAGAAGCCATAAGAGGTTCAGAGGGAATAGAGGGAGTAGACTTACCAGTAGTGACTTGCAGAGGCGCTGGAGATCTTGTTTTAGAAGTTTCTCCTATCCTTGCTCTCTTTGCCTTTGAAGACTTCTTTGAAGAGGGACCTCTTTTGAACCTGACAAAATCTTCTTCTGAATCTAGACAATCGTCCAGTCTGAAGTCAGAGATGTCAACTCGTTCATCCTTCAGACGCTGCATATAGAAGAGGATAGCTTCTCTGGGTTCATTCTTGTAGAACCTTGCAAGACCATGTGGCAGCTTCCTCTGATCTTTCAAGGCGTCCCAGGAGGTGTCCAGCGTGGGTCTGACTTGAATCTTCTTCAAGATTCCCATACTTTTCAGATTTCTGGCGTTCAGAGGCCTTCCAGTATCTATCGCCAGATCGTCCATAAGCTTGTTCTTCTCCAGATGATCTACCAGCCCATTTTCTATGAAGACATCAGACAAAAGCCTTCCCAGAGGGATGTAGGCTCTGGGTTTCATGTTGTTTCTGGTCTCCCTTACAGAGTCTCTGAGATATCTGAAGAGTAGTGCAGGAAGGCAGAGCTTCAACCCCTTGTGAATGCAATACAGAATGCACTTCTGATCTGTATTGATGTAGTCAGAGGAGTTTGATGCTGGGCGATGATGAATGGTTCCCAGAATGATCTTGAGCCATACTCTGAGGTTCTGATGAAGTTCTTTGTTCTTTGAAGGATTGCCTTCAGTGTTTTGTTTGAAGATGGTTGGATTTATTTCCTGAGCAACGCGCCTTGACCTAGGGTTGATGTTGTAGATCCTTATTCCTCCATCTTTCTCCATGTTCAGTAAAGAAGCAATTGATTTTTCAGTAATCACTATCTTTACCCCCAATACGTAGGAGACGATGAAATGGTCATCAGCGTCAGCAAATCTCCAGAATTCTTTGATGAGATTTGGGTAAACAGGGCCATAAAGCCTTTGGAAGTAGTTTCCCCACCCTTGTAGACGGAGTTCTTCAGTAAGATCTACTCCATTTCTCTTCATGGTGTCGAAGTCCACTAGAGTTTCACATAAAACTTCCAGTCCCTCAAAGGGAGTTGCTAGGTTTATGTGGGGTTCACGATCAAGAACATGGGGTTCCTTGTACACTGGAGTAATGGAAACGCCTGTAACTGTTGGAGTGGAAATGCTTGAACTTTGGGCAGTGGTGTTGGCTTCCATTTGTTGAGAAAAGTTGAAAACTTGTTGTTGTTGAGCATCCATAGTTGATGAAGAAAAAGATGAAGATGAAGTGTTTGTAGAAATGCTTCAGAGAGGGTTTGAGAGTGAGTGAGAGTGATAAGTGTGTGAAATGTGAGAGGAGTGTTTAAATACCCTAAACGAAAACACATGCAAAACGACACACAATTCAGCGTTGGCACAAAACACAAGTTAGCACGCTTGGGGAAAAATGATTAAGGCTCATTAATGAATGTCTAATCCCAACAGTATGCACACTACTCGAGGAGATCTCAAACGTCTGGCCTTTGAATTTCTTCTGGACAACTGTCTAGAAGTTCTAGGGTTAGACGCTAAGTGCTCCACGTGGTTTGATGTATCTGATCTTCAGGAATACCAAAGGATTGGTTCCTGGAGATTCTTAACTCAGATATCTTCTTAACTTGGTAGAAGTATCAGAGTCAGAGTTAGAGGTACATTTGTTTATGTCAGAGTCTCATTTTACATTCTCAGAGGCATAATTTATTCAGAGCAATTTTGAATGTTCAGATTTTCTAAGATAAAAAGAAATCTATCTTCAGCTAAAGGCTTAGTAAATATATCTGCCCATTGATGATCTGTATCAATGAACTTCAATGTTACTATCCCTTTCTGAACATAGTCTCTGATAAAATGATGTTTTATTTCAATGTGTTTATCTCTGGAGTGTAGAATGGGATTCTTACTTAGACAAATGGCAGCAGTATTATCACAGAAGATAGGAATGTTACTCTCGAAGATTTACAGATCTTCTAACTGATTCTTCATCCAGAGCATCTGAGTTGTGCACAGTGATGCTGAGATATATTCTGCTTCTGCAGTAGATAGAGCAATAGTTGATTGTCTCTTGCTGGCCCAAGATATCAGATTGTTTCCCAGAAGCTGGCAATTTCCAGATGTGCTTTTTCGTTCTAGTCTATCTCCTGCATAATCTGCATCACAGTAACCCGAAAGTCTATACTCTGATGTTTTCTCATACATCAGGCCCAGGTTAGGAGTTCCTTTCAGATACTTGAGAATTCTCTTAACTGCTGTTAAATGAGATTCTCTAGGATCTGATTGGAATCTGGCACAGAGACAAACACTAAAGAGAATATCAGGACGAGTAGCAGTCAGATAGAGAAGAGAGCCTATCATACCTCGATAGAGCTTATGACAAACCTTTTTGCTTTCTTCTTCCTTTTCAAGAATGCATGTTGGATGCATGGGAGTTTTTGCAGAGTTGCAGTCAGCCATATCAAATTTATTTAGAACATGTTTAATGTATTTGCTTTGATGAACGTATGTAACTTCTGAAGTTTGGTTAATTTGAATTCCCATAAAGAACTTTAGTTCTTGCATTAAGCTCATTTCAAATTCTGCCTGCATTAACTCAGAGAATTCTTGACAAACAGAGGCGTTAACTGAACCAAAAATAATATCATCAACGTATATCTGGCATATCATGAGATCATTGTTAAGGTTCTTACAGAAGAGTGTGGAGTCAACTTTCTCTCTGATAAAATTGTGTTCCAGAAGAAAATTGCTTAAACGTTCATACCAAGCTCTGGGAGCTTGTTTAAGTCCATATAAAGATTTTTTAAGTTTAAAAACATGTTCTGGAAAATTTGGATTTTCAAAACCTGGAGGTTGGTTGACATACACTTCTTCTGATATATAACCATTAAGAAATGCGCTCTTGACATCCATTTGATATAATTTAATAGAATGGTTAATAGCAAAAGATACAAGAAGACGAATAGATTCTAACCTTGCGACTGGAGCAAAGGTTTCATTATAGTCAATACCTTCTTGTTGACTGTAACCCTGAGCTACCAGTCGAGCTTTGTTTCTGACGACTTCTCCTTTCTCATTCAGCTTGTTTCTGAATACCCATCTGGTTCCAATAACGTGAGTGCCTCTGGGCTTTGGAACAAGATCCCAGACATCATTCTTTGTGAATTGATCTAATTCTTCTTGCATGGCTGAAACCCAGTCGTTATGTTGAAGTGCTTCATCACAGGACGTAGGCTCAATCAGAGACACTAGTCCCAGAGGAGTATCTTCAGAGATCCTGAAGGTAGATCTGGTTCTGACAGGTTCGTCCTTGTTTCCCAGAATCAAATCTTCAGATACGTTGATACGACTTTTAACTTTCTTTGGGATTTCTGGGGATTTAATTTCTTCAGAGTTTTGAGTGACAGTTGCTTCTGGATTTTTATCAGATCCTGCAAGAGTGATTTCTAAATCTGCAAAATTTTCAACTAGCTTTGACTTTTCAGGGTCAAGCTTATCATCAAATCTGACATGAATTGATTCTTCCACAATTTTGGTTTCTGTGTTGTATACTCTGTAGCCTTTAGAGCGTTTTGAGTATCCTAACATAATACCTTTCTGTGCTTTGGAATCGAACTTGTTCAGATGTTCTTTAGTGTTTAAGATAAAGCAAGAACATCCAAAAGGATGAAAATATGAAATGTTTGGTTTTCTTCCTTTACACAGTTTATAGGGAGTCTTTTCCAGAATAGGTCTTATAGAGATTCTATTCTGAATGTAACATGCTGTATTTACAGCTTCTGCCCAAAAGTGCTTTGCCACATTAGTTTCATTGATCATGGTTCTGGCCATCTCTTGGAGTGTCGTATTCTTCCTCTCTACAACTCCATTTTGTTGTGGAGTTCTA
This sequence comes from Lathyrus oleraceus, assembly GCF_024323335.1. NCBI lineage: Eukaryota > Viridiplantae > Streptophyta > Magnoliopsida > Fabales > Fabaceae > Lathyrus > Lathyrus oleraceus. The sequence goes on from NC_066583.1 coordinate 452,704,086, forward strand.
GGGCAGGAGAAATCATGGGATATTCCATTAGAGTCAAATAATTCCTCAAAATCTTTGTTTTCAAATTCGCCACCATGATCACTTCTGACTCTAATAATTTTAGAGTCAGATTCTTTTTGCACTTTGGAGCAGAAACTAGTGAATACAGAGTGAGACTCACTCTTGTGCTTTAGGAATTTCACCCATGTCCAGCGGCTGTAATCATCAACAATGACTAGTCCATACTTCTTTCCATTGACTGATGCTGTTTTCACAGGACCAAATAAGTCAATGTGGAGAAGTTCCAGAGGCTTAGAGGTAGAAACAACATTTTTCTTTTTAAAGGATGTTTTTGAAAATTTTCCTTTCTGACATGCTTCACACAGAGCATCTGAAGAAAACTTCAGTTTAGGTAGGCCTCTGACTAACTCGAGTTTATTTAGCTGAGAAAGTTTCCTCATGCTAATGTGGCCCAAGCGTCTATGCCACACCCATTGCTCTTCGTGAACAGTCATCAAACATTTAACATTTTGTTCTTTTAAATCAGAAAGATTAATTTTATAAATGTTGTTTTTCCTCTTGCCTGTGAAAAGGACAGATCCATCGTTCTGATTAATGGCTTTACATGTTTTTTGATTAAAGATTACATCATAACCGTTATCACTTAATTGACTTATGGATAACAAGTTATGCATTAATCCTTCTACGTAAAGGACATCAGATATAGAGGGAAGAGTGCCATTACCAATAGTTCCGGAGCCTCTGATCCTTCCTTTCTGATCTCCTCCAAAGCCTACAAATCCAGCATCTTTAAGTTCCAGGCTTTGGAACATAGACTTTCTTCCCGTCATGTGTCGCGAGCATCCAGAGTCCAGGTACCATGACTGGTGTCTGAACTTTGTTGCATAGGATATCTGCAACATAAACAATCTTATCTTTCAGTACCCAGAATCTCTTGGGTCCTTTCTGATTAGTTTTCCCAGAGTTTCTTATAACTTTGGGTTTTCTAGCATTTTCAAATTTTTGTTCTTGTGTGTGTGTATAGTGATATGAAAATGGAGATTTAAGTTGGTCACTAGTAGAAGTTTTATCTTCCTTAGGATCATACCCAATTCCCTTTTTATTGTTCTGACTGACTCCATAAATCATGGATGCCATAATACTCCTACCTATTCCATTTTTCAGAAATTCTTGAAAGGCTTCTTCGTATTCATAAATTAATTTATTTGAAGTTTGTGGTGCTTGAGACAACGCTTCTTCTAATTCTAAGCTTTTTCTTTTTGCTCCATCTCTTTCTAATGTTAAAGATCTGATTGTATCTTCCCGCTCTAGAATTGTCATCTCAAGCTTGCCACATTCTTCGAATTTTGCTTTAAGACAGCCTTTTATGTTTTTAAGCTTTTGTTTTAATTTCTGATATGAGCTAAGAGTTTCTGACAAGCATGATTCTAGATCAGATCGAGAGAGTTCAGAAAATACCTCTTCAGATTCTTCATCTGAGCTGCTCCTGGATGTGGTAGCCATAAGTGCCACGTTGGCCTGTTCATCAGAGTCAGATTCTGATGACCCAGATTCACTATCATCCCAGGTAGCCATTAATCCTTTCTTTGTCCTGAAGGTATTTTTCTTGAAGCTTTCTTTTCTAGAATTGTCTTTCTTTAGCTTGGGGCATTCATTCCTATAGTGACCTGTTTCTTTACATTCATAACAAGTAATATCTTTGTTAGTTTTACCTTTAGAGGTTGATTCTGATCGATCCCCTCTGGGTCTTGGTCTTCTGAAGTTGTTGTTCCTCTTTTTCCAGAGTTGTTTAACTCTTCTGGTCAGGAGGGACAATTCTTCTTCATCATCAGAATCTTCTGGTTCAGAGTCATCAGTATCTTCAGTTTCTGCCTGGAGAGCTTTGGTTCTGTCAGGTTTGCGTCTTTCATATCTGGACTTTAATGCTACGGACTTGTTCCTTTTCTGAGGCTCATCTTCCTCTAGTTCTATCTCATGGCTTCTGAGGGAACTGACAAGTTCTTCAAGACTGATATTGTTCAGATCCTTTGACAGCTTCAGAGCAGTAACCATGGGTCTCCATTTCTTTGGCAGACTTCTGACTATCTTTTTGACGTGGTCTGCAGTTGTGTATCCTTTGTCTAGAACCTTGAGACCTGCAATCAGAGTTTGGAATCTAGAGAACATTGCCTCTATGGCTTCATCATCTTCCATTTTGAAAGCTTCATATTTCTGGATAAGCGCCAGAGCCTTTGTCTCTTTGACCTGAGAGTTTCCTTCATGAGTCATCCTCAGAGAGTCAAGTATGTCTTTGGCTGTTTCTCTGTTGGTGATCTTTTCATACTCGTTGTAAGATATAGCATTGAGGAGTATGGTTCTGGCCTTGTGATGATTTTTGAAAACTCGCTTCTGATCATCTGACATCTTACTTCTGGGAACTTCAGCTCCATCCTCTGTGACAGGAGGTTTGTATCCATCTGTGACAATGTCCCAGAGATCAGCATCATAGCCTAGAAAGAAACTTTCAATTCTATCTTTCCAGTAATCGAATTTCTCTCCATCAAAGACAGGAGGCTTAGCATTGTAACTATCCTTTTCATTTGTGTGGGCCATAGTTTTTCTCGTTCTGGATCTCTCTACACTGTTAAGTGTTTGATTAGAAAATCAATAACAGAGCCGGAGCTCTGATACCAATTGAAGGTGAGAAAAACAAGAAAGGGGGGGGTTGAATTGTTTGGAAAATAAGCGCTTTTTCAACATAAAAATCACACAAGGAATTTATACTGGTTCGCTTATAACACAAAGCTACTCCAGTCCACCCGACCAAGGTGATTTCGCCTTCAACAAGGACTTAATCCACTAATCTTGAAAGATTGATTACAAACAATGTCTAAGAGAAAGATCTCTTAGTCCTCTCAAGTATACAGACTGCGCAGAGTCACTTGAGGAAATACAACAAAGATAAAGACTTATGTAATCTAGAGTGCTTCTAAGATAAGCAAATATTACAACAGTAAGAACAAAGTGTTTCACGATCTAAGCAAAAGCTTTGTGAAGATTGAGAGAATAAAACGTTTTTATGTGTGTTGATGTTTTAGTATATTCTTGTGCTCTCAATGTTGATTTGCAGTCCTTTATATAGGAGTGAAGTAGTCGTTGAGATTGATGGATGATAATTTGAATTAGTGCCATAACTTATATAGCTTCTTGTCAAAACAACTTTCTCTCCTTGAATGACTACTTTCCAAATATAGTTCCTTTTTCATTTGAATTTGGAGTTAACGTCTCTTTCTGTATTAGGAAATCCATTTCCAAGCCTTTATTTGAAGTTAACGTTACTCTTTCTTTATTAGGAAATCCATGATCAGAGTCTTCATGTTTCTTGGAATCTTGCTATCTAACTTCAGATGTTGATCTCTTTGAGTTCTGGTGGTTTCTTCAGATAGCGCTGAGAGCTTCTGGAGTTTGACATACCGTTGTTCAGAGTTAGAACTTCTAGAGCGTACTTCTTGTTCAGATGCTTCTGATATTTTGCTGTTTTGCTCATAGTTAGACTTTGTTGAACGTGTTTCTACTTCAGATGCTTCTAGTCTTCTGATAATTTGTATCTGATATGATTCTGTATCTGGTGACGTCATCAGAATCCTGCACACTTAGAAACTTTTCGTTAGGGTGCCATTTTTGGTTTCATCCTTTGTTATCATCAAAATCATGGAATCTGTTGTAGAACAATTTTTGTTCTTACACCTAGGTGTCAAAGGGTTTGGAGATGGAGGCATCCTGTAGAGCAGCTGGGACAGCATGTTCTGAATGTTGACATTGACAGAATCCTGGTGATCCACTCTGGCTCGAACTACCTGTTGTTCTTTCTATAGCTCTTCAAGGGTCTTCAGGACCTGAGGGACGAATCCAGCGTTGGAGGACTCCCCCTGAGTCAGTGCATCATTTCTGGCTTTGGCAGCAGAATCTTCAGCAAGGCGAGATGCTTCTTCAGTGTCAGCTTTGGCTTTTACCTCAGCTTCAGCAGCAGCAGCATCAGCAAGAGCTTTGGCTTCAGCTTCTCTGATTCTCTGAAGTTCTTCTTGTCTTGCTTTCTCTTCAGCTTCCTGTCTTGCCCGCTCCTCAGCTTCCCTGGCTAGACACTCTTGGAGTCTGATCTCATCGTCTCTGATGAATTCGTTGCGGACTTGTTCAGAGAGGCCTTTCAGCTTGAAGGCTTTAGAGGTCATCCAACTTATCACTCTGTTCCAGTGAGTCCTTACAGCGGAGGGATCATCACTGATGCCAGAGTTGATGGTCATAGACTTGACCTAGTCAACTGAAGACTCTGCAAAAACCGTAATTGCTTCCTCAAGGGCCAGAAGGGTGGTTTCTGGTTCAGAGGCTTGGTAGGGAGAGGTGGGGGGGCTTAGGTTAAGTGTGAGAGTTGTTAGGGCAGCGGAGGTAGTAGGTTGGGGTGTTTTAGAGTGTAGTGGTTGGGATGGTTGTGATTCAGAGTGGATTGGTTCTGATGGTGGGGGTTCAGAGGTGGTTGTGTTTGGGTTATCTGGGAGTGAGAAGTGACTTTAGGTTCAAGGTTAGAGTGTGTTGTTTGTTGAGGGGCCAGAGCACGGTTTTGGATCTGAGTAGAGTTGGGGAGTGAGGATCTGAGGGTTCAGTGTCAGATGAGAGGTTATAGTAGGGTGGGGATTATGGAGATGGTGATGAAGATGGTGAGGTGGTTTCATTTAGCATCTGTGCTTCTGAAACAGGTAGAGTTATGGTGGCAAGGCTGAATTTTTGGGATGGTAGGTTAGAGGGTCTAGAGGTTGAGGCAAGAGTATCAAAGGTTGTATATATGGGCGAAGGTTGAGGAAGTAAGGAAGAAGCATGTTTAATATTTACAGAGGGAGGGAGAGATACATACTTACTAGGTGATCCAACCAGAGGCACTAGAGGTCTTGATCCAGATGGTTCTCCCAGCTTCGCTCTCTTTGCCTGCTTGGTCTTCTTAGAGGGTTCTCGTGTCCTTTTCTGGAAGTCTGGAGGAAATTCGGGCAGCCAGTCTAATGAGAAATTTGAGATATCCACTCCTTATTTGTGCAGATCCTCTAGATAGTATGCAACTACCTCTCGAGGGTCAATCTTAGAGAAAAGATAGAGTCCATTGGGAATCTCCCTCTGATCTTTAAATGCTTCCCAGGAGATGTCTAGTGTTGGTTTGACTCTTACTTGATTAATGATTCCCATGCTCTTCAGATTGCGAGCGTTCAGAAGTCTTCTAGTATCTATCATCACATCTTCCATGAGTCTGAGCTGTATCAGATGGTCCACGAGGCCACTTTCAATCAGCACATCAGTTATAAGTATCCCAAGAGGAATGTAGTTTCTTGTCTTCATGTCGTTTCTGGTATCTTTCACGGAGTCTCTGAGATATTTGAAGAGAAATGCATGAAGGCAGAGCTTCAGACCCTTGTGAATGCATTAGAGGATGCATTTCTGGTCTGTGTTGATGTAATTTGAGGAGTTAGAGGCTGGACGGTGATGGATGGTGCCTAAGATGATCTTCAGCCATCCCCGGAGGTTGTGATGCAGTTCCTTATTCTTGGAATGCTTGCCTTCAGCATTTTGTTGAAATATCGTAGGGTTTATCTCATGGGACAGATACTTTTCTCTAGGATTGATGTTGTATATGCGTCTTCCTCCGGTCTTCTCCATGTTCAGAAGAGCAGCAATTGATTTCTCTGTGATAACTATCTTGACTCCCAGAATGTAGGAGACAATGTAGTGATCATCGGAGTCAGCGAACCTCTAGAACTCCTCTACCAGATTTGTGTATACTAGGCCATAGAGGCGTTGAAAGTAGTTTTCCCACCCTTGCTTCTTCAGTTCATCAGTGAGGTCGACACCATTTCTTTTCATGTTGTCAAAATCCACTAAGGTTTCACACAACACTTCTAGTTTCTCAAACGATTTTGATGACTTGGACTTGGAGCTTGCTCAGTTGAGTTCATATGTTGAGAGAAGTTGTATACAGACTGCTATTGAGAATCCATGAAGAATGTTGAAGATCTTGAGTAAAAACTGCAGAAAGGCCTTTGAGGGAGAAGAAAAACTGAGAGAGAGAGTTAGGTGTGTTCGTGAGTGAAAAGTGTGCAACTGTGAAATGTGAAAATTATAAATACCCAAATTAGGGCGCATGCAAAATGACATAAGATAGGGAGTTTAGCACAAAAGCCAAGTACGCATGCTAGAGGGAGAATGATTACAGCTCATAAATGATGTCTAATCTCAAAATCAGCACACTGCTCGAGGAGATATCAAGAGACTGTTTCTCAATAACTGCTAGACAACTGTCTAGAAGTTCCAAGGTCAGACGCATGATGCTCCACGTGTTACTTTATCTGATCTTCAGGAGTACCAAAGGGTTGGTTCCTGGAGATTTCTAACTCGGATGACTTCTAACTGGTAGTAGCATCAGAGTCAGATACATAATTCAGTTGTTTACTTCAGAGTCTTATTTTGCTAACTCAGAGGCACATTTCATTCAGGACAATTTTGAATGTTAAGATTTTTTAAGATAAAAGAGAATTTATCTTCAGCAAGGGTTTTGGTAAAAATGTCAACCCATTGATGGTTTGTATCAATAAATTTTAACGTTACTACCCTTTTTTGAACATAGTCTCTAATGAAATGATGTTTTATTTCTATGTGCTTAGCTTTGGAGTGCCAAATAGGATTCTTACTTAAACAGATGGCAGCAGTATTGTCACAAAAGATAGGAATGTTACTCTCAAATATTTTAAGATCTTCTAGTTGATTCTTCATCCAGAGCACCTGAGTAGTGCATAATGATGCTGAAATATATTCTGCTTCAGTTATGGACAAAGATATGGTTGATTGTCTTTTGCTGGCCCAAGATATCCGATTCTTTCCCAAGAGCTGACAATTCCCAGATGTACTTTTACGTTCCATTATGTCCCCTGCATAATCTGCATCATAATAACCAGACAGTCTATACTCTGATGTTTTCTCATACAACAGGCCCATGTTAGGAGTTCCTTTCAGATATTTGAGTATTCTTTTAACAGTTGTTAAATGAGATTCTCTAGGATCTAATTGGAATCTGGCACAGAGACATACACTAAACAGAATATCAGGACATGTAGCAGTCAGATAGAGAAGAGAGCCTATCATACCACGATAGAGCTTTTGAAAAACCTTCTGACTGACTTCTTCTTTTTCCAGAATGCAAGTTGGATGCATGGGTGTCTTAGCAGGTTTGCATTCCGCCATTTCGAATTTCTTCAGAATGTCTTTTATGTATTTACTTTGATGAACATAGGTGACTTCTGAGGCTTGATTGATTTGAATTCCTAGAAAGAACTTTAGTTCTTGCATTAAGCTCATTTCAATCTCTACCTGCATTAGCTCAGAGAATTCTTGACATACAGAAGGGTTAGCTGATCCAAAAATAATGTCATCAACATATATCTGGCATATCATGAGGTCATTATTAATGTTTTTACAAAAGAGTGTAGAGTCAACTTTCCCTCTAATAATGTCATGTTCCAGAAGAAAATTTCTTAGCCTTTTATACCAAGCTCTAGGAGCTTGTTTTAATCCGTATAAAGATTTCTTAACTTTAAAGACATGTTCTGGACAATTTGAATTTTCAAAAGTTGGAGGTTGATTGACATACACTTCTTCTGATATATAACCATTAAGAAATGCGCTCTTGACATCCATTTGATATAGTTTGATAGAATGATTTACATCGAATGAAACAAGTAAGTGAATAGATTCTAACCTGGCGACTGGGGAAAAGGTTTCGTTGTAGTCAATGCCTTCTTGTTGACTGTACCCTTGTGCCACCTGTCGAGCTTTATTTCTGACAACTTCGCCTTTTTCATTTAGCTTGTTTTTGAACACCTATCTGGTTCCAATAATGTGAGTGCCTTTGGGCTTGGGAACAAGATCCCAGACGTCATTCTTTGAGAATTGATCTAGCTCTTCTTACATGGCTATAACCCAGTCATCATCTTGAAGTTCCTCATCACAGGAAGTAGGCTCAATCAGAGATACTAGTCCTAGAGACGTTTCTTCAGGTACCTTGAATGTTGATCTAGTTCGGATAGGTTCATCCTTGTTTCCCAGAATCAAATCTTCAGAGATGTTGGGGTGACTTTTTGATTTCTTTTAGATCGATGGGGCTTTAGATCCTTCAGATCTTTGTATATCAGCTACTTCTGGTGCTTTGATCTTTTCGTCAGAACCTACAAGAGTAATCTCCAGATCTGCAAGATTCTCAACTAGCTTTGACTTTTCAGGGTCAAGCTTATCATCAAATCTGACATGAATTGATTCTTCCATAATTTTGGTTTCTGTGTTGTATACTCTGTAGCCTTTAGAGCGTTCTGAGTATCCTAACATAATACCTTTTTGTGCTTTTGAATCAAACTTGTTCAGATGTTCTTTAGTATTCAGAATAAAGCAAGAGCATCCAAAAGGATGAAAATAAGAAATGTTGGGTTTTCTTCCTTTACACAGTTCATAGGGAGTCTTCTTCAGAATAGGTCTTATGGAGATTATATTCTGAGTATAAGACGATGTATTGACTGCTTCAGCCCAAAAGTGCTTAGCCATATTTGTTTCATTGATCATGGTTCTGGCCATCTCTTGGAGTGTCCTATTCTTCCTTTCTACAACTCAATTTTGTTGTGGTGTTATAGGACAGGAGAAATCATGGGATATTCCATCCGAATCAAATTGTTCTTCAAAAAATTTATTTTCAAATTCTCCACGATGATCACTTCTGATTCTGATGATTTTATAGTCAAATTCGTTTTGCACTTTGGAACAGAAGCTAGTAAATACAGAGTGAGACTCACTCTTGTGCTTTAATAATTTTACCCATGTCCAGCGACTAAAATCATCGACAATAACTAGTCCATATTTCTTCCCATTGACTGATGTTGTTTTAATAGGACCAAACAAATCAATGTGAAGAAGTTCCAGAGGCTTAAAGGTAGAAACAATATTTATCTTTTTAAAAGATGATTTTGAAAATTTTCCTTTCTAACATGCTTCACATAGAGCATCTGAAGAAAACTTCAGCTTAGGTAGACCTCTGACTAACTCGAGTTTATTTAGCTGAGATAGCTTTCTCATGCTAATGTGGCACAAGCGTCTATGCCATACCCATTGCTCTTCATGAACAGACATTAAACATTTTACATTTTGTTCTTTTAAGTCTGAAAGATTTATTTTATAAATATTGTTTTTCCTCTTGCCAGTGAATAGGACTGTTCCATTGTTCTGATTAATTGCTTTACATGTTTTTTGATTGAGGATTACGTCATAGCCGTTATCACTTTTTTGACTTATTGATAACAGATTATGCATTAATCCTTCTACATAGAGAACATCAGATATAGAAGGAAGAGTACCATTACCAATAATTCCGGAGCCTCTGATCCTTCCTTTCTGATTTCCTCTGAAACCTACGAAGCCAGCATCTTTAAGTTCCAGGTTTTGGAACATATACTTTCTTCCGGTCATATGTCGCAAGCATCCAGAGTCCATGTACCATGACTGGTGTCTTAACTCTGCTGCATAAGATATCCGCAACATAAACAATCTTATCCTTTGGTACCCAGAATCTTTTGGGTCCTTTGTGATTAGTTTTCCTAGAGTTTCTTAACACTTTGGGTTTTCTGGAATTATCAAAGCGTTGTGCTTGGGTATGTGTATAGTGATAAGAAAACGGAGATTTAGGTTTGTCATTAGTGGAAGATTTTGAAGGAGAATGGTGATCCAAAACGCAGCGGAATTTAAAATTTCTCCTTTAATGATCCTTACAAATGGGCATGATCAGTGATAGAATCGTTACCTCTTGTGGTGATTGTAACTTTTGATGCAGATCTACGGAGCGATCACGAACGTTGAACGATGACAACGCCTCTACTCAGTCCACACAAACGGATTCCTTCAATCTCAGCGCAAGCTGCTACGAATGAAGGCTTTGAGTGAGATAGAGAGAGAAACAAAATTGCAACTGCACAAATGCTTCTACACAAGGGTTGTATTTATAGAACCACTTGTGTGGGCTGCAAGCTAAAAAGCCCACTCAAGTGTATATGGCCCATATCTTATAATATGCCAAAATCACTTAAGCGCGTGGTACCTTACCATATTTCATATTCTACTTAAGTACACCGTACCTTACGATGTTCTACAATTCACTTAAGGGCACCGTACATTACGGTATTCCTTAGTTACTCTATCTCTCATCAATCTGTCCTTTGTGTGTGACCCTGTAGGTTTTCGCGGCATTGGCAATTATATTAAATCACGTATTTAACATAATAAACAGTGAGCGGTATCTAGCAACACATCACTGCTACCCAAAACACTAAAATGTCATGTGATCGGACAAATCCTTCTGTGATAATAATTATGTGTATAATTACCCTTTTGCCCTTATGTCTATATTGAACACAAGGCATAGACCGTGTCATCCTTGTCCAGTTCAATATTGGGCCCATAGACATTTATCCAATTACGCAGGATGGGCAAATTCCATCTAGGTCACTCATGTCCCTTAGCATGCTTTGTGGAGTACCCATCAACTATCTTTATGGTCATCCAGTTACGGACAACGTTTGATCATAAATAAGGCACTCTACTCTACATCTAGGGTCCATAGTAGTTTCAGGTCGAAGGGTGGTATACACCATTATCACCATGAGAATAACTTATGACACTTTGCATAACATTCTATATAGTATTCTCATAGCGGGTCAATCTAGTATAATCATTACTCTTAATATTCATACATATGTTTAAGACTTGATAACTCCTTATCCATGATCCATGAGATGTGATCATCAGTCTATATACATAATAGTCTTAATGCTTTAATGTTATCCCACTTCATAATAAAGCTCGACTACGGATACTTTAAGAATAGTGTCCTTATGTTTAATGTGATCTCATGATTAAGTCACACTTGATACCTTAAACAGACTATCTATTCTAGGGACTTTATTAAACAAACATAATAAAGAAAAAGCATTTTATTATTAATAAATAATTCGATACAAGTACCAAAAGTATTGGCCTCTAGGGCTTACACCAACAGATTTATCTTCACTAGGATCATGCCCAATTCCTCTTCTATTGTTCTGAGTGACCCCATAAATCATGGATGCCATTCTGCTTCTCTCTATCCCATTCTTCAGAAACTTTTGAAAAGAATTTTCATATTCATAAATTACAGTGTTTGAAGTTTGTGGAGCTTGAGATAATGCTTCTTCAAGTTTTAAACATTTTTTATTTGTGGAATCTCTTTCTAATGTCAAAATTCGATTTTCATCTTTTAGATCTGAAACTGTTATCTCAAGTTTACCACATTCTTCAAGGGTTTCTTCAAGAACTTCTTTTACAACTTTAAACTTTTGTTTAAGTTTCTGATATGAGTTTAGAGTTTCAGACAGGCATGATTCGAGGTCAGAGCGAGAAAGATCAAAAAATACCTCTTCGGATTCAGATTCTCCATCTAATGTATTCCTAGAGGTGGTAGCCATGAATGCCACATTTGTCTGTTCATCAGAGTCTGATTCTGATGAGTCAGATCCACTGTCATCCCAGGTAGCCATCAGTCCCTTTTTGGTTCTAAAGGAGTTTTTCTTGAAATTTTCTCTTCTGGAGCTTTCCTTCTTCAACTTGGGACATTCGTTTCTGTAATGACATGTTTCCTTACATTCATAACAAGTTATATCTTTGTTAGATTTACCTTTTGAAGTTGGTTCTGATCGATCTCCTTTGGTTCTTGGTTTTCTGAAGTTAATATTCCTTTTTCTCCAGAGTTGTTTTACTCTTCTGGTTAAAAGGTATAATTCTTCTTCATCGTCAGAGTCTTCCTTTTCAGAGCCATCAATGTCATCTTCTTCATCCGGGAAGGCTTTGTTTCTATCAGACTTGCGTCTTTCAGATCTGGACTTTAGTGCTACAGACTTGACCTTCTTTTGAGGCTCATCTTCCTCCAGTTCTATCTCGTGACTTCTGAGTGAACTGACAAGTTCTTCAAGGCTGATGTTGTTCAGATCCTTTAATAGTTTTAAGGCTGTGACCATAGGTCTCCATTTCTTTGGCAAGCTTCTGATGATCTTTTTGACATGATCCGATGTTGTATATCCTTTATCTAGCACTTCGAGTCCTGCAATTAAAGTTTGGAATCTAGAAAACATTACCTCTACAGCTTTATCGTCCTCCATTTTGAAGGCTTCATATTTCTGGATTAGAGCCAGAGCCTTTGTTTCTTTGACTTGAGAATTTCCTTCGTGAGTCATCCTCAGGGAGTCAAGTATTTCTTTAGTTGTTTCCCTATTGGTGATCTTCTCATATTCATTGTAGGAAATGGCATTGAGTAGTATCGTTCTAGCTTTGTGGTGGTTCTTGAATTCACGCTTCTGATCATCTGACATTTTGCTTCTGGGAATAGCAACTCCAGCATCTGTCAGAGGTGGTGTGTAGCCAATTGTGACAATATCCCAGAGATCAGCGTCGTAGCCCAGAAAGAAACTTTCAAGTCTGTCTTTCCAATAATCAAATTTCTCTCCAACAAAGACGGGAGGTTTAGCGTTGTAATTATCTCTTTCATTGGTGTTGGCCATAGTTTTTCTCACGCTGGATCTCTCTAACACTGTTAAGTGTTTGATTAGAAAATCAATAATAGAGCCGAAGCTCTGATACCAACTGAAGGTTGAGAAAAACAAGAAAGGGGGGTTTGAATTTTTTTGAAAATAAAAGCTTTTTTAGAAATAAGGACACACAAAATTTTATACTAGTTCGGTTGAAAATCAAAGCTACTCCAGTCCACCCTACCAAGGTGATTTCTCCTTCAAATAGGACTTAATCCACTAATCTTGAAAGATTACACGACCAATCGTCTAAGAGAATAATCTCTTAGCCCTCTAAAGTATACAAACTATGCAGAGTCACTTGAGGAAAAATAATTTAAGCAAAAACAAAGTTGTAATGTAAAGTGCTTCTAACAGTAAGCATGTATTACAGAAAAGTATTAGAGCAAAAGCTTTTCACGTAAGAGCAACAACTCGTGAAAAATAAGAGAGTGTGAATGATGTTTCTGTGTGTCTCAGGTGTATCTCTCTTGAGAAGTAATTTTTCCTTTATATAGTAGTTGAGAAGGACCGTTGGAGTGATGACAAAATCTTGGCCATTGATGAGTATTTAATGTCATTACTTCTATTGTTTCTTTCTATAACCATTTTGTTCGCCTCTTAAATTCTTTCTTAAAATACTTCCTTTCCGTAGTGAGATTTCTTTCCGTTACACTATCTTGACTTGTGGATCTTCATCAGAGTCTTGATGTATCAGAGTCAGTTTCCAGAGGATGATTACGTCTGACTTCATCAGAGCTTCTCAGTGTACTAGTCTTCTTAAGTGCCAGAGTCTAAAGCCAGTAGTCTGTTGGAGCTTCTGACTTTGCTGTCTTTCTTCGATCAGAATCAGAGCATCCTGGACGTACTCCTTTCTTAGCGGTGTTTGATCATCTAATACTTAATATCTGACATACGTTTGTATATGATATATAGTCAGAATCCTCCTTGAGTGTTCAGAGTCCTGCATGAATGTTCAGAGTCCTGCACACTTAGAAAAAATCTCGTTAGGGTTCCATTTTTGGTTTCATCCTTGGTTATTATCAAAATCTTAGGAATTTATTGTAGAACCAGTTTTGTTCTTACAAACGTGAAATATGAATCCGCTGGGAAAATAGGTTATTCCTTTCGGGTATTGGGAAAAAGCAAAATATTCGCAAATTGAGAAGAATATTACCAGTTACTGGGTAATGGACTCTCAAGGGGGACAAAAGCATATATCTAGGCAAGATCTAGAAAGAAAAGATCAATCAATGACTCAACCCAATGCGGAAATAACTCAGGGAGAGTGGCTCCATCTAGATAACCAACTTGGAAGGAAACAGAAATATTAATCATCTACGAGGAAATAACTTAGTGAGGAATGAGAAAGGTTAAATTTTTCTGCTTAAGGGGTTGACACTTTATAATTGAAACAGGACAGACATACCAAATATGTGTGGGGGAAAGGATACCACCATAGCAGAGGATCAGAGAAATAATGAATCTCAAACTGCATGCAATAATGAAATTTACGGATGTATATGTATATGTATATATGATGATTATGCCGACAAAACGATCGCAAAGGATACAAATGTCACTAGTCTGCATCACCAATACAACATCCATCCAACCCTCATAGGAGGGAACCAACTGGAGAAAGAGAGGTAAAAGGATGAACATGAATCATCCATCTCAAAGGCTCAAACCTGGCTAGGTAAAAGGAAAAGATCTGCCGAAAGTATGCACTATCAACCCTGCGGGGAATTTTAGGTCAACACCATATCAAATGGAGAGACAACCTTACAGAGGATCAGACAACTGCTTTAGAATTCGTGTTGAATGAAATTCGTTGGAACCTTGAGGGAAACAATAATCTGCTGAAACAACGCGCCTACAACTCGAGGGAGGCATTCATAAAATCAGTTGGGGAAACCGACAAAACTCGGTTGGCGATGTTGAAACGCTGTTGGAGAGGAAACAAAGCTCACACCAACTACTTGGGGAAAACCAAAATATTCTTCGCATCTTAGGGCTCACATGTTCTTAGACCGCTGTTGATATTCCTTAAATGAAATCGATTGCTCTTAAAAAGTAACTGCTTTTATTATTCAAAATAACATGATTTTGATTTTTAAAATTCAATTTCAAAATGATCTTTATAAAATTTAATTCTATTTGGCTGAAAGATAAGTAAGAGTAGAAACCAATGGATAAAAAACTCAACTTTATTTAATAAAATGGTAGTCTATAAATGACAAGACTCCATAGATCTTTACAAAAGTTAAAAAATGGTAATTTACATGGAAAAGGGCTACATTGAATACAATGATCACTAATCCTTCTACCTACTTCAATATTCACTGTGCTTTTGGCTTCGGTTGAAGATGAATCAGAACCAAACATCGTGCTCAAGAGTGTCTTCAAGACTGAAGAATCAGCAGGATGCAGTTACTTGCCATAATCCCTAACTTTTGCATAAATTGCCCCATAGTGGGGTACTCAATCTATCAGGATAAATTTTCTATTTTATGTCTCTAACTTTTGCCTGGATCGCCCTTTTAGATTTTCAATCCACCGAGACGCTCATTTTTGCCTAAGCCGCCCTTTCGGGTTTTCAACTTAGCGAGTTGTTCTTTTCTTTTTTTTAGGCGAAGTATTTCTTGACTGCATCGGCGTTCACATGACGAGTGAACTCCTCACCATCCATAGTTGTAAGAATCAAAGCGCCGCCTGAAAAGGCTCTCTTAACAACATATGGGACTTCATAATTAGGAGTCCATTTTCCCCTAGTATCTAGTTTGAAAGATAAAATCTTCCTGAGCACGAGGTCACCTTCTCTGAACACATGAGGTCTGACTTTCTTATCAAAATATTTTTTCATTTTTTGTTGATATAACTGACAATTACACAAGGAAGTCAATCTCTTCTCTTCAATTAAATTTAGTTGGTCGTACCTGGTCTGACACCATTCATCTTCTGTCAACTTGGCTTCCATCAAGACACGCAATGATGGGATCTCAACCTCTACCGGGAGCATAACCTACATGCCATAAACAAATGAGAAAGGGGTTTCCTCTATTGAAGTGCGGATGGATGTACGATACCCGTGCAAAGCAAATGGGAGTATCTCATGCCAATCCTTGTACGTCACAACCATCTTTTGAATGATCTTCTTGATATTATTGTTCGCAACTTCAACAACCCAATTCATCTTAGGTCTGTAGGAAGAAGAATTATGATGTGCAATCTTGAAGTCTTTGCCAAGAGCTTCCACAATATTGTTGTTCAAGTTCGATCTATTATCAGTAATGATCTTACTTGGCACACCATTACGGCATATGATTTGATTCTTGATAAACATCACAACAACTTGCTTGGTTACATTCTCCTACGATACCGCTTTAACCCATTTTGTGAAGTAGTCAATAGCCACCAAAATGAAAGGATGTTCGTTTGAAGCTTTGGGCTGAATCATGCAAATCATATCAATTCCACACATGGAGAAGGGCCATGGAGAGGAAATAACATTCATTAGTGTAGGGGAAACATGAATCTTATCCGCATAAATTTGACACTTGTGGCATTTCTTCACAAACTTGCAACTGTCAGATTCCATTGTCATCCAATAGTAACCTGCTCTCAATATCTTCTTAGCCATAGCATGTCCATTGGAATGGGTAACAAAGGAACCTTCATGGACTTCAATCATCAAAAAGTCTGCTTCGTGTCTATCCACGCATCTGAGCAAAACAATATCGAAGTTTCTCTTATAAAGCACGTCACCATTCAGGTAGAAGTTGCCAACTAACCTTCTCAAAGTTTTCTTATCTTTCAAAGATGCCCCAGGCGGGTAAATTTGACTTTGGAGGAAACACTTGATATCAAAATACCATGGCTTTTCATCTTTGACCTCTTCAAGAACAAACACATGAGCTAGCCTATCAAGATGCATAACACTCAAGTTAGGAACTTCCATCCAAATCTTCACCACAATCATTTAAGCCAACATTGCAAGAGCATCTGCCATCCAGTTTTCATCTCGAGGGATATGATTAAACTCAAACTTTGTAAAGAAAGTTGAAATCCTCCTTGTGTAATCTCTATTTGCTATCAAACCGGGTTGATTCGTCTCTCATTCACCTTTGATCTGATTCACAACAAAAGCTGAATCTCCCTAGACGTCAAGATACTTGATTCTGAGATCAATGGCCTCTTCAAGCCCCGTAATGAAAGCTTCATATCAGCCATGTTATTTGTACATTTGAAAGTCAATCTAGATGTAAACAGAAAATGCGTTCCTTGAGGAGTAATAATCATTGCCCCAATGTCATTACCATATTTATTAACAGCTCCATCAAATATCATGCCCCAACGAGAACCAGGTTATGGCCCTTCTTCAAGCAATGGTTCATCACAATCTTTCATTTTCAGGTACAAAATCTCTTCATCAGGAAAGTCATATTGCACTGACTGATAATCTTCAATCGGTTGGTGAGCCAAGTGGTCAGCCAAGACACTACCTTTGATTGCTTTTTAAGATCGGTATTCAATATCATACTCGGACAACAACATCTGCCAACGGGAAATCCTCCCAGTTAAAGCAGGCTTCTTAAAAATGTACTTGATTGGATCCATTTTGGATATCAAACATGTGGTATGATTCAACATATACTGACGCAGACGCTTAGCAGCCCAAGCCAATGCGCAACAAGTCTTTTCCAGCATAGAATACCGAGTCTCACAGTCGGTGAATTTCTTACTGAGGTAGTAAATATCATATTCTTTCTTTCCAGTTTCGTCTTACTGACCTAGAACACAACTCATACTTTCTTAAAGCACAGTCAAATACATGATTAAAGATCTTCCTTCAACAGGCGGAAACAGAATCGGAGGCTCAAACAGATATTCTATGATATTGTCCAAAGCTTTTTGGAAATCCTCAGTCCAATCACAAGACTGATATTTTCGAAGGAGCTTGAATATAGGTGCACATGTGGACGTCATATGCGATATAAATCTCGAGATATAATTCAAGCGGCCGAGAAAACCTCTAACTTACTTTTAAATTTTGGGCGCATGCATCTCTCGTATTGCTTTGACCTAGGCAGGATCAACTTCAATACCTTTCTCATTGACAATAAAGCCCAACAACTTAGCAGAAGGAACACCAAATGTACACTTATTGGGATTCAAGCGGAGTTTGTATTTCCTCAAACACTGTAATACTTTCAACAAATGCTCAACATGTTCCTCTTCACTACTTGATTTGGAAATCATGTCATTGACATAGACTTCATTCTCTTTATGCATCATATCATGAAAAAGAGTGGTCATTGCTCTCTGGTATGTTGCACCAGCACTCTTTAAACCGAAAGGCATCACTATATAAAAGAATGTTCCCCAGGGCGTAATGAATGTGGTCTTCTCCATATCTTCGGGTGCCATTTTAATCTGATTATAACCGGAAAATTCGTCCATAAATGAAAAGACTTTGAACTTAGCTGTATTGTCTACCAACATATCAATGTGTGGCAGAGTAAAAGCATCTTTCAGACTAGCTTTGTTCAGATCTCTATTATCAACACACATACGGACTTTTCCATCCTTCTTCGGAACAGGCACAATGTTGGCCACCTACTACGGATACTCAACAGTAACAAGGAAACCGACATCAATCTGCTTCTGCACTTCTTCTTTGATCCTCATTTCCATATCAGGATGAGTCCTCCTCAACTTCTGCTTGACTGGCGAGCATTCTGGCTTCAACAGTAATCTATGCTCCACAATCTCAGAATCCAAACCAGGAATGTCTTGATAGCACTAGGCAAACACATCTGAATACTCTCGGAGAAGATCAACCAACCCCTTCTTAACCTCTGGACACAGTCGAGACCCAATCTTGACTTCCTTCACATCATCCTCGGAACCCAAGTTGAATAACTTATCTGCTCTTCGAATGGTGGAATGGCCATTTCCTCGTCCTCAAGTAGACGAGAAAATTCATCTGACACGTCTTCATCACTTTCTTCCTCAACTTCAAACGCAGGGAATTAAATGTTTGGAGAAGGAGTAGGATCATTGTATTCAACAGGGTTTACAAACCAACCTGCATAATGATTTGATATTTTGATTTTAGAGAAGTGAATAGTGACCAAATATTATGCAGATGGAAAAATATTATTTATTTATTTTTTATGTTTTTTGTGATTACCATTTTCAGAAAAGCAAAAAGTACAAATAAATCATCATAATGTGGATGAATACAATTGAATTTTATTGATGATCAATTTGAAATATGCCC
Source organism: Lathyrus oleraceus (assembly GCF_024323335.1). NCBI lineage: Eukaryota > Viridiplantae > Streptophyta > Magnoliopsida > Fabales > Fabaceae > Lathyrus > Lathyrus oleraceus. Next base: position 452,723,013 of record NC_066583.1, read on the forward strand.
AACAATGTTAACTTCTCCCTTAGGCATAGGAGAAGGATTTTCAAAAATAATAAAAGCAATTGCTTAGAGCGATGAACAACAACGGGAACATCGACAGCGACCCAATTGTTGCAAGCTTTTCCATGTGTCACAAGATTGGTGTAGTCTTCTTCTTCATCCCCCTCGATCACTGCAGATGAGTGTTGTTCATTACCATGAATGGACCCTCCGCTACGGAAACTAGGGTGTGTATCTTCAACTTTGATCATAGACGACCCTTGCTGGAAACCCCAACCGGCTCGGATCTTGTTCTCGGCGACCTCTACCATCTGGCCCCACTGATCAGAACTACCATCTTCAACAATCTTTGAGTGTCTTTAAAAGAGGACATAAGCTCTTCAACTCTCTTTTCTTCAGCAATAGACAGAGCTTAGAACGGAGTTCCAATCTCATCCTTAGCTTCTACATATGAGAAAGACGACAGATGACTCACCAATAGAGCTTTCTCTCCACCCACGATGACGAGCTTGCCATTCTTCACGAATTTCAACTTCTGATGCATAGTGGGTGTAATAGCTCCCGCCTCATGTATCCATGGCCTTCCTAACAAGCAGCTATAGGCCGGGTGGATGTCCATTACTTGAAAAGTAATTTGGAAATCACTCGGACCTATCTTTACTGGAAGGTCCACCTCACCAATAACAGTCTTGCGAGAACCATCAAAAGCTTTGACTATCACGCCACTGTATCTCATCGGAGCTCCTTGATACGTTAATTTTGACAGGGTTGACTTGGGGAGTACATTCAATAAAGAACCAGTATCAACCAACACATTGGACAAAGCATCCTCCTTACAATTCATTGATATATGTAGTGCCAGGTTGTGATTTCTGTCTTCCTCGGGAAGTTCATCATCACAAAAGCTCAAGTTGTTGCAGGAGTGATGTTAGCCACAATATGGTCAAATTGATCTACTGTTACATCATACTCTACATAAGCTTGCTCCAATACTTTTTACAATGCTTCTCTGTGCGCTCTAGAATTCATAAGCAGAGACAACATTGAAATTTTGGAAGGAGTTTGGAGTTGCTGCTCCACCACATTGAATTTAATTTTCTTTATCAATCTTAGTACTTCATCATCATCACTAGGCTTCAAATTGTTGGATTCACCAAATTGACACTTTGGAGCACTAACTGGATTTTCTATAGGTACCTCAACCTTCTTACCAACATCTTCTACATCTCTTGGGAAAACAGGACCAAAAACACGACCGCTACGGGTCACTTTCGTAACATCAGCAATGTTCATAACAGAATTAGTCGTAGGCAATGGAACCTCTTGACCATTCTCCAACATAGTAGCATTATACTAATACGGAACAACTCTATCGGATGCATATGGGACCGGTCCCGCCAATCGTATTACTAACAGCGATACCAATATGTTGACGTTGTTGTTGTTGCTACTATCAAATTGAATCACCACCCGCTCAGGGGTCTTAAATACTGGCACTATCACGTTCACATCATTTATATCCCTCGACTGTTGAATTTGGATTACATTCTCATCCATCAACTTCTGGATATCTCTCTTGACAATTGAACACCCAAGGGGGTTTACACTTCAAATTGCACAACCGACATGGTGTAACACCTCAAAATTTGCCCTCCTCTCTTGGGACTAGCTTAGCATATTGAATTTCATTTTTGTAGGACATTAAGCATTTGCATTATTGCATATCATGTGAAAATAAACAAGTCATCCTCTTAAGTCTTTCTCAGAAGATAGAGAGGTTAAGAGGTTCAAGCCTGAGGGTCTCCATAAATTGATCACCAACTATCTGATGGTTTGAGCTTCAATTAGGGTTTCCTAATCCTTCAAAGGTTGAGCGTTATCTTGTTGGCAAGGGTATATCACCATCATCATGGTTTTATCATCTTCAAGGGGTTCATTGTGCATGATCATGTTCCTTAGGATTAGGGTTTTGACCTCTGGTCAACCCTAATCAGTGACTTCTCTTCCAATCAAGGTTTATCAAGGAGATGAGGTCTTTCTTGAGATGGAGATCATCATATGATTTTGTTGAGCTTGTACAAGCTAGGGTTTCATTTTGGAGCCATTTCCTCAAGTGGTAGAGGCTCAAAGTCCACAGTGCATGTTCAAGTCATCTGTCAACCATAAAAGTCAACTGAAAGTCAACTGAGGGCTAGGAGGTGGAGAAAAGGTTTGAGATCCTTCATTCATGTTCCAAAGAGGCTTATTCATCATTACAAATGCATATCTTGAAGAATTTGAGGCCAGATCAAAACTTTCCAAAAATGGAAAATGACCTGTAATTGGAAGTTTCCAAAAATGGAAAGTTTTTGGTTTAAATTCAACTTGATCTTACATCATCAAAAAAGCTTCAAATGAAATTTTGTTCAACATGAAAGTTGAACATCTCTCTCTCCCATTTCCAAAAAGTCCAAGATCATGAATTTATGATGAATGGTTGAGGAGATATGATCAAATCATTGTGAAGTGTGCTTGAAACTTCAAAAGGCCATAACTTTTGACTCATAACTCCAAATTGAGTGATCCTTTTTGCCAAATTCTTCTCATGACATGAACTTTCCAAACCATTCATCACATTGCATGAAATTTCATCACATAATCATTTGCTCATTCATGTGATTTTTGGAGGGAAAATCATGAATTCAAAATTGGTGCATCATGTGGACTTTTTAACCATTCCAACATGTTCATGAGAGGATTTTAAGTGAAATTGCATGGCCATTGCTACTGTTCACGTGGGATTGCATGCATGGGGTGAAAAAACCAATTTTTGCATAACACCTCTTTTCTCACTAAATTTCATTAACCAAGCCTAAACATGATTAACAAATGGATTAACATGTCATATAAATAGCTAATCATAACAGAATTGCTCATTATTCATCATTTCTAGATCTAGAATTTTCTCCCTCCAAAATTTTCTCTCCATTGAAATTCAAATTTCTTCCACATAACACATTGATTTTCTTCCATATTCTTGTTCTCTGACCTTCATTTAGTGTAGATCAAGCATTGGTTTGGAAGATTTGAGCAGAAATCAAGCATAATCCAAGCAAGAACATGAAGATGGAAAGTGTTGTTTGAGCAAGATCTAAGCCTCTCCAAGCCTCAATTTCTTCACAAGGCCTCATAACAAGTGCTCAGGAGTAGATCTACACACGTGCCAAGCCTTGAATCACCAGAATTCACTACTGCCATTGTTGGAGCTTCAAGAAGGTGCAAATTTCAAATCTCCTAATTCTCTTTTTTATGCACATAGAGTTGTAGAGATTTTCATTCTGGAAATTCTGATATAAATTTCATGAAATTTGGATAAAAAATGAAGAAGTTATGTTGAATTAAAGTTTGTAGATCCAAACTTATTTCGTTCGATTCATGAAATAGATGATGAATTAGGCTTAGCTTTTATGATATTTGGAATGTACTCATCAAGACCTTTCCAACGGTATATAGTTTATAAAATTTTGGAAAAAAAAATTTTCGTGAACAGTAACCACCACCGTCTTCATGAAGAAGACGGTGGTTTCCGCCCGTAGCGTCCACCTAGCGTCCGTTTAGTGTCCGCCTGGTTTTGTACTAGGGCACAGCATGTGAAACGACGTCGTTTCAAGGTCCAGGCGCTCCCCTCCCTTCGATCCTCCGCTCCAGCGTTTTTTAAAATTAATCATCATTTCCTCTTTCCCTCCATTATCATGTTTTCACATTTTTTTCAATATTTTCCTCAACTTCAAAAATTCATATCAAATTGAAAAATGATCCAAATAATGCCAGGTTTTTTCCACGTGATCCTTGAGATGTCTAGAATTTTATGGTTTTTATTTTATGATTTTACCATGCCTGGAAATTAAATTGTGTTAGAGTGATTAAACATGTATGCTTTTGTGACATTGCTTCATTCTTTCTAGCATGAAATGCTCAATATTGATCCAAATGCCATGAAATGTTGCATGATGATTCTTAACATGTTGATGGATTTGTGTGATTTTATTTGGCATTTTTTGCTATTTTCTTCACTGTTTGGGACACATGTACTTTAGGTGTGACAATTTGTGTCACACAATTTGATGTACAACTTGTGCATTTTCATTTCCATATCAAATGAGCTTCTCTGTTTATGATATTTGGTATGATGATTGCATTGGACATTTTGTATTCTCATGAAAATTTCTAGAATTGTTTGAGCTATTTATGATTTAATGTGCATTTTCTCATCTTGTATGTCCAATTGATGATCATGTTGTGTGCATTGCCTTCTCTTGGTTGAATGATGACCTTGCTTGATGATTTTGATTTGGTCCTTTTTAGGACATGTTCATGATTGATTAAGGATGATTCATGTTGAATTTTAGCTTCTGTTTTGAATTTCTTCTTCACTTTTGACCCTAGGCTTTGCCCTAGGGATTTGTACTCACATTTGAGTTGTGAATTTCAGGTTCAAGCATGCATCTCCATGATTGATGTTGCTTCTCCATTTGAGCTTGGCCATTTGTTATTGTTTGCTAAACTTTGTTTGTTTTGTAGGCTTTGATGATAATTCATTTGAGTGTTTGCCTTATGGTTTACTCATTGTGTATATTGGACTTGTCTGTCTGTTGAGATCTATTGACTGTTGTCTGTTTGTCTGAATGTAAATATTGACTGTTTTAGCTTTTCTTACAGGTACTTTAGCCGCTTTAACTCATTATTTGATTTGCTTTGCTTGGCTTGTGGTTGGCATACCACTTAGGTATTTTCCTTGATCTCCATGTAGTCTGGAAGACCTGTCATGTTATTTTGGCAGGCACCTGTCTGAAGCCCTCCTTAAGAGGCCATGTTTTTGCCTGTTTACCTTTGTGCCCTGTACATGTAAAGACCTCCTAAGTGAAGAGGCATTGGCAGATACAAGGGATGTGCAATCCATCCCCTGCTACTCAGTTGTGTCATTCATCTTGCTCACACCATGTGTTGATGCACTTTGAATAAAAACCCAAAATCTTGTTGTGTCAAGTCATGTGGAATAGAGTCCCACATTCTGGACTCCCACACATTCTTTGATTCAAGCTCACCCAGGCCTAGGTTAAGAGCTATGAGGCATAACCCTCATCTCCATTTCATCTTCTCACCCTAACTCTCAATGTTAGAGGTTAAGAGCCTGACCACCCTTCCAGTATTTGGCTTGTTTGTCAAGGTCGATATGACCCCTTGACTAAAGCCCAACCTTGCTTGAGCCCCCTTGGTTGTGTATAGTGTGTGCTATTTGCTTTTGATGTTTATCTGCTCAGTTTCTCATCTCCTTTCTGTAGGAGTCGTATGATCAACTTTTGAGGAAGTTGACGTACGTAGAGATAGACTTGAGTTGACTCACTGCCTGTGTGAGTCAAACTCTTGTTAGAAACCTCAACCTAGGACTATTGTGGATTACATGATAACTATTAGGCTCGAGTCAGTCTCTCTTTTAGTTTGTCATTTCCCAGTCTCTGGTTAGGATAGGAATTTCTCCCCTGTTAAGGGGAACTACGTCGCCCTGATCCTCATACCAGATGAGGTACGTAGGCAGGAAATGAGCAGATCTTTCTGGGCGCCCTTTTTCTTTGTCCACCCTTTTGTGTGTTTGGAGTCTGACATAAGTCCAGCGATTGGCAGTCGGTTTCCTGTGTCTTGTTTGTTTGTTGGAGTCTGACATAAGTCCAGCGATTGGCAGTCGGTTTCCTATGTCTTGTTTGTTTGTTGGAGTCTGACATAAGTCCAGCGATTGGCAGTCGGCTTCCTGTGTCTTGTTTGTTTGTTGGAGTCTGACATAAGTCCAGCGATTGGCAGTCGGTTTCCTGTGTCTTGTTTGTTTGTTGGAGTCTGACATAAGTCCAGCGATTGGCAGTCGGTTTCCTGTTTGTGTTCTGTTTGGCGTGCGTTAGCCGAACTACGGTAGCTCTGATTCTCATTCTAGATGAGATACGTAGGCACAGGATGCGATATCCTAGCGAGCCCGTTTCCCATTTCCCCGAACTACGTCGACTCTGATGTTTGTTTCTGACAAACTACGTAGGACCAGGATGCGATGTCCTGCCGAGTCCCTTTCCTCCGTCTTCTTCCATCTGTGTTTTATTCCAGTGTGTGTGCATTCTTTTGAGCAGTCATTTAGCAAACCTTATTCTATTCTTTTGAGCGTGGATCCCGTCGAGTACGACAGACGTGAGGGGGTGCTAATACCTTCCCCTTGCGTAACCGACTCCCGATCCTTGCAATCTCCGGTCGCAAGACCATTTCCTTTCCAGGTTTACTTCGAGCGTTTCCTTTCCCTCTTTTGGGATAAATAACGCACGGTGGCGGCTCTGTGTCTTTCTCCCGCCGGTTTTTCGCGTAATGCGACACATGGTCATGCTCACAATCACTAATGGTACATAGGGTTTTATGCATCTCCACCAATGACCTATGGATACGTCGCACATCAAACACTCAGAAACTTCCTAGCCAACCATTTACCATATTAATAGAGGAATTACCATGAGCAGGCAATGGGTTAGCTTTCACGTTTGGCGCACGGTCCTTAAAGGACATTATCCCACTCTTCACTAGCTTCTGGACCTCGTACTTCAATGGGTAGTAGTTTTCAATATCGTGGCCGGGAGCTCCTTGATGAAAGGCATAGCGGAGTTCTGGCTTATACTACCATGGAAGTGGTTCTGGAATTTGCGACAGATTTCTTTGTTGGAGAAGGTTCTTGAGAACCAAGGATGGATAAAGTTCAGCGTATGACATAGGAATACGGTCGAAAGATACCTTCTTCTTCTCAAAATTTTGTTGTTATTGTTGATTATTGTTGGTGTTGTTGTTGTAGTTGTTGTTTCTTCTTTGTTGTGGTTGTTGTTGACGTTGTTGTTGTTGTTGAACAGGCATGGAATGATTGTTTGAAAATACTGGAATAACGGATGATACTTGATGATGATGTTGACGTGGTTGCTGACTTTTTCTAACATGAGGCCTCCTCTGCCTCCTCATAGATACTTGTAAGATCCCAATTTTGTCCCTAAGATCCCCCATGGCATCATATCATATCATATCATTGCCTCAAGGATCATTGTGCACCTTGCTTCCTTCCCTATGGGTGGGTTATCTTATTGAGAGTGGTTCTTGATCACCAAGCATGTTTTGCATTTGTATATCATTGCTTTTCCTTTTATCACTAACCAAAAGTACAAAAATATGCCATCTAACCTTTGTCTTGCAGATGATGCAATAACAGGTCAAGGCAATTCAAGGCATTCATTGAGCAATAGATGGTGGTCATTCTTGAGAATTTGGACCCCATAACCATTATCAAGAGTTCATATGAGTCATGATATCATTTTGAAGCAAAATCCCAAGTGGTAGAGGCTTGAATTTCATCAGAACATTGCCAGGTCAACTGAAGGCCTAGAAGGTCAATTGCCAAGTCAACTGTGGATTTGGAAGTGGGAAGTGATTAGAAATACTTCATTCATGTTCAAACAAGTCTCATTTGACATTTCAAACATCAACATTGAAGAATTTAAAGTCAGGTCAAAACTTTCCAAAAATAGAAAGTGACTTATAATTCAAACTTGCCAAAAATGGAAAGGTTTTAACCTAACTTCAACTTTAAATTACATTATCAAGAAAGCTTCAAATGAAATTTTGTTGAACATGAAAGTTGTAGATCTTTCTCTCCCATTTCCAAAAAGTCAAAGATTATCAATTTCTCATGTGTGGTTAAGAAGATATGAACAAAACATGGCAAACTATGCATGGAACTTCAAATGGACATAACTTCTCAACCAAAACTCCAAATTGGATGGCTCTTTTTGCATTGTTCTTACTTTGACCTATAGTTTCCAAATCATGCATCATATTACACAAATTATCATCACATGAACATTTGCCAATTCACTTGAGTTTTGGAGGGAAATTATGAAGTTTAAAATTGGTGCATTGTTTAAGCATTTCACCATTGCCTTTAGCTTCAAAACAGAATTTTAAGTGAATTTGAAAGCAATTTCGTGTACTATTCACCATGCATTTCATGCATAGGGTGAAAATCCCAAATTTGCACTTACACTTCATTTTTGCTAATTACACTTTGCAATGGCTTAAGCATGATTAAAGGGTGATTAGTAGAAGGTATATAACAGAAAACCCTAACTGTTTTTCATAACAACAATCACAATTTCAGATCTAGATCTAGAACTCTCAAATTTTCTCTCAAAAATTTCTTGCATTTTCTTCACATTAAATCCATTTCCATTGCTTGATCCTTGTTTATGAAGTGTTCCTGAGTAGTTTTACACGTGGAAGCAAGAGGATTAGTGCAGTATTGAAGCATTTGTGAAGCTTGAAGCAACAATGGTGAATCAAGATTTTGGTGAGATCGTGTGCAATTGAGCTCTATTTTCTCTTCCAATCACTTGTACAAGCATTATAGAAGAACTGTTGAGCATCACAAGGCCTTGAATCACACAAATTCCAGTTCTGCTCTCCAAGAGGTCATGAATCGAATCTCCTAATTTTGAAATTTATTATGCTATTGTTGTTGATCTTTTTATGCTGAGCATTTTGAGCTTTGAATCACAAATTTTCATGCTGTTTTGAGTGAGATACGATTGATTGAAGTTTTGATGAGGATTTTTCTTCTCTTCGATCCATGCGTGTCTTGATGTTTCTTGATGAATCGTTTGTGGATTTGTGATCTAAGATGAAGGCACTACACAATGATATGCTTAGTTTTGATTTCTGGACACTTTGATTTTTTCTGGAAAAATTTGGATGAAGATCTTCATCGTGTTCATCATGTTCATGCATTTTCCAGGTTACCTGCGAATTTTGTTGTGAAACGCATAGGCTTTGTTGCGGATTTTGTTGCGAGTTCATCATGTTTACCTGCGGATTCCAATTGCCATGCATAGCGCGCGCTTTAGGGTTTTGAAGTGATACGCCGTCGTTTTGTGTGGCGCGCGCGCGTTTGAATTCAAAATGTCACCTAGTTCGATCCTCAGCCGTGCCAATTAGTTCAAATGCTCATTCATTTTTCTCTTTTCCCTCCTTTGCCATGTACATGCTTCACATATGTTTTTTTTCATTTTTTCTCAACTTACAAAATTCATATCTAATTGAAAATTGATCCAAAAATTATGAGATTTTTTGCATTGTGTTTCTTTTTCTGTCTATTATTTTTTTATCATTAATTCCAAAATTGTGCTTGGCTGGATTTTGTTTTGTGCTAGGGTGTTTGACCATGTATGCATTTTTTACCTTGCCTTGCTATATCATTTGTGAAATGCTGGTCTTTGATCCAATAAATCTGAAAATTTGCATGATGAAACTAGACATATTTCTTGACATTTTGGTGGTGTTTGGTGTTTTTACCATTTATCATTGCTGTTTTATGATCATGTTAAGTTGGTGTGGCAATTTGTGTCACACCTTTGCTTGTTCAACTTGAGTGATGTGTTTGCCATGCCAAATGATCTCCAATTGTCCTGATTTTTTGTGTGATGCATATTATGGATGTGGTGAATGAGCATGAATTTTGTTGGAATTATTTGAATCATTTCTGATTTAATTGATATTTTTTCCTTCTGGTTGGTCACATTTGAGCTTTAAAATTGCCTTGAACTTCAATTGATCATGAAATGCTTTTGGTATATGATATTGATGTCAGACCTTTTGGAATGTTTCAAGATGTGTTTGAAGTTGATTCATGTTAATTTTCAGCTTCTGTTTTGAATTTTTTCTCCATCTTTGACCCTAGGCTTTGACCTAGTGGTTTGCCTCTCACATTTGAGCTTTGTTTTCAGGTTGAACATCCAAGTTACATAGTTGTTAATGCTCCACCATTTGAGCATTGATGTTTGCCTTTGATTACTAATATTTGTGTGTTTTGTAGGTTGATGTTGACTCATTTGAGTTTTGACTTTTGGCTTACACATTGTGCACATTGGGATTGTTTGTTGCTTATTGACTGTTGTTTGATTGTCTGAACTTTGTACTGATTTGTTTGATGTTTCCACAGGTACATAAGTTGCTTTAAGTTCACTTTGAACTTTGCTTTGCTTGGTTGCTTAACCACTTAGGTATAACCTCTCTTCTTCATGTAGTCTGGAAGACCTGTCCTGTTATGTGGGCAGGCACCTGTCTGAAGTCCTCCTTAAGAGGCAATGCTTGTGATTGTTTATCTTAGTGCCAAGCAGGAAAAGTCCTCTTATGAGGCAATTGGCAGATAAAAGAGATGTGTAATCCATCTCCTGCTATTCCGTGTGTCATTCCTTTGCTCACACAATGTGTTGATGCATTGTGAATATTAACCCAAGATCTTATAGAGTCAAATCACTTGTGGAGAAGAGTTCCAACTTTCTGAACTCCCACACATTCTATTGGTTAAAGCTCTCCCAGGCCAGGGATAAGAGCTATGAGGCACACCCCTCATCTCCATTTCATCTGCTTCACCCTAACTCTCAATGTTAGGGTTAAGAGCTCATATTACCCCATTCCAGTTGACTGTAAAGTCTAACCTTGCTTGAGCCTAATTGCTTGTATATAGTGTGTGCTAATTGACTTGTTTGATTGATTACTTGATTCATCTATGCATATTTGCTTATGTGTGCCTCTGTGCATTTATCATCATTAATTGTACATAATTGCATGATCATTGTTCATATCTGTGTGACACTTTTGTTTGCCCATTGAGGATTCAATTGTAAGTCCATTTATTGGCAGTTGTTTCCTATGATCTGGAAGGAGTTGGGACTAAGACCATTTATTGGCATCCTATTTCCTTGGAGTCGAGTGTAAGACCATTTATTGGCAACTTGTTTCCTCTTGCTTATTGCATTTGTTTTGTTTGTTGTATGTGAGGAGTCAATTATAAGTCCATTTATTGGTAGTTGTTTCCTATGATCATTCTTTGGAGACTGGTGTAAATCCATTGATTGGTATCCGGTATCCAGTTTGTTTTGTGAGATTGGTATAAGTCCATAGATTGGCATCTGATATCCATGTTTGTTCTGGGAGATTGGTATAAGTCCAGTTGATTGGCATCCGGTATCCATCTTTTGTTTTATTTTAGGAGATTAGTGTAAGTCCATTGATTGGCATCTGATATCCATGTGTTGTTTTGTTTTGGGAGATTGGTATAAGTCCATTGATTGGCATCCGGTATCCATGTTTGTTTTAGGAGATTGGTGTAAATCCATTGATTGGTATCTGGTATCCAGTTTGTTTTGTGAGATTGGTGTAAGTCCATTGATTGGCATCCGGTATCCATTTGCTTTATTGTTTATTTGCTTATTGCTCATTGCCTATTCCAAAGGAATCACTTGGATCATCTACATATGATCTCAAGAGGTGAACATCTAAGAAGTTTTACACTCCCTCACCCTCCCACCTTTTGTTTCTTTAAACCTCCATTTACATGTTAACCCAAACTTGAAAAATATTGTGCAAACATTTTCATGTCTTTTCAAATTAGAAACCTAGGCCTTAAGCCTTTGATTTTCAAACTTCATTTTCATAAATACTTCTTTTTGAATTGAATTCTAATCATACTTTGACCATCTTTTGTGAATAAATTCTAATTGGTTGATCCAACTCATTCAATTGTTTTGTGGCTTTATCCATTCTTGATAAGTTTTCATACATTAGTCATAGGTTTGAATTATCTTAGTGGTTGATGTTAATCTCACCTCTTGTCCTTAGTGATTGAATTGTAAGACTTCCTTGCTTATTATAGGGTTAACCCCTCACTAGCAAGTAGAAGCTTTTCTCACATGGTGGACTTGTTGTTTGTATAAGGTTGAGTTTTCTCCCATGGATAACGAAAGACCTTAGGGCTTTTGTTTTAAAATGAACCCACTCATATTTTGGAAATCTTTTAGCCGAACTACGGCTTTTTGATCCTTACCTTCCATGGAAAGGTACGTAGGCAACGGGTTCATCCGTTCAAACACAAAAATAATAACTTATATATTCTTTTCTCATCTCTTCAATCAATGTTTGCACAATAAATATTTCATAAACAAATAACATTTCGTACAACAAGTGTGAAAAGGGCTCCCTAGGAGTACCTAGGACGTTTTGGGTGCCTAACACCTTCCCATTGCGTAATTTACCCCTTACCCCGATCTCTGATCTTTTCATTAGTTTTCTATGTGTAAAACTTCTTAGGCTTTTGTTACCTTTTTAGCCATTCCTTCGGATAAATAAAAGTGCGGTGGCGATTCGATTCTTTGTATGCTTTGCTTTTGGTTTAATCAATAAATCATAAAGTGACAAACGTCCTTCTTTATAGAGAAACCATTCCCATACTTCTTGCTCGATGATACCTCTTCTTTAGACAAACGTCCCTCTCGGACACCCTCTTCTAACCTCGTCCCCATGTTTACCATTTCGGTAAAGTCACTTGGGGAACTAGCAATCATTCACTCATAATAAAACGAACTCAGGGTCTTAAGGAAAATCTTTGTCATCTCCTTCTCTTCCAACGGAGGGTTTATCTGAGTAGTAAGCTCTCTCCACCTTTGGGCATACTCTTGGAATATCTCTTTGTCCTTTTGAGACATCGACCTCAGCTGGTCTTTATCTGGCGCCATGGCCATGTTGTACTTACACTACTTCACAAAGGCTTCACCTAAATCATTGAATGTGCGAACACTTGCACTATCCAATCCCATGTAACACCTCAGAGCGGCACCAGACAGACTGTCTTGGAAATAATGAATCAATAACTGATCATTATCAGTTTGCGTTGACATTTTCCTGGCATACATGACGAGATGGCTAAGTGGACAGGTATTTCCCTTATATTTTTCAAAGTTAAGGACTTTGAACTTCATCAGGATTTTGACATTGGGAACCAAGCAAAGTTCAGCAGCGCTTTTACCAAATAGTTCCTTTCCCTCAAGGAATTGGTCTTTCATCTCATCCATCTTCTCATAAACATCAGGGCCCTCAAACGGCTCAGAATGGTAGATGGTGTCCTCAACACGAGGTAGAATATGAACAACTGAAGGAGGAACAGACATGACCGGGCTAGATGCCGACATGGAATAAAAAGAAGGCGCAAACCCTTTAGGCACAAAGTTCGGCGGCATTCCCCACGGGAATCCGGCAGGCATAGTAGGAGCAAACTGAGTGGCAGGCAAGGTTGAAGTAACAACCTCTGAAATGACAGTCCTCTAAGGAGGAGGAGTTACAGGCGTTGGAAAAGACTGACTCTGAGCAGCTAGTACAGACTCCATCATGGCAGTTAAACGAGCATTTTTGTCCTTTAACTCTCGGTTCTCTTGTTCCAAATGTTCCCTGATTCTCGGTTGATTGGCGCGAGTGTTGTATCAGTGAGTCAGCTTGGCAGAAGCATAGAAGAATAACCAATAAGACATCAGGCAGAAGAAGCCTGTCATGCAAATGATGCATGAAATGCAATGTTTTGATTGTTTTTATTTTCACTGAACATACTATTTTATTTGCAAATATATAATAACCGTTGTAACAATTTGATTGACCATAAAATCTCTTTTATTCATATAATTTGGAAGGATTACACCGAGTACAATTTCAGAAACCAAAATACAAATACAAGAAAAAAGGAAACTAATCATCCTAAGGATCCCCTAACAACAATGTCAGATGATCTGGCTGCAGGCGCATACTTCCTTTAGATGCATCGGACCTCGGACTCAAAAGAGGTCTTCATACGAGCCTTCTCAAGGACAAGCTGATCAACAATCTTCTTCCAAGCACCGAAAGGCTGAGGTAAACTAGAGGAAGATGGACCCTATGGCTCTCTCTGTCTCTTCACTTCTCGGTCTTCAAGAAGTTCGATAAGTGCATCTTTGTCCTTGGACTCAAGCTGCAACTCCTCATACTTTCTGCTCAAAGCAAGGAACCGCTCTTCCCACATATCCTTCTCTTACTTCATCTTAGTTCAACTCCTCTACATCTTGGTTAGGGAGAGTAAATGGCTAAACCACAACCATAGACATAGGTCTTTCACAAGCATACGGCGTCTTTAACTCCAAAGCTTTTTTCTTCACACAAAGAGTGTAAGCTTCCAAAGTTACACAATTGCATGGACCAAGCTCAGATCTTCCTTTCCTATGCATATTATGCCAAGCATGCACACTCTTCTGCTTCAAATGTTGGGGATCTTTACCCTCTTGATAGAAAAGACCCTCTAACTGAGTGTTATTAGGTTTATCTCTCAAGGGGAACCCAAGTTGACGACGAGCCAAAGCAGGGTTATAGTTGATTCCTCCTTGTGTACCAATGAGAGGCACGTTAGAGAATTTACCACAACTATCAATAATATTCAAACTACTCAATGAAGAATCATACCAAACTACATCATCATTAGTGAGAGACATAAGTCTCTGAGACCACTGTACACATTGTTTGTTCTCCACAAAAGCAGGCTTCTGAGGCAAGTGCGAAATAAACCACATGTACAGAAGAGGAACACAACACATAATAGTCCCACCACCTTTAGAATTACTCAAATTCAAAGAGAAGTACATATCACCCAACAAAGTAGGCATAGGATTCCCAATCAAGAAGATTCTAATGGTGTAAACATCAACAAAACCGTCAATGTTAGGGAACAAAGCCAAGCCATAGATGAGCAACACAAAGATAGCTTCAAAAGTGTTGGTTCTAAGTGTTGGAAGCAATTTTGGTAAAATTAAGAGTGTTCACAAGTTGTCACATGTGATGTCTTAACATACGATATCTTGTACCTGCTGGATGTTTAAAATATATTTATGCAGGATTTTTCCAGGATGTCAGACCCGATGTCATGACATCTGTATACACAACATTCAGTCTGAATGTTATGTATTATGTGATCGCGTTTTTAATGGCAATTTGTGTATGATTGATCAGTTAATTGAAAATGCTATCAATCAGTAATTACAACGTGATTAACGTATTTTCCAAAGAGATCTAATCAACTGTCATGAGAAGATATAAATGGAAAATAGTTTTAGGGTTTTATGATGTCCAAGCCCAGCCAAGTTCTTCTATAAACAGGACATGGAAAACCTGATTTGATACACAAGAAATAAGGAACAAAATATTGAGAGAGAATAAGGGTTTAAGTCTTGTGTGGTCGTGTGTATTGTAAGCCATTCAATTCATCCATAGATGATTGAATTGGTCTGATTTTTGAGTTGTAATTTGTCACTCAAAGCTTTTAAGCATGAGTGTGTGTCTACTTGATTGAAGTTGTTAAGTAAGATCAAGTGTGTATCTTTGAAGAGTGTCTTCTTTTCATTGTAATTCTTGTTTAATATCACTGGTGTGATTGAGGGGGAGTGAGTGGGATCTCATATCTAAGAGTTCTTAGGTAGAAGTCACACGGGTAGAGATTTGGTGAAAAAGACTGTAACTTGTGTTGTTTACTGAGAGTCTTTGAAGTGATTCTATTTTAGTGGATTTCCTTCCTGGCTTGGTAGCCCCCAGACGTAGGTGAGTTTGCACCGAACTGGGTTAACAATTGCTTGTGTCTCTTGCATTATTGTTCTTTATCTTTATCATGTTTGTATTATTAAGATATTAGTGTCGTGACATTACCTTCGACATCTCATATCTGATACCAGAATTTCAATTGGTATCAGAGCAGGCATCATTCTCTGGTTTTGGGTGAGATCTAGGGACGATACTTTCTGGTACTATGGAGAGAGATGGAGGATATGTTCACAGGCCACCTATTTTGGATGGATCCAACTATGACTACTGGAAACCTCGAATGGTAGCCTTCCTAAAATCTCTGGATAATAAGGCTTGGAAGGCTGTGTTAACAGGCTAGGAACATCCATTAGTTACTAAGGAAGGAGAAGCTACAACTGATAAGAAGCCTGAAGAACAATGGTCCAAGGAGGAGGATGATCTAGCCCTTGGAAATTCTAAAGCATTGAATGCTATATTCAAGACCACTCATGAAGGCACCTCTAGAGTGAACATGTCTAGATTGCAGCTGCTCACTACCAAGTTTGAAAATTCAAGAATGAAAGAAGATGAAAATATTCATGAATTTCATATGAATATCCTTGAAATTGCTAATGCCTCATGAGCCCTGGGGGAGAAGATATCAGATGAAAAATTAGTAAGGAAAATACTCAGGTCACTCCCTAAGAGATTTTCTATGAAGGTGACAACCATAGAAGAGTCTCAAGACATCTCAAATATGAGAGTTGATGAGCTAATTGGATCCCTCCAAACATTTGAGATGGGAATGTGTGATGGATCTGAAAAGAAAGCCAAAAGCATAGCCTTCATGTCATACACTGAAGGGGAAGAGGAGGAAGGTGGTCAAGATATTGATTAAGGTCTGGCAAGTGATGTAGCAATGCTGGGAAGACAGTTCAACAGACTTATGAAAAAGATGGATGTAAGATCTAAGACTAATGTCAAGAACATCACATCTGACATCAATAAATCCAACAATATTGGAAGAAGAACAAGGTTAGATGAAAAGCCCAAAGAAGGAAAAGGAGTTTAATGCCATGAATGTGATGGGTGTGGACACATTAGAACTGAATGTGGGACCTACCTCAAGAAACAGAAGAGGAGTCTTGCTGCCACTTGGTCTGATGAAAGTGAAACAGAAGAGTCTGCAAATCTTGTGACTGCCTTGACTGGAAGATGGGGTTCTGATGAAGATTCAAGTGATGATGAAGTAACCTTTGAAGAGTTGGCCACTACCTACAGAGAGTTGTGTCACAGAAGTGCAGAAGTATGTAGACAACTTGAAATCTAGAAGAAAGTGATAGCACAACTGGAGAATGAGAAGGCAGAACATGTGGAAACCATCTCCAAGTTGAAGACTGAAGCTGTATTCTTGAATTCTAAACTGGATGAGATGACCAAGTATGTAAGAATTCTAAACAATGGATCTGACACCCTAGACAAAATTCTCCAGACTGGATAAATAACAGGAGACAAGTCTGGCATTGGGTTCAATGAATCTAAGCCTGAGTGCAGCCACTCTAGTAGCAAACCAAAGTCCAAACCTAAGTGCAGTCACACTGGGAGCAAACCAGAGATGTCACAACATCATAAAGGAAGACAACAGAAAGGGAAACATCAAAGATGGAGATGCCATTACTGTGGAAAATTTGGCCACATAAAACCATTCTGCTATAAGTAGTATGGCTATCCTAGTCCTGCTCATCGTCACCCTAGACCCAAACATCACAGGCCTGTCAACAAAAAGCAATGGGTTCCTAAGAATAATGTTACAAGTCTAATAGCTCACACTTCCTTCAGAGTTTCAGCCAAAGAAGATTGGTATTTTGACAGTGGGTGCTCCAGACACATGACTAGAAACAAAAACCTACTAATTGGCCTTCATCCTCATGCCACAAGCTATGTAACCTTTGGTGATGGAGCAAAGGGTGAAATTAAGGGGATTGGTAAGCTTGATTGCCCTGGAGTTTCTGACCTTGACAATGTCCTACTTATTAAGGGATTGACTGCAAATCTAATAAGCATTAGTCAACTGTGTGACCAAGGTTTAAATGTAAACTTCACCAAAACTGAATGTCTGATTACTAACAAAGAAAATGAAGTGATCATGAAAGGAGTCAGGTCTAAAGACAACTGTTACATGTGGAGTTCTCAAGAAACTGGTTACTCTTCAATATGTACTTTAGCCAAAGAAGAAGAAGTGAAGATATGGCATCAAAGATTGGGCCATCTGCATCTTAAAGGTATGAAGAGGATTATATTTGTTGAAGCTATTAGAGGAATTCCTAACTTGAAGATTGGTGAAGGAAAAGTCTATGGGGAATGTTAGATTAGAAAACAGACAAGGATGTCACACCAGAAGCTCAGACATGACACCACTTCCAAAGTTCTGGAACTCCTCCATATGGATTTGATGGGACCCATGCAGGTGGAAAGCCTTGGTGGGAAGAAGTATGCTTATGTAGTGGTGGATGACTTCTCCAATACACCTAGATCAATTTTATAAGAGAAAAATTTGATGTGTTTGAAGTCTTCAAAGAGCTTTGTCTAAAACTTCAAAAAGAAAAGGAAAGTCCTGTTATCAAAATTAGAAGTGATCATGGAAAGGAATTTGAGAACAGCAAGTTTGCTGAATTCTGTTCTTCAGAAGGAATTCATCATGAGTTCTCATCTCCATTAATCCCCATCAAAATGGTGTGGTGGAAAGGAAAAATAGAACCCTTCAAGAATCAGCCAGAGCTATGATTCATGCTAAGAAATTGTCCTACCATTTTTAGGCTGAAGCCATGAACACAACCTGCTATGTTCACAACAGAGTGACCTTGAAGAAAGGGACTCCTACAACTTTATATGAAGTTTGGAAAGGAAGAAGACCTACAGTCAAATACTTCCATGTGTTTGGTAGTAAATGCTATATCTTGACTGATCGTGAACAAAGAAGGAAGATGGATCCCAAAAGTGATGAAGGAATATTTCTGGGCTACTCAACAAACAACATAGCATATAGAGTCTTTAATTCCAGAACTAAAGTAATGATGGAATCTATTAATGTTGTGGTTGATGACCAACAGACTGATGTCACAAACAATGTTGAGACATCTCTGAATGATCCCCCAGCTGATTTCTCAGACAAAAATAAGGAGAGTGAACCTCCTCAAGATGAACCTGAAGATGACAAAATCAACAAGGGACCCTCCATCAGAGTTCAGAAGGATCATCCCAAAGATCTCATTATATGAGATCCAAATAAAGGGGTCACAACTAGATCAAGGGAAGTGATCTCACATGGCTGCTTTGTGTCCAAGATTGAGCCTAGGAATGTCAAGGAAGCCTTGACTGATGAGTTCTGGATCAATGCCATACAGGAGGAGTTAGGTCAATTCAAGAGGAATGAAGTATGGGAACTGGTTCCTAGACCTGGAGGAGTAAATGTCATAGGTACAAAGTGGGTGTATAAGAATAAATCTAATGAACAAGGGGTTGTTACTAAAAACAAAGAAAGATTAGTAGCACAAGGATATACTCAGTTTGAAGGAGTGGATTTTTGATGAAACATTTGCTCCTGTAGCTAGCCTTGAGTCCATTAGACTATTGCTTGGAGTGACATGTATTCTGAAATTCAAATTGTTCCAAATGGATGTAAACAGTGCCTTCTTGAATGGCTACTTAAATGAGGAAGTATATGTTGAACATCCTAAAGGATTCACAGCTCCAAATCTTCCAAAACATGTGTACAGATTGAAGAAAGCCCTCTATGGTTTGAAGCAAGCTCCTAGGGCTTGGTATGAGAGACTCACTGTGTTCCTCATTAACAATGGATACAGGAAAAGAGGTATTGACAAGACCCTATTTGTGAAGAATGAAGGAGAAAAACTCATGGTGGCACAAATATATATAGATGATATTGTGTTTGGTGGGATGTCAGATCAGATGGTCGAACATTTTGTTAGACAAATGCAGTCTGAGTTTGAGATGAGCCTTGTTGGAGAGCTGACCTATTTCCTTGGACTACAAGTCAAGCAGATGGAAGATTCTATCTTTCTATCTCAAAGCAAATATGCCAAGAACATTGTTAAGAAGTTTGGCATGGAGAATGCAAGTCATAAAAGGACACCTGCTCCTACACATTTGAAAGTCTCCAAAGATGAAAATGGTGTTGGTGTAGATCAAAGTCTATACAAAAGCATGATAGGAAGTCTGCTATATCTCACAGCAAGTAGACCTGACATTGGATTTGCTCTAGGTGTTTGTGCTAGATATCAAGATGAACCAAAAGTCAGTCACATAAACCAAGTGAAGGGAATACTGAAATATGTCAATGGCACCAGTGACTATGGGATGTTATATACTCATGGATCTGGATCTATGCTGACTGGTTACTATGATGCTGATTGGGATGGAAGTGCTGATGATAGGAAAAGCACATAAGGAGGATGTTTCTTCTTAGGGAACAATTTGATATCATGGTTTAGCAAGAAACAAAATTGTGTGTCCATATCCACTGCTGAAACAAATGTTGACTAAATACAATGTCACACAAGATGTCATGACATTGTACTGTGACAACCTGAGTGCTATAAATATTTCCAAAAATCCTATTCAGCATAGCAGGACAAAGCATATTGATATTCGTCATGACTTCATTAGAGAACTTGTGGAAGAGAAAATCATAGCACTGGAGCATATTACTACTAGAATGTAATTAGCTGACATATTTACAAAGGCTTTAGATGCAAATCAGTTTGAATGTTTAAGAGGGAAATTGGGGATTTGTATTCATGAGAATTTATAGCAATTAAAGTGGAGTGGAAAAGGTAATAAAAATATTGTCAGCCCACTTAAAAGAAAGTGCCCCATTTATGGTAAATCATTACCTAGTATTGGAACTACCATCTATACCATTTTCACACGCTACCTCAACATAACCACTTCCATCTTCATCAAATTGTATTGTTCATCTCTGCTAGGGCAACAAAAATATTTTCACAAGTTCAACAAAATTACACAACATCCGTCTTCTTCTGGTTCAAAACCCACTCATAAAGCAATAACTCCCTCCATGGATTTTTTGGATGAAGATGTTTTGGAAGTTATTCCTCTTTCAGTAATCCCAGGAGACACCTGTCGCAACCTGAAAAATACAATGCGAAAAAAAAAACAACCGGCGAAAGAAAAAGACAGGAGAGTCGCCACCGTGCGTTATTTATCCCAAGGGAGGGAAAGGAAACGCTCGAAGTAAACCTGAAAAAGGAAAGGACAAGACGGGGTCTCGCAACCAAATCTTGGGTTCGGGAGTCGGTTATGCGAAGGGAAGGTATTAGCACCCCTACGCATCCGTAGTACTCTACGGGATCCACTTTTGTAGTTCCTGTCTAAAGGGTGTGGGTTTATCTTGTGTTGTTAGCCAAAAAAAAAGGGGTTAAATGAAAATGACTCGCGCGGATGTCGCATCCACTGCATACGTATCTCATCTGAATATGAGAATCAGAGTCTTCGTAGCTCGGCTGACCTATGGGTTGGGGGTAATTGTGCTCGCTAAGACATCGCGTCTTATGCCTACGTATCTCATCTGGAATGAGAATCAGAGCAAGTCGTAGTTCGGCTAACTACGGGGTTATGGATTGGGTTTTGGACGAACGACGTCACTACGCAATCTACCGGATGCTCGACCTTTGGAGACTTACTCGCCTGTAGTAGAAGGAGTAAACGTGTTGCTTTGGGTTTTAGGGTTTGGGATGCTCGAGGGCAAAAAGGCAGTCCTTGACGAAGGAACCGCGCTACCTACAGGGATATGAATACAAAATACAAAACATGTATCTCAAAGTAATATGCCACCAAGGGGCTCAAACATTGCCTCCTATCGAGGTCTTCCAGCTAAGAAAGCGATAAAGTATGAGAAAGGGAAAAAATTACCACACGGATAAAGATCCGAAGCTATAGCAGTTAAAGGGACAAGAAACCCTGAAATGTCTCCAGCTGGACCGTCAAAGGAAATCAGTCAACACGAATAATCAGAATAAAACTCCAGGGGGTATCCCACAAATAAAGTGGGAAACCACGCGAGTGTCTCTGTGAAAGCCATGTGAGCCCTCACAAAACTCGACAAAGGGTTAGAGCAGCAGGATGAAATCAAGAGAAAACAATGCCATGGAAACACAAGACAGGTTAGAATAAACAAAATAGGGTAACCCAGAGTTGCCCCTAAATCAAAATGTAACCACATGAATAATTCCATCAAAATTCACAAAAGGCTCACAAAAAAGTATCAAATTCACCCATAATACCTCATACATTTAGAGCATTCAAATAAAAGGCATAAAGATGATGGATATAGGGCAAACCTGATTGGAAAGCTTGATTGAAATTGAGTTGCACCCGTGAGGTTTACAAGTTGAGTTCCCTTCAGGGTTTGGAGGCTGCTCTGAGTTCTCTGTCAGGTCTTCTCTCACTATCTTTTTCCTCAGGGTTTTGTTCCAAGGAAACCTCAGAGTATTTTGCTTCTCTCCCTTTTTCTCAAGTGAATCTCCCAGTGTAACTCCAAGTGTCACTCCTCTACTGAAACTTCAGTATTTATAGACTGATTTTCGTGGGTAGTGGGCTCAAATGAGGGAGACCCAAGTCCAAAATAATTTGTTATATTTTATTTATTTATTTTATTTATTTATTTAATTAATTAATTAATTAAATTTTAATTTTTTTTTTTTTTCGTTTTTTTTTTTTTTTTTTTTTTTTTTTTTAAGGAAAAATGAAGGGTAAATTTTGGGGTATTACAACACCCCTGGCCCTTCTTCCACTGCTGGAAACACTCAAGGTAACTTTCCTGATAACCCCCCTCCTAAGGATGACATGCATTATACAGATCGTGTCATTAGGAATCTGGTCACAAGGATCCTAAATGACGGACACCCTGTCAAGGGAGTTTCGACTCCTCTGTCTAGAAGGGACCCCTCACCTGAGGTGGAACCTTAAACTGAGAAAGATGATGATTCATCTAGGTTAGAGAAGGATATTGCTGCTGAGGGACTGTGTTCTTTAGGAAAAACCATGCCTAGTAAGAAACCTATAGATGCTTTTCAGTCTAAGAAGCATGACACTGCTGAAAAGGTGGTCGATTTGGAGGAAGAGAGCTCAGATAGTGAAGATGACACCTTGCTTCATCATTTGGAGCCAAGTGTTGCAAAAAGAATGAAGACCAGGAAAGGGAGGTTTGTGGCTGATATGATGACAGCCAGAACTAGTAAGAAGGTTGTTGTTGTAGGTCCTTCAAAATCATGGAGTAAAGTGGAAGTCAAGAAGATAAAGGTCAAAGAAAGTTCTGATTCTGAAGATGATGTCAAAGACGATGTCCCAGACATCTCTCCTTCTAAAAAGCAAGCTATTAGAAAATCTCCAAATAAGTTTGATGTTGTGCATCAGGATAATATTTCCTTTCGTTTGGAAGATGGTGCAGCCAAGTGGAAATTTGTTATACAAAGGAGAGTTGTTGTGGAAATGGAGCTAGGGAAGGAGGCTGTGAAAGTGAAGGAGGTTATGGAGTTGATCAAATCTGCAGGTTTATTGAAAACAGTTAGTGCATTACCCCAATGTTTTGAAGGTTTAGTGAAGGAGTTTGTGGTGAATATCCCTGAGGATATTTCAAACAAGAATAGAAAAGAATTTTGCAAGGTGTTTGTAAGAGGAAGGTGTGTTAGGTTCTCCCCAACTGTAATCAATAAGTTCCTAGGGGGAGGAACAGAAGGAGTTGTTGAGTTAGAGGCTACAAACAATGAAGTCTGTAGGACAATCACTGCTGGTTAAGTCAAGGAATGGCCAAGAAAAAAGCATCTATCTGCTGGAAAATTAACGGTAAAATATGCTATCTTGCATAAGATAGGTTCAGCCAACTAGGTGCTAACAAACCATTCTCAACTATCTCTAATGTTCTTGGAAGGATAATCTATGATATTGGAACCAGGCTCAACTTTGATTATGGAAGGTTCATGTTTGAACAAATTGTTAGACATGCCTCCACTAATGCAGTAAAGTTGCCAATTGCCTTTCCCTCTATCATTTGTGGAATTATTTTAAACCAGCAACCTGGTATTCTAAACACAAGTGATATCCCCAATAGAAGGAAGCCTACATTATCCATTCATTAAAAGTTATTTGACGGCAGTCATGTCAATAACATTGTCATGACATCTGCAAGGGAGGAGCCAGCCTCACAAGGTGGCCTGATTGCTCAATTAAAAGAAGCCTGTAAGGAGTTGGAAACTGGGATTAGGGTGGCCAAGTCTAGGAAAGAGGCTTTAGAGGTTCTCATTAGTAGCTTGGAGCAAGAAGAGATGGATAAGGTTGGTGAAGCCAAGGAGGAAAATGCCCACACCTCAAGTGAGAGGTCTAATTCTCAAGATCAATCTAGTGGTAGTTCTGGATCTGAAGGTGAAGAAGATGCTACCACCTCAGACTAAGTTGTGGTGATGGTCCCCCTATTTTGATGTGTGTTATGGATGTTGTTTTGAATACCTGGATGATTTGATGTTTTTTTGTTTGATGTTTGTAGTTTTTGGAAGTCTTTTTGATGCCATGATGTAATATTTGGGCTCTTTATGAGTTCCCTGGATTTTTGATTATCTCAGCTATTGCAGCTGTGTATAATTTTGTTATGTACCACCTGACATTGTGTTTTAACATTTTATATGTTATAACATCCTTTGTGACATTCTCTGTTGGACTGATTGACATTTATTTTGTCTAATTGGTCACTTTGGTCTATTTTGACTAAAAAGGGGGAGAAGTTATTATGTGGAGAGCTGCAGTTAATGTATGGAGATGTGGAGAGCTTCAGCTATTATGTGTTGATGCGGCTAGCTAGGCTAAACAGATGACAGCTGATGATTTTGAACAGAATGATGTTCTGTGATGTTGAAGGAGATGTCTGAACAGTATAATGTTCCGTGTTGAACAGGTGATGTTGGAGTTGATGTCAGAGGGTGACTCTGAATGTTACAGTTGTTGTTATTACAGGTGCTATTGTTGTTGAACAGACTTAGGGGGAGAAGAAGTACCCATGTGTTTATTGTGTGCTTTACTAGTTGCTATTATAGCTAGTAATTGTGTGTTTATTGCTTCTATTGCTGCTTAACCACTGATATGTGTTTTTCTTGTGAACAAATGGACTGATATATGTTTTCGCCAAAATTTGCCAAAGGGGGAGTTTGTTGGTTCTAAGTGTTGGCAGCAATTTTGGTAAAACCAAGAGTGTTCACAAGTTGTCACATGTGATGTCTTAACATAAGATATCTTATACCTGCTAGATGTTTAAAATATAATTATGCAGGATTTTTCCAGGATGTCAGACCCGATGTCATGACATCTATATACAGAACATTCAGTCTGAATGTTATGTATCATGTGATTGCATTTTTAATGGCAATCTGTGTATGATTGATGAGTTAATTGAACATGCTATCAATCAGTAATTACAACGTGATTAACTTATTTTCCAAAGAGATCTAATCAACTGTCATGAGAAGATATGAATGGAAAATAGTTTTAAGGGTTTATGATGTCCAAGCCCAGCCAAATGCTTCTATAAAAAGGACATGGAAAACCTGATTTGATACACAAGAAATAAGGAACGAAATATTGAGAGAGAATAAGGGTTTAAGTCTTGTGTGGTCGTGTGTATTGTAAGTCATTCAATTCATCCATAGATGATTGAATTGGTCTGATTTTTGAGTTGTAATTTGTCACTCAAAGCTTTTAAGCATGAGTGTGTGTCTACTTGATTGAAGCTGTTAAGTAAGATCAAGTGTGTGTCTTTGAGGAGTGTCTTCTTTTCATTGTAAATCTTGTTTAATATCACGGGTATGATTGAGGGGCAGTGAGTGGGATCTCATATCTAAGAGTTCTTAGGTAGAAGTCACACGGGTAGAGATTAGGTGAAAAAGACTGTAACTTGTGTTGTTTACTAAGAGTCTTTGAACTGATTCTATTTTAGTGGATTTCCTTCCTGGCTTGGTAGCCCCCAGACGTAGGTGAGTCTGCACCGAATTGGGTCAACAATTGCTTGTGTCTCTTGTATTACTGTTCTTTATCTTTATCCTGTTTGTATTGTTCAGATATTAGTGTTGTGACATTACCTTCGATATCTCATATCTGATACCAGAATTTCAATTGCATCCACGCTACAGGCTTGAGCAAAAGCAGTAGCTTTCCCAATGAGAAACTCAGAAGTCAATCCAAACATTCCTCCTTTCTTAACCCAATGTGCCTCAATCTCAGATTTCTTTAGAAGAAGAGCTTCAACTATGATATGAGATATGGGAATCTCCACCAATCCACTAAAAGGCACTTTATCAGAAACAGGTATTCCCAAGAGATAGCCATACTCCTCTAACATAGGTACAAGCTGATAATCGGGAAAAGTTAAGCAACGATAGAGAGGATCATAAAACTGAACCAACACACTCAAGAGCCCTTCCACCACATCAACAGATAATACAGATAGAAGCTTCCCATGACGTTGTTGGTAGTCCAAGGGATCTAATACAAAAGATGATAGCTTCCTTAACTCTTTCAAATCAGGACATCTGAAACTATACTTCTTAGTGTTCTTTCGTCCATAATCCATAGTCTGAAAATATTTGCAAATAAAACCTCAATTCCTTGAATTCATTTTTTGTGTGATGAATGTTATGATGCGCATGAATGCAACAATCACAAATAAGGGATCATACAGAGGCAAACAAAGGTCAAGGGATGAATCAAGTCGTTGTCAAGATCAATCATCCGTTTTGGTGGATTATGGTTTTCACCTTATCAACACCTAAGTTCCATTGATATTGACAAGACTTGATTGGGTCAACCAAGAATCAAGGGTTTGTTGTGAGTCACTATAAGTCCCTAATTTTGACCCTAAGATCCCTCATGGCATCATATCATTGCTCAGTGCATTGCCTCAATGATCATAGCATGTTTGGTTCCTTAACCCTAGGGTTGGGATTTGTTTGAGTGTTTTGAGACCACCAAGCATGCTTATATTATATATTTTCTTTTCTCATTTTGATTACTAACAAAAAACACAAAAATATGTCACTAACCCTTTTTTATTTTGAAGCTCAAGTGATCATGTGCTCCAATACTCCTAGAAGGCTCCTAAGCTCTATGAAATGGCTAGATAAAGATGAGAACAAGAATGGAAATGGTCCACAAAGATCCTAATCATCATATATGTCTCCCAAGCATCTAAATTTTCCAATTTTATCAAGATAACCCAAAGGACTTGAGGATTGATTCCCAAGGAAACCCTAATTCAATTGTGCCATGACTGTGCCTTGCTCATGAAGCAACCTCAACCTATGATCAAATTTAATCAAGTTAAGTTCTTTAATTCATTATTTTATGCATATATGAGCCTATGTGAGGCCCCTCAATCATTTATTCATCAAGATTGGAAGTTTGGCCTTGAAAAGTTGACCAGTCAAGTAATCTGACTAAACTGAGGTCCACTGAGATACAACTTGTGATGTCTTTGTCAAATGAAGATGACCCCAAGAGAAAAAATGTTCTTAAGAACCATATGAACAACTTTCATGATCATCAACAATCCATTTGAAACTTGGAAGGTCATTATTCATTTCAAAACATTATAGGTCATTTTAACTGAAACCCTAATTTTGGGTCAATTTCCCAAGGACCTAACTTCCTTAATTTTTATGATTTTTATGTGAGTAAATGCATTGGAAATTTTAAGATGTATAATTCAAATCTTATGTTGGACAAAATTTCATAGTCCTTAAATAAATACATGTGATAATACAAAACATTATAGGTCACCTTGTACCTAAGTCATTGAATTTGAAAAAGTGCCCAACTTCAAATGCCCATAACTTTTTCATGAAAAATACAAATTATGCCAAATTTAAGTCTAAATTGATAACCTTGAAAATATCTATAACTTTTATGTTGAAGGTTTTTTCATTTGAAGCTTGTATCATGGAAACAGAGGGTCTTGAAGAGGCTTGCTTTTGGTGAAAATTTTCAAAGAGTGACTTAGACATGTTTTGTGCCCAAACTTTCACAGCCAGTTTTCACTAATTTCCCAATTCCAAATGAATTTTTAACTAACATGATTTTGTTCCTTATTTCAAGGGCTTTCCAACCATTACTCACATTACTTTTTTGGACTTTCCATGTGTGAGTTTCGAAGAGTTCTTTCTTTATGTCCATTTTGGCATTTCATGTTATAATTTGGTATGCAAGCTTGTTCAGTTCATTGTGCATGTCCAAATCCATTCCATGAGGTATCAACAAGGTATTTCACTCATTTTTTGGCCTGTTACACGCTTGCACAGGCCCATGCAAGCAAAGTTAAAATTCCATGCACACGAGGGAACCATGCTTCACAACCCTCTTCAGCTATAAATAAAGACTCAATCTCATTCATTTCTCAACCTGGTGGAGACCTGAAGTGCTGCAGAACTGAAATGCCAACCATTACGAAAGGAATTTTCAGATTTTTCTCTCTTTTTCAAGCTTGAAATTCAACATCATTAGTTGATTTTCAAAGCTCAATTCCTTAGCCTATCATCTTCATTACATCTCCAGAGCAAAAGCAGATCAAGATCTTGAAGAATTCGTGGCCTTAGAAGCTCCATTTTAGAGGTAGAACTTCAAGCTTTTTGGATCTAGATCTTGCAATTCAATGTAGTTTTCTTTGTTTTATGTGGTTATCTGAAGTCCTCACACTTGAGGCAGGCTAGTGGTGGTCTCAATTGTTCATTTTGTGCGTTTCGAATTGACATACCATGATCTTCCATCTCACATTTCTCTCTAAATAGGAAGAGTGAAGAAGATCCATGGGCACAGGGGTGATGTACATCACCTGAGCTTCATTTTGATGTCCTTATTTTTTATTTTCATTACAATTTTTTTCTCTGCAAGTGGTGGCCGGAATCTGGTATCTCACCGGAGAAGGTGGTGATTTCCACCACCATCCCCACGTGTATGTTTCCCAACCCTTGGATCGTGTCTCAATGTTATAATCCTGAGCATCCATTGTAATTACTTGATTTAATGCATTATGTCGCGCGTTTGACTCCAGCGTACCATGCGCCCTTGCCTTTGAGCCTTTGATCTATTCCATGTCAATTAATGACTCTGATCCTGTGGCGCTGGATTTTTCATTATTTCTATTTTCTTTTTAATTTCAGATAATTCCTTTTATTTTTAAAAATTCATAAAAATTTTATTTGAAGTCACAAAAATATGAGACCAATTTCAAAAATTTTCTTGAAAATCTAGTTTCATATTTTGATTTTTAATTATTTTTGTGATTTCATTTAATATTTTTTGTGAATTATTTGGTTTCTAATAGTTTTAATTCATTTTAAAATACTTTCTGATATTCGAAAAATCCAAAAATATTTTCCTAACACCTATGGATAATGATAAGTCAATAAAAAATGGTCTCCTTAATTTCTTATTTGATTTGAGATTTATTTGGGATTTTAATTCATATTGTGTTATTTTTTATTGTTTTTAATTATTTTTAAATAGTTTCTGATTTCTAAAATTGTTGAAAAAATTTGTCAAAGTTTGTTTGACCATGTTAAACCTATGAGAATTTAATTGGACTTGTTGAAGTTGATTTGAATTAAATTTGAGGTTTGACCATATTTTGATTATTTTATTTTGCATTTATTTTTAATTCAAAAAATACCAAAAAATTATGATTGACTTGTTGACTTGTAATCTTCATTTTTTTTTCTATTTAGCATTGATTGATGATGACTTGGTTCACATTTGAATAATTGAGTTTGATAATTAAATTCTCTTTCCCTCCCTTTCATCTTCATCCCATTCTTTTCATCATTTGGCCAATGAGTTAATGTCTTATGGTTGGTCTAGACAAATGAGAGGTTTAACCTTCTTTGATCCAAACCAAACTTAACTTGATCCAAGATCAAGTGAGTTGTTTTGTGTCCAAGATAGGTTGCTTCTTGGTCAAGCAAATAACATAAAGTCCATACAAGGCCCTTCCCCTTTTGTTTTGGCATGGCAAGTTTGTGGAGCTTGGCTTACTAGTCATGATCTCTAACTTGTGTTTATTTGCCTATAATTCTATTGACCGGCCTCAGATAGGTATGACTACTACATTAGTCCACTTATGATTGCTTAACATAGCGCTACATTGTCTTATGACAAACTAACATAACTTCACTAATTACTAACTTGTGTGTTTGTTAAGTCCAAAAGAAAGGAGCATCTTGAATCATCTCTATGATTTCAAGAAAAGGAACTCCAAGGGTTTATCTTTTCTCTCTCACATTTGCATGCTTTAGGACTAGCCCTTCTCTTCTTCTCCTCACAGACCAAGCCAAAATCTTTTCTTGCAAACTTTGACTTTGTTTCAAACTAGAAACCTAGGCCTTATGCCTTTGACTTTTCAAAATCTTTTCATAAATACTCATTGTGAATGAACTTTAATCCGACTTTGACTTTATTTTGTAAATAAATCTAATTTGTAAATATAACTCACTTCAAGTTGTTTTTGTGGTTCCAATGGCCACCTTACTAAAACTTTTTTCAAAAACATTAGTCATAGGTTTGAGTTATCATAGTGGTTGATGTGAATCTCACCTCATCCTTAGTGATTGGATTATAAGTCTTCCATACTTATTATAGGGTTACCCCCCTCACTAGTATGTTGAAGTCTTCCTCACATGGTGGATTGTTGGTTTAGGCTGAGTTTTCTCCCTTTGATAACAAAAGACCTTAAGGCTTTTGATCAAATCAATTCACCAATCTTTGTGATTTTTACCGTGAACTACGAGGTTTTGATCCTACCTATGTGATGGTACGTAGGCAATGGGTTCATCCATTCAAACAACAAAATTTGTAAATATAATATATTCTCTTCTCATCCCTTCAATCTTTTGTACAAATCTTTTTATAAATACCAACCTACAACACATATTTGCAAAAAGGGTTCCCTTAGAGTACTAAGGATGTTTTGGGTGCGTAAAACCTTCCCATTTCATAACTAACCCCCTTACCCAAATCTCCGACATTTTTATTAGTTTTTTATTTAAAAAACTTCTTACCTTGGCTTTTGTTCGCTTTTTAGCCTTTCCTTTGGACTAATAAAAATGCGGTGGCGACTCGAATTGTATGTTTACTTTTGGTTTAGTCAATAAACCTAAAGGTAACGAAAACCCCGCTACAGAAAAGTGGCGACTTCACTGGGGAATAAAAGATGTTCTCTAGTGGGTTTAGCCTACTTTTGCTTATGTGTGTTGTATGTTTATATTTATTGGTGACATATTTTTGTACAAATTTGGGATGACTGTATTGTTTGTAATGTATGAATTGCTTGATATATTAATTACTCGTATGCTTGGTGGTTTCTTGTGAGATGAGTTTTATACCCGAACTCGAGTGCACTTAGGATAGGAGAATGGCATAGTCTTGTTGACTTGTGTGGAGTTAATCCTTAGCAAGTTAACTTGCAAGCCCATTCACTTGGTGGAGGTCTTGTTGGGATCAATAATGTCACACGAGTAGTCGTGGTTAGGCATTACTCTTTCCAATATAAACCTTAGAAGCCAAGGACCTTAGATACCTAGCCCATCTTGGCCTATTCTAGGACATAGTGCGAAGGTCGTTCAAGTGTAAGATTTGATATG
This sequence comes from Lathyrus oleraceus, assembly GCF_024323335.1. NCBI lineage: Eukaryota > Viridiplantae > Streptophyta > Magnoliopsida > Fabales > Fabaceae > Lathyrus > Lathyrus oleraceus. The sequence goes on from NC_066583.1 coordinate 452,754,167, forward strand.
ATTGTTACGCGATACTACACTAATAAGAGTCCCTCTTGAGAATATTTTTGGAGAACGAGTAGTCGTTTTATCCGATAATATCCGAAAGATAAGATGATAACTATGGGGACCCTTTTAGAACATGATTGTCAGGTTTAACCATAGTACACTCCTGTTGGGTAGTTCTTAACCGAGACTCCATGCTCGTGACTTACAACAAACCCTTGATTCGCGGTATGATCCCTTGTATCGATGCTTCACTTTTCTGGATTTCCAGCTTTTTCCTACACTTGAGGAGTATGCCTATCATGTGGGTATACCTATTCTTGATCAGTTGTCATTCAGATTCCGTCTTCTCAAGAGATTGTTGATATGCTTCATGTGGATGTATCTGACATTGTTGCCCATATGACTACCAAAGGTGGAATTCAAGGTCTCCCATCTGATTTTCTGATTGCCAAAGCTACTTTGTTTGGGAAGGCCATAAGTAAGGAAGCTTTTGAAGCCATATTTGTACTCCTCATCTATGGGCTAGTGTTATTTCCCAACATCGACAATTTTGTGGATGGGAACGCTATTAGGATTTTCTCTTCTCTTAATCCCGTTCCGACTCTGTTGGGTGACACTTATATCTCTTTGCATATGAGGAATGCAAAGGGTGGTGGTTCCATTGTATGTTGTCTTCCTCTGTTGTACAAGTGGTTTATTTCGCACTTGCCTCAGATACTTGCCTTCAAGGAGAACAAGGGATGTCTACGGTGGTCCACGAGACTTATGTCTCTCACTAATGATGATATCTCTAGGTATAACCGTGTTTATAATGGCGTTCAGATTATTTACTCTTGTGGTGAATTCTCCAATGTACCTCTCCTTGGTACATATGGTGGAATTAACTACAACCCTGATTTGGCTCGCCGTCAGCTTGGGTTCCCCTTAAAGGATAAACCTAACAATATTGCATTGGAAGGCTTGTTCTTTCAAAAGGGTAAAGATCCCCAGAACTTGAAGGATAGGATGGTTCGCACCTGGTGCAAAGTTCATAGGAAAGGGAGGAATGAGCTTGGTCCGAAGAATTGTATTGTTGTGGAACCGTACACCGCTTGGGTAAGGAAGAGAGCTCTCGAGTATCGCATGTCGTACGAATATCTGAGACCTACCCATGTGGTTATGGTTGGGCCTTCAACCCTCCCTAACCAAGGAGTACAGGAGTTGAGAGATGAAGATCGGTCATGTGCATGGGTTCGTGAGCGTGAAGAACTTCTTCAGCAGCTCAAAGATAAGGATGCAGTGATAGAGTTTCTAGAGCATCAGGTTATCGATGAGCCTGATGATATGGTTACTTCTCTTCTTCCTCACTCATCTAGGTTTTGGAAGAGGAAGTATGATCAGCTCGCCAAGGAGAAGGCCGATATGGAAGCAGCTTATGAAAGAGAGGTGAAGAGGCTTCGTGCAACCTATCTCCCGATCTCGAAGGCTTTGGACGATTGCTTCTAGGGCTCCATAGGATGTTTATTCTCCTTCTCTCTTATTGTATTTGGTTACCAAAACTGTATTACTTCTTTGGTGTTAAAAAAGTTTCCAAATATTATTACTATGAGTATTCCATATATGTCTTAAAAGTTAAATATTTTCAAATATTTGCAAATAGATCTCTAAAAAGTTCCTCTAATAAAAAAAAATAAAAAAAACCATATGCACGAACATTGCATGCATCATATGCATAAGCAGGTTTTTATCCAAACTCTTGATAAGTGGTCTAACTCTTTGCTCTTCATTTATTTTGAAGACAAGCTGACACACCGGTATAATACCAGAGCAAGTCATCCGAAGATAATGGAACATCTCGAGCAAGAGAACAGGGACTTAAAGGAAGAGATTGCTAGGCTGACTGCCATGATGGAGTCAGTCCTGGCCGCACAAAGCCAAGCTTCGCCAACTCCTGCAACTCCTCCCGCGAGGACGGTCATATCTGAGATAGCTACTTCAATTGTGCCTACTGCAACAACCTATTTCTCTGCGCCTATGCCAGTCGGGTTCCCTTGGGGAATTCCTTCTAATTTCATGCCAGAGGGTTTCGCTCCAACTCTCGCTTCTATGTCGGCATCTAGCCCGGTCCTGTCTGTGCCACCTCCCGTTGTGCACACCCTTCCACGCGTTGAAGACACCATTTATCATTCTGAGCCATCTGAGGGCCCGGACGTATATGAGAAAATGGATGAAATGAAAGATCAATTCCTTGAGCTGCGCAAGGAACTGATAACTTTGGGGGGTAAGGACCTCTTTGGGAAAAGTGCTACTGAGTTGTGCCTGGTGCCCAACGTGAAAATCCCTATTAAATTCAAAGTACCTGACTTTGAGAAGTATAAGGGAAATACATGCCCGCTCAGCCATCTTGTGATGTATGCTCGCAAGATGTCAACATAAACCGACAACGACCAACTGCTGATTCACTACTTTCAGGATAGCCTGACAAGTGTTGCGCTCTAGTGGTATGTGGGGCTGGAAAGTGCAAGCATCCGCAGTTTCAACGATCTAGGCGAGGCCTTTGTAAAGCAGTACAAATACAATGTGAATATGGATCCAGACAGGGACCAGTTGAGGGCAATGTCCAAGAAGGATAAGGAGACCTCAAAGGAATACGCCCAGAGATGGCGAGAACTGGCAACTCAGATAGTGCCACTCCTGGAAGAGAAGGAGATGATAAAGATCTTCCTGAAGACTTTGAGCTCTTTCTATTATGAGAGAATGATTGCTAGTGCTCCCTCAGACTTCACCGAAATGGTGAATATGGGGATGAGACTAGAAGAAGGGGTCCGCGAAGGACGTTTATCTCGAGATGACGGTTCCTCGGCAAAGAAGTATGGAGGCTTTGCTAGGAAGAAGGAGGGAGAGACTCATGTTGTGTCCTCTCATGTTAAAAGAAGGCCCTCTGTAAGGAGGAAGGATGTGCATCCAGCCATTAACCAACACCAGGTGGCTCATATAGCACTTGTTTTCAGAGAAATACATCATCATCAACAACAACAACATCATCAACAGCAATAGGCCTACCAGCCTCGCAATAATAATAACACCAGCACCAACAACTACAAGAGGAAAAGGGTAACTTTTGACCCGATTCCGATGACGTATGCTGAACTTTATCCTTCCTTGATCGATAGGAAGCTGATAACTCCACGAGATCCTTCCGTTGTACCAACCAATCCTCAGTGGTGGTACAAGTCGGAACTCCATTGTGTGTATCATTCCGGTGCTCCCGGACATGATGTGGAGAACTGTTATCCATTAAAGACCAAGGTGCAAGACCTTGTGAGAAGTGGGATACTGTTTTTTGAGGACGTAGGTCCAAATGTGAAGAAGAACCCATTTCCCGAGCATGGGAAGGTAGCTGTTAACATGGTCCAGGGATGCCTTGGCAAATACAAAGTCCTTTATGTGAATGACATAAGGCAGTCCTTGGTTGAGATGCATAAGTTGTTGTGTGAACACAGCCACTCCGAGTATAACCATGATAGGTGCCAGGTGTGCACTATCAATGAGAGAGGATGCCATCAGGTGAGAAGGGACATCCAAGAGATGATATATCAAGGGATGATTGAGATACTTTAGAATCATAATAAGGACGAAGTTGATGTTATCACCCCCGTGTTTAAAATTCATGAGCCTGTCGTTATCAAGTCTGATGGCAGCAAGAAGAAGGTCTCATCAGCTCTTGTGATAAAGCCAGCGAGCCCTGTCCTATATGTATCAGACAAAGTTGTTCCCTACCGATATAAAGCTGTGATGCTAGAGGGCGGAAAGGAGGTCCCGTTGCCCTTAACTTCTGTGGTGAGCATTTCAGATATTAGAGGAGTGACCCGTAGTGGTCGTGTTTTCTCGGCTCAGCCGAAATCCCACGAAGACGTTGTAAAGAGAACTGTTGTTAATCCTGCCGGTCCCGTGGGGACTTCATCTTCAAATAATTTTGTTCCTGCTGTTAAGGGTGTTGACCCTGTTGCCGTTAAGAATAATAATACTCCTATCCTGGTTGGCCAGTCTGGCATTTTGAAAGAAGATGATGATGAGATACTGAGGCTCATCAAAAGGAGTGAATATAATATTGTTGATCAACTGCTACAAACTCCATCAAAGATATGTATCTTATCTTTGTTGATGAATTCTGAGCCACACCACGAAGCTTTACAGAGGGTGTTGGACATGGCATACGTGGACCATGATGTCACAATAGAGCAGTTTGATAGCATTGTTGCAAATATAACCGCTTACAACAATTTGAGTTTCTGTGATGCTGATCTTCCCGAGGATGGAAAAGACCACAATTTGGCTTTACACATATCTATGAATTGTAAGGATGATGCCTTGCCCAATGTGTTGATGGACACAGGGTCATCACTCAATGTATTGCCAAAGTCCACTCTTGCTAAACTTTCATATCAGAGGCCTCCCATGAGGCAGAGTGGAGTGGTTGTAAAGGTGTTTGATGGATCACACAAAACTGTGATCGGCGAATTAGAACTCCCGATCAAGATTGGACCTAGTGATTTCCAGATCACTTTCCAGGTATTGGATATTCATCCGTCTTATAGTTGTTTGCTTGGCAGACCATGGATTCACGAGGCAGGCGCCGTGACATCCACCCTACACCAAAAGTTGAAGTTCGTGAAGAACAATAAGTTGGTGGTGATAGGGGGAGAGAAGGTTCTCTTGGTTAGCCATTTATCTTCCTTTTCCTATATTGATGCTGAGGATGAGGTTGGGACTCCGTTCCAAGCCTTATCTATTGTTGAGCCTTTAAGTAAAGGACATTCTTCATTTATCTCCTATAATGATGCGAAGTTGGCCATTGAGCATGGTGCAACTACTGGACTGGGGAAAATGATCAAGTTTGAAGATAATAAGTCCCGGGCTAGCATAGGGTATTTTTCTGGTGTTTCCAATGATCGTGGGTTGTTCCAGAGTGGAGGTTTCATCCACACCGTTGAAGATCAAGAAGTTGCTGCCATTGTTGAAGATGATGAAGAGGAAGACCTTGGCAACTTTGTCATACCTGGAGGAATCTGCAATAATTGAGTCGTTGTTGATGTTCCAACAGTTAACCACAAGTCAACGTAATGTGTTCATTTTGTTCAAAAACCCTTCTCCCAGGCCAAAAGGAGAAGTGAAGACATTGTTGGCACAATTTGATTAATACAATGATATTCATTCAATGATCACATGTTAAATGTTTGTTTTCCAAAATTATTTTTCCTTTTTTGTTTTTTGCATGAAATTGGTGATCACTACAAAACCCTAAAAAGAGAATAAAATGAATCTTTTCATCTGCATAATGATTTTCCTTGTTTGAGTTCTGAGTTTCTTGTATTTAAGGCAGAAGAAGATGATGTTGAAGAGATTCCTGATGAGATTACCCGTCTGCTTGAGCACGAGGAGAAGACCATTCAGCTGCATCTTAAGAATCTAGAAACAGTTAACTTGGGGTCTGAAGACTGCATCCGTAAAGTGGAGATTGGGGCACTCCTTGAAGAGTCTGTTAAGAAGGGGTTGATTGAGTTGCTACGAGAATATGTCGACGTCTTTGCCTGGTCGTATGAAGACATGCCTGTCTAGATACTGATATCGTGCAACATTTCTTGCCATTAAAACCTGACTGTGTGCCTGTGAAGCAAAAGCTCAGAAGAACTCATCCTGATATGGCAGTGAAGATTAAAGAAGAAGTTCAGAAGCAAATTGATGTGGGGTTTCTGGTGACTTCTACATATCCGCAATGGGTGGCCAATATTGTGCTTGTGCCTAAGAAAGACGGAAAAGTCCAAATGTGCGTGGATTACCATGACTTGAATAAAGTTAGTCCGAAAGATGATTTTCCTCTATTACACATTGATATGTTGGTAGATAATACAGCTAAATTCAATGTCTTTTCCTTTATGGACGGATTTTCTAGTTATAATCAGATTAAAATGGCACCTGAGGATATGGAGAAGACTACATTCATCACCACTTGGGGAAAATTCTGTTATCGAGTGATGCCCTTCGATTTGAAGAACGCCGGAGCCACGTATCAACGAGCTATGACATCTTTGTTTCATGATATGATGCACAAGGATATTTAGGTGTATGTTGACGATATGATTGCAAAGTCGAAAACGGAAGTTGAACATGTAGAACACTTGTTGAAGTTTTTCCAACGTTTGAGGAAGTACAAACTCCACCTGAATCCGAACAAGTTTACATTTGGAGTCCGTTCCAGCAATTTATTGGGCTTTATTGTCAGCGAAAGAGGTATTGAAGTTGATCCTGCCGAGGTCAAAGCAATACAAGAAATGCTTGCGCCCAAAACTAAGAAGCAAGTCCAAGGTTTTCTTGGCCGCTTGAATTACATTTCGAGATTTATATCCCACATGACTGCCACATGTGCGCCTATATTCAAGCTCCTCCAGAAAGATCAGCGTCATGATTGGACTGAGGATTTCCAAAAAGCCTTTGACAGTATCAAAGAGTATTTGTCTGAGCCTCTGATTCTGTCTCCTCCTATTGAAGGGAGACCGTTGATTATGTACTTGATTGTGCTTGATGATTCCATGGGTTGTGTCCTTGGTCAGCAAGATGAATCAGGAAAGAAAGAGTATGCGATATACTACTTGAGTAAAAAGTTTACTCACTGTGAGTCTGGGTACTCAATGCTTGAGAAGACATGTTGTGCTTTGGCTTGGGCTGCTAAGCGTTTGCGCCAGTATATGTTGAATCATACGACTTGGTTGATATCTAAAATGGATCCAATCAAGTATATCTTTGAGAAGCCTGCTTTAACTGGGAGAATTTCCTGTTGGCAGATGTTGTTATCTGAGTATGATATTGAGTATCGAGCTCAAAAGGCTATTAAAGGTAGTATCTGGCTGATCATTTGGCACATCAACCAATTGAAGATTATCAGTCTGTGCATATGACTTCCCTAATGAGGAGATTATGTCTTTAAAGATGAAAGATTGTGATGAACCTACGCTTGATGAAGGGCCAGAGCCTGGTTCCCGATGGGGTATGGTGTTCGATGGCGCTGTCAATCAGTATGGAAATGGTATTGGGGAAGTGATAATTACTCCTCAAGGCACACATTTTCCTTTTACAGCAAGGCTAACTTTCAAATGCATGAATAATATGGCGGAGTATGAGGCTTGTATTATGGGTTTCGAAAAGTGTATTGATCTTAGGATCAAACATCTTGATGTTTATGGTGATTCGGCCCTTGTTGTTAATCAGATTAAAGGCGAATTGGAAACGAATCAGCCTGGCCTCATCCCATACAGAGATTATGAGAGGAGGATTTCAACTTTATTTACTAAGGTTGACTTCCATCATATTCCTCGAGATGAGAATCAGATGGCGGATGCTCTTGCTATGCTTGCTTCAATGATTGTAGTGAAGTATTGGAATGAAGTCCCCAATATTATTGTGATGCGCTTGGATAGACCGGCTCATGTGTTTGTAGTTGAGGAAGTAAAAGATGATAAGCCGTGGTATTATGATATCAAGTGTTTTCTCCAAAGTCAGATTTAACCGCCTGGGGCATCTGTTAAAGATAAGAAAACTTTGAGGAGATTATCTGGCAGTTTCTACCTTAATGTTGATGTGATTTACAAGAGGAATTTTGACATGGTTCTGCTTAGATGCGTGGATAGACACGAAGCAGACCTGTTGATGACTGAAGTCCATGAAGGTTCATTTGGTACTCATTCCAATGGACATGCAATGGTAAAGAAGATGTTGAGAGCAGGCTACTATTGGCTGACAATGGAGTCTGACTGCTACAAATTTGTGAAGAAATGTCACAAGTGTCAGATTTATGCGGATAAGACTCATCTTCCCCCGAGACTTCTGAATGTTTTTTTCTCACCCTGGCCTTTCTCCATGTGGGGAATTGACATGATTGGCATGATTGAACCAAAGGCGTCGAACGGTCACCGTTTTATTCTCGTAGCTATTGATTACTTCACCAAGTGGGTTGAAGCGGCATCATATGCAAATGTGACCAGGCAGGTGGTTGTGAAGTTTATAAAGAATCAACTCATATGTTGATATGGTGTGCCAAACAAGATCATTAGATTAATGGATCTAACTTAAACAACAAGATGATGAAAGAGTTGTGTAGCGAGTTCAAGATTGCGCATCATAATTCTTCTCCCTATAGACCCAAGATGAATGGGGCCGTTGAAGCAGCTAACAAGAACATCAAGAAAATTATTCAGAAGATGGTTGTTACATACAAAGATTGGCATGAGATGCTGCCATTTGCTTTGTATGGTTATCGTACATCAGTTCGTACTTCAACAAGGGCAACCCCTTTCTCTCTTGTATATGGCATGGAGGCGGTGCTCCCCGTAGAGGTTGGGATCCCATCAATGAGAGTATTGATGGAAGCCAAGTTGAATGAGGCTGAATGGATTCAGAGTCGTTATGACCAACTGAATTTGATTGAAGAGAAGAGATTAACTACTATGTACCATGGTCAGTTATATCAGCAAAGGATGAAGAAAGCCTTTGATAAGAAGGTCAAGCCTCGTGTGTTCCGAGAAGATGAACTCGTGCTCAAGAAAGTCTTATCTTTCGCGCCCGATTCCAGGGGCAAGTGGACTCCAAACTATGAAGGTCCATACGTTGTTAAGAGAGCCTTTTCAGGCGGTGCTTTGTTGCTCACAACTACGGATGGGGAGGATTTCACTCGTCCTGTGAATTTAGATGCAATCAAGAAATACTTCGCCTAAAATAAAAACAGAATAGCTCGCTACGTTGAAAACCTGAAAGGGCGACTTAGGCAAAAATGAGCGTCTCGGTGGATTGAAAACCCGAAAGGGCGGTCTAGGAAAAACTTAGAGACATGAAAAAATAATAAATATATATCCCGCTAGATTGAGTACCTCACCCTGGGGCGATCTAGGCAAAAGTTAGGGATTTGGAAAGTAACTGCATCCTGACAAGACTTTGCTCTACAACTATCATCTGTTAGGGATTCTCGCCCAATCGTCGTCGACAGAAGCGTCAAATACAGTGAATTCAGAGTTGGTGGAGAAACGGTCATTATGTTCAATGTAGCCCTTTTTCCATGTATATCACCAATTTCAAATTTGTAAAGATCCATGGAGTCTCGCCATTTGCGGACTACCATCCCATTAAATAAATTTGAGCCTTTATCCAATTCTTGGCACTCTTACTTGTTTCTAAAAGGATAAATTGAATGTCCTCAGTGCTTTCCCACGGATAGTATGATCACCAAAAGGTAAGACATTTGTTCATATTCTGGCATGTTTATATCCTCTTCATCAACTTGCAGTTGTCCCCTCAGCAAGAAGTTAGAAGGGAATGTTCGACTGATGTATATTTGGTCAGTGTTTGTTCCCCACGGAATTTCACATCATTCCTTGATAAGTTCCCCGGTGGAGTTTCTTCTACGACGGATCTCATTGATATTCAGCCACCTATTCCCGAGAATTGATGAGAAGTCCCTGGCAGTTGGAAGTTGTGACTTTGCATGTCCCCAGCGGTGATCGATGTCTTCCCGTATTTGATGCATCCTCACCAGAGCTGAGTTCTCATGTAGGCCTTTCCCTTATTTTTTGAGATGTTGCGCCGGATGCCTGTTCGTGACTCTTGAACATGTTTGTGTTAGATATGTCTGGCTATCAGCATTAATCATACACAAATCATGCATGTACATGCATAATCATAGCATTCAGATATTCATGATTGAATTCTTTGCCATATATCATTGCTTGTTATCTCTTGCTATTGGTAAAATGTTCTTCCCCAAGAAGATGCTCGTGTCTGATCTCTCCATATAGAGTCATCCCCATAGGCAGAAAGTGTCTCTCTTTCCTTTTTTATTCCCCACTAAGTTATGTCCTCGTGGATGATTATTGTTTTAGTTTCCTCCGCAGTTGCGTATCGGGATGGAATTATTCCCCTGAGATATATCCTCATTGGGTTGAGTCTTGTTTAATTGTGTCTTTCTAGTTTGTTCCTAGATTGACTCCTTTCTTGTTATCCGTTGTAGTTCTCTGTGGTTTAGTTGTTCAATTGCTCAGTAACTAGTAATTGTTCATCCTTTTCCTCGGTGGATCTTGTGGCCTTCTACCCAATAACTGGTAGTTATAAGTCCTATTTGTGCGGTTTTCTACCCAGTAATCGGTATATGTAATCCCCTCTTTGTTGGTTATCTTTACCCAGTAACCGGTATTGATACTCCTTCATTTTTTAGTATACCACCCATTAACCGGAGATATATCTCTTGGGTAATTGCTTTTGTTAGAAAATTCATCCCTTGCGAGTCATCTTTCATTTACCCTTGTTTGGTAATGATTGATTCTCTTTCTGATTGGTCATCATTTTATGCCTAGTAACCGGTATTTCGAATGTCCATCCTGTAAGTCGAGTTTGCTTTTTTAGCCCTTCTTTCGGATGATGAGTATCTTGGATATGTTCCCAATTCACGCCTGGTTGGTCACCTATTATATGCCCAGTAACCGGTATCACTGGTGTGAAGGAGAATGGCGATCCAAAACGCAACGGAATTTAAAATTTTCTCCTTTAGTGATCCTTACGAATGGGCATGATCAGTCATAGAATCGTTACCTCTTGTGACGATTGAAACCTTTGATGCAGATCTACGAAGCGATCACGAACGTTGAATGATGACAACGCCTCTACTCAGTCCACACGAACAGATTCCTTCCATCTCAGTGCTAGCTGCTACGAATGAAGTCTTTGAGTGAGAGAGAGAGAGAGAGAGAGACGAAATTTGCAATTGCAATGAATGCTTCTGCACAAGGGTTCTATATATAGAACCACTTGTGTGGGCTACAAGCTAAAAAGCCCACTTAAGAGTATGTGGCCCATATCTTATAATATGCCCAAAATCACTTAAGCGTGTGATACATTACCATATTTCGTATTCTACTTAAGTACATCGTACCTTACGATGTTCTACAATTCACTTAAGTGCACCGTACCTTTGTGTGTGACCCTGTTGGTTTTCGCGGCATTGGCAATTATATTAAATCACTTATTTAACATAATAAATAATGAGCGGTATGTAGCAACACATCACTGCTACCCAAGACACGAAAATGTCATATGATCTGACAAATCCTTTTGTGATAATACTTATGTGTACAATTACCCTTTTGCCCTTATGTCTATATTGAACACAAGGCATAGACCGTGTCATCCTTGTCCAGTTCAGTATTGGGCCCATAGACATTTATTCTGTTACGCGGGATGGGAAAATTCCATCTAGGTCACTCATGTCCCTTAGCATGCTTCGTGGAGTACCCATCAACTATCTTTATGGTCATCCAAATACGGACAACGTTTGATCAGCAATAAGGCACTCGACTCTACATCTAGGGTCCATAGTGGTTTCAGGTGGAAGGGTGGTATACACCATTATCACCATGAGAGTAACTTATGACACTTTGCATAACATTCTATATAGTATTCTCATAGCGGGTCAATCCAGTATAAATATTACTTTTAATATTCATACCTATGTTTAAGACTTGATAACTCCTTATCCATGATCCGTGAGATGTGATCATCAGTCTATATACATAATAGTCTTAATGCTTTAATGTTATCCCACTTCACGATAAAGCTCGACTATGGATACTTTAAGAATAATGTCCTTATGTTTAATGTGATCTCATGATTAAGTCATACTTGATACATTAAACGGACTTGCTATTCTAGGGACTTTATTAAACAAATATAATAAAGAAAAAGCTTTTTATTATTAATAAATAATTCGATACAAGTACCAAAATTATTGGCCTCTAGGGATTACACCAACAATCTCCCACTAGCACTAGAGCCAATCAGACATACCCCTAATATGCCCATAGATCTAGTATGGCCATCATGCTTCTGCTGCGCAAGAGGCTTTGTCAGTGGGTCAGCAATATTGTCAAGTGTAGGTACTCTGGATATCTTCACATCTCCTCTATCTATTATCTCTCGAATAAGGTGATAACACCTAAGTATGTGTTTGGATCATTGGTGAGATCTAGGCTCCTTAGCTTGTGCGATAGCACCATTGTTATCACAATAGAGACCAATGGGATCCACAATGCTAGGAACTATGCCAAGTTCACTAATGAACTTTTTGATTTAAACAGCTTCCTTTACTGCACTTGAGGCAGCAATATACTCGGCCTCAGTTGTAGAATCAACAACTGTATTTTGCTTTGAACTTTTCCAGCTCACAGCGCCACTGTTTAAGCAAAACACATAACCAGATTGCGATCTAAAGTCATCCTTATCTGTCTGGAAGCTAGCATCGGTGTATCCAATTACAACCAGCTCTTCCTGACCTCCATTTATCAAGAATGAGTCCTTAGTCCTTCTCAAATACTTGATATTCTTGACAGCTACCCAATGAGCATCACTAGGATCAGATTGATACCTACTCGTTGCACTTAAAGTATACGAGACATCTGGTCGAGTACATAACATGGCATACATGATAGATCCTATTGCAGATGCATATGGAATCTTATTCATGTGATCCCTTTCTTCCTTAGTTGAAGGGGATTGTGTTTTTTATAGACACAGGCCATGTTGCATAGGTATGAATCCTTTCTTGGAATCATGCATATTAAAGCGTCTCAGCACTTTTTCTATGTATGTACTCTGACGTAGGCCAAGCAGTTTTTATGATCTATCTCTATAGATTCTGATTCCTAATATATAGGTTGCTTCACCTAGGTCCTTCATAGAAAAGCATTTCCCCAACCAAGACTTTACTTGTTGCAGGGTAGGGACATCGTTTCCAATGAGTAATATGTCATCTACATATAATACCAAGAAAATGATCATGCTCCCACTAACCTTCTTGTAGACATAAAGCTCATCTTTGTTCTTGATGAATCCATATTGTTTTACTATTTCATCAAAATGAAGATTCCAGCTTCTGGAAGCTTGCTTCAATCCATAGATTGATCTTTGTAACTTACATATCTTTTGGGCTTCTTTTGGTATGTCAAATCCTTCAGGTTGTGTCATGTACACATCCTCAAGAAGATTCCCATTAAGGAAAACAGTTTTGACATCCATCTGCCATATTTCATAATCATGATATGCAGCGATAGCAAGTAAAATCCGAACAGATTTAAGCATTGCAAGTGGTGAAAAGGTTTCATCATAGTAAACCCCATGAATTTGTTTATATCCTTTTGCAACCAGTCTTGCCTTATAGGTATGTACCTTACCATCCATGTCAGTCTTATTTTTGAAGACCCACTTGCATCCTATAGGGTTAACTCCTACAGGAGGCTCTACCAAGGTCCAAACCTGGTTGTGTACATGGAATCCATTTCAGATTTCATGGCTTCTAGCCACTTCTCAGACTCGGGACCAGTTATGGCCTCTTGGTAGGTCACAGGCTCATCTTGATCCATGAGTAATACATCACCTTGATCAGTTATGAGATATCCATATCTCTCAGGTAGGTGATGTATCCTGTCTGACCTACGCTGGTCTTGTTCTACTTGAGGAGGTTGATCTTCCACAACTACTTGTGTTTCCTGCTCTAATTCCTCCATAAGTGTATCAATGCTTTGTGATTCTTGAATTTCTTCAAGCTCTACTTTCTTCCCACTGATTCCTTTGGAAATAAAATCCTTTTCTAGGAAAACTCCAGTTCGAGCGACAAACACTTTGCCCTCAGAAGGATTGTAGAAGTAATACCTCTTGTTTCTTTAGGATACCCCGCAAATAAGCATTTGTCAGATTTGGGCTCAAGCTTAGTTGAAATTTGTCGTTTCACATAAACTTCGCAATCCCAAATCTTCTTGTAAGACATATGTGGTTTCATACCACTCAATATCTCATATAGTGTCTTCTCAACCTTTTTGGATGGAACATGGTTAAGTGTGTAAGCTGCTGTCAATAGTGCATGTCCCCAAAAAGGAGTTTGGAAGATCGGCGTGACTCATCATGGATCGGACCATGTCTAACAGGGTTCGATTTCTTCTCTCAGATACACCATTCCATTGGGCTGTTCCAAGAGGAGTAAGTTGGGATAGGATCCCACACTCTTTCAGATGGTCATCAAACTCCAGGCTTAAATACTCACCACCTCGATCTGATCGAAGAGTTTTAATATTCTTACCTAGTTGGTTTTGTACTTCATTCTTGAATTCCTTGAACTTTTCAAAGGACTCTGATTTGTGTTTCATTAAATACACATAACCATATCTACTGAAATCATCAGTGAATGTGATGAAGTACTGAAAACCTCCTCTGGCTAGCACGTTTAGTGGTCCACATACATCAGTATGTATGAGGACCAAAAGATCATTCGCTCTTTCACCTTTTTCTGTGAATGGAGACTTTGTCATCTTTCCAATTAAACAAGATTTGCATGTCTCATATGATTCATAATCAAAAGAGTCCAAGAGTCCATCATTATGGAGTTTGGAAATGCGTTTCTCATTTATGTGGCCTAATCGATAATGCCAAAGGTAAGTTGGATTTAACTCATTAGGTTTCATCCTTTTAGTATTAACGTTATAAATAGGCATTTCGAGATCAAGGACATATAGTCCATTGTTCATTTGTGCAGTAGCATAGAACATATCATTCAAATAAATTGAGCAACAATTGTTCTTTATTATAAATGAAAAACCAAACTTGTCCAAATAAGAAACGAAAATAATATTCCTGCTAATTGCAGAGACATAATAACAGTTCTCTAACTGAATAATTAAACTACTAGGTAAAGTCAATACATAAGTTCCTACGGCTAAAGCAGCAACCTTTGCCCCATTGCCAACTCGTAGGTCAACTTCACCTTTTGCCAAATCTCTACTTCTTTTTAGCCCCTGCACATTTGTAAAAATGTGAGGACCGCATCCAGTATCTAATACCCATGATGCAGAAGTAGATAAATTTATTTCAATAACAAACATACCTGAAGTTGAAGTCTCTACTCCATTCTTCATATCTTCCAAGTACTATGGGCAGTTTCTCTTCCAGTGTCCGGTCTTACCGCAGTGGAAGCAGGTTCCTGCCTTTGCTATGCCTCCACTAGGCTTCAAAGCAGCAATAGTGGGTCTGGGTTTAGCAACTCCTGCCTTTCCCT
The DNA here is from genome assembly GCF_024323335.1 of Lathyrus oleraceus. Classification (NCBI taxonomy): domain Eukaryota; kingdom Viridiplantae; phylum Streptophyta; class Magnoliopsida; order Fabales; family Fabaceae; genus Lathyrus; species Lathyrus oleraceus. The sequence continues at coordinate 452,769,273 of NC_066583.1, forward strand.
TTCTCACCCTGCTTGCTGGGTCTTTTGTTCTGTCTCTTTCCATTTCCGATCATCAGAATGGACTTCCATTTTGACTTCAGATTCTGCTCAGCAGTTCTTAACATGGCCAGCAGTTCAGGAAGAGATTTGTCCATATCATTCATATTGAAATTTAGGACAAATTAACTGAATCTAGCTGGCAACAATTGCAAGATCAAATCAGTCGCAAGTTCCTTTCCGAGGGGAAAACCCAACCTTTCAAGGTTTTCCACATACCTAATCATCTTGAGCACATGGGGACGTACAGGAGCTCCCTTAGCTAACTTGCCTTGAAAAAGGGCTTTTGAAACTTTAAACCTTTCATGCCTTGCTTGCTCTTGATAGAGCATCTTCAGGTGTTCGATCATATCGAACGCTGCCATGTTCTCATGTTGCTTTTGCAACTCTGAGTTCATGGTAGCCAGCATGAGACAAGCAATTTGATTGGCATCATCGACATGCTTCTTATAAGCATATCTTTTTGCCTTAGGTGCAGAACTAGGAGGTTCCTCTTCAGGAACATGTTTCTCCAAGACATACAGCTCTATATCATGTTTGAGGACAATCCTCAAATTTCGGTGTCAATTCAGAAAATTTGTCCCAGACAATTTTTCCTTGTCAAGGATTGATCGCAAAATGTTGTTAGAGGTGTTTGTTGCCATGGTAATCTACATGAAATTAATGAAAATATAAATATCAATAACATATTTAATTAGGCCTTTAATTAAATATGCTCCCACTATTTTACTCAAAACGAATGACCCTCATCATTTGATTCGGAAAATCTCGTTGGAAGATTTTCTAGTGGGTCGAGATCCATATTTCACTTTGTTCTAAGTCCACGTAGGCGGATTACACAAAACTAGGTTATTTATGTAGGAACTCCTTCCATTTGTATCTAATACAACTCTCGAATATTTTAGTTGGGTGAATAACTCTTTATTCCAATCCATCACATGGATCATGTCCAACTCTTGCTTCTAAACACATATAATCTTATTATAATTTGTTTAGTTAAGTTTGACCCATTGTTTTAGAAATTGGATATTAGAATTATCCCATCGCACCTTACTAATATAGAACATGCACCTCGCGTAGGCGAAACCTACATTATCCGATACTAGTCTTGATGAGTGTTAAAACTTGGAAAGCATAAACTTAATATTTAATTTGAGTGAATTGCAATTATTGTGATCTCACCGGCTTATTTATCATATAAATCGTCTCTCACATGCATCAACATACATTCACATGCATCAACATACATTCAGATGCATCAACATACATAATGAAACAGTTATGGCCCCTATCGCAATTGTTCTCCCAAGCCAATGAGAGAACCTAAGCTAACCTAATAACGATCTAAGCTTTTCCCAGGAAGATCTTAAAGGTTGTCCTCCTTTGATATTGAATTCTTGTCTTTCTTCATAACATTACATTACGTACAAGAAACTCGTTTTACATACAAGGGAGTGAGATGAGAAAAGAAGTTACATTAAGAGATTAAAAGAGAGGCACGACACACAAGTCGTATTTTAAAATCCCAAAACAAAATAAACTAAAACTAAGGCCATAATCGATCACCCCAAGACAATAATAATAAACACATTATTATTATTAATTGTAATTCCTTTAATTAATTAAAACCAAATTAAATTTCAGCGACCGATCACACTACGCAGAGTTAGTCGGGGGTTTCCGCTGCCCGGTCAGCGGCCCTGTCCGAAATTTTAATGAACAATTCATTTGAAATCGACGTCGTTTTGCATCAACACAACTCTTGCGCAGTCACAAAACAGAAACCCCGAGAATTCTTACTCTGTGAATGTGACGACCGTCACAAGCATGTTACGACCGTCACGCCCAGCTTGTTACGACCGTCACAGGACCATGATGAACGTCACGCGGCCAAAATACTAGAAACACCTATGGTTCTGAATCTATGAATGTGACGACCGTCATAAAGCATGTAACGACTGTCACGTCCAGCTTGTTACGATCGTCATAGGCCCATGACGAACGTCACACGGCCAAAATCAGCGCTTTTGAAACAGTCAACATACGTGATCCAACAAGCCCTCAGTTCACAAGTCTTTGACAACACAACCCTTGTGTCGTCACTAACCCTAATGCACCAATTTCAGACCGTTAAACACACCTCGATTGTTGATTCAGTATGATTGATCAACAGGTCATTGCTTTACCATACTAATGTCGGATTCCGAAGAAAATGACCATTTATCGCTCAAAGGAAAACAACCATTAAGTGTTTGAATGAACAAAACAGAAACAGTATATCATATATATCGTATTTTGCATTAGGATTACTTATATCATATATAAGTTGATCGATCTCAATTGCGTAACCTATGGACGATCATGTATTGCTGCTTCACCATACTAATGTCGGTTCCGAAGCATAGTCAACATCAATCATCCAAAACGTACACATATGATGCCAAATTTAATTACCCGTTTATTCTTTGATTCATTCTGTCTTTTAATCATATTAATACAGAAAATAAACAGCTATCATATGCATGGTTTCGTAAGTGGCTCTAATACCACTGAAGGAGAATGGCGATCCAAAACGCAGTGGAATTTAAAATTTTCTCCTTCAGTGATCCTTATGAATGGGCATGATCAGTGATAGAATCGTTACCTCTTATGACGATTCAAACCTTTGATGTAGATCTACGAAGCGATCATGAACGTTGAACGATGACAACGCCTCTACTCATTCCACATGAACGAATTCCTTCAATCTCAGTGCTAGCTGCTACGAATGAAGGCTTTGAGTGAGAGAGAGAAACGAAATTTGCAACTACAATGAATGCTTCTGCACAAGGGTTCTATTTATAGAACCACTTTTGTGGGCTACAAGCTACAAAGCTCACTTAAGTGTATGTGACCCATATCTTATAATATGCCCAAAATCACTTAAGCGTGTGGTACATTACCATATTTCGTATTCTACTTAAGTATATCGTACCTTACGATGTTCTATAATTCACTTAAGTGCACCGTACCTTACGGTGTTCCTTAGTTACTCTATCTCTCATCAATCTGTCCTTTGTGTGTGATCCTGTAGGTTTTCACGGCATTGGCAATTATATTAAATCACCTATTTAACATAATAAACAGTGAGCGGTATCTAGCAACACATCACTGCTACCCAAGACACGAAAATGTCATATGATCTGACAAATCCTTTTGTGATAATACTTGTGTGTACAATTACCCTTTTTCCCTTATATCTATATTGAACACAAGGCATAGACCGTGTCATCCTTATCCAGTTCAATATTGGGCCCATAGACATTTATCATGTTACGTAGGATGGGCAAATTCCATCTAGGTCACTCATGTGCCTTGGCATTCTTCGTGGAGTACCCATCAACTGTCTTTATGGTCATCTAGTTACGGACAACGTTTGATCAGTAATAAGGCACTCGACTCTACATCTAAAGTCCATAGTGGTTTCAGGTCGAAGGGTGGTATACACCATTATCACCATGAGAATAACTTATGACACTTTGCATAACATTCTATATAGTATTCTCATAGCGGGTCAATCCAGTATAATTATTACTCTTAATATTCATACCTATGTTTAAGACTTGATAACTCCTTATCCATGATCCATGAGATGTGATCATCAGTCTATATACATAATAGTCTTAATGTTTTAAAGTTATCCCACTTCACAATAAAGCTCGACTATGGATACTTTAAGAATAGTGTCCTTATGTTTAATGTGATCTCATGATAAAGTCATACTTGATACATTAAACGGACTAGCTATTCTAGGGACTTTATTAAACAAATATAAAAAAGAAAAAACCTTTTATTATTAATAAATAATTCGATACAAGTACCAAAAGTATTGGCTCTAGGGCTTACACCAACATGGTGTTCCTTCCCTCTGCTCCCTATTATAACTTTTATCCCCTGTGGAGTCAGATTTTCCTGAGTTGAGATGTTCCTTTTGGGTTCTCCTCAGACGTTTCGGATGATTGATATCTTTCACCCTTATACCGGTCTTAGATACCCTTTCTCCCTGAGCGTGTTGTTCTCTCACCCAGTAAGCAGTGCTTTGACAATATGTCTCCCTTTGAGTTTATTACCCGGTAGCCGGTAATATCTCGTTGTTTCTTCCTCAGCTGAGTCCTTTGTGGACATCCCCGTCGGAGTCTTGATTTTTTTACCCGAAGTATCCTTTGTGGATAGTTTTGCTGTATTGGCATATTCCCCAATACATGCATCTTTGCGTCAGCTCGAGTCTTTCCATTGATTTATTTTCGTGGAATCCCTTCGTGTCTCCCAGCAAGTTTTCAAGTCGTGGCCTGCTCACGCATTTTTACCTTATTTTCCCCCAGAGTCTCTCTTTCCCTAGTGAGTGTGCTACTCCTATGGATTTTTAGTTTCTCCCGACTTCTTTTTTCTTTGTGGAAATTATTCACCATGAAGATTTTACTTTTTGCATGCATACACTTGCATCATGAGGTCTCTTAGGGACCAAAATTCATCTCTTTGTTATTATTTAAGCCCATTCTACCTCGTCGAGACGAAGATTTTAACCTTCATATCTCCGGATAGAATGACCTTAAATAGGGGCATCTATAAGACCCTAATTTTGACCCTAAGATCCCTCATGGCATCATATCATTCCTCAGTGCATTGCCTCAAGGATCATAGCATGTTTGGTTCCTTAACCCTAGGGTTGGGATTTGTTTGAGTGTTTTGAGACCACCAAGCATGCTTATATTATATATTTTCTTTTCTCATTTTTATTACTAACCAAAAGCACAAAAATATGCCACTAACCCTTTTTTGTTTTGAAGCTCAAGTGATCATGTGCTCCAATGCTCCTAGAAGGCTCCTAAGCTCAATGAAATGGCTAGATAAAGATGAGAACAAGCATGGCAATGGTCCACAAAGCTCCTAATCATCATATATGTCTCCCAAGCATCTCAAATTTCCAATTTGGTCAAGATAAACCAAAGGGTGTGAGGATTGATTCCCAAGGAAACCCTAATTCAATTGTGCCATGATTGTGTCTTGCTCATGAAGCAACCTCAACCTATGATCAAATTTAATTAATGGAAGTTCTTTCATTCATTATTTTATGCATATATGAGCCTATGTGAGGCCCCTAAATCATTTATTCATCAAGATTGGAAGTTTGGTCTTGAAAAGTTGACCAGTCAAGTCATCTGACTAAACTGAGGTCCACTGAGATACAACTTGTGATATGTTTGTAAAATGAAGATGACCCCAAGAGAAAAAATGTTCTTATGAACCATTTGAACAACTTTCATGTTCATAAAAAATCCAGTTGAAACTTGTAAGGTCATCATTAATTTCAAAACATTATAGGTTATTTTGACTGAACCCTAATTTTGGATCAATTTCCCAAGGACCTAAATTCCTTAATTTTTATGATTTTAAGGTGAGACCAAATTCATTGGAAATTTTAAGATGTCTACTTCAAATTTTGTGTTGGACAAAATTTCATAATCCTAAAAGAAATACATGTGATAATACAAAATATTATAGGTCACCTTGTACCTAAGTCATTGAATTTGAAAAAGTGCCCGACTTCAAATGTCCATGACGTTTTCATGAAAAATCCAAATGATTCAAAATTTAAGTCTAAATTGATCACCTTTAAAATATATACAATTTTTATGTTTAAGGTTTTTTCATTTGAAGCTTGTATCATGGAAACAGAGGGGCTTGAAGAGGCTTGCTTTTGGTGAAAAAATTCAAAGAGTGACTTAGACATATTTTTTGCCCAATCTTTAAGAGCCAGTTTTCACTAATTTCCAAATGCCAAATGAATTTTTACCCAACATGACTTTTGTTCCTTATTTCAAGGGCTTTCCAACCGTTACTCACATTACTTTTTTGGACTTTCCATGTGTGAGTTTCGAAGAGTTCTTTCTTTATGTCCATTTTGGCATTTCATGTAATAATTTGGTATGCAAGCTTGTTCTGTTCATTGTGCACGTCCGAATCCATTCCATGAGGTATCAGTAAGGTGTTTCACTCATTTTTGGGCCTGCTACACGCTTGCACAGGCCCATGCAAGCAAAGTTCAAATTCCATGCACATGAGGGAGTCATGCTTCACAACCCTCTTCAGCTATAAATAAAGACTCAATCTTATTCGTTTCTCAACCTGATGGAGACCTTAAGTACTGCAGAATTGAAATCCCAACCATTACCAAAGGAATTTTCAGATTTTTCTCTCTTTTTCAAGCTTGAAATTCAACATCATTAGTTGATTTTCAAAGCTCAATTCCTTAGCTTATCATCTCCATTACATCTCCAGAGCCAAAGCAGATCAAGATCTTGAAGAACTCGTGGCCTTAGAAGCTCCATTTTAGAGGTAGAACTTCAAACTTTTTGGATCTAGATCTTGCAATTCAATGTAGTTTTCTTTGGTTTATGTGGTTTTCTGAAGTCCTCACACTTGAGGCAGGTCAGTGGGGGTCTCAATTGTTCATTTCGTGCGTTTCTAGTTGACATACCATGATCTTCCATCTCACATTTCTCTCTAAATAGGAAGAGTGAGGAAGATCCATGGGCACAGGGGTGATGTACATCACCTGGGCTTCATTTTGATGTCCTTATTTTTTATTTTCATTACAAAAAATTTCTTTGCAAGTCGTGGCCAGAATCTGGTATCTCACCGGAGAAGATGGTGGTTTTCACCACCATCCCCACGTGTATGTTTCCCAGCCCTTGGATCCTATCTCAATGTTATAATCATGAGCATCCATTGTGATTACTTGATTTAATGAAGTATGTCGCGCGTTTGACTCCAGCGTACCATGCGCCCTTGCCTCTGAGCCTTTGATCTATGCCACATCAATTAATGAGTTTGATCTTGTGGCGCTGGATTTTTCATTATTTCTATTTTCTTTTTAATTTAAGATAATTCCTTTTATTTTCAAAAATTCATAAAAAACTTATTTGAAGTCACCAAAATATGAGACCAATTCCAAAAAAAATCTTGAAAAATCTAGTTTCATATTTTGATTTTTAATTATTTTTGTGATTTCATTTAATATTTTTTGTGAATTATTTGGTTTTTAATAGTTTTAATTCATGTTAAAATAGTTTCTGATATTTGAAATATCCAAAAACATTTTCCTAACACCTATGGATAATGATAAGTCAATGAAAAATAGTCTCATCAATTTCTTATTTAATTTGAGATTTTAATTCATATTGTGTTATTTTTTATTATTTTTAATTGTTTTTAAATAGTTTCTGATTTCTAAAATTATTGAGAAAATTTGTCAAAGTTTGTTTGACCATGTTAGACCTATGAGAATTTAATTGGACTTGTTGAAGTTGATTTGAATTAAATTTGAGGTTTGACCATATTTTGATTATTTTATTTTGCATTTATTTTTAATTCAAAAAATACCAAAAAATTATGATTGACTTGTTGACTTGTAATCTTCATTTCTTTTCTGTTTAGCATTGATTGATGATGACTTGGTTCACATTTGACCAATTGAGTTTGATACTTGAATTCTCTTTCCCTCCCTTTCATCTTCATCCCATTCTTTTCATCATTTGGCTAATGAGTTAACATCTTATTGTTGGTCTTGACAAATGAGAGGTTTAACCTTCTTTGATCCAAACCAAACTCAACTTGATCCAAGATCAAGTGAGTTGGTTTGTGTACAAGATAGGTTGCTTCTTTGTCAAGCAAATAACCTAAAGTCCATACAAGGCCCTTTCCCTTTTGTTTTGGCATGGCAAGTTTGTGGAGCTTGGCTTACTAGTCATGATCTCTAACTTGTGTTTATTTGCCTATAGTTCTATTGACCAGCCTCAGATAGGTATGACTACTACATTAGTCCACTTACGATTGTTTAACATAGCGCTACATTGTCTTATGATAAACTAACATAACTTCACTAATTACTAACTTTAATTTGAGCATTTAATTTCTTGCCCCTTTACTTTTAATGCCATTTATTTCATGCTTATTTATTCATATTGCTTTTCATTTTGTTCACTTGAGCACATATTTTATGTTTATGTCACTTTTCTTTTGCTCATTTGAGCTCATTATTGTATATAAATATATTGTTGTCTTGTGGTTGTTTTGTCTTTGTTTTGTGTGAACCCAATGCAAAAAGGAGAAAGGACTTAGAATTAGGACATACCCATGCTTATAGGAGTTCAAGAGCAACTAGGCCTCATGCCTTTAGAATGCTAAAGTGGTTGAAGAGCAACTAGGCCTCATGACTTTAGAATGCTAAATTTCAAAGTTGACTTCAAAGGACTTCTCATCTAAACTTATTCTTTTTCCATTCCCCTTATTGTGTTGTGAACTTTTTGAGGTTTGCTCTTGTGTGATAGGGATTCCATCTTGAGATAGTAAAGAGGACCATTGTCATGAGTAGCCAAGTTAAGAGAGACAAGCCAAATGAAGGTCCTAGGAGCTTGAATCCAAATTGTTTGATTGCTTGTGTGTTTACTAAGTCTAAAAGAAAGGAGCATCTTGAATCATCTCTATGATTTCAAGAAAAGGAACTCCAAGGGTTTATCTTTTCTCTCTCACCTTTGCATGCTTTTGGACTAGCCATTCTCTTCTTTTCCTCACTCTAACCAAGCCAAAATCTTTTCTTGCAAACTTTGACTTTGTTTCAAACTAGAAACCTAGGCCTTATGCCTTTGACTTTTCAAAATCTTTTCATAAATACTCATTGTGAATGAACTTTAATCCGACTTTGACTTCATTTTGTAAATAAAACTAATTTGTAAATATAACTCACTTCAAGTTGTTTTTGTGGTTCCAATGGCCACCTTACTAAAACTTTTTTCAAAAACATTAGTCATAGGTTTGAGTTATCATAGTGGTTGATGCGAATCTCACTTCATCCTTAGTGATTGGATTATAAGTCTTCCATACTTATTATAGGGTTACCCCCCTCACTAGTATGTTGAAGCCTTCCTCACATGGTGGATTGTTGGTTTAGGCTGAGTTTTCTCCCTTTGATAACAAAAGACCTTAAGGCTTTTGATCAAATCAATTCACCAATCTTTATGATTTTTACCACGAACTACGATATTTTGATCCTACCTTTGTGATGGTACGTAGGCAATGGGTTCATCCATTCAAACAACAAAATTTGTAAATATAATCTATTCTCTTCTCATCCCTCCAATCTTATGTACAAATCCTTTCATAAATACTAACCTACGACACATATTTGCAAAAAGGGTTCCCTTAGAGTACTAAGGATATTTTGGGTGCGTAAAACCTTTCCATTTCATAACTAACCCCCTTACCCAAATCTCTGACATTTTTATTAGTTTTTGATTTAAAAAACTTCTTACCTTGGCTTTTGTTCGCTTTTTAGCCTTTCCTTATGACAAATAAAAGTGTGGTGGCGACTCGAATTGTATGTTTACTTTTGGTTTAGTCAATAAACCTAAAGGTAACGAAAACCCCGCTACAGTCACGAGCATGGATCGGGTTAAGAACCATCCCAAAGGAGTGTACTAAGGATAAAAACTTGTAGATCATGTTTTAAAAAGTTCCCAGAGTCTTAATTCCATCTAACGGATATTATAGGTTAGGATGACTGACTCATCAACCCATAAAATTCTCAAGAGAAACTCGTCTGAGTAAAGTATCGCGTAACAACTGTTATCAAGTCTACACCTGAACAGTCTCCGCAATACGTCCTAAATAGGCCAAGTGGGGTTAAATGTTATATGGTCCTCAGTTCTCGGACCCCAAATCAGAGAAAGTAATTCCTAACCACAAATGACTTGTGTGACATTCATAACTCTAAAAGGGTCTCCACTTAGTAGATGGGTCTCAAGCCAACTTGTTAAGGACTACTCCACACAAGTCGAACACGAATATACCATCCTCCTATCTTAATTTACACTCAAGTCCGGGTTAGAGATTATCTCATTGTAAGACCCTAATTTTGACCCTAAAATCCCTCATGGCATCATGTTATTGCACAAGTGCATTGCCTCAAGGATCATAGCATGTTTGGATCCTTAACCCTAGGGTTGGGACTTATTTTAGTGTTTTGAGACCACCAAGCATGCTTTTATTGTATGTTATTGCTTTTCTTACTAACCAAAAGCACAAAAATATGTCACTAACTTTTTTGTTTTGAAGCTCAAGTGATCATGTGCTCCACAATGCTCCTAGGAGGCTCCTAAGCCCAATGCAATGGCTAGATGAAGATGATAAAAAGCATGGCAATGGTACACAAAGTTCCTAATCATCATATATGTCTCCCAAGTATCTCAATTTTCCAATTTGATCAAGATAACCCAAAGGGCTTGAAGATTGTTTCCCAAGGAAACCCTAATTTCACTATGCTTTAACTGTGCCTTGCCCATAAAGAAATCTCAACCTATGATCAAATTTAATCAAGGGAAGTTATTTAATTTATCATTCTATGCATATATGAGCCTATTTGAGGCCCCTAAATCATTTATTCATCAAGATTGGAAGTTTGACCTTGAAAAGTTGACCAGTCAAGTCATTTGACTAAGATGAGGTTCAATGAGCTATAATTTTTTATGTGTTTGTCAAATGAAGATGACCCAAAAATAAAAACTCTTCCTAAGAACCATATGAACAACTTTAATGTTCATCAAAAACCCATTTGAAGCTTGTAAGGTCATCATTAAGTTCAAAACATTATAGGTCATTTTGACTGAAACCCTAATTTTAGGTCAACTTGCGAAGGGCATAACTTCCTTAATTTTTATGATTTTAAGGTGAGACTAAAAGAATTGGAAATCCTGAGATGTCTAATTCAAATGTTATGTTGGACAAAACTTCATAATCCTAAAGTAAATACATGTGATATTGCAATACATTATAGGTCATCTTGGACCTAATTCATTGAATTTAAAAAAGTACCCAACTTCAAATGCAAATAACTTTGTCATATAAATTCAAAATGATGCAAAATTTGAGTCTAGATTGACCTTTTTGAAAATATATACAACTTTTATGTTGGATATTTTTTCATTTGAAGCTTGTATCATGAGGACAAAGGGGTTTGATTAAGCTTAGTTTTGGTTAACTTTTTTTCAAAGTGATTTGAATATGTTTTACACTTGAACTTTCCAGGCCAGTTTTGATCAATTAGCACATGTCAAATATTTTTTTTGCCCAACATGACTTTTGTTCCTTATTTCAAGAGCTTTCCAACCATTACTCACAATAGTCCTTGGGGTGTACCATTTTTTAGTTTCGAATTTCTTTTCATTTATGTGCATTTTTTATATTTTATGTTGAAACTTGAAATGCAAGTCTTTTCCATCCAATGTACACGACCACATGCCTTCTATGTGAACTCAGCAAGCTCCTTCAGCCATCCATGGGCCTCTCACACATCCACAAAGGCCCATGCACTCAAATTTTCAAATCGCATGCACATGAGCAAAGTGTGAGTTCAGATACATTCAGCTATAAATAAGGGCCTCATGAGATTCATTTCACAACCTTTTGGAGATCCCATATGTTGTTGCACTGAAACCACACCTTCACCAAAGGAATCATTCACCATTTTTTTAGATTTTCGAGCTTGAAATTCAGCAACATTAGTTGAGTTTCAAAGCTAGATTCCTTAGCCAATCATCTTCCATACATCCAGGGATCAAAAAGGAGCAAAGAGCTTGAAGAATTTGTGGCCAGAAACTCATCATTTTGAAGGTATCAACTCAAATTGTTTGGATCTGAAACTCATAATTCAATGTAGTATTCTTGTGTTTCTGTGTTTCTCTGAAGTCCTCATACTTGGGGCAAGCTTTTGGTGCATTCAATTTGTCATTTCATGAACAATCCATGTGAACACCATGATTTTCTCCTTCATCTTTCCCTCAATATAGGAAGAATGAAAGAAATCCAATGGTACAGTGATGATCTACATCACACGAGCTTCATTTCCATGTCCTTGTTTTTCATTTTTATTGAGATTTATTTTTCTGCAAATTTGGCCGGAATCTGTTGGTCGATCGGAGAAGACGGTGGTTTCCACCACCACCACCACGTGTTTGAACCAGAACCTTTGGATCTCACTCTCACGCGTCTGTTTTAATTACTTATTTTAATTCATCATGTGGCGTTGTTGACTTGAGTGTATCGTGTGTCCTCAGATCCAAGCCATGCACCATTGCCACGTCAATTAATGAACTGGATCTAGTGGCTCAGCATTTTTTTTTATTTCATTTTCTTTTTATTTTCTTTTAATTCATTCCATTTTCAAAAATTCATTAAAAATTCATATGAAGTCAGAAAAATATGAGACCAACTCCAAAAAAATCTTGAAAAATCTAGTTTCATATTATGATTTTTAATTATTTTTGTGACTTCATTTGATATTTTTCATGAATTATTTGGTTTTTAATGATTTTAATCCATTTTAAAATACTTTCTAACTTTTAAAAAATACAAAAATATTTTCATAGCATATATGGATCATGGTAAGTCATTGAAAAATAGTCTCAATAATTTCTTATTTGTTTTGAGATTATTTGAGATTTTAATTCATATTATGCTATTTTTGGTTGTTTTTAATTGATTTTAATTACTTTCTGACTTTAAAAATTTGTGATAAAATTACTCAAAGTTTGTTTGACTATGTTGAACCTATGAAAATTTAATTGGACTTTTTGAAGTTGATTTGAATTGAATTTGAGGTTCAACTTTGTTTGTTTATTTTTTTATTTTTTTTCTTTTAATTCAAAAATTACCAAAAAATACCATTGACTCCTTGACTTGTTATATTGAATCTTCTTCTGTTTGGTGTCGATCAAGGTTGAATTGATTAAACTTTGATCAAATTCATTGAATCTTGTGGTTTGAAAATCCTTAAGGATCATCACCTAGAAAGATGAATGAATTTGATCAAGGATGAGTTATCCCTTGATCAATTGGGATTGGTTGTTGACTTCTTGCCCCCTCCCTTTTCATCTTCATCCCTTTCTTTGCCTCAATGACCAATGAGTTAAAGTCTTGAGGTTGGTGTTGACAAATAAAAGTTTAATCTTCTTTGATCAAAACCAACTTCCACTTGATCCATGATCAAGTGAATTATTTTGTGTCAAAGATGGGTTACTTTTGGTCAGGCTAATAACCAAAAGTCAATACAAGGCCCTTCCCCTTTTGTTTGGCATGGCACGTTTATGGAGCTTGGCTTACTAGTCATGACCTTTAACTTGTGTTCTTTGCCCATATTCTTATTGACCGGCCTCAGATAGGTATGACTACTATATTAGTCCACTTACGATTGCTTAACATAGTGTTACATTGTCTCATGAAAAGCTAACATAACCCTACTAACTACTAAGTTTAATTTGAGCTTTTAAATTCTTCTCATTTACTTTTAATGTCATTTATTTCTTGCTCATTATTCATCTTGATTTTTATTTTGCTCACTTGAGCACATATTTTATGTTTATGTCATTTTTCTTTTGCTCATTTGAGCCCATTATTGTATATAAATATATTGCTATTTTGTGTTGTTTTGTGTTTGTTTTGATGTGAACCAAAATGCAAAAGGAGAAAGGACTTAGAATTAGGATTCACCCATGCTTAAAGGAGTTCAAGAGCAACTAGGCCTCATGCCTTTAGAATGCTAAAGTGGTTGAAGAGCAACTAGGCCTCATGACTTTAGAATGCTAAATTTCAAAGTTGACTTTAAAGGACTTCTCATATAAACTTATTCTTTTTCCATTCCCCTTATTGTGTTGTGAACTTTTTGATGTTTGCTCTTATGTGATAGGGATTCCATCTTGAGATAGTAAAGAGAACCATTGTCATGAGTAGCCAAGTTAAGAGAGACAAGCCAAATGAAGGTCCTAGGAGCTTGAATCCAAATTGTTTTATTGCTTGTGTGTTTACTAATTCTAAAAGAAAGGAGAATCTTGAATCATCTCTATGATTTCAACAAAAGGAACTCCAAGGGTTTATCTTTTCTCTCTCACCTTTGCATGCTTTTGGACTAGCCATTCTCTTCTTTTCCTCACTCTAACCAAGCCAAAATCTTTTCTTGCAAACTTTGACTTTGTTTCAAACTAGAAACCTAGGCCTTATGCCTTTGACTTTTCAAAATCTTTTCATAAATACTCATTGTGAATGAACTTTAATCCGACTTTGACTTCATTTTGTAAATAAAACTAATTTGTAAATATAACTCACTTCAAGTTGTTTTTGTGGTTCCAATGGCCACCTTACTAAAACTTTTTTCAAAAACATTAGTCATAGGTTTGAGTTATCATAGTGGTTGATGTGAATCTCACTTCATCCTTAGTGATTGGATTATAAGTCTTCCATACTTATTATAGGGTTACCCCCCTCACTAGTATGTTGAAACCTTCCTCACATGGTGGATTGTTGGTTTAGGCTGAGTTTTCTCCCTTTGATAACAAAAGACCTTAAGGATTTTGATCAAATCAATTCACCAATCTTTATGATTTTTACCATGAACTACGATATTTTGATCCTACCTTTGTGATGGTACGTAGGCAATGGGTTCATCCATTCAAACAACAAAATTTGTAAATATAATCTATTCTCTTCTCATCCCTCCAATCTTTTGTACAAATCCTTTCATAAATACCAACCTACGACACATATTTGCAAAAAGGGTTCCCTTAGAGTACTAAGGATATTTTGGGTGCGTAAAACCTTCCCATTTCATAACTAACCCCCTTACCTAAATCTCTGACATTTTTATTAGTTTTTGATTTAAAAAACTTCTTACCTTGGCTTTTGTTCGCTTTTTAGCCTTTCCTTTGGACAAATAAAAGTGTGGTGGCGACTCGAATTGTATGTTTACTTTTGGTTTAGTCAATAAACCTAAAGGTAACGAAAACCCCACTACAGTCACGAGCATGGATCGGGTTAAGAACCATCCCAAAGGAGTGTACTAAGGATAAAAACCTGTAGATCATGTTTGAAAAAGTTCCCAGAGTCTTAATTCCATCTAACGGATATTATAGGTTAGGATGACTGACTCATCAACCCATAAAATTCTCAAGAGAAACTCGTCTGAGTAAAGTATCGCGTAACAACTGTTATCAAGTCTACACCTGAACAGTCTCCGCACTACGTCCTAAATAGGCCAAGTGGGGTTAAATGTTATATGGTCCTCAGTTCTCGGACCCCAAATCAGAGAAAGTAATTCCTAACCACAAATGACTTGTGTGACATTCATAACTCTAAAAGGGTCTCCACTTAGTAGATGGGTCTTAAGCCAACTTGTTAAGGACTACTCCACACAAGTCGAACACGAATATACCATCCTCCTATCTTAATTTACACTCAAGTCCGGGTTAGAGATTATCTCACTGTAAGACCCTAATTTTGACCCTAAAATCCCTCATGGCATCATGTTATTGCACAAGTGCATTGCCTCAAGGATCATAGCATGTTTGGATCCTTAACCCTAGGGTTGGGACTTATTTTAGTGTTTTGAGACCACCAAGCATGCTTTTATTGTATGTTATTGCTTTTCTTACTAACCAAAAGCACAAAAATATGTCACTAACTTTTTTGTTTTGAAGCTCAAGTGATCATGTGCTCCACAATGCTCCTAGGAGACTCCTAAGCCCAATGCAATGGCTAGATGAAGATGAGAAAAAGCATGGAAATGGTACACAAAGTTCCTAATCATCATATATGTCTCCCAAGTATCTCAATTTTCCAATTTGATCAAGATAACCCAAAGGGCTTGAAGATTGTTTCCCAAGGAAACCCTAATTTAACTATGCTTTAACTGTGCCTTGCCCATAAAGAAATCTCAACCTATGATCAAATTTAATCAAGGGAAGTTATTTAATTTATCATTCTATGCATATATGAGCCTATTTGAGGCCCCTCAATCATTTATTCATCAAGATTGGAAGTTTGACCTTGAAAAGTTGACCAGTCAAGTCATTTGACTAAGATGAGGTTCAATGAGCTATAATGTTTTATGTGTTTGTCAAATGAAGATGACCCACAAATAAAAACTCTTCCTAAGAACCATATGAACAACTTTCATGTTCATCAAAAACCCATTTGAAGCTTGTAAGGTCATCATTAATTTCAAAACATTATAGGTCATTTTGACTGAAACCCTAATTTTGGGTCAACTTGCGAAGGGCATAACTTCCTTAATTTTTATGATTTTAAGGTGAGACCAAAAGAATTGGAAATCCTAAGATGTATAATTCAAATGTTATGTTGGACAAAACTTCATAATCCTAAAGTAAATACATGTGATATTGCAATACATTATAGGTCATCTTGGACCTAATTCATTGAATTTAAAAAAGTACCCAACTTCAAATGCACATAACTTTGTCATATAAATTCAAAATGATGCAAACTTTGAGTCTAGATTGACCTTTTTGAAAATATATACAACTTTTATGTTGGATATTTTTTCATTTGAAGCTTGTATCATGAGGACAAAGGGGTTTGATTAAGCTTAGTTTTGGTTAACTTTTTTTCAAAGTGATTTGAATATGTTTTACACTTGAACTTTCCAGGCCAGTTTTGATCAATTAGCACATGTCAAATATTTTTTTTGCCCAACATGACTTTTGTTCCTTATTTCAAGAGCTTTCCAACCATTACTCACAATAGTCCTTGGGGTGTACCATTTTTTAGTTTCGAATTTCTTTTCATTTATGTGCATTTTTTATATTTTATGTTGAAACTTGAAATGCAAGTCTTTTCCATCCAATGTACACGACCACATGCCTTCTATGTGAACTCAGCAAGCTCCTTCAGCCATCCATGGGCCTCTCACACATCCACAAAGGCCCATGCACTCAAATTTTCAAATCGCATGCACATGAGCAAAGTGTGAGTTCAGATACATTCAGCTATAAATAAGGGCCTCATGAGATTCATTTCACAACCTTTGGGAGATCCCATATGTTGTTGCACTGAAACCACACCTTCACCAAAGGAATCATTCACCATTTTTTTAGATTTTCGAGCTTGAAATTCAGCAACATTAGTTTAGTTTCAAAGCTAGATTCCTTAGCCAATCATCTTCCATACATCCAGGGATCAAAAAGAAGAAAAGAGCTTGAAGAATTCATGGCCAGAAACTCATCATTTTGAAGGTATCAACTCAAATTGTTTGGATCTGAAACTCGTAATTCAATGTAGTATTCTTGTGTTTCTTTGTTTCTCTGAAGTCCTCATACTTGGGGCAAGCTTTTGGTGCATTCAATTTGTCATTTCATGAACAATCCATGTGAACACCATGATTTTCTCCTTCATCTTTCCCTCAATATAGGAAGAATGAAAGAAATCCAATGGTACAGTGATGATCTACATCACACGAGCTTCATTTCCATGTCCTTGTTTTTCATTTTTATTGAGATTTATTTTTCTGCAAATTTGGCCGGAGTTGTTGGTTGGTCGGAGAAGACGGTGGTTTCCACCACCACCACCACGTGTTTGAACCAGAACCTTTGGATCTCACTCTCACGCGTCCGTTTTAATTACTTATTTTAATTCATCATGTGGCGTTGTTGACTTGAATGTATCGTGTGTCCTCAGATCCAAGCCATGCACCATTGCCACGTCAATTAATAAACTGATCTAGTGGCTCAGCATTTTTTGTTTATTTCATTTTCTTTTTATTTTCTTTTAATTCATTCCATTTTCAAAAATTCATTAAAAATTCATATGAAGTCAGAAAAATATGAGACCAACTCCAAAAGAATTCTTGAAAAATCTAGTTTCATATTATGATTTTTAATTATTTTTGTGACTTCATTTGATATTTTTCATGAATTATTTGGTTTTTAATGATTTTAATCCATTTTAAAATATTTTCTAACTTTTAAAAAATACAAAAATATTTTCATAGCATATATGGATCATGATAAGTCATTGAAAAATAGTCTCAATAATTTCTTATTTGTTTTGAGATTATTTGAGATTTTAATTCATATTATGCTATTTTTGGTTGTTTTTAATTGATTTTAATTACTTTCTGACTTTAAAAATTTGTGATAAAATTACTCAAAGTTTGTTTGACTATGTTGAACCTATGAAAATTTAATTGGACTTTTTGAAGTTGATTTGAATTGAATTTGAGGTTCAACTTTGTTTGTTTATTTTTTTATTTTTTTTTCTTTTAATTCAAAAATTACCAAAAAATACCATTGACTCCTTGACTTGTTATATTGAATCTTCTTCTGTTTGGTGTCGATCAAGGTTGAATTGATTCAACTTTGATCAAATTCATTGAATCTTGTGGTTTGAAAATCCTTAAGGATCATCACCTAGAAAGATGAATGAATTTGATCAAGGATGAGTTATCCCTTGATCAATTGGGATTGGTTGTTGACTTCTTGCCCCCTCCCTTTTCATCTTCATCCCTTTCTTTGCCTCAATGACCAATGAGTTAAAGTCTTGAGGTTGGTCTTGACAAATAAAAGTTTAATCTTCTTTGATCCAAACCAACTTCCACTTGATCCATGATCAAGTGAATTATTTTGTGTCAAAGATAGGTTACTTTTGGTCAAGCAAATAACCAAAAGTCAATACGAGGCCCTTCCCCTTTTGTTTGGCATGGCACGTTTATGGAGCTTGGCTTACTAGTCATGACCTTTAACTTGTGTTCTTTGCCCATATTCTTATTGACCGGCCTCAGATAGGTATGACTACTATATTAGTCCACTTACGATTGCTTAACATAGTGTTACATTGTCTCATGAAAAACTAACATAACCCTACTAACTACTAAGTTTAATTTGAGCTTTTAAATTCTTCTCATTTACATTTAATGTCATTTATTTCTTGCTCATTATTCATCTTGATTTTCATTTTGCTCACTTGAGCACATATTTTATGCTTATGTCATTTTTCTTTTGCTCATTTGAGCCCATTATTGTATATAAATATATTGCTATTTTGTGTTGTTTTGTGTTTGTTTTGATGTGAACCAAAATGCAAAAGGAGAAAGGACTTAGAATTAGGATTCACCCATGCTTAAAGGAGTTCAAGAGCAACTAGGCCTCATGCCTTTAGAATGCAAAATGTATTGAAGAGCAACTAGGCCTCATGCCTTTAGAATGCTAAAACTCAAAGTTGACCTCAAAGGACTTCTCCTCAAACTTATTCTTTGTCCATTCCCTTTATTATGTTATGAGCCTTTTTGATGTGTGCTTTTGTGTGATAGGAACCTCATCTTAAGATTGTGAAAAGATGACCATTGTCATGAGTAGCCAAGTTAAGAGCCAAGCCAAATGGAGATCCTAGGAGCTTGAATTCAAATTCTTGATTCCTTGTTTGTGTGCTAAACCCAAAGGAAAGGAGCATCTTGAGTCATCTCTATGCCTCCAAGAAAAGGAACTCCAAGGGTTATCTTTCCCCTCTTATCTTTGTATGCTTTAGGAATAACCCTTCTCTCTTCTCCCCACTCTAACCAAGCCAAAAATCATTTTATAAACATCGACTTTATTTCAAACTAGAAACCTAGGCCTTATGACTTTGACGTTTTTTCAAACTCTTTTCACAAATACTCATTGTAAATAAACTTTAATCCAACTTTAACCTCATTTTTGTAAATAAATTTAACTTATAAATATAACCCATTTCAAGTTTTTTTGGTGGTTCCAATGGCCACTTGTTAAAATATTTTCAAAAACATTAGTCATAGGTTTGAGTTATCATAGTGGTTGATGTAAATCTCACCTCATCCTTAGTGTTGGATTATAAGCCTTCCATGCTTATTATAGGGTTAACCCCTTACTAGCATGTTGAAGCCTTCATCACATGGTGGATTATTGGTTTAGGTTGAGTTTTCTCCCTTTGATAACAAAAGACCTTAAGGCTTTTGATTAAAATCAATTCACCAATCTTTAAAATTTTTACCATGAACTACAAGGTTTTGATCCTCCTTTGTGATGGTACGTAGGCAATGGGTTTATCCATTCAAACAACAAAACTTGTAAATATAATCTATTCTCTTCTCATCCCTCCAATCATTTGCACAAATATTTTCACAAATACCAACCTACAACACATATTTGCAAAAAGAGGTTCCCTTAGAGTACTAAGGATGTTTTGGGTGCGTAAAACCTTCCCATTTCATAACCAACCCCCTTACCTAGATCTCTGACGTTTTTATTAGTTTTTGATTTGAAAAACTTCTTACTTGGATTTTATTCGCATTTTAGCCTTTCCTTTGAACAAATAAAAGTGCGGTGGCGACTCGAATTGTATGTTGACTTTTGGTTTAGTCAATAAACCTAAAGGTAACAAAAACCCCGCTACACTCACCACTCAGAGATCACCAAGCAGAACTAACAGATTAGATCACATAAAACAAATATACAAACATCAAATATACAGTTATATACACATATAAAAGTAGGCTAAACCCACTGAGGACTACTCCCCAACAGAGTCGCCACTAAATTTCTGTAGCGGTAAATTCATGACCATTAAGCTATGGATAAACTTAACGTCAATAAAACCAGAGTCGCCACCGCGCTTTTATTGTTTCCAAAGGAAAAGTGGAAAGTACGAACAAAACCCAAAGATAAGAAGTTTTCAAATCAAAACTAATAAAATGCCAGAGATCACCGGTAAGGGGGTTGGTTACACAGAGGGAAAGTGTTAGCACCCAAAGTGTCCTAGGTGCTCTTAGGGAGCCCTTTTTTATGTATGTATGTCTTTTGGTATAAAACGATGTTTGTAATAAATAGAGTGTGGGGATGAGAAAAGAATTCATTGATTATATTTTTGTGTTTGACAAGACCTTCGGACTTGTGCCTACGTACCAACATAAAAATGAGGGATCAAAACCTCGTAGTTTGTGGTAACAATTTCAAAGTGGGTGAATTTCTTTTAACAAAATTTAAGTTTAAAGGAGGCACAAAGGGCCTAAAAGAGTTTGAATGAGTGTTAGTTATTTTGGTATTTTGAAACTTTAAGTCAATATGATTAGGTTTATTCACAAATTTGATTTAAGAAAAGAGTTTAAAAATGCAATGGCATAAGGCCAAAGTTTCTAATTTGGAATAAAGCCTAAGTTTAAAAATCACATGCAAAGAATGTTTTTGAAAAGAGGGAGAGATTTTAAATTTAAGAAATGGGAGGAGATGGAGAGACTAATCCTAAGCAAAAATTTAAAGGTTAAGAGTTGAAAAGATCTGACCAATGGGATGCAATCTAATAAACAAGAATATCATATAGAAACCCACTTTTCCTTTGGACTTTAAAATCAAGCAATATCAATAAGCAAGAAAGATGAAGATAAAGGTATCAAATAAATATAGCCACATCCAAGCTAGCAACTTCATTATCTTCTTCATAATCTTCCCCATGCATCATATGACATACTCCTTGAATGGCTCAGAATAAGGCATTAGACATAGGTTCAAAGTAACATTTGCATCAAGACCATGTAGCAGATGAACTGAAGTGGATCCCAATACTTGCATCAACTGAAAGCTCACATCATAATGACTTGGTTTCAGAGATGTTGGCATTGGCCGAGGCCTTTTGCATAGGGAATGTTGCCTAATTCTAAGTCCAAGTCTCAGATCAAATCCAATGGTCCACACAAACATTTTTTTAGGGTTTTAAGGTCCTAAGACCATAAACACAAACAAAATACGCAAACAAGTATATACGAACACAATATATGGCTCAAATGAGAAAAAGTGAAACATGGCATTAAAATAAACAAGTTAAATAATATTAATAATGACAAATGATAAATGGCTTGAATTTAAAGTGCACAAAAGTAAATGGCTTGAAATTAAAAGTTAGTCAAATGTTAGTGGATTAGAAGTTAGTGGAACTTTACTATTCAATTATTTAAGTCATTCTTTGGAGAACACTAAACCCTCTATTCACAAGCATGAATCCTTGAGCCAAGACATCTTCCAAAGGAAGGAAAAAAGGCCAAATTTCCATACAATACCATGAAAGGGGGGAGACTTACAATCTCACATACTAGAATGCTATGCCTTTTGTGTCAAAATCTAGCACTATGTTAAGCAATCGTAATTTGACTTATGTAGAAGTCACAACTATCTGAGGTCGGGCAATAATTTTTTTGGTGTTAATGCATGTTAGAAATATAGTATAATGAACCATACTCCTAAAACATACCACACACAAAAAGAAAATGATCAAATGGTGGACCTAATATCATCCATACTTGTATTGGTTCATGAACCAATTAGCCTTAGGATATTGAGATGTCATTGGCCAATGAGAGGAGTGGGATAGAAAGGGATTGGAGATGAAGAGGGAGGGGAGAGGATACAAACACAAATTGGCCATGGGAGGAATTTCATCAAATTAAAATCATTAATTCATTTTTGGAGATGAAATGTATATTTCATCAATCCCCTAAATCCAATGATTTTAATCCAACAAAAGCCAAACCAACCTTGACCAAGGCCCAAACAAAATAGTCAAACTCCACAAGTCAATAAAGATGGCTCAACACAATTTATTTTCAATCAAACAAATTAAAATCAATTAAAAATGCATTAAATTAAATTATGTTTTATCAAAAACCTAAAACCTCTTCAAAACACCAAATAAATGGCCAAGAGATTTATCATAGGTCAAATAAGGTCAAAGGACCTTGGAGAAAAAATTTCACTATTTTTAAAAAGTCAGAAGTATTTTTAAACAATTTAAAATATGCACAAAAATAATTAAATCATGAAAAATATCAATATTGATCTAAAAACTAATTTTAATTCAGAAAATGAAAGAGGAAAATATTTGAAAACTTTTTTGTGAAAGTCTCATATTTTTTGGATCAATAATAAAATTAATATGAATTAATAAAAATAAAGCAATTAAAATGAAAATTCAAAAATTCAAAAATACGTGGACCATCTGATCTCCCTCATTAATTGAGGTGGCAGATCAGATGGTCCAAACGCGTATTCCAGATGGTCTTTAGTCAACTGAGCAACACGTGTGGTAATTAGAAACAACGCTTAGGATTAAAACAATTTAAATGGGTCCTATGGTTGAGAAGCTTGCCAACACATCGTCGGAGCCAGAGCTCCGGTCTTCTTCTCTGGTGGACCTCGCCGGACTGGTTTTCCTTCAACCATCACCAAAATAAAAAAGTAAGACATGGATTTAAAGAAAAAATTCTTAGGAGCTCGAATATGGCATCGATTTTGTCTAACTCCAAGTATATGAAAAGATACAGGGAGTTGAATTTTGAGGATAATGAACTGAGTCGCTTCGATTTGACCTCAAAGCAACTCAATCTTGTTACCTACATTGGTAGGACTTCAGACAACCAAAAATAAACAAGAATATTAGAGAAATAAGAGAGAATCGAAGAGTCGAAGTTTCTGAAAATTCACCTTCGAGTTGATCCAATTTGACTTGATCTTGATCTGGGTTTGATTTCTTTCTCCTCCTCTTGCTTGAGGAAACCAAGTAAACTGAAAATGGAAGTGAATTTCTGGAGTTTGAACTTCCAAACAGAAGGTGAAGTTCAACCTCGATTTCAAGAGAAATCTCAGAAAATTCTATGGCAGTGAGGGTTTGCATACGTCTAGCAAAGCTTGGGCAAAGTGTTGATGATGAATCTGAAGCCTTAATCTTGTTTAAATATGCGATGTGTTTGATATTTGCACCACTTGAAAATTGAACAAAAATAGTAATTCACTTGCATGGGTGCATGGGCAACCATTTGGGCCTCAAGAGTGATGCAATCCAACTCCAAATCGTGTACAAGGTCTGCTGAAACCATCATGTTCAAGCATGCAAATGGAAATGATCATGTGAAGTTCAATCTTGCCAAATCACTTCCCATAATGAAACCATGCGCAACTCCTTCAATTTTGGTCCAAATGAGATAATCTTGGATGTTTTCGAAAGGCGGGATCATGGGGAACAACTTTCATGTTGAACACTTCTTTATTTGAAGCTTGGATCATAATTAATTTTGAGGTAGAAGTTTGGAAAATCGAACACATTTGAAAATTTTCTAAGTCGCAAGTCAAATGTTCACTTCTTCCACCTTGAATAACTTTTTCTATGGACTTCAAATGAGAAAAAATCCTTCATCAAAGTTGTAGATATTTCAAACCTCTTCAATTTAGTCACCAATTTGACCTAATTTGGATTTGGCATGAAGGATTATGCAATTTAGAAGTTAAGGAAAATCACTTGTTCAATTGTATTGGCCCAAAATGACCTATAATGTTGCCTCTTGGCACATGCATTTGCAAGTTGAATTTGCACTTCCTCCAAATATAAAGGTTGAAGTAGACATCTTGAAATTGATCATGGAATTTGAATGGATTTAATCTCATAAAAAATGAGCAAGTTATGGTCTTGGGAAGTCGACCTCAAAACTAGGGTTTAGACAAAATGACCTATAATCTTTCACCATAAAAAATGTCTTTCCAAGCAAAATTAGCTCTTTACCTCAATATGAAAGATGTTTATAGTGTCATTTAGAGTAACTTTTATCTTGGAATCATTTTCATATGACAAAAATTGTAGGAGATAGGGTCTAGGGAACCCTAGTTTTGACTAGTTGACTTCCTCTAGTTAACCACCACGAATCAACTTGCTAGCTTGACAATCTCTTGACTTTTGGGACTCATGGAGGATCATTAATGCATAATATGATGAAGTGTGAAGTATTCGTTGAAATATTTGATCAATTACTGAGGAAACTTGTTGAAGAAGTTACACAAGATACCTAGATGAATTAGGGATTCCAAGGCAAACCAACTCCAAACACTTGATGATTTCTTGATCAAAATATATGATACTTAGAGACAATGTATACTAATTATTGATTGATCTCCTTGCGTTGAGGATCTTAAACCCTGGATATCAACTTGATAGAGCATGTACACTACCTACCAAAACAATAATCTATAGATTGACATACTTTTGGTATTTTGGTTAGTAAACAAAGAAAAATGAAGTATGATACAATCGAAAGTGTTTGGTGATCTCTCCTAATGCAAACCCAATGATTAAGGGGTAAGGATAATGCCAAGGTGTGATCCCAATGCTAATGCATATGATGAGATAACAAGAGGGATCTTAGGGTCAAAATTGGGGTCATACACATACCACACACAAAAAGGAAATGATTAAAGGGTGGACCTAATCGCATCCATACTTGTATTGGTTCATGATCCAATTAGCCTTAGGATATTGAGATGTCATTGGTCAATGAGAGGAGTGGGATAGAAAGGGATTGAAGATGAAGAGGGAGGGGAAAGGAGACAAACACAAATTGGTAATGGGAGCAATTTCATTAAATTAAAATCATTCATTCATTTTGGGAGATGAAATGTACATTTCATCAATCCCCTAAATCCAATGATTTTAATCCAACAAAAGTCAAATCAACCTTGACCAAGGCCCAAACACAATAGTCAAACTCCACAAGTCAATAAAAATGGCTCAACACAATTTATTTTCAATTAAACAAATTAAAAATTCATTAAATTAAATTATGTTTTATCAAAAACCGAAAACCTCTTCAAAACACCAAATAAATGGCCAAGAGATTTATCATAGGTCAAACAAGGTCAAAGGACCTTGGAGAAAATATTTCACTATTTTTAAAAAGTCAGAAGTATTTTTAAACAATTTAAAATATGCACAAAAATAATTAAATCATGAAAAATATGAATATTGATCCAAAAAATAATTTTTATTTAGAAAATGAAAGAGGAAAATATTTGAATTTTTTTGGTGAAAGTCCCATATTTTTTGGATCAAAAATGAAATTAATATGAATTAAGGAAAATAAATCAATTAAAATGAAAACTCAAAAATTCAAAAATATGTGGCCCATCTAATCTCCCTCATAAATTGAGGTGGCGGATCAGATGGTCCAAAGCACGCGTTCCATATGATCTTTAGTCAACTGAGCAGCACGCGTGGTAATCACAATCAACGCCCAAAATTAAAACAATTTAAATGGATCATATGGTTGAGAAGCTTGCCAACACATCGCCGGAGCCAGAGCTTCGGTCTTCTTCTCTGGTGGACCTCACCGGATTGGTCCACCTTCAGCCATCACCAAAATGAAAAATTAAGACATAGATATAAAGAAAAAATGCTCAGGAGCTCGAATCTTGCCTCAATTTTATCTAACTCCAAGTATATGAGAAGATACAGGGAGTTGAATTTTGATGATCATGAAATGAGTTGCTTCGATTTGACCTCAAACTAACTCAATCTCGTTGCGTATATTGGTAAGACTTTAGACAACCAAAAATCAACAAGAATAATGGATAAATAACCTATAGAGATAGATCACAAAAACTACTTGGCCTAAGTCAGAGTACGTACATAGACAAAGTGCTGAGACGCTTTAATATGCATGATTCCAAGAAAGGATTCATACATATGCAACATGGCATGTGTCTATCAAAAACACAATCCCCTTCAACTAAGGAAGAAAGGGATCGCATGAATAAGATTCCATATGCATCTGCAATAGGATCTATCATGTATGCCATGTTATATACTCAACCAGTTGTCTCGTATGCTTTAAGTACAACGAGTAGGTACCTATCTGATCCTGGTGATGCTCATTGGGTAGTTGTCAAGAATATCCTTAAGTATTTGAGAAGGGCTAAGGACTCATTCTTGATATATGGAGGTCAGGAAGAGCTGGCAGTAATTGGATACACCGATGCTAGCTTCCAGACAGATAAGGATGACTTTAGATCGCAATCTGGTTATGTGTTTTGCTTAAACGGTGGCGCTGTGAGCTGGAAAAGTTCAAAGCAAGGTACAGTTGCTGATTCTACAACTGAGGCCGAGTATATTGTTACCTCAAGTGCAGCAAAGGAAGCTATTTGGATCAAAAAGTTCATTAGTGAACTTGGCATAGTTCCTAGCATTGTGGATCTCATTGGTCTCTATTGTGATAACAATGGTGCTATCACACAAACTAAGGAACCTAGATCTCACCAACGATCCAAACACATACTTAGGCATTATCACCTCATTCGAGAGATAATAGATAGAGGAGATGTGAAAATATACAGAGTACCTACACTTGACAATATTGCTGACCCACTGACAAAGCCTCTTGCGCAGCAGAAGCATGATGGCCATACTAGATCTATGGGCATTAGGGGTACGCCTGATTGGCTCTAGTGCTAGTGGGAGATTGTTGGTGTAAGACCTAGAGGTCAATACTTTTGGTACTTGTATCGAATTATTTATTAATAATAAAAGGCTTTTTCTTTATTATGTTTGTCTAATAAAGTCCCTAGAATAGATAGACTGTTTAATGTATCAAGTGTGACTTAATCATGAGATCATATTAAACATAAGAACATTATTCTTATTGTATCCATAGTCGAGCTTTATTGTGAAGTGGGATATCATTAAAGCATTAAGACTATTATGTATATAGACTGATGATCAAATCTCATGGATCATGGATAAGGAGTTATCAAGTCTTAAACATAGGTATGAATATTAAGAGTGATATTTATACCTGATTGACCCTCTATGAGAATACTATATAGAATGTTATGCAAAGTGTCATAAGTTATTCTCATGGTGATAATGGTGTATACCACCCTTCGACCTGAAACCACTATGGATCCTAGATGTAGAGTCGAGTGCCTTATTGATGATCAAACATTGTCCGTAACTGGATGACCATATAGACAATTGATGGGTACTCCACGAAGCATGCTAAGGGACATGAGTAACCTAGGTGGAATTTTCCCATCCTGCGTAACAGGATAAATGTCTATGGGCCCAATATTGAACTGGACAAGGATGACACGACATATGCCTTGTGTTCAATATAGACATAAGGGTAAAAGGGTAATTGTACATATAAGTATTATCACAAAAGGATTTGTCAGATCACATGACATTTTCGTGTCTTGGGTAGCAGTGATGTGTTGCTAGATACCGCTCACTATTTATTATGTTAAATACGTGATTTAATATAATTGCCAATTCCGCGAAAACCTAAAGGGTCACACACAAAAGGATGGATTGATGAGAGATAGAGTAACTAAGGAATATCGTAATGTACGGTGCACTTAAGTGAATTGTAGGACATCGTAAGGTACGGTGTACTTAAGTAGAATACAAAATATGGTAAGGTACCATGCGCTTAAGTGATTTTGGCATATTATAAGATATGGGCCACATACACTTGAGTGGGCTTTTTTTAGGTTGCAGCCCACACAAGTGGTTCTATAAATAGAACCCTTGTGTAGAAGCATTTGTGCAGTTGCAATTTCGTTTCTCACTCTCTCTCTCTCACTCAAAGCCTTCATTCGTAGCAGCTAGCACTGAGATTGAAGGAATCCGTTCGTGTGGACTGAGTAGAGGCGTTGTCATCGTTCAACGTTCGTGATTGCTCTGTTGATCTGCATCAAAGGTTACAATCGCCACAAGAGGTAACGATTTTATCACTGATCATGCCCATTCGTAAGGATCACTAAAGGAGAAATTTTAAATTCCGCTGCATTTTGGATCGCTCTTCTCCTTCACATCATGCCCTTGTATCTTTCCCTGGTACATCATCGACTCTCCTAGGTCGATACGGCTCGGGTAACAATATGAGATGATACACTTCCTTCAAAATGTTTTCCCTTTTTGTATTGAGAGGAGTGTATTTCTCGGATAAGTTAGCATAGGGTCTTCGAGAAGGTCTCATTGTTGACCTGTCTCTTGAGACATGCTTTAGGTGCTCTCTTCTGGACCTGGATCTTTCGTGTTTGGATTGCATTTTTTCTTTAGCATCCCGAGACCTTTTTTCCATGTGGCTTTCCTCCCCTTTAACATAACATTATGCTCTGCTCATGACTTTTTCCATGTTGTTGGCCTGCTTTTATGCCAATGACTCATTGAAGTTATCGACCTTCAGACCATTTTGAAAAGCTCCAACGAACATCTCCTGATTTGGGTGGCAGAGTTTGATGGTTTCTTCATTGAACCACAACACATATTCCCGGAGAGATTCAGAGGGCCCCTATCGATCAGTGAAGATACTGGTGGTTGTCGCAACCTAAAAAATACAGTGTGCGAAAAAACAACCGGCGAAAGAAAATGACAGAAGAGTCGCCACCGTGTGTTATTTATCCCAAAGGAGGGAAAGGAAACGCTCGAAGTAAACCTGAAAAGAGGAAAGGAAAAGACAAGGTCTCGCAACCAAATCTTGGGTTCGGGAGTCGGTTATGCGAAGGGAAGGTATTAGCACCCCTACGCATCCGTAGTACTCTACGGGATCCACTTTTGTAGTTCTTGTCTAAAGGGTGTGAGTTTATCTTGTGCTGTTTACTAAAAAAGGGGTTAAATGAAAATGACTCGTGCGGATGTCGCATCCACTGCATACGTATCTCATCTGAATATGAGAATCAGATTCTTCGTAGCTCGGCTGGCGTATGGGTTTGGGGATGTGTGCTCGCTAAGACATCGCGTCTTATGCCTACGTATCTCATCTGGAATAAGAATCAGAGCAAGCCGTAGTTCGGCTAACTACGGGTTAAGGGTTGTGTTTTGGGGGTAGACGATGTTACTATGCAATCTACCGGATGCTCGACCTTTGGAGACTTACTCACCTGTAGTAGAAGGAGTAAACGTGTGTTTAGGAGAAGAAAAATCAATGAAGGGTTAGGGTTTGGGATGCTCATGCAAAAAGGCAGTCCTTGACGAAGGAACCGCGCTACCTGCGGGGATACGAACACATACAAAACAAACATGTATAAAGTAAATGTGCCAACAAGGCAATCAGAATAAATCTCCCAAATGGTATCCCACAAGCAAAGTGGAATATCCAGCGAGCTATCCCTGCAAAAGTCATGTGAGCCTTCACAAAAACTCAACAAAAGGGTTAGTGAAACAAGATAAGGATTAGGAGAAAACATGTTATGGCAAACGTAAGTCAGATTAGAGCAAAACAGTATGGTTTTTCATGGCTAACAGTATGGTTTCAAAAACCTCAAACCCTGTGGCATACACTTCAGAAATTAAACGATTAAGCATTCAAGGCATTATTTATACATTCATACATAATTATGAACCCGTGGGCAAAAACCTAATGAAATTCATCCATCATACCTCAAACATTCAGAGTATTCAACTTCAAAGCATAAAGGTAATGGGAATAAGGGCAAACCTGATTGGAGAGATCGGTTGAAGTCAAATGGCACGGCTGGATTTGCGAACCAATGTTAGGGTTTGCTTGAGCTGAAAGTGTGTGAGTCAGAATGAACCTTTCAGAGTTTCCTGGAGGTTGCTCTGAACTCTATTAGCTCTTCTCTCACTATCTTTTTTCCCAGGGTTCTTCTCTCACTATCTTTTTCCCAAACAGGGTAATAGGAATAGAATTCCTTTTGTTTCACTGAAACTCTGAATTTATAACCTGATTTTTGTGGACCTGTGGGCTCAAATGAGAGAGGTCCAAGTCCAAGATTTTTTTCTTTTATTTACTTAATTATTTATTTATTTATTTATTTATTTATTTTTTTCAAAACACGTGGGCTTCGCCTAGCGAGCATGACAGCTCATGAACAAACCTTTGCTCCTTCAAGATTAACGTTTTGACTGACGAATAGACCCCTGTTGGAAGTAACTCAAGTCTTTCCCTTGTATTGACTGATCATCTAAATAGAGCCCACAAAGTATCCTGGATGATGTTCAAGCTTCTTGGATCCGATTCCGATTGCCATGATGAAATGAAAATGCTAAATGACCTAAAAATGAATGCATGCATGAGGTGTAAAGCGTGTGCTTCCAGAAAAAATGAAGGGTAAATTTTGGGGTATTACAGCTTCCCCTATTCAATCAACTAGAGACCTGGAAAGAAGATAGCATCGGCTTTCGTGCTTTCGAGGTATCAAGGGATTGAATACAATAAAAGCCCGAAAATTTGCACTGAAGTGAAGTGAAGTAACAATGCCTGTCAGAATCGGCAAAGAGGTGGTCTTGAAAGAAGAATCCGTCTGGTACGGTGAGAGTCAGTCTGAATACCGAAAAAGAATGTTAACCTAGATACCAAAATAAATGGTAACACAGAAATAACCATGGCCTGAATGCTGCTCATCAGTCTGAATACCGAAAAAGAATGTTAACCTGGATACCAAAATAAATGGTAACACAGAAATAACCATGGCCTGAATGCCGCTCATCAGTCTGAATACTGGAAATGACTTCGATCTGAACATCGGGAGATATGAGATTATTAATATCGGTCTGAACACCGAGAGGCTGGCCTGAATGCCACAAGTTGCGTCGACCTGAACGTCGGAAACTTCTTCGATCTGAACATCGGAAAATTGGCCTGAATGCCACAAGTTGCATCGACCTGAATGTCGGAAACTTCTTCGATCTGAACGTAGGAAAATTGGCCTAAATGCCACAAGTTGCATCGACCTGAATGTCGGAAACTTCTTCGACCTGAACATCGGAAAACTGGCCTGAACGCCATAAGTTGCATCGACCTGAACATCGTAAAACTGGCCTGAACGCCACAAGTTGAATCGACCTGAACGTCGGAAACTTCTTCGATCTGAACATCGGAAAACTGGCCTGAACGCCACTTCGGTCTGAATACCGGAAACTTCATGCCTGTCAGCATCGGCAGAAATAGGGAACGATAATAGAGGCGGCGCATGGGCCAATGACACTTGCTGGGGATAACAAAGGTAAGTCATGAACAATCTTCAGTCTGAGTACTGGAAACAACTTTTGGCTTATCACTTGGGATACCGAGAATGTTTTATGCTTACATGCGTATGTTTGAATTTTTCAATGGCGTAATTCTCCATAAAAATGGAAATGCTACGCGATTTGGGAGGATGCAATGCAATATGATTCTACATGCAGGGATGCGAAATGCTGGGTAGAATGCCAAGCTGAGGCAAGGGGATCTGCTGGGGAAATGATCACCATCTTCTGGACCCTGGCAAGGCTGTTGGAGATGCACACCGCAAAGAATTCTGTGGGGAAATGACCCGCCACACGGTGTTCTAGCAATGACGAAATACCGAGATTCTGACTGGGGAGAGAACGGCACTGAAAACCTGCTGTTGGGGAAAGCGATAGTGGTTCTGGCAACCACGATCTGCGAGAGATGACTCAGCAGGGGAAGCAAACATCGATACGGTACCGAGGTTCTGCTTCAAGGAAAGAAACCATGGATCTGGGATTGGGATTATCGATCTGGCCTCGAACTCTGAGGAGCAGCCGCTTCTACTGGGAAGATACAGTCTAGCACTGTCAACTCCGCTGGGGGTATATAGTCTGACACTGTCAACTCTACTGGGGAGTGTATAGGCCGAGGGTACCTGTTCTGAATAGACGATGCAAAGCACTTAAAATTTACAACAATTTTAAATGTTTATTAAGCATGTACCTGTAAAGCTCTTATTTGTCATGATGCAATGTTTATCAAAAAATTCGGACGTCATTTTTGCAAACAAAACAGAAAAATGAAAATGAAAACAGAGATATACTGAATAACATGATTTTATTGAACGAACGGCCTCTGAATAGGCATTTACATCAAGAAGCAATCCTTGGAAAGAGGTAATCTCACAACAGATAAAAAACAGACATTAATCTAATGGCAATGTGAAATGGATTTCTATTGGGTTCCAATTCTGCTATGACTTGCTCGTCTTCAAGATCCTCCAGATGATCACCTTTCTGAAAAGAGTGATTGGACTGTTTCCTATCCTTCAAAAGTTTCCAGTCATTGACACGAGATGAGATTCAGAACTACTCAGAACGCAGTCATTCGCTTAATCCCTAACTTTTGCTTGGATCGCCCTTTTCGGGTTTTCAATCCACCAGGATACCCATTTTTGCCTAAGTTGCCTTTTCAGGTTTTCAACTTACCGGGTGTACAATCTTTTCACTTTTAATCCCTAATTTTTTCCCGAACCTTTTTCATTTTCTTGGTTCGCCGGGATGCCCATTTTTGCCTAGACTACTCTTTTTATTGTCCCGCGGGTCTATTTCATGCGAAGTATTTTTTAACTGCGTCTGAGTTCACCGGGGAAGTGAAGTTTTCACCATCCATCGTTGCAAGAATTAAGGCCCCACCATCAAAAACCTTGGTGACAATATACGGTCCATCATAGTTAGGAGTCCACTTGCCCCTGTGATCTGTCTGAGGAGGAAGGATCCTTTTCAACACCAAATCTCCGACCTGGAAGCATCGAGGACGCACTTTCTGATCAAAGGCTCTCTTCATCCGACTTTGA
The DNA here is from genome assembly GCF_024323335.1 of Lathyrus oleraceus. Lineage (NCBI taxonomy): Eukaryota > Viridiplantae > Streptophyta > Magnoliopsida > Fabales > Fabaceae > Lathyrus > Lathyrus oleraceus. The sequence continues at coordinate 452,802,536 of NC_066583.1, forward strand.
TACAACTGCCCATGACAAATGGCTGCCATTTGCTTCTCTTACATAAGACTCAACTCATTGAACCTTGTCCGAATCCATTCAGCTTTGTCTAACTTGACATCCAACAGGACTCTTAGAGAAGGAATCTCCACTTCAACAGGTAGGACTGCTTCCATACCATACACAAGGGAGTAAGGGGTTGCCCCGGTCGATGTACGTACTGAAGTACGGTACCCATGCAAGGCGAAGGGTAGCATCTCATGCCAATCTCTATACGTAACGACCATCTTCTGCACAATCTTCTTTATGTTCTTATTTGACGCTTCAACAGCACCGTTCATCTTAGGGCGGTAAGGGGAAGAATTGTGATGCTGAATATTGAAGTTCTGGCACAACTCCTTCATCATTTTGTTGTTGAGATTAGAACCATTATTAGTAATGATTCTTTCGGGAATCCCATAGCGACAAATGATTTCTTTCTTGATGAATCGGGCAACCACATGTCTGGTGACCTTCGCAAATGACGCTGCTTCGACCCACTTGGTGAAATAGTCGATGGCAACAAGGATGAAGCGATGCCCATTGGAAGCGGTCGGCTCAATCTTTCCAATCATATTGATGCCCCACATAGCGAAAGGCCACGGCGAAGACATCACATTCAAAGGATTCGGCGGCACATGCACCTTATCAGCATAAATCTGGCATTTATGGCACTTCCGAGCATATTTAAAACAATCAGATTCCATGGTCATCCAGTAATAACCTGCTCTCAACAATTTCTTAGCCATTGCATGTCCGCCGGCATGAGTACCGAAGGAGCCTTCATGAACTTCCTGCATTAACATGTTTGCTTCGTGTCTGTCCACGCATCTGAGCAAAACCATGTCGAAGTTCCTCTTATACAAAACATCGTATTTGTTCAAGAAGAAAATGCCTGCCAATCTTCTCAAAGTCTTTCTATCATTGTTGGATGCCCCTGCAGGGTACTCTTGATTCTTCAGAAAGCACTTGATGTCGTGATACCAGGGCTTGTCATCAACTACCAGTTCAGCAGCAAACACATACGCGGCCCTATCAAGGCGCATCACGTCGATCTTGGGAGCATGGTTCCAACGGATCACCGTGATCATGGAGGATAGAGTAGCAAGAGCATCTGCCATCTGGTTCTCATTACGAGGTATATGGTACAGCTTTACTGTTGTGAAGGAAGTCAACAGTCTTCTCGTGTAATCTCTGTAGGGGACCAGAGTAGGCTGGAGAGTGTTCCAATCACCATTCACTTGATTGATTACCAGAGCTGAATCTCCGAAGATGTCCAAAGTCTTGATTCTCAAATCAATGGCTTGCTCAATACCCAAGATACAGGCTTCATACTCAGCTTCATTATTGGTGCACTCAAAAGTCAGACGAGCGGTGAAAGGCATGTGGGCACCTTTCGCAGTTGTAATGACAGCACCAATTCCACTTCCTCTGGCGTTGACGGCCTCATCAAACATTAAAGTCCACTTTTCGTCTGGATCAGGTCCCTCTTCAACAACTGGCTCTTCACGGTCTTTCATCTTGAGGAACATGATGTCTTCATCTGGAAAATTAAACTTCATCGACTCATAATCTTCAACCGGCTGTTGAGCAAGATAGTCTGACAGAATACTCCCTTTGATGGCTTTCTGGGAAGCATACTGGATGTCGTACTCTGTCAGTACCATTTGCCAACGAGCAACTCTTCCGGTGAGAGCTGGCTTCTCAAATATATACTTGACTGGATCCATTTTGGAGATTAGTAAGGTTGTGTGAGACAGCAGGTATTGTCTCAATCGCTTAGCAGCCCATGCAAGTGCACAACATGTTTTTTCAAGCATTGAGTATCTCGACTCGCAATCTATGAATTTCTTACTCAGGTAGTAGATGGCATGCTCTTTCCTACCTGTCTCGTCGTGTTGACCGAGAACACAACCCATGGAATTATCTAGTACTGTCAAATACATAATCAGCGGTCTCCCCGGGACCGGAGGCACAAGGGTAGGAGGATTCTGCAAATACTCTTTTATCTTCTCGAACGCCCTTTGACAATCATCATTCCACCTGATAGCCTGGTCTTTTCTCAACAATTTGAATATTGGCTCACACGTGGTTGTTAGGTGAGAGATGAACCTTGCAATGTAGTTCAACCTCCCTAAGAAACCACGGACTTGTTTCTCTGTTTTTGGCTCAGGCATTTCCTGTATCGCTTTCACTTTGGCCGGATCCACCTCAATCCCTTTTCCGCTAACAACAAAACCCATTAGTTTTCCAGATCTCACCCCAAAAGTACACTTGTTCGGATTAAGCCTCAGCTTGAATTTCCTCAAACGCTCAAACAGTTTCTGCAAATTCACCAAATGTTCTTCTTCTGTCTGAGATTTGGCAATCATATCATCAACATAAACCTCGATTTCATGATGAATCATATCATGGAACAGAGTCACCACCGCTCGTTGATATGTTGCTCCGGCATTTTTCAGACCAAACGGCATCACCTTGTAGCAGAAGGTTCCCCATGGGGTTATGAATGTTGTCTTCTCCATGTCTTCTGGTGCCATCTTAATTTGATTATAGCCAGAAAAGCCATCCATGAAGGAGAATACCAAGAACTAAGCCGTGTTATCCACCAAAACGTCAATGTGAGGTAAGGGGAAATCATCTTTAGGACTAGCCCTGTTCAGATCCCGGTAGTCAACACACATTCGTACCTTTCCATCCTTCTTAGGTACCGGAACGATATTTGTAACCCATGGAGGATAATTTGTGACTGCTAGAAACCCTGCATCCAACTGTTTTTGCACTTCTTCCTTTATCTTGACAGCCATCTCTAGTCTTGTTCTTCTGAGCTTCTACTTGACCGGAGGACAACCTTCTTTGACCGGCAAGCGATGTACCACGATGTCTGTGTCAAGCAATGGCATGTCCTGATAAGACCAAGCGAAGACGTCAACATACTCTTGCAGCAATTCAATCAACCCCTTCTTCACATTGTCTTCCAAAGCAGCCCCTATCTTGATTTCTCTCTTGGCGTCCTCGGTGCCGAGATTAATCACTTCAACAGACTCTTGATACGGTTGAATGACCCTTTCCTCTTGTTTTAATGACCTGATAAGTTCTTCAGGGAGTTCACAGTCTTCATCACCCTCTTCTTCAGCTTGAAAGATTGGATTTTCAAAGTCGAAGCGAGCCATAGCAGAACCGTTATCAATAGGATACGGTGATGTGCATCTGCATGAGTGATGGTATGTGCTTATGAGTGTGAAAAAAAAAGTGGAAACTAAACAAAACATTGCCATTTTTTTTTGAAAAACTGCAAAAATAGAAAGACATGGAACGAAATATTTGAATGCAAAAAGACGTCCTTTATTTATGATAAAAAATACAAGTGTCACATAGATGAGCCCTACAATGAGTCATTACGCCCTGGCGGAATGTAAGACTTGGATATGCATGAATAAACAAAGAAAATTACTCCTCCAGACAAGTGGCTTGGACAATCTCCTCAGAAGACCAATTGTTGAGAACTTCACCCGGGATCCTCGGACGCACCTAGTTATCGATGTCGCAATCACTATCCCCATCTTCATTGTTGACCGCAGAGACTAATTTGACTTCTCCTTCAACCATGTTAACGTTGGCTCCACCATGCTGGGGCATGGGATTGTTGACGACATTAGGAGCTGGTGCAAATTTAACGGCCTTTGAATCAATGAGGCCTTGAACTACGTGCTTAAAAGCTTTGCAGTTCTCAATATTGTGGCCAGGTGCCCCAGAGTGGAAGTTACACCTAGCGTTGGCGTCATAACCCACCGGAAGCCTACCAACGGGAGGAGCCAGAGTGCGGAACTGCACAAGTTGTAGTTGTTGAAGACTAGAAAGTAACTGAGCGCACGACATTGGAAGAGTGTCGAAACACCGGTCCATCGTCCTTGGCCTCGGTTGATAGGCGGGTCTGTTACCCGGTTGTTGTGGTTGGTACTGAGCTGGTTGATGTTGTGGTTGTTGTTGTTGTAGTGGTGTTGCAGCTGGAATGGTCACAGCCGCAACATACGGTTGTTGATGATAGTTCTGAAAGTTATTCCTCCGGTTATACATGTTCTGATAAGAAGATATGGAACTTGAATCCCCTTCTCTCCTCTTCTGTCCCTGAATAAACGGCTTCTTCACCCCTGATGAGGATCCACCTCCACTCTGGGTCTTGTATGTCCTCAGGTAATTCTCCACCCTCTCTCCGGTAGAGACTACATCAGCAAAATTGGAGGCATTGCAACCCACCAGGCGCTCCAAATAAGGTCCTGGCAGAGTGTTCATGAACATGTTAGCCATTTCCTTCTCCAACATAGGAGGTTGAACACGGGAAGCTGTTTCTCTCCAGCGTTGAGCGTATTCTCTGAAGCACTCATTGCTTTTAAGAGACAGATTTTGAAGTTGAGTTCTGTCCGGAGCCATGTCTGCATTATACTGATACTGCTTCACAAAAGCCTCAGCCAAATCCCTCCAGCAACGGATGTGGGCTCTGTCCAGCCTCATATACCATTCCAGGGATGCCCCAGCTAGGCTGTCCTGGAAAAAGTACATAAGCAACTTTTCGTCATCGGAGTATGCAACCATTTTACGGAAATAGGCTTGCACATTGGTCTTCGGGCAAGAGTTGCCATTGTATTTGTCAAATATCGGGACCTTGAATTTCGGTGGCACTCTCACACCTGGGACCAGCCCCAAGTCAGCAACATCTACTCCCAAAGGATTCTGTCCTTCCACTGCCTTCAACCTCTCTTCCAATCTTCTAAACATGGGGTCCACACCATGACCCATACCAAAGTCTTCCTGCAGCAGGGGGAACCGATCGTCCTGATCATCATGAACGGGCTGTTGACCGGAGGTGACATGTAGGATTGGGATAGGCCCCGGTCCATTGGGTCCATTAGCCTCTCCAGTTGGAGGATCAGTCACCGTCTCTGGTTGAGCAGGGGGATTCCTCTGTATCATCTGCCTGAGCTCTTGTTGTCCCTGAGCCACCCCTTGAACCACATCCATGAATTGATTCATGCGGATTTTCATCTCGGCGAACTCTTCCTGTAGGCTTTCCATTACTCTCTGTTGGTTTCTGCGGGTACCGTACCGGTGAATGCCTGGGTCAGCTATCCTGTTGATGGAACACCAAACAAACTGAGAACACTGTGGCGGTACCTGTTATGCAAGACATGCTAATGAATATGTAAATGCAATGACATGTTTATCAATTCCAAAGGTATTCTACCCCCTTGATTCCAGTCTCTCAATAGATAAACGATGTAAAAAAAGACTAAGTCGTTGATGAGAACCAAGAAAATTCCGACTAGAACCAAGTAGAAGATATAAACCCCACAGAAATGGATAAACATGTGTGAATGATTATGAATGCAAAATGATGTGATGCAAAATGATGTGAATGCAGTGCAGTGGCATGGGAATCAGGATCGTTGTATCTGCTTGAACATCTGTCAGGTTGCACTGTCTGGAGAGAAATTAAGAGCACACCAAACAAAGGTCATGGGATGGATCACGTTATCCTTAATATCAACCACCCATTTTGGTGGATTTTGGTTTACACCTTATCAACACCCAAGTTTCATTGATATTAAGGATACCTGATCGGATCAACCATGAATCATGGGTTTGTTGCAAGTCACGAGCATGGAGTTTAGGTTAAGAACCACCCAAAAGGAGTGTACTAAGGTTTAAACCTACCAAACATGCACTACAAAAGGTTCCCATAGTCATAATCCCATCTTTCGGATATTATCGGAGGAACGACTACTCGTATTCCAAAAATATTCTCAAGAGAGACTCTTATGAGTGTAGTATCGCGTAACAATCGTATCAAATCTTACACTTGAACGACTTTCGCACTACGTCCTACGAATAGGCCAAGATGGGTTTGGTAAACTAAGGTCCTCGGCTTCTAAGGTCTATATTGGAAAAAATAATGTCTAACCATAACTTACTTGTGTGACATTATTGATCTCAACATAACCTCCACCAAGTGAATGGGCTTGCAAGTCAACTTGCTAAGGAATAACTCCACACAAGTCGACAAGACTATGCCATTCTCCTATCCTAAGTGCACTCGAGTTCGGGTATAGAACTCATCTCACAAAGATCACCAAGCAGCCATAGCCAGCCAACAGATACAGCAATGATATGTACACAATGCAATAAGGTAAAGCAGGTAAATAAATAACTGTACAAAAGCATGAACACCCAATAAACAAACAAACTACAAAAGCTAGGAGGGACTCGCTTAGGGAAACCGGGTCCCAAGCAGAGTCGCCAGCTGTCGCAACCTGAAAAATACAGTGTGCGAAAAAACAACCGGCGAAAGAAAATGACAGAAGAGTCGCCACCGTGCGTTATTTATCCCAAAGGATGGAAAGGAAACGCTCGAAGTAAACCTGAAAAGAGGAATGGAAAAGACAAGGTCTCGCAACCAAATCTTGGGTTCGGGAGTCGGTTAGGCGAAGGGAAGGTATTAGAACCCCTACGCATCCGTAGTACTCTACGGGATCCACTTTTGTAGTTCTTTTCTAAAGGGTGTGAGTTTATCTTGTGTTGTTTACTAAAAAACGGGTTAAATGAAAATGACTTGCGCGGATGTCGCATCCACTGCATACGTATCTCATCTGAATATGAGAATCAGAGTCTTCGTAGCTCGGCTGACCTATGGGTTTGGGGATGTGTGCTCGCTAAGACATCGCGTCTTATGCCTACGTATCTCATCTGGAATGAGAATCAGAGCAAGCCGTAGTTCGGCTAACTACGGGTTAAGGGTTGTGTTTTGGGGGCGGACGACGTTATTATGCAATCTACTGGATGCTCGACCTTTGGAGACTTACTCACTTGTAGTAGAAGGAGTAAACGTGTGTTTAGGAGAAGAAAAATCAATGAAGGGTTAGGGTTTGGGATGCTCATGCAAAAAGGCAGTCCTTGATGAAGGAACCGCGCTACCTGCGGGGATACGAACACATACAAAACAAACATGTATAAAGTAAATGTGCCAACAAGGCAATCAGAATAAATCTCCCAAATGGTATCCCACAAGCAAAGTGGAATATCCAGCGAGCTATCCCTGCAAAAGTCATGTGAGCCTTCACAAAAACTCAACAAAAGGGTTAGTGAAACAAGATAAGGATTAGGAGAAAACATGTTATGGAAAACGTAAGTCAGATTAGAGCAAAACAGTATGGTTTTTCATGGCTAACAGTATGGTTTCAAAAACCTCAAACCCTGTGGCATACACTTCAGAAATTAAACGATTAAGCATTCAAGGAATTATTTATACATTCATACATAATTATGAACCCGTGGGAAAAAACCTAATGAAATTCATCCATCATACCTCAAACATTCAGAGTATTCAACTTCAAAGCACAAAGGTAATGGGAATAAGGGCAAACCTGATTGGAGAGATCGGTTGAAGTCAAATGGCACGGCTGGATTTGCGAACCAATGTTAGGGTTTGCTTGAGCTGAAAGTGTGTGAGTCAGAATGAACCTTTCAGAGTTGCCTGGAGGTTGCTCTGAACTCTGTTAGCTCTTCTCTCACTATCTTTTTCCCCAGGGTTCTTCTCTCACTATCTTTTTCCCAGACAGGGTAATAGGAATAGAATTCCTTTTGTTTCACTGAAACTCTGAATTTATAACCTGATTTTTGTGGACCTGTGGGCTCAAATGAGAGAGGTCCAAGTCCAAGATTTTTTTCTTTTATTTTTTTTATTTTTTTTATTTTTTTATTTATTTTAATTCTTTTTCTCAAAACACGTGGGCTTCGCCTAGCGAGCATGACAGCTCATGAACAAACCTTTGCTCCTTCAAGATTAACGTTTTGACTGACGAATAGACCCCTGTTGGAAGTAACTCAAGTCTTTCCCTTGTGTTAACTGATCATCTAAATAGAACCCACAAAGTGTCCTGGATGATGTTCAAGCTTCTTGGATCCGATTCTGATTGCCATGATGAAATGCAAATGCTAAATGACCTAAAAATGAATGCATGCATGAGGTGTAAAGCGTATGCTTCCAGAAAAAATGAAGGGTAAATTTTGGGGTATTATAGTGGTAGTCACCTTTGTGTGCTTGTTAGAGGGGAAGTGTAGTACCATTATTTTAGTTAGGTCTTGGTAGTTGGTAACTGACAGTCTCAATAGACCCATATACCAGCGTAGTGCCACATCTTTAAAGGTTCCTGCCACGAGTTTTCACTTCAAGGAGTCGGAGGACCCAACTATTGACATCAGATTGTTAAGTGATATTATGTGTTTATGAGGATCACTTCTTTCATCAAAAGATGGAAAAGGTGGTGGTTTGAAATTATCTGGGACTTGATCATCCCAAGTCACCTTTGAAAGAGGTTGGGGATCAAATAGTTCTTGCTCACCTCTCATTCCTTCGTACTTTATGATTGTTGCAAAGTAGGAACACTTTATTATAGAGATTCGTTATGCTGGCGCAAGTTCTCCACAAGTGCTAGAAGATGAGCCATGTCTAGAGGATGGTGATCATTGCTCGAAGATGATACAGATATAGCATTGATGGAGATACAATGCATGTTTTTTGTATGAGGCCTGGGAGAGTTTTACCGAGGCCCTAAGGTGGGCACCAAATGTTCCTGCAAAACACTATTTGGAGAAATCACCCTCAAGATTATCCAGGAGAGGTCGCAATCATCCTATTTAGTTATGAGGTATTAGTAGTTGTCCTTCCCTTTATGAAGGAAGTTCCCTTTCATACTGATTGACTCCTCAACAATCCTTTAAGTCATGCCGCTTCACATCCCTCTTTAAAGTGACTCCAGATAACTTCTGTCGCCCTATATAATTATCAGATAACATCTTTTCCATCAATGTATGTAACTCTCATGAGGTCACTTCGTAACCTTCTCTCGTGACTTTCCATATGGTATCCTAGTACTGAAACTGGATCTGACTTATCATGTTTTAGTGTTACCACGAGATTGACTCTAACATGCTTGCTATGTGTCCGAATTATTCCTAACCGGATTCAGACCTATGTAAGGCTATGGCTGTCTGACCTACTTATGTTCACCTACTCAAATTTACAAGAACTTGACCTCAGAGAGTTATGGGAAATACACTTGTGATCACTAAACACTTCAAATCTAGAGCCAAATAGGCAATTCCTCTAAATCATAAGTACAAACACCACGATGGATAATTCTAGATCATGCATAGGATAATTCCTCTCATGAACCTTCAATTGTCTAGAAGCGTAAGCCATAACCTATATATTCTATATCAGCACACCACCCATACCCATCATCAAAGCATCATATTACACAACAAAATACTCACTCGGATTCAGCAAAATCAATACTGGAGCAGACATCAACTTCTTCTTGAGTTATAAAACTCTCTTCACACAAAGCATCCCACACATACGCTTGACCCTTCTGAGTTAACTGAGTCAAATGCATTGCCAACTTTGAAAAGCCTTCAATAAACCTTATGTAGTAACCATCCAAACCTAGAAAACTTCTTATCAAGTTTCCCATTGTAACATAGCATCAACCTTCGACGGATCAACAACCATACCCTCACTAGAAATTACATGACCTAAGAAACTCACTTCTTTCAGCAAAAACTCACACTTATATAACTTTGCATACAACTTCTTCTCAAGGTTTGCAACATGATTCTCTGATGGTTTGCATGATTTTCATATGTCTTCGAATATATCAGAATATCATCAATGAACACAAAAACAAAATAATCTAGATATGGATGGAATATTAGATTAGTGTACTCCATGAACACTTCAGGCGCGTTAAATACACCAAACGGTATCATAGAATACTCTTAATGACGATATCTCATTCTGAATGCAGTCTTCAGAATATCCTTTAGTTTCACTCGAACTTGATGATAACCTGATCGCAAATCAATCTTGCCAAAAACAAAAATGCCAACCAATTGATCCATTAGATCGCCGATTCTTGGAAGTGGATACTTTTTCTTGATAGTTACTTTATTCAGTTGTCAATAATCAACACATAACCTCATGCTACCATCCTTCTTCTTAACTAACAACACCAATGCTCCCCACGGTGAAACACTTGGTCGGACAAACTTCTTCTAAAACAACTCTTCCAACTTTTTCTTCAGCTCACTTAGCTTTGAAGCAGATATTCTATAAGGAGTCATCGACACAGGACTAGTACCAGTTACTAAGTGTATAGTAAACTCCATTTCACGCTCTAGCGGCAAATCACTGATATCTTCAGAAAACACTAAGAGAAAATCACACACAATCGGAAGCTCTCCCATAGCAGCTTTACTGTCAATTCCCAAAGCAGCAAATATAGAGAACACTTGCGCCTCCTTTTTCCAGTATTCTTCTACTTGCTTAGCAGATATAAACATCAGCTATCCATCTCCTTCCACCTCTAGAAACATCACAGGCTTGACATAACAGTTGATATGAACACGGTTGAACAAGGATAACATCAAGTCAATCACAAAATATTGCCCAAATTGTCAAAGGACAATTCGCACTCCCATCAGATATGAACTTTGAAACTTCCTTTTAAACAAACTTAGGAACCAACACTGACTCATCCAACAACCAACACTCTTGCAATCAGTGATACGTTGAACCAATCTTCCACACCTGAAACATCTCAAAGAAGCAGGAGCTTCTCCCCCATTTCATTCTATCCTGCTCCTGTCAACAAGCGATTAGAAAAACAAACGAGTATCGACAGTGCTTCAGACATAGGTCGCGTGCCAAGCAATAAACAACATTACAAAACCTAGACAGATGGATTGACCTGCTCTGATACCATTATGTAACACCGTAAACCACAAAACTTATATAAAAAGTTTTACTTGACAATTTAAGGCGTCACCAACGGAAACCCTTTAACAAAACATAGACATTTTGAAAACACGCAGCGGAAAAGTAAACAACATACAACAAAATAAATCACAATAATAGAAACAGATTAACGTCAATTTAGGTCTTATAAAGGCTTAACTTTCACAAAATGATTCAAAAAGGAGTTTCAATATCCACTTTCAACAACTTCATACAAATCAATATAATAATTAGCAACTTCAACAAAATAAATACGTTGACATCAACCATAATAAAGAAAACATTGTTCTCCCCCAATGTTAAAGAATCAGAGCATCATGACTAAAAATGCGATAACTAAATGATAATAACTTCAAGAGCTATTTCTCACTCACAACAACAACTTTACTTCTGAGTATCTACAAGATGTCCATGGTGAGCAACATCAAAGCAAAGGAAGTGAGAATTTACATTAATAAATTAACGACATAAGCAGCAAGGTAGAATTCAAACATTTACACATTCAACAACAATCACACAACATCATTCTCACACTTAAATCCATCAACATACACAAAGTAATCACATATTCGTCATTTAAATTATGCAACGAGAGTCACAACTTCAACTAGACTCATATGCATGTGGTACCATATCATCATGAATTTGTTCACTAAGGAATCAGGTTCAACCTGCTCAAACCCCGAATCCACCATGCTCAGATTTGGGACAAGTAATCAATCCACCCTTCTCAAATTACAACTTGCCTCTTTCATCAACAACAATGACATAATGAATACATGTCACAACACATCAATACAACAATAAAATAATGTTTAAAGTCCCCTCTCGATAATTAACAAAACATGCATTGACCCAACGATAATAGTTCCCCTAGTAAACTATCACTCCATAATAACATATTCACAACTCAGCAACATTAATCATGCTCATACAATAGAATATCATCATCACAATTCACATAAATTATAACAACATCACCATCACGTATGCACATATCCATCATTCATCAATTACTTCACAGATTCACAACATACATTCATGCAATAATCATATAGTCACACAACAAATTATCTCACCAAACCACTACCACTACATAACTCTACACATAATCTCTCTAACACTTCAAATAACACATCATTTGGATTTACGGAACAAAAGTTATAATAAAAATAGTATTTTGGCTCAATTTACTTCGCATAAACAATTTAGCATCTGAATTAATCATTTCACCTTCCAAAGCTTCGTGCTTGAGAGACTATGAACTCATATAACTTTATTTTGGACCTAAAAAGAAACATCTCAAACAGGTTGGAAATAATAATGAAGACGCCACTCCGGGTTGCTCAGATGTGACCTGGGTCACCCAATCCAATCATGTGTTTGCTACCCAGTCCACTTCACCAATATGTACCATACAAAGTATTCAAAGTAGAGTCAATTAGGATGTACCATGAGGGCAAGCTCCGCGCATTATTTATGATAAAAAGACGTCCTTTATTTATGATAAAAAATACAAGTGTCACATAGATGAGCCCTACAATGAGTCATTACGCCCTGGCGGAATGTAAGACTTGGATATGCATGAATAAACAAAGAAAATTACTCCTCCAGACAAGTGGCTTGGACAATCTCCTCAGAAGACCAATTGTTGAGAACTTCACCCGGGATCCTCGGACGCACCTAGTTATCGATGTCGCAATCACTATCCCCATCTTCATTGTTGACCGCAGAGACTAATTTGACTTCTCCTTCAACCATGTTAACGTTGGCTCCACCATGCTGGGGCATGGGATTGTTGACGACATTAGGAGCTGGTGCAAATTTAACGGCCTTTGAATCAATGAGGCCTTGAACTACGTGCTTAAAAGCTTTGCAGTTCTCAATATTGTGGCCAGGTGCCCCAGAGTGGAAGTTACACCTAGCGTTGGCGTCATAACCCACCGGAAGCCTACCAACGGGAGGAGCCAGAGTGCGGAACTGCACAAGTTGTAGTTGTTGAAGACTAGAAAGCAACTGAGCGCACGACATTGGAAGAGTGTCGAAACACCGGTTCATCGTCCTTGGCCTCGGTTGATAGGCGGGTCTGTTACCCGGTTGTTGTGGTTTGTACTGAGCTGGTTGATGTTGTGGTTGTTGTTGTTGTAGTGGTGTTGCAGTTGGAATGGTCACAGCCGCAACATACGGTTGTTGATGATAGTTCTGAAAGTTATTCCTCCGGTTATACATGTTCTGATAAGAAGATATGGAACTTGAATCCCCTTCTCTCCTCTTCTGTCCCTGAATAAACGGCTTCTTCACCCCTGATGAGGATCCACCTCCACTCTGGGTCTTGTATGTCCTCAGGTAATTCTCCACCCTCTCTCCGGTAGAGACTACATCAGCAAAATTGGAGGCATTGCAACCCACCAGGCGCTCCAAATAAGGTCCTGGCAGAGTGTTCATGAACATGTTAGCCATTTCCTTCTCCAACATAGGAGGTTGAACACGGGAAGTTGTTTCTCTCCAGCGTTGAGCGTATTCTCTGAAGCACTCATTGCTTTTAAGAGACAGATTTTGAAGTTGAGTTCTGTCCGGAGCCATGTCTGCATTATACTGATACTGCTTCACAAAAGCCTCAGCCAAATCCCTTCAGCAACGGATGTGGGCTCTGTCCAGCCTCATATACCATTCCAGGGATGCCCCAGCTAGGCTGTCCTGGAAAAAGTACATAAGCAACTTTTCGTCATCGGAGTATGCAACCATTTTACGGAAATAGGCTTGCACATTGGTCTTCGGGAAAGAGTTGCCATTGTATTTGTCAAATATCGGGACCTTGAATTTCGGTGGCACTCTCACACCTGGGACCAGCCCCAAGTCAGCAACATCTACTCCCAAAGGATTCTGTCCTTCCACTGCCTTCAACCTCTCTTCCAATCTTCTAAACATGGGGTCCACACCATGACCCATACCAAAGTCTTCCTGCAGCAGGGGGAACCGATCGTCCTGATCATCATGAACGGGCTGTTGACCGGAGGTGACATGTAGGATTGGGATAGGCCCCGGTCCATTGGGTCCATTAGCCTCTCCAGTTGGAGGATCAGTCACCGTCTCTGGTTGAGCAGGGGGATTCCTCTGTATCATCTGCCTGAGCTCTTGTTGTCCCTGAGCCACCCCTTGAACCACATCCATGAATTGATTCATGCGGATTTTCATCTCGGCGAACTCTTCCTGTAGGCTTTCCATTACTCTCTGTTGGTTTCTGCGGGTACCGTACCGGTGAATGCCTGGGTCAGCTATCCTGTTGATGGAACACCAAACAAACTGAGAACACTGTGGCGGTACCTGTTATGCAAGACATGCTAATGAATATGTAAATGCAATGACATGTTTATCAATTCCAAAGGTATTCTACCCCCCTTGATTCCAGTCTCTCAATAGATAAACGATGTAAAAAAAGACTAAGTCGTTGATGAGAACCAAGAAAATTCCGACTAGAACCAAGTAGAAGATATAAACCCCACAGAAATGGATAAACATGTGTGAATGATTATGAATGCAAAATGATGTGATGCAAAATGATGTGAATGCAGTGCAGTGGCATGGGAATCAGGATCGTTGTATCTGCTTGAACATCTGTCAGGTTGCACTGTCTGGAGAGAAATTAAGAGCACACCAAACAAAGGTCATGGGATGGATCACGTTATCCTTAATATCAACCACCCATTTTGGTGGATTTTGGTTTACACCTTATCAACACCCAAGTTTCATTGATATTAAGGATACCTGATCGGATCAACCATGAATCATGGGTTTGTTGCAAGTCACGAGCATGGAGTTTAGGTTAAGAACCACCCAAAAGGAGTGTACTAAGGTTTAAACCTACCAAACATGCACTACAAAAGGTTCCCATAGTCATAATCCCATCTTTCGGATATTATCGGAGGAACGACTACTCGTATTCCAAAAATATTCTCAAGAGAGACTCTTATGAGTGTAGTATCGCGTAACAATCGTATCAAATCTTACACTTGAACGACTTTCGCACTACGTCCTACGAATAGGCCAAGATGGGTTTGGTAAACTAAGGTCCTCGGCTTCTAAGGTCTATATTGGAAAAAATAATGTCTAACCATAACTTATTTGTGTGACATTATTGATCTCAACATAACCTCCACCAAGTGAATGGGCTTGCAAGTCAACTTGCTAAGGAATAACTCCACACAAGTCGACAAGACTATGCCATTCTCCTATCCTAAGTGCACTCGAGTTCGGGTATAGAACTCATCTCACAAAGATCACCAAGCAGCCATAGCCAGCCAACAGATACAGCAATGATATGTACACAATGCAATAAGGTAAAGCAGGTAAATAAATAACTGTACAAAAGCATGAACACCCAATAAACAAACAAACTACAAAAGCTAGGAGGGACTCGCTTAGGGAAACCGGGTCCCAAGCAGAGTCGCCAGCTGTCGCAACCTGAAAAATACAGTGTGCGAAAAAACAACCGGCGAAAGAAAATGACAGAAGAGTCGCCACCGTGCGTTATTTATCCCAAAGGATGGAAAGGAAACGCTCGAAGTAAACCTGAAAAGAGGAATGGAAAAGACAAGGTCTCGCAACCAAATCTTGGGTTCGGGAGTCGGTTAGGCGAAGGGAAGGTATTAGAACCCCTACGCATCCGTAGTACTCTACGGGATCCACTTTTGTAGTTCTTTTCTAAAGGGTGTGAGTTTATCTTGTGTTGTTTACTAAAAAACGGGTTAAATGAAAATGACTTGCGCGGATGTCGCATCCACTGCATACGTATCTCATCTGAATATGAGAATCAGAGTCTTCGTAGCTCGGCTGACCTATGGGTTTGGGGATGTGTGCTCGCTAAGACATCGCGTCTTATGCCTACGTATCTCATCTGGAATGAGAATCAGAGCAAGCCGTAGTTCGGCTAACTACGGGTTAAGGGTTGTGTTTTGGGGGAGGACGACGTTATTATGCAATCTACTGGATGCTCGACCTTTGGAGACTTACTCACTTGTAGTAGAAGGAGTAAACGTGTGTTTAGGAGAAGAAAAATCAATGAAGGGTTAGGGTTTGGGATGCTCATGCAAAAAGGCAGTCCTTGATGAAGGAACCGCGCTACCTGCGGGGATACGAACACATACAAAACAAACATGTATAAAGTAAATGTGCCAACAAGGCAATCAGAATAAATCTCCCAAATGGTATCCCACAAGCAAAGTGGAATATCCAGCGAGCTATCCCTGCAAAAGTCATGTGAGCCTTCACAAAAACTCAACAAAAGGGTTAGTGAAACAAGATAAGGATTAGGAGAAAACATGTTATGGAAAACGTAAGTCAGATTAGAGCAAAACAGTATGGTTTTTCATGGCTAACAGTATGGTTTCAAAAACCTCAAACCCTGTGGCATACACTTCAGAAATTAAACGATTAAGCATTCAAGGAATTATTTATACATTCATACATAATTATGAACCCGTGGGAAAAAACCTAATGAAATTCATCCATCATACCTCAAACATTCAGAGTATTCAACTTCAAAGCACAAAGGTAATGGGAATAAGGGCAAACCTGATTGGAGAGATCGGTTGAAGTCAAATGGCACGGCTGGATTTGCGAACCAATGTTAGGGTTTGCTTGAGCTGAAAGTGTGTGAGTCAGAATGAACCTTTCAGAGTTGCCTGGAGGTTGCTCTGAACTCTGTTAGCTCTTCTCTCACTATCTTTTTCCCCAGGGTTCTTCTCTCACTATCTTTTTCCCAGACAGGGTAATAGGAATAGAATTCCTTTTGTTTCACTGAAACTCTGAATTTATAACCTGATTTTTGTGGACCTGTGGGCTCAAATGAGAGAGGTCCAAGTCCAAGATTTTTTTCTTTTATTTTTTTTATTTTTTTATTTATTTTAATTCTTTTTCTCAAAACACGTGGGCTTCGCCTAGCGAGCATGACAGCTCATGAACAAACCTTTGCTCCTTCAAGATTAACGTTTTGACTGACGAATAGACCCCTGTTGGAAGTAACTCAAGTCTTTCCCTTGTGTTAACTGATCATCTAAATAGAACCCACAAAGTGTCCTGGATGATGTTCAAGCTTCTTGGATCCGATTCTGATTGCCATGATGAAATGCAAATGTTAAATGACCTAAAAATGAATGCATGCATGAGGTGTAAAGCGTATGCTTCCAGAAAAAATGAAGGGTAAATTTTGGGGTATTATAGTGGTAGTCACCTTTGTGTGCTTGTTAGAGGGGAAGTGTAGTACCATTATTTTAGTTAGGTCTTGGTAGTTGGTAACTGACAGTCTCAATAGACCCATATACCAGCGTAGTGCCACATCTTTAAAGGTTCCTGCCACGAGTTTTCACTTCAAGGAGTCGGAGGACCCAACTATTGACATCAGATTGTTAAGTGATATTATGTGTTTATGAGGATCACTTCTTTCATCAAAAGATGGAAAAGGTGGTGGTTTGAAATTATCTGGGACTTGATCATCCCAAGTCACCTTTGAAAGAGGTTGGGGATCAAATAGTTCTTGCTCACCTCTCATTCCTTCGTACTTTATGATTGTTGCAAAGTAGGAACACTTTATTATAGAGATTCGTTATGCTGGCGCAAGTTCTCCACAAGTGCTAGAAGATGAGTCATGTCTAGAGGATGGTGATCATTGCTCGAAGATGATACAGATATAGCATTGATGGAGATACAATGCATGTTTTTTGTATGAGGCCTGGGAGAGTTTTACCGAGGCCCTAAGGTGGGCACCAAATGTTCCTGCAAAACACTATTTGGAGAAATCACCCTCAAGATTATCCAGGAGAGGTCGCAATCATCCTATTTAGTTATGAGGTATTAGTAGTTGTCCTTCCCTTTATGAAGGAAGTTCCCTTTCATACTGATTGACTCCTCAACAATCCTTTAAGTCATGCCGCTTCACATCCCTCTTTAAAGTGACTCCAGATAACTTTTGTCGCCCTATATAATTATCAGATAACATCTTTTCCATCAATGTATGTAACTCTCATGAGGTCACTTCGTAACCTTCTCTCGTGACTTTCCATATGGTATCCTAGTACTGAAACTGGATCTGACTTATCATGTTTTAGTGTTACCACGAGATTGACTCTAACATGCTTGCTATGTGTCCGAATTATTCCTAACCGGATTCAGACCTATGTAAGGCTATGGTTGTCTGACCTACTTATGTTCACCTACTCAAATTTACAAGAACTTGACCTCGGAGAGTTATGGGAAATACACTTGTGATCACTAAACACTTCAAATCTAGAGCCAAATAGGCAATTCCTCTAAATCATAAGTACAAACACCACGATGGATAATTCTAGATCATGCATAGGATAATTCCTCTCATGAACCTTCAATTGTCTAGAAGCGTAAGCCATAACCTATATATTCTATATCAGCACACCACCCATACCCATCATCAAAGCATCATATTACACAACAAAATACTCACTCGGATTCAGCAAAATCAATACTGGAGCAGACATCAACTTCTTCTTGAGTTATAAAACTCTCTTCACATAAAGCATCCCACACATACGCTTGACCCTTCTGAGTTAACTGAGTCAAATGCATTGCCAACTTTGAAAAGCCTTCAATAAACCTTATGTAGTAACCATCCAAACCTAGAAAACTTCTTATCAAGTTTCCCATTGTAACATAGCATCAACCTTCGACGGATCAACAACCATACCCTCACTAGAAATTACATGACCTAAGAAACTCACTTCTTTCAGCAAAAACTCACACTTATATAACTTTGCATACAACTTCTTCTCAAGGTTTGCAACATGATTCTCTGATGGTTTGCATGATTTTCATATGTCTTCGAATATATCAGAATATCATCAATGAACACAAAAACAAACTAATCTAGATATGGATGGAATATTAGATTAGTGTACTCCATGAACACTTCAGGCGCGTTAAATACACCAAACGGTATCATAGAATACTCTTAATGACGATATCTCATTCTGAATGCAGTCTTCAGAATATCCTTTAGTTTCACTCGAACTTGATGATAACCTGATCGTAAATCAATCTTGCCAAAAACAAAAATGCCAACCAATTGATCCATTAGATCGCCGATTCTTGGAAGTGGATACTTTTTCTTGATAGTTACTTTATTCAGTTGTCAATAATCAACACATAACCTCATGCTACCATCCTTCTTCTTAACTAACAACACCAATGCTCCCCACGGTGAAACACTTGATCGGACAAACTTCTTCTAAAACAACTCTTCCAACTTTTTCTTCAGCTCACTTAGCTTTGAAGCAGATATTCTATAAGGAGTCATCGACACAGGACTAGTACCAGTTACTAAGTGTATAGTAAACTCCATTTCACGCTCTAGCGGCAAATCACTGATATCTTCAGAAAACACTAAGAGAAAATCACACACAATCGGAAGCTCTCCCATAGCAGCTTTACTGTCAATTCCCAAAGCAGCAAATATAGAGAACACTTGCGCCTCCTTTTTCCAGTATTCTTCTACTTGCTTAGCAGATATAAACATCAGCTATCCATCTCCTTCCACCTCTAGAAACATCACAGGCTTGACATAACAGTTGATATGAACACGGTTGAACAAGGATAACATCAAGTCAATCACAAAATATTGCCCAAATTGTCAAAGGACAATTCGCACTCCCATCAGATATGAACTTTGAAACTTCCTTTTAAACAAACTTAGGAACCAACACTGACTCATCCAACAACCAACACTCTTGCAATCAGTGATACGTTGAACCAATCTTCCATACCTGAAACATCTCAAAGAAGCAGGAGCTTCTCCCCCATTTCATTCTATCCTGCTCCTGTCAACAAGCGATTAGAAAAACAAACGAGTATCGACAGTGCTTCAGACATAGGTCGCGTGCCAAGCAATAAACAACATTACAAAACCTAGACAGATGGATTGACCTGCTCTGATACCATTATGTAACACCGTAAACCACAAAACTTATATAAAAAGTTTTACTTGACAATTTAAGGCGTCACCAACGGAAACCCTTTAACAAAACATAGACATTTTGAAAACACGCAGCGGAAAAGTAAACAACATACAACAAAATAAATCACAATAATAGAAACAGATTAACTTCAATTTAGGTCTTATAAAGGCTTAACTTTCACAAAATGATTCAAAAAGGAGTTTCAATATCCACTTTCAACAACTTCATACAAATCAATATAATAATTAGCAACTTCAACAAAATAAATACGTTGACATCAACCATAATAAAGAAAACATTGTTCTCCCCCAATGTTAAAGAATCAGAGCATCATGACTAAAAATGCGATAACTAAATGATAATAACTTCAAGAGCTATTTCTCACTCACAACAACAACTTTACTTCTGAGTATCTACAAGATGTCCATGGTGAGCAACATCAAAGCAAAGGAAGTGAGAATTTACATTAATAAATTAACGACATAAGCAGCAAGGTAGAATTCAAACATTTACACATTCAACAACAATCACACAACATCATTCTCACACTTAAATCCATCAACATACACAAAGTAATCACATATTCGTCATTTAAATTATGCAACGAGAGTCACAACTTCAACTAGACTCATATGCATGTGGTACCATATCATCATGAATTTGTTCACTAAGGAATCAGGTTCAACCTGCTCAAACCCCGAATCCACCATGCTCAGATTTGGGACAAGTAATCAATCCACCCTTCTCAAATTACAACTTGCCTCTTTCATCAACAACAATGACATAATGAATACATGTCACAACACATCAATACAACAATAAAATAATGTTTAAAGTCCCCTCTCGATAATTAACAAAACATGCATTGACCCAACGATAATAGTTCCCCTAGTAAACTATCACTCCATAATAACATATTCACAACTCAGCAACATTAATCATGCTCATACAATAGAATATCATCATCACAATTCACATAAATTATAACAACATCACCATCACGTATGCACATATCCATCATTCATCAATTACTTCACAGATTCACAACATACATTCATGCAATAATCATATAGTCACACAACAAATTATTTCACCAAACCACTACCACTACATAACTCTACACATAATCTCTCTAACACTTCAAATAACACATCATTTGGATTTACGGAACAAAAGTTATAATAAAAATAGTATTTTGGCTCAATTTACTTCGCATAAACAATTTAGCATCTGAATTAATCATTTCACCTTCCAAAGCTTCGTGCTTGAGAGACTATGAACTCATATAACTTTATTTTGGACCTAAAAAGAAACATCTCAAACAGGTTGGAAATAATAATGAAGACGCCACTCCGGGTTGCTCAGATGTGACCTGGGTCACCCAATCCAATCATGTGTTTGCTACCCAGTCCACTTCACCAATATGTACCATACAAAGTATTCAAAGTAGAGTCAATTAGGATGTACCATGAGGGCAAGCTCCGCGCATTATTGTATTTCACAAGTACACAAATCATTTTCATTTTTTAATAATGTTTTTTTGAAGAGCATTGTTAAAATGTTTTTTTTATTTCTTAAACAAATTTACAACGTTTTTTATATAGACACTATGAGTATTTCAAAATATATATATTTTAATTAATATTTTTAAATATGAACACTTATTTTAGAAAATGCATCCTTTTATTTTTTTAAACTTTTTTTAAAATATACTCTTAAAGGATAAATCTAACATAGTGTTTGGTATTCACCGAAGCGAAAATTTAAAATATTAATATTACTCATATTTTATGATAAATTAACCGTCAATAAACTATAGAAGATCAAGGACAATGAGATAGCTAAAATGATATATAATAGTTGATTTAATATGTATGTTCTTTATTCTAATTTTAAATAAATTAAGCTAAAGTCCCTACAAGTAGTCTACTATAAAAGATGGATTTCCCGCAATTATAACCGAAGAAGATTTGAACCTTTTAATGTTAAAACTGACGTCAAATTAAATTAATCGATGCAATGTATTGGATACTAATGGTGAAAATAATAGCCTCTAAACAAATATTTAGTTAAAATATATAAAACCACTTCTCTCTCAGACATATTACATAAATCATTCTAACACTAGCATATATCACTACTACTCACTACTACAAATTTGACTTATAATAGCATTTTTAATAAAGTATTATTAAAAATGAACTTATAAGATCAATCATATGTTTAACATCACACATTATAAACATTATGGATATGGTACTCTTGGAGTGTGACGACCATTAGCCCCTGATGGTGGATAGTCATGGAGTTCCAAATCCATCCTTTCAAGTACAGTAGATTCATCCTGTGGCCACTTTCTCTCCTCCATGATTATAACCTGCAATTCATTAGTATATATACTAAATTTATTTTCTTCATTACATTCAACAAACTTTTCAAAAACCAAAAAGAAACTCGGCAACTATAATCTAAACTACGACATTAAGATTTTTTCTATATATATTTGTACCTTGTGGTTGTTGACATTCATTGATGCAAGATGAACTTGAGAACTTTGCATAAGGCTTTCACTTCCTGTTTATAGAATCATAATTTTGTAAGGCAAATAATGAAAGGAAAAATAAGTATTTAAATATATGAAGTTGAAAAATAGTAGTATACTAGAATTTACTTGTAATTGGAACAGCTTTGATACATAAAAGATGAGAGAGCCCTAAAAAAATCACAAACAAGTGAAAGATAGTGCCTTTCATTCTTGTCACAAACAAGCTCTTGGTTATTATGTTGCTTCACAAACGCTAGTTCTCAATTTATACACATGAGGAATATTAGATTTTTCTATATGTATCCTTTACTCCATGGAAAGTGGAATATGGGAGGAGCAATTAATCATGCTGCCAAATTCAAAAAGTTGATAGTAACCCAATCATTTCTTGGAGGATGTATGAACGCGTTTCCACACTTTGGAAAGCTTTTTCATTATTATGTGGGGTCTTATGGGTGGTAAACCCCAAAGATAACATATTGGGGTGCTTGGGAATAGTTAGGTGGATATAATTAAGTGATCACTATAGTGACTAAAGATGGAGCACACAAGGAAAGTGGAAGATGACACAAAATGTTTGGGGGGCCAAAAACTCAAATTATACAAGTCAAGGTTTAGTGGAAATAGGCATGAATGTCAATTTATGCTACGGCATAAAATTGAGAACTTTTTTTCACCCTTCTATGCTAGATTTATGCTAGATTGAGAAAAGTTTTCATCCTAATGTTAGATGCCTTTGGATTTGTCAAAAGTAGCATTTGAATTCTAAAAATTCAGATGGTTTTTTAATTACCTGAAAATAAAATCTTAACTTGTATGAATTGAAAAGAGATTAAAAAAATTGAAAAACCATAATTCAACACGCAAAGATCAAACCAAGAAAAATCCTGAAAAACAAGTCTCACTAGGCATGGACATGGTGCGCTAGGTGAGATTAGAAGGTCATATGGCACTTTCAAGTTCAAATACTTCATGGTGAAACAAGGATTTGTGAGCAAAAAGTAGAGCTGGTGCGCTTAGCGAGGCAAGGCAAATAGGATCACCTGTCAAACAACTAGCATTGCTTAATTGAGAAGAAAGCATGCTCGCTAGGTGCAAGGGTGATGCGTCTAGCAAGGGGGGCAATTTCTTACCTATAAATAGAGGCTTCCAGTTTATTGCAAATGGAGTTTTAATGGAGTGAGGTAGTATATAATTGGAGTAGATTCACCTTGGTCTACAATAGGAGAATAATCAATGGATTCTAAAGGAGGAAGTGATGCTCAAGTGACAGGGCAAATAAACTTCCAAGCTCAGCTTTGCAGAAATATGGGCAGCTATGATGAGTAAGCGTGGATAAAAATCTATTTGTTTGGGGTTAGACGTAGTCATTATATTCATGTATTAAATAGGTGTTCACTGGTGTTTTTGGTAAACAATCACTTAGTTTTGAGTTAATTACTTGAAGAGCCAAACTAGTAAATCCTAGGGAAAAATTGTGCTGACTTTTTGAGAAAAGAAAGTGTACATTCAATATTTCTGGATTGCTTGTAATGAATGATGAGTGTTCTTCAATAAAATGAATACGTTCAAAAAATGAATTGGCGAACTGATTTCGACACAGACCAAATTAGATTTTGAATGTTAAAGAAAACAAATAACGCAATAAATTTAAGTAAAAAGGGATATATTTGCATGAATTTAAAAATGGTAGGTAAGTACATTTTCTTCAGAAAACTCGTTTCTCTCTTGTGTGCCGGTACTTTGAGTGTAATCGAAGTTTACAATGTTTTTTTCCACCCTTTATCCTATCACTAGAACCTCTATTTATAATTAAATGAACTAATGGTCTTTCAACGTTCAAATGTTCCACCGTCTGACATGTCACTTCTGCATGTTAACTAACGCTCGATTCGATTTCCACGTGTCCTTTCTAATTTAGATAAGACCAAAAAGCAGTTACTTTAGCTTAAAATTTGAGTCTTCTCCTAGTCGAACCACTTCGACCTGTCAAACCTGACGCAACATGAACTTCTTTGAATTTTTCTAAGTCCTCAGCCAGACTCTTCGACTCCGAATATTATTTGTTCCCGTGGCATGTCTTTTTGTCGAAAAACAACTTGATCTTTCCCTATGTTCGGAGAAACTCCAATTGGTTTCCCTGTCGAATTCCCTATTGAAATTTCTTGCCTAACAAATTACCCCCCAAAAATGCCACTTTTGATTTTGTTTTTAAAGAGACATGTGGCGTTTTTGAAGTTCTGACATTGTTCGAAGTCGTGTGATGACGTCATCGTCATCATGGCTACTCCATATAACGTCTCTTCAAGACGTGTAGGTTCAGACTAGCCAACATGGCTATGAGTTTCTAGGAGAACGTGGGTCATGCTTAAGATTCAACTTCCCACTCCATCACGTTTTACTAGTACACTTGTCAAAAAGTTCATTTTTTATTTCTTTTTCAAGAAAAATCAAAATTGAACTGTGTTTTCTCTCTGAAACTATAAATAGCCCCCTATTCTTTTTCTAACATTTTTCTTTCAACTTTGTTCATTAGTCCACAAAGCTTTCAACTCTTCTTCTTGCAAAAACTCAACTTCCTCTCACACAAAATGACTCTCAAATCATCCTTCAAACCAGAAGTCCTTGTGGTTGCATCCATCACTACGCCCACTCTCACTGGGAACTAGTTATATGTTCATGAGCCTCCTCTTCAAGAGGAAAAAGCACTTATTTGGAAATTACATGTATTTATTCCTTTTACCATTGCTGAGATAACTCATGCTTTCTATGGTCCTTTTCCTGATATAACTACCAATGTGGCTAGGGTTAGTGAATTTTTCCCCTATTACCATCGTACACAACCTTTAGCAGCCATGAAAGAACCCTTAGATCTTACTTATATGACCACTTGCATTTTTCGTTATGTCCCTTATACCAACCTGTCGAATTACATTAATTGGTTAAATAAGGTAGAGTCTCAAAACGGACAATTTTGGAAGGATCAAGGTCTCTTCGACCCGACTCAATTATATAAAGTAGGCCCCACATATAACCAAAACATGTTGCTAACTGCACTCCACTTTTGGAAGGGTTCGACGAACACCTTCCAATTTCATTATGGCATGCTCACACCAACATTATTCGACGTAGCTGCCATCACTGGTATTCAACCAACGGGTGAAGTGTTTGATCATTTTGTCTATACAGACGATATTATTTGGTTCAATTCTAAACGGGTTAGCTTCACCAATTTCATTGTTGATTACTTCGACGAAGCCACCACTGAAGTTTCTAACGAAGATCATGTGGCCTTCTTGTCTTTATGGTTGTCACATTTTATTTTCTGTTAGAGCTCTCTATAAGTGGCAAAATCCTTTGTGACTCTCGTCAATTAACTTCATGTTGGGAGAAATATCTTCCTCAACCAATTAATTTTGGTTTCACTCTGTGAATTTTTAAGCTTATCATCCCATGCCATGAAAACATTCAGTCTGACCAAAAATTCTAAGGGCGCACTTCTGTTGGTAGGCCTCTCCTGGCTTCTTCAACTCTGGCTGAATGCCACTTTTGATCCCTCTTTGACAACTAACCAAACTGATCACCTTGTTGGAGGACCTAGGTTTCGGATGGTTGATAAAGGACTTTTGACACAAGAAAGCTTAACATAGTATTATATTATGTTTGCAAAAAGATATAGCTTTACTGAACCTATGACCCCCTTTGCGGATAGGCGCCATGGGCCTACGTGGTTCAAGGGAAAATTTCCTGCCCACAATCCTACTCATCAAGCTGAATCCCTCGAAATATGGAAAGCCTTTTTCACACCAAAGTTGCTTTCAACTAGGACTTCTTCCAAGAAGACTCAAGTATGCTTTGCTGGATATCAACCCAATCTTGTGGCTGGACAGTTTGGCCACTACCAATTCAAGTCTGACTCGTATTTCCAACGCAAGAAATACTTATGTGTGACTGTTGTCGGAATGACCGAGGAGAGTGCTTTGAACTTTTGGTTGAACACGCTGAATATCATTTGGAACTTACCCTGTTCAAGTTCCATAAGTCTTTTTACTGCACCCAAGAATTCGACACCTGGTGGAAAGACTACTCCACCATTAAGTTTGTTGATGTGATGACCAAATTGACTCATCTAACCACATATTTCCTTCCTTTGCATACAAAAATTAATAAAGATACGAGCACAAATATTAATGAAATTCACGCTTTCCAACCTTGCTTCGAGACTATGTATGATCCTCTCAACCTTCATCGAACCATCTTTGAGGCAGCGACCACTTTGAATGAAAAGTTTCTCGAAAAACTACCAGAGATAAAGATCCCTTCCTATGTGGAGGATAGATATCTTTTTTATTTATTTTAATACAAGCCAAAATTTCCAATCTTACCTTCATATGAAATGTCCCTAGCATTCTCACCTGCATTTCGAAGATGGTTCATTTGTGGAAGTTCTTTGAATGACTTGAAAAACTCATACAAAAAACCTGTCTAGAGAGTGGTTCCGACCAGGTTTTACGTACATAGCTATCAGGGGCACCTTCATGTCAACATCAATCACATCGAAGTCCTATGCGACATTGTTGAATGAGATATCACATTTGATAGCAGAGTGAGAATTCAAGGAGGTACAAGCATGAGGTCATGAGTTTGACTTCCACCTTTTCCAATTTTAGAGTTTTTTCTCCTTTTTGTGTTTTACCTTCATTTACATTATTTTAAATGTAAAAAATGCACTTTTTAATTTTTAATTTTTTTGTTTTCAAAATTTTATTAAATTATTTTTTAATAATTATTATATTGTTTAGTCTAAAATTTTATAAATGTATTTTTAGTCTAAAAATCAAGAAAAATCAAAATCAAATAAAATAAATCAAAATCTTTTTTTTTCTTGTTATCATTACTATTAATAAATATTAGTTATTAATTTAAAATTATTATATTATTACATTAAAATTATAAATAAAAAAATCAAGTTCATTCATATTTTGCCGTTACATTTTACATAGGACATAAATCCATCCAGATTCATTGGTTTGATCACAAAGAAATAAATTATATCAAAGCAAATCAAATCAGATACAAAGTTTCCTAATATGGCAAATCAAATTCAATTTTTGACTTAATGCTTACACTATAAATAGGACCTAAAATTTCAATGAAATGCTTCCACAGTTTACAAAAATCACCATCCATCAAGTTGTTGCTCTTCACATTGAAGAATAACAACAACTAAATCCTAAAACTCTAAGCTTCAGTCGTCCCTGCAACCAAAATTCCAATAGGCAATTCCTTGCATCAAACAAAAAAGGAAGGATAAGTAAGAGACAATTCAAACAAAAGAAGGATGAGAAAGAACATTGAAAAGGAGAGAAAGAGGATGAAGTCTACCTATGGAGTTCTTCCCCCGATAACTTTCGGATTGATAATCTCTTTACTTTTTTCTCTTAATATGTTATTGTGTTGTATGCTACTCATAATGTAATACCCTCTAAATAAACAAACAAAATTGAAAAAGGTAAAATTCACATATTTTCCTCTATGTTGTGTGTTGTGAATCAATGTGAAATCAATTTTTTTAAAAAGCAAATATCAACTTTGTAACTAATTTCATAAAGCAATTTTTTAAATCATTTTTTAAACAACTTTTTTTAACTAAAATCATAAAGTAATTTTGAAAATCAATTCTTTTTTTAAAAAAATTAAACTAATATCATAAGTCCAATTTTTTTTTCAATTTTTTAAACTAATATCATAAATTCAATTTGTTAAACTAATATCATAAGTCAAATTTTAAAACTAATATTATAAACAAAGTTTTAAAACACAATCAAAATATATCAATATCACAACCATACAAATTTTAAGCTAATATTAATATCAATATGAAAAACTAATATTATAAACAAAGCTTTAAAGCACAAACAAAGTTATAAACAAATTTTAAAAGTAATATTATAAGTCAAGTTTCAATGCCTGTAAACAAAGTTTTTTTTTCTCTCTTTCAAAATACAAATCAATATCACAACCAAAATATATCATGTTTCAAATAAAACTATAATCAAAATATTTTTCCAATCAAACGATACACCCTACATCTTCCTCATCTTCATAATAATCCATAACAATTAACAACAACATATTACAATATTGAAACAATAATAGCAACTTGTGTCTTCTTCAAAAACAAAACCTACATAGCTAACTTGTTACTATACTCCCATGTATTATTTACACCGTCTAGGTTTTATTATTTAATTTTTCTTTAATTTAGTTTAGTTATCTATTTTTAGGATAGTTTTTCATATGAATTAATGTAGATATCTAATTTTATAAATAAAATATTTTATTTTATTAGATTCTTAGATTATTTTTATTAATTCAGTTATTAGGTTTATTAAACTAATTTAGGTTTTCTATTTTAACCTTATAAAAAATGTTAAAGATGCAAAAAAAACATTTTGTTCTCATTTTCTT
This sequence comes from Lathyrus oleraceus, assembly GCF_024323335.1. Classification (NCBI taxonomy): domain Eukaryota; kingdom Viridiplantae; phylum Streptophyta; class Magnoliopsida; order Fabales; family Fabaceae; genus Lathyrus; species Lathyrus oleraceus. The sequence continues at coordinate 452,831,403 of NC_066583.1, forward strand.
TTTATTTTTAACTTTATTAAATCAATCAAAGAATAACAAAAATATAAAATTTCACAAGCTTTTCACATAATAAAATATATGTCACTCATCAAGTTGATTTTCTTTCATGCCCCGTGCGGCAAACAAATCAACTTCTTTTGCCCCCGTGCATTTAACTTTAAACCAAAACAAATCATTTTCACAAACTAAAATCAACCAACCAACAAAACTACGAACTACTTTAACTCTTATTTTTCTCATCACTCGATGAGAAATACGTAGGCACAAGGTTGCAAAACCAAGGCGAGTCCCATAACCTAAAACTAACTTTTTTTCCCATTTTCCCATTTTAATCCTTTGATAAGAAAAAAAAGAAAAAAAATAAACAATTAGGAAAACATTAGCAAACACCTTTATAACCCTAAAACTATAGGAGGTTCTCGTTGAGTACAACGAAGGTGAGGGATGCCTAACACTTTTCCTTCACTTAACCGACTTTCGAACCCATATTCGATTGCGATGACCGTCTTATCCCTTCCTTTAGGATTTTATTATTATTATTTATCCTATTCCTTATGAATGAATAAAATATGGTGTCGAGTCTGTGATTTTTACCGTCGCGACAACTAACCCCATCAAGAAGAACCCTAAGGATGCCACTATCAACGACCTAATTGGTCTGACATCACAGGTAATGTCAAACTTCTTTCTTACCTATTTTCTTGATAACAAACCAATATAACTTTTTTTTATATATATTTATTTCTTACAGGGTCAAAAGAAGGATACCACTTTGATTAATTATGCCTCCAGAGGGAAGGCAACGCAACAAATAAGCGCGATTGTCGAAGAGGAGGTAGCACCACAAGTATGCTTCACAATTTGTCCTCTATATTGTCAAAGCTTATACATGTTCATTTGAATTACAATTTGTTCGAACGATGCTAAGTAAAGGATTTCCTGTGGTATTTTCACCCTAAGTTTTTAGCTATTTTAACTTAGCCATTTTTTTTCTTATTTCAGGGAGGTCCTCTACATGACAAGGATCCTAAGCCCCCCATTATGTCTGGCTTCGACTGTACTACACCTCCCAACTCATCAGTACATCTGACTATGATTGGGGACCATGACCCTGAGGCCAAGAAAGACGGAAAGGACGATGCCATGGTTGAAGATGGTGATCATGTAACCGACCATGCACCAGACAACAGCCTTGTACCACCTCCTAAAGAACACCATGATTTCGACAAATTTGATGACAATGAGGATTCGAATGGAGGTCCAACTCTTTCTGAGAAGGAGAAGACAAATGATATCCCTGAGGACTTCGACAATTCTGAATATTCTGAAGACTCTAGGAACTCATAAGACACCCTCTCCAAAAATGATGAAAACCTCGAGGAGGTCATACTTGAGTAGAAGGAAGAAACTAGCAATGCAACAGATGCTCCAGGTGCCAAATCATAACCTGGTGTGACCGCGTCATTTGAAACTATGACCATCACTCATCCTCCTATGAAAGACTCCTCGTCCAACACTTCCCTCAGTCAAGAAGAGATCATTTCAACCCTACTGAGGCTTTAAGAAGGTTGGTCAAGAGTCACTACATGAGTGCTTCCAGTCTCTCCTTAAGCTCTTTAGCTGCTAACAATAGTCTTAATGAGGACTTCATGCGTCTATTGGTCGAACAACTGAAGGCTTGCGCCCTTAAGGATTACCTTTTCCAAATCCTTGAATAATATTCCTCCATAAAGTCTGACATCAGAAAACTACTTAAGAAACTCAGTGGTAACAAATTACTTGAGTATGCAGTTCCCTTTATGTTGGACTTCGAACCACTCTTCGACCAAATTTTTCACTCCATTTCATAGAAGCGATAGTCTGTGGATAGTCTTCTCCAGAAAGCTGACAAGTTGATCACAAAATGGGATCTTAGAGTTGCAACAAAAGGTGGATGCTCTAGAGGAAAGAGTTCAAAAGAACAAGGACCAATTATCGGCCTGTAGGGGATAGACGATTGTATATGAGACGCAGATCGCTCACCTGACAAAGCAGGTTGAAGACATTAGGAAGAAAGAAATGGAGCTTGAAGTCTCAGTGATTTCCTCAACTAAAGACCAAATTAATCGTGAGGCCCATGCTGGCATCCAACATGTGGAGGCTACCATTCAACTTGATCAAGAGATCGAGGAGTTGAAGTTGAAGGATTCTAGGATCGATAATAAGACCATCCTTTTGAAAGCATGCCTCTAACAACAATACTTTTACTTAGGCCATTTATTTTTATTCACTTTGCATGAATCTCTATGTAACATTCTCGACTTTTGATGTAATTGTTGGTGTAAGCCCTAGAGGCCAATACTTTTGGTACTTGTATCGAATTATTTATTAATAATAAAAGGCATTTTCTTTATTATGGTTGATTAATAAAGCCCCTGGAATAGATAGTCCGTTTAATGTATCAAGTGTGACTTGATCATGAGAGCACATTAAATATAGGGACACTATTCTTAAAGTATCCGTAGTCGAGCTTTATTGTGAAGTGGGATAACATTAAAGCATTAAGACTATTATGTTTGTAGATTGATAATCACATCTCATGGATCATGGATAAAGAGTTATCAAGTCTTAAACATAGGTATGAATATTAAGAGTAATATTTATATTAGATTGACCTGTTATGAGAATACTATATAGAATGTTATGCAAAGTGTCATAAGTTATTCTCATGGTGATAATAGTGTATACCACTCTTCGACCTGAAACCACTATGGATCCTAGATGTAGAGTCGAGTGCTTTATTGCTGATCCAACGTTGTCCGTAACTGGATAACCATAAAGACAGTTAATGGGTACTCCACGAAGCATGCTGAGGGACATGAGTGACCTAGATGGAATTTTCCCATCCTGCATAACAGGATAAATGTCTATGGGCCCAATATTGAGCTGGAAAAGGATGACACGGTCTATGCCTTGTGTTCAATATAGACATAAGGGCAAAAGGGTAATTATACACGTAAGTATTATCACAAAAGGTTTTGTCAGATAACATGACATTTTCGTGTCTTGGGTAGCAGTGATGTGTTGCTAGATACCGCTCACTGTTTATTATGTTAAATGCGTGATTTAATATAATTTCCAACGTCACGAAAACCTACAGGGTCACACACAAAGGACGGATTGATGAGAGATAGAGTAACTAAGGAATACCGTAAGGTACGGTGCCCTTAAGTGAATTATAGAACATCGTAAGGTACGGTGTACTTGAGTAGAATACGAAATATGGTAAGGTACCATGGGCTTAAGTGATTTTGGGCATATTATAAGATATGGGGCAAAATACACTTAAGTGGGCTTTTAGCTTGAAGCCCACACAAGTGGTTCTATAAATAGAACCCTTGTGCAGAAGCATTCATTGCGGTTGCATTATTTTCGTTTTCTCTCTCTCTCTCTCACTCAAAGCCTTCATTCGTACCAGCTAGCACTGAGATTGAAGGAATCCGTTCGTGTGGACTGAGTAGAGACGTTGTCATCTTTCAACGTTCGTGATCGCTCCGTGGATCTGCATCTAAGGTTTTGATCGTCACAAGAGATCTGCACCAAAGGTTTCAATCGTCACAAGAGGTAAATATTCTATCACTGATCATGACCATTCGTAAGGATCTCTAAAGGAGAAAATTTTAATTTCCGCTGCGTTTTGGACCGCAATTCTCCTTTAGTGGTATCAGAGCCACTTACGAAACCATGACTCGGATAGCTGTTTATTTTACTGTATTAATATGATTAAAAGATAGAATGAATTAATTAATTAAACGAGTAATTAAATTTGGCATCATGAGTGTACGAGTTGGATGATTGATGTTGACTATGCTTCTGAACCGACATTAGTATGGTGAAGCAGCGATACATCGATCGTCCATAGGTTACGCAATTGAGACCGATCAACTTATATATGATATAAGTAATCCTAATGCAAAGTACGGTATATGTGATATACTGTTTCTGTTTCATTCATTCAAACACTAAATGGTTGTTTTCCTTTGAGCGATCAATGGTCATTTGCTTCGGAATCCGACATTAGTATGGTGAAGCAATGACCTGTTGATCAATCATACTGAATCAACAATCGAGGTGTGTTTGACGGTCTGAAATTGGTGCATTAGGTTTAGTGACGGCGCAAGGGTTGTGCCGTCGAAGAGTTGTGAATTTAGGGCTTTTTGGAACACGTCTGTTGACTGTTTCAAAGTTCTGTTATTTTGGCCGCGTGACGTTTGTCACGAGCTTGTGACGATCGTAACAAGCTGGACGTGACGGTCGTCACGTGCTTTGTGACGGTCGTCACATTCACAAATCCAGAATTCTAGGCGTTTCTGTTTTTGGCCGCGTGACGTTCGTCATAGGCCTGTGACGGCCGTAACAAGCTTGTGACGGTCGTCACAGTCACAGAGTCAGAATTCTTGGGGTTTTCAGTTTTGTGACTGCGCAAGAGTTGTGTTGATGCAAAACAATGTCCATTTCAAATGACCGGGCAGCGGAACCCCCGGCTAACTCTGCGTAGTGTGATCGGTCGCCGAAATTTAATTTGGTTTTAATTAATTAAAGGAATTAAAATTAATAATAATAATGTGTTTGTTATTATTGCCTTGTTGTGATCAGTTATGGCCTTAGTCTTCCTTCATTTTGTTTTGGGTTTTTAAATACGACCTGCGTGTCGTGCCTCTCCTTTTAATCTCTTAGTGTAACTTCTTTTCTCATCTCAATCCCTCGTATGTAAAACGAGTTTCTTCTGTAATGTAATGATATGAAGAAAGAGAAGAATTCAATATCAAAGGAGAAAGAGAAGAATTCAATATCAAAGGAGGATAATGATATGAAGAAAGAGAAGAATTCAATATCAATGGAGGACAACCTTGAAGATCTTGCTTGGAGAAGCTTAGATCGTTATTAGGTTAGCTTAGGTTCTCTCATTGGCTTGGGAGAACAATTGCGCTAGGGGGCCATAACTGTTTCATTATGTATGTTGATGCATGTGTATGTATGTTGATGCATGTGAATATATGTTGATGCATGTGAGAGACGATTTATATGATAAATAAGCCGGTGAGATCAGAACAATTGCAATTCCCTCAAATTAAATATTAAGTTTATGATTTCCAAGTTTTAACACTCATCAAGACTAGTAATGGATAATGTAGGTTTCGCCTACGCGAGGTGCATGATCTATATATTAGTAAGGTGCGATGGGATAATTGTAATATCCAACTGTTAAAACAATGGGTCAAACTTAACTAAACAAATTATAATAAGATTATATATATGTTTAGAAGCAAGAGGTGGGAATGATCCATATGATGGATTGGAATAAGGAGTTATTCACCCAACTGAAATTTTCGAGAGTTGTATGAGATACAATTGGAAGGAGTTCCTACCTAAATAACCTAGTTTTGTGTAATCCGCCTACGCGGACTTAGAACAAAGTGAAATAAGGATCTCGACCCACTAGAAAATCTTCCAATGGGATTTTCCGAATCAAATGATGAGGGTCATTTGTTTTGAATAAAATAGTGGGAGCATATTTAATTAAAGGCCTAATTAAATATGTCAATGATACTTATATTTTCATTAATCCTTATGTAGATTACCATGACAACAAACACCTCTAACAACATTTTGCGATCAATCCTTGACAAGGAAAAATTGTCTGGGACAAATTTTCTGGATTGGCACCGAAACCTGAGGATTGTCCTCAAACATGATAAAAAGCTGTATGTCTTGGAGAAACCTATTCCTGAAGAGGAACCTCCTAGTTCTTCACCTAAGGCAGAAAAAGATGCTTATAAGAAGCATGTCGATGATGCCAATGAAACTGCTTGTCTCATGCTAGCTACCATGAACTCAGAATTGCAAAAGCAATATGAGAACATGTCAGCGTTCGATATGATCGAACACCTGAAGCTGCTCTATCAAGAGAAAGCAAGGCATGAGAGGTTTGAAGTTTCAAAAGCCCTTTTCCAAAGCAAGTTAGCTGAGGGAGCCCCTGTCGGTCCCCATGTACTCAAGATGATTGGGTATGTGGAAAACCTTGAGAGATTGAGTTTTCCCCTCGAAAAGGAACTTGCGACTGATTTGATCTTGCAATCGTTGTCAGATAGTTTCAGTCAATTTGTCCTAAATTTCAATATGATTGATATGGACAAATCTCTTTCTGAACTGCTCGCCATGTTAAGAACTGTCGAGCAGAATCTGAAGTCAAAAGGGAAGTCCATTCTGATGATCGGAAATGGAAAGAGATAGAACAAAAGGCCCACTAAGCAGGGTGATAAAGGGAAGGGCAAGGAAGTTGCCAACCCCAAACCCACCGTTGCTGCTTTGAAGCCTAATGAAGGCATAGCAAAAGAAGGCACCTGCTTCCATTGCGGTAAGACCGGACACTGGAAGAGAAACTTCCCAAAGTACCTGGAAGATAAGAAGAATGGAGTAGAGACTTCAACTTCAGGTATTTTTGTTATTAATTCATCTAGTTCTGCATCATGGGTATTAGATACTGGATGCGGTTCTCACATTTGTACAAATGTGCAGGGGCTGAGAAGGAGTAGAGATTTGGCAAAAGGTGAAGTCGATCTACGAGTTGGCTATGGAGCAAAGGTTGCTGCTTTAGCCGTAGGAACGTATGTATTGACTTTACCTAGTGGTTTAATAATTCAGTTAGAGAACTGTTATTATGTACCTGCAATTAGCAGGAATATTATTTCCATTTCTTGTTTGGACAAGTTTGGTTTTTTCATTTATAATAAAGAACAATTGTTGCTCAATTTATTTGAATGATATATTCTATGCTTCTGCACAAACGAACAATGGACTATATGTCCTTGATCTCATAATGCCAACTTATAACATTAATACTAAAAGGATGAAACCTAATGAGTTAAATCCATGATGAGTCACGCCGATCTTCCAAACTCCATTTGCGGACATGCACTATAGACAACAGCTTCCACACTTAACCGTGTTCCATCCAAAAAGGTTGATAAGACACCATATGAGATATGGAGTGGTAAGAGACCACATATGTCTTACATGAAGATTTGGGGTTGCGAAGTTTATGTGAAACAACAAATTTCAACTAAGCTTGAGCCCAAATCTGACAAATGCTTATTTGTGGGGTATCCTAAAGAAAAAAGAGGGTATTACTTCTACAATCCTTCTGAGGGAAAAATGTTTGTCGCTCGAACTAGAGTTTTCCTAGAAAAGGATTTTATTTCCAAAGGAACCAGTGGGAGGAAAGTAGAGCTTGAAGAAATTCAAGAATCACAAAGCATTGATACACCTATGGAGGAATTAGAGCAGGAAACACAAGTAGTTGTGTAAGAGCAACCTGCTCAAGTAGAACAAGACCAGCGTAGGCCAGGCAGGATACGTCACCTACCTGAGAGATATGGATATCTCATAACTGATCAAGGTGATGTATCACTCATGGATCAAGAACGAATATGAGCCTTGTGTCTACAAGAAGGTTAGTGGAAGCATGATCGTATTCCTGGTATTATATGTAGATGACATATTACTCATTGGAAACGATATCCCTACCCTGCAACAAGTAAAGTCTTAGGTGGGGAAATGCTTTTCTATGAAGGACCTAGGTGAAGCAGCCTATATATTAGGAATCAGAATCTATAGAGATAGATCATAAAATGCTTGGCCTAAGTCAGAGTACATAGACAAGGTGCTAAGACGCTTTAATATGAATGATTCCAATGGTTATATGTTTTGCTGAAATGGTGGCGCTGTGAGCTTGAAGAGTTCAAAGCAAGATACAGTTGCTTATTCTACAACCGAGGCCGAGTATATTGTTGCCTCAAATGCAGAAAAGGGAGTTGTTTGGATCAAAAAGTTCATTAGTGAACTTGGCATAGTCCCTAGCATTGTGGATCCCATTGGTCTCTATTATGATAACAATGGTGCTATCGCACAAGCTAAGGAGCCTAGATATCACCGACGATCCAAACACATACTCAGGCGTTATCATCTCATTCGAGAGATAATAGATAGAGGAGATGTGAAAATATGTAAAGTACCTACACTTGACAATATAGCTGACCCACTGACAAAGCCTCTTGCGCAGCAGAAGCATGATGGCCATACTAGATCAATGGGCATACGGGGTATGCCTGATTGGCTCTAGTGCTAGTGGGAGATTGTTGGTGTAAGCCCTAGAGGCCAATACTTTTGGTACTTGTATCGAATTATTTATTAATAATAAAAGGCATTTTCTTTATTATGGTTGATTAATAAAGTCCCTGGAATAGATATTTCGTTTAATGTATCAAGTGTGACTTGATCATGAGAGCACATTAAACATAGGGACACTATTCTTAAAGTATCCGTAGTCGAGCTTTATTGTGAAGTGGGATAACATTAAAGCATTAAGACTATTATGTTTGTAGACTGATGATCACATCTCATGGATCATGGATAAAGAGTTATCAAGTCTTAAACATAGGTATGAATATTAAGAGTAATATTTATACTGGATTGACCCGCTATGAGAATACTATATAGAATGTTATGCAAAGTGTCATAAGTTATTCTCATGGTGATAATAGTGTATACCACTCTTCGACCTGAAACCACTATGGATCCTAGATGTAGAGTCGAGTGCTTTATTGCTGATCCAACATTGTCCGTAACTGGATAACCATAAAGACAGTTGATGGGTACTCCACGAAGCATGCTGAGGGACATGAGTGACCTAGATGGAATTTGCCCATCCTGCATAACAGGATAAATGTCTATGGGCCCAATATTGAACTGGACAAGGATGACACGGTCTATGCCTTGTGTTCAATATAGACATAAGGGCAAAAGGGTAATTATACACATAAGTATTATCACAGAAGGTTTTGTCAGATCACATGACATTTTCGTGTCTTGGGTAGCAGTGATGTGTTGCTAGATACCGCTCACTGTTTATTATGTTAAATGCGTGATTTAATATAATTGCCAACGTCACGAAAACCTACAGGGTCACACACAAAGGACGGATTGATGAGAGATAGAGTAACTAAGGAATACCGTAAGGTACGGTGCCCTTAAGTGAATTATAGAACATCGTAAGGTACGGTGTACTTGAGTAGAATACGAAATATGGTAAGGTACCATGGGCTTAAGTGATTTTGGGCATATTATAAGATATGGGCCAAAATACACTTAAGTGGGCTTTTAGCTTGAAGCCCACACAAGTGGTTCTATAAATAGAACCCTTGTGCAGAAGCATTCATTGCTGTTGCATTATTTTCGTTTTCTCTCTCTCTCTCTCTCTCTCTCTCTCTCTCACTCAAAGCCTTCATTCGTACCAGCTAGCACTGAGATTGAAGGAATCCGTTCGTGTGGACTGAGTAGAGACGTTGTGTAGGTGTTTAATTGGCTGCATTGTATGGTAAAACACTAGCTGGATTCTAATGTCTTGACTGATGTCATGACATGTTTGTATAACTGCATTGTAGGTTAGAATATCTAACTGTACTCTGATGTCTTGACTAATGTCATGACATACTTGAGGAGTTTACTGCAGAATTAGCTAATACAGGATTTATTGAATGTCAAAGTGGACGTGGTGACATTCATCCCTGTCAGCAGATACTGAGGAATAGAACAATTGGTGTTCTGTTAGAGCTCAGTATTCATTTCCAGTCTAGTTATCAAGGAAATACCAGACCTGGCATAAAGCCTACTGTCTGAATGTCAAACTGGATGTTATGACATTCATCATTGACAGCATATACTGAACAATAAACAGAGTGGAGTTCTGCTGCACTTCAGTATGTTTCTTAGTCTGTTCTTCAAGAGTAAAACAGAATTGACTAAAGGCTAAATGTGTAAATGTCAAATTGGATGCTTTGGCATTTATTATTGTAAGTTGCTACTGTAGAATGGACAGTTTGGTCCTGTACAGTTCAGCAAAGTTTGTACAGTCTGTTTTCAGGAAAAACAGACTTAGCATATGGTCCTTGATGTCAAGCTGAATGTTGTGACATTCATTCCTGACAGCATATGCTATATTGTAGGTTGTTTAGTTTTTCTGTTTCAGCATTTTTCTCAGGCTAAAATCCAGGAAACCAACAACCAAGCTACAATTAAGGAACCTAACAAATAGCCTATTTGTTAGCACACTAATATGTGGAAATTAGTTAGAATCCTATATGGCATTATTTATGGAGGTCTTGAGATATTTTAGGAACTAAATATGGAGATATTTTAGGAACTAAATATGGAGATATTATAGGAACTAAATATGGAGATATTTTAGGAACTAAATATGGAGATATTTTAGGAACTAAAAGATTGAAGACCTTGTTTGTAGTAGAAAGTTTCTACTGATGTTGTAACAGCAAAGGAGAAGTTTGCTGCGATTTCTGAAGGCCCAAATCCAGTTGGGTGATTAGGTTATAAATAGCATATTGTAACCTAGTTTTTGTAAGCCTCTTAGAATGAACATTTAGGGGTGTGTGTGAGGTAAACCTCCCAATCTGTGGGAAGGTTACCATGTGTTTCTCAGTGTTCAAAGCTGAGAGTTTTTGTAACTCAAAGCCTGTAGGCAAGAGTGATTATGTTCTTGAACGAAGCTGTGAAGCAAGTTCAAGTTGTTTAGCATTACATTGTAATTGTAGTGATAGGAATGGAAACTGGAGGTTTCTATCTAGGAGTTCCTAGGTATAGATTGCATTGGGTAGGGATTAAGTGAAGAGTTGTAAATGGGGGAGTTTAACTCTGAATTAATACTGCTGATAGTGGATCTTCTTCCTGGCTTGGTATGCCCCCAAACGTAGGTGATGTTGCACCGAACTGGGTTAACAATTACTTGTGTTTTTACCTTCTGCATGTTATAATTTTGTCTGTTATAAAATAAGGTAAACCTGTAATGCTGTAACAGGTGATGTTCAAATCAATGTTGAGACATCATGCTGATAACTGTGCAGGCTCAACAGAAGTAAGTGCTATGGTTGATCTCTGCTGTGTCTTTGTACCAGATGGACAGAACTGAGTGTTCTTCCATACTATGGTGATATAGTAGCAGATGTCGTGACATCTGTGAATGTGTGCATATCAGTACTGGGTTTGAATTGTATAACCATCTTGCTGTATTTGTAGCAATGTTGGATCAGATGTCATAACTTGGAGTAGAACATCTGAAATCTGACTACGCCAGAATTTCACGTTGTCATCGTTCAACGTTCGTGATCGCTCCGTGGATCTGCATCTAAGGTTTTGATCGTCACAAGAGATCTGCACCAAAGGTTTCAATCGTCACAAGAGGTAAATATTCTATCACTGATCATGACCATTCGTAAGGATCTCTAAAGGAGAAAATTTTAATTTCCGCTGCGTTTTGGACCGCAATTCTCCTTCAGTAATGACATTTTTCCATTCTGGCATCCCTTTTAATGAATACCATGTTGACTTTTGATTCATATTACTTGAGTATTCTGTTATTCGAATCACTTGTAACATAGGATTGTACTCTTTCAAGTACTTCCCAATGATTTTCAGAGTTCAACGCTTTGGGTTGGTTTCTTCGATCTCATAGGCGTTGTTTGAAAATACCCAGATGATTTAAAAGGGACCTTCCTAGTTGGGTGACCATTTCCAAGGACTTTATCCTTTATATCCATGGGCAAAATAACCTTTCAGACTAGGTCATTAACCAAAAAGGCCTTAAGTTTTACTTTCTTGTTGTAGATTTTAGCCACTCATTCCTTTTGCCTTAAGAGCATGTCCAACGCAATCAACCTTACCTCATCCAAATCAATTAACTCATCTAACATCATATCCCAGAAATTTTCAAAAAGGTATCTCATTTTTCCTTTAAATTCTTGCTAACTGCATGTATATTTCAGCAGGCAACACACTATTGTGCCCAAATGTTAGTCGAAAAGGAGTTGTTTTTGTTAGCCTGTACTGCTGGTACCTTCAGGAGTAAGGGATGGAGATCTTATGTTCACCATAGTCGATAATAGTTAGGTGCTGAAGTTAAGGGTGAAGGAGAATCGCCATCCAAGGCGCAGCGGAATTTAAAAATTTCTCCATTTAGTGATCCTTACGAATGGGCATGATCAGTGATAGAATCGTTACCTCTTGTGGCGATTCAAACCTTTGGTGCAGATTTCTGATAATGATCAAAACCTTTGATACAGATCCACGGGCCGATCACGAACGTTGAACGATGACAACGTCTCTACTCAGTCCACACGAACGGATTCCTTCAATCGCAGTGCTAGCTGTTATGAATGAAGGCTTTGAGTGAGAGAGAGATACGAAATTCCAACTCTTCAGTTGTGTTTTCTGTCTCAGTGAGTGACAATGCTTCTACCCAAGGGGTTCTATTTATAGAACCACTTGTGTGGGCTTCAAGCCAAAAAGCCCACTTAAGTGCATTTTGGCCCATATCTCATAAAATGCCAAAATCACTTAAGTATTTGGTACCTTACCATATTTCGTATTCTACTTAAGTACACCGTGCCTTACGATGTTCCTTAATTATTCTATCTCTCATCAATCCGTCCTTTGTGTGTGACCCTATAGGTTTTCACGGCGTTGGCAATTATATTAAATCACGCATTTAACATAATAAACAGTGAGCGGTATCTAGCAACACATCACTGCTACCCAAGTCACGAAAATGTCATGTGATCTGACAAAACCTCCTGTGATAATAATTATGTGTATAATTACCCCTTTGCCCTTATGTCTATATTGAACACAAGGTATAGACCGTGTCACCCTTGTCCAGTTCAATATTGGGCCCATAGACATTTATCCTGTTACGCAGGATTGGCAAATTCCATCTAGGACACTCATGTCCCTCAGCATGCTTCGTGGAGTATCCATTAACTGTCTTTATGGTTATCCAGTTACGGACAATGTTGGATCAGCAATAAAGCACTCGACTCTACATCTAGGATCCATAGTGGTTTCAGGTCGAAGAGTGGTATACACTATTATCACCATGAGAATAACTTATGACACTTTGCATAACTTTCTATATAGTATTCTCATAGCGGGTCAATCCGGTATAAATATTACTCCTAATATTCATACCTATGTTTAAGACTTGATAACTCTTTATCCATGATCCATGAGATGTGATCATCAGTCTACAAACATAATAGTCTTAATGCTTTAATGTTATCCCACTTCACATTAAAGCTCGACTACGGATACTTTAAGAACAGTGCCCTTATGTTTAATGTGTTCTCATGATTAAGTCACACTTAATACATTAAACGGACTATCTATTCTAGGGACTTTATTAATCAACCATAATAAAGAAAATGCCTTTTATTATTAATACATAATTCGATACAAGTACCAAAAGTATTGGCCTCTAGGGCTTACACCAAAAAAGGGTACGCCATGGAAGGTGATGGTTGTTAAAAAGGAGTGTGGCATATGTTAGTTTTACCGGGCCCCATAGTGGGCACCACTATACTGTCTAAAAAGTATATGGTGTGTGTGTTACCCTTGCAAGAGCAGAGAGACTCATAGGCATTAGTAGGTATATTATACATTTGCGGGGTGAAGGCTAGCTCAGAGCGGTGAGTAGCCATATATGGTTTTTTTAAGGTGTTTCAGGGACCAACTCACGTGAGGTGAGAGGTCCTGATGTTGGACAGCGTTATTGGGTTACAGGCGGATGGTTATATTAACGGTGTTAAGGCTACTAGGAGCGTAGTGCTCTCTGAGTAGTGCTAAATGTGGATGAGTTGAGAATCTGTCCCCTACCCCTTAAGGGATAATGTATTTATAGGAATTTCCAGAGCCTAGGTTTTTGTCCTTAGGACATGATCTTAACCGTTCCCCACTTACTAGGGGGTTATTGACCACATATCTTCTCGGAATCAACGAGGACTCTCTCTTACGTGACTCCTACGTGTGCAGGCCCTCCCGAACATTTTCCTTAAATTCCTCCTAGGCAACCCATCTGCTGAGCGAGGACGTCCTAGTTTAGAGTTTCCTAAATATAACATACACGTGTGTAATTATTGATAGTTAATTTTGAAATAATAATAAAATAATAAACTCTATTGTCAAATTTTATCATCACAATATTATTAAATCATTAACTATATTAAAATATTATTATTGTACATATTAATTTAAAATAGTAAAAATGATTTTTTTAGATTTTTAATATTTTATTAAATTTCTTTTATTTGATGAAAATTTTATTTACTTTTATTTATTAAGAATATTTTTTCTATAGTAATTTTTTAAGTTATTAGTATTCTTTCATTATTATTATTATTATTCAAATATAATTTATTTATTATTATTATTAGTTATTTAAATAAATCTGTGGTATACATACTAGATCATATAGTCAAAATGACAAAAATTATGTTTTTTGTTACTTTCTCCGTCCCATGAATCATTAATAAAATAAAGTTTAAATAGTTTTAACTTTTCTATCTTAATTTTTTAATTTTTTAATTTTTCTTTAGAAAAATAGACTTTAGATCTCTCAGTTTAATCTTTTTTTTTGGAATTTTTTTGTATCTTCCTTCAATTTTATGTACGTGGGTCACGTACATAAAATTGAAGGAAGACAAAAAAAAAATAAACCAAATCAAACTCGAAAATAGTTCGAGACTCGATTCGATAATTAATTTGTTGGACTTGATTCATGAACCAAATGAGTCAAACATGAGCTCAAAACTAAGTTCGTAAAATAAATGAGTTGAACTTGAGCTATGTATAGTTCAACTCGTTAGGTTCATGAGTCGAGTAGGTTATATATATATATATATATATATATATATATATATATATATATATATATATATATATATATATATAATATATATATATATATATATATATATATATATATATATATATATATATATATATATATATATATATAATATTTTGAATCATATATCTCAATAGTATCATTTTAAAGTGTCATTTTAAACTACTTCTAAATTTGTTTTTTAAACTATCACTTTAAAAATATTTATTTTGTTTTAATATTTTCCCTTTAAAAATAATAATTTAAAATGTCAAATATAATAAAAAAATTTAAACTTTAAAAAATGACTTTTTAGTCCGTGAAGTAAACGAATTGAACCTAACGAGTTGAACCGAGTTGTTCAAGAACTTAAAACGAGTCGAGTTCGAGCTTAAAAAAAAGTTCGTGTCGAACTCGAGTCGAGTTTCGAGTTAAACCAATTCTTATCGAGTCGAGTCGAGCTGACGACGGCTTCGACTCGACTCGACTCATTTCCAGCCCTAGCCGTGACCTTCTATATTACATCAAATATTTTCTTTCACGTCATATTTTTAAATAAAAAATTAATTTTATAATACTATTTAATATAATTAATAAATTAAATAATATTTATTAAATAAATAATAATACCACATATCAATGTATCATTGGTTAAGACTAATTTACAAAATAAATATTTTGAAAGGGAAAAAAACTCACAATCTCTTTCCATATGTATAAAGCCTTTGTCATCTGATACATTGTAAATCTTTGTTAGCTAAGTACACCAAACTCTTAATATACAAAAATGGATTTATGTATTTTTTTCATGACAGTTTATATTGAGTTGGTATTTCTTCCATGAGGAACTCAAAGTTTTATTTTACCATGCAGAGTCTAAGCCATTTATTCTACCATTGCAAATTTCTGTTAACGAGCTCCTTCTCACTTTGTCGGCCCCATTGTTCCAGAGGTGAAGATCACAACTTGTTCCAACTTCCATATTCATGCCTGAGTTTATTGTAAGCACTATTTTTGGTCTTTATTGTATCGAAAACACCCTGGCAATTGGAATTTTTTCAGTTATAACCAAAAACTCATCTTTTCTCAAAAAAAAAAAAAACTTGTAGATGTATGATCCTTTGGCATACTTGAAAGGAGAAGAAGAATTTGGAGGAGGAGAAAAGACTAAGAAAAGAGTGATAGAGAGAAAAGCAAGCATAAAAACATAAGCAAAAGCTAAGGTTTTTCGAGTTTTAAGAATGGAAAAGAGGCTTTTGATGTCTGAGATAGAAACGGGTTTGGTGGATTCAGCCTTTGAAAAGGAAACAGTGAAGTTAAGGCATGTTTGGTTGAAGAAATGTTTTTCTTTCTATAGTTAAATGAGATTAATTATTATGTATTGTTAGTGTAAAAAGATTTACACTGTCGATTCATCATTATCACCCGTTTGTATTATTTTATAAGTTTTTAAAATAAAAGTCAAATTTATTTCAATATCCAAAACATCTAAGATTAATTGATGGTACTATCAATATATTTAAATTAAATTTATATATATATATATATATATATATATATATATATATATATATATATATATATATATATATATATATATATATATATATATATATATATATGTAAAAGTCGGTGTTATATTTGTAAAGTTACAATGGTGCAAATTGTCACTCCCTCCCTCTCAATTATTTTGTAAATGATTTTTTTATAATTTTTTATTTATTTTTATTATCTATTACAAACTTTGAGATAATATTAATTATATTTTTATCAATATTATTTTTAAATATGTATTATAAAGAAAAAAAGTAAAATAAATATAATAAATAATTAAGAATAAGGTAAAACGAGAATTATTATTGAAGAGTAATAATATTGATTAATTTTCTTTATAGTGTGTAAAAAGAAAATGACAAAAAAAAACGAAACGGTTAATTAGTAATAGTTTTATGAAGTGGACATGAGTTTAATTTTCACTTAATATTTATTTTGTTAATTAATTGTTTAATATGTGGCATAAATAATTTTTCATAAATGTTATTTAATTTATTAATTATATTGAAAATGTGATTTGATAGAAACGGTGTAAAGTGACATCAAACTCTCCTACACACTAAATAGTGCAGTCCCGACGACTAATGAGTGGTCGGTGAAATATTTAAAATTTTTATCCAAATAATCCAGTTTTAAAAAAATCTCAAAATAATCCAGTTTTTAAAAAAAAATCCGATCTACCCCACTTTGAAGAGGAGGCGCCAGATGAATTGACGTCTGCTCTTAAACTTAGAGAGGAGACGCGAATTTTATTGGCTAGTCCACCTTGTGTTGTCAATCCAATTGGCGCCTATGTGTTAAGTTTTAAAGTAGACGCCAATTGGTCTGGCAAGTGTGTCTGTTTCGTAATTTTTTTTGAAAAATATTGTACATGATAGATAAAGTCGAAATCTGACAAATTCTTATTAATATTAATACCCTTTTACACAAAAAAGACTAATGTCGATGACCAGGATCACCTAACCGACCTCCGGCCCCACATCCCCTAGCTATTCAAACTCGTGGGTCTAACCCAAGTTGATGATTCACCCTAGGTGTTTGAGTATCTGAGGGCCCAGGAACATCACCACCAACTGTAGGAGATTGCCTGAGATAGTCAGACAAATCAGCCTAGTCTTGTGTATGCATCGAAGGGGTGACGCCATAGCTGAGTTCATGACCCATGCTAGAGTAGTCGGGTTGTGTTTGAGTTGTTGAAGGGCAACTGAGACGATTGAAGGGAGACATTGGTGTGAATGACGCGTCGAGGAAAGGTTGAAATGATTGTTGTGGTGTTTGGTAGACATATGGTTGTTGAAGATTTTGGTTTTGAGATGTTGGAGCTTCTTGGCTATGGTAGGAGGAGGGACGGTTGGTGTTCAATAGTCGTTGAGTGTCTTGGCTAAGGCGGCTATGATAGGGTGATGTGTTAGGTGCATAGCGATGTTGGATGTCTTGATGATGATCTAGTTGTTGTTGGTGGTACAGGGTATGCTTTTGGTATTGTGGTTGGGTGTTTGGCATGTTAGGGTTGTAGGTTTATGTGTTTGTGGATCGGAAATTTTGATGGATAGGGGGTTGTGAGTAGTCGGCCTGACAATGTTGTTAGGGGTTAGACGTTGAGCCTTTCGGTGTGTAAGTTGCCTGGCGTGGGTCATATAGGTACATATCATCGACGAAGAACTCAAATCCAACCGATATGTACCAAGCCATATAATTACGACTTGGTTTTTCTTCAGTTGGCATCACAGCGTCTGTTAAGACATGGTCTTAGCGGTGCTTTCATTTGCAACACTCAGATCTAGCGAAGCTTTGCCATGGGTTAAAGTTCCATTGGTCGTTAACTTTGCGTAGATGTCATTCTTCTAGGTTTGTCGGGGGATCTGGGATGTGTTGAAGTATATCGAATTGCAATTTAACACGATCACTATTGTGCATCTCAACAGTGGTGAATCTTATGATCGGTGTGCATGCATTCCAAACGGTTGCGTCTTGTTCGTTGATATCATGGTCATGATCCAAATTTAGATATGGACGCCAAATGAATTGAAATGTGAACATATATTAGATTATAAATTTTGTAGAAGAAATTAATAAATTATTACGAAATAATTAGGTTAATGGTCATACATCTGTTGGTCGAAGGTGATCCAAGAGATTGCGATACTGGGTAATACAGTGTCTAGGATATCTGTTATAACTCATACCACGTGCCGACCATATGCACCATAAAAGTAAAAGTATTATTTAGAGATAATAATCGG
The DNA here is from genome assembly GCF_024323335.1 of Lathyrus oleraceus. Taxonomy (NCBI): domain Eukaryota; kingdom Viridiplantae; phylum Streptophyta; class Magnoliopsida; order Fabales; family Fabaceae; genus Lathyrus; species Lathyrus oleraceus. Next base: position 452,849,967 of record NC_066583.1, read on the forward strand.
TAAAGTAAGTAAATATAATCCATTTTTAAGAACTTACTTTTGTGCATACGGGAATGTGAATGGGTTGTTGTTGACGGGCGCTAGGGACGATAGTCTGGATCAACCTCATGCTTGGAGCAAAACAACACATCCAGAAATTTGTAGATGTGTATTTGTGTGCATTTTTATACAAAGAGATATAAAGATAAGCAAACAAGCAGACCCCCAATTGTAACTTCCTATTCTATCTACATGTCTTAGTAAAGTAAATACATAACATGCATACTAGAACCACTATCTTCGGGAAATAAAAATAAACCAATTAAAAGCATAATGTAACACCTAGTTTTTGTTATTCAAGCCTCTTCGGTAGAATTCTCATCTAATTATAAGCTGTTATAATATGCCTTAAGGCGTGAAAGGAGTATACATTGACCTTTCAAGTTATCATCTAACAAATCAGCATCCAAGAGGTTCATGCAAATTGAATTCGCATAGTTGTTTTTACCATTTACCGCCTTACCTTCGATAGGTAGTCCCAATAACATGAAGATATCGTCTAACGTCACGATACATTCACCGGTTGGAAACCAAAATGTGTGTGTCTCTGGACGCCATCTTTCACATAACGCAAGAATAAATCTATTATCCACCGACCAAGATATTATTTTGCTTAAATGTTCAAAACCAGCGAGTTCGACATACGGTTGAATCATCGAGTCCATGTGTACAAATTCGTGGACCCGAGTTCGAAACCTAGAAACATCCTAAAAAAGAAACAACAAAATACGTTACTTTATAAAATATAAACAACAAATTAAGTATTGTTATTAAAAATTATTCTAGAAAAATAATACAAGAATTAAACGCTTACATAAGGAGATACATCTTGTCGGAGCAAGTAAGGAGATACATCTTAAATACTTACATAAAAAGAATTAAAAATTATTCTAGAAAAATAATACAAGTATCGCTATGTTTGCAACTGTGTCTCTGTGCGATTCACCCATACTAAGGAGATACATCTTGTTGGAGCAAATATTTGAAACAGTGGTTGTTGCAAATGAAAGAGTTTTTGTTGTAGAGGAAAAAGTGATTGTTGGTGAGGAAAAAATGTGAGAGTTACATGGCAATTTATAATGAGTGACATGCAAAGACATGCAAAAGTTTGAATGCATGGATAATAATGATTACATGCTAGCGTCAAATGGTTTGACTTACACATGCAAATGTCACATGCTAGCGCCAATCAAAGTGGCGCCTCCTAAGCTTGCATGCATGCATAGTCTTCACCTAGCCTGGCGCGTGCATGGCTCTGCATGCTTAGTTACGAGATCTGCAAGGAAGACATGGTAGCGCCAATTGAACTGGAGCCCATGTACAAGGAATACATGCTAGCGCCAATTTGTCTGGTGCTAGGGCTTACATGCTTGACACATCACTTACCTATTTAAGTGTCTTACTATCTACATCTAACAATCAACACAAATTTATTTGCACCAAAAAAATATTACTTTTCATCTGCACAAGAAATATTACAATGCCATCTGCACCAAAATATATTATCAATGCTCACTGCAACGGTGAGACATATGAGTCTGATCTATACGGGTTTTGTTTTCGAAACACCGATACTATCCGACTTACTATCAAGAAAAATTCAGATTTCTTGCATTTGAAAAAACGAACTGAATCTTGCATAGGACCTGGTCTTGTTAATGTCGGGTCAAATATTCAGTGAATGTTGTATGAAAGTGATGAAAGAGGAAAGTATGAAAGCTAACACACACGAGGTTACAATCTTTGACCGTCATAGGCAAAATTTCAGTGTATAGGAAATAATGGACCACAATGAGGGGAGGCCAAATTTATCCTATGTTGTCAAACTAAACAGAAGTTCTGGGTCTTCCGTATTCCTTGTTCCCATGTCATTGCGGCATGCGCACATACTCGGTAGGACGCTTACAACCATCTATTTGATATTTACAAGGCCATTACCGTCATGAATGTGTATAACAAAAGCTTATCAGTGCTACCAATTGAGGAATACTGGCCTCCATATGAAGGTGACATAGTTTGGCACAACGATGAGATGCGAAGAAAGAAAAAAGGATGGCCAAACAGCACGCGTATTAGAATAGAAATGGATACGACTGATTAAATTATAAGATTATGTAGTATATGTCGTTAACTAGGACATAATAAGAACAAATGTCCCAATCTAGGAGCAACATCTGCATCATAATTTAGTATTTCCTTTCAATTTTTGTAACCTTGGATTTTTATATATCATTATGTTTTTGTTACAACAAGGTTAACAACAAACATCACTACAACATAAGCAAACTTAAAACATAACATTTCTAACTGATTACAGCAATCAAACTGATGTCATCTCGTCCAAACATCATTTCCCTAGCATCCTTATCAGTTTTCACTCGCACCCAACCAAATATACTATTGAGTCTCTCAATACTTCTAATTTTCCCCTTCTGGTATTTTTCCATCTAACCAGCGAACCAGCTCCCTCTTTAGTTGATCGAAACTACAGATGTTCCAGAAGAGCATCAACTTCGGAGGCTTGTCTCTCGAATAAATCATTTTCCATAGCGATGACGAACACCAAACATGTTTGCAGTATGACGAAATGAGATGGGAAAAATGAATCACACAACATATCTATTTATAACCAAAAAATTTCACATTACACTGAGGCACCAGACCAATTGGCGTCTCACTCTTACAAATAACACATAGACGCCAATTGGATTGGCAGCACCATGTACTATAGCCAAGTCAATTGGCGCCCCCACTTAAAGTTTAAGGTTAGGCGCCAATTGATCTGACGCCTATGCCTTACGCTTTTTTTAAACTAGGGTAGTTTGTGAATTTTTTTGAAAATTGGGTAATTTTGGGATTTTTTTTAAAAAGTGGGGTATTTGAGTAAAAATTTCGTAATATTTATGAATATTTGATTAAATTATTATAGTTTTATTTAAATTTGTTTTTCTAATTTTTTTATCTAAAATAATTTTTTAAGTAATTAATTTCATTTATATTTTATAGCTATAATAAAGCTAATTCATTTAATTTCTATAGATTTATTTAAAAACTTCAACTATCTTCTCTTTATTTCTTAGTTTTAAGCTTTCCAATTCAAAATTTTGAATTAACACTATTCTAAAACAGAGATAATAAATGTATCACAAGAAATAAATTGAAAAGGGCTATAAATTAATATTAGATGAAATTTTTTTTATAAACTTAAATGAAAAAAGAAATAATAGAATTTAATTATTAATATATTATTTGACATAAAAAATATTTTAAATGTTGCTCTATAAATAAAATTATTGGTTGAAACTAAAATTTAAAAATTAAAATTTTAAAAAAATATTTTGTTTTTAATGTAACTACTTACTAGATACAAAATAAAATACTACATTATAAATTAAAATTCATATAGTCAGTAAAGCAAATTAAATAAATTGACGTGCATGTTTTAGTTGCTTTCCAATTTAAAATAAGAATAACATTTAAATTTACAACTGTCGCACATTAAATAAGTTGATTAATATATTTATTAGTTATTTTTAATTATTTATAAGAATAAAAATGCAAAACAATTAAATAAATAACACATTAAATAGTACAATTGAACAACAATAAAAACTACTAATATACTATTTAAATATATATTTCACTAAATCAACTCAATTGATAATTTAGTTGATAATTTAATAAATAATTTAATAAATAATTTATTAAATATATTAAATATAGGGCACATATTCGAACCCAACCCATGACACCCCACTTATATTAATCTTGAAAAACATTATCACCCTTCATCACAAAACTCCTCATTCTCAATTTTCAATAATATATGGTGATTAATTTTAACTAATAGGAAACATATTGGTGAAAGCATGTGGACACAAAGCTTCACATTATTCGCGAGTTGGAGGACAGAAACACAAGAATCCAACACATGAATCACAATAAAATTCAAATTTACTAGCTTCTTCTTTATTACACGTACAGTAATTGTTCAAACATGGACCAGTGTGAAAGCAACCTTGAGTAGAAGCAACTTGCACAGCGTTTCTTGCTTCTGATTCTATACACAAATAATATTACAATATTAGAAAAATAATTTTTTTTATCCAAATAACTCCGTTTTTAAAAAAAAATCACAAAATAATTCATATTTTAGATAATTTCTTAAACTACTTCACTTTATAAAAAAACGTTAAAACATTGATGGTAGATCAATTGGCGACTGCCATTTAATTTAAAGAGGAGATGTCAATTGAATTGACTTCTGCATTCAGTGTTGTCAATTCAATTGACGCATGTGTGTAAGGAATAAGAAGAGACGCAAATTGATCTGACACCTAGGCGTGTTGTGTATTTTTTTTTTTGTATAAATAGAAGTGTGGTGTGATTCATTTTTCCACATCTCTTTTCATTATATTGCAAACATGATTCGTCTTCGTTGCCGCAATGGGAAAGTAATTTATTCGAGAGATAAACCTCCGATGGAGATGTTCTTTTGGAACATCTATAGTTTCGAGCAACTACAGAGGGAGTTGATTCGTTGGTTAGACGGAGACATACTTGAAGGCAAAAAAATTTAAAGTATTGAGAGACACGATGCCATACGTGGGTAGTGTGAGTTAAAAATGATAAGGATGCGAGTTAAAAACTGGAACAAATAAATGTTGTTGTTGTAGTTATTGTTGTTGTTATTATTGTTTTTGTTGTTGTTGTTTCTATTGTTGTTGTTATTGTTGTTGTTGTTGTTTCTATTGTTGGTGTTGGTATTTTTATTGTTGTTGTTGTTATTATTGTTATTGTTGTTGTTATTATTGTTATTGTTGTTGTTGTTGTTGATTTTGTTGTTGTTTTTATCGTTGTTGTTGATTTTATTGTTGTTTTTGTTGCTATTGTTGTTGTTGTGTTATTGTTGTCGTTGATGTTGATGTTGTTATTGTTGTTGACGTTGATGTTGTTGTTATTGTTGTTGCTGTTGTTATTGCTTTAGTTATTGTTGTTGTTGTTGTTATTATTGCTTTTGTTGTTGTTGTTGTTGTTTTAGTTATTGTTGTTGTTGTTATTATTGCTTTTGGTGTTGTTATTGCGAAGGTCGATGCTAACCTAAAATAGGTTGTTCTCATCAATACGGTTATTGGTAGATTTCTAATGCCTTTGAAGACGTCGTTCATGCATTCCATAAGGTTTGTTGTCATGTGGTCCGATCAACATCCTCCATCAAATACCCTTGTCCACTGCTTCAATGGTATGTTATCCACCCACCTTCATGCATTTGCATTTGACAAACTAATTTCGTCACAGTAATGTTGAAATGACGTCTGAATTAGAGCATACCCTGTATTCACCACTTTTTTACGAAGGTTCTTGTCTTTGACTGCACGCATGAAGTTTTGTGCGATATGTCTAATGCAATAAACATGGGTTGAAGGAGGATTATGTCATCCGTTATCATGGTTACTGTAAGCACTCTCAATAGCAGCATGTCTGTCTGAAATCAAACAGAGATTGACTTGTGGAACGACATGTGTTCTGAGATGACTAAGGAAGAAACCCCAAACACCAGCGGTTTCACCTTCAACCAGAGCAAAGGCAATGGGAAAGACATTATTATTGTCTTCTTGTGCAACAACCATAAGCAAGGTGCCATTGTATTTTCCGCATAACCATGTCCCATCAATTTTAATAATAGGTTTGCAGAATGTGAAACCTTTGATGCATGGTTGAAACGCCCAAAAGAGTCGGTGAAATATTCTATTTCTACCAACACAAGTTCCGTCTGGCGTAAATGCTGACAATGTCTCCATAATTGCAATAGTCCCCGCTGTGTATGTCTTAAGTGCCCATAAAAACTGTGGCAATTCTTTGTATGAATCCTCCTAGTTGTCGAATACCTGTTCAACGACCTTTGTCCATGCAATCCACGCTTTCTTGTACGATAGAGTATAATTATATCGTGTGACGATATGAGATATTATTATACTCACCTTCACTCATGGGTCCTTGTTAACAAGCGGAAAAATGTCTTGACATATCAATTCAACGCTTAATTTTCAGTGATCCTTTACAATATTAGTGGTAGTGGGGAAAGGCCATGGGGACGAAATCACATTCAGAAGTGTAGGAAGAATATGAATCTTATCCGTATAAATCTGACACTTATGGCATTTCTTCACATATTTGCAGCAGTCAGACTCCATTGTCAGCAAATAGTAGCCTGCTCTCAACATCTTCCTAGCCATGGCATGTCCATTGGAATGAGTACCAAACGAACCCTCATGGACCTCAGTCATCAACAGATATGCTTCGTGTCTATCTACGCATCTGAGCAGCACCATGTCAAAATTTCTCTTATAAAGCACATCACCATTGAGGTAGAAACTGCCTGATAGTCTTCTCAGAGTCTTCTTATCTTTCACAGATGCCCCAGGAGGGTAAATCTGGTTTTGAAGAAAACACTTGATATCATGATAGCCTTCTGAGCTCGATACTCAATATCATACTCAGATAACAACATCTGCCAACGGGCAATCCTTCCTGTTAAAGCAGGTTTCTCGAAGATATACTTTATTGGATCTATTCTGGATATCAACCAAGTCGTATGATTTAACATATACTGGTGTAAGCGCTTAGTAGCCCAAGCCAAATCACAACATGTTTTCTCAAGCGTTGAGTATCGAGACTCACAATCAGTAAGCTTCTTACTCAAATAGTAGATGGTGTAGCGGGGTATTCGTTACCATTAGAGATATTGACTAAATCCAAGGTAAATCATACAAGTCGAGTCGCCACCGCACTTCTATTTATCCAAAGGAATGGTTAGAAAGCAAACAAAAACCTAAAAGTTTAAACAAAAACAAGTAAAAGAAACAGAGATCTGGGTAGGGGGTTGGTTATGCAATGGGAAGGTGTTAGGCACCCAAAACATCCTAGGTACTCCTAGGGATCCCTTTTCACACTTGTTGCAAAGGTTGTCGTTTTGTGAAAATTTATCTGTGCAAGCATGATTGAAGAGATGAGAGGAGAATATACAAATTATTTACATTTTTGTGTTTGGATGGATAAACCCATTGCCTACGTACCATCTTATAAAAAGATTAGGATCAAAACCTCGTAGTTCGGGGTAAAAATCTCAAAACAAGTTGGTGAATTGATTGGTCCAAAAGCCTTAAGGTCTTTTTTTATCAAAGGGAGAAAACTCAACCAAACCACAAATCCACCATGTGAGGATAACTTCAACATGCTAGTGAGGGGTTAACCCTATAATAAGCATGAAAGACTCATTGTCCATCACTAAGGATATAGGTGAGTATTACATCTACCACAAGGATAACTCAAACCTAATATCTAAAGGTAAGATTTTGATTAAGAACGTGGCCATTGGAACCACAAAAAACACATTTGAATGGGTTATATTTACCAATTAGAAGTATATACAAAAATGGTCAAAGTTGACTTAAAGATTCAATTCAAAATAAGTGTTATGAAAAGAAAGTTTGAAAATCAAAAGCATAAGGCTTAGGTTTCTAATGTTTGAAAACAATAGTTAAATGTTTGCACAAAAGGTTTTGGCTTGGGTTAGAGTGGAGAAAAGAAGAAGAAGGGCTAAGTCCTAAGTAAAGCAAAAAGGTGAGGGAAGAAGGAACAAAACCACCATGAGGAGTTCCTCTCTTGAAATCATATTGATGATCCAAGTAGCTCCCATCCTTTGGAATAAGCAATCACAAAGCATAAGCAATCAAACAAGTCTCTTAAAAGATCCTCAATGTATCTTGTATCTTCCACTTGGATGAACATGGCAATGGTCCTCCAATTAAGCTCAAATGGAAACTCCTAGCACAAAAGCACACACATCAAAAGTTCCATGAAGTAAAACAAGAATGGACAAGAGTGAGTTTAGAGATTTGGTTCTTCTAATCCATCTTCATCATTAAGATCCTTTTACTCCAATTTTGCATAAGGAAGGTCCTAGAATCTAAGTCCAATTCTCCATTTCTTTGCATAGGGAAAGTCCTAGAAACTAAGTCCATTTCTTTGCATTTGGTCCACAACAATCAAAACAAAAATACAAGCACAAAAATATATACACAATTATGTGCTCAAGTGAGAAAAAGGAAAATGGCATTAACATAAACATGTGCTCAAATGAGCAAAGAGAAAAGCAAATGGATAATATGTGCAAGAATAGTAAATTGCATAAAGTAAATGTTAATTGTCAATGGTTAGTATTAGTAGTTAGTGTGCCATAAGGCAAATTTAGCGCTATGTTAAGCAATCGTAATTGGACTTATGTAGAAGTCACAACTATCTGAGGCCAGTCAATAATAATGTAGGCAACAACACAAGTTAGAAGTCTTGATTAGAGAACCAAGTTCCAACAACTTGCCATGCCAAAAGGAAAATGAGAATTGATCTTGTATTGGTTTAAGCCTTTTGCATGATTTAGAAGACAACCTATCCTTAATGCAAAGCCATTCACTTGATCAATTGATCAAGATGAATTAGATTTGAATCAAGGAAGATTAAATCTCCCTAACCAATGCTAACTTATCAACCTTCAACTCATTGATCAAGAAGAAAAGAAGTAGAAGAAGAAGAAGGAGAAGATGGATAAGAGAAATGGAAATGGCAAAATTAAAGTGCATTAAATGAAATACAATGTACCAATCCTCATATGTTGACCAATAACATTGAAAGTCAAGGTCAAACAATCAAAAACAGAAGTGAGATGAAGATTGGAAATCAAGAAATGAACAAAATATTTTTGACATTTTTTAATATTTAAAATTAAACTTGAATTAAAATAATGGAAAGGTCAAACTTCAAAATCACTTCAAATCAACCTTGAAAGGTCCAAGTAATTTATCCCAAGTTCAACAAGGTCAAACAAAGTTTGACAAAAAATTTCAGCATTTTTAAAAGTCAGAAACTATTTTTAATCAATTAAAAATGAATAAAAATAACCTAATTGAACTAAAATCTCAAATAAATCTCAAATCAATTTGAAAATTGATGAGAATATTTTTCATAGATCCATCATCATTCAAATAGGCTAGGAAAATATTTTTGTATTTTTTGAATATCAAAAACTATTTAAAATGAATTAAAAATAACCAGAAAAGAGAAAATTCACAAAAAATATCAAATGACAAAATAAAAAATATTAAAAATCAGAAATAGAAACTAGAATTTATTTGAGGACTAATGCAATTGGTCCCATAATTTTTGAATTAAAAATGAAGAAGATATTGATTTTTGAAAATAATTGGAATTAAAGAAAATAAAACCAGAAATTAAAAATGGCAAAAACGAGAGCCCTTGGATCTGAGCTCATTAATTGAGCTGGCAGATCCAAGGATCCAGAAGCGCGCGCCTATTGTAGTCCACGTTCAATGCAATCACATGGAAAATAATAAAAAGTCATAACAATGAAGGATCCAGATTAGATATGGAAAATAGATCAAACGGCCAGGAATGGATCTGGCAATGATGAAGCCACCGGAGCCACCGTCTTCTCCGGTGAGCTTGGATTTTTCGGCCAAAATTGCAGAGATTCAAAAGGGAACCAAAGTACACGATCCTTATACCAAAATGAAGCTGGGGTGATGTACATCACCCCTATAACCTTGAATCACACTCAAGATTCCTATAGGTTGAGAAATCTGAGGTGGAAGATTTAGGTATGGAAAATGCAGATCAAGGAAAAACAAAATTGAAGCTACCACTAGCTTGCCTCTCAAATGAGGACTTCAGAAAACACTAGATCCAAGCAAATAGGTCAATGGATGATGAGATTCGAAGAAAATACCAGTTGAAGAGTAAGCTTGAATTCTAGGAGCATGAGCTCGATTCTTTGCTTGCTTTGCCAAAACAGAAGATCAGTGAGATGAATGATGAAGGTTTAGAAGCTTAAGATCCAAGAATTCAACCAGATGAAGTTGAATTTTGGATCTGAAAAATTTGAAGAAAATGAAATTGCTTCTTTGGTAAGAGGTTGAGTTTTGATTTCTGCAGCAATTCAGGTTGAATCAGGTGTGAAATTTGAATGGCATAGGGTCTCTATTTATAGAGGGAAAGGCAAGGGAATGATGAAATGATCCATGTGCATGAATTTGGATACCACTTGCATGGGCTTGCATGATCATGCACAAAGCCCAAAAACAATGCCAATTGCAAGCTGAACTCAAATGCCAAAGGTTTGGACGTGTAATTTGCTCTGAATTGGCTTGTGCAACAAGATTTCATGTGCATTCCATAATTTTGACCTAAACATTCACCTCTTCGAAAATACCATTTAGAAAATCCAAACATAGGCATGTGGGTAATGGTTGGAAAGGCCTTGATGTAAGGAACAATTGTTATGTTGGACAAAAACTCATTTGTGTAAGGGCAAACTGTCATACAACATACGATCATAGGTTTCGATGATGACAAATGACCACCATGGATGAATCGGCATTGTCGATTCCACCTCTACAAAACAAATGCAACATATATCCTATCATATCCTTTTCTATGCTCATCTAAACTGTTATATTTCATACAACATATGTGGATAAAATGTGGTCATGACAAAATGCATGAAAACCACAAAAATATGAATTTTTGTAGATTTACAGGGTTTGAGTCAACCACAGGGTCGGCGCATAACATAATGCATTTCCCACGGGTCAGCACATAACATAGTGCATTTCCCACGGGTCAGCGCACAAAAGGCTTGAGTCGACCGCAGGGGTCAGTGCATGAACCACGGGTCAGCGCACGCCGACCTATGGTCGACGCATACTGTTGTGCTTTTCAGACTGTCCAAAACTGCAGGCTATGCATCGACGCATAGACCTGCTATGGTCGACCGTTCGTGCGCAAATTCAGTTTTTAAGTATTTCCCACTCTGTTTGAAAAGCTGTTAAGTGGGTTGGTTGGTTTGTTACTATAAATAGAAGTTTAGTTACTTGTATCAACTAACATTTTGATAATTTGATTTAAGTGTTCAAAGAACAAGAAAAAGTGAAATAGGTGTCCAAGATTCTTCATCTTCATCTTCAACATCTCACAACACATCAACTACACACAACCATTTTTGAAGTGCTTTGTGATTGGTTAAAGGTGATAACGTTCGAAGCCGAGATTGGAGAATCCAGTTCGGGTTGAAGCTTGCGACAAGTTTTTTCTTGAATAAAACATTTAGGGTTTTGTCCTCCAAGACTGGTTTGATTTTTGGGGTTTTTGGACGAATTTCTTCATCAATTTTCAGCTGAGCGAAGGTGATTGAGAAGAGGAAGTCTTCATCAATCTAGTAGCGGATTCAGTGATATTGAAGGGAATATTTCGGGTTCGATTTGTTGTAGTTGAGATCAGCCGGGCCGAGGGTTTGAAGAACTGAGGGTTATTCAACAAAGGGGCTGGAATCAGAGGTCTATCAACAACAATCGAAGGACTTGATTCACCTTGAATCAAGGAACAAGGAGTGGAAGCAACATTCAACGTCTTGAGAGTTCTGTTGTATATTTGCTTGGCAATCCTTGTATAAACAGTTAAACTCAACAGGTGATATCTATTAAAGCAATCTCAATTCTAGTTTTAGAATTGAGGGCAGACGTACCCCGAAGCGAGGACGACGGGGGAACTGCCTCATCAAATCTTTGTCTTCTCTATTTTTCAGCATATCTGTGTTTAGCTTAAAAATAAGTGATTTTTGTATAAGCACTTTTATCAAACCTTGATATTAATTGAGTAAGAAGTTAAAACTCCATTTCTGAATCCAAAGTACAATAAAACATTGTACTAGACTAATTGGAATCTCTTACTCAACATAAATATCACTTGGAGTGTTTTTGCACACCAAGTGTTTGATAATTTGCCTAAACCAAAATTATCTTAGTTGTGTATCTAGTTTGGTTTGCTCTTTGGATCATTGGAACTAGGGATCCTAGCAAGTGAAACAAATCATTGATAGTGTGACTAGTGTAGTGATTCGTATTCTACATTATCACTAATCCATAGGCTTGACGCATATCCGGTTTTCCAATAACAGTTCGTTTTAGACTATATTTTCCTCTGCCGCTTCCGCACTAAAAATAATTTTTCAAAACCAATTTTTAATTGGTAGCGCCGACTCAAATTTTAATTGGGATCTATTCAACCCCTCCCCCCCTTCTAGATCCGTGCCATAGTCTAACAAGTGGTATCAGGAGCTCCGGTTCACTCCGTGCTTCAAAATATAACTTTGATAGAAAATGGCTAATGAACCTAAAGGGGCTTATAATAGAGCTCCCGTTTTCAATGGTGAAAATTATAGTTATTGGAATGACTGTATGCGGGTGCACATAAATTCCATAGATAGAAAAATATGGAACGTTATTCTCAATGGTCCAATTGAAATAACCATGACCAATGAGAATGATGAATTAGTGCCAAAGCCCGAAGCACAATGGACCGATGATGATGAAAAGAAATACAATTATGATTGGAAAGCCAAAAATATCCTAATCTCCTCATTAGGTGTAGATGAATACTATCGTGTATCCCATTGTCCTACTGCTAAGGCCATGTGAGATTCACTACAAATTGCCCATGAGGGGACGAACGATGTTAAGTTGGCAAGAATCAACATACTAACACAAGAGTTTGATCTCTTTTTCATGGAGCAAGGGGAAACCATTGCTGACATGCAAAAGAGATTTACTCATCTTATCAATCGATTACATTCATTAGGTAGGCCGGTTTCCAATGATATTGCTACTAATAAGATCTTGAGATGTCTCAACAGGGAATGGCAGCCGAAAGTGACCGCCATCAAAGAAGCAAATGATCTCACCGTATTAGACTTGACAACATTATTTGGCAAACTACAAGAGCACGAACAAGTACTCTTGAGCCTAGAACAACACGAAAAGAAAGAAAAGAAGGACAAAACAAAAGTGAGTGAAAAGAAATCAATAGCTCTTAAGACTTCCTCCTTGAAGTCTCAAGCAAAAGAGCAAAGTGATTATTCCTCGAGCGACGAAGAAGAAGAGGACAAGAGCGAAGATATGGGGTTGTTCGTTAAACGTTACAATCGTTACGTGAGAAAGAACGACATCCAACATTCCGAGAAGAACTTGGTAAACTTCCGAAAACAATCGAGGTACTCTAAAGATGATGACTCAAAAGGTAAAAAGACTAGAGGGTCGTGCTACACTTGTGGGAAGCCCGGTCATTACAAACTGGACTGTCCGATGAACAAGAAGACAAAGGAAAAGGAATCATACAAATCACACAAGAAATCATCAAAGCCAAGGAGAGCCTACATAGCTTGGGAAAGCGATAGCGACTCCTCCGATGATGAAAGTTCTAGTGATAAAGATGAAGCTGCAAACCTATGCCTCTCTGCTCATCAAAAGAACAAAAAGAAACAGGTACGACATGCTAAATATGAAAAATCCTCTAGTATGTCTCATCATGAATTACAAACTGCATTTGATACCTTACACCGTGAAGCTAAAGAGGCCTTTAAAAGGCTTGCCTCAAATAACAATTTTTTTATCCATTTGGAACAAAAAATTCGAGAATCCGAAAGGAAACTTGAGGCACTCAAAGCTTCTATGGTAGAAAGCACAAAAGCAGGTTGTGAGGACCTTAGAAATAGAATAATCAACTTTGGGTGTGATACTTGTTATATTTGGCAAGGTGAAGTAAGAAACCTAAAGGCCAAACTTGACAAGGCTCTTGAGCCCAAGATTACCTTTGCAATCGATAAATCAAACTTTCGAAAAAGTATGGTTAATCCATATCAAAAATATAAATATGTTATAAAAGATGAAGATAGCAAAGGCAATCAAAATGTAAATTTCTCTTGTCTGTATTGTTGCAAGAAAGGCCACTCCATTGCTAAATGTAGGTTTAGGAGATTCTTAGTTCCTAAAGGTATTTATCAATGGCTGCCCAAAAATAACCATTTCGTTACTCACCATTCAGGACCCAATAAGCCATTGGGTACCTTCTCGTGTTAATTGCATTTCCATAGGTACAATGCCTCGAGACCACCGAGAGAAGATGGGTTCTCGACAGTGGTTGCTCAAGGCACATGTCAGGAGACATATCACTCTTCATTGACTTCGTGGCTAAGAAGAAAGGATATGTAACCTATGGTGACAACAACCGTGGAGCAATACTAGGTAAAGGTAGTGTAGGTAACCCTTCTTCCACTACTATCTCTGATGTATTGCTTGTCGAAGGTCTTAAACACAATCTACTTAGCATCAGTCAATTATGTGACAAAGGATACAATGTATCGTTTTCAAAAGATTGTTGCAAACTTGTACATAATGATGATAAGAAGAGTATGTTTAATGGCCTGTGAGTGAATAATGTCTATATGTTAGACTTGAACGAAGTATCGTTAACAAGTGACAAATGCCTTGTAACGATGAGTGAAGATTCATGGTTATGGCATAGGCGTTTAGCACATGTTAACTTTGACTTACTAAATAAAGTAGTCTCAAAAGATCTAGTCCTAGGTCTCCCTAAAATAAAGTTCACCAAGGATCACCTTTGTGATGCTTGTCAAAAAGGGAAGCAAACGAGGATCTCATTTAAATCCAAAAATATCGTTTCAACAACGAGACCTCTCGAACTTATTCATATGGACTTATTTGGGCCGTCTAGGATAAAAGTCTAGGAGGAAATTATTACGGTTTCATAATAGTGGATGATTTTTCTAGATTTTGTTGGACTATCTTTTTAGTAAGCAAGAGCGATACGTTCGCCGCCTTTGAAAGATTTGCTAAGCTTTCCCAATATAAATTAAATACAAACATTGTTTCAATTAGAAGCGACCATGGGGGTGAGTTCGAAAACCACTCATTTGAAGAATATTGCGGTAACCATGGTATCGATCATAACTTCTCCGCTCCACGTACTCCTCAACAAAATGGGGTTGTGGAGCGTAAAAATCGAATTTTGGAAGAATTGGGAAGAACAATGATTAACGAAAGTGGTTTACCGAAATATTTTTGGGCCGACTCCATTAGTACGGCGTGTTATGTTTTGAATAGGGTTCACATTCGCCCCATTCTAAATAAAACACCGTATGAGCTTTTAAAAGGGCGAAAGCCAAATGTTTCTCACTTACATGTCTTCGGTTGCAAATGTTTTGTATTAAATAATGGAAAGGAAAACTTGGGCAAATTCGATTCCAAGGCCGACGAAGGTATCTTCCTCGGATACTCTCAATCGAGTAAATCATATAGAATATATAATAAACGATTACTTGCTGTGGAAGAGTCTGTACATGTCACTTTTGACGAATCCTATCCGAGAAACGTCAGAAAGGGTAGTGTTGTTCATGGTGCAGGTACATCTACGGAAGACATACTCAAGGGTGGCGAGTCGGGGATTGATCAACCCGACAAAGTCAAAGTTGAGGAGGATAAAGATGTACACCATGAGGAAACCGAGGTAGCTCATCCGCCTTCAAACGATGATCTCCCTCAAGCTTGGAAGTCTCCCAAAGACCATCCAATTGACAACATTCTCGGAGATATCTCAAAGGGTGTTACAACTCGATCGAAGCTAAGTAATTTCTGTTATGACTTCGCTTTCGTTTCACAAATGGAACCTAAAAACCCTAAAGAAGCCCTACTCGTTGAACACTGGTTTTTGTCAATGCAGGAGGAACTAAATCAGTTCACTAGAAATGAGGTTTGGGACCTTGTCCCTCCTCCGCGAGATCATCGAGTAATCGGCACCCGATGGGTGTTTAGGAACAAGTTGGACGAAAACGGGGTAATAACCTGTAACAAGGCGCGTTTAGTTGCGCAAGGGTATAACCAAGAGGAAGGCATCGACTATGAGGAAACTTATGCGCCGGTTGCCCGACTCGAGGCTATACGCCTTCTCCTTGCCTTCGCTTGTGCGAAAGACTTTAAACTATTCCAAATGGATGTTAAGAGTGTGTTCCTTAACGGTTACATAAATGAAGAGGTCTACGTCGCACAACCTCCGGGTTTTGAATCTCATGAGTATCCCGATCATTTGTACAAACTAAAAAGGGCTTTATATGGTCTCAAACAAGCTCCTAGAGCTTGGTATGAGCGACTAAGTAAATTTTTACTTGATCAAGGTTACTCAAGAGGAAAGGTTGACACAACTCTCTTCATTAAACGTCAAGGAAAGCACTTGATATTAGTACAAATTTATGTTGACGATATTATATTTGGGTCTACTAACATGAATCTCGTGAGAGAGTTTTCGGATCTTATGCAGGGTGAATTCGAGATGAGTATGATGGGGGAGCTCACGTACTTTCTCGGTTTGCAAATTAAACAACTCAAAGAAGGAACATTCGTGAGTCAAACAAAGTACTGTTTGGACCTTATCAAGAGATTTGACATGGCAAAAGCCAAGGCCATTGACACCCCCATGCCAACATGTGCAGACTTAAATAAAGATGAAAACGGTAAGGACGTAGAGGTAAAAAGGTATAGAGGTATGATTGGATCACTTCTCTATCTTATGGCTTCTCGTCCCGACATTATGTTTAGCGTGTGTATGTGCGCAAGATACCAATCATGTCCCAAGGAATCCCATCTAAAAGTTGTCAAACGAATACTTCGATACCTATCCGGTACTCCGAAGTATGGACTATGGTTTTCCAAAGGTAATGATTGCTCATTGGTAGGTTTCTCCGATTCCGATTTTGCCGGTTGCAAATCGGATAGGAAAAGCACTAGTGGTACTTGTCAGTTATTTTCAAATTCTTTGGTCAGTTGGCATAGCAAGAAACAAGTTTCAGTTGCTTTGTCAACCGCCGAAGCGGAATACGTTGCCGCCGGTAGTTGTTGTGCTCAAATCCTATGGGTTAAGCAACAATTATTGGATTTTAATCTCAAACTCGAACGTACTCCCATTTTCTGTGACAATACAAGTGCCATTAATCTTACCAAAAATCCTGTGTTGCATTCTCGCACCAAACATATCGAAATTCGACACCACTTTCTTCGGGATCATGTAGAGAAAGGTGATGTTGTATTTGAACATGTTAATACTGAAAATAACTAGCGGACATTTTCACAAAGTCGCTAGCTACTGAGCCTTTCTTTCATATTCACCGAGAACTTGGTATTCTCGACATTTCTGAACGGGCGTTATAAATTGCTTGCTTTATCTTATTTCATTTAACACTATAATCTTGTACTTCTAACAAGTTAATGTTGTTGCAAGCACAATTATATTGTTCATCAAGTTATTCCGGCATCGAGGTGATATTGTTCCTTTACCCTTCTCTCTCTCCCAAACTTCATGGCTAAATAGTTGTATTACATGATAATATTGTATATATATATGACTTGTTTCTTATACCATATCTGTTTGGATGTTTAATGTTGTGTGGCATTCTATTTATGCATCAAACATGTGAGCATATGTGCATAACAGTGAAAAACTGCAAAATTTGCCTGTATGAGTCGACCATAATAGGGCAATGGTCGACGCACACCTCAAAAATTTTCTCTTTTTCAAAATTCAAACAGTATGCGTCGACACATGCAGAGGGTATGGTCGACACATCGCACGAAAACTCAGTTTTTCTCTGCAGAAAACGTTCAAACTTCCCATGCATTTACATTTCAAATTCTCATTAAGTGTGCATTCAACCCACTACATTGTGAGTTGCATCTACCTAGTGCCTATTGTCTCTTGGCCTTTCCTCTTCCCAAAACCCTAAATCTTCATCTATAAAAAGGGTAAACCTCCTTCTTGCAAATCATTCTCAAAAACCTTCACCAAGCTTGACTCTCTACCCTCACAAAAAGCTTCAAAATCATTACCAATGGCTTCCTCATCCCGCAGACCTACCGGTAAGAGATCAAGGGAATCATCCTCTGCCTCTTTACCCATTACCGCTGTATCATTAGTTCCACCGGCTCTTGTCGACACCTTCAACAAAGACATTGGTAAAAGAGGAGTTGTGAGGCAACATGCCTTCTACAAACTCACAGTAGAACGCATGCATCTCGTAGAAATCATGTCTCTGCTACAGTATCACGGCATTGTTAAATTCCTGGAATGCAATGCCAAATATAGCGAAGACCTGGTCCGTGTGTTCTACACTTGCCTTCATGACAAATTTCGTGGGCAAAAGTTTCACTCCAGGATCGGCACAAGAAAGGTATCGTTTAAGTCTAATGTTTGGAATAAATATTTTGATATGACATTGGCTGCTGATGAAAATCGTCTTGCTGAGGTGACTGATTCTCACACAATAGAAGGATATGAGTTTAAGAGCGCTTTGAACGCTATGCTGAAACGACCCTACCCAGACCACATTGTGAACAGTGATGCGTTCCCACGAACTGTCACTGCCGGTAAGATGAAAATGAAGGAGAATTGCCATCCAAGGCGCAGCGGAATATAAAAATTTCTCCTTTAATGATCCTTACGAATGAGCATGATCAGTGATAGAATCGTTACCTCTTGTGGAGATTCAAACCTTTGGTGCAGATCTCTGACAATGATCAACCTTTGATACAGATCCACGGGGCGATCACGAACGTTGAACGATGACAACGTCTCTACTCAGTCCACACGAACGAATTCCTTCAATCGCAGTGCTAGCTGTTTGTGAGTGAAGGCTTTGAATGAGAGAGAGAGAGATACGAAATTCCAACTCTTCAGTTGTGTTGTCTGGAGTGTGAATGCTTCTACCCAGGGGTTCTATTTATAGAACCACTTGTGTGGGCTTCAAGCCAAAAAGCCCACTTAAGTGCATTTTGGCCCATATCTCAGAATATGCCAAAATCACTTAAGTATTTTGTACTTTACCATATTTCGTATTCTTCTTAAGTACACCGTACCTTACGATGTTCCTTAATTATTCTATCTCTCATCAATCCGTCCTTTGTGTGTGACCCTATAGGTTTTCGCGGCGTTGGCAATTATATTAAATCATGCATTTAACATAATAAACAGTGAGCGGTATCTAGCAACACATCACTGCTACCCAAGTCACGAAAATGTCATGTGATCTGACAAAACCTCCTGTGATAATAATTATGTGTATAATTACCCCTTTGCCCTTATGTCTATATTGAACACAAGGTATAGACCATGTCACCCTTGTCCAGTTCAATATTGGGCCCATAGACATTTATCCTGTTAAGCAGGATTGGCAAATTCCATCTAGGACACTCATGTCCCTCAGCATGCTTCGTGGAGTACCTATCAACTGCCTTTATGGTTATCCAGTTACGGACAACGTTGGATCAGCAATAAAGCACTCGACTCTACATCTAGGATCCATAGTGGTTTCAGGTCGAAGAGTGGTATACACTATTATCACCATGAGAATAACTTATGACACTTTGCATAACTTTCTATATAGTATTCTCATAGCGGGTCAATCCAGTATGAATATTACTCTTAATATTCATACCTATGTTTAAGACTTGATAACTCTTTATCCATGATCCATGAGACGTGATCATCAGTCTACAAACATAATAGTCTCCATGCTTTAATGTTATCCCATTTCATAATAAAGCTTGACTACGGACATTTTAAGAATAGTGTCCTTATGTTTAATGTGATCTCATGATTAAGTCATACTTGATACATTAAATGGACTATCTATTCCAGGGACTTTATTAAACAAACATAATAAAGAAAAATGCCTTTTTATTATTAATAAATAATTCGATACAAGTACCAAAAGTATTGGCCTCTAGGGCTTACACCAACAATCTCCCACTAGCACTAGAGCCAATTAGACATATCCCTAATGCCCATAGATCTAGTATGGCCATCATGCTTCTGCTGCGCAAGAGGCTTTGTCAGTGGGTCAGCAATATTGTCGAGTGTAGGTACTCTACATATTTTCACATCTCCTCTATCTATTATCTCTCGAATGAGGTGATAACGCCTAAGTATGTGTTTGGATCGTTGGTGAGATCTAGGCTCCTTAGCTTGTGCGATAGCACCATTGTTATCACAATAGAGACCAATGGGATCCACAATGCTAGGAACTATGTCAAGTTCACTAACGAACTTTTTGATCCAAACAGCTTCCTTTGCTGCACTTGAGGCAGCAATATACTCGGCCTCGGTTGTAGAATCAGCAACTGTATCTTGCTTTGAACTTTTCCAGCTCACAGCGCCACCGTTTAAGCAAAACACATAACCAGATTGCGATCTAAAGTCATCCTTATCTGTCTGGAAGCTAGCATCAGTGTAACCAATTACAGCCAACTCTTCCTGACCTCCATATATCAAGAATGATTCCTTAGTCCTTCTCAAGTACTTAAGGATATTCTTAACAGCTACCCAATGGGCATCACCAGGATCAGATTGGTACCTACTCGTTGTACTTAAAGCATACGAGACATCTGGTCGAGTACATAACATGGCATACATGATAGATCCTATTGCAGATGCATATGGAATCTTATTCATGTGTTCCCTTTCTTCCTTAGTTGAAGGGGATTGTGTTTTTGATAGACACAGGCCATGTTGCATAGGTATGAATCCTTTCTTGGAATCATGCATATTAAAGCGTCTCAGCACTTTGTCTATGTATGTACTCTGACTTAGGCCAAGCAGTTTTTGTGATCTATCTCTATAGATTCTGATTCCTAATATATAGGCTGCTTCACCTAGGTCCTTCATAGAAAAGCATTTCCCCAACCAAGTCTTTACTTGTTGCAGGGTAGGGACATCGTTTCCAATGAGTAATATGTCATCTACATATAATACCAGGAACACGATCATGCTCCCACTAACCTTCTTGTAGACACAAGGCTCATCTTCGTTCTTAATGAATCCATATTGTTTTACCGTTTCATCAAAACGAAGATTCCAGCTTCTGGAAGCTTGCTTCAATCCATAGATTGATCTTTGTAGCTTACATATCTTATGGGCTTCTTCTGGTATGTCAAATCCTTCAGGTTGTGTCATGTACACATCCTCAAGAAGATTCCCATTAAGGAAAGCAGTTTTGACATCCATTTGCCATATTTCATAATCATGATATGCAGCGATAGCAAGTAAAATTCGAATAGATTTAAGCATTGCAACTGGTGAAAAGGTTTCATCATAGTCAACGCCATGAATTTGTTTATATCCTTTTGCAACCAGTCTTGCCTTATAGGTATGAACCTTGCCATCCATGTCAGTCTTCTTTTTGAAGACCCACTTGCATCCTATAGGATTAACTCCTACAGGAGGTTCTACCAAGTTCCAAACTTGGTTCGTGTACATGGAATCTATTTCGGATTTCATGGCCTCTAGCCACTTCTCAGACTCGGGACCAGTTATGGCCTCTTGGTAGGTCACAGGCTCATCTTGATCCATGAGTAATACATCACCTTGATCTGTTATGAGATATCCATATCTTTCAGGTAGGTGACGTATCCTGCTTGACCTACGCTGGTCTTGTTCTACTTGAGCAGGTTGTTCTTCCACAACTACTTGTGTTTCCTGCTCTAATTCCTCCATAGGTGTATCAATGCTTTGCGATTCTTGAATTTCTTCAAGCTCTACTTTCCTCCCACTGGTTCCTTTGGAAATAAAATCCTTTTCTAGGAAAACTCCAGTTCGAGCGACAAACACTTTGCCCTCAGAAGGATTGTAGAAGTAATATCCTCTTGTTTCTTTAGGATACCCCACAAATAAGCATTGGTCAGATTTGGGCTCAAGCTTAGTTGAAATTTGTCGTTTCACATAAACTTCGCAACCCCAAATCTTCATGTAAGACATATGTGGTCTCTTACCACTCCATATCTCATATGGTGTTTTATCAACCTTTTTGGATGGAACACGGTTAAGTGTGTAGGCTGCTGTCAATAGCGCATGTCCCCAAAAGGAGTTTGGAAGATCGGCGTGACTCATCATGGATCGGACCATGTCCAACAGGGTTCGATTTCTTCTCTCAGATACACCATTCCATTGGGGTGTTCCAGGAGGAGTAAGTTGGGATAGTATCCCACACTCTTTTAGATGGTCATCAAACTCTAGGCTTAAATACTCACCACCTCGATCTGATCGAAGAGTTTTAATATTCTTACCTAGTTGGTTTTGTACTTCATTCTTGAATTCCTTGAACTTTTCAAAGGACTCTGATTTGTGTTTCATTAAATACACATAACCATATCTACTGAAATCATCAGTAAATGTGATGAAGTATTGAAAACCTCCTCTGGCTGGTATGTTCAGTGGTCCGCATACATCAGTATGTATGAGGGCCAAAAGATCATTAGCCCTTTCACCTTTTCCTGTGAATGGGGACTTTGTCATCTTTCCAATTAAACAAGATCTGCATGTCTCATATGATTCATAATCAAAAGAGTCCAAGAGCCCATCTTTATGGAGTTTGGAAATGCGTTTCTCATTTATGTGGCCTAACCGACAATGCCAAAGGTAAGTTGGATTTAACTCATTTGGTTTCATCCTTTTAGTATTAATGTTATAAATAGGCATTTCAAGATCAAGGACATATAGTCCATTGTTCATCTGTGCAGTAGCATATAATATATCATTCAAATAAATTGAGCAACAATTGTTCTTTATTATAAATGAAAAACCAAACTTGTCCAAACAAGAAACGGAAATAATATTCCTGCTAATTGCAGGTACATAATAACAGTTCTCTAACTGAATTATTAAACCACTAGGTAAAGTCAATCCATAAGTTCCTACGGCTAAAGCAGCAACCTTTGCTCCATTTCCAACTCGTAGGTCGACTTCACCTTTTGCCAATTTTCTACTCCTTTTTAGTCCCTGCACATTTGTACAAATGTGAGAACCACATCCAGTATCTAATACCCATGTCACAGAAGTAGATAAATTAATTTCAATAACAAAAATACCTGAAGTTGAAGTCTCTACTCCATTCTTCTTATCTTCCAGGTACTTTGGGCAGTTTCTCTTCCAGTGTCCGGTTTTACCGCAATGGAAGCAGGTGCCTGCTTTTGCTATGCCTCCACTAGGCTTCAAAGCAGCAACGGTGGGTTTGGGTTTGACAACTTCCTTGCCTTTCCCTTTATCACCCTGCTTGATGGGCCTTTTGTTCTGTCTCTTTCCATTTCCGATCATCAGAATGGACTTCCCTTTTGACTTCAGATTCTGCTCAGCCGTTCTTAACATGGCTAGCAGCTCAGGAAGCGATTTGTCCATATCATTCATATTGAAATTTAGGACAAACTGACTGAATCTATCTGGCAACGATTGCAAGATCAAATCAGTCGCAAGTTCCTTTCCGAGGGGAAAACCCAGTCTGTCAAGGTTTTCCACATACCCAATCATCTTGAGTACATGGGGACCTACAGAGGCTCCCTCAGCTAACTTGCCTTGAAAAAGGGCTTTTGAAATTTCAAACCTCTCATGCCTTGCTTGCTCTTGATAGAGCAGCTTCAGGTGTTCGATCATATCGAATGCCGACATGTTCTCATGTTGCTTTTGCAATTCTGAGTTCATGGTAGCTAGCATGAGACATGCAGTTTCATTGGCATCATCGACATGCTTCTTATAAGCATCTCTTTCTGCCTTAGGTGCAGAACTAGGAGGTTCCTCTTCAGGAACAGGTGTCTCCAAGACATACAGCTTTTTATCATGTTTGAGGACAATCCTCAGGTTTCGGTGCCAATCCAGAAAATTTGTCCCAGACAATTTTTCCTTGTCAAGGATCGATCGCAAAATGTTGTTAGAGGTGTTTGTTGTCATGGTAATCTACATAAGAAATAATGAAAATATAAGTATCATTGACATATTTAATTAGGCCTTTAATTAAACATGCTCCCACTATTTTACTCAAAACAAATGACCCTCATCATCTGATTCGGAAAATCCCGTTGGAAGATTTTCTAGTGGGTCGAGATCCATATTTCACTTCGTTCTAAGTCCGCGTAGGCGGATTACACAAAACTAGGTTATTTAGGTAGGAACTCCTTCCAATTGTATCTCATACAACTCTCGAAAATTTCAATTGGGTGAATAACTCCTTATTCTAATCCATCATATGGATTATTCCCAACTCTTGCTTCTAAACATATATAATCTTATTATAATTTGTTTAGTTAAGTTTGACCCATTGTTTTAACAGTTGGATATTACAATTATCCCATCGCACCTTACTAATATATAGATCATGCACCTCGCGTAGGCGAAACCTACAATTTCAATTATTAGTCTTGATGAGTGTTAAAACTTGGAAAGCTTAAAACTTAATATTTAGTTTTGAGGGAATTGCAATTTTACTGATCTCACCGGCTTGTTTATCATATAAACCGTCTCTCACATGCATCAACATACATACACATGCATCAACATACATATAAACAAAATGAAACAGTTATGGCCCCTAGCGCAATTGTTCTCTCAAGCCAATGAGAGAACCTAAGCTAACCTATAACGATCTAAGCTTCTCCAAGCAAGATCTTCAAGGTTGTCTTCCTTTGGCACTGACTTCTTTGCTTTCTTCATATCATTACATTACATGAAAGAAACTCGTTTTACATACGAGGGAGTGAGATGAGAAAAGAAGTTACATTTGGGAGATTAAGAGAGAGGCACGACACGCAGGTCGTATTTTAAAATCCAAAACAAAACAAAGGAAAACTAAGGCCATAACCGATCACCACAATAATAAAAACTTTATTATTATTATTAATTCCTTTAATTAATCAAATTAAATTTCGACAACCAATCACACTACGCAGAGTTAGCCGGGGGTCCGCTGCCCGGACAGCGGGAACGGGTGTTCCGCTGCCCGGTCAGCGGGAACGGGTGTTCCGCTGCCCGGACAGCGGGAACGGGTGTTCCGCTGCCCGCTCGAAAATTTTAATGAACAATTCATTTAAAAATTGACGTCGTTTTTCGTATCAACACTTGATACTTCAAAGCACTTTTTCTAGCCGAACCGGTGAATTTTTCCTTGCGTTAACCGGTTAACCATATGCGTTAGCCGGTTAACACTGTTTGAAAACATTTAGAAAACTCTTTTCTGCCTTGCGTTAACCGGTTAACCAAATGCGTTAACCGGTTAACACTGTTTGAAAATCTCAAAATTTTTATTTCGCATTCCGTTAACCGGTTAACCATATGCGTTAACCGGTTAACACTGTTCCAAAATTTAAAAAAAATATTTCGTATTACGTTAACCGGTTAACCATACGCGTTAACCGGTTAACACTGTTCGGAAAAGTGTTTAGGACGCACAACTCTTGTGCAATCAAACCCCAATCGCATAACTCTCTAACAACACAACCCTTGTGTCGTCACTAACCCTGATGCACCAATTTCAGACCGTCAAACACGTCTCAATTGTTAATTCAGTATGATTGATCAACACGTCATTGCTTCACCATACTAATGTCGGATCAAGAAGCAAACGACCATTGATCGCTCAAAGGAAAACAATCATCGAGGTTTTTGAATGAATGAAACAAGAACACTATATCATATATAATGTATTTTGCATCAGGGTTACATATATCACATATATGTAACTTGATCGATCTCAATTTAACCTTTGATTCATTCTGTTTTAATCATATTATTACAGAACAAAAACAGTTATCAGATTCATGGTTTCGTAAGTGGCTCTGATACCACTGAAGGAGAATTGCCATCCAAGGCGCAGCGGAATATAAAAATTTCTCCTTTAATGATCCTTACGAATGAGCATGATCAGTGATAGAATCGTTACCTCTTGTGGAGATTCAAACCTTTGGTGCAGATCTCTGACAATGATCAACCTTTGATACAGATCCACGGGGCGATCACGAACGTTGAACGATGACAACGTCTCTACTCAGTCCACACGAACGAATTCCTTCAATCGCAGTGCTAGCTGTTTGTGAGTGAAGGCTTTGAATGAGAGAGAGAGAGATACGAAATTCCAACTCTTCAGTTGTGTTGTCTGGAGTGTGAATGCTTCTACCCAAGGGGTTCTATTTATAGAACCACTTGTGTGGGCTTCAAGCCAAAAAGCCCACTTAAGTGCATTTTGGCCCATATCTCAGAATATGCCAAAATCACTTAAGTATTTTGTACTTTACCATATTTCGTATTCTTCTTAAGTACACCGTACCTTACGATGTTCCTTAATTATTCTATCTCTCATCAATCCGTCCTTTGTGTGTGACCCTATAGGTTTTCGCGGCGTTGGCAATTATATTAAATCATGCATTTAACATAATAAACAGTGAGCGGTATCTAGCAACACATCACTGCTACCCAAGTCACGAAAATGTCATGTGATCTGACAAAACCTCCTGTGATAATAATTATGTGTATAATTACCCCTTTGCCCTTATGTCTATATTGAACACAAGGTATAGACCATGTCACCCTTGTCCAGTTCAATATTGGGCCCATAGACATTTATCCTGTTAAGCAGGATTGGCAAATTCCATCTAGGACACTCATGTCCCTCAGCATGCTTCGTGGAGTACCTATCAACTGCCTTTATGGTTATCCAGTTACGGACAACGTTGGATCAGCAATAAAGCACTCGACTCTACATCTAGGATCCATAGTGGTTTCAGGTCGAAGAGTGGTATACACTATTATCACCATGAGAATAACTTATGACACTTTGCATAACTTTCTATATAGTATTCTCATAGCGGGTCAATCCAGTATGAATATTACTCTTAATATTCATACCTATGTTTAAGACTTGATAACTCTTTATCCATGATCCATGAGACGTGATCATCAGTCTACAAACATAATAGTCTCCATGCTTTAATGTTATCCCATTTCATAATAAAGCTTGACTACGGACATTTTAAGAATAGTGTCCTTATGTTTAATGTGATCTCATGATTAAGTCATACTTGATACATTAAATGGACTATCTATTCCAGGGACTTTATTAAACAAACATAATAAAGAAAAATGCCTTTTTATTATTAATAAATAATTCGATACAAGTACCAAAAGTATTGGCCTCTAGGGCTTACACCAACAGAAAACAGGTGAGCGCATTCTCCAGTGGATTGTGTCACGCATCCTGCGACCTAAGAAGGGTGGCCTTTCCCGAGTTGAACAGGCTGTGGTTCATCTCATATACATTCTGAAAAATCAGCGCAAAATCAACTGGCCCTACTACATTGCTAGTAGGATGTTCAGTTTACGAGACTCCGGGCGAGGAACGACTCTTGCTTATGGATCTTTTATTCAAGAGGTTCTTACTGCAGCCGACGTTGATTATCCATCCTTTCCGTATACCTCTATTTCCTCAGATAAAGAATTCAGCCCAAAAACTTTGTCTATGATGGGATATTTTTGGTGTGATGAGCAGAGAATATACAAATTTGTTCGCAGAGGGTATATTCCTACGACTGTTGAAGAAGATGATGAAAGTGATGAAAGTGAAGAAGAAGACCAAGAGGAAAACAAAGAAGAAGGAGCAGGACAAGCATTTGAGCAACATAATAGTCCTCCACAAGCAGACACTCACGACTACACAAACACCGATTGGGTTCAGAATACATATTCAACTAAAGAGGATGCCCCCAACCATGGTGGCTGGGGTGAATGGCAACATAATGGGCTGGTCAACACAACGCCAATTCTATCAGCCGTATCAATATGGTGCTGAAGAATCTCCACCGTCTCCTCCGCAGCAAGAAAACTCTTCTGAACTTTTAGATATGATGCGAAATATGCAGCTGGCTCAAGAATCATTCATACAAACTCTGGATGAGCGCTATGCTCATATAAGCAGCCAGCTTCAAGCACAAAATGAGAGGATCGATAACCTCTCTACCAGCATGAATGAACGGTATGCAGCATTCACCGAAACATTTGAACGACAGGAGCGGTCCGTCGATGTGGGTCTCAAGTATCTAAGTAGTGTTGCTGACCAAATGACTTCTTTGGCAGATCCTGACAGAAACCCGGATATTGGTTACCATCGAGGACGAGGCCATTAGGGCATAGAACTGCATGTGCATCTGTACTTTTGTTGTTTGACTGAACTTATTATCTGTTATGCTTGTTTGTTAATCTAGTTTAATGTTATCTCATTTTCAATTTGTTCAGTAGTAATATTTGGTGTGGTATTATTATATGATTCGTTATCTCCTGTTGAATATCATCTTATGTTGAATAATAGTTCTCTTTCTCTTTTTGATTTTGTCAAAGGGGGAGAAGAGCATGTACCAAACCAAAGCCAAGCCAAGATATTCACAACAACTAACAGTTTGTTTTGCAGCCAGCCTTAGATTACAAAAGAAAGGGGGAGTGTGTGTAAATATTGCATGTTGTTTCTCTTTGGTTTCACACAGGTTGTCATCATCAAAAAGGGGGAGTATGTAAGGGCAAACTGTTATACAACATACGATCATAGGTTTCGATGATGACAAATGACCACCATGGATGAATCGGCATTGTCGATTCCACCTCTACAAAACAAATGCAACATATCACCTATCATATCCTTTTCTATGCTCATCTAAACTGTTATATTTCATACAACATATGTGGATAAAATGTGGTCATGACAAAATGCATGAAAACCACAAAAATATGAATTTTTGCAGATTTACAGGGTTTGAGTCAACCAAAGGGTCGACGCATAACATAGTGCATTTCCCACGGGTTAGCGCATAACATAGTGCATTTCCCACGGGTCAGCGCACGCCGATCTATGGTCGACGCATACTGTTGTGCTTTTCAGACTGTCTAAAACTGAAGGCTATGCGTCGATGCATAGACCTGCTATGGTCGACCGTTCGGGCGCAAATTCAGTTTTTAAGTATTTCCCACTCTGTTTGAAAAGCTGTTAAGTGGGTTGGTTGGTTTGTTACTATAAATAGAAGTTTAGTTACTTGTATCAACTAACATTTTGATAATTTGATTCAAGTGTTCAAAGAACAAGAAAAAGTGAAATAGGTGTCCAAGATTCTTCATCTTCATCTTCAACATCTCACAACACATCGACTACACACAACCATTTTTGAAGTGCTTTGTGATTGGTTAAAGGTGATAACGTTCGAAGCCGAGATTGGAGAATCCGGTTCGGGTTGAAGCTTGCGACAGGTTTTTTCTTGAATAAAACCTTTAGGGTTTTGTCCTCCAAGACTGGTTTGATTTTGGGGGGTTTTTGGACGAATTTCTTCATCAATTTTCAGCTGAGCGAAGGTGATTGAGAAGAGGAAGTCTTCATCAATCTAGTATCGGATTCATTGATATTTAAGGGAAGATTTCAGGTTCGATTTGTTGTAGTTGAGATCAGCCGGGCCGAGGGTTTGAAGAACTGAGGGTTATTCAACAAAGGGGCTGGAATCAGAGGTCTATCAACAACAATCGAAGGACTTGATTCACCTTGAATCAAGGAACAAGGAGTGGAAGCAACATTCAACGTCTTGAGAGTTTTGTTGTATATTTGCTTTGCAATCCTTGTATAAACAGTTAAACTCAACAGGTGATATCTATTAAAGCAATCTCAATTCTAGTTTTAGAATTGAGGGCAGACGTACCTCGAAGCGAGGACGACGGGGGAACTGCCTCATCAAATCTTTGTCTTCTCTATTTTTCAGCATATTTGTGTTTAGCTTAAAAATAAGTGATTTTTGTATAAGCACTTTTATCAAACCTTGATATTAATTGAGTAAGAAGTTAAAACTCCGTTTCTGAATCCAAAGTACAATAAAACATTGTACTAGACTAATTGGAATCTCTTACTCAACATAAATATCACTTGGAGTGTTTTTGCACACCAAGTGTTTGATAATTTGCCTAAACCAAAATTATCTTAGTTGTGTATCTAGTTTGGTTTGCTCTTTGGATCATTGGAACTAGGGATCCTAGCAAGTGAAACAAATCATTGATAGTGTGACTAGTGTAGTGATTCGTATTCTACGTTATCACTAATCCATAGGCTTGACGCATATCCGGTTTTCCAATAACAGTTCGTTTTAGACTATATTTTCCTCGGCCGCTTCCGCACTAAAAATAATTTTTCAAAACCAATTTTTAATTGGTAGCGCCGACTCAAATTTTAATTGGGATCTATTCAACCCCCCCCTTCTAGATACGTGCCATAGTCTAACAATTTGAAGTGTGGAAATTTATGAAATTTGAGTTTAAAGTGTGATGTGCAAAACATGTCAATGCAAGGTTTCTAAATTTGGCCAATGTTCAAGCCCTTTTGTTTTGATGATGCAAGCCTCACATGGAAACATCTCCAACATCAAAGTTTTAGCTCTTTTCAAGAAAATCAAAATGGACTTAAATTTTGCATCATTTGGATTTTTGATGAAAGAGTTATGGGAACTTGAAGTTGGACTTTTTTGCCTTTTAATGCATTTGGCCCAAAAGGACCTATAATGTCTTGCATTATCACATGTATTTCCTTTGAGATTTTGAAATTTTGTTCAACATAACATTTTAAGTAGACATCTTAAGCTTTCCAATGCATTTTATCCCACCTCAAAATTATAAAAATTGAATGATTTATGTCCTTAGGAAGTTGACCCACAATTAGGGTTTCAGTCAAAATGACCCATAATGTATTGGAATGACAGATAGCCTTCCAAGTTTCAAATCAATTTTTGATGAACATGAAAGTTGTTCATGTTGTCATTAAGAACATTTTTGATTTTGGAATAATCTCCATTTGACCAACACATAAAAAGTTAGGTCTCAGTGCATTTCAAAATAGTTAGATGAATTGATTGATCAACTTCTCAAGTCCATGCCTCATATCTTGATGAGTTGATGATTGAGGAAACTCAAATAAGTTCAAATATGCATGAAATGATGAATTAAATAACTTCCCTTGATTGTATTTGATCATGGGCTGAGGTTGCTTCAGGAGCAAGGCATTGTGGTGCACAAATGAATGAGGGTTTCCTTGAAGAACAAGACCTCAAACCCTTTGACTTGCTTTGATCAAAATGATGAATTGAGGTACTAGGGAGGCATATTTGATGGATGAGAGCTTTGGGGACCATTACCATGCTTGCTATCATCTCCTCTTGACCATGTCTTTGTACTAATGATCTCCTTGAAGCTTTTGACCTTGTGATTGCTTAAGCTACAAACAAGAGATGTTAGTGACATATTTTTGTGCTTTTGGTTAGTAAATAAAATAAGAAAGGAAATGATATACAATTCAAGCATGCTTGGTGATCTCAAATCACTCACAAGGAGTCTCACCCAAAGGCAAGGGGAACCAAGATGCTAATGATCCTTGAGGCAATGCCAAATGCAATGTTATGATGCCATGAGGGATCTTAGGGACAAAATTGGGGTCTTACAGATGCCCCTATTTAAGGTCATTCTAACCGGAGAAGTGAAGGTTAAAATCTTCGTATCGACGGGGCAGAATGGGCTTAAATAATAACAAAGAGACAAATTTTGGTCCCTAAGAGACCTCATGATGTAGATGTATACATGCAAATAGTACAAACTCTGTGGGGATATATGTCCACAAAGAAGAAAAGAAATCCAGAGAAATCGACAATCCATAGGAGTAATACACTCACTAGGGAGATAGAGACTCTGGGGGAGTCAAGGGTGAAAACGCGTGAGCAGGTCACGACTCAAAACTTGGGGAACAGAATTCTAAAGGGAGTAAATCCAATGGAAAGACTCGAGCTGACTCGAAGGTGCATGTGTTGGGGAATATGCCAACACAACAACATTATCCGCAATGGATACTTCGGATAAAAATCCGGACTCAGGTGAGGATAATCCCCTAAGGGACCTCGCTGGGGATATCCAAAAAGGACTCTCCTGAGGAAGCAACGGGATGAGGTATTACCGGTTACTGGGTAATAAGCTCAAAGAGACGTGTGATTTGAACACCGGTATAAGGGTGAGAGAACAACATGCTGGGGAAGAATGAATATCTAAGACCGGTATAAGGGTGAGAGATATCAATCAATCAAATCATCTAAGGAAGACCTAAAAGGTATATTTCAACTCAGGAAAATCTGACTCCACAGGGGACAAAAAGTCATAATAGGGAGCAGAAGGAAGGAACACCAGGGATGCCGGTTACTGGGCATATAATAGGTGACCAACCAAAGCGTGAATTGGGGAATATTCCCAAAACACTCATCATCCAAAAAGAGGGCAAAAAGCAAACTCGATTAAGGGATGGACATTCGATTCCAAAACAGGGATACGAATATTACTCAACTAGGGAAGAACAAAAAGCTTCGACCAAAGAGTGCATGAGATATACTATCTATTACCGTCAGAACGTAGATAATATACTCGTATGGAAGATTATCCACAACCGGTTACTGGGTTAATAAAGGATAAATCGACCGACAAAGAGAAAGGCGTCGGGATACCGAAACTAGGTATATAATGATGACCATTCAAGGGGAGCAACAAACCTTACCGACAACCGGTAAATGAAAGAGGGCTTGCTGGGGATAAAATTGCCTAATCAGAGCAATTATCCAAAAGAAGGAGGGAATATCACCACCGAATATTGGATAATGATAACCATCAAGGAGGGGATTACATCTACCGGACAATGGGTAGAAAACCACGGGAAAGTAACCATCATCAACTAGGATGAACAAAAGGTTAACTCTGCAAAGGGGAGAAAATAGGGTTTACAACTACCGGTATAAGGGTAGTAAACCACAGACTCCGCCGGGGATAAGATGAATGATTACCGATTACTGAGCCATTACTCATTTATACCACGGGGAAACACAGGAAACAGTCTCAAGAGGCCAATTTAGGATCAAACCAAAGAGGCAAAATGAATCAAGACTCGTCCTAGTGAGGATATAACTCAATAGGGGAACCCATCCCAATATATGTGTTGGGAGGAAGCGAAAACAACTGTCGTCCACGAGGATATAACTCGGTGGGGAGTGCAGAAGGAGAGATAAACACTCTCTGCTTAAGGGGCTGACTCTACGTTGAAGGATCAAACACCGACATCTGCTTGGGAAATTTATTACCAATTAGCAGAGGATAATAAACAAAAGATATATGGAAAAAAATGAAATATGAACATCCGAATGCTGAAAAATTACAAGCAAGCATGCGTGGTTTAAGTATGATGAATGCTGACAAACAGACATTTCTAACACAAACAGCTCAAAGGAAATAAGCACACAAACACCCGGTACTACATCTCAAGAGAGAAAGCCAGGTTCCACCAGAGAGTATCCAATCTGTCGGGAATTAGAGATACCAGGAAGCAAAGACCTCCGCAGGGGATGAATCATCAGTCATAGCTGGGGAAAAGAGTTTATTGCACAGGTAGAATCTGCCACATAAGCAACTCTACTGGGGAATCTATCCGAGGGATAAAGGGATTCTGGGGATCAACCACCAAGTACCGTACCCACCAAGGAGATCACATCTGCTGAGGAGGAAAGGTTGCTACCCCGCTGAAGGGGAGAGTGGTGAATATCTCAACAAGCATACCACTCAGGGCTCCGGAGGAAGAAAATACAGTCATGCCAGGAATATGAACAAATGTCTTACCCTGTTGGAGATCATACCATCCTTGGGAGAGCACTGAGGATCTCCTAAGTATCCTTTTCATTATTGTGAATGTTCACCTTGTTTAAAAACAAGTTATGAAAAATTCATTTTTTTCAAAATAATGATATTTTCTCAATTAAAAGCATGCAAAACGTTTGTTGAATAGAAATAAATAAGAGTGCAAATAATTGGACAAAAGGCTCAAATTTATTTGATGGAATGGTAGTCTGCAAATGACAAGACTCCATAGATCTTTACAAATTTGAAATTGGTGATATATATTGGAAAAGGGCTACATTGAACATAATGACCATTTCTCCAACCATTCTGAATTCGATGTATTTGAAGCTTCGGTTGATGACGAATGAGCAAGAATCTCTGACGGATGACAGTTGTAGAACAAAGTCTTGTCAGGATGCAGTTACTTGCCAAATCCCTAATTTTTGCCTAGATTGCCCAAGGGTGGGGTACTCAATCTAGCGGGATACAAATATTCATTTTTTTATGTCTCTAACTTTTGCCTGGACCGACCTTTCGGGTTTTCAATCCACCGAGACGCTCATTTTTGCCTAAGCCGCACTTTCGGGTTTTCAACTTAGCGAGCTATTCTGTTTTTACTTTTTAGGCGAAGTATTTCTTGACTGCATCTGAATTCACAGGACGAGTGAAATCCTCCCCATCCATAGTTGTAGGTATCAAAGCACCGCCTGAAAAGGCTCTCTTAACAACATATGGACCTTCATAGTTTGGAGTCCACTTGCCCCTGGAATCGGGCGTGAAAGACAAGACTTTCTTGAGCACAAGGTCACCTTCTCGGAACACACGAGGCTTGACCTTCTTATCAAAAGCTTTCTTCATCCTTTACTGATATAATTGTCCATGGCACATGGCAGTCAATCTCTTCTCTTCTATCAGATTCAACTGGTCATAACGACTCTGAACCCATTCTGCATCAGTCAACTTGGCTTCCATCAAGACTCTCATTGATGGGATCTCCACCTCTATTGGGAGTACAACCTCCATGCCATAAACAAGAGAGAAAGGGGTTGCCCCTGTTGAAGTGCGGACAGACGTACGATATCCATGTAAAGCAAACGACAACATCTCATGCTAATCCTTATACGTGACAACCATCTTCTGGATAATCTTCTTGATGTTCTTATTAGCAGCTTCAATAGCCCCATTCATCTTGGGTCTATAAGGAGAAGAATTATGGTGTGCAATCTTGAACTCACTACACAACTCTTTCATCATTTTGTTATTCAAGTTAGATCCATTATCAGTAATGATCTTATCTGGCACACCATAACGGCATATAAGCTGATTCTTGATAAACTTCACGACCACCTTCCTGGTCACATTTGCATATGATGACGCTTCAACCCATTTGGTGAAGTAATCAATTGCTACGAGAATAAATCTGTGTCCGTTGGACGCTTTCGGTTCTATCATGCCAATCATGTCAATTCCCCACATGGAGAAGGGCCATGGTGACGAAATCACATTCAGAAGTGTCGGAGGAATATGAATCTTATCCGCGTAAATCTGGCACTTATGGCATTTCTTCACGTATTTGCAGCAGTCAGACTCCATTGTCAGCCAATAGTAGCCCGCTCTCAACATCTTTCTAGCCATGGCATGTCCATTGGGATGAGTACCAAATGAACCCTCATGGACCTCAGTCATTAACAGGTCTGCTTCGTGTCTATCCACGCATCTGAGCAGAACCATGTCAAAATTTCTCTTATAAAGCACTTCGCCATTGAGGTAGAAACTGCCTGACAATATCCTCATAGTCTTCCTATCTTTCATAGATGCCCCAAGCGGGTAAACCTGGTTCTGAATAAAGCACTTGATGTCATAATACCATGGCTTATCATCTTTCATTTCTTCTACTGCAAATACATGAGTTGGTCTGTCCAAGCGCATCACAGTGATATTGGGGACTTCATTCCAAAGTTTTACCACAATCATCGAAGCTAGCGTAGCAAGAGCGTCTGCCATCCGATTCTCATCTCGAGGAATATGATGGAAGTCAACCTCAGTAAAGAACGTTGAAATCCTCCTCGCATAATCCCTATATGGAATGAGACCAGGCTGATTCGTTTCCCATTCACCCTTAATCTGATTGACAACGAGGGCCGAATCACCATATACATCAAGATGCTTGATCCTTAGATCAATGCACTCCTCCAATCCCATAATGCAGGCCTCATACTCCGCCATATTATTCGTGCATTTGAAAGTTAGACTTGCTGTAAAAGGAATATGTGTGCCCTGAGGAGTAATAATCACTGCCCCAATACCATTTCCATATTGATTTACAGCGCCATCAAATACCATACTCCATTTGGAACCAAGCTCTGGCCCTTCATCGAGTGTAGGCTCATCGCAATCTTTCATTTTCAAATACAGAATCTCCTCATCTGGGAAGTCATACTGAACTGACTGATAATCCTCGATCGGCTGATGTGCTAAGTGGTCAGCCAAGATACTACCTTTAATAGCCTTTTGAGCTCGATACTCAATATCATACTTAGATAGCAACATCTGCCAACGGGAAATCCTCCATATTAAAGCAGGCTTCTCGAAGATATACTTGATTGGATCCATTCTGGATATCAACCAAGTCGTATGATTTATCATATACTGGCGTAAGCGTTTAGCAGCCCAAGCCAACGCACAACATGTCTTTTCAAGCATTGAGTATTGAGACTCACAATCAGTGAACTTCTTGCTTAAGTAGTAAATAGCATACTCCTTCTTCCCTGATTCGTCTTGCTGACCAAGGACACAACCCATTGAGTCTTCAAGAACAGTCAGATACATGATCAAAGGTCTTCCTTCTACAGGCGGAGACAAAATCGGAGGTTCAGACAGATACTCTTTAATACTGTCGAAAGCTTTCTGGCAATCCTCGGTCCAATCATGAGACTGATCTTTCCGGAGGAGTTTGAATATCGGCGCACATGTGGCAGTCATGTGGGATATGAATTTGGAAATATAATTCAAGCGGCCAAGAAAACCTCGGACTTGCTTATCAGTTTTGGGCGCGGGCATCTCTTGTATTGCTTTGACCTTTGCAGGATCAACCTCAATACCTCTTTCACTAACAGTAAAGCCCAATAACTTGCCGGAACGGACTCCAAATGTACACTTGTTGGGATTCAGACGAAGCTTGTACTTCCTCAAACGCTGGAAAAGCTTCAACAAATGCTCTACATGTTCAACTTCCGTTCTTGACTTAGCAATTATATCATCAACATACACCTCAATCTCCTTTTGTAGCATATCATGAAATAAGGTGGTCATAGCTCGTTGATACGTGGCTCCGGCGTTCTTCAAACCAAAGGGCATCACTCGATAATAGAATGTTCCCAAAGGTGTGATAAATGTTGTCTTCTCCATATCCTCGGGTGCCATTTTGATCTGGTTATATCCGGAAAATCCATCCATAAATGAGAAGACATTGAATTTAGCTGTATTATCTACCAACATATCAATGTGTGGTAGAGGAAAATCATCTTTCGGACTAGCTTTATTCAAGTCTCTATAGTCCACACACATCCGGACTTTTCCATCTTTCTTAGGCACAGGCATAATATTGGCCACCCATTGAGGATATGTAGAAGTCACCAGAAACCCTGCATCAATTTGCTTCTGAACCTCCTCTTTGATCTTCACTGCCATATCAGGATGAGTTCTTCTGAGCTTCTGCTTCACAGGCACGCACTCAGGTTTTAAAGGTAAGAAATTTGCACAATATC
This sequence comes from Lathyrus oleraceus, assembly GCF_024323335.1. Classification (NCBI taxonomy): domain Eukaryota; kingdom Viridiplantae; phylum Streptophyta; class Magnoliopsida; order Fabales; family Fabaceae; genus Lathyrus; species Lathyrus oleraceus. The sequence goes on from NC_066583.1 coordinate 452,887,211, forward strand.
AGTATCTAGACCTGGCATGTCTTCATATGACCAAGCAAAGACGTCAACGTATTCTCGTAGCAATTCAATCAACCCTTTCTTAACAGATTCTTCCAAGAGTGCCCCAATCTTCACTTCACGAACACAATCCTCAGACCCCAAGTTGACTGTTTCCAGATTCTCGAGATGCGACTGAATGATCTTCTCTTCATGCTCAAGCAGACGGGTAATCTCGTCAGGAATCTCTTCAACATCATCTTCTTCCGCCTCAAATACAGGGAATTCAAAATTGGGAGATGGTGTTGGATCATTATGTTCAATGGGTTTGATCAACCTGCATAATAATTTTGGATATGAAAAGCTTTTAGAAATCAAACAAGGCAAATCATTATGCAGATGAAAAGATTGATTTTATTTTGTTTTTTAGGGTTTTATGTGATCACCAATTTCATGCAAAAACGAAAAGGGAAAATAATTGGAAAAACAAACATTTAACATGAATTTATTGAATGAAAATATCATTGTATTTATGTGCCGACAATGTCATCACTCCTTCTTTTGGCATGGGAGGAGGGTTTTTTAAACAAAATGATTATTACGTTGACTTATGGATAACTGTAGGAATATCCACAGCGACCCAATTGTTGCAGACCCCTCCAGGGATGATGAAATTGCCAGAATCCTCTGTATCTTCTTCCAAGACAGCAGCAACTTCTTCATCCTGACCGGTGTGGATGAAACCTCCACTCTTGAACAGCCCTTTGGTGTTGAAGATCCCAGAAGAAAAGCCTATGCCAGCCCGAGACTTATTGTCTTCTAGCTCAATCATTTTTCCTAAACCAGCAGTTGCACCACACTCAATGGCCAACTTTGCATCTCTATAGGAAGCAAATGAAGGAGCTCTCTTCTCAGTAGGCTCAGCTATAGATAAAGCTTGGAAAGGAGTTCCAACTTCATCCTCAGCATCTATATATGAGAAGGAAGACAAGTGGCTGACCAGGAGAGCCTTTTCTCCCCCTACTACTACCAACTTCTTATTTTTCACAAATTTCAGTTTCTGGTGTAGGGTGGATGTCATGGCGCCTGCCTCGTGAATCCATGGTCTTCCTAAGAGACAGCTGTACGATGGGTGAATATCCATAACCTGGAAGGTAATTTGGAAATCACTTGGTCCAATCTTGATTGGAAGGTCAACTTCCCTAATCATAGTTTTGCGAGACCCATCGAAAGCCTTCACAACTATTCCACTCTGCCTCACGGGAGGCCCTTGATATGACAGCTTCGAAAGAGTGGTTTTTGGCAATACGTTCAGTGATGACCCAGTGTCCACCAGCACATTGGACATGGCATCGTCTCTACAGTTCATAGATATGTGTAAAGCCAAGTTGTGGTCTCTTCCCTCCTTAGGGAGATCAGAGTCACAGAAACTCAAATTGTTACAAGAAGTAATGTTTGCAACAATGCTATCGAATTGTTCTATTATGACATCATGATCTACATATGCCACATCCAAAACTTTCTGCAGAGCCTCTCGGTGTGGTTCTGAATTTAACAGCAATGACAACACCGATATCTTGGATGGCGTTTGTAGAAGCTGGTCTACAACATTGTACTCACTTCTCTTGATGAGCCTCAGCATCTCATCACAATCTTCTTTCATATTGCCGCTCGGGCCAACAGAAGTAGGAGTTATCAATGTAGAGGAGGGCTTAACAACAGGTGCCGGATTCGGGGTGCTCACAGCATTCCCAATCGGGCGTTCAACAAAACCAGCATTAGCCTGAGGCTTGGGAGGTGCTGAAAACACACGACCGCTGCGGGTCAAACCACTAACATCCGCGATATTAACAACAGAGGAAGATGGCAAGGACACCTCTTTCCCATCTTCTACAGCAACAGTGTTGTAACGAAAGGGAATTGCTTTTTCGGAAAAGTACGGTACTGGACCGGCAGGCTTAATGATAAGAACAGGAGAAGGCTTCTGCTTGCTACCATCATACTTGATGATAACAGGCTCGGGCATCCGGAATACTGGGGAAATTACGTTGACCTCAGGCTCATCTTCATCAACATTCCTATTCTGAAGAATCTCAATGACTCCTTCATCCAGCATTTCCTGAATATCCTTGCGCACCTGGCGACAACCCAATCGGTTAACAGAGCATACTCGGCATCTATCGTGGTCGTGCTCATAATGACTGTAATCACATAGCAAACGATGCATTTCGACAAGAGACTGTCGAATATGACTGACATATTTGACTTTGTACTTGCCAGGGCAGCCCTGGACCATGTTCACAGATTTCCCATGCTCGGGCAATGGGTTCTTCTTCACATTAGGACCTACGTCCTCGAAACACAGAATGCCACACCTCACAACGTCTTGAACCTTGGTCTTCAAGGGGTAACAATTCTCCACGTCGTGGCCAGGAGCACCAGAATGGTAGACACAATGTAATTCAGGCTTATACCACCACTGGGGGTTAGCAGGTATAGCCGGTGGGTCTCTCGGAGTAATCAACTTCCTTTCTATCAAAGAGGGATATAATTCTGCATACGTCATTGGAATAGGATCGAAAGTGACCCTTTTCCTCTCGTAACTCGTGCTGGTTTGATTACTGTTTCGAGGCTGGTAGGCCTGCTGCTGCGGGCGGTGCTGTTGTTGCTGATATTACGGATGTGGTTGCTGATTGTTGCTATGTTGTTGATACTGTTGATTGTCTCTGAAAACAGGTGCTATATGAGCCACCTGATGCTGGTTACCGGCGGGACGCATGGTCTTCCTCCTCATAGAGGGTCTTCTTGGTTTCACATGGGAGGTCACAGCATGTGCCTCTCCATCTTTCTTCTTTGCAAACGCCCCATAATGTTTGGCAGAAGAGCCTTCTTCTCTGGTTAGACGTCCTTCTCTAACCCCTTCTTCTAAACGCATCCCCATATTCACCATCTCGGTGAAGTCAGAAGGAGCGCTAGCGATCATCCGCTCATAATAGAATGAACTCAAGGTCTTCAGAAAGATCTTGGTCATTTCTTTCTCTTCCAGCGGAGGCACGATCTGTGATGCCAACTCTCGCCACCTCTGGGCGTACTCTTTGAATGTTTCCTTGTCCTTCTGGGACATGGCCCTTAGTTGATCTCTATCGGGAGCCATATCTGAGGTGGAAGATTTAGGTATGGAAAATGCAGATCAAGGAAAAACAAAATTGAAGGTACCACTAGCTTGCCTCTCAAATGAGGACTTCAGAAAACACTAGATCCAAGCAAATAGGTCAATGGATGATGAGATTCGAAGAAAATACCAGTTGAAGAGTAAGCTTGAATTCTAGGAACATGAGCTCGATTCTTTGCTTGCTTTGCTAAAACAGAAGACCAGTGAGATGAATGGTGAAGGTTTAGAAGCTTACGATCCAAGAATTCAACCAGATGAAGTTGAATTTTGGATCTGAAAAATTTGAAGAAAATGAAATTGCTTCTTTGGTGAGAGGTTGAGTTTTGATTTCTGCAGCAATTCAGGTTGAATCAGGTGTGAAATTTGAATGGCATAGGGTCTCTATTTATAGAGGGAAAGGCAAGGGAATGATGAAATGATCCGTGTGCATGAATTTGGATACCACTTGCATGGGCTTGCATGATCATGCACAAAGCCCAAAAACAATGCCAATTGCAAGCTGAACTCAAATGCCAAAGGTTTGGACGTGTAATTTGCTCTGAATTGGCTTGTGCAACAAGATTTCATGTGCATTCCATAATTTTGACCTAAACATTCACCTCTTCGAAAATACCATTTAGAAAATCCAAACATAGGCATGTGGGTAATGGTTGGAAAGGCCTTGATGTAAGGAACAATTGTTATGTTGGACAAAAACTCATTTGAAGTGTGGAAATTTATGAAATTTGAGTTTAAAGTGTGATGTGCAAAACATGTCAATGCAAGGTTTCTAAATTTGGCCAATGTTCAAGCCCTTCTGTTTTGATGATACAAGCCTCATATGGAAAAATATCCAACATCAAAGTTGAATATCTTTTCAATACAATCAAAATGGACTTGAATTTTGCATCATTTGGATTTTTGATGAAAGAGTTATGGGCACTTGAAGTTGGACTTTTTTGCCTTTTAATGCATTTGGCCCAAAAGGACCTATAATGTCTTGAATTATCACATGTATTTCCTTTGAGATTTTGAAATTTTGTTCAACATAACATTTTAATTAGACATCTTAATCTTTCCAATGCATTTGATCCCACCTCAAAGTTATAAAACATGAATGAGTTATGTCCTTAGGAAGTTGACCCACAATTAGGGTTTCAGTCAAAATGACCCATAATGTATTGGAATGACAGATGGCCTTCCAAGCTTCAAATAAATTTTTGATGAACATGAAAGTTGTTCATGTTGTCCTTAAGAACATGTTTGCTTTTGGAACCATCTCCATTTGACCAACACATAAAAAGTTAGGTCTCAGTGCATTTCAAAATAGTCAGATGAATTGATTGATCAACTTCTCAAGTCCATGCCTCATATCTTGATGAGTTGATGATTGAGGACACTCAAATAAGTTCAAATATTCATGAAATGATGAATTAAAGAACTTCCCTTGATTGTATTTGATCATGGGCTGAGGTTGCTTCAGGAGCAAGGCATTGTGGTGCACAGATGAATGAAGGTTTCCTTGAAGAACAAGACCTCAAACCTATTGACTTGTTTTGATCAAAATGATGAATTGAGGTACTAGGGAGGAATATTTGATGGATGAGAGATTTGGGGACCATTACATGCTTGCTATCATCTCCTCTTGACCATGTCTTTGTACTAATGATTTCCTTGAAGCTTTTGACCTTGTGATTGCTTAAGCTACAAACAAGAGATGTTAGTGACATATTTTTGTGCTTTTCGTTAGTAAATAAAATAAGAAAGGCAATGATATACAATTCAAGCATGCTTGGTAATCTCAAACCACTCACAAGGAGTCTCACCCAAAGGCAAGGGGAACCAAGATGCTAATGATCCTTGAGGCAATGCCAAATGCAATGTTATGATGCCATGAAGGATCTTAGGGACAAAATTGGGGTCTTACAGATGGCATACTCTTTCTTTCTAGATTCGTCCTGCTGACCAAGGACACAACCCGTTGAGTCTTCAAGAACCGTCAGATACATAATCAATGGTCTTCCTTCCACAGGCGGAGACAGAATCAGAGGTTCGGACAGATACTCTTTAATACTATCAAAATCTTTCTGGCAATCCTTGGTCCAATCATGGGACTGATCTTTCCGGAGGAGCTTGCATATTGGCGCACATGTGGCAGTCATGTGGGATATGAATCTGGAAATGTAATTCAAGCGGCCAAGAAAACCTCGGACTTGCTTCTCAATTCTGGGCGCAGGCATCTCTTGTATTGCTTTGACCTTGGCAGGATCAACCTCAATACCTCTTTCACTAACGACAAAGCCCAATAACTTGCCGGAACGGACTCCAAATGTACACTAGTTGGGATTCAGACGAAGCTTGTACTTCCTTAAACGTTGAAAAAGCTTCAACAGGTGTTCTACATGTTCAACTTCCGTTCTCGACTTAGCAATCATATCATCAACATATACCTCGATCTCCTTATGCATCATATCATGAAACAAGGTAGTCATAGCTCGTTGATACGTGGCTCCGACGTTCTTCAAACCGAAGGGCATCACTCGATAACAGAATGTTCCCCAAGGTGTGATGAATGTTGTCTTCTCCATATCCTCGAGTGCCATTTTAATTTGATTATATCCGGAAAATCCGTCCATAAATGAGAAGACCTTGAATTTAGTTGTATTATCTACCAACATATCAATATGTGGTAGTGGAAAATCATCTTTCAGACTAGCTTTATTCAGGTCTCTATAGTCCACACACATCCGGACTTTTCCATCTTTCTTAGGCACGAGCACAATATTGGCCACCCATTGAGGATATGTAGAAGTCACCAGAAACCCCACATCGATTTGCTTCTGAACTTCTTCTTTGATCTTCACTGACATATCAGGATGAGTTCTTCTGAGCTTTTGCTTTACAGGAACACACTCAGGCTTCAAAGGTAGGAAATGTTGCCCGATATCAGTATCTAGACCAGGCATGTCTTCATATGACTAGGCGAAGACGTCAACATATTCTCGTAGCAACTCAATCAACCCCTTCTTAACAGGTTCTTCCAGGAGTGCTCCAATCTTCACTTCTCACACACAATCCTCAGACCCCAAGTTGACTGTCTCCAGATTCTCAAGATGCGGCGTAATGATCTTCTTTTCATGCTCAAGTAGACGGGTAATTTCGTCAGGAATCTCTTCAACATCATCTTCTTCCACCTCAAATACAGGGAATTCAAAGTTGGGAGATGGTGTTGGATAATTATGTTCAATGGGTTTGATCAACCTGCATAATGATTTTGGATATAAAAGCAGCTTTTAGAATTCAAACAAGGCAAATCATTATGAAGATGAAAAGATTGATTTTATTCTTATTTTTAGGGTTTTATGTGATCACCAGTTTCATGCAAAAAAGCAAAAAGGGAAAATAATTGGAAAAACAAACATTTAACATGAATTTATTGAATGAAAATATCATTGTATTTATGCGCCAACCATGTCATCACTTCTCCTTTTGGCATGGGAGAAGGGTTTTCAAACATAATGAACATTACTTTGACTTATGGATAACTGTTGGAATATCCACAGCCACCCAATTATTGCAGATCCCTCCAGGGATGATGAAATTTCTAGAATCCTCTTCGTCCTCTTCCAAAATGGCAGCAGCCTCTTCGTCTTGACCAGCGTGGATAAAACCTCCACTCTTGAACAAACCTTGCTTGTTGAAGACCCCAGAAGAATAACCTATGCCAGCCCGGGACTTGTTGTCTTCTAACTTGATCATTTGCCCCAATCCAGCAGTTGCACCATGCTCAATGGCCAACTTCGCATCTTTGTAGGAAGCAAATGAGGGAATTCTCTTCTCAACCGGCTCAGTAATAGGTAAAGCTTGGAAGGGAGTTCCAACTTCATCCTCAGCATCTATATAAGAGAAGGAAGACAAATGGCTAACCAGGAGAGCCTTTTCTCCCCCTACCACCACCAGCTTCTTATTCTTCACAAATTTTAGTTTCTGGTGTAGGGTGGATGTCACGGCGCCTGCCTCGTGAATCCATGGCTTGCCTAAAAGACAGCTATACGATGGGTGAATGTCCATAACCTGGAAGGTAATATGAAAATCACTTAGTCCGATTTTGACTGGGAGCTCAACTTCACCAATCACAGTTTTGCGAGACCCATCGAAAGCCTTCACAACTACCCCACTCTGCCTCATGGGAGGCCCCTGATATGACAACTTCGCGAGAGTGGTCTTTGGCAATACATTCAATGATGACCCAGTGTCCACCAACACATTGGACATGGCGCCGTTTTTGCAACTCATAGACATGTGTAATGCCAAGTTGTGGTCTCTTCCCTCCTCGGGGAGATCAGAGTCACAAAAACTCAGATTGTTACAAGCGGTGATGTTTGCAACAATACTATCAAATTGTTCTATCGTGACATCGTGATCTACGTATGCCACATCCAACACCTTCTGCAGAGCCTCTCGGTGTGGTTCTGAATTCAAAAGTAGTGATAACACAGATATTTTGGATGGCATTTGTAGAAGCTGGTCTACAACATTGTACTCGCTCTTTTTGATGAGCCTTAGCATCTCATCGCAGCCTTCTTTCGTATTGCCACTCAGGCCAACAGAAGCAGGAGTTTTCAATATAGAGGAGGGCTTAGCAACAAGTGCCGGATTCGGAGCGCTCATAGCATTCCCAATCGGGCGTTCAACAAAATCAGCATCAATACTCCCTTGAGCATCAACTTGAGGCTTCAACGGGGCTGAAAATACACGACCGTTGCGGGTCAAACCACTAAGATCAACAATGTTTACAACTGGCGAAGAGGGCAAGGGCACTTCTTTCCCACTTTCCACTACTACAGCATTGTAGCGATAAGGAACCGCCTTCTCGGAGGAGTACGGTACAGGTCCGGCTGGCTTGATAGTCAGAGCTGGAGAAACCTTCTACTTCCTACCATCATACTTGATGACAACATGCTCAGGTATCCGAAATACTGGAGAAATTACATTGACTTCGGGCTCGTCTTCGTCAACATTTCTATTTTGAAGGATCTCAATGACTCCCTCATCCAACATCTCTTGAACATCTCTGCGCACCTAGCGACATCCTCTCTGGTTAACAGAACAAACTCTGCATCTATCATGGTCATGTTCATAATGACTATAATCGCACAGCAAATGGTGCAACTCAACCAGCGATTGTCGGATGTGACTGACATATTTAACTTTGTACTTGCCAAGACAGCCCTGGACCATATTAACAGACTTCCCATGCTCGGGCAATGGGTTCTTCTTCATAGTCGGACCCACGTCCTCGAAAAACAGAATCCCACTTTACACAAGGTCTTGCACCTTGGTCTTCAGGGGATAACAACTCTCCACGTCATGTCCGGGAGCACCGAAATGATACACACAATGAAGCTCAGGCTTATACCACCACTGGGGGTTAGCAGGTATAGCGGGAGGGTCTCGCGGAGTGATCAACTTTCTATCGATCAGAGATGGATAGAGTTCAGCATAAATCATCGGAATGGGATCGAAGGTGACCCTCTTCTTATCATAGCTGGCATTGGCATGGTTGTTGTTATTTCGAGGCTGATAGGCTTGCTGTTGCGGATGCTGTTGTTGTTGCTGATATTGCTGAGTTTGCGGTTCTTGATAATGTTGAGCTTCCCTGAAAGCAGGTGCTATATGAGCCACCTGATGCTGATTGTTGATTGGGCGAGCGATCTTCCTCTTCATAGAGGGTCTTCTCTTGGCATGGGAAGATACAACATATGCCTCTCCCTCCTTCTTCTTCGCAAAGCTTCCATATCTCTTTGCTGAAGAGCCTTCATCTCGAGTTAAGCGTCCTTCACAGACCCCCTCTTCCAGTCTCATTCCCATATTCACCATCTCGGTGAAATCTGACGGAGCACTGGCTATCATCCTCTCGTAATAAAACGAGCTCAAGGTCTTCAAGAAGATCTTGGTCATCTCTTTATCCTCAAGGGGAGGCACTATCTGAGTTGCCAATTCGCGCCACCTCTGGGCGTATTCTTTGAAGGTCTCTTTCTCTTTCTGCGACATCGCCCTCAACTGGTCTCTATTAGGAGCCATATCCACATTATATTTATATTACTTGACGAAAGCCTCGCCAAGATCGTTGAAAGATCGGATGTTCGAACTCTCCAAACCCATGTACCACCGGAGAGTGGCACCGGACAAACTGTCCTGGAAGTAATGGATGAGCAGTTGGTCGTTATCAGTCTGCGTCGACATCTTGCGAGCATACATCACCAGATGGCTGAGAGGGCATGTATTTCCCTTATACTTCTCAAAGTCAGGCACTTTGAATTTAATAGGGATCTTCACGTTGGGCACAAGGCACAACTCAGCAGCACTCTTACCAAAGAGGTCCTCCCCCCTCAAAGTCTTCAGTTCCTTGCAAAGCTCAAGGAATTGGTCTTTCATATCGTCCATCTTCTCATAAACGTCTGGGCCTTCAGACGGCTTAGAATGATAGATGGTATCTTCAACCCTTGGTAAAGTGTGCACGACGGGAGGTGGCACTGAAAGGACCGGGCTAGATGCTGGCAAAGAAGCAAGAGTTGGAGCAAAACCCTCTGGCATAAAGTTGGTGGGCATTCCCCAAGGGAACCCGGCTGGCATAGATGGCGCAAAATGAGCTGTTGCAGCAGGTACGGTAGAAGTTACGATCTCAGAGATGACCGTCCTCTGGGGAGGAGTTAAGGGTGTTGGAGAAGACTGGCTCTGAGCGGCCAAGAATGACTCCATCAGGGCAGTCAATCTGGCTACTTCCTCTTTCATCTCGCGGTTCTCTTATTCCAAGTGATCCATCAGTCTCGAAGAATTGGCTCTGGTGTAGTACCGGTGAATCAGCTTGTCTTCAAAATAAATGAAGAACAGAGAGTTAGACCATAGGACAAGAAGCCTGGAACAAAACCTGCTTATGCACATGATGCATGCAATGCTTGTGCATATGATTAGTTTTTTATTTCAGAGGAACTTTAGAGTTCTATATGCAAATTTTGGGAAAAATTACATTCTTATCACATATGGAAACATCTTACTAGTAATATCTGGAAAATATTCTCACATCACAGAAGTACAACATTAGTAACCAAATACAAGAGAAAAGGAGAATGATCATCCTATGGTTCCCTAGAAACAATCATCTACAGCTCGAGACACGGGAAGATAAGATGCACGAAGCCTCTTTACCTCCTCCTCATTGGCTGCCTCCATATCTGCCTTCTCCTTGGCGAGTCGATCATACTTCCTCTTCCAAAACTTGGAAGACTGGGGAAGTAGAGAATTCCATGCATCATTAGGATCATCAATAACCTGATGCTCGAGAAACTCAATCAAAGCATCCTTTTCCTTAATCTGCTGAAGCAACTCTTCTCGTTCACGGATCCAAGCACGTGAGCGGTCTTCGTCTCTCAACTCCTCTACTCCTTGATCAGGGAGGGTAGAAGGCCCAACCATAACCAAAGGTGTAGGTCTCGGATACTCGTAAGGCATGAGGTACTCAGAGGCTCTCTTTCTCACCCAAGCAGTGTAAGGCTCCAAAGCGACACGGTTCTTAGGACCCAACTCATTCCTTCCTTTCCTATGAATCTTGCGCCAAGCGCGGACCATCATGGACTTCAAGCCTTGGGAATCTTTACCATCCTGAAAGAACACACCCTCTAATAGAATGTTATTGGGTTTATCCTATAGGGGGAACCCAAGCTGACGACGCGCCAAAACAGGGTTGTAGTTAATCCTACCACATGTACCAAGAAGAGGTACATTGGAGAATTCACCACAAGAGTCAATAATCTGCACACCATCATACACACGGTTATACCAGGAGATATCATCATTAGTGAGAGACATAAGTCTCGTGGACCACCGTAGACATCCTTTGTTCTCCTTGAAAGTGACCGTCTGCGGTAAGTGAGAAATAAACCACTTATACAACAGAGGCAAACGACACACAATGGCACCACCACCTTTTGCATTCCTCATATGCAAAGAGAAATAAGCATCACCCAACAGAGTCGGAATAGGGTTAAGAGTAGAGAAAATCCTAATAGCGTTCACATCCACAAACTTGTCGATGTTGGGGAACAACACTAACCCATATATGAGAAGTACAAATATGGCCTCAAAGGCATCCTCACTCATGGCCTTCCCATACACAGTAGCTTGAGCAATGAGGAACTCAGAAGGGAGACCTTGAATTCCACCTTTGGTAGTCATATGAGCACCAACCAGAGATTCATTTATGTGCAACATATCAGCTATCTCTCGGGAAGTAGAAATACTCTCCAATCCACTGAACGACAACTGGTCTAGAATAGGTATACCTATAAGATAGGCATACTTCTCGAGCGTAGGCAAAAGTTGAAAATCCGGAAATGTGAAGCAACGGTACATAGGATCATAAAACTGCACCAATACACTCATCAATCCTTCATCCACCTGAGTAGTCAGAAGAGGAAGGATCTTCCCAAAACGGGCCTTGAAACCCAAGGGATCTAATACATAGGATGTCAAATTCCTTAGCTCTTTCAAGTCAGGTTGTCTGAAACTGTACTTCTTTGTATTCCTCCTTTGTCTTTCCATGTCTGAAAATTTTTCAAATAGACCTCTTAAGTTCCTTGAAGATTTTCTTATTATTTTGATGATATGAATGCAAATGGGTGCATGAATGCATGAATGCAACAACCACACTCAAGGATCAAGCAAAGCACGCCAAACAAAGGTCATGGGATGGATCATGTTATCCTTAATATCAATCATCCATTTTGGTGGATTATGGTTTACACCTTATCAACACCCAAGTTCCATTGATATTAAGGATACATGAACGAATCAACCACGAATCAAGGGTTTGTTGTAAGTCACGAGCATGGAGTCTCGGTTAAGAACCACCCAAAGGGAGTGTACTAGGGTTTAACCTGCCAAACATGTTCTACAAGAGGTTCCCATAGTCATCATCCCATCTTTTGGATATTATCGGAGGAACGACTACTCGTATTCCAAAAATATTCTCAAGAGAGACTCTTATGAGTGTAGTATCGCGTAACAAATCGTATCAAATCTTACATTTGAACGACTTTCGCACTACATCCTAAGAATAGGCCAAGATGGGCTTGGTAAACTAAGGTCCTTGGCTTCTAAGGTCTATATTGGAAAGAGTAATGTCTAACCACAACTACTTGTGTGACATTATTGATCCCAACATGACCTCCACCAAGTGAATGGACTTGCAAGTCAACTTGCTAAGGAATAACTCCACACAAGTCAACAAGACTACGCCATTCTCCTATCCTAAGTGCACTCGAGTTCGGGTATAGAACTCATCTCACAAAGATCACCAAGCATACAAGGAATTAATATTCAAGCAAATCAATCAGGACATACAATACAATAATCCCAAATTGCACAAAAAATATGTCACAAAACAATATACAACAACACAATATGAAAAGTAGGCAAAACCCACTAGGCACAGGTTCCCCAGCAGAGTCACCACTTTTCTGTAGCGGGGTATTCGTTACCATTAGAGATATTGACTAAATCCAAGGTAAATCATACAAGTCGAGTCGCCACCGCACTTCTATTTATCCAAAGGAATGGTTAGAAAACGAACAAAAACCTAAAAGTTTTATCGAATAAAAAACTAGTAAAAAAGTCAGAGATCTGGGTAAGGGGGTTGGTTATGCAATGGGAAGGTGTTAGGCACCCAAAACATCCTAGGTACTCCTAGGGAGCCCTTTTCATATTGGTTGTAAGGTTGGTGTTTTGTGAAAATTTATTTGTGCAAACATGATTGAAGAGATGAGAAAAGAATGTACAAGTTATTTACATTTTTTGTGTTTGGATGGATGAACCCATTGCCTATGTACCATCTTAAAAAAGATTAGGATCAAAACCTCGTAGTTCAGGGTAAAAATCTCAAAATGAGTTGGTGAATTGATTGGTCCAAAAGCCTTAAGGTCTTTTGTTATCTAAGGGAGAAAACTCAACCTAAAACCACAAATCCACCATGTGAGGATAGCTTCAACATGCTAGTGAGGGGTTAACCCTATAATAAGCATGGAAGACTCATTGTCCATCACTAAGGATATATGTGAGTATTACATCTAACACAAGGATAACTCAAACCTAATAGCTAAAGGTTATGAAAAAGTTTTGATTAAGAAAGTGGCCATTGAAATCACAAAAAGATATTTGAATGGGTTATGTTTACCAATGAGAAGTATTTATAAAATATGGTCAAAGTTGATTTAAAGGTTCAATTCAAAACAAGTGTTATGAAAAGAAAGTTTGAAAATCAAAAGCAAGTGTTAATGTTTGCACAAAAGTTTTGGCTTGGGTTAGAATGGAGAGAAGAAGAAGAATGGCTAAGATCCTAAACATACAAGAGGTAAGGGATAAAGAATAAGACCACAAATGGAGTTCCCTTCTTAAGATCATATTGATGATCCAAGTAGCTCCCATCCTTTGGAATAAGCAATCACATAAGCATAAACTCAAGCAATCAATAATCAATGAATTCTTGGACAAGGCTCCTCAAGGTCTTGGATCCCTCTCTCTTAGATGCTCATGGTAATGGTTCCTCAACTTGGCTCAAGTGGGAATCCCTAGCACAAAAAACACACACACATCAAAAGGTTCCATTTACAAATCAAAGAATGGACAAGAGGGAGTTTAGAATATGGTCCTTCCAATGTTCATCTTCAAGTTTTAAGCATTATAAAGGCATGAGGCCTAATTGCTCTTTGACATTTATAGCACTTTAAAGGCATGAGGCCTACTTGCTCTTTGACTCCATTTTGCATAGGGAAAGTCCTAAAGTCTAAGTCCTTTTTGTCCAATTCTTTGCATTTGGTTCACAACAAACAGACAAACACAAGCACAAAAGATATATACACAATTATGAGCTCAAGTGAGCAAAAGGCAAATTGCATTAACATAAACATGTGCTCAAGTGAGCAAAAGAAAAAGCAAATGGATAATATGTGCAAGAATAGTAAATTGCATAAAAGTAAAGAGCAAAAAGTAAATGTTAATGGTTAATAGTTAGTGTTAGTAGTTAGTGTGCAATAAGGAAAATTTAGCGCTATGTTAAGCAATCGTAATTGGACTTATGTAGAAGTCACAACTATCTGAGGCCGGTCAATAATAATGTAGGCAAACAACACAAGTTAGAAGTCTTGATTAGTGAACCAAGTTCCAACAACTTGCCATGCCAAAATGAAGAAGAGAATTGATCTTGTATTGGTTTAAGTCTTTTGCATGATTTAGGAAGCAACATATCCTTAATGCAAAAGCATTCACTTGATCATTTGATCAAGATGAATTAGATTTGAATCAAGGAAGATTAAACCTCCCTAATCAATGCTAACTTATCAACCTTCAACTCATTGATCAAAAAGAAGAAAGAAGAAGAAAAAGATGAATAATGGAAAATGGAAAAGGAAAGAATAAAGTGCATTAAGATGAAATAAAATGTACCAATCAACAAGTGTTGACCAGTGACATTGAGGATCATGGTCAAACAATCAAAAACAAAAGTGAGATGAAGATTGGAAGTCAAAAAATGAATAAAAATATTTTTGGCATTTTTAATATTTAAAATAAAATTGAATTAAAATAATAAAGGAAGGTCAAACTTCAAAATCACTTCAAATCAACCTTGAAAGGTCCAAGTGATTTATCCCAAGTTCAACAAGGTCAAACAAAGTTTGACAAAAAAATTCAGCATTTTTAAAAGTCAGAAACTATTTTTAATCAATTAAAAATGAATAACAAATAACCTAATTGAACTAAAATCTCAAATAAATCTCAAATCAATTAGAAAATTGATGAGAATATTTTTCATAGATCCATCATCATTCAAATAGGTTAGGAAAATATTTTTGTATTTTTTGAATATTGAAAACTATTTAAAATGAATTAAAAATTACCAGAAAAGAGAAAATTCACAAAAAATATCAAATAACAAGATAAAAAATATTAAAAATCATTTTTAGAAACTAGAATTTAAATGGAGAAGAATGCAATTGGTCCCATATTTTTTGGATTAAAAATGAGTGAGATATGATTTTTTGAAAATAATGGAAATAAAAGAAATTAAATCAGAAAATAGGAAAACCAAAAAAACCAGGAGCGTCTGATCAAGCCTCATTAATTGACGTGGCTGATCAAACGCTCCAGACGCGCGCTTCCACCATACGTCCAAGTCAAAGCGAAACACCAGGATTTAAAATAAGTCATAATAAGCAAAGGCCAGGATTAGATTTGGGAAGCTCAATCCAATGGTCCAGATTTGATCTGGCAAGGAGACGGTGGCCAGCACCGCCGTCTTCTCTAGTGAGCTTGTGTTTTCCGACCAATGTTGTAGACAACTAAAACTTAACCAAATGAAGCGATCCTCATATCATTGGAAAGCTGGGGTGATGTACATCACCCCTGTACCATTGGTTTCTCCTCTAGATCCTCATAGAGAGAGAAATCAGAGAGAGAAAATTATGCTGTTCATGCTGAACTTCATGGATTTCAACAATTGAGCACTCAAAACAATTGCCTCTATGAAGAGGACTTCAGACAACACAATAGCCAAGCAAATGGATCAAGGAATAGGGAGTTTCGAAGGAAAAACCAGTTGAAGAGAACCTTTGAATTGTGGTGATCTGAGCTTGCTTCCTTGCTTCCTTTGGCCAAACAGAGCTTCAATGGATTATGAGAGAGAGGTCTAGGAACTTTAGATCTAGAAATTCAACCAGATTTAGTTGAATTTCAGATCTGAGAAATTTGAATGAAAATGAAATAGTTCCTTTGGTAATGGTTATGGATTCAGTTGTGCAGCATCTCAGGCGCCATTAGGTTGAATCTCAAGTGAAGCAAGCAAGTGTATTTATAGCAAGAGCTGATGCAATGCATGATCAAACTCATGTGCATGTGAATTGGGTCCTCCATGCATGGGCCTGTACAGGCGCATGTGAGGCCCAAAATCTATTGCAAATGCAATCTGAAATGAATGTGAGATGATTTGGACGTGTAGTTTGGAATGAATTGGCTTGTGCATGGAGTTTTGATGTGTTATGCATAATTGAACCAAAAAGTTCCCCTCTTCGAAAATGCCATTTGCCAAATCCAAACATAAGCATATGGGTAATGGTTGGAAAGGTCTTGATGTAAGGAACAAACTTTATGTTGAGCAAAAATCCATTTGAAGTGTGGAAATTAGTGAATTTTGGATTTAAAGTGTAAGGTGCAAAACATGCAAAGACGAGGTTTCCAAATTTGGCCCATGTTCAAGCCCCTCTGTTTTGATGATGCAAGCCCCAAATGAAAAAACCTCCAACATAAAAGTTATAGATCTTCTCAAGACAATCAAAATGTACTTAAATTTTGAATCATTTAGATTTTTTATGAAAGAGTTATGGGCACTTGTAGTTTGACTTTTTTGCCTTTCAATGCAATTGGTCCAAAGTGACCTATAATGTTTTGCATTATCACATGTATTTCTTTTGAGATTTTGAAATTTTGTACAACATAAAATTTGAAGTAGACATCTTAATACGAAATCTCTTTTAAGAAAATCTTAATACAAAAATCACCCAAACAAAAATCACGAAATCACATACGAAACGGTTTGTGTTTCTGCAAACTGGTGCGAAGTGACAGTCATCACCTAGATGACGGGTTGACCGTAACAAACCTCAAGCACCTGAAGGACGTCGGCACTATGATGGGGATACCATCATGCTTTCTAGGCAAGGTTGTTCAAGCCATTCTAGGCAAGGTTTTTCCTCCCCAATAGTTCGTCATTTATCCTCATCTTGGTCGATGAGTTTCTCCCCGAGTGATTTCTTACCCCCAGTAGAGCTAGATGATTTATTTTTATTCCTATCATTTTCTCCAGTTGGTGTTTCCATCTTGTTGAGACTAGTCGAGTGTTTTGTAGTGATGATTCAAATCTTCATTATTTGTATCCTTTGTGTTGTTTTGTCAGCATAATCATAATCATATACATGCACATTCATGCATAAAACACATCATCATATATTTCATTATGCATTTTATCACATTGATTTTTCTCTTGATCCCCTGCTTTGGTGACATTACTTTCCCATGCATATTTGGTGTGTTTGTCCTCCTTCAATTACAGTGCGTCAGCCCCTTAAGCAGAAAGAGTTCAACCTTTCTCATTCCCCACTGAGTTATTTTCTCGTGGATGATTGTTATTTCAGTTTTCTCCCCAGTTAATTGTCTGGATGGAACCACTCCCCTTGAGTTATATCCTCATTGGGTTGAGTCCTTGTTTGACCGTTTCTTTCTAGTTTTTACATAGATAGATCTTTTGGTCTCCGAGAATCTATTACCCAGTAACCGGTAAGATTCTTCTTGATATTGAGTATATTACTTTTTCCCAATACCTGGTAAAATGTAATCTACTTCCTTTGTTTCCCCAGTGGATTCGTTTTCACGTTTCCTGGTCAGTTTATCCTTGATATGTTCATCCTAACCGGTGAAGAATAATCTTCCTTTTTAGTTTTCTACCCAGTAAAAAGGTAGTTATAATCCCTACTTTTATTCCCCAGAGAGTCTATCATTGATATGCTCACTTTAATCGGTGACGAATTTTCTCCTCTCTTCGGTCTTTGGCCTAGGAAATAGTAGATAAAAATCCTACTTTTCCCCTCAGAGTTAATCCTTGATATGTACACTTTAACCAGTGATAGATTCTCTCTATTTTTTTGGTCTTCTACCCAGTAACCGGTAGTTGTAAATCCCATTTCCTCTCCTAAGTCTATCCTTGATATATTCATCCTAACCAATGACGGATGTTCTCTATCTTTGGTCTTCTACCTAGTAACTGGTAGATATAATTCCTATTTTTCCCTAGGAAGTTTATCCTTGATATGTTTACCCTAACAGGTAACTGACATTCTTCCTCTTTCCCCGGGTGGTCTATCCTTGATATGTTCATCCTAACCGATGACGGATATTCTTCCTTTGAGTTTATCCTTGATATGTTCACTCTAACCAGTGATGTAAACTCTCTTTTTGATCTTCTGCCCAGTAACAGGTAGTTGTAAATCCTATTTGATCTTTTCTCACCAGTAGGTTATCCTTACCCAATAACTGGTAATGGATACATCGCTTTCTTCTCAGTGAGTCATCCTTGATATGTTTACCCTAACCGGGGATGTCCCTATGTCAGAGTGTATTATCTTCCTACCCAATAACCGGTAATAGATAATATATCTCTTTTACTTCTGTGATAAAGTTCATTCTCCCCCAGTTGAGTTTGAGTGCGTATTTCCTCCGTGAAATTTTCACCCCCTGTTTGGTTTGAGTATTTCAGCTTTGTTCTGATTTACCCATTTCCCTTACAGATTTCCCTGGTTCCCCAACCGAGTTTTTCCATTGATTTATTTTTATGGAAATCCCTCATGTCTCTAGCAGTTTCTAAGTTGTAGCCTATCCTACGCATAACTTCTTATCCCCTAGAGTCTTTGTCTTCCCAGTGAGTTTTCCTTATGGAACGCATTATGCTCCTGTGAATTTTCAGTCTCTTCCGGATTTTTTTTCCTTTGTAGCAATATATTCCCTACAAAGATTATTTTAACATTCATATCATATGAATTATGAGGTCTCTTAGGGACCAAAATTTGTTTCTAGATGTTATTATTTAAGTTCATTTTACTGAGTTGATACGAAGATTTTAACCTTCACATCCTCAGTTAGAATGTCCTTAAATAGCGGCAGCTATAAGACCCTAATTTTGACCCTAAGATCCCTCATGCTATCTCATTATTTGCATTAACTTTGGGATCACACCTTGGCATCCTCCTTACCCCTCATTCACTGGGTTTGCATTAGGATAGATCACCAACCACATTTTATTATATCATACTTTATTTACTAACCAAAAAACAAAAAATATGTTTATGTATATCTTTATTTCTTTTATAGATAGTGTATGCATCCACCTATGCTCTATCAAGCTCACATCTAGGGTTTGAGACCCTCAATGCAAGGAGTTCAATCAAGAGATGGTTCACATTGTGTCTAGACATCATATATGGATCTCCATTCTCTTCACTTATCATTTTGATCAAGAAATCATCAAGAGTTTGAACCTTGTTTGCCTTGGAAGCCCTATATCATTTGGGTATCTTGTGTGACTTCCTCAGCAAGTTTCTTCATCATTTGATCAAATATTTCAAGAGATACTTCATATTACATCATATTATACATATATGATCCTCAATGAGTCCCAAAGATTAAGATAACTTCAAGTTTGCAAGTTGGTTCAAGGTGGTTGACCAGAGAAAGTCAACTGGTCAAAACTGGGGTTCCCTAGACCCTATCTCCTACAATTTTTGTCATATTAAAATTATTACAAGAGAAACGTTACTCTTTATGACATTCCAAACAACTTTCATGTTGACATCAAGGGCTAAATTTGCTTGGAAAGTTATTTTTTATGATGAAAGATTATAGGTCATTTTGTATATGCCCTAATTAGGAGGTCAACTTCCAAGGACCATAACTTGCTCAATTTTCGTAATATGAAGGACATACAAGTTTCATTATCAATTATAAGATGTCCTCTCCAACTTTTATTCTTTTAGAAACGTCAAATTCAACTTGCAAGGGCATGTGCCAAGAGGAAACATTATAGATCATTTTGGGCCATTACCATTGAACAAGAAATTTTCCTGAACTTCTAAAATGCATAACTCCTTCATGCCAAGTACAAATGAGTTCAAATGTGTTACCAAATTGAATAGGATTGAAATATATACAACTTTTATGAAGGAAAGTTTTCCATTTGAAACTCATAGCAAAAGTTATTCAAGGTGGAAGAAGTGGATATTTGACTTGGTATTTAGAAAAAATTCAATTATGTTTTATTTCTTAAATTTACACCTCAAATTTTATCTTGATCCAAGCTTCAAATGGAAACATGTTCAACATGAAAATTGTTCCCCTTGATATCACCTTTCCAAAAGGTCCAAGATCACCTCATTTGGACATGATTTGAATGACTTGCACATGGTTAGTCTTCATGGTTCCATTTGGATGAATCACATGATCATTTCTTAATTTCAAATGTATGGCCTCATGTTAGACTTTCAGCTTCATTCATGATCATTTTTGGACCTGATTACATCATCTCATGGGCCTACCACACGCCCATGCAAGCATGCACTTCATATTTCCAGTTTTGGCCAAAGTTTGGAAGTGTGTGAAAAGCAATGAACATGGCTATAAATACATGACCTTGGTGATCAGAATGAAGATCCTCTGGCCCAAGCTTCGACCTCCTTCTTCCCCAAACCCCATTGAAAGGATAATCTTCAAGATTTCTTGAGAAATTGAGTTTCAATTCTCATTCTATTTTGGAATTAAAACTCTAAGAGTCCAATCTTTTTAATCATTAATACCATCTCCTGCAAGCTTCTAGAGTCAAGCCAAGCCAAATTGGAAGCAAGATCAAGTTGATTTGAAGCTCCCCAAAGGTGAGATTTCATAAAGTTCTCTTCTTTGATTCTCCCTCTATTATCATCCATTTTGATTGATTGTTGGTTTCCTTAAGTCCTATCAATGTAGGCAACAAGATTGAGTTGCTTTGAGGTCAAATCGAAGCAACTCAGTTCATAATCCTTAAAATTCAAATCCATGTATCTTTCAATATACTTGGAATTGGAGAAAATTGAGGCCAGATTCGAGCTCATGAGCATTTTCTTCTTTAAAATCATATCCTTGTTTTTTATTTTAGTGAAAGTTAGTGGTGGACCAGTCCGGTGAGGTCCACCGGAGAAAATGACCAGAGCCCTAGCTCTGGTGGTGTGGTGGCAAGGTCATATCCATCAGATTATCTCTCCACGTTTTAATCTCGTCCTTTGGTTTTGATTACCACTACTACAACATGTTTAACTTGGTCTTTGGTGGACTACACACGCGTGGCCATCAGATCTGCCACCTCAATTAGTGAGAGAGATCTGATGGCCCTTGATTTTCCATATTTTTTGATTTTCCATTTAATTATGTTATTTTGTTTAATTCATAATAAATCAATTTTTAATCCAAAAAATATGAGACTTTCACCAAAAATCTTTAAATATTTTTCTCTTCCATATTATGAATTAAAATTATTTTTTGGATTAATTTTGGTATTTTTCATGAATTAAATGTTTTTGTGCATATTTGTAATTGTTTAAAAATACTTCTGACTTTCTTAAAAATCATGAAATTTTTGGTCTAAGGTCCTTCAACCTTGTTTGACCTAGGATAAATCCCTTGGCTATTTATTTGATGTTTTGAAGGGATTTTAGGTTTTGACCAAATTAAAATTTATTTTAATTCATTTTTAATGTGATTTTTAATGGGTAAATGTTTAAAAATATTGTGGAGCCATTTTTATGGTCTTGTGATGTTTGACTTTCTGTTTGGGCCTTGGTCATGGTTGATTTGACTTTTGTTGGATCAAAATCATTGGATTTAGGGGATTGATAAAATGTACATTTCATCTTCCAAAATGAATGAATGGTTTTAATTTTGATGAAATTCATCTCATGATCAATTTGTGTTTCTATCTTCCTCTCCCTCTTCATCTTCATCACCATTATTTCCCATTCCCTCATTTGACCAATGAAATCTCTAATGTCTAAAGGATAATTGATTCATCAATGACCTTGTGTCAGATGAATCAATGCAAGTATGATTGAGACAGGTCGTTCCCATTTTGTTTTACTATGTGGTATGTTTTAGGAGTTTGGTTCTTTGTACCAAAGCTCTAACATGCATTAAATCTATAGTTTTATTGCCCTACCTCAGATAGTTGTGACTTATATATAAGTCCAATTACGATTTCTTAACATAGAGCTAAATTTGACCCTCAAGGCATATCATTCTAGTAAGTGAGATTGTAAGTCTCCCATTCTTCATGGTATTGTGTGGAGACTTAACCTTTTTTCCTTTCATGGGAGCTTGTGGTATACTTGTTGAATTATCCAAGTTGGAGCCCTTCTCATGGAAGATGTCTTGGTTTAAGGATTCATACTTGCGAATGAATGGTTGAGTATTTTCCAAAGAATGACTTAATCAATTAAAATTCACCACTAAATCTTGACTAACTATTGAATAACTTTTATTCATTATGCTTTTACTCTCAAGCCATTTACTTTATGCAATTTAAATTTCAGTAATTTATCATTCATTTCTATTTACATTTCATATAACTTGTTTATGTTCCAACTCATTTTAACTTTACTCATTTGAGCCATTGTGGTAAGTAATTCTTCAATCTTCCAGCAAAACCATATTTGGGACTAACCACAAACTTTGAATCTATGGGATTGTATTAACATGACTGCATGATGCATAATGGGTGAATGTAGATGAATCTCAAGTCATGGGTCAGATGAAAAGTGAAAAGGGGAAGGCAAATTTTGGGGTACAACAGCTGGTTCATTTTGAATTGGATCCCGTGTGTTGGTTGTGTTGCATTTCATCGTGCGTCCTAACTTGAGGAGTGTTGGATCTGCCACGTCAATTAATGAGGTGTGATCCAACGCTTCGTGTTTTTCTAATTTTTAATTATTTTTCTTTTATTATTTTTAATTTCTTTTTAGTTTAAAATTAATAGTAATTTCATTTTTCATCCAAAATAATTTCTAAAATTCTCTTTTATTTTTCTTCATCTGATTTTTATTTTTTCATATTTTATTTCACTAATTTTCAATTTTTCATGAATTTTCTCATTTCTCTTTTGTTTTAATTGGTTTAAAAATAATTTTCTGCATTTTCTAATTCTGAAAAATTTATTACATGCTTCTTAGTTTATTTTCAACCTTCCATAATTTTCTTGGCCATTTATTTGGTGTTTTGAGGGACCTTATGAATTTTTCATTTTATTTCTATTTTAAAATTCATTTAAAAATACTTTTGGTGCATTTCTATTTCATTTGATTGCATTTTATATTTGTGTTACCTTTGTGAACTTCTGTTGGCCTTGGATCATGAGTCTCATCAAACTCAATCGATTTTGGGTATTGATGGGGTGAAAATCCTAATCCACCAAAATGGATGATTGATTTTGATGATGACTTGATAAAACTTTTGGTCCAATTTGGGTGTGGATTCTATTGTCCCCTTCTTCTTCATCTCTTTCTTTTTCCCTTTGATCAACTGGATAGCTTGTGTGCATCTTGTTCATGTTGTCTGGATTAGTACTTTATGAACTTTCATCATTTCAAATCTACCTCCTAATTGATCATGGATCATTTAAGCTACTTTAGATTGATGCATAAGTTTGTCCTAAGTGTCATGAAGTATGGATTGAAGTAATGGACCATCCTCCTAGACTTTGTGCTTGATCATTTCTTTTTTTCTTTTTATGTGGCATGACTTTAGGAGAATGATTTACATATCATTTCTCTAGCATGTATTAACACTAACATTATTATTGGCCGGTCTCAAATAGTTGTGACTTCTACGTAAGTCCAATTACGATTGCTTAACATAATGCTAAATTTGTCCTGAAAGCAAAAGCATTTTTATAAGTGATATTGTAAGTCTCCTACTCCTCATGGTATTATGTGAAAATATTGTTCCCTTTTCATTTATGAGAGCTAGTGACATACTTGTTGATTTTATCCAAGTTGGAGCCCTTCTCGTAATTATGTATGGATTCATGTTTTCATGCTTGTGGGTGAATAATTGAGTATTCTCCAAAGAATGACCAAGCCATATTTCATTATTGATTACTAACATCATTTTACTAACATTTTATTATATTAACTTTTACTTCAATGTCATTTATTCTATGCTCTTTATTTTATGCCATTTACTTTATACTTTATGTTTAACATCCTATATCATATTATTTGTGATTATGTTACTTGATCTTTGTCCATTTGGACTTTTTTTCATTCCTTGTAAAAGACATTAACAAAGGAAAACCCCTAAAAAGAACTTGGTTCTCTTGATTCATGGAACTTAAGGTTATTATCCTTAACATTGTTATGGAATTATGGACTTAGAGCCAGGACTTTGACCTTTACTTTAGGAGTTTGTGATTTGAGACCTTGGGATTAATCTGATGCCTTTGACTTTGGACTTCTCTGTGAAAATTTGGTTTGGTTATTTTGGTTTCATCTGATACATGGATTATTATTTGCTTATTTGTTTTGCTTGAGGCTTAATCCAAAGGAGGGAATTCTTGCTTGACTTATATCATAAAGCTTTCTATCTCTTAGTTAGATCTTTCCTCCTAGCTTTTACTTTATGCTCTAGGATAGTCTCTTCTTCTCCTCTCTTTCTTTAATTTTCAAAATTTCCTCTCTTTTTTTTCAAAACATTCTTGTTTTTAAACTTGAACCACTTTCTCAATAAACCTTGACTTTTGTCAAGTGATTTCAAAATGTTTTCTTAAATAAATGCTAATACATCGTAAGCATATTCAGACCAATTTCAAAAAAACTAAAAAATGCATAACTCATTCAAAATTATCTTCTGCCCTTTGCGCACTTTTTCTTTTAAAAAAGTTTCTCAAAGTTTAGACATGAGTCATTTCCATAGTTGAGATATAATTCTCCTATCCCCATAGTATTGATGACAATTTTTTCCATCTGTGAGAGCAGTGACATACTTATTGATCCTTATCCAAGTTGGAGCCCTTCTCATGATGAAGAAAAGTTCTCATACTTGTAGGTGACTAGTTGAGTATTCTCATTAAAATGACAAAATGTATTTTCTATTAAAAATGAATCAAAACAAATATCTTTGTTACTTTTACGACGAACTATTAGGTTTTGATCCTCCATTGCACTTTGTTGGTACATAGGCATGAGATCTCAAATGTCTTGGAAAACATAAAATAAAAGAAAAACATCTATTTCCCCATCTCTCCAATATTTTGCAAACAACACCCCTTTTTCAAACTAAAATGTACATTTTTGAAAGAGGTTTCCATGGAGTACCATGGATGTATAGGGGCTAACATCTTCCCTTTGCATAACTAACCCTCTGACCCTTATCTCTTTTTATTAGTTTTATTTTAAAACTTCTTTGGGTTTTGTTCGTACTTTTTCCTTTGGAAAAAATAAAAGTGCGGTGGCGACTCTTGCTTTATGAGTTAAGTTAATCAATAGCTTAATCTCAATTTTTTTACCACTACAGTTACTTTCCTTGGGTGACCAGGTGGATCTTGATACTTCTTCAAAGGGGACTCACCATCCAAATTGGGTTTGGAAAGTAAGTGAGATGACTTGAGGATAGAGATTAGGGCTAAGGTAGTTTGAGCACACCTCGACATGGCCAGAGGATCTTGAAGCTTCACAGACGAATCACATGCCTTAAGTTTGTGGATTATTATGGATCATTAGGTATAAATGCATATGAGATGACATGTATGAATGTATGCTCATGGATTAAGGTTTAAGGAGGTGATATGGGGGTAGGGTAAATTTGAGGGTATGACAATTCTTAATGTGCATATTTGCATTAGGAAGCATAACAACATTTTGAAATGACTTAGAAAAGGTTTCATGCATTAAAAACAGATTTTTATAGGAAAAACGGTTTATGTTTCGACACATACGTGTTATAGGTTGACACATAGAAAAAACATTTTTCTCTAAGTCGACACATATGAGTTATGAGTTGACACATGTAAGTCATTTTTAAAGCATATAACTTATGTTTGATGTGCCTATTATATATGTTGATACATGACCCATACAGGTTGACACATGACCTATACAGGTCGACACATGCATCGAATGTGTCTACACATGACTTACATAGAATGACACATGAAACACATTTTTCCAAAAAATCATGATTTTTTAAAATCCTTGGCATTCCTTTTGTCTCCAACTTGCACACACATATATATACTTCATATAGGCGTCATTTCATTTCGTGATTTTAAGAAAATCACATACGAAACGGAGATTTCAAAGAGTTATTTACACATAATACAAAAATCACATTCAAAAATCACCTAGATGACAGTCATCACCTAGATGTGATACGATAACTCTTTCAAATTAAGATGTCTACATTCAAAAAGAGTTATTGACACATAATATAAAATTTGAAGTAGACATCTTAATACGAAATCTCCGTTTCGTATGTGATAACGTCCAATTTAAATCCCATACGAAAATCACATACCTAAATAAATTACACATAATAATTATTTGTTTGGGTTCCATCTAGAATCAGTGTTGATAACGTCCAATTTAGGTTATTGAATTGTAAACTGGGTTGAGATCTTTGAGGGTTTCAAAGAAGAAAACTAAGTTGGAGTTTTCCTTCAAGATCAATTGGGGATTTGAAGGTTTTTGATAAGATTACGCAATTTGGTATTGTTAGGTGACTTGATCAAGCTTGGATCAAGGGAAGAGAAGGTGTTAGAATCAACATCAAACATAGGGTTTATATGGTTGTGTTGCTATATTTTTCTTGTAAACAACTTTTGCAAAGTAAGGTTAAATTTCATTATCTCAATTCGAGTTAGAGAAATGGAACAAATTAGAAGTTCATGGTAAATCAAAGGTCGGCGAGGAGATACAACACCTTAATGAGATCCCACAAAATAGATAAAGGAGACCTAGTATTAAAGTAAGTGGTGGCCCTTGATAAGAAAGGTAAAATGTATCCCAATTGGGAAGGACCTTACATGGTATGTCAGAAACTATTTCGGGGAGCATATGTAACACCCCAAAATTTAATTAATCTATTTAATCAAATTATTCATGTTTTTATTTAATTATTTAAGTTAATTTATACACTTTTAATTAAATATATTATTAGTTGTATGTGTATGTGATATATGGTGGGGTGTAATGAGAGTATTGGCGGGTTGGTAGAATGATTAAAATAGTTTAAAATAATTAGAATTAATAGTTGTTTTTAATTAAATACAATAAATAGAAAATAGAAATTTTGAGTGGAAAATAGAAACTAAGAGGAAATAAGGGAAGTGGTGAGAATTATAAGAGGAGTTGAGTCATAGTGTAATTAGTAAAAGATTAAATTAGGTTTTTAGAGATCAATAGGCATTAGTGGAGCTTTTAAGGGGGAGTATATAACGTTAAAGTTTTTGGAGATAAAAAGGCTATGGATTGAAGAGGGAAGAACTCAAACCACCAACCTTAATCAAATACAGAATTGCTGCTAGGAATCTGAGGTGATGGAGGAAAGTGCTTGTATATTGGTGTTTTGCATGAAATGGTAGAAGATGGACCCTTACTCCCGTTTAGGAATTGTGTGAAATCTATTATGAATTGTTGTTGTTGTTGTATGCTAATATAAAAAAAATGATGATTGAATATGTTGTTATCTGATTTTTGATACAAAATTTTTATGTGTGTAATTCTTTTTGTGTCTATATGATAGATGCCATTATTGAAGTTTTAAAGATTTGAAACATAAACATGAATTTAATGATATTGGAGAATGGATTGTCTAAATATGCGATTTATCATGTTTTGATGATAATATTACAAGTAGTATAATTTTATGGATGTTTTGGGATGATTGGGAATCCAAAACTGGGAGTTTTCAGTGAACTCACATGGTTGTTTGTGTTTCTGCAAACTGGTGCGAAGTGACAGTCATCACCTAGATGACGGGTTGACTGTAACACACCTCAAGCACCTGAAGGACGTCGGCGCTATGATGGGGATACCATCATGCTTTCTAGGCAAGGTTGTTCAAGCCATTCGTCAGTGTAATGACGGGTTAGGGGATTTAACTAGATGACGGACATTACCTTGGTGACAGGCTACCCCTGATGCTGTCAGAAGGGGTAAGTCTTTCCCAGTTCGCGTAGTTCAAGTTGTCGGTTTAGAATTTTGATGTGGTTTTGTAGTTTGGTCGATAGTTGTCTATTGTTTGGTTTTGTAGGTTTTGTTAATTAATTATTATGAGCTTATTATTGACAACTAAATATATTTGTTATCAAGAACTAGTATCCTCTTCCGAGAATTGAAAATTTGATGGAATAATTGATCGGTGCTTGCGTGTTCAGTAAGATTGATCTGCAGTCAGGTTATCATCAGATTCATGTGAAGCCATAAGATATTCCGAAGATTGCATTCAAGACTAGGTATGGTCATTATGAGTATTCAGTGATGTTGCTTAGAGTGTTTGATGCACCTGATCTATTTTATGGAGTATATGAATAGGATTTTCCATCCTTATCTAGATCAGTTTGTGGTTTTGTTTGTCGATGATATTTTGATATATCCTAAGTCTGATGAAGAGCATATGGAGAATCTGAGGGTGGTGTTACAGACTTTGAGTGAGAGAGAGAAAGATTTATGCCAATTTTTCCAAGTGTGAGTTTTGGTTGAGAGAAGTGAGTTTCCTTGGGCATGTGATTTCTACTTGTGGTATTATTGTTGATCTGTCGAAAGTTGATGTTGTTTTACAGTGGGAGACCCCGAAGTATATCACTAAGATCAAAAGTTTCTAGGTTTAGCTGGTTACTATAGAAGGTTTATTGAGGAATTTTCAAAGTTAGAATTGCCTTTGACTTAGTTAACTAGAAATGGTCAATCTTTTGTGTGGGATGTTCAGTGTGAAGAGAGTTTTCAAGAACTTAAGTGGAAAATGACAACAGCGCCAATTTTTATTTTTCCAAGTTTGTGCGAACCCTTTATGGTGTATTTTGATGCTTCGAGGATGAGTCTAGGTGGTGCATTGATGCAAAATGGTCAGGTTATGGCTTATACTTCTAGACAGTTGAAGGTTCATGAGAGGAATTATTCTACGCATGATTTAAAGTTGGAAGTCGTTGTGTTTGTGTTAAAAATGTGGAGGCATTATCTGCTTGATTCTAGATTTGAAGTGTTTAGTGACACAAGAGTTTGAAGTACTTGTTCAATCAAAAAGAGCTGAATATGAGGCAGATGGGTGGCTCGAATTTGTGATGGATTATGATTTTGGCTTGAGTTACCATTCGGGTAAAGCCAATGTTGTAGCTGATGCATTGAGTAGGAAGTCTTTGCATATGTCAATGCTTATGGTTTGATAATTGGAGTTGATTAAATTCAAAGATGTTAGTTTGTTGTATGAAAGGATTCCTAAAAGTGTGAAGTTAGGTATGTTGAAGTCGACCATTGGTATCCTTGAAGAAATCAGAGAAAGTCAGAAAATCAACTCGGGATTGATTCACCAATGGGTGTTAATCAATCAAGGTAAATGAGGTGATTTTAGAATCGACGAGAATGGTGTGATGAGATTCAGAGATAGGGTTTGTGTACCAAATGTACCATAACTTAAGAAGAGTATTCTTGAGGAAGGCCACAAAAGTGGTGTGAGTATTCATCCTGGTGCCACTAAGATGTACCAAGATTTAAAAGGATGTTTTGGTGACCAAGAATGAAAAGGGGATTAGATGAGTTTGTTTACGCTTGCTTGACTTGTTAAAAGTCGAAAATGTAACATGAAAAGTTGTCGGGAATGATGCAATCGTTGAGTATTCCCGAGTGGAAATGGGATAGCATTTCCATGGATTTTGTGATGATTTTTCCTAAGACTTCTAAAGTAAATGATTCAATTTGGTTTATAGTGGATAGATTTACTAAATAGGCTCATCTAATTCTGATTAAGATCAATTATCCTTCGTAGAAGTTAGTCGAGTTGTATATAGAGAAAGTTATCAATTTACATGGTATTTCTTCGAGTATTGTTTCTGATAGAGATCCAAGATTCACATTGAGGTTTTGGAAGAGTTTACAGGAAGTGTTGTGCACTTAGCTAAAGTTGAGTTCTGCTTATACGCATACGGACGATCAAATAGACAGGACTATCCAATCCTTGGAAGATTTGTTGAGGGCTTGTGGGATAGAACAATGAGGTACTTGGGATAGCTACTTATTGTTGATTAAGTTCACCTACAACAATAATTACCATTCTAATATTTGAATGACATTGTTCATGGTGTTGTATGGTAGAAGGTGTAGGACTCCTTTATGTTGGTATGAATCAGGTGAGAGTGCAGTTCTTGGACCTGAGATTGTCCAACTCACTATCATGAAGATCAAGATGATCCAAGAGAAGATGAAAGATCCGCAGAGTCTCCAGAAGTGTTATATGATAAGAGGAGGAAAATACTTGAGTTGCAAGAGGGATATCATGTATTCCTACTAGTTACTCCAGTAACTGGTGTTGGTCGAGCTTTAAAGTCTTGAAAGCTCATACTACGATTCATTGGTCTATATCATATCCTCCAGAGGGTAAGATAAGTATCCTACAAAGTTGCATTATTTTCGTTTCTTTCGAATCTTCATGATGTCTTTCATGCGTAACGGTTGAGGAAGTATGTTCCTGATCCGTCTCATGTGATTCGAGTGGATGATGTGCAATTTAGAGAGAAGTTGACCATGGGGACATCTCCCTTGAGAGTAGAGGATCGCGAAGTGAAGCACTTGAGAAGTAAGGAGATTGTTTTGGTGAAAATGTTGTGGGTAAGACCTAGTGGTGGAAGCATGACGTGGGAGCTAGAGAGTTAGATGGGAGAGTTGTAACACCATGAAATTTGATTAACCCATTTAATCAAATTATTCGTGTTTTTATTTAATTATTTAAATTAATTTATACACTTTTAATTAATTATATTATGAGTTGTATATGTATGATTGGATTAATTAAAAATTATTAGAATTAATAGTTGTTTTTAATTAATTAAAATAAATAGAAAATAAAGGTTTTGGGTGAAAAATAGAAACTAAGAGGAAATAATGGAAGTGATGTGAATTAGAAGAGAAGTTGGGTCAAAGTGTAATTAGTACAAGATTAAATTAGGTTTTTAGAGATTAATTCTTCTTGAATAACCATGGTGTAAATTTTATTAATGTATAGTAAAAGATCCATTAACAAGACTTGAATCTTAACTACCAATTTTTTTTATTTAACCCGGTCAAATACTGAATGATTTGATCTTCAAGACGAAAATCACGTGTAGACCGCATTTTCACACATCTACATTGATGAATGTAGGAACATGTCAGAATCGACCTGTAGGAATTCATCTTTTCCCATAATCCACACATTTCAGTAAAGTAATCAAGAACATATTTGCATATTTGTTTGATATAGTTGATCTTAACATGAAGATTAGATACACGTATACGATGAATTTTAGCAAAACGTTCTTTGAGATCATTCCATACATCAATAGCATTCTCCAAGAACACTATTTTTTGAGAAATTAATAGCATTAACCGAATTCAAAATCCAAGAGTACACTAAGAAATTACATCATTCCCATGCACATCGATTAAGATTAACCAGATCAGGAACAAGAATGGAACCATCAATGAAAGTTAGTTTATTCATGGCGCAGAGCATGTTGCACAGATCTTGAATATGAGATATAGTTGGAAACATTCAATTGAGGTGTAACATTGACAAAATTTGGTCCTTCGCTAGGATGAACTAATAAATGAAATCAATATCACCATTGGAGATTCAGTTTGTAGCGGAAGCAATGCATGGTGGCATGATGATGTTGGATCAAAAGATAAAGTGCATAAACGAGTGAAAGCACAAGAAATAGAAGATATAGTAAGGAAACTCGTATCAAAACAATCGAGGATAGAAATCGAAGGCTCTAGACCATCTTCCTTTTCACCCTTTTTGAAATGGTGTTTAAGTTTGATTAGGTATTTTAGTTCAAATTGGATAAAAGTGCTCAATGTTGATCGATGTTTTTATTTGCATTGAAATGAAAATTAGATGAAATGATTTAAGGGTTTAAAATGATTGAGAGGTTGGGATAGTGAAAATGATTTGATTTGGGAAAATTTTCTTGAAGTTGGATAGAACACTATTTTTGTTTGTTTCTGAAAATGGTTGACTTTGATCTTTGAGTTAACAATCAACTAATGACAATAAAAATAAAGGAAAATGGTAAAATTATTACACATTACGAGAATGGGGATATACAAAGCGATTAACAATACAAGCTTAGTCAAACAAACTAATAAACAACAAGGAACTCAGTGTAAAAATACACAAGAGAAAGACAAGAGAGCATAAATAAATTGGAGTTTAAACTAATGAATTTAGCGCTATTTTAAGCAACCTTAGAGTGAATTTATGTAGGAATCACTCTATAGGAGGATGGTCAATAAACTATATGCATTTAAGCGATTTTCATAAGCTAAGTTGAATTTGAGCTTTGAAATCGCAACACACTTGAACAAAACAACAACAATTCAATAATTTAAACAACATTTACAAAGATAAAATAAACAAAAAACTAACAAATGAATTTAGCGCTATGTTAAGAAATCTTAGAGTGGATTCATATAGGAATCAATCTATAAGAGGTCGGTCAATACAAGAGATCATGATGGTGTTACAGACTTTGAGTGAGAGAGAGGAAGCTTTATACCAATTTGTCCAACTGAGAGTTCTTGTTGAGAGAAGTGAGTTTCCTTGGGCATGTGATTTCTACTGGTGGTATTATTGTTGATCTGTCGAAAGTTAATGTTTATTTACAGTGGGAGACCCTAAAGTATATCACTGAGATCAGAAGTTTTCTAGGTTTGGTTGGTTATTACAAAAGGTTTATTGAGGGATTTTCAAAGTTAGAATTGCCTTTGACTTAGTTAACTAAAAATGGTCAAGCTTTTGTGTGGGATGCTCAGTGTGAAGAGAGTTTTTAAGAACTTAAGAGGAAAATGACGACAACACCAATTTTTAGTTTGCTGAATTCGTGTGAACCCTTTTTGGTGTATTTTGATGCTTCGAAGATAAGTCTAGATTGTGCATTGATGCAGAATGGTCAGGTTGTGGCTTATGCTTCTAGAAAATTGAATGTTCATGAGAAGAATTATTCTACGCATGATTTAAAGTTGGAAGTCGTTGTGTTTGTGTTATAAATATGGAGGCATTATCTGCTTGGTTCTAGATTTGAAGTGTTTAGTGACACAAGAGTTTGAAGTACTTGTTCGATCAAAAATAGATGAATATGAGGCAAAGGGGTGGCTCAAATTTGTGATGCATTATGATTTTGGCTTGAGTTACCATCTGGGTAAAGCCAATGTTGTAGCTGATGCGTTGTGTAGGAAGCATTTGCATATGTCAATGCTTGTGGTTTGATAATTGGAGTTGATTGAGCAATTCAAAGATCTTAGTCTATTATGTGAAAGGATTCCTAAAAGTGTGAAGTTGGGTATGTTGAAGCTGACCATTGGTATCCTTGAAGAAATTAGAGAGAGTCAGAAAATCGACTCGGGATTGATTGACCAGTTGGTGTTAATCAATCAAGGTAAATGAGGTGATTTTAGAATCGACGAAAATGGTGTGATGAGATTCAGTGATAGGGTTTGCGTACTAAATGTACCAGAACATAAGAATAGTATTCTTGAGGAAGGCGACATAAGTGGTGTGAGTATTCATCCTGGTGCCACTAAGATGTACCGAGATTTAAAAAGGATGTTTTGGTGACCAAGAATGAAAAGGGGAGTAGTTGAGTTTGTTTATGCTTGCTGGACTTGTTAAAAGTCAAAAATGGAACATGAAAAGTTGTCAGGAATGATGGAATCGTTGAGTATTCCCGAGTGGAAATGGGATAGAATTTCCATGGATTTTGTGATGAGTTTTCCTAAGACTTCAAAAGGAAATGATTCAGTTTGGTTTATAGTGGATAAATTGACTAAATTGGCTCATCTAATTCTGATTAAGATCAGTTATCCTTCGTAGAAGTTAGCCGAGTTGTATATAGAAAAATTTGTCAATTTACATGGTATTCCTTATAGTATTGTTTCTAATAGAGATCAAATCTTCACATCGAGGTTTTGGAAGAGTTTGCAGGAAGCGTTGGGCACTAAGCTGAAATTGAGTTCTATTTATCATCAACAGACGGATGGTTAGATAGAGAGGACTATCCAATCCTTGAAAGATCTGTTCAGGGCTTATGGGTTAGAACAAGGAGGTAATTGGGATAGCTACTTATTATTGATTAAGTTCACCTATAACAATAGTTTCCATTATAGTATTGGAATGACATCATTAAAGGTATTGTATGGTAGGAGGTGTAGGACTCCTTTGTGTCTGTATGAATCGGGTGAGAGTGCAGTGCTTGGACCTGAGATTGTCCAGCATACTATGAAGAAGATCAAGATGATCCAAGAGAAGATGAAAGATTCGCAGAGTCTCCAGAAGTGTTATATGATAAGAGGAGTAAAATACTTGAGTTCCAAGAGGTATATGATATGTACCTACGAGTTACTACAGTAATTGGTGTCGGTCGAGCTTTGAAGTCTCTAAAACTCATATTGCGGCTCATTGGTTTGTATCAGATCCTCTATGAAGGAGAACGGCGATCCAAAACGCAGCGGAAATTAAAATTTTCTTCTTTAGTGATCCTTACGAATGGGCATGATCAGTGA
Organism: Lathyrus oleraceus; assembly: GCF_024323335.1. Lineage (NCBI taxonomy): Eukaryota > Viridiplantae > Streptophyta > Magnoliopsida > Fabales > Fabaceae > Lathyrus > Lathyrus oleraceus. The sequence goes on from NC_066583.1 coordinate 452,921,759, forward strand.
TAGAATATTTACCTCTTGTGACGATTGAAAACTTTGATGCAGATCTACGGAGCAATCACAAACGTTGACCGATGGCAACGCCTCTACTCAGTCCACACGAACAGATTCCTTCAATCTCAGTGTGTTTATCTCTAACACACGTTATGGGTTTTCCCATTTTGATCCATTGTTGATCTCTCACACAATCTATCAAAATGACAACTTTTAGGTTCAACTTTTTAGTGAACAAACTCATTCATTACTATCTCTAGCTAAAGAACAAAGATGGATGAAAACCTAGGTCAAGAGTTGGAAAACACCTTTCAATAATAAACCAACACAAAGAGTTATCAATAAAACAAGGTTTTCACCATATATTCATCATCAAAGAGTTTACAAATGAAGATCATCCCATATACATACAAAGCTTATGATCATCTACATCTAACCTTGACAAAATGGAGGACTTAGCTACTCAATTTCATGGTAGCTTGCACAACAAGTTTCAGAAGAAGGTTGATCAACATCCGAGTCGAAGAATCGAGATTGGATGGGAATCCACCTTCTTTTTGTGAAATATTATCAAGAGAAGCAAAAATGAGAAAAATGGGTTTCTAAGGTACAAAAATATGATCCCAAGAAAATGCTGAAAAATATCTAAGTGTAAAAGTTGTCTTTTCCAAAAAGTAGCCCCTGCTACTTATAGTACTGGTTACTGAGCTGTCATGCTCGCTAGGCGAGCAGAATGGTTCGCCTAGCGAGCCCCAAAATAAGCCACCAGAGGCACCTGCGCCCAGAAGAAATATCCCAGAAAAGTTGCATATGTTCGCTAGGCGAACAATCCTTCGCAAGGCGAAGCTCTCGCTTCTCTCCTTCGCTCCAGCGAGCCTTGATGAATTTGCTACTGGAATTGCGCGCTACCTGCTCGCTGGACGCTCGCCTAGCGAGTACTTGGCTACTTCCCTCGCCACAGCGAGTTCTGAAGGTTTTGCTACTGGAATTGCTCGCTGCTTCCTCGCTGGATACTCGCCTAGCGAGTAAGTGCTAGCTTTGGTTTTGTCCAAGTCTGGGAGTGTTCGCTGGAATCTCGCTGAGTGCTCGCATAACGAGCACTTCGCTACCTCACTCGCCTAGCGAGCTTGCTGATGTTTGCATTCTTTCTTGGTTCCTTTGCCATCTTTCTTGTGCCTTCATTTTCTACTCTTTCATGCCTAATTTCTGCACAATAGCACACAAATTAAAGGTACCAAGATCATTTCACATAGTATTGCAAATCAACAAAAGCAAGGGCGGTTTCGAACACTTTTTCGACAAAAAGGAGTGAAAGATGCCCATATTTGATAGCTCAAATAAGCAAACTTGGGCATCTAACAACTCTCCCCAACTAGATTCTTGCTTGCCCTCAAGCAAAGTATGCCTCTTGAAGGACAAGAGGATTTGCTTAAAGAAAAAGATTTCTCCGATATTGGATAAAATGGCCCAAACACAAGAGAATCAACCAGACACAAGTTCCCAATGGTTAGAATAACATAATGCACAAGAACTGAAGCCTTATAGCAAAGCAAAACATGTATCAATCCACAACAATGTTATCCTGAATGAATCAACCTATCTCTCCTCTTCGAATAAGGATTGAAGAAATTACGCGTTTGCTACCGCGGGGACAATTTCACTCTCCAACAAACAATGCAGAAATCAAATCAATTCATACAATGTCTAACAATTATAAATGAAAATGCGGAAGCACAAAGATCACTAAGGTCTTTTCCGGTTGTAGCTTGGTTAGGTTTACAAACGAGGGTCATATCTAAGTCCATTGAAAACGAACTTGCCGATGCAAAAGAGACATTCATTGTACAAGCTATTTACACATCTCAACTTCGTTCCATTTGTTTCTCATTTGAAACCTTCACAACTCTTATTTCACAACTCAATTTTGTTTTTCATTATTTTTCTTCCAAGCAAGCATTCATTTTCATTTTCCTATTTTGTTTTTTCACATCGTATTCACAAAACAATGTTTCTTTTTTCTATTTTTTTTTCAATGCTTACTCGGTTATTCAAGAGTTGTGGCACTTACCGATTCTCATTTTCGTTCTCCCCAACTTATCTTTTACTCACCCTAAGTGAATGCTCTTGACTTTTTACAGCAAAAGAACACTTGTCAAAAATTTCAGGGTTTCAAGAAAAAAGATTTTGACATCTCGCCTTATTTCAAGCAGAGATTCAACTGTTTAAGCTCAAAGGGGTTCACGAATACTCTCTACTCACGGGTAAGTTGTATTTGGAACTGGTTGTGCTCGAAAGAAAACAAGCGCCTTGATCATTTCTAATTGCTTCCACAAATTCACAATAATAAAAGACAAAGCATGAATCGAATGAATCACACAGTTTATCAGAATCCAGCATTTCATTGTACAATGGAGGTTTCCTCACAATTTGTGGTTTTAAGTCCTAGATGAATCATTCATTCAATTATGTTGCAAAAAGAATAATATTCAATTACGGAAAGAGTAAAGTTCTTAATGCATTCTAAAATTCTAACCGGAGGTAACCATGTACCTTAGCATTATTCGCTTGTTTATTTTTATCATCGCCATCCAAGCTCGGATGCACCTTCATTGGACACTTCTTTGAGGAGCAACCAATCTAGAAGGTTTGACCCTCAACAACCAAAAATTTATTTAAAAAAAAGAAATTTAAACCAAACACAATAATTTAAAACATAAGCACAATCATTACTTCAAAATGTTAAAAATGTGCGTGGGGGACAAAACACCCCAAAAGTACATAACGAAACATCTAAAAATACAAGAAAATAGAACATAACATAATTAAAAACTTAGTCCTCATTGGACTCAGAACTCTCTTCGCTACCGGCCTCAGAACCGGAACCATCCTCATCATCATCATCACCATCATCATCATCAGCGCCACCAGAAGTATCAGCACCAGAAGCACCAGCACCCGCCTCCTCTCTAAAAACAGGCCTGTCCACAGGCCAGCTCGCATGTTGCAAGAACTGCTCACGCGTCATCAAAGGATGCTCTCCAGAGGGGTCACGCACCTGCAACTGTAACAACTGCATAGAATCGTGAATAACAATCATGGCGTGCTGAGTCGCCGCCATCCAATCCCAATTATAATTGAAGACAGCCTGCTGGAAAGGATCAAATCCCTGAGCAAAAGTACCAGGACCATCAGAAGCCCCGGTATCACCAGCACCTGTACTACTCATGAAGTTCTTGGACTTACAGTACTTGGCCACATATCTATCGTCGATGGCGGACGGAATCCTCACTTGACTACGGGAGGGTAGCTTCACCCTCGATTGTTGGCACAAAGCCATGATGAGACAAGGAAAATCAAGGGGGCAGTTAACTCGTGCCCCCGACTTCAGCCTGCTCTCAACCACGGACTTCAACTCAATAGCAATGATTCTCGCCACATCGATTTGAATATTAGTGAGAATGCAGTGGACCAAGTGTGCCATTGGGATTGGCACGGTTGATGTGTGGGACTTGGGTTTAATATTGGTCAGAACCAGCATTAGGATCAACTGAGCCAAGGGAATCATATCCTCCCTATGGTACCTCATAGGAACCCCAGATGGGTTCACCTCAACTGACTTCCCCTCAAATAACAGGGCTGCAGAAATAGAATCGATGTCCCTGTGGAGCTTCAAATCCCTGTGGTATGTGTCCCTCTCATTAGCTCCCAGATGGAGCGGTTCACCCAGCACACGGTTGATAGCATCCCTATTGAAAGCAACCTGACGTCCTGACACTCTAGTCGTCCAAGTGAAAGGCTCGTCGTCATTTGGCAGTGCGTTCGCATAGAACTCACGCACTATCTCGATGTCATAGCTCTCGAGTGAAGAGATCAACCGGTCCCATTTCTTGTTATGTTTCAACCCAGCAAATGTCCGATAATCACCTTCGGGGTTGATCATAAACCTCTTCTCTGGCAAGATTTTTCTTTTTTCCAAAGCCACGTAGCGTGCGGCTTGCTTTGCCCCGATAAATTTGTCGGTGTCAAACTGAATTGGCACAGTACGGGAAGTGCTCCCGACCTTTCTCTTTTTCGAAACACTCGACCTGGATGCCATCTGTAAAATCATGGGAAAGAAACAGCACACAACCACAAAACAGATTAGAGATCAAAATAGAAAAACCAACTACTGTCATGGTCGCTACTGCTTCGCTAAGCGAGGACCCAGCGAAGCTTCGCTACGGGTTCGCTTAGCGAAGTGGCAGCGAATGCTCACCATAGATTCGCCTAGCGAGATGCTAGCGAATGTTACGGGATTCTGAATTCTCCATTGTTAACACTCCAATTTCAGAAAACCCTAAGTCTAATGGTACCCATTTCAGAAACAAAGTGATTTATCATTCTAGGAATCGTTCTAAAGATACATGTAAACCTAAACATACATGCAAAACCTAATGATACCCAATCTCCCAAATTCACCCTAAATGTATCATACTTCAGAATTTACAACTTGAAAGCATAAAGTAATGGAGATATAACAAACCTGATTGGAGAGGTCGATTGAATTTGGAATGCTACGGTTAGGGTTTGCAATGCAATGTTAGGGTTTGTGTGAGATGGAATTGATAGAGGTGATTTTTGTGCAAGTGAGAGTGAGTTTGATCCTTATATTCAGACTTAAAACAAAATAACAAGTTTTGGGCCCAAATGAGTGGCCCTGTGAAATAAAATAAAAGTTCTGTCACGCTATGCTCGCTACTGCCTTCGCCTAGCGAGCAGCTAGTGAATCAGCTCGCTACTGCCTTCGCTTAGCGAGCAGCTAGCGAGCATGACAGTTTTTTTTTTTTCAAAACAGCATGCAAAGCACATTTCAGCAAGGTTCTTCAATTTGAACACCAATACCACACAACAGAAAGCTGTAAATACTTACAATGTTGGGGTGCCTCCCAACAAGCGCTTGTTTAACGTCGGATAAGCTCGACGGTTCGAGATGCTCACAGAGGAGCATCCAAGTAGATAGCACAGCTCTCGCGATCCACAAGACCGCCAAGATATACCTTCAATCGTTGGCCGTTAACCGTCCAACCTTCCTTCTTCTCCATGTCCTCAATGACAATAGCTCCATATTCTTTGACTTGTTTGACACGAAATGGCCCGGACCATTTAGATTTCAAATTTCCGGGGAATAGCTTCAACCTAGAATTGAACAATAGGACCAACTGTCCGGGCACAAATTCCTTCTTCCTAAGCTTTTTGTCATGATACTTTTTCACCTTTTCTTTGTACAACCAACTCGAGTGATATGCGGCATTGCGCATTTCTTCCAACTCAAGCAATTGCACTTTTATTTTTTCATCGGCCAAATCCTTATCAAAGTTCAATAATTTCAGAGCCCACAAAGCTTTGTCCTCCAATTCGACCGGCAAATGGCAAGTTTTACCAAACACCAATTAAAAAGGAGTTAGCCCAATTGGAGCTTTAAAAGCAGTACGGTATGCCCATAAAGCTTCATCCAATTTTTGCGACCACTCTTTTTTAGAATTTGACACGGTTTTTTCAAGAATTCTCTTAATCTCACGATTAGAGACTTCGGCTTGACCGTTTGCTTGTGGGTGATACAGAGTCGCCACTCTATGTGATACACCATAATGTTTCAAAACGTTTTCTAACGGTGCATTACAAAAGTGCGACCCTCCGTCACTAATCAACACACGGGGGGTTCCAAAACGGGAAAAGATGTTTTTCTTCAAAAAAATATTACCGTTTTAGCATCCGCCCGAGGTGAGGCAATCACTTCAACCCACTTAGAAACGTAGTCAACCGCCACAAGCATATATTCATTACCATATGAGGGTGGGAATGGTCCAACAAAGTCGATACCCCAACAATCGAATACTTCAACCTCTTGGATGTTTTGGAGAGGCATCTCGTCTCTCTTACCAATCCCACCACTTCTTTGGCAACTATCACAGCTTTGCGCATGGGCATTTGCGTCTTTGAAAATAGTAGGCCAATAAAATCCTGACTGAAGGACTTTAGTGGCCGTTCTTACCCCATTGTAGTGTCCCCCGTAAGGCGAGTTGTGACAATGCCAAAGAATGCTTTGCGCTTCATCGCCAGTAACACACCTCCTTAAAAGGGTTATCACCACCCAATTTAAACAAGTATGGGTCGTCCCACACGTAATACTTAGCATCCGAGAGAAATTTCCTTTTTTGGTTCGAAGTTAGGTCGGGAGGCACCAAACCACTAGCCTTATGGTTCGCAAAGTCCGCAAACCATGGCCTAACTTGAACTTTGAAAAGTTTTTCATCAGGAAACTCTTCCCGGATTTCCTTCTCGGAAGCGGTAACCTCCACATTAACTAAGCGAGATAAATGATCCGCCACCAAATTTTCCGATCCTTTCTTGTCTTTGATTTCAACATCAAATTCTTGCAACAAGAGGATCCAACGGATGAGCCTTTGCTTCGAGTCCGGTTTGGTGAGAAAATATTTAATCGCCAAGTGGTCGGTATACACTACGACCTTGGACCCAATAAGATAGGATCTAAATTTCTCAAGCGCATACACTATCGCAAGTAATTCTTTTTCAGTGGTGGCATAGTTAACTTGAGCCTCATTAAGAACTTTACTTGCGTAGTGTATCACATGAAAAAATTTCTCTTTTCTTTGGCCTAATACCGCTCCGATTGCATAGTCGTCCGCATCACACATGAGCTCAAAATTTAAATTCCAATTTGGAGCGACTATAATTGGAGCGGTAACCAATTTTTCCTTTAAAATTTTAAAAGCTTGTAAACACTCATCAGTTAAAAGAAATACCTGATCCTTAGCTAGCAAGTTACTCAAAGGCTTAGCTACCTTTGAGAAGTCTTTGATAAAGCACCGATAGAAACCGGCGTGCCCCAGAAAGCTTCGGATTCCCTTCACATTCACCGGAGGAGGCAACTTTTCAATCACTTCAACTTTAGCACGATCAACTTCAAGCCCTCTTGAAGAGACTTTATGGCCAAGCACTATCCCTTCGGTCACCATGAAGTGGCACTTCTCCCAATTAAGAACAAGATTGGTCTTCACACATCGTTCAAGAACCGTTTCCAAGTTGTCCAAGCATAGACCAAAAGAACCACCAAATACGGAGAAGTCGTCCATAAAGACTTCCATTGTTTTCTCGATTAGGTCGGCAAAAATAGCTTGCACACATCTTTGGAAAGTCGTTGGTGCATTGCACAACCCAAAGGGCATTTTACGGTATGCAAAAATTCCAAAAGGACATGTGAAAGCCGTATTTTCATGATCGGTCGGATCAACAGCAATTTGGTTATACCAGGAATAGCCATCTAAGAAACAATAATATTGTTGCCCAGAAAGTCTTTCTAGCATTTTATCCATGAACGGGAGTGGAAAGTGATCTTTTCGAGTTGCGGTATTCAACCGCCTATAATCAATGCATATACGCCACCCCGTTGCCACTTTTGTTGGGATCAACTCATCCTTTTCATTTCGAATCACGGTAATGCCACCTTTCTTCGGAACCACATGTACAGGACTAACCCATGGGCTATCCAAAATCGGGTAAATCATTCCCGCATCCAACAACTTAACAACCTCCTTTCTAACAACTTCCTTCATAGTAGGATTTAAGCGACGTTGCGGTTGAGCTACCAGCTTAAAGTCCTCTTCTATTAAGTTCTTGTGCATGCAATAGGAAGGACTAATTCCTTTGAGATCAGAAAGAGTCCAACCCATGGCTTCTTAATTCTTTTTCAAAACATTGATCAAACGAGCTTCTTCATTCTTTGTCAAAAGATTGCTTATGATAACCGACTTTGCTTCGTTCTCGTCGAGGAATGCATACTTCAAAGTAGAAGGTAACATTTTCAATTCAATCGGCGATTTTTATTCATTAACCTCCTTCTTCAATACTTCCTCCTCAACTTCCCATGGCTGTAACTCTTTTAGACTATCAAGTTCCCTTGGGCATTCATCAAGAGCTTGCTCTTCTTCAATTTTGAAAACTTCAAAGGAGTCATCAAGAGCTAACTCCATAGGAGATATCTCATGAATATGTTTAGAAACTTCAAAAGTTGCCTCTTCGATCACATAAATGCGAAAGCTATCACTTCTATTCTTTGAATGCTTCATGGCTTCGAATAGATCAAAAGTAACTTCTTCATTTTGGACCCTTACTTTCATCAAACCGTCGTCAACGTCAATCATCATGCGTGCGGTTTTCATGAACGGTCGGCCAAGAATAAGCGGAGCATCGTTGTCTTCTTCCATATCAATCACGATGAAATCAACCGGGAAGAATAATTTGTCAACTTTGACCAAAACATCTTGAGCTACCTTCATTTCAATGTTGCCAAGCCTCTTCACAATAGACAATGGTATTAAATTAATGCTTGACCCCAAATAAATTAGCCCTTTTCCGACATAGACATCACCAATTTTAACAGGCAAAGTAACTCGTCCCGGGTCAACCTCTTTTTTCGGAAGCGTCCGTTGAATGATTGCACTACAACTAGCATCTAGGACAATTGTCTCCGGTTCCGTGTACCTCCGCTTTTTAGTAAGTATGTCTTTCATGAATTTTGCATACTTAGGCATTTGCTCCAAAGCTTCGGCAAACGGAATGTTCACTTGAAGTTGTTTGAATATATCCATGAATCGGGCGTAATGCCGTTCATTCTCCCTTTTAGATGGAGCATGTGGATACGAAAGGTTTTGGATTGGAGTAGCGCCCACTACCTCCTTTCCCTTAGAAACTCTAGAATTCCTCTCTCTTTTCTTTTTTACTCCTCCACCTTCACTTCATCACTCTTATTTTTTTCAATTTCCACACTTTCTTTATTTTCTACTTCACTATTCTTTTCATTCTTTTCAACTTCTTCCTCACTCCACTCCCCAACTTCACCATCAATGTTATCCTCTATTTTTTTTCTCCTCATCTTTTTTCTCATCCTCTCTTTTTTCACTCTCATCTCTTTTTTTACTCTCACTAATCAACTCCCTTCCACTTCTCGTCGTTATCACTTTACAATGCTCTTTTGGATTCGTTTGCGTGTTCGCCGAAAAAGATGATTCGGGTTGTTATTCCGCTAGTTGGTTAGCAAGTTAACCGACTTGAGTTTCGAGATTTTTGATTGCCGCGTCGTTGCTCTTTTGATTAGCCATCGACATTTGCATAAATTGTGTCAATGTCTCTTCTAACTTTGAAGTCACGACCGGCGGTTGTTGAGGTTGGTAAGGATTTTGACGGTTAGAAGTACCACCCCCATAACCATGGTTATGGTGATAGTTAGCCCTTGGTTGGAACCCTTGATTCCCTTGAAAGTGTTGTTGTTGATTTTGAGGATGTTGTTGATACGATTGTTGTTGTTGTTGCCTCGGTTGGTAGTCTCGTTGGTTCGCCATGTAATTCACTTCTTCGAACCCGGGAGGTGGACAAAACCCGGTGTCATGATCACCCTTGCAAAGCTCACAACAAGCTATTCTGTTTAGCTTTTGAAGGCTCTCTCAACTCTTTTATTTGTTGTGTTAAGAGTTCAACTTGTTGTGAAATGAGTTTGTTTTGGGCAAGAATAGCATCGTTTGTCCCAAGTTCAAGCACTCCTGGTTTCTTCAAAGTGTTGCCTCTACTTTGACTTTTGAGGTCATTTAGAGCCATACGGTTAATGATATCAGTAGCTTCTTTGGCGCTTTTAGACAACAAAGAACCACCCGAGGTAGCATCCAACAAAGTCTTACAATTAGGTTGAAGGCCATTCTTGAAAATGTGGATTTGCGTCAAATCGTCAAAACCATGCCCTTTTCACTTTCGAAGCATGGATTTAAATCTCTCCCATGCCTCATTCAATGATTCGTTGGCTCCTTGCAAAAACACGGAGATAGCCGTTTTGGATTCCATGAACCGGTTGTGGGAGAAAAATCTTTCAATGAACTTCTCTTCCAACACGTTCCATATAGAGGGTTAAGAGTTCCCGTCTTCATCTCGGCTTGCCTTCCCGTGTGGTTGGAAAATTGAGCTGTATTCCTCGGACTGTTGACACATGGTGTGGAAGCGGACGGTGGTTGTGGTGGTGGATCCATGATAGGTATGAAAGATGGTGTGTGTGTGTGTTGTAGAAGAACCTTCTCCTTGTTCTTGTCGTTGTCTAGCTTGTTGCCTCCTTCGTCTCGTTCTGCTATTCAGTCTCCTTGCGGTTCTTTAGATCTCAGGATCAAAAAGAAGTTCGTCCTCAGGAACCTGCCCTCGCATAAAACGAAAGTTGCACACTAAACCAAACAAATTAACAAGCACAAGTCAAAAATTCGAGAGTTAAAAAATTAAGCAACTATTCCGATGCTCGCAATATCAATTCACAATCCCCGGCAACGACACCATTTTTGTTGGATAGTGTTTAGAGTATCGGGGTTTGTTATCGTCTCCACAGGGATTGTGTGATATCGCCTCCGTTCGACAGTTGTTAAGTTCTTAACTTATCGTAACAAGGGGGTTTTAGTTTGGTTACGGTAGCTTGCATAAAAAGTAAGAAATTGCGGTAAAAGTTTTGGTTTTACGATTTGAGAAAGATTGTCAAAGTTAGGGTTCGACGATCACTTTGCATGCATATGTTCGATCAAACAAACTCATAAACTCCATTAGATGTTGAACACATTCACAAAGTCCTCCCAATGTGTTTATCTCTAACACACATTGTGGGTTTTCCCATTTTGATCCATTGTTGATATCTCACACAATCTATCAAAATGACAACTTTTAGGTTCAACTTTTTAGTGAACAAACTCATTCATTACTATCTCTAGCTAAAGAACAAATATGGATGAAAACCTAGGTCAAGAGTTGGAAAACACCTTTCAATAATAAACCAACACAAAGAGTTATCAATAAAACAAGGTTTTCACCATATATTCATCATCAAAGAGTTTACAAATGAAGATCATCCCATATACATACAAAGCTTATGATCATATACAAGTTTCATGGTAGCTTGCACAACAAGTTTCGGAAGAAGGTTGATCAACATCCGAGTCGAAGAATCGAGATTGGATGGGAATCCACCTTCTTTTTGTGAAATATTATCAAGAGAAGCAAAAATGAGAAAAATGGGTTTCTAAGGTACAAATATATGATCCCAAGAAAATGCTGAAAAATATCTAAGTGTAAAAGTTGTCTTTTCCAAAAAGTAGCCCCTGCTACTTATAGTACTGGTTACTGAGCTGTCATGCTCGCTAGGCGAGCAGAATGGTTCGCCTAGCGAGCCCCAAAATAAGCCACCAGAGGCACCTGCACCTAGAAGAAATATCCCAGAAAAGTTGCATATGTTCGCTAGGCGAAGCTCTCGCTTCTCTCCTTCACTCCAGCGAGCCTTGATGAATTTGCTACTGGAATTGCTTGCTACCTGCTCGCTGGACACTCGCCTAGCGAGTACTTGGCTACTTCCCTCGCCACAGCGAGTTCTGAAGGTTTTGCTACTGGAATTTCTCGCTGCTTCCTCGCTGGATACTCGCCTAGCGAGTAAGTGCTAGCTTTGGTTTTGTCCAAGTCTGGGAGTGTTCGCTGGAATCTCGCTGAGTGCTCGCCTAGCGAGCACTTCGCTACCTCACTCGCCTAGAGAGCTTGCTGATGTTTGCATTCTTTCTTGGTTCCTTTCCCATCTTTCTTGTGCCTTCATTTTCTACTCTTTCATGCCTAATTTCTGCACAATAGCACACAAATTAAAGGTACCAAGATCATTTCACATAGTATTGCAAATCAACAAAAGCAAGGGCGGTTTCGAACACTTTTTCGACAAAAAGGAGTGAAAGATGCCCATATTTGATAGCTCAAATAAGCAAACTTGGGCATCTAACAATTACCCTTTTACCCTTATGTCTATATTGAACACAAGGCATAGACCGTGTCATCCTTGTCCAGTTCAATATTGGGCCCATAGACATTTATCCTGTTACGCATGATGGGCAAATTCCATCTATGTCACTCATGTCCCTCAGCATGATTCGTGGAGTACCCATCAACTCTCTTTATGGTTATCCAGTTACGGACAATGTTTGATCAACAATAAAGCACTCGACTCTACATCTAGGGTCCATAGTGGTTTCAGGTCGAAGGGTGGTATACATCATTATCACCATGAGAATAACTTATGACACTTTGCATAACATTCTATATAGTATTCTCATAGCGGGTCAATCCAGTATAAATACTACTATAAATATTCATACCTATGTTTAAGACTTGATAACTCCTTATCCATGATCCATGAGATTTGATCATCAGTCTATATACATAATAGTCTTAATGCTTTAATGTTATCCCATTTCACAATAAAGCTCGACTATGGATACTTTAAGAATATTGTCCTTATGTTTAATGTGATCTCATGATCAAGTCACACTTGATACATTAAATGGACTAGCTATTCTAGGGACTTTATTAAACAAACATAATAAAGAAAAAGCCTTTTATTATTAACAAATAATTCGATACAAGTGTAAGACCCCAATTTTGGCCCTAAGATCCCTCATGGCCCATATCATATCATATCATGGCCTCAAGGATCATTGCATGCCCTGACTTCCCTCCTAGTGGGTGGGTACCTTGTGAGTGTGGTTCTTGATCACCAAGCATGTTTTGCATTTGTATATCTTTGCTTTTCATATGTTTACTAACCAAAAAGTACAAAAATATTGTCAGTCTAACCTTGTTGCTTGCAGTTGAAGCAATCATCAGCCAATTAGGTCAAAATCAGTCAAAGTCAGTCATTGCAGTAGATGGTGGCCATTCTTGCAGAATTTGGGCACCATGATCAATAATCAAGAGTTCATATGACTTGGGACATCATTTGGAATCAAGATCTCAAGGAATTAGGGTTTGGAATTCATCAGAAGTGGTTCAATCATGCAAAACCCTAGAAAAGTCAACTGAAGTCAAACTTGGTCAACTGTGGATTTAATCAGTGATTTGATGGATGGAATTGATTTGAAGGAGTTCATTCATGCTTATACAAGCTTCATATATCATGTCAAATACCATCATGGAAGAATTTGAAGCAAAATCAGAAAATTTCCCAAAATAGAAAGTGGACCTGTAATTTTAACTGCCAAAAATGGAAACTTCTTGATCCTCAACTTACATCATGATACAAGCTTCAAATGAATTTTTGCCCAACATGAAAGTTGAAGATCTTGTTCTCCCATTTCCAAAAAGTCCAAGAACTCTCAAATCCCATGTATGGTTGTCAAGATATGATCAATTCATTTTCACAATTTCATGAACTTCAAAGGGCCATATCTCATGAACCACAAGGCCAATTTTAGTGGGGTTTTTTCCTACAAGCTCCATTTGTTCCCCTCTTTCCAAAAATGCATTCATATTTCACCAAAACCTCACCATGCAAAATGCCATTTTTGGACTTGACTTCATTAAATTTCAAGTAGTGCAAAAAGTTGACTTTTTGAATTAATGATTTTTAAACCATTTGGCCATTTGGGAATTGTTTGGAAAGATATTTGAGGCATGTTCAAGGCCCAAACTCGGCCAGACCACACCTCCTTGTTGCAATTGGCTCAAAATTAGCAAAAATGCAAATTGGCTTCATTTAAGTTAACTTTGATTAGCACCTTCATTAACAATGTTAAACAGCAAATATAAGTCACATTTTCTGTCATTCTAAACCTAGCTGCAGCCTCTAACACACAGATTTTTCATTTTTCTCTCAAATCAACATTTTCACATCTTGGCATTTCTGCTCAAAAACTTCAAAAGACCACGAGCCCTCTTGGTTGTTCCATGATCTAGCCATCATTTGGAGACCATTCCAAGCATCAAATACCAACTGGAAGTGCACCTTCATGTTCTGTTTTCTTCAAGCAACTTCCATGGCAATGACTGATTTGAGCGTTTTCGAGCCTTGCTGAGCAGAAGCATTTCGACCATTCACCTTTTGGAACTTGAAGCTTTACCTGTTTCGAGTGTTTAAAGCCAAACAACATCAGAACCATCACTGAGCTCCAATATTGGTCAGTTTTCGAACCTCTTGTTTTTCAAAGTCGTGATATGCTTTAGTTAAATCTCTTCATGCTAGTCATTTTGAACTTCGAATCATAGAAAATGGTTGTGTATTCTGATAGTTATGTGGACATGAAGCTGCACATATGAATTTGTTTTTGCTTAGTTCATCTTGGTTAATATGTTTTAATGAATTTGGATGCTGGATTATGAATATGCATCACCTGATGTTTCGAATACCATGATTGATGTTCATTTCTGGGATAAATTGTTGTTCACGATTGTTTGATGATGAAGAATAAGATGATGCAGTTACTGTAGCCAAAACCCTAGGTTTGAAATGCCCAGAAATTTGTCTGATTCGCGTTTGGCTTTGTTTGCTTGCATGAATATCATTATATCATTGCCATGATGTTTGTGAAAATCTGGGTGAATTCGTTTTTATAATGATGAACAAGATGAAGTTGCCCTGCTGCTGTATACAAACCCTAGAAACCCAGAAAATTGCCTTTGAATCGTGCTTCTGTTTTGAACTATTGTATGCGCATGTACTGTTTCATTGATATCAACCAATCAGAATATTTGGTTTCCCTGGCTGAAACGATGCGTTTGGTTTAATGAAGGTCATATTCACGAAATTGCCATCGGTCAACTTGTTGACTCACTAAACCATGTCCATTTTGTTTATTTATTCCAATTTGATTCATCATCTTATAAAATTCATAACATCTTCAATTCAATTCCAAATTTCATGAAATTTTTTGCATCATGTCCTGTTTGATGTCTATTATTTTATCATGATTTTTATTGATTTTTTGATTGGCTGGATTTTTAATGGCATTAGAATTCTTAACATGTATGCTCATTTTGTACCTTTTGCCAATCCTTTTGTGAAATGATGATGATGCATCCATTTGATCTGAAATTTTTTGTGGTTAATCTACACTCATTCATGTTTGTTTTGATGTAGAGTTTTTGAATTTATCATGTTTGGTTGTTAAGATATGAATTTTGGAAGTAGGGTGTGACAATTTGTGTCACACCAATGTTATGCAATTTCATGATTTTTATTGACATGCTTCCTGACCTCCAATTGATGTGAAATTTTGCATGAACTTTCTCTTATATGTCTAGTTTGTGTGTGAATTTTCTTGGAATTAATTATGGAATTTCCAAATTGTTTGAGATTTTATCCCCTGTTTGACCAAAATGTTGACTTGTGTGATACATCTTGCCATTTCCTTTGTGAAATTCTCATACCTTATTGGATGATCATGAAATTTTACATGTGCATACTAGACATCTTAATCTTTGCATTGGTGTTGCTCCCATTCATTTCTCATCTGTTTTCATTTAGTTATGATTTTTTGAAGTTGACACATGTTTGTTTGACTTCTTTGTGCATACTTGAAATTGTTTTGACTTCCTGATTTTAATTGACCATCTTCCCATGATCCAATTGAGCTGAAATTTTATATGTATGCCATGTTATGGATTGTGATCGAACCTGAATTATTTGATAATTTTTGGAATTGATTATGATTGGTTTTGAGCTAAGTCTTGCTGTTGACTTCATTGAGCATATTCAAATTTGCTTTGACTTCATGATTTTCATTGACTGCCTTCCACTTGTCCAATTGTGATGAAATTTTACATGCTTACCATGGTAGGTGTTAGGATTGATCATGAATTATTTGGTGATTTTTGAAAATGTTTTGAGTTGACTTTTGATGCAAGTCTTTCTGTTGACTTCTATGTGCACCAATTTGCCATGCTTTGCCTTCTTTTGCTTATGAAATCATGATGATGAATGATATGAATGTGGGATCAATTGAGTTTGCTTCTTAAATGTTTAAACTTGATTTTGGTTGACTATCCCTTGCTGTTTTGACTTTCTCATTTCATTTTGACCCTAGGCTTGTCCTAGTGGTCTTGTTGCTTATGTTTGAGCTCATTGTTTCAGGTTAAGCTACAAATGCTTCAAAGAAACTTTTGCAAGTTGATTAAGCTTGATTTGTTTATCATAAGCTAACCTTTGTTTTGTAGGTGGCTTGACTCACATGATTTGAGTCTTGTGCTTTGCACATTTGCCTGTCTGTTTTGACTTTTGGTTTCTATCTCCTTCTGATTTAAGCTTTTGAACTGTATACTGATTTGTTTGACTATTTCAGGTACCATTAGTTGCTTAAGTTCTTTGAACTTGCTTTGCTTTGCTTTATAGCAATTTGCACTGAGGTATAATCCCTTTTTCTTCATGTAGTCTGGAGACCCGGCCTGTTCTTTGGCCGGGCAAACTGTCTGAAGTCCTCCTTAAGAGGCAATGCTTGTGTGTGTTTAATTTTGTCCCAAGCAGGAAAAGTCCTTCAAGTAAGGCAATTGGTAGATCAAAGGGATAAGCAACCTATCCCCTACTATTCAGTGAGTCTTCTCCTTGCTCCCACTACATGGTTGTAGCATTGAGATCAAAACCCAAGATCTATAGAGTCTAATGTGGAAAGAGTCCCACACTTTCTGATATGCTCTCCCTGATCAGGGATAAGAGCAATGAGGCACACCCCTCATCTCCTTTCATCTGCTTCACCTTAGCCTCTCAATGGCAAGGTTAAGAGCAAATCTTTGACCCTATTCCAGTTGGCCTCAGTGCCTAACCCTCTTGTGTGAGCCTCCTTGTTTGGATATAGAGTGTGCTGTTTGTTTCTCATTGATTGATTGATTACTTCATATGCACATGTTTGCTTGTATGCTTTATGCATTTATCATCATTAATTGCCCATTAATGCACAATCATCTCATTTGTCTATGTGATATTGTCATTGTTGTTTACCCATTGAGGACAATTGTAAGTCCATTTCTTTGGCCATTGCTCCTATGATATGGAAGGATAGAGTGTAAGACCTCATTGGTCACTCATATCTTCTGTTGTTTGCTTGATTGTATGTGAGGATGCAATTATAAGTCCCTGTAAGTTGGCATTTGCTTTCCTGTGATCATAATTTGGTTTCTTTGTTTGTATGTGAGGTTGCAGTTATAAGTCCCTGTAAGTTGGCATCTGCCTTCCTGTGATCATAAGATGTTTTGTCTGATTGTATGTGAGGTTGCAATTATAAGTCCCTGTAAGTTGGCATTTGCTTTCCTATGATCATGTGTTGCTTTTGTTCTTGTATGTGAGGATCCATTGTAAGTCCCTGTAATGTGGCATTGGTTTTCCTATGAGCATCTGTGGAGTTAACCTAAGTCCAGATAGATTGGCAGTTGACTTCCATATTTCATCTTTGTTTTCTTTTGAGGAGATTAGTGTAAGTCCATTGAGTGGCATCTGATATCTAGTTCTGTTTTAGGAGACTGGTGTAAATCCATCTATTGGTATCCGGTATCCACCTTTTATTTCTTTGTTTGAGGAGATTAGTGTAAGACCATTGAGTGGCATCTGATATCCAGTTTTATTTTAGGAGATTGGTATAAGCCCAGTAATTGGCATCCGATATCCGCTTTTGTTGACTTTCTTGTTTGTTTATTATTATCCATTGTTATTCCAAAGGACACACTTGAATCATCTTCTATATGATTTCAAGAAGTGAACCTTCTAAGAAGTTTAACTATTCATTCTCCATCCATTCATCCTCATTGTGTCCTAAACCTTTTCACACTTTGATTTCAACTTGACATAGATATTGTGCAAACATCTTCATGTTTTCAAACTAAAAACCTGGACCCAAGTCCTTGACTCTTTTTCAAACTCATTTTCGTAACACTTCTTTTGAATCAATCTTAATCATACTTTGACTTCACTTTCATAATCACAATCAATTAACTTCACTCATTCAATTGTTTTGGCTTTGTCCATTGTTAATCTTTTCATGCATTAGCCATAGGTTTCAATTATCATTGTGGTTGATGTAAACCTCACCTTATCTTTAGTGAGTCGACAGTAAGACTTCCATACTGAAAACAGGGTTAACCCCTCTAGTACGTCGAAGCTATCCTCGCATGGTGGATGTTGGTCTTGGTCGAGTGTTCTCCCATTGATAATGAAGAGCCTCAGTGCTTGTGTTTAAAATTGAATCCACCAACTTTTGGAAATCTTTTAGCCGAACTACGGCGTTTTGATCCTTACCTTTGATGGAAGGTACGTAGGCAGCGGGTTCATCCGTTCAAACCCAATAATAAAATTGTATATTCTTTTCTCATCATCCCAATCATGTTTGCACAATACTTATGTCATAACAAATAACAATATTTTACAACAAGTGTGAAAAGGGCTCCCTAGGAGTACCTAGGACGTAGTGGGTGCCTAACACCTTCCCATTGCGTAATTTACCCCTTACCCAGACTCTCTGATCTTTTTATTAGTTTCCTACGTGTAAAACTTCTTAGGCTTTTGTTCGCTTTTTAGCTAATCCTTTCGATAAATAAAAGTGCGGTGGCGACTCGAAATTTCATTGTATGCTTTGCTTATGGTTTAATCGATAGATCATATAGCGACGAATACACCGCTACAGAAAAGTACTTTTCTGTAGCGGTGTATTCGTCGCTATATGATCTATTGATTAAACCATAAGCAAAGCATACAATGAAATTTCGAGTCGCCACCGCACTTTTATTTATCCAAAGGATTGGCTAAAAAGCGAACAAAAGCCTAAGAAGTTTTACACGTAGAAAACTAATAAAAAGATCAGAGAGTCTGGGTAAGGGGTAAATTACGCAATGGGAAGGTGTTAGGCACCCACTACGTCCTAGGTACTCCTAGGGAGCCCTTTTCACACTTGTTGTAAAAGATTGTTATTTGTTATGACATAAGTATTGTGCAAACATGATTGGGATGATGAGAAAAGAATGTACATTTTATTGTTGGGTTTGAACGGATGAACCCGCTGCCTACGTACCTTCCATCAAAGGTAAGGATCAAAACACCGTAGTTCGGCTAAAAGATTTCCAAAAGTTGGTGGATTCAGTTTTAAACACAAGCACTGAGGCTTTTCATTATCAATGGGAGAACACTCGACCAAAAACAACATCCACCATGTGAGGATAGCTTCGACGCACTAGAGGGGTTAGCCCTGTTTTCAGTACGGAAGTCTTATAGTCGACTCACTAAGGATAGGTAAGATTTACATCAACCACAAAGATAATTGAAACCTATGGCTAATGCATGAAAAGATTAACAATGGACAAAGCCAAAACAAGTGACTGGGTGAAGTTAATTGATTGTGATTATGAAAGTAGAGTCAAAGTATGATTAAGATTAATTCAAAGAAGTATTATGAAATGGAGTTTGAAAAAAGTCAAGGACTTGGGAGTCCAGGTTTTTAGTTTGAAAACATGAAGATGTTTGCACAATATCTATGTCAAGTTTGAAATCAAAGTGTGAAAAGGTTTAGGACATAATGAGGATGAATGGATGAAGATGGATTGTAAAACTTCTTAGAAGGTTCACTTCTTGAAATCATATAGAAGATGATTCAAGTGTGTCCTTTGGAATAGCAATGGATAATAACAAACAAACAAGAAAGTCAACAAAAGCGGATATCGGATACCAATAGATGGATTTACACCAATCTCCTAAAACAGAAATGGATATCAGAGGCCACTCAATGGACTTACACTAATCTCCTCAAAAGAAAACAAAGATGAAATATGGAAGTCAACTGCCAATCTATCTGGACTTAGGTTAACTCCACATATGCTCATAGGAAAACCAATGCCACATTACAGGGACTTACAATGGATCCTCACATACAAGAACAGAAGCAACACATGATCATAGGAAAGCAAATGCCAACTTACAGGGACTTATAATTTCAACCTCACATAAACAAACAGAAGCAAAACATGGATGTCAGATGCCAATTTATCTGGGCTTACTCTAACTTCCACAGTATGGTCCTAGGAATACAAATGCCAACTTGCAGGGACTTACAGTTGTATCCTCACATACAAACAAACGAAGCAACATGTGATCATAGGAAAGCAAATGCCAACTTACAGGGACTTACAGTTGCTTCCTCACATAAACAAACAAAAGCAAAACATGGGTGTCAGATGCCAATCTGTCTGGGCTTACTCTAACCTCCACAGCATGGTCCTAGGAATACAAATGCCAACTTGCAGGGACTTACAGTTGTATCCTCACATACAAACAAACAAAGCAACATGTGATCATAGGAAAGCAAATGCCAACTTGCAGGGACTTACAATTGCATCCTCACATACAATCAAACAAATGCATCAAGCAAAGATAAGATGAGTGGCCAAGGTGATGGTCTTATACTCACTTCCATATCATAGGAGCAATGGCCAATGGATGGTCTTACAATTGTCCTCAATGGGTAAACAGCAATGATAAGTCATAAAGACAAATGAGATGATTATGCATTGATGAGCAATAAATGATGATAAATGCATAGAGCATGCAAGCAAACATGTGCATATGAAACAAACAATCAATCAATGAAAGCATTCAGCACACACTATAACCAAACAAGGAGGCTCATACAAAAGGGTTAGGCATTGAAGCCAACTGGAATAGGTTAATGGTGCTCTTAACCTTGCCATTGAGAGGCTAAGGTGAAGCAGATGAAAGGATATGAGGGGTGTGCCTCATTGCTCTTATCCCTGATCAGGGAGAGCATTTGAATATCAGAAGGTGTGGGAGTTCAGAAAGTAGGAACTCTCTCCACATTATTGACTCGATAGATCTTGGGTTTGGATCTCAATGCTACAACCATGTAATGGGAGCAAGGAGAAGACTCACAGAATAGTAGGGGATAGGTTGCTTATCCCTTTGATCTACCAATTGCCTTATTTGAAGGACTTTTCCTGCTTGGGACAAATATAAACACACACAAGCATTGCCTCTTAAGGAGGACTTCAGACAGTTGCCTGGCCAAGTAACAGGCCAGGTCTTCCAGACTACATGAAGAAAAAGAGATTATACCTCAAAGCAAATTGCTAAATAGCAAAGCAAAGCAAGTTCAAAGAACTTAAGCAACTAATGGTACCTGAAATAGTCAAACAAATCAGTACACAGTTCAACAGTTTAAATCAAAAGGAGGATAGAATTAACAGTCAACATGATCAGATGAATGTGCAAAGCACAAGACTCAAGTCATATGAGTCAAGCCACCTACAAAACAAAGATTAGCTTATGATAAACAAATCAAACTTAATCAACTTGCAAAAGTTTCTTTGAAGCATTTGTAGCTTAACCTGAAATAATGAACTCAAACATAAGCCAGGAGACCCCTAGGACAAGCCTAGGGTCAAAAACAAATGAGAAAGTCAAAACAGCAAATGAAAGTCAACCAAAATCAAGTTCAAACATTTAAGAAGCAAGCACAATTGGTCCCACATTCATATCATTCATCATCATGATTTCATAAGCAAAGGAAGGCAAAGCATGGCAAATTGGTGCACATAGGAGTCAACAGAAAGACTTGCATCAAAAGTCAACTCAAACATTTTCAAAAATCACCAAATAACTCATGATCAATCCTAACACTTAGCATGGTAAGCATGTAAAATTTCATCACAATTGGACAAGTGGAAGGTAGTCAATGAAAATCATGAAGTCAAAGCAAATTTGAATATGCTCAATGAAGTCAACAGCAAGACTTAGCTCAAAAGCAATCATAATAAATTCCAAAAATTATCAAATAATTCAGGGTCAATCACAATCCATAACATGGCATACATATAAAATTTCAGCTCAATTGGATCATGGGAAGATGGTCAATTAAAATCAGGAAGTCAAAACAATTTCAAGTATGCACAAAGAAGTCAAGTATACATGTATCAACTTCAAAAAATCATAACTAAATGAAAACAGATGAGAAGTGGATGGGATCAACACCAATGCAAAGCTCAAGATGTCTAGTATGCACATGTAAAATTTCATGATCATCCAATGAAGTATGAGAGTTTCCCAAATGAAATGGCAAGATGTATCACACAAAGTCAACAATTGACTAGGCAGAGAAGAAAAATCTCAAACAAATAGGAAATGGCACAATTAATTCCAGGAAAATTCACACATCAACTAGACATATAAGAGATGGCTCATGAAAAATTTCACATTAATTGGAACCAGGAAGCATATCAACAAAAATCATGAAATAGCATATCAAAAATTCATATCTTAACAACCACATATGATAAGATTCAAAAACTCTACATCAAAACAATCATGAATGAGTGTAGATTAACCACAAAAAATTTCAGATCAAATGGATGCATCATCACAATTTCACAAAAGAATTGGCAAAAGGTACAAAATGTGCATACATGTCAAGAAACCTAATACCATTTAAAATCCAGCCAACCAAAAATTCAGCAAAAATCATGATAAAATAATAGACATCAAACAGGACATGATGCAAAAATTGGCATGAAATTTGGAATTGAATTGAAGATGTTATGAATTTTACAAAATTGGTGCATCAATTGAAATAAACATTGAACAATTAATCATGAAATAAACATTTAAATGAGCACAATGGCATTTTTGTAATAAGCTGGACCGGTTAGTGAAACTCTGCGTTTTGGCCAGGGAAATGAAATGTTCTCATTGGTTGTCACCAATGGAACAGTAACAGGGCGCATACCACATGAAAAAATTCTGGGAACAGCTTAGGGTTTACTACAGTATATTATCTTCATGCTCATCATCACAAAATGGATTTCAAACAGCATTACACAAACAGCATGGCAGTGATACATTAACATTCATGCAACATCAAACAACAATAAACCAAACACGATTCATGTGAATTTTCTTGGTAGATTCACAGGGTTTAAGCTACAGTGTTTAGGGTTTTTGAAAGCAACAGTGTTCATCATCATCAACAGCAAGCTCGATTCCAGATCTTTTCCAGAAACACAAATGGAACATACACTCATGGTCAGCAAGCAACATAGAACAAGAATGTAACATTCATTTTCACTAAATCATTGCAAGCAAAACAAATCGAGCAAAAGTATGTTTGGTCACAAAATTTGAAATCCAGATTTATCATGCATAACACAACCATTTTAAGTGAGACAAGTTGCAATGGATTCAGCATCAAAAGACCTACCAGAAACATCTCATGATTTTGGAAAAAGAGAGGGTCGAAATCTTACTTGGATTTGAAGCAAATGGCAAAACAGTGATGGATTGATGATGCAAGCTTGAAACAGGTCCCCCTTATGCTTTGAAATGATGAATACTTGAAGCTATTTGGCTCAGCAAGGCTTGGAAATGTCCAAATCAAGTTTCACCATTGTTGTGCTTTGAAGAAAACAGAACGTGGAATGCTTTACAGTAAGAGAATGGAGCTTGAAATGGTCTCCAAATGATGTCCAGATGATGGAACAATGAAGAGAGGCTCGAGGTTTTTGAGAATTTTGCTCAGAAATTCCAAATCGTGAAAATGCCAAATTGAGAGAATGAGAGTTTTTCTGTCGTGTAAAGGCTGCAGCTAGGGTTTATTTTGCAGAAAATCTCTTATATATGCTGTTTAACATTGGTAATGAAGGTGCTTAAGCATGATTAACACAAATGAAGCCAAATGCCAAATTGCTAATTTTGAACATGTGTACATGGAGGTATGAAGTCTGGCCGAGTTTGGGCCTCAAACATGTTTCAAATAACCTCTTGAATGAATCCCAATTGGCCAAAGTGAGCAAAAATGCCTAATTCAAAAAGTCAACTTTGGTCCACACTTGAATTTAAATAAGACAAGTCCAAAAATGCCATTTTGATCCATATATTTTTGGTACATGAAATTTATATTTTTGGAAAGAGGAGATGAAATGTGGTTTGTAGGAAAAAACCCCACCAAAATTGGCCAAATGGTTTGAGAGATATGGCCTTTTGAAGTTCAAGATTTTGTGAAAATGAATTGATCATATCTTGCCAACCATACATGGGATTTGAGAGTTCTTGGACTTTTTGAAAATGGGAGAACAAGATCTTCAACTTTCATGTTGGGCAAAAATTCATTTGAAGCTTGTATCATGATGCAAGTTTAGGATCAAGAAGTTTCCATTTTTGGCAGTTAAAATTACAGGTCCACTTTCTATTTTGGGAAATTTCCTGTTTGACCTCAAATTCTTCCATGATGAGGTTTGGCATGATATATGAGGCTTGTATGGACATGAATGAGCTCCTTCAAATCAATTCCATCCATCAAATCACTGATTAAATCCACGGTTGACCAAGTTTGACTTCAGTTGACTTTTCTAAGGTTTTGCATGATTGAACCACTTCTGATGAATTCCAAACCCTGATTCTTTGAGACCTTGACTTCAAATGATGTCCCAAGTTATATGAACTCTTGATGATTGATCATGGTGCCCAAATTCTTCAAGAATGGCCACCATCCACTGCAATGTCTGATTTTGACTGATTTTGACCTAATTGCTGATGATTGCTTCAACTGCAAGCAACAAGGTTAGCTGACAATATTTTTGTACTTTTTGGTTAGTAATCATATGAAAGGCAATAATATACAAATGCAAGACATGCTTGGTGATCAAGAATCAAACTCACAAGGCAACCTACCCACTAGGAGGGAAGTTAGGGCATGCAATGATCCTTGAGGCCATGATATGATATGATATGGGCCATGAGGGATCTTAGGGCCCAAAATTGGGGTCTTACAGATGCCCCTAATTAAGGTCATTCTAGCCGGAGAAGCGAAGTTTAGAAATCTTCATTTCGACGCGGTAGAATGGGCTTAAATAACAGTAATGAGACAAATTTTGGTCCCTAAGAGACCTCATGATGCAAATGTATGCATGCAAAAGACACAAATTCTGTGGGGAACATGATTCACACAGAAGAAACAGACGATCCATCGGAGTAATACATTCACCAGGAACAGAGACTCTAACAAGACTCTAGTTGGGGATAAACAAAACTGACACAGCGTGAACAAGACACGACTCTGATTAGGGAAACAGAAAACAGACTGGAGAACTCACCGGGGAGTGAAGGACTCACACTGGGGAAAGGAAATTCCAAAGGAAAATAAATCCATTGGAAAGACACAAGCTGACTCGTGGGGAGAAGCAACAGAAAACTTCACTGAGGAAGCACCAAAGAAAATGAGGTGTTACCGGGTATAAGGGTAACAAAAAAAATCAGGAAGGAACACCAAGGATACCGGGTTGTAGGTATGTAACAGGTGACCGACCAAAGCGTGAATTGGATTTCACTTCCAAAACACTCATCATCCTGAAGAGAGCTAGAAAAGCAAACTTGTTTATAGGATGGATATTCGATTCTACAAAGAATACGAACCTTAATCGACTGGGGAAGATCAACAAAGGATTCCGACCAAAGAGCGCATGAGACATATTATTCATTACCGGCAGACCGTGAATAATACACTCGCATGGTAAGAAACACCAGGGATACCGGTTACTGGGTATATAATAGGTGATCTACCGACACGTGAATTGGATTTCACTTCCAAAACACTCATCATCCGAAAGGAGGGCTTGAAAAAGCAAATCGACTTACAGGATGGGCATTCGAATCCACAACGGGAAAACGAATCTTACTCAACTGGGGACACAAACCCAAAGAGTGCATGAGATATAATATCCATTACCGGCAGACCGTGGATAAGAATACTCGCATGAGATATATTATCTATTACCGTCAGAACGTAGATAATAAACTCGCATGGTAAGAAACACCAGAGATACCGGTTACTGGGTATATAATAGGTGATCTACCGAAAACGTGAATTGGATTTCACTTCCAAAACACTCATCATCCTGAAGAGAGCTAGAAAAACAAACTTGTTAATAGGATGGATATTCGATTCCACAAGGAATACGAACCTTACTCGACTGGGGAAGATCAACAAAGGATTCCGACCAAAGAGCGCATGAGATATATTATTCATTACCGGCAGACCGTGAATAATACACTCGCATGGTAAGAAACACCAGGGATACCGGTTACTGGGTATATAATAGGTGATCTACCGAAAACGTGAATTGGATTTCACTTCCAAAACACTCATCATCCGAAAGGAGGGCTTGAAAAAGCAAATCGACTTACAGGATGGGCATTCGAATCCACAACGGGAAAACGAATCTTACTCAACTGGGGACACAAACCCAAAGAGTGCATGAGATATAATATCCATTACCGGCAGACCGTGGATAAGAATACTCGCATGAGATATATTATCTATTACCGTCAGAACGTAGATAATAAACTCGCATGGTAAGAAACACCAGAGATACCGGTTACTGGGTATATAATAGGTGATTTACCGAAACGTGAATTGGATTTCACTTCCAAAACACTCATCATCCAAAACACAAATTGGTTAAAGGATGGATATTCGATTCTACAAAGAATACGAATCTTGCTCAGCTGGGGAAAATCAACAAAGGATTCCAACTAAAGAGCGCATGAGATATATTATTCATTACCGGCAGACCGTGAATAATATACTCGAAAAGGAAGAGACACCAGAGATACCGGTTACTGGGTATATAATAGGTGACTAACCACAACAGAGAGACAATCGATACCAAGCATCTGGGTAAACGAAAGACAACTCAAAGGGATAAATTGCAAGCATCCGGCAATTATCCAACAACAAAGAAGTATTCGATTCCACGAAGGGAAATAACGAATCTTACTCAACCAGGGAAACACGAAAGGCTTCGACTGAGGAGTGCATGAGATATATTATTCATTACCGGCAGACCGTGAATAATATACTCGCATGGAAGATTATCCACAACCGGTTACTGGGTTAATAAAGGATAAATCAACCGAAAAGAGAGGCATCGGGATACCAAACTAGGTATATAATGATGACCAATCAAAAGGAGCAACAGACATTACCAACAAAAGGGTAAATGAAAGACAATCTGCTGAGGATTCACTGGTGAAAATCAAAGATCCGGGGAACACAATCACTGACACAAGGTGAAAGGACCCGCTGGGGATAAAATTGCTAGCATACGGCAATTATCCGCAAAAGACTTGCTGGGGATATAAGTGCTGATCTGAGCAACTTATCCAAGCAAAGGAAAATCAACATCAAGAACTAGATGAAGATAACCACAAGGGAAATTGTCATCGGTTGGGATGAACAACAAAGTTAACTCTGCAAGTGGAGAGAACGGGGTTTACAACTACCGGTTTGTAGGTAGAAAAACCGCAAAGATAGGACTTACGTCTGCTGGTTTGTAGGCAGAGGGCCAAAAGAGGGGTGGAGGTGACCACAAAATTAGGGTTTACATCTACCGAATACGGGGTAGAAGACCAACAACTCCGCGTGGGGATAGAACAAATCACAAATCCGCACGGGAAACCAAGATAGGGTTTATAACAAACCGCAAACTGCTGAAGAGCAGGAAAATAGGATTTACAACTACCGGGTAGTAGGTAGAAAACCAACAACTCTGGCTGGAGAATAAAAGGTGTATAACCACAAATTCTGTCAAGAAAGCCAGGAGAAATAGGACTTATAACTACCGGTTCGTAGGTAGAGGCCCAAAAACATTCCGCTGGGGAACAACCCACTGGGAAGCACAAGACATTTGACAAATAGCCAATTCGGGAATGATCCGAAAAGACAGACTGAATCAAGACACGTCCTAATGAGGATATAGCTCAAATAGGAAAATCCATCCCAATATATGTGTTGGGAGGAAACGGAAGAAACCGTCATCCACGAGGATATATCTCAGTGGGGAACTGCAGAAGGAAAGACAACATTTTCTGCTTATGGGGTTGACTCTATATGGAGAGATTTATAACACCTGACATCTGCTTGGGGAGATCTGTAAAGAGATCTATATCACCATAGCAGGAGACACGACAAACAAAAGATATATGGCAAGAAATGCGACATGAATATCTGAATGTTTATGAATATGCATGAATATGCGTGATTTATGTTTGATGAATGCTGACAAAACAGACAATTCTAACACAACAGGTCCAGGAACCAAACGTCCGGTATTAAACTTCCAGGGGAAAAACCAGCTGGAGAGCCAATCTGCGGAGATCTATATGCTGTAAAGCAAAGATCTGCGGGTACTGCTGAAGAAGCAGAGGATCAGAGATATCAGGAAACAACCCAATCAGGGTACAGAAAGTCACAACAGGCAAAACAGCCACCAAGACGAATCTGTAGGGGAACAAGAGAAGTCCCAAAGTATCTGCAGGGGATCCCAGTGTTAACTGAGAAACAAAGAGGTGCATAAGCACAAGCACGAACTGCTGTAGAAGCAAATTCACATAACTCCGTTGGGGAACAACCCACTGAGGGAGAATGATATCATCCAAATAGAATCTAACTGCATAAGCAACTCTACTGGGGAAAACTGTCGGCTACTCTCTTG
The DNA here is from genome assembly GCF_024323335.1 of Lathyrus oleraceus. NCBI lineage: Eukaryota > Viridiplantae > Streptophyta > Magnoliopsida > Fabales > Fabaceae > Lathyrus > Lathyrus oleraceus. The sequence goes on from NC_066583.1 coordinate 452,950,106, forward strand.
GGGAACAACCCACTGAGGGAGGACAGATCAAACAAGTAGGTTCTGCGACGGAACACTCCACTTGGGGAGAATATACACAGCAAACTGATCACAACAAGTAGATTCAATATAAGCCACTCTACTGGGGATCACAAACAGTCAGGAAATTAATCCGTTCTCTGGAGGCTGGAGCCATCATCCGACCATACTGGGGATTGAAGGAGTATTCAACAGGCAAAACCGCCACAACAAACGCTCTGCAGACTATGCTGAGGAAAAGATGGTTGAAATACTGGGGTGTCAACCCAATCAACCACTGAGTAGGAAAATAAATCCTGCTCTGCTGAGGAGAAAAACTCTGATGGAGAGATAGCAACAATTCCGCAGACGACTTCGCCGGGGAGAAGGTAAAGTACCGGGTATCAAACCACTGACTTACCGAGTCTTTAAAAAGAAAGCGATCGTGCTGAGGAAACAGATAATTCCGCTGGCAACTGCACTGGGAAGAGTGACAACAACTCTGCTCGCGAATCCGATGGGGATATCAATAACAGCTCTACTCATGACTGTGTTGAGGAGACAAATAAAGTCTGGGGCATACGACCCACTGGAGAAAGTGACGGGGCACTAAGATGACAAACCATCAACCGCCGAAACTTCTATAAGGAAACACCCATGCTGGTGAAAACTGCTGCTGGAGAAAACGGAGTCCTCAACAACACTCTGCTTGCGACTGTACTGGGGAATAACCCCAACAACAACTCTGTTCGAGGAACAACCCCAACAAAGATCTGAAGAAAGAAGATACCACCAAACCAGGAATATGAACGAATGTCTTACCTGTTGGAAATCATGCCACCCTCGGGAGAGCACTGAGATATTCTTGAGTATCCTTTCAATATTGTGAATGTTCACTTTGTTTAGAACAAAAAATTTTTGAAAAATTTGATTGTTTAAAACAATGATATTTTATCAATTTAAAACATGCAAAACATTTGTTGAATTGAAACAAATAAGAGTGCAAATAATTGGATAAAAAAGCTCAAATTGATTTGATAGAATGGTAGCCTGCAAATGGCAAGACTCCATAGATCTGTACAAATTTGAAATCAGTGATATATATTGGAAGAGGGCTACATTGAACATAATGATCCTTTCTCTACCAATTTGAATCTCGATGTATCCGAAGCTTCGGTTGACGACGAATCGAGAATCTTCTGACGAAATGACGACTGTGGAATAGAAAGTTTTGTCAGGATGCAGTTACTTGCCAAATCCCTAATTTTTGCCTAGATTGCCCCAGGGTGAGGTACTCAATCTAGCGGGATGCAAATATTCTCTTTTTTTTTCAAGTCTCTAATTTTTGCCTGGATTACCCTTGCGGGTTCTCCACCGAGACGCTCATTTTTGCCTAAGCCGCCCTTTCGGGTTTTCAACTTAGCGAGCTATTCTGTTTTTTCATTTGTTTTTTCATTTGCATATACTTTTTTTCTCTTTTTTTTTTTTTTTTTTTTTTTTTTTAGGCAAAGTATCTCTTAACTGCATCTGAATTCACAGGACGAGTGAAATCCTCCCCATCCATTGTTGTAAGCATCAAAGCTCCGCCTGAAAAGGCTCTCTTAACAACATATGGACCCTCGTAGTTTGGAGTCCACTTGCCCCTGGAATCGGGCGCGAAAGACAAAACTTTCTTGAGCACAAGGTCACCTTCTCGGAACACACGAGGTTTGACCTTCTTGTCGAATGCTTTCTTCATTCTCTGCTGATATAACTGACCATGACACATGGCAGTTAATCGCTTCTCTTCAATCAAATTCAATTGGTCATAACGACTCTGAATCCATTCAGCATCAGTCAACTAGGGACTTGAGGGTATAATTTTTCTTTTTTCCCTTGGAAAAATTTTGAAAAAAAAATTTCCTGGTTTTTGATTTTTTCTTATTTTTCACCCTCTCTTTTTTGCTTTTTCTTTTTTTTTTTGATTTTTTTTTTTTTTTGATTGCATTTGCAATGCCCCAGTTTGACTGTTTTGCTGATTCTCATGATACAGCTGAATGAGCTCCTTTCGTGCTCAAGAAGGCGGGTAATCTCGTCAGGAATCCCCTTCAACATCATCTTCCTCTGCCTCAGATACAAGGACTTCAAGATTGAGAGATGGCGTTGGATCATTATGTTCAATGGGTTTAGAAATCCCTGCATAATGATTCTGGATAATGAAAAGCTTTTGAATTTAAACAAGCAAATCATTTATGCAGATGAAAAATGTTGTTTTTGTTTTTCAGGGTTTTTTGTGATCACTGATTTCATGCAAAAGCAAAAAGTGAAAACAAATGGAAAAACAAATGTTTAACAATGCAATAATTGAATGAAAACATCATTGTATTAAATGCTTTGCCAACAATGTCATCACTTCTCCTTTTGGCATGGGAGAAGGGTTTTAAACAAAGTGAACAAATCACGCTGACTCATGAATGACCGTAGGAACATCCACAGCGACCCAATTGTGGCAGACACCACCAGGTATAACGAAATTGTTCAGGTCTTCTGCGTCCTCTTCAAAGATAGCAGCAGCCTCTTCTTCAGGTTGATCATCATGGATGAATCCTCCACTTGTGAACAAACCTTGCTCATTGAATGCCCCAGAACAGTAGACAATGCCAGCCCGGGATCGGTTAACCAGGAATAAATCCATCAAAAGCACTTGGTCTGGCAAAAAATCTCCTCTGAGTTCACAGCTCTAGCTCAGGATGATCCATAAATCTGGCAGAGATGGCTTTGGTATAATACCGGCAAAGTGCGTCTTCAAAATAAATGAAGATTGCAGGGTCAGACCACAGGACGGGAGACCGGAACAAAACACCTGCTGATGCAAATGATGCATGAAGTGTTTGTGCATATGCTTGTTTTTTATATCAAAGGAACCCGAGGGTTTTATTTGCAAACTTTGAAATATTAAGCATTTTGATCTTACATGAGAATATCTCATCAGATATATCAGGTGAAAAATTTTTCCCGGTTTTTTCATGTTTGAAATTTTTTGCAAATAAACTCCTTTGAGTTCCTTGAAAATTTTCTTTTTTCTGATGATATGGATGCAGATGAATGCGTGAATGCATGAATGCAACAATCACACTCAAGGATCAAGCAAGGCACACCAGACAAAGGTCATGGGAAAGCTCATTGCATCCCTAATATCAATCATCCATTTTGGTGGATTTAGGTTTTCACCTTATCGACACCCAAGTTCCATTGATATTAACGGTACATGAACCGGTTCAAACATCCTTAATATCAACCAGCCGCTTTGGTGGATTTTAGGTTTTACACCTGATCCGGGATCCATTGATATTAACAATGTTTGAACGACTCAACCACGAATCACGGGTTTGTTGAGAGTCACGAGCATGGAGTCTCGGTTAAGAACCACCCAAAGGGAGTGTACTAGGGTTTAAACCTGCCAGACATGTTCTACCAGAGGTTCCCATAATCATCGTTCCATCTTTCGAATATTATCGGAGGAACGAATACTCGTATTCCAAGAATATTCTCAAGAGAAACTCTTATGAGTGTAGTATCGCGTAACAATCGTATCAGAACTGACATCTGAACGACCTCCGCACTACGGTCCTAAAAATAGGCCAAGATGGGTTTGGTAAACTAAGGTCCTTGGCTTCTGCGGCACATGATTGAAAGAATAATGCCTAACCACAAATAACTTGTGTGACATTATTAGTTCAACATGACCTCCACCAAGTGAATGGGCTCGCAAGTCAACTGGCTAAGGAATACTCCACACCAGTCAACAAGACTATGCCATTCTCCTATCCTAGAGTGCACTCGAGTTCAGGTATAAAACTCATCTCACAGATCACCAAAGCAAACAGCAATTGTATATCAAGCAATTCACACATTACAATCAATACAGTGATCCCAAATTGTACAAAAATATGTCATATAACAAATAATAATATATCACAACAAGGGTGAAAAGTAGGCAATACCACCAAGGATTCTGGTGAGAGTGTCCCCAGCAGATTCGCCACTTTTCTGTAGCGGTGTATTCGTCGCTATATGATCTATTGATTAAACCATAAGCAAAGCATACAATGAAATTTCGAGTCGCCATCGCACTTTTATTTATCCAAAGGATTGGCTAAAAAGCGAACAAAAGCCTAAGAAGTTTTACACGTAGAAAACTAATAAAAAGATCAGAGAGTCTGGGTAAGGGGTAAATTACGCAATGGGAAGGTGTTAGGCACCCACTACGTCCTAGGTACTCCTAGGGAGCCCTTTTCACACTTGTTGTAAAAGATTGTTATTTGTTATGACATAAGTATTGTGCAAACATGATTGGGATGATGAGAAAAGAATGTACATTTTATTGTTGGGTTTGAACGGATGAACCCGCTGCCTACGTACCTTCCATCAAAGGTAAGGATCAAAACGCCGTAGTTCGGCTAAAAGATTTCCAAAAGTTGGTGGATTCAGTTTTAAACACAAGCACTGAGGCTTTTCATTATCAATGGGAGAACACTCGACCAAAAACAACATCCACCATGTGAGGATAGCTTCGACGCACTAGAGGGGTTAGCCCTGTTTTCAGTACGGAAGTCTTATAGTCGACTCACTAAGGATAGGTAAGATTTACATCAACCACAAAGATAATTGAAACCTATGGCTAATGCATGAAAAGATTAACAATGGACAAAGCCAAAACAAGTGACTGGGTGAAGTTAATTGATTGTGATTATGAAAGTAGAGTCAAAGTATGATTAAGATTAATTCAAAGAAGTATTATGAAATGGAGTTTGAAAAAAGTCAAGGACTTGGGGTCCAGGTTTTTAGTTTGAAAACATGAAGATGTTTGCACAATATCTATGTCAAGTTTGAAATCAAAGTGTGAAAAGGTTTAGGACATAATGAGGATGAATGGATGAAGATGGATTGTAAAACTTCTTAGAAGGTTCACTTCTTGAAATCATATAGAAGATGATTCAAGTGTGTCCTTTGGAATAGCAATGGATAATAACAAACAAACAAGAAAGTCAACAAAAGCGGATATCGGATACCAATAGATGGATTTACACCAATCTCCTAAACAGAAATGGATATCAGAGGCCACTCAATGGACTTACACTAATCTCCTCAAAAGAAAACAAAGATGAAATATGGAAGTCAACTGCCAATCTATCTGGACTTAGGTTAACTCCACATATGCTCATAGGAAAACCAATGCCACATTACAGGGACTTACAATGGATCCTCACATACAAGAACAGAAGCAACACATGATCATAGGAAAGCAAATGCCAACTTACAGGGACTTATAATTGCAACCTCACATAAACAAACAGAAGCAAAACATGGATGTCAGATGCCAATTTATCTGGGCTTACTCTAACTTCCACAGTATGGTCCTAGGAATACAAATGCCAACTTGCAGGGACTTACAGTTGTATCCTCACATACAAACAAACAAAGCAACATGTGATCATAGGAAAGCAAATGCCAACTTGCAGGGACTTACAATTGCATCCTCACATACAATCAAACAAATGCATCAAGCAAAGATAAGATGAGTGGCCAAGGTGATGGTCTTATACTCACTTCCATATCATAGGAGCAATGGCCAATGGATGGTCTTACAATTGTCCTCAATGGGTAAACAGCAATGATAAGTCATAAAGACAAATGAGATGATTATGCATTGATGAGCAATAAATGATGATAAATGCATAGAGCACGCAAGCAAACATGTGCATATGAAACAAACAATCAATCAATGAAAGCATTCAGCACACACTATAACCAAACAAGGAGGCTCATACAAAAGGGTTAGGCATTGAAGCCAACTGGAATAGGTTAATGGTGCTCTTAACCTTGCCATTGAGAGGCTAAGGTGAAGCAGATGAAAGGATATGAGGGGTGTGCCTCATTGCTCTTATCCCTGATCAGGGAGAGCATTTGAATATCAGAAGGTGTGGGAGTTCAGAAAGTAGGAACTCTCTCCACATTATTGACTCGATAGATCTTGGGTTTGGATCTCAATGCTACAACCATGTAATGGGAGCAAGGAGAAGACTCACAGAATAGTAGGGGATAGGTTGCTTATCCCTTTGATCTACCAATTGCCTTATTTGAAGGACTTTTCCTGCTTGGGACAAATATAAACACACACAAGCATTGCCTCTTAAGGAGGACTTCAGACAGTTGCCTGGCCAAGTAACAGGCCAGGTCTTCCAGACTACATGAAGAAAAAGAGATTATACCTCAAAGCAAATTGCTAAATAGCAAAGCAAAGCAAGTTCAAAGAACTTAAGCAACTAATGGTACCTGAAATAGTCAAACAAATCAGTACACAGTTCAACAGTTTAAATCAGAAGGAGGATAGAATTAACAGTCAACATGATCAGATGAATGTGCAAAGCACAAGACTCAAGTCATATGAGTCAAGCCACCTACAAAACAAAGATTAGCTTATGATAAACAAATCAAACTTAATCAACTTGCAAAAGTTTCTTTGAAGCATTTGTAGCTTAACCTGAAACAATGAACTCAAACATAAGCCAGGAGACCCCTAGGACAAGCCTAGGGTCAAAAACAAATGAGAAAGTCAAAACAGCAAATGAAAGTCAACCAAAATCAAGTTCAAACATTTAAGAAGCAAGCACAATTGGTCCCACATTCATATCATTCATCATCATGATTTCATAAGCAAAGGAAGGCAAAGCATGGCAAATTGGTGCACATAGGAGTCAACAGAAAGACTTGCATCAAAAGTCAACTCAAACATTTTCAAAAATCACCAAATAACTCATGATCAATCCTAACACTTAGCATGGTAAGCATGTAAAATTTCATCACAATTGGACAAGTGGAAGGTAGTCAATGAAAATCATGAAGTCAAAGCAAATTTGAATATGCTCAATGAAGTCAACAGCAAGACTTAGCTCAAAAGCAATCATAATCAATTCCAAAAATTATCAAATAATTCAGGGTCAATCACAATCCATAACATGGCATACATATAAAATTTCAGCTCAATTGGATCATGGGAAGATGGTCAATTAAAATCAGGAAGTCAAAACAATTTCAAGTATGCACAAAGAAGTCAAGTATACATGTATCAACTTCAAAAAATCATAACTAAATGAAAATAGATGAGAAATGGATGGGACCAACACCAATGCAAAGCTCAAGATGTCTAGTATGCACATGTAAAATTTCACGATCATCCAATGAAGTATGAGAGTTTCCCAAATGAAATGGCAAGATGTATCACACAAAGTCAACAATTGACTAGGCAGAGAAGAAAAATCTCAAACAAATAGGAAATGACACAATTAATTCCAGGAAAATTCACATATCAACTAGACATATAATAGATGGCTCATGCAAAATTTCACATTAATTGGAAGCCAAGAAGCATGTCAACAAAAATCATGAAATAGCATATCAATGGTGTGACACAAATTGTCACACCCTACTTCAAAAATTCATATCTTAACAACCACATATGATAAATTCAAAAACTCTACATCAAAACAATCATGAATGAGTGTAGATTAACCACAAAAAATTTCAGATCAAATGGATGCATCATCACAATTTCACAAAAGAATTGGCAAAAGGTACAAAATGTGCATACATGTCAAGAAACCTAATACCATTTAAAATCCAGCCAACCAAAAATTCAGCAAAAATCATGATAAAATAATAGACATCAAACAGGACATGATGCAAAAATTGGCATGAAATTTGGAATTGAATTGAAGATGTTATGAATTTTACAAAATTGGTGCATCAATTGAAATAAACATTGAACAATTAATCATGAAATAAACATTTAAATGAGCACAATGGCATTTTTGTAATAAGCTGGACCGGTTAGTGAAACTCTGCGTTTTGGCCAGGGAAATGAAATGTTCTCATTGGTTGTCACCAATGGAACAGTAACAGGGCGCATACCACATGAAAAAATTCTGGGAACAGCTTAGGGTTTACTACAGTATATTATCTTCATGCTCATCATCACAAAATGGATTTCAAATAGCATTACACAAACAGCATGGCAGTGATACATTAACATTCATGCAACATCAAACAACAATAAACCAAACACGATTCATGTGAATTTTCTGGGTAGATTCACAGGGTTTAAGCTACAGTGTTTAGGGTTTTTGAAAGCAACAGTGTTCATCATCATCAACAGCAAGCTCGATTCCAGATCTTTTCCAGAAACACAAATGGAACATACACTCATGGTCAGCAAGCAACATAGAACAAGAATGTAACATTCATTTTCACTAAATCATTGCAAGCAAAACAAATCGAGCAAAAGTATGTTTGGTCACAAAATTTGAAATCCAGATTTATCATGCATAACACAACCATTTTAAGTGAGACAAGTTGCAATGGATTCAGCATCAAAAGACCTACCAGAAACATCTCATGATTTTGGAAAAAGAGAGGGTCGAAATCTTACTTGGATTTGAAGCAAATGGCAAAACAGTGATGGATTGATGATGCAAGCTTGAAACAGGTCCCCCTTATGCTTTGAAATGATGAATACTTGAAGCTATTTGGCTCAGCAAGGCTTGGAAATGTCCAAATCAAGTTTCACCATTGTTGTGCTTTGAAGAAAACAGAACGTGGAATGCTTTACAGTAAGAGAATGGAGCTTGAAATGGTCTCCAAATGATGTCCAGATGATGGAACAATGAAGAGAGGCTCGAGGTTTTTGAGAATTTTGCTCAGAAATTCCAAATCGTGAAAATGCCAAATTGAGAGAATGAGAGTTTTTCTGTCGTGTAAAGGCTGCAGCTAGGGTTTATTTTGCAGAAAATCTCTTATATATGCTGTTTAACATTGGTAATGAAGGTGCTTAAGCATGATTAACACAAATGAAGCCAAATGCCAAATTGCTAATTTTGAACATGTGTACATGGAGGTATGAAGTCTGGCCGAGTTTGGGCCTCAAACATGTTTCAAATAACCTCTTAAATGAATCCCAATTGGCCAAAGTGAGCAAAAATGCCTAATTCAAAAAGTCAACTTTGGTCCACACTTGAATTTAAATAAGACAAGTCCAAAAATGCCATTTTGATCCATAGATTTTTGGTACATGAAATTTATATTTTTGGAAAGAGGAGATGAAATGTGGTTTGTAGGAAAAAACCCCACCAAAATTGGCCAAATGGTTTGAGAGATATGGCCTTTTGAAGTTCAAGATTTTGTGAAAATGAATTGATCATATCTTGCCAACCATACATGGGATTTGAGAGTTCTTGGACTTTTTGAAAATGGGAGAACAAGATCTTCAACTTTCATGTTGGGCAAAAATTCATTTGAAGCTTGTATCATGATGCAAGTTTAGGATCAAGAAGTTTCCATTTTTGGCAGTTAAAATTACAGGTCCACTTTCTATTTTGGGAAATTTCCTGTTTGACCTCAAATTCTTCCATGATGAGGTTTGGCATGATATATGAGGCTTGTATGGACATGAATGAGCTCCTTCAAATCAATTCCATCCATCAAATCACTGATTAAATCCACGGTTGACCAAGTTTGACTTCAGTTGACTTTTCTAAGGTTTTGCATGATTGAACCACTTCTGATGAATTCCAAACCCTGATTCTTTGAGACCTTGACTTCAAATGATGTCCAAAGTTATATGAACTCTTGATGATTGATCATGGTGCCCAAATTCTTCAAGAATGGCCACCATCCACTGCAATGTCTGATTTTGACTGATTTTGACCTAATTGCTGATGATTGCTTCAACTGCAAGCAACAAGGTTAGCTGACAATATTTTTGTACTTTTTGGTTAGTAATCATATGAAAGGCAATAATATACAAATGCAAGACATGCTTGGTGATCAAGAATCAAACTCACAAGGCAACCTACCCACTAGGAGGGAAGTTAGGGCATGCAATGATCCTTGAGGCCATGATATGATATGATATGGGCCATGAGGGATCTTAGGGCCCAAAATTGGGGTCTTACAACAAGTACCAAAAGTATTAGCCTCTAGGGTTTACACCAACACTCTAGAGGGTAAGAGAAGTATCCTACAAATTTGTATTACTGTCGTTTCTTTCGAATCTTCATGATGTATTTCATGTGTCTCAGTTGATGAACTATAATTACTAAAAGATTAAATTAGGTTTTTAGAAACTTAGAGGAAATAATGAAAGTGGTGAGAATTATAAGAGGAGTTTGGCCAAAGTATAATTACTAAAAGATTAAATTAGGTTTTTAGAGATACATTTACTGACTAGGTTTTTACCTTAACTAAAACTAACTCCCTTTTTGTTTTACTAACTCTAACTTAATTAACTATTCTTTGTTAGTTTTTTTACTAATCTTCACTAATCAACTCCTAACCCTAACTCTTTCCCTAACTACTAACAATTCTAACCATGCTAATTGTTATTGACCTAAAACTCTAACTAATTTCTTTTCTCAAATAGTTAATATTAACTTGATCACTGATTTTAACCTCCCCATATAATAATGGTTACTAATTGTGTGAGTTACTAACCTAATTCCTATTGACATTTTCAATAATTTGTTTTAACATATTTAGTTTAGTTAATTAACGACTAATTACTAATTTTTTCTAAGAACTAATAATTGATTCTAATAGCTAACCCTGTTAACTAACAAAAATAATTCCTAACTACCTAGGATTTATCAAGTCGCCATCTAACTAACAGTTTGAAAGTTCTACTAACTACTAACTTTTCTCACTAAAAGAAAAATCAACTAACAGTTTAATCTAACTACTGACTGTCAACAAACTTCTAACAACTTAGGATATCCCTCAAAACTAACTCAACTAACCTTCCTGATGTAGTTACACAATTCCCTTCATTTTTCAACTCAGTTTATAATTAAACTCACACAACTAACACAATCTGAATCAAAATCACTGAACTTCTCAATTTAACTAACACAGTTTCTAACTGAATTTTGAAAATTAACCCTCGCCTCTCTTAACTTTCCATCGAGGATCACAATCAAATGGTTGTGATTCACCCAAACTCAATCCCTTAACCAACTTTCCCTCCAGTTCTTCTCCAACCTCTCATATTTAAACCTTGCTCTTCCACCTTCATCATTATCAACGGTTATTCCTTAAACTCACTCTGCCAAATTTCTTATACACTTAATCTTCTTCATCCTCAAATCCCTCAAACCTCACCAGAGCTCCTACGACATCGCTCATCGGAGCTTCACATTAAACCTCTAAAGGAGTAGGTCTTAGCCATCCTCATAATCTCTCTGCACTCTCTGCATAATCTCCCTAAGCTAATAAAAACAATTCAACAAGACTCGGTAACAATTTTTTTCACAAAAGATTTGAAAAGGTTAAGAAGGATAGGAAGGGGATTTCAGATCAAAGTAAGGGAGGGGAATTTTTACCAAGAGTAGCATCTTTCGTCTTCTTGTTTTCCTACTTACGTCACTTATAACAACTCCCGGGGAAAATCTTTTCCCCGTTGGTAGGTGCTCAAATTGCTTATGCCTTTTCCTTCACATGTGTGTCTCTTGTTCTATTTCTGAATCACATTACTTGAATCTTCTTGTTTTCTTTTGCGTGGCTTCGTTCGCATTTCAGTGATCCCAAATTAGATTTCTAGGTTTAATGCTAGGGTTAGAGATTTAGGATATTTGTGGAGGTTCAGGTTTGGTGAGGTTAGGACTATGAAAGAGGAGCTCATAAGCTCCATTTTAATGGTGGCTTGGAGTTGTTTGGCTCTCTGACACCGCCAGGGGAGATTCCTGGCGTGACGGAGCGATATCCGATGAGGGTTTAGGTTAGAGAAAGTTTGAGGATGAAAGAGAGAGTAAATTTTGAAATGAGTATCTTCTCTCAGCTTTTCCATTTAAGGGATCCATGTGATGCGTTGATGTAGTCCAGGTGGCTCCATCTAGAGCCATTAGATCTAAATACTTTTAGGTCAATTAGAGGATTACCTGTGTGTGTGTGTGTGTGTGTGTGTGTATACTAGTCACCATAGGGACTCTTCCATACCCACGGATCTAGGTCAACTAACCATCTTGACCTTTAGATAATGTTATTTAGATCATGCGTCCCTGGTTTGATCATGAAGGCATTTAATCATAGCCCTTAGATCATTTTCCTGTAGATCCAACACCCCAGACTTTGTAACTGAACTTGGTACCTTTTTCTGGGCTTCAAATTTGAAGCTCATTGTTTTCCTTTTACTATCCAAGTTTTTAACGTGCACTCATAGGGTCTGCCTCTATTCACTTAGGCATGGTTCTTCAGAGCCCAAGGCCACTCTATTAATCACACTCCACCTTTTTTTTAATAATACCCCGTGATTTGTATTTTTGTATTTTTATTTTTCAATTTCTTTTATATATTTCTTTATCAATACTTCAATTCCTTTTTTTTAGAGCTCAAATTCTTCTCACTTTAATTCCTTATAATTTATCTAATTCTTTTAAAAATTTCAAAGCCTTTTTCCTATTCTTAGGAGTATGGTTAAAATCTCTTTAATTCTTTTAAAATTTAGTTCTTAAGAATATTGGTTCTACCTCTTTTAATTCTTCCTAAAGAACTTAATTCCTTTTGGCTTTAGAAATTTTAGAGTTTTCTTTTAATTCTTTCCCTTTTAAGGTTTAGGTGTTTTAATTCCTTTTAGTCCTTTTAATATTTTAGATGTTTAATTTCCTTTTAGGTATAATTTCCACACATTTTAAGTCTTTAGAATTTTAGTTTCTTTTAACCTTTTAGGTCCTTAAGAGTTTGATCCCTCAAGAAGAAATTAGAAGTTAAAATTAAGAATTAGGTTTATTACTTGTTCTCTAATCTTTATCTTGTATGATTTACTTTCTCTTAAGCTTATGAACTTTTATGCTTTATATGTTAATAATTTCATGTCCCTTATTATATGCTTGTCATGCTTAACTTTGAACTTAGAAACATGTTATCTAGTTCCCTGTTTCCTATTGAACTTAGAAATATCACTTTTAGTTCCCTGGTTTTCCTTTTAGCAACATTTCTTAAGCAAACCATTGATCCAACTCAAGTGGTATTTAAAGTTTTAATCTTTTTCTCAATAAATGAGGATTTTTTTCTCCCATAAAACACTTAATAATTATGATGTGAATTGTGCGCCACGAGCCTTAAGAAGTGGAAAAGAAATAAGAGGGAGTATTCATATCCTTATTTTGAATATCCTTGAATGTGACGCATGACCCAATTGTTCAAAATACTCACCTCCATTCACCGACTTTAGGGCAATTGAAATCGAGACAATTTTCAATATTCACCTTCAGACCAAAATCCACAACAATCAACAACAAAAACAACACTCTCTTTGGACCCAATACAACACCTCTTGGTTTTTGACACCCATACTCCTGCATGTTTGCCTTGTTAATTCCTTAGTTTAAGAAAACCCTCTTGCATGTTTGCCTTATTAGTCCCTTGGTTAAGGAAAACCCTTGTTTGCCTTGTTAATCCCTTCGTTTAAGAAAACCCTTATTTGTCTAGTTAATCCCCTAGTTTAGACAAACCTTTTATCTTCCTTGATCCCTTAGTTCAGGAAAAGCCCTACAACATTGCAATGGTTTAGACATCTCATTCTTGGTTGAGACAACTCATCATTGGTTCAGACACCTCATTCTTGGTTTAGACACCTCATTCTTGGTTCAAACGCCTCATTCTTGGTACAAACACCTCATTCTTGGCTCAGACACCACAAACCTTCACACCTCATTCTTTTCCAAACAACAGTTTTTTTTCATAAAAGATCTGTTATAATCCATTCCTTAGTAGTCAGACTAACATCTTAGAGCATTTAAACAACTAACATTGAAACACTTCTAGGGTACGATTATAACATTGTTCCCTAAAATAAACTAACAAATACTCATTTTTATCCAATGAACTACGGAGCTCTGGTTTTCTCATTACACCTTAAGAATACATAGGCACAAGGTTTATAAATCTTTGCGAGCACATTAATTAAAAACTTGTTTTTCCCTTAATTAAAACCAATCGCAAGTAACCATTAGATAATAACACCCATGCGCGCAACGAACAATCAAAATGGTTCATGTTGAATACAATGGGTGTGAGGAATGCTAATACCTTCCCCTTGTATAACCGATTTTTTTTTACCATTTTCTCTTCCCTTTGGATTTTATTCATATTTTCCCTTTCTCTTAGAATAAATAAAATTCAGTGGTGACTATGTTGTATTTCGAGCGTGCGATGTACTCAGATATTTTTCACGACGTAACACCTGGAAACGATATATTGAGTTTCTCCAAGTATCAAACAAGAGAAGATGAACACACGAAGCGAAAAAGATGAAGATACCAATAATAAATGTTTTTCAAAGTTTAACAATATTAGAAATTATGTTGTAAAATGTATTACTAACAAATATCTAAGAATTAAGAATTAGAATGTTAATCCAATCCTTAAATTAAAAAAATAATGGGAGTCTTAATGAATTTCAGGAAAAATCAAGAAAGAAAGAAATTTTAGAAAAGTTGAATGATCCAGTCCAACAACTCAAAAATAAAGGAATACAAACTAAAGAATCATCAACTTCATTATACTCCTATCATACAACTCATGTGCAATCCTTCAAAAGAGCATACTCAGTAGTTGAATGATCCTTGGAAAATTCAACATCCTATGAAGGACCCTCTTGTTCAAGAAATGACAAAGAAGATGAAGAAATTTCTTCAATACTAGAACGAAGAAAAGGAGGAGAAACATCAACCTTGGGGAGAAATATGAAAAATTCCTCTTCCAACGAAGAAGATGAAATCTTCTTAAAAGCATCTTACGAGGGGAATACTATTTTGGGTATGAAACCATCTTACGCTCAACTATTTAGAATGACTGACAAATTGGAGGAAGAAAATACTAAAATAAGAGAGTGCACCATAGGTCTTAAGTAATCCCTAATATATCTTAAGGAAATCAACAATTCTTTCAAAATAGAGATGACTAAGCTTAGAAACTTGAAAGAATAATATAAGCGGTGTGACTCCCTTATAAAATAAGTAACTAAGCTTCGTGAAACCTTATGAAAGTTTACCCAAGAGAAAGAAAAACTTGGCCTAATTTTATCTAGTCAAAGGACGTTCTCAAGTAGAAATGGAATAAGATTTAAAAGGGATAGAAAATCTAGGAAAGGTGTAGATAAAAGGATAATAAGCATCCAATTTATAAATGCATATATTGTAAGAGAATAAGACACTTAGAACTCTTTTGTTTTGATAAATTGAAAGGAACTAAAGATAACCACCTTAGATCTTCTATGACTAATGCACCTGGGCCCAAGAAGATATGGGCACCAAAGATGAAACCTAAGTGTTTTCCATGTATGATCTGTCTCTTGGAGTTTTGAAGATTATTAATAAAGTTGTGCAAAACAATAATATACTTCTAAAGTATACAATATTTATGAAGTTTCTGATCCGAGGATGAACGCTGATGGAAAATGTCAACTATTATGATCAAAGCAAATTATTTGAGAATATCTCAAAGTATATGATCCTTAGTGATCAATTAAGTGGATATGTCTATAATGGACTTAATCATTTTGTGGTTTTACTAACTCTCGCATTTAATGATCTGTAGAGGAGATACACCTTTTGGTGTCTTCCCTCTTTGCGAAATATTTATCAAGATTTCTGAGTAAATGAGGTATGCGTTATTTTAAGATTGAAATGATTAGGAAAATTTAATTAAACCCTTAAAATAATAATTTTAATTTTATTCTCATCTAAAAAAAATATTTTTTAACCCATGAGATGGGTATTTTAGTATTTTCAAGCAAAATGGGTGCAAAAATTACAAATTGGGGTGTTAAAAAGACAAAAAAAAATCTAACATAAGGCCCAAAATGCACCAAGGAGGCTCAACTACATAAGTCAAATCGGATAGCACTTAATGGAAACTGATTGGATAAGCTTAACACCAAGATTTTCAAATTGAACCCAAGCTTAACTTGCGCCTCTAGCAAATCAAGTCCCAGCATTAATGAAGATTTCATAAAATCCTGATAAATTTGGAAATACAACATATTTGATCCCATAGCCAATCGATTAGGAGACTCAAATAGAAAAGATTTTGATTTGACTTTCGATAAGCACAAACTGCATTGAATGTTTGCCAGGAATACAGGCTCAAATCCTCATATGGCACGCTATAAATTAGTATGCATCACTTCACTTTTTTCCTGCATCTCATACTTTTCTGCATCTTTTCTTTTATGAGTTTTTGTTCTTGCTATAAGTATCACCACGGCCTTATAAATCCAAAAATCAAGAACAAATCCCTTCATTGTCGGGTTAATAAACCAGAAACAATAAGAAAGTATGATAATCCTATCCAAGAGAGTTATTCAACTCTGGTTCCTTTATTCTAGCCTTTTGAAAAGCCACAATCCCTACCACAAAACCTATTAGGCTTACCTAAAAGAAATATCACAAACATACCTGATAGGACTATAACGGTAAAAAATTTAAGATCCAGCTATTGATTAACTTACCTCACAAAGCAAGAGTTACCATCGCGTTTTTATTATTTCCAAAGGAAAGGGAAAAGGTATGAGCAAAACCTAAAGAAGTTTTAAAACAAAACTAATAAAAAGAGATAAAGGGTCTGGGGGTTGGTTATGCGAAGGGAATGTATTATCACCCTAAACATCTATAGTACTCTATAGGAACCTCTTTGAAAATCTGTGCATTTTGCCTTAAAATAGTGTTGTTTGCAAAAGATTAGAGAGATGAGAAAAGAAATATTTTTTATGATTTGTGTTTGCCAAGACTTTCTGAATCTCATTCCTACGTACCAACAAAGTGAAATGGAGGATCAAAATCTTATACTTCGTGGTAAAAGTAACAAAGATGTTTGTTTTGATTCACTTTTAACGAAATACATTTTGTCATTTTAAGGAGAATACCCAACTAGTCATCCACAAGTATGAGAACTTTGCATCACCATAGAAAAGGGCCCCAACTTGGATAAAGATCAACAAGTATGCCACTGACTCTCTTAGGTGGAAAAGAATTATCATCAATAATATGGAAATAGGAGAATTATATCTCAACTATAGAAATGACTCATGTCTAAACTTTGAGAAAAAGTTTTAAAAGAAAAAGTCTACCAATGGCACAGCATGATTTGAATTAGTTATGCATTTTAAGTCTTTTTGAAATTGGTTTGAATATGCTTAAAATATGTTAGCATTTATTAGGAAAAGGTTTTGAAAATCACTTAACAAAAGTCAAGGTTTATTGAGAAAGTGTTCGAAGTTTAAAAACAAGAAGGGTTTTGAAAAGAAGAGAGAAGATTTTGAAAATTAAAGAAGGGGAGAAGAAGAAGAGACTATCATAGAACATAAATTAAAATCTAAGGAGGAAAGATCTAACCAATAGATAACAAGCTCTATGACATAAGTCAAGTAAGAATTCTCTCCTTTGGATTAAGCCTAAAGCAAGCCAAATAAGCAAAGAATAATTCATGTATTAGTTCAAACCAAAGTAACCAAGCCAATTCTTCAAAAGAAGTCCAAAGTCAAAGGTACCAGATGAACCCTAAGGTCTCAAATCACATGCTTCTAAAGCAAGGGTCAAGGTCCTATGTCTAAGTCCATAACTTCACAACAATTCCAAGGATAGTAACCTCAAGTCCATGAATCAAGAGAACCAATAATTTTAGGTTTTTCCTTTATTAATTTCTTAAAAGAAAAAAATAAATCCAAATGAACAAAGATAAAATAGCATAAGCACAAAGAATATGATATGAGATGCTAAAATAAATGCATAAAGTAAATAGAAAAAGATAAAAGCATAAGATAAATGACATTAAAGTAAAGTCAACAAAATAATATGTTAGTAAGTTATGTCAGTGTAGCGGTAAATTCATGATCATCAAGCTATAGATAAGTTAAACGTCAATAAAACCAGAGTCGCCACCGCGCTTTTATTGTTTCCAAGGGAAAAGGGAAAAGTACGAACAAAACCCAAAAATAAGAAGTTTTCAAATAAAAACTAATAAAATGTCAGAGATTACAGGTAAGGGGGTTGGTTACACAGAGGGAAGTTTTTAGCACCCAAAGTGTCCTAGGTACTCCTAGGGAACCCTTTCTTGTGTGCATGTGTGTTTTTGTACAAATGATGTTTGCAAATAAAAAGAGTGTGGGGATGAGAAAAGAATTCATTAATTATAATTTTGTGTTTGACAAAACCTTCGGACTTGTGCCTACGTACCAACATAAAAATGAGGGATCAAAACCTCGTAGTTCGTGATATCAATTTCAAAGTGAGTGCATTGCTTTTAACAAGAAATTAAGTTTAAAAGGCACAAGGGCCTAGAAATGGTTTGAATGAGTATTAGTTCTTTTTTACTTTTTGAAATTTTAATTCAAGTATAGTTAAGTTTATTCACAAGTTTGATTAAGAAAAGGAGTTTGAAAATGCAATGGCATAAGGCCAAAGTTTCTAATTTGCAATATGCTCAAAGTTTAGAAATCAACAAACACAAGCAAAGAAGATTTTAAAAGGAGGGAGAGATTTTGAAATTAAAGAAGTGGGGAGGATATGAAGAGACTAATCCTAAGCATAAATTTAAAAGTAGAGAGTTGAAAAGATCTGACTAACGGGCTGCAATCCAATAGACAAGAATGTCATATAGAAACCCAAATTTCCCTTGGACTTTAGAATCAAGCAACAAACAATACACAGATATCAAGTTGAAGAGCAAGGCATCAAATAAAGATAGCCGCATCCAAGCTTAGCAACTCCATGATCTTCTTCAAAATTTCCCAAGTGGCAGATGAATTCAAAGATGACACAAGTCACAAGTTCAAAATAACAACTTCACAATGATCATGTTACAGATGAACTCAAATGGATCTTCAAAGTTATATCAAATGAATGTTCTTCACAAGTAATTGGTTACATGAAAATTGGCATTGGTCAAGTCCTTTTCATAGGGAGTGTTTGCTAAATTCAAAGTCCAATAGTCTCAGATCAAACCAACAGTCCACACAAGATGCTTTTTAGGGTTTTTCATTCTTATTATGTACATTAAGGTCAAAAGACCACACAATCAAACAAGTATATACAAACACAATATATCACAAAATATGGTCCAAATGGACAAAATGAAAATGACATTAAAGTAAACAACTTGAATGGTATGAATAAGGCTTAAGAATTAAAGTGCATTAAAAGTAAATGACTTGAAATTAAATGTTAGTTGTTAGTGAATTAGAGGTCAGTGTTGCTTTTGTTTTTCTTTTGTTTAAGTCATTATTTGGAAAATACTCAACCCACTTATCACAAGCATGAATCCTTGAACCAAGACATCTTCCAAAGGAAGGAAAAAAGGCCAAGTTTCCATACAATACCATGAAAGAGGGGAGACTTACAATCTCACTAACTAGAATGTTATGCCTTTTGTGTAACAAATTTAGCGCTATGTTAAGCAATCGTAATTGGACTTATGTAGAAGTCACAACTATTTGAGGCCAGGTAATAGAATTTTGGTGCTAATACATGTTAGAGACATAGTATTGTGGACTATGCTCATGAAACATACCACATACAAAAAGAATATGCAAAGTGGTGGACCTAATCTCATCCATACTCATGTTGATTTTTCAATCAACTAGCATTAGGATATTTGAGATATCATAGGTCCATGACATGAATGAATAAAGAAGGGGAATGAGATGAAGAGGGAGGGGAATGGATCAATCACAAATTGGTCAAAGGAAGACTTTTACCAAATTAAGATCATTCATTCATTTTGGGAGATGGAATGTACATTTCATCAATCCCCTAAATCCAATGATCTTAATCTAGCAAAGTCAAATCAACCTTGACCAAGGCCCAACAACACAAGTCAAACTCACAAAGTCAAATAAAATGGCTCTACACAATTAATTTGACATTTAAACAATTAAAAATAATAAAAATATGCATTGAATTAAATTATGGTTGGTCAATTTCCTAAAACCTCATCAGAACACCAAAGAAATGGCCATGAGATTTATCATAGGTCAAACAAGGTCAAAGGACCTTGGAGAAAAAATTTCAGAATTTTTGGAAACTTAAAAGTATTTTTAAACAATAAAAAATATTCACAAAATCAAATAAGTCATGAAAAATATTAATAATGATCCAAAAAATAATTTTAATTCAGAAAGTGAAAGAGGATTTTATTTAAATTTTTTTGGTGAAACTCTCATATTTTTTGGATCAATATTAAATTTAATATGAATGAATGAAAATAAAAGAAATAAAATAAAAATCAATTAAATCAGAAAAATGTGGACCACTTGATCTCCCTCATTAATTGAGGTGGCAGATCAAGTTGTCTGAAACGCGCGTTCCACCAAACACACGAGTCAGCGCGCTACAACAATGGTAATCACAAAGAGCGCCCAGGATTAAAACAATTTGAAATGATCAAATGGCTCAGAACGTGTCCAACACATCGCCGGAGCAAATCACCGGTCATCTTCTCCGATGACCCTGGCCGGACTGGTTCTCTCATCACCATCACATAAATGAAAAAAGAGGACATGATCTTAAAGAAAAAATGGCATAGATCATGAATATGAACTCAATTCAACCTAACTCCAAGTATATTGAGAGATACATGGAGTTGAAATTTGAGAAACATGAACTGAGTTGCTTCAATTTGACCTCAAAGCAACTCAATCTTCTTGCCTACATTGGTAGGACTTCAGACAACCAAGGATCCAAGAGAATTGATGAGAATTGAGAGAGAATCAAAGAGAAGAAAAATCTGGAAAAATACCTTCAATGTTGTGTAAAACTTGATCTCTCTTGCTTCAATTCGTGTTTGATCTTGCTTATGGAGCTTGCAGAAGTAGATTAGGAGTGGCACAAGGCTTTGGATCCTGGAGTTTTTGAATCTCCAAACAGTGAGATTCAAACTCAAATTTTAAGTGAAATTTCTCAGGTTTTCCTTTCAATGGTGAGGGTTTCAAATGTGGGAGGCAAAGCTGGCATGCAAGGGTCCTCAAAACTAATGCAATGGACCTCTATTTATAGCAAATGCAAGTGATATTTGCACCTTTGAAAATTCTTTCAAATTTGGCAATGTGAAGTGCACGCTTGCGTGGGCATGTACAGGTCCATGAAGCAACTCAATTAGGTCCAAATGCAAGTGAGATTGAGTCTGAATGTGGATTGTGATGAAAGGCAAAAGTGTATTGGTGTTTGAAGAATGATTCTTGCCAACTGATATAGCCATGTTCAGGCCATGCGCAGACCCCTCAAACCTTGTCCAAAATGGATGAATTTGGACTCTTTGGAAAGGTTATATCAAGAGGAGCAAATCTTATGTTGAGCACTTTTCCATTTGGAGCTTGTATCATGATGAATTTTGAGGTGGAAGTTTGGAAATTTCAACATGTCAAAATATTTTCTAAGTGTTAAGCCATATGTTCAATTATTCCACCTTGGCTAACTTTTTATGTGAGTTTCAAATGAGAAAAGTGTCTTCATCAAAGTTGGATCTCTTTCAAAAACCTTTAAAATGGTAAAAAAAAAAATGTGACCTCATTTGTATTTGGGATGAATGAGTTATGCATTTTTGAAGTTGAGGAAAATCACTTGTTCAATGGTATTGGTCCAAAATGACCTATAGTGTATCCTCATATCACATGCTCATAAAAGTTGAATTAGTTATTCCTCCAAACATCAAAGTTGAAGTAGGCACCTTCAATTTGATTGTGAAACTTGGAAATATTTCATCTCATAAAAATTGAGCAAGTTATGGCCTTGGGAAGTTGACTTTCAAATTAGGGTTTAGACAAAATGACCTATAATCTTTCAACATGAAAAATGACTTTCCAAGCAAAACTAGCTCTAGACCTCAACATGAATGTTATTTGGGATGTCATTTAGAGTAACTTTTATCTTGGAATAATTTTCATATGATGACAATTGTAGGAGATAGGCTCTAGAGAACCTCAATTTTGATCAGTTGAATTCCTCTAGTCAACCACCATGAACCACCTTGCTAACTTGCAATTCTCTTGACTTTTTGAACTTCAGGGAGATCATATATGCACAAGATGATGAAATTTGATATTCCCCTTTAAATATTTGATCAATTGGTGAAGAAGCTTGTTGAAGAAGTTACGCAAGACACCCAGATGAACTAGGGTTTCCAGGGCAACCCAACTCCAAACTCTTGATGATTTAATGATCAAAATAACATATGAAGCTCATGGGGGGCTCATTAATGATGTCTAAAGCCATTGTGGATCCTTCCTTGGTTGATCTCTTATCAAATAGGATCTTAAACCCTAGATGTGAACTTGATAGATCAAAGGTGATAGGTGTCTTACCTACAAAAGAAATAGACAAGTGCAAGGACATATTTTTGGTATTTTGGTTAGTAAATGATAAAATAACAAGTATGATACAATCACATGGTGCTTGGTGATATCTTCCAAGACAAACCCAATGAGTAAGGGGTAAGGAGGATGTCAAGGTATGATCTCAATGCCAATGCATATGATATGAATAGCATGAGGGATCTTAGGGTCAAAATTGGGGTCTTATAGTCAGTAATCAAAAAGAGAAAGGAAATAGGCCATTCTTTGGAGAACACTCAACTATTCACCCACAAGTGTGAAAATATGGGCCTCTACATCACCTATGAGAAGGGCTCCAACTTGGATAAAATCAACAAGTATGCCACTAGCTCTCACAAGTTAAAAGGAGACAATATTTTTCAGACAATACCATTAGGAGTAGGAGACTTACAATCTCATTTATGAAAATGACTTATTTTCGGACAAATTTAGCGTTATATTTAGCAATCGTGATTGGACTTATCTAAAAGTCACAACTATCTGAGGTCGGTCAATAATAATGTTTGTGTTAATACATGCTATAGAGATGATATGTAAATCATTCTCCTAAAGCTATGCCACATAAAAAAATGATGGATCAAGCACAAAGGCTATGAGGATGATCCATTATTTCAATCCGTTAAAAATAGAAAATCAAGAAAATAAAATGTGGAAAAATAAAAATCAGATGAAGAAAAATAAAAGAGAATTTTAGAAATTATTTTGGGATTTTTTGGATGTAAAATGAATTTTCTACGAATTTAAAAAAAAATGAAATTTAAAATAGAAAAAAAAGAAATAAAGTCCGAAAAAACACAGAGCGTTGAATCTGGCCTCATTAATTGACGTGGTAGATCCAACAATCACAAAGTTGGACGCACGATGAAAATTAGCAAAAGTGAAACACGGGATTGCATTTAAATTGAACCAATCAGAACATTTCAATTGTACAACGTGTAAGCACACTCAGATGACCTGAGATAAACTTCGGTTATCTTCCTCGATGGTCTCTCACCTGAGTTTCATCGTTTGGTAAATTTAGAACACGAGACCACCACCAATGTGATCGCCTCATCATCACGAATTCAACCTCATGCTCCAAATTCATTTATCTAAATTGAGCATGGGGATTTTCATAGAAGTTTCAGAAGCATGCAAGCCAATAAAAATTAAATTAAATGATGACCACGATCAATCAACTCCAAATAAGTCAGGGGAAAGCATCAGCGATTGAAAGACTACATTGTGGTAACTTGTTTAAGTTCAAATGATGCTCAGTACCTTGTCCAAATGGTGATCAGAAGTTGATGAAGCTCGACCTGGTCTGGTCTCTTTAGAAGGTCTCAGAGCTTGGTTATTGTTGCAAATGCTTTAGAGAAGGCCGAAGGTGCTAATGGAATCAAGGAATTGGATTGAAACAAGTTGAAATTCAAAACACGATAATTGAATTTTCTGAAAAAATTTCAGATTGAAGCAGGGGTTTGTTTGCTCTCAAAAGCTCTGATATGAATGCAATAGCTTCCTCTATTTAAAGGGAGTGTGTTTGGATCCAAATATGTGTGGAATCAAGCTTAATTCGTGCAAAACGAATTTGATCATGAAGTGAGAAAAGTGTTACTTGCAATCCATCAAAACTCAACCAAATCATGCGCTTTAAGAATCAATTAACTTCTGGAAACTTGGTTAAACATGTTTAAGTCCAAAACATGTGGTAATTTAGCTTGGAATTGAGGTTAGTTAAGTTCAAAATTCTGATCATGGTGATTTCTTCAGTTCCAAGTCACCATGTTCAACTCAATGGGGCATCTTACTCAGGAGGACTTTTTGTCTCATTCTTATTGCAATTGGTTGACATCATATCAAATATCACAATATGCCAAGAAAGGTTTCATTTGGATGCTTGAGCAAAAAGTTATGGCATGTTGAAGTTTGCACGAAAAACTGGTCATGTAACGTAGAAAATTCTAAGTCCCAAATGGCTGAAAATAACCTGTAATGTCTTAATGAATTCCACGACCTTCCAAATATAATTTGACTTTGATCCTTGAAGAAATCTTATAGAGGGCATCACAAATATATTGTGAAAAATTAATCAGCTTCAAATATTGAAAATTGAAGAAGTTATGAATCTTGAAAGTTGAGAAAAGTCAATTGAAAATAGGTCAAATTTCACTAAGTCCACAAATGACCTATAATGTCTCCAAATTTTTGATGATCCTCCAAGCATAATTGGCTCTTGTCATGTAAAGAGAAGTTGTAAAGGATATTAATAATAGTCATATGGAAAAAGAGTAATTCAAAAATGTTGAGGATTGGAGGAGTTATGATCTTTTAAACTTTGACTTCAAATGTTGACTTTGTTTGGTCAAACCACTTGGAACAAACTCGTGCACTTGGACTTTACTTGCATTTCAAGGTACATAGATGGTTATATGAACTCATAATAGGGTGTCCTGGAATGTATCTTGATTAAGTTGCTCAAATTTTGAGGTAACTTGTTAAAGAAGGCATGGAAATAAACACATGAACCTTTGACTTCTCTTAAGAAATAAGCAACAAAACTTTGAGATGTTATTAATCAAAATGAGATTGAAAGGTGCTTGAGAAACTTAGAGATCATGCTTTGAGAGATAGACCCTTGAGAATCAATGGTTGAACACACTTTACTAAGGAATCAAAGAAAACCCTAGTCGAGGAGCCATGATTGATGCTCTTGATGAAAAGTCCTACCTGGCATAATAAACTTAAATGAAACAAAACATATTTTTGCTATTTTTATTAGTGGTTAGATAATAAATTAACATATAAACATAAAGGTAAAACACCAACAAAGAGGTGCTTGATGATCCCTGCAAAAGGTAAACCCCAAAGATAAGATGGAAAGGACAAAGATGTGATCTTGTTTGTATGCAAGGATGCAAACGATATGTGGTATATTAGGATTAAAAGTTAGGGTATGACAAGGATCTTTCTAATCTTAGTAAAATAATTCTACTTAAACCTAAGACTTGTGGGATATCATCTAAGAACATCTGTAAGAGGAGTTGAAATCTATATTCACAAGGACCACTTTGGGAGAACCTTTGAGTTTCCCTTTGAAGGGATGACTTACACTCTTGATAGACCAATAGGATTAAAGAACTTTAAGAGATCCACCTCATTCAACCACCTGGTAATAACCCCGTGGAAAAGAAGAAAGTCCCTTCAAATCCACTTGCCTAAAACTAAAGGTTAGAATCCTCCACTAACTTTTCACTAGAATCGTCTTTCCAAGGGTCATAAACCATGGCTATGTGATTAGGGAAGATGATGGTACCCTTGTGGCTCTTAACCCTAGAAATACCAACTAATTTGGTAGAATAAATTCTGAAGCACATGATCTGATGCAAGGAAAACCCATCTGCAGAGCTACCATATGGACCAATAATCACAAAACTTCTAGCCACCTTCAATGTTGATACATTTGACAAAATAGAAGACTCGACAAACCATAAGATTGCCTATAAAGCCCTAAAAGGTATTAGAGTTCAATCAAGCATGGAGATATAGAAGAAGATCCATCCTTTAAGGAAGAAACTGATGATGAACCAACTAAGGACAAGAGCACCAAAACTGACAAAATCCTCAAGCTCTCCTAAACTATAGCTGGGAATATAAAGAAATTCATGACAAGGAATTATCAAACTCATGGCATAGAACAATCTCACTTATGTGTTTTTAATTTCTTGTTATTTTCTTCTTTTCTCGGAAACTTTAAATTCAGTATCTTCTCTTCTTGTATTTTCAATTCCGTAAAATTTCTTTCTGTAATTTGAATTGCTTAGTAATAATATGAGTGTTTTTCATCTTTAAATATCTAAATTTCCTTTGTCTGCATATTTATTTTTTGTAATACATCTTTAACCGCCTTTTTGATTTCAAGAAAGGGGGAGAAGTATACTCTCAGAGGGAGTAGGGTATACTCTGTATATAACTCGAGGGAGTTTAATCACTCAAAATATATTTGTATTATTTATTTTACCACCTCTATTGAGAGATATGTTGCCATCATCAAAAGGATGGGTAGGGGGATGTGGAACCTTGTTTTGCATGTGATATGCTTTTAAGAAGAACATCAACTTTTGATGATGACAACTAATATCTTATGATAAGTCAAGCATGAATGGTTAAACGGATAAATATGCAAACCATTATTAGGATTTGATAGGAATTGACTATCTGATGATGGAAATCAAATGGAATGTAACTAAAGCCTCATCTCAAGCGACTCAAGCAAGTGCCTACAAAATAGAAAGCATATGACAAAGTCTTGAAGTACTTAGAACCCTCTTAATTTAGTAGTGAGTGAAACAATTGTACTTATTATTGGAAATAAAGCTTTTTTGTATTTAGGGAAAGTGTGTGGGAATATTAGAGGCTTGAATAGAAACTTTATAGGTAGGAGAATTATTTATGGAAGAGAGAACTTTGTATTTTTGCTTGATACAAAAGTGTAGCATAACATCTTTATTTATAGTATTATAAGGAGAACTCTAGACAGACTAATTCTATAGAATTCTCAACTCTAGACATTCAAAGAGTATTCTAGAAAATATTATAACCCTAGGAAATATCAAGACACTTCAAATACTACAAGAGTTTTTTAGAAATATTACCCAAAATTAACTAAGCCCAATATAACTAAGCCCAAAAATCAAATAATAAGGTTAGGCCTAAATCAAGTTTAATATTTCAACATCCCTCCTTAAACTTGATTTGTTACTCTAGGCATATTCCTTAGCTTCAAGAAAATTTCCAACTTGAGTGGCTTGGTGAAAATGTTGGCAACTTGATCTCTATACATTACATACTTTAACTTTACCTCCTTATTCTTGATGCATTCTCTTATGAAGTGGTAACGGGTGTCGATGTGCTTACTTCTTTCATGAAATACAAGATTCTTTGCCAAAGCAATTGTTGATTTATTGTCAACACATATTTCCACAAGATCTTGTTGTGGCATTTTTAACTCTTTCAACAAATTCCTTAGCCAAATTGCATGACAAACACGTGATGGGGCGGCGACATACTCAGCTTCACAAGTTGATAGTGTGACGATAGGTTCCTTCTTTGACATCCAAGTGAAAGCAATATCTCCCATAAAGAGAACACAACTAATAATGCTCTGTCTATCATCCAAGTCTCCACTCCAATCGCTATCACTATAGCCAATAATCTCATGATTGTTAGAAGAGTAATAGTGCAAGCCAACGTTTGTTGTCCCTTTGATGTATCGAAGGGTTCTTTTTTCCGCCTTGAAGTGAGTTATTGTTGGAGCTTCCATGTAGCGACTCATGACACTTACAGCATATAAAATATTTAGCCTTGTACTTGTCAAGTAACATAGACTTCCAACCAAAATTTTGTAAAAATTTGGATCCAGAATCTCTCCATTTTCATGCTTACTCAAATTGCCGCCACATTCCATCGGGGTGCCAACTGGATTGGTATCATCCATATTGAACTTCTTAAGGACTTATTTGGCATAGCCTTCTTGGGTGATAAAAATTCCTTTGTATTCTTGTTTTACTTCATTGTCGTGAGCCTCATATTTGTCATCTTAAATTTATTTGACATGTCTTTCTTGAACTCTTCGAACATGCTTAAATTGTTCCCTGTGAAGACCAAGTCATCAACATATAAGCACACAATTAAAATATCTCCATTTTGTGCTTTAATATAGAGTACGTGCTCATATGGACACTTGATGAAGTTCTTGTCTTGAAAGTACCTGACAATTCGAACATTCCAAGCTCTCGGTGCTTGCTTGAGTCCGTACAACGCCTTCTTCAACTTCAAGAATTTTTCTTCTTTTTTACTTCATAGCCTTGTGGTTGCTCGATATAAATTCTTCTTCTAGAAAACCATTCAAGAAGGCCGACTTCACATATATTTTATGGATCTTCCATTCATTTTGGGCTGCCAAAGAAATGATCAGTGTAATAGTTTCAAGACGAGCAACGAGGGAAAATACCCCATCATAGTCAATTCCTTGTCTTTGACTATAGCCTTTTGCCACCAATCTTGCTTTGTATCTCTCCACGTCTCTTTTTCATTCTTCTTCGCCTTGTACACCCATCTTACTTCAGTTGCTTTGTGTCCTCGTGGAAGTGTAGTAAGTTCCCATATATCATTCTTCGTGATTGACTTGATTTCTTATTCCATGGTGTCTCTCCACTTTATGTTTTCAATTGCTTCTTGATAGCTTAGAGGCTCTCAATCATCCAAAAGACAAAAAAGGTTAATGTCGTTTCTATTTTTGGTTACCTCATAAAGCTCTTCAATGCTCCTTAGTCGTGGTGTCCTCTCACTTGAGCTTGTTTCATCCAACCTTGGTATCGATGAGGCAGGTGGTGTAATATGTTCCTCTATCATTGGTTGTTCCATTTCGTCTTCTTCTTCAAAGTAAGGAAGAAAATAATACTTATCTTCCTGAACACTCCAATCCCAACAATCTTCTTCTTCGAAATCCACGTCACGGCTTATGATGATCTTTCCACTATTTGGATTATAGAGCTTGTACCCTTTGGAGCTTGAGTCATAACCGACAGATATATACTTCTCACTTTTATCATCTAGCTTTGTTCTCCTTTCATCTGGAACGTGGGTATAGGAAATGCTTCCAAACACTTTGAGGTGAGATATCATAGGCTTCCTTCCACTCCATGCTTCTTGTGGTGTCTTCCCATACACACTTCTTCTTGGGGAACAGTTTGTCAGGTAAACTGCACATGCCACTGCTTCGACCCAAAACTCTTTTGGCATCTTCTTTCTCTTAAGAATGCTTCGCACCATGTTAAGTATGGTCTGGTTATTTTTCTCTGTTGCTTCATTTTGTTGTGGTAATCTTGACACTGTTAGTGGGTGACGGATTCCATGGTCTTCACAATATTTTTGGAACTCATTTGAAATGTACTCTCCTCCTCGGTCAGATTTCATGGCCTTAATGAAAAGACCACTTTCTTTCTCTACATGGGCTTAGAACTTCTTAAAGTTTTCAAACACTTTTGACTTCTCCTTCAAGAAATAAACCCATGTTTTTCTAGAATAATCATTAATAAAGAGGAGAAAGTGTTTACTCTTACCAAAAGAGTTTGGATTGATTGGTCCACAAACATCAGTGTGTATGAGCTCTAGCAATTTTGTCGCTTTTGATGTTCATTCCTTTGGAAAGCTTTTCCGGAATTGCTTCCCAACTAGACATCCTTCACAGATTTGGTCTGGGTGGTTTATACTAGGAAAGCTTCTCATTATCTCCTTCTTTGACAAACATTTTAGACTACCAAAGTTGAGATTTCTGAATCGTATATGTCATAGCCATGAAGTGTCGGTATAGCAAGTCTTGAGACACTTTGCAATATCATTTTGAATGTTCAAGAGGAAAATTCTATTCTTTGACATAAGTACCTTAGCAATCAAGTTATGTCCACAATCTCTTAAGAAAATACTATGTTCTTTCAAGTGGATGTCATAACCTTTCTTTAATAATTGTCCCAAGCTCAAAATATTATTTTTCATGTTAAGAACATAGTAGACATTGGATATGAATTGATGACTCTCATTCTTCAAGCGTATAAGAATTCTACCTTGTCCTTTGACCAGTATCTTTGAGTCATATCTAAATGAGAAATTGTCAGTTGTCTCTTCATTGATCTTTACGAACATGTTTTGATCGCTGCACATGTGGTTGCTTGCGCCAATGTCGAGGTACCACTTGTTTCTTTTCTCTTCAACTTAGTTTTGGCACGCGAGCATAAAATTTCTTCTTCTCCGCCTTTTTCTTCTAAAAAGTTATCTCTATCCATAACATTCTTCGAGAATCTACACTCAGATGCATAGTGTTCGATCTTGTTGTAGTTGAAGCACTTGATTTGTGATTTGTCACACCTCGACCATGAATTTCCTCTTCCACGACCTCTTGTTTCTTATGGATTCACACTTATTTCTCCATTGTTATAGTAGTTGTTGTAACCACATCTTCCTTCTCCTCCATGCCCACGATCTTAGTCACGACCTCGTCCTCTTTGGCTCTTATAATTCGCATAGTTTTCTTCCTTTATGTTGAGTTGTAGTAGTTGCTCCATAGCCTCCTTTTGTTTTCTTCATATGCTTGTAAGGAACCCATGAGTTGCTCAATAATCATGGTCTTTAAATCCATGTTTTCTTCAATGTTGATAACAATGAAGTCAAAATTTGGATTTAAAGTGCGAAGTATTTTCTCCATGACTTTCACCTCATTAACATCTTTGCCATTTCTTTTAAGTTGATTGACTACGACCGATACTCGATAAAAATAATCAGAAATTGACTCAGAATCTTCCATAAATAAACGTTCAAAGTCACCTCTAAGAGTTTGAAGACGAATATTTTTGACCTATTCCACTCATTTGTTGCAAGTTTGAAGCTTGTCCCATGCTTCTTCGGTCGTCGTTGCATTGAAGATCTTCTCAAATGTATCTTCATCCACCGATTGATAAATGAGGAAGAGAGCTTTCTTGTCTCTCTTTCTTGACTCCTTCAATGTCTCCTTTACACCTTGGCTTAACGAGGCTTCATCTTGCTCCTTGAAGTCTTTCTCAATGATATCCCACATATCTTGAGCTCCTAGTAGCGTCTTCCTTTTGATACTCCAATTGTCATAGTTGTTCTTTGTGAGTATCGGCATTTGGAAAGGAAAACCTCCATTCGCCATTTTTTTAGGATCTTGAAGCTATGATGCCACTTTGTTGGAAATAAAGTCTTTTTGTATTTAGGGAAAGTGTGTGGGAATATTAGAGGCTAGAATAGAAACTTGATAGGTAGGGGAATTATTTATGGAAGAGAGGACTTTATATTTTTGCTTGATACAAAAGTGTAGGATAACATCTCTATTTATAATACTCTAAGAACTCTATACACACTAATTCTAGAGAGTTCTCAACTCTAGACATTCAAAGAGTATTCTAGAAAATATTACAACCCTAAGAAATATCTAGACACTCCAAATACTACAAGAGTTTTCTAGAAACATTACCCAAAATTTACTAAACCCAAAATAACTAAGCCCAAAAATCAAATAATAAGATTAGGCATAAATCAAGTTTAATATTTCAACAATTATGACCCTCTTAATTGATTGCTTTCGACTAAATCCATAGTTATCATTTCCTCAACAACTTTTGGAGTCATCAACATCCTCTTTTTCTTCATTCAACTCAATGCAAGACTTGTTAGCAACTACAGGATAATTACCATAGTGTTGAGGAAAGTCATGTTTCCTATAACAAGTGTCAACAATGTGATCATTTCTTCCACAATGTCTACAAACTTTCTTATTGCCAGATGTGAATGAACAACCATTCTCATGGCCTCTTCCTTGAGGTATATGATGATCAAATGCATTGATAAGAATGTTGGATTCATCTGATATATAATTCTTGAATTGGCATTTGTGTTGCATAACCATAAAGAAAATCTTGTTTATGCTAGGCAAAGAATTCATAAGCAGAATTTGAGAACGTACCAAATCAATGGAATCATTCAATCCTGTAAGGAATCAGATTGAACAAATGATATCGTGTTGATGTTTTGCATTGCTCAATCCTATAATGCATATATAACAATGTGAACAAAAGCAAGTAGGAATAGGAAAGTATTCTTCAAGTTCTTCCCAAAGAACTTTCAAAGCAGTGTAGAATTCTAAAACTGAATGTGATTCTTTCTTCAAATTGAAAATGTCGCATTGTAGCTCAGAGATGCGAATATAATCATATTGTGAAAAATATTCTTTGAGTTCATTCCACATGCCAAGATTTTCAAGGAAAATGATTATTTGAGCGATTGATTCTTCAATAGAATTCATAATCCACGAATGTGAACTAACATGTTGTATCGATTCCATGCTTTGAAGCTTGGATCAAACTCCTTTGGAATTGGTATTGATCCATCAACGAAATCGAACTTATTTTGCTGCCAAGTGCACATCCCATAGACCTTGCCCATGCATGATAATTGGAATATGTAAGAACTAGTGTAACTGACACTGGTGAAGGACCATATAAAGGATGAACGTACTATGGTGAATATTGGAAATGAATAGAAAACGATTATTCGATGTGCAGCAGAGCTCTACTATCATCTTGAAGTTTTATATGAGCATGGTAAAAGCGAAGAAAGATAGAGTTTAATGAAGAAGAGAGAAAATTGGAAGAATTTTTCATTGAATCTAATTTGCAAGTTAGTTACCTGCTAGATTCTATATCGAATCCTAACAGTTGTGATACTCTACTAGACGTGCATCTCAAATGCAAGACGTGCATCTCAAGAGTGGTGGAACTATTGGTCATCGATAGCGTTAACACAAACCTCTATATTACTTCGATCTACCTAGACCAGTTTGAAACTACACATCAATCATGTACTACTGGGACAAGTATCACTGCTTTGTATAATGAGAATGACTATCATAGGATAAGCATTAATATATTATACTTAAAATGAATTTTTTAGTTCATAATCTCATATGGATGTGAGTTCATTTCAAAACCCTCTCCAAGTATATTTCAATGATTCTGTTGAAAGAATTCTCTTATGCTTATCACTTGAAATGAAAACAAAAACATGAAACATGCAAAATAGAGAGACCCTTAATTTCTTGTCAATAGGCTCGAGAATATAAAAGAACAATATAAAACCATCTCAGTTCTTCTGTACATGAAAATAGATTAAGGATTCTTAACAATCATGCCCAAATGTTTTTCAAAGTTCATCCATTCAGGATTTACATGAGAAGAACATAGGCTTTCATGCCATTCGGTAATAATACAAACATTCTAGTTTCCACCCAGTGTTTGAACAATGGTGTTGTGCCATGGATCAGAAATGTGCTGCAACAAGTTATCAAATGGTCCTTTTCCTGTCACATTGTGCTGAATTATAAATCCCAAGAATGCCAACATTGCCAAT
This sequence comes from Lathyrus oleraceus, assembly GCF_024323335.1. Classification (NCBI taxonomy): domain Eukaryota; kingdom Viridiplantae; phylum Streptophyta; class Magnoliopsida; order Fabales; family Fabaceae; genus Lathyrus; species Lathyrus oleraceus. The sequence continues at coordinate 452,983,476 of NC_066583.1, forward strand.
CTCCCTGCAAAGTAAAACACAGTTAATGATCTATCGATTATGATCGATTGGTAAACCAGAAGACTTTAGAGACATTAAAAATATTTACCATTTGCAATTTCCTTCTCTTTAGCCTCCAAAGTTGGTGCGAAGTTCAAAGGATTAAAGATCCCGCCAGGGTAACCAACCTCGCCTGCGGGCAAGCTGTATTGCTTAAAGATAGGATCTTGGTTAACACTGCCAGGGTTTTTAATGTCTTGCCATCTTCTAATCTCGACATAATGGAACAAAATGAACTCGATCACGAAGAGTGTTGAAGATGAAGCAAAGTATTCTTCTTTCCCTGCGTCATACCATTTCGGAACATTGATGATTCCAATGCTTGTGAATACCTCAGGGAGTAACATCCCTGCAACACCCAACATTGCCCATCGCCCGTTCACTAGCTCGGCTTGAACAAACCACCTCAAATTCTCTGGATCCTCCGCAAGTCCCAATGGATCAAATCCGTTGTCTCCGGGAAGACTAATAGCATCACGAAACAAACAAGTTAACAAATTAGTCTAACTATAAAGAATGTCTTCATTTACACAATCTAAGTCGTTGATATTCAACTCAGATAAAGGGCTAATCTTCTACAACATGACAATTTGAAATCACATTTCAAAATTCCTAAAACAAAAATTCTTAGAGGTGCCTATACTAAGTGACAATTCCTCAAACAAATACTCTTTCAACACGATCCAGTAACTCTAAAAAGATCAATTCTCTATAAGACTTAAAATGAGTATTATTAAGAGTCTCACATTAAACAATACGTGACCTCAACATATACTTATAAGTGTTCGCATTCTTCACCGAACGAGCCTAATGATTTAAGTCATTACTGACTAGATTTTCGCATGGGACAATATATGGGCTACACATATATTTATAAGTCAGGACAATCTTCACCTCTCCTCTCCTGAGTTCTATTAAAATGATAAAGACACCCCTTCTAATTTTAAAATATACAGTAACCTCCTATGAGGTCTATTCATAAAACATTATACCCTGTCTACTTTTTAATGACAGTATAGATGACATTTACTTACAGATTTTATCAATCACTCAACAAAAGCCATTGATATATGTAAGTTCAAGAGAGGTTATTGCATATTTTAAAACTAGAAAGAGTTTCACTCTCAAAAACCGTAGGTATAGATGACATTTACTTACAGGTTTTATGTTTTATGTATCAGAGCCAAATTCAAGATCCCTTAGGCCACTGTTGGGCACAAACACAATTTTATCATGGTTTCAGAGTCAAGTTCAAGATCCCTTGTGCCACTATTGGAAACATATGATTACTTACTAATGTCTATGTGAGTGTTTCATTATGCTACAAAATAGATAAGTTTACATACCTGCCAGTTAGGTAACCTGGGGAGGCCAAACCTGGCAACCACTCTCCTTTCTTAGCTTCAACTTTAAAAGAAGCAGAAGGTGAACATCCAACAGGCCTAAAAGCCACTCCTCTGTTCAACTTCCCGGAAGAACCACCAAGAAACCTTGATTTCAAACCACATGGCCCAAAAATCGCGGCGGAAGCTTGTGTAGTAACGGTGGCCATGATAAACCACTAGTGATCGTGGTGGTGACAAAGAAAAAAAAGAGTGAAAACGCAAGATGAAAATGTTTTTGTTGTTGGTTTTGTTTTGAGCATGGGTTGTTGTTTCATATGTATTTAGTTTCGGAACCATTCATGTGGTTGTGTTTCTCTGTTTATGATCTACCGTTGGTTTGCACGATATTTAGGATCTAACGGTGGATATGCGTTGAGGCTTATCCTTTTATCTTAATGTTATATCCACAAATCTATTTGTTCGTTGTTGTTGGCTGGGAAAAGATTCTGTGGGGTCGTGAAACGTAACGATGGATGATCGATGGGAGAGATTGGAATATCATAGTCACCCAATTATTGCTAGACATGTGGCTAGCTAATGTTTTTTCCACTCTCAAATATCTATGATTTTCAATTCTATTTAAAAAATTTAACTATTTTATAATGGTTTCAAAAACCACACAATCCTATTCAAAGAAAAAGAAAAATTATAAGAAATATGATTCATAGTTCAATTGTAAATCAATGGTAAATAAGTAAAAGTAATAGTTAAGAAATTTTATCGAGTTAATTCCTCTTTATAAAATTGATTTATAGAGTGAGAATTGCTTCGATTTATAAGAACGTGTTTAAGTTAAATATTGTCTGATTTGACACTCTTAATATATTTTCTTATGTTTATGATTGAATATCTGAAGCGTAAAAATAAATTGTTGGTGGTTCGATAACGGAAATATAATAGCAGGTGGTCCACCGGATGTTAAAAGAGACTTTTGATATAATATTAAGAAATGTGGTTGGTCTAATTAAGGTGAAGATTGTTCACTTATAAGGACATGTTCAAATCATATATTATTTCATGTGAAACTCTTAACAATAATTAAAATATATATATAATTGATTCAACCAACAACTTTTCAATCTAGTTAAATCAAATTCGAGACATAAAAAAGCAAAACATTAAAATAGCTAATGTTATTGATTTTCTTTTAATTCAAGTTACTAATTTTGTAACTTAAGTTAAGGTAGCAATTAATTTAGTCAGTAATTATTGAGTTAATGCAATCACTATTAATTGATTTTGCTTATCTTCAATTTAGAACCAAGTAATTATATATATATATATATATATATATATATATATATATATATATATATATATATATATATATATATATATATATATATATATATATATATATATATATATATATATATATATGATGTTTTATAATTAATCAAATACGTATTCATTCAATTATTCTCTTAGTTTTACTTTGTTTTGCATTAACAAATTGGTATTCAAAAGCTCAATTTGATTTGTGAGAACAATTGTGATTGAAATTATGGTGGGAAACAATGACTTTCTAACAAATATACTGATTCTTAATAATAATAATTAAGACAGATGGTACAAGTAAATGAAGGTGATATTCAACGTTTAAGACGTGAGTGAATATATTAATAAAGGTGTTCGACCTTTGGTTGAAAATCTAACATAAGTTCGACGCACAACTTTCAAAGAATTAAAGATGAAAGATCAAGATGTTTTATTATATATCTACCAATGTGTCGATCATAAGCAACGTCTTCAAAGGAAGCTTGGGATATATTTGAGAAGTATTATGTTGGTGATGCAAAAGTCAAGAAAGTGTGACTCAATTCGTTAAAAAGACAATATGAAATGTTTAAGATTAAAGGAAATGAACTAGTTGTAGACTATTTCTCAAGATTATATGCTTAGACAAATCAAATGAATAGCTCATGTGAAACCTTATCATTAAAGGTGGTGATTGAGAAGGTTTTGTGCACTCTTATTCTTCAATATTACATGATTGTAGTGACAAATAGAATTAGGGTTAATGGACTTGACTATCCGGTTATGGAAATCAAATAGAATGATATTAAATCTTAATTTCAAACCTACTCAAGCAAATGTGTACAAAAGAGAAAGTATTTGACAAAGTTTTGAAGTCCTTAGGGTCCCCATAATTTAGTAGTGAGTGAAACAATTATAATGCAAAAGGGTTTTATCATAAAAGTGCATGGCTAGACCACACACACCATCTTCAAACTTGAAAAAACGATAACATTTTCATCTACTTTCATACCGTCGAGGAGGGAGGCGACACCGCGTTCTTCGTTCATTTGCCTTTCGTTTAGCTTTCGAGGAGGAACTTTAAGATCCTGACAACATTTTTTTTACTTATTCATCCTGTTCCCGGTACGTAAACTTTTTCGTCCCATGCATCTACAGTACCTACATATCCATTGTTATTTATGTATTTGTTGTTGTTGATGCTTATGTATTTGTTGTTGTTGATGCTTATCTATTTGTTGTTGACGATTCTTATTATTGTTGTTGGTGGTGATGCTTTATTGAACATGATGCTTGTTGTTGTTGTTGTTGCTTATATATTTTTTTATGCTTGTTGATCAGTATCTTGATATTGTGGATTGTTTCTTTGACTTCCATGAGATCAAAGAGTTTTCCTTGTTACTGATTTTCTAGACTAAGATTATGTTGCATTTCTTGGACGAAGCGAAGTCAACATATTGTTAGATGATTAGAAGGATGTACCAGATGAGGTGAAAAAAGCATATGGACAAATGTTCAGGTATTAATTTTAATTTTTATCGATTCGATATTACGTTATATAAACACTAATACAAATTTATTGTTTTAAATGTGTATATGACGTGTGAATTTAGTGATGATTCGAAGTTGAAAAAAAATGGATAACTTATGCTAGTATAACTTGGAGGAGTTTTAAGTCACGGCTCACGAGTGACTATTGTTTACTGTCGAAATTGGTAAATAAACAATAGTCTTCCAAATTTTAATATATTTGGTTACTTACAGGATCAACTAGATTGATCCTAGGACATGTGTTGTTATTTAGTTTCTGGGTTTGTTAATTATGAACATTTCGACAATGTTCTTCAAAGTTATTAAAGAGAATGTTACAATTCTTTAACAAAATGCAGAAGTAGAGACTTGGAAAGTAAATGACTTAAAAGTAAATGACGAAATCTTAAATATTGAAATTGTCTTCAAAGTAAATTGTAGCAAATGTAAATGACACAATCTTAAATGACTTGGTTAAAAGTATAAAATATGGTATTCACACGTACATTTTCACTCAGGAACACCCATTTCTCATGCACAGGTACTTTGAGTAAATTTAAAGTTTTTCTTACAAGGTTGAACACCCTTTTCCTAATGGATAAGTGTCCTATTTATATTAAATCGAAAGTAACCTCTATTCAACGGTCTTTTCTCCAGAAGATATCATGTCTTAGATTTGCATGCATTATGATGCTCAAAGCTCTTCACGCGTCTTCAAGAAATGGATAAGGCCAAAATAGTTATCATCATCAAATTTGAATTATACTGCGTCGAAAGCTACTCCAGGTAAGATTCATCGAATTCCAGTCTAGGCCGAAATATTTCTAAGTCCTAGACCACAACTTCCTCCGTCGAAATATTCTCATTAATCTGTTTTCGAAGTCAACATATTCTTCTTCAGAATATTTCTTTGAATCCTATGACCAAATCCTAACATTTATGTATGTCAAAATCCCAGCCAACAAATTTCCCCCAAAAAATGTTATTTTCGACTGTATGGAGAAGAAGATATTTTTTGAAACGTTTCGACACTAAATCGTATTTACTGCTATGACGTCATGATCATCATGACCTTCAAGCTATGGATAAGCTTAACGTCAATAAAATCAAAGTCGCCACCACGCTTTTATTGTTTCCAAAGGAAAGGTAAAAGTACGAACAAAACTCAAAGATGAGAAGTTTTCAAATCAAAACTAATAAAATGTTAGAGATTACAGGTAAGGGGGTTGGTTACACAGAGGGAAGGTGTTAGCACCCAAAGTATCCTAGGTACTCCTAGGGAGCCCTTTTTTATGTGTGCATATATGTTTGGTATAAAAGATGTTTGAGAAAAAAATAGAGTGTGGGGGTGAGAAAAGAATTCATTTATTATATTTTTTGTGTTTGACAAGACCTTCGGTCTCGTGCCTACGTACCAACATAAGAATGAGGGATTAAAACCTCGTAGTTCATGGTAAAAAATTCAAATAAGTTGGTGAATTATTTTTAACAAAATTTAATAAGAAGAGGCACAAAGGGCCAAAAATTTGAATGGAGTTGTTAGTTCTTTTTGTCTTTTGAAATCTCAAGTCAATATGTTTAAGTTTATTTATAAATTTGATTTAAGAAAGAGTTTGAAAATTCAATGGCATAAGGCCAAAGTTTCAAAATATTAAAAGAAAGTCTAAGTTTGAAATAACAAGCAAAGAAAGGTTTTGAAAAGGGGGATATATTTTGAAATTTAAGAAGTGGTAGGAGATGAAGAGGCTATCCTAAGCACAAATTTAAAAGTTAAGAGTAAAAAGATCTGACCAATTGGATGCAATCCATCATACAAGAATGTCATATAGAAACTCATTTTCCTTTGGATTTTTACCAAGCAATAATCAATAAGCAATGAGCAATATCCAGACATCATGAAGATCAAGGCATCAAATAAAGATAGCCACATCCAAGAAAGCAATTCCAATAGCTAGCAGTATTCATTGTCTTCCCATGTATCAGATGGAATATTTCTTGATCAACTCAAAGCAAAGCATCAGACACAAGATCAAAATGACAATTAAGCACAAAGACAGAGTAGTAGATGAATTCAAACAGATCCAAGGCTTGTATCAGATAAAGGCTCAGTTCACAATAGCTCTATCTCAGAATGTTGGCATTGGTCAAGTCCTTTTTGCACAGGGAATGTTGTAACACCCCGATAAAATAAGATAATTATTTAATTTAAGTTAATAATATATTTATTAATTTAATTAAATAATTGGAATATTATTATTGGAATTATTATTATTATTGGGTTATTATTTTATTGGAATAAAAGTTGGAATTTAGAAAAGGTCCCATTTAGTAAAAAGGTTTATTTTCACGTGAAAAGGAAAAAGAGACTGAAAAGTGGAAAAGGGCAAAGAGAACCAGAGAACAAGGGTTGAAGAGAGGAAGAGCTTGAAGCTGCAGGATTGCCGGATTAACTCAGGTAAGGGGGGTTTATCGTCGATTAATGGGTATTATGGGATAACATGTAATGGGTAGTGATAAACCATTGATTTACCTCTGAATTGAATGATGCATGATGAAATTGTGAACCTTTGGATGAACGAAATTGGATTATGATTGAGAGGAATTCGTAGGAATTAGATGTAAAAATGTTAGAATTTGTGAAATCGAATAGGGTATGATTTGTGTTAGATGATATGAACGAATAATGTGTAAAATTGGACTGTGGAAGGTTGAATTGGTAGATCTCGTAGCAGAGAAAGCCATAGCAGATCTGGAAATTCTGGTTTCTGGTCATACGCGTATGGCATTAGGCAATACGCGTATGAGATGGTCTGGTACGCGTATGGCACTAGGCAATACGCGTATGGATGAGGAAGACGATGTTTTGAACGTAGTTTGGTCTCTGTTGGTACGCGTATGGGGAAGTGATACGCGTAGCATACGCGTATGAGATGGTGTTACGCGTATGGGATTTGGTCAGGAGATGGGCCATACGCGTATGGGACTAGGCAATACGCGTATGGGCAGGATTGTGATTTTTCTGTGCTGTTGTTGTGCAGTTTTTAACTGTTCTGCTGAGTAACGTAATTCAGCTGATGTGCGATATATTAGGGATCATTTCCCGTTGTTTTGAGTAGTATAGGTATTAGTAGAGTGTGCTAATACTGTAGTTGTTCTTTGGCATGATATGATATGCTTATGTGATAAAATACTGATGATGTGTGATGGTATGCATGATCCTGTGGATGTATCAGTTATGTGTGCATTTGTGAATAGACTGTTTTATGGCTTAGAGTGTGAGCATATGTCTATTCTTGAATTGTGGTTGATGATGTTGCATTGCTAGGTGAATTAGCATGCATATTGTGGCCTTTATGGTGGTAGCTAATTCCCATGGTGAGGAATTAGTGATGTTAGTCATTTTGGACTGTTGTTGATGTTTGCATGCTAGGTGATTAGCGTGCATAGCATAGCCCTTGGGGTGGTAGCTAATTCCCATGGTGAGGAATTAGTGATGTGAGTCACTAAGTCTCAAATGAGTGGGACTAGTGAGCTTGGTAGCCGTACCTGGATTTGGTCGGTGAGGTTGAACTATATGTTCACAAATAGTCGGTACCGCATGCATGGAGTCTCATTGCATAATATGTGTATGGCGTATAATATGAATGGATGTATTCCAATATTATACGTGTGTTCGTGTTGATATTGAGTATGAGCATCAGTTGTATTTGTATTGAGTATGATATTTGAATTGATGTGCCGTTACCGAATGTGTGATGTGATTAGGGTGATTAATGTGTTAAATTACTTAACATGACATGATATTTTATAATGCTTATTATATTGATTGAGGAACTCACCCTTACAACTATTTTTCAGGTAACGAGCGGTGATTGAGTAGAAGCTAGTCCTTGGAGTCTAGTGTAGTTCCTTAGTGGGTCATGCTCTGGTAGATGTAACATCGGGATGGGATGTTTTACTATGTTTTCATTTGGTTGTTGAACAACTTTACATGTAATGTATTACATGGTTTGAATGTTGTTAGTTTGTATCCGCTGCGTATTATGCAAATGTTTTATTTTGATTAAATAAATGAGCATGACAGGATACTTTGGAACATGGTGTGAAATGATTGTGTGACACCCTTAAGTGCATATCTACTCTGATTTATGTTTTGATGTTTTAATTAAATATTTGGGGTATTTTAGAAGGGTGTTACATTAGTGGTATCAGAGCATAGTTGGTCGAGTCGAGTCGTAATTATTCGGTTTCCCCTGTACGGGATAGGTGTTGTGTAACCCTATCAGTACTTATTGTTTTAGCTTGTTGGGTTTTCAGAATAGAGATGGCTGGAAGAGGTAGAGACGATGCTGCGATTGCTGAGGCTCTGGGTATGCTAGCTGGAGTACTTGGAGAGAATCCGAATGTTGTGGGAATGGAAGCTGCTCGTCAACTGAGTGAGTTCCAGAAGAACAATCCTCCAATGTTCAAGGGAGCATACGATCCAGATGGTGCTCAGAAGTGGTTGAAGGAGATCGAGAGGATCTTCCGAGTGACGGAGTGTGCCGATAACCAGAAGGTCAGGTTCGGTACGCATATGTTGTCAGAGGAAGCAGATGATTGGTGGGTTGCTACCCGCACTGAGTTGGAATCTGCTGGGAATGCTGAGATCACTTGGGCTGTGTTCAGAGAGAGATTCCTGAGGAAGTACTTTCCAGAGGATGTCAGAGGAAAGAAAGAGATAGAGTTCTTAGAATTGAGGCAAGGCAATCGGTCTGTTACTGAGTATGCTGCTAAGTTCACAGAGTTGTCGAAGTATTACACTCCCTATGATGAGGCTACTGGGGAATTTTCGAAATGTGTGAAGTTTGAGAACGGGTTACGTCCCGAGATCAAGCAGGCTATTGGGTATCAGCGGATTAGAGTGTTTTCTGATTTGGTTGACTGTTGCAGGATTTTTGAACAGGATACCAAGGCCAGAGCGGAGAGCTTTCAGCAAAGGGTTGATAGGAAAGGCAAGAATCAGAATGATCGTGGGAAACCGTATGCAGCGGGCAAAGGTTTCCAGAGACAGAGTGGGATGAAGAGACCTAGTGGGGGAGACTCCAGTGCCCCTGCTAAGTGTTATAGATGTGGTCAGGCTGGACATCGTTTCCATGAGTGTACCAGTGCTGAGAAGAAGTGTTTCAAGTGTGGAAAAGGTGGTCACTTGGCTGCAGAGTGCCGGTTGAAGACTGTGACTTGTTTCAACTGTGGAGAGGTGGGTCATATCAGTCCACAGTGTCCTAAGCCGAAGAAAGAGAATCAGTCGGGAGGCAAGGTCTTTGCTTTATCGGGTTCTGAGACTTCTGCAGATGATCGTTTGATCCGAGGTACGTGTTATATTAATGGCTTTCCTCTTGTAGCTATTATTGACACAGGTGCGACTCATTCCTTTATATCTTTGGATTGTGCTGTGAAACTTAAATTAGAGATATCTGAGATGCATGGTAGTATGGTGATTGATACTCCTGCGAATGGTTCAGTGACTACTACTTCAGTTTGTTTAAATTGCCCTTTGAGTATTTTTGGTAGAGACTTTGGAATGGACCTAGTGTGTCTTCCACTTGCGCAGATTGATGTTATTCTGGGTATGAACTGGTTGGTGTTTAACCGAGTCTATATCAATTGTTTTGATAAGACTGTGATTTTTTCTGAGATTGAGGAAGGAAAGAGTTTGTGTCTATCTGCAAGGCAGGTGAATGAGGCAGTAGCAGATGGGGCAGAGTTGTTCATGCTGTTAGCGACTTTGGGGGCTAAAGATAAACTGGTGATTTGCGATCTAGCCGTGGTGTGTGATTTTCCTGATGTGTTTCCGGAAGAAGTGAATGAATTACCACCAGAGCGTGAAGTTGAGTTCTCGATTGATTTGGTACCTGGTACTAGGCCGATATCGATGGCTCCGTACCGTATGTCTGCTGTGGAGTTAACTGAATTGAAGAGTCAGTTGGAAGACCTGTTGGATAAGAAATTTATTCGTCCGAGTGTGTCACCGTGGGGTGCACCAGTGTTATTGGTTAAGAAGAAAGAAGGTACTATGAGGTTGTGTGTGGACTACAGGCAACTGAATAAAGTGACGATCAAGAATCGGTATCCTTTGCCGAGGATTGATGATTTGATGGATCAGTTGGTTGGTGCGAGTGTGTTCAGCAAAATAGATTTGAGATCGGGATATCATCAGATACGTGTGAAAACTGAGGATATTCAGAAGACTGCTTTCAGAACAAGGTATGGACATTATAAGTATTCTGTAATGCCTTTTGGTGTGACTAATGCGCCTGGGGTATTTATGGAGTATATGAATAGGATTTTCCATCCGTACCTAGACAAGTTGTTGTGGTGTTTATTGACGATATATTGGTGTATTCGAAATCTGAAGAAGAACATGCTGAACATTTGAGAGTGGTTTTAGGAGTTCTACGAGAAAGGAAGTTATTTGCTAAACTGTCTAAGTGTGAATTTTGGTTAGAAGAGGTTAGTTTTCTTGGTCATGTGATTTCAAGAGATGGTGTTGCTGTTGATCCTTCTAAGATAGAAGCGGTATCTAAGTGGGAAGCTCTGAAGTCAGTTTCTGAGATAAGGAGTTTTCTTGGACTTGCAGGATATTATAGGAAGTTCATTGAGGGATTTTCTAAGTTGGCGTTACCGTTGACGATGTTGACTAGAAAGGGGCAAGCGTTTGTTTGGGACTCAAAATGTGAAGAAGGTTTCCAAGAGTTAAAGAGAAGGTTAACCACTGCTCCTATTCTGATATTACCAAGTCCGTCGGAACCATTTGAGGTCTACTGTGATGCTTCATTGTTGGGTTTGGGTGGTGTGTTAATGCATAATAAGCAGGTTGTAGCGTATGCTTCGAGACAACTGAAGGTTCATGAGAGGAACTATCCGACACACGATTTAGAGTTGGCAGCTGTGGTGTTTGTTCTGAAGTTATGGAGGCATTACTTGTACGGGTCAAGATTTGAGGTTTTCAGTGACCATAAAAGTTTAAAGTATTTGTTTGATCAGAAAGAGCTGAATATGAGACAGAGGAGATGGTTAGAGTTTCTGAAGGATTATGACTTTGGTTTGAATTACCATCCGGGTAAAGCAAACGTAGTGGCTGATGCATTGAGTCGGAAATCATTGCATATGTCTATGTTAATGGTTAAGGAATTGGATTTGATTGAGCAGTTTAGAGACTTGAGTTTGGTGTGTGAGAGTACTCACAATAGTGTTAAATTGGGAATGTTGAAGTTAACGAGTGGTATTCTGGATGAGATTAGAGAGGGTCAGAAATCCGATGTGCTTTTGGTTGATAAGTTGACTCTAGTGAATCAAGGTCAAGGTGGTGAATTCAGAGTTGATGAGGATGGTGTTTTGAGATTTGGTAATCGGGTGTGTATTCCGGATGTTACCGAACTTAAGAAGAGTATTCTTGAGGAAGGACATCGTAGTGGCTTGAGTATTCATCCTGGAGCTACGAAGATGTATCATGATTTGAAAAAGTTATTTTGGTGGCCGGGAAGGGAAATTGCGAGTTTTGTTTATTCTTGTTTGACTTGTCAGAAGTCAAAGATTGAGCATCAGAAGCCGTCTGGGCTAATGCAACCGTTGGCTATTCCAGAGTGGAAGTGGGATAGTATCAGTATGGATTTTGTTTCTGGTTTACCGAGGACAATTAAGAATTTTGAAGCTATTTGGGTGATTGTCGACAAATTGACAAAATCGGCTCATTTCATTCCGATCAGAATGGATTATCCGTTAGAGAGATTAGCCGAGTTGTATATTGAGAAGATTGTAAGTTTGCATGGTATTCCGTCGAGTATTGTTTCAGACAGAGATCCTAGATTTACATCGAAGTTCTGGGAAGGTTTGCAGAGGGCTTTGGGAACTAAGCTGAGATTGAGTTCTGCATATCATCCGCAGACTGATGGTCAGACTGAGAGGACGATTCAGTCATTGGAGGATCTTTTGAGGGCTTGTGTTTTGGAAAAGGGAGGTGCTTGGGATTGTTATTTACCTTTGATTGAGTTTACCTACAACAATAGTTTTCATTCGAGCATTGGTATGGCACCGTTTGAAGCTTTGTATGGTAGGAGATGTCAGACACCTTTATGTTGGTACGAGTCCGGTGAGAGTGCTGTGGTTGGACCGGAGATTGTTCAACAAACTACGGAAAAGATTAAGATGATTCAGGAGAAGATGAGAATTGCTCAGAGTCGTCAGAAGAGTTATCACGACAAGAGGAGGAAGTCACTTGAGTTTCAAGAGGGAGACCATGTGTTTCTCCGTGTTACTCCGATAACTGGGGTTGGTCGAGCCTTGAAGTCGAAGAAGTTGACACCTCGATTTATTGGTCCTTATCAGATTTTGGAGAGGATAGGGGAGGTAGCCTATCGTATCGCTTTACCGCCGTCACTTGCGAATTTGCATGAGGTTTTTCATGTGTCTCAGTTGAGGAGGTACATTCATGATCCGTCGCATGTGGTCCAAATAGATGATGTACAGGTGAGAGATAACCTGACTGTTGAAACATCACCTATGAGGATCGAGGATCGAGAGTTGAAGCAGTTGCGGGGTAAAGAGATTGCTTTGGTCAAGGTAGCTCGGGGAGGACCAGCAGGTGGCAATGTGACTTGGGAACTTGAGAGTCAGATGAAGGAGTCTTATCCTGAGTTATTCGCTTGAGGTATGTTTTCGAGGACGAAAACTCTTTTAGTGGGGGAGAGTTGTAACACCCCGATAAAATAAGATAATTATTTAATTTAAGTTAATAATATATTTATTAATTTAATTAAATAATTGGAATATTATTATTGGAATTATTATTATTATTGGGTTATTATTTTATTGGAATAAAAGTTGGAATTTAGAAAAGGTCCCATTTAGTAAAAAGGTTTATTTTCACGTGAAAAGGAAAAAGAGACTGAAAAGTGGAAAAGGGCAAAGAGAACCAGAGAACAAGGGTTGAAGAGAGGAAGAGCTTGAAGCTGCAGGATTGCCGGATTAACTCAGGTAAGGGGGGTTTATCGTCGATTAATGGGTATTATGGGATAACATGTAATGGGTAGTGATAAACCATTGATTTACCTCTGAATTGAATGATGCATGATGAAATTGTGAACCTTTGGATGAATGAAATTGGATTATGATTGAGAGGAATTCGTAGGAATTAGATGTAAAAATGTTAGAATTTGTGAAATCGAATAGGGTATGATTTGTGTTAGATGATATGAACGAATAATGTGTAAAATTGGACTGTGGAAGGTTGAATTGGTAGATCTCGTAGCAGAGAAAGCCATAGCAGATCTGGAAATTCTGGTTTCTGGTCATACGCGTATGGCATTAGGCAATACGCGTATGAGATGGTCTGGTACGCGTATGGCACTAGGCAATACGCGTATGGATGAGGAAGACGATGTTTTGAACGTAGTTTGGTCTCTGTTGGTACGCGTATGGGGAAGTGATACGCGTAGCATACGCGTATGAGATGGTGTTACGCGTATGGGATTTGGTCAGGAGATGGGCCATACGCGTATGGGACTAGGCAATACGCGTATGGGCAGGATTGTGATTTTTCTGTGCTGTTGTTGTGCAGTTTTTAACTGTTCTGCTGAGTAACGTAATTCAGCTGATGTGCGATATATTAGGGATCATTTCCCGTTGTTTTGAGTAGTATAGGTATTAGTAGAGTGTGCTAATACTGTAGTTGTTCTTTGGCATGATATGATATGCTTATGTGATAAAATACTGATGATGTGTGATGGTATGCATGATCCTGTGGATGTATCAGTTATGTGTGCATTTGTGAATAGACTGTTTTATGGCTTAGAGTGTGAGCATATGTCTATTCTTGAATTGTGGTTGATGATGTTGCATTGCTAGGTGAATTAGCATGCATATTGTGGCCTTTATGGTGGTAGCTAATTCCCATGGTGAGGAATTAGTGATGTTAGTCATTTTGGACTGTTGTTGATGTTTGCATGCTAGGTGATTAGCGTGCATAGCATAGCCCTTGGGGTGGTAGCTAATTCCCATGGTGAGGAATTAGTGATGTGAGTCACTAGGTCTCAAATGAGTGGGACTAGTGAGCTTGGTAGCCGTACCTGGATTTGGTCGGTGAGGTTGAACTATATGTTCACAAATAGTCGGTACCGCATGCATGGAGTCTCATTGCATAATATGTGTATGGCGTATAATATGAATGGATGTATTCCAATATTATACGTGTGTTCGTGTTGATATTGAGTATGAGCATCAGTTGTATTTGTATTGAGTATGATATTTGAATTGATGTGCCGTTACCGAATGTGTGATGTGATTAGGGTGATTAATGTGTTAAATTACTTAACATGACATGATATTTTATAATGCTTATTATATTGATTGAGGAACTCACCCTTACAACTATTTGTTGTTGTTGATGCTTATCTATTTGTTGTTGACGATTCTTATTATTGTTGTTGGTGGTGATGCTTTATTGAACATGATGCTTGTTGTTGTTGTTGTTGCTTATATATTTTTTTATGCTTGTTGATCAGTATCTTGATATTGTGGATTGTTTCTTTGACTTCCATGAGATCAAAGAGTTTTCCTTGTTACTGATTTTCTAGACTAAGATTATGTTGCATTTCTTGGACGAAGCGAAGTCAACATATTGTTAGATGATTAGAAGGATGTACCAGATGAGGTGAAAAAAGCATATGGACAAATGTTCAGGTATTAATTTTAATTTTTATCGATTCGATATTACGTTATATAAACACTAATACAAATTTATTGTTTTAAATGTGTATATGACGTGTGAATTTAGTGATGATTCGAAGTTGAAAAAAAATGGATAACTTATGCTAGTATAACTTGGAGGAGTTTTAAGTCACGGCTCACGAGTGACTATTGTTTACTGTCGAAATTGGTAAATAAACAATAGTCTTCCAAATTTTAATATATTTGGTTACTTACAGGATCAACTAGATTGATCCTAGGACATGTGTTGTTATTTAGTTTCTGGGTTTGTTAATTATGAACATTTCGACAATGTTCTTCAAAGTTATTAAAGAGAATGTTACAATTCTTTAACAAAATGCAGAAGTAGAGACTTGGAAAGTAAATGACTTAAAAGTAAATGACGAAATCTTAAATATTGAAATTGTCTTCAAAGTAAATTGTAGCAAATGTAAATGACACAATCTTAAATGACTTGGTTAAAAGTATAAAATATGGTATTCACACGTACATTTTCACTCAGGAACACCCATTTCTCATGCACAGGTACTTTGAGTAAATTTAAAGTTTTTCTTACAAGGTTGAACACCCTTTTCCTAATGGATAAGTGTCCTATTTATATTAAATCGAAAGTAACCTCTATTCAACGGTCTTTTCTCCAGAAGATATCATGTCTTAGATTTGCATGCATTATGATGCTCAAAGCTCTTCACGCGTCTTCAAGAAATGGATAAGGCCAAAATAGTTATCATCATCAAATTTGAATTATACTGCGTCGAAAGCTACTCCAGGTAAGATTCATCGAATTCCAGTCTAGGCCGAAATATTTCTAAGTCCTAGACCACAACTTCCTCCGTCGAAATATTCTCATTAATCTGTTTTCGAAGTCAACATATTCTTCTTCAGAATATTTCTTTGAATCCTATGACCAAATCCTAACATTTATGTATGTCAAAATCCCAGCCAACAAATTTCCCCCAAAAAATGTTATTTTCGACTGTATGGAGAAGAAGATATTTTTTGAAACGTTTCGACACTAAATCGTATTTACTGCTATGACGTCATGATCATCATGACCTTCAAGCTATGGATAAGCTTAACGTCAATAAAATCAAAGTCGCCACCACGCTTTTATTGTTTCCAAAGGAAAGGTAAAAGTACGAACAAAACTCAAAGATGAGAAGTTTTCAAATCAAAACTAATAAAATGTTAGAGATTACAGGTAAGGGGGTTGGTTACACAGAGGGAAGGTGTTAGCACCCAAAGTATCCTAGGTACTCCTAGGGAGCCCTTTTTTATGTGTGCATATATGTTTGGTATAAAAGATGTTTGAGAAAAAAATAGAGTGTGGGGGTGAGAAAAGAATTCATTTATTATATTTTTTGTGTTTGACAAGACCTTCGGTCTCGTGCCTACGTACCAACATAAGAATGAGGGATTAAAACCTCGTAGTTCATGGTAAAAAATTCAAATAAGTTGGTGAATTATTTTTAACAAAATTTTAATAAGAAGAGGCACAAAGGGCCAAAAATTTGAATGGAGTTGTTAGTTCTTTTTGTCTTTTGAAATCTCAAGTCAATATGTTTAAGTTTATTTATAAATTTGATTTAAGAAAGAGTTTGAAAATTCAATGGCATAAGGCCAAAGTTTCAAAATATTAAAAGAAAGTCTAAGTTTGAAATAACAAGCAAAGAAAGGTTTTGAAAAGGGGGATATATTTTGAAATTTAAGAAGTGGTAGGAGATGAAGAGGCTATCCTAAGCACAAATTTAAAAGTTAAGAGTTAAAAAGATCTGACCAATTGGATGCAATCCATCATACAAGAATGTCATATAGAAACTCATTTTCCTTTGGATTTTTACCAAGCAATAATCAATAAGCAATGAGCAATATCCAGACATCATGAAGATCAAGGCATCAAATAAAGATAGCCACATCCAAGAAAGCAATTCCAATAGCTAGCAGTATTCATTGTCTTCCCATGTATCAGATGGAATATTTCTTGATCAACTCAAAGCAAAGCATCAGACACAAGATCAAAATGACAATTAAGCACAAAGACAGAGTAGTAGATGAATTCAAACAGATCCAAGGCTTGTATCAGATAAAGGCTCAGTTCACAATAGCTCTATCTCAGAATGTTGGCATTGGTCAAGTCCTTTTTGCACAGGGAATGTTGTAACACCCCGATAAAATAAGATAATTATTTAATTTAAGTTAATAATATATTTATTAATTTAATTAAATAATTGGAATATTATTATTGGAATTATTATTATTATTGGGTTATTATTTTATTGGAATAAAAGTTGGAATTTAGAAAAGGTCCCATTTAGTAAAAAGGTTTATTTTCACGTGAAAAGGAAAAGAGACTGAAAAGTGGAAAAGGGCAAAGAGAACCAGAGAACAAGGGTTGAAGAGAGGAAGAGCTTGAAGCTGCAGGATTGCCGGATTAACTCAGGTAAGGGGGGTTTATCGTCGATTAATGGGTATTATGGGATAACATGTAATGGGTAGTGATAAACCATTGATTTACCTCTGAATTGAATGATGCATGATGAAATTGTGAACCTTTGGATGAACGAAATTGGATTATGATTGAGAGGAATTCGTAGGAATTAGATGTAAAAATGTTAGAATTTGTGAAATCGAATAGGGTATGATTTGTGTTAGATGATATGAACGAATAATGTGTAAAATTGGACTGTGGAAGGTTGAATTGGTAGATCTCGTAGCAGAGAAAGCCATAGCAGATCTGGAAATTCTGGTTTCTGGTCATACGCGTATGGCATTAGGCAATACGCGTATGAGATGGTCTGGTACGCGTATGGCACTAGGCAATACGCGTATGGATGAGGAAGACGATGTTTTGAACGTAGTTTGGTCTCTGTTGGTACGCGTATGGGGAAGTGATACGCGTAGCATACGCGTATGAGATGGTGTTACGCGTATGGGATTTGGTCAGGAGATGGGCCATACGCGTATGGGACTAGGCAATACGCGTATGGGCAGGATTGTGATTTTTCTGTGCTGTTGTTGTGCAGTTTTTAACTGTTCTGCTGAGTAACGTAATTCAGCTGATGTGCGATATATTAGGGATCATTTCCCGTTGTTTTGAGTAGTATAGGTATTAGTAGAGTGTGCTAATACTGTAGTTGTTCTTTGGCATGATATGATATGCTTATGTGATAAAATACTGATGATGTGTGATGGTATGCATGATCCTGTGGATGTATCAGTTATGTGTGCATTTGTGAATAGACTGTTTTATGGCTTAGAGTGTGAGCATATGTCTATTCTTGAATTGTGGTTGATGATGTTGCATTGCTAGGTGAATTAGCATGCATATTGTGGCCTTTATGGTGGTAGCTAATTCCCATGGTGAGGAATTAGTGATGTTAGTCATTTTGGACTGTTGTTGATGTTTGCATGCTAGGTGATTAGCGTGCATAGCATAGCCCTTGGGGTGGTAGCTAATTCCCATGGTGAGGAATTAGTGATGTGAGTCACTAAGTCTCAAATGAGTGGGACTAGTGAGCTTGGTAGCCGTACCTGGATTTGGTCGGTGAGGTTGAACTATATGTTCACAAATAGTCGGTACCGCATGCATGGAGTCTCATTGCATAATATGTGTATGGCGTATAATATGAATGGATGTATTCCAATATTATACGTGTGTTCGTGTTGATATTGAGTATGAGCATCAGTTGTATTTGTATTGAGTATGATATTTGAATTGATGTGCCGTTACCGAATGTGTGATGTGATTAGGGTGATTAATGTGTTAAATTACTTAACATGACATGATATTTTATAATGCTTATTATATTGATTGAGGAACTCACCCTTACAACTATTTTTCAGGTAACGAGCGGTGATTGAGTAGAAGCTAGTCCTTGGAGTCTAGTGTAGTTCCTTAGTGGGTCATGCTCTGGTAGATGTAACATCGGGATGGGATGTTTTACTATGTTTTCATTTGGTTGTTGAACAACTTTACATGTAATGTATTACATGGTTTGAATGTTGTTAGTTTGTATCCGCTGCGTATTATGCAAATGTTTTATTTTGATTAAATAAATGAGCATGACAGGATACTTTGGAACATGGTGTGAAATGATTGTGTGACACCCTTAAGTGCATATCTACTCTGATTTATGTTTTGATGTTTTAATTAAATATTTGGGGTATTTTAGAAGGGTGTTACAAATGTTGCTTAATCCTAAGTCTAAAAGTTCAGATCAAGTTCAACAGTCCACCAGATATTTTTTAGGTTTTTTTGTTTTTATTAGGTATTTTAAGGTCCTATGACCATAAACAAAACCAAAACACACAAAATATATATATACAATCAAAAGATATGGCTCAAATGAGCAAAGTGAAAATGACATAAACATAAACAAGTTATATGAAATGTAAATGGAAATGAATGATAAATGACTGAAATCTAAATTGCATAAAGTAAATGACTTGAAAGTAAGGCAATATTCACAAGTATGAATCCTTAAACCAAGACATCTTCCATGAGAAGGGCTCCAACTTGGATAATTCAACAAGTATGCCACTAGCTCCCATGAAAGGAAAAAAGGTCAAGTCTCCACACAATGCCATGAAGAATGGGAGACTTACAATCTCACTTACTAGAATGATATGCCTTGAGGGTTAAATTTAACTCTATGTTAAGCAATCGTAATTGGACTTATGTAGAAGTCACAACTATCTAAGGTCGGGCAATACAAATTTAGGTGTTAATTCATGTTAGAGATTTGGTATGAAGAACCAAACTCCTAAAACATACCACGCACTAAAAGAAAAAGATCAAAAGGGAGTGACCTATCTCAGTCACACTTGTATTGATTCATCTGACACAAGGTCATTGATGAATCAATTAGCCTTTTATACATTAGAGATTTCATTGGTCAAATGATGGAATGGGGAAGAATAGGGATCAAGATGAAGAGGGATGATAAGATTGAAACACAAATTGACCATGGGAGGAATTTCATCAAATCAAAACCATTCATTCATTTTGGAAGATGAAATATACATTTCATTAATCCCCTAAATCCAATGGTTTTGATCCAACAAAATTCAAATCAACCTTGACCAAGGCCCAAACAGAGAGTCAAACATCACAAGACCATAAAAATGGCTCCACAATATTTTTAAACATTTAATCAATTAAAAATCAATTTTAAAAAAAAGGATTAAAATGCATTTAAATTTGGTCAAAACCTAAAATCCCTTCAAAACACCAAATAAATGGCCAAGGGATTTATCCTAGGTCAAACAAGGTCAAAGGACCTAAGACAAAAAATTTCACTATTTTTGAAAAGTTAGAAGTATTTTTAAACAATTAAAAATATGCACAAAAACATTTAATTCATGAAAAATATCAAAACTAATCCAAAAAATAATTTTAATTCAGAATATGGAAGAGAAAAATATTTAAAGATTTTTGGTGAAAGTCCCATATTTTTTGGATTAAAAGTTAAATTTCTATGAATTAAATAAAATAAGTGGATTAAATGAAAATTCAGAAAATACAAAAAAACCAGGGCCATCAGATCTCCCTCATTAACTGAGGTGGCAGATCTGATGGCCAAGCACGCGCGTTCCATGTTACACTGCAGTCAACGCATTGCAAACTTGGTATTTAAAAATAAGGGACCAAATTAAAACGTGGGATGATGATTAAAGGGGTCAGGACATGCCAACACACCACCGGAGCTAGGGCTCCAGTCATCTTCTCCGGTGAACCTCACCGGACTGGTCCACCATAAACCAAATGGAAAATGAAAAATGAGTACACGTTTTTGAAGGAAAAATGCTCAGGAGCACGAATCTGACCACAATTTCTTCCAATTCCAAGTATATTGAAAGATACATGGATTTGAAATTTGAGGTTCATGATCTGAGTTGCTTCGATTTGACCTCAAAGCAACTTAATCTTGTTGCCTATATTGGTATGACTTCAGCCAACAAAAAATCAAAGAAAATGGTGAAGAACTGAGAGAGAATCGAAGAGAGGAAGTTTCTGAAAAATCACCTTTGAGTAGCTTGAATCTGGCTTGATTTTGCTTCCAATTGGCATTGGCTCGACTCCAGAAGCTTGCAGGAAGTGAAATGGATCAAAGAGGGGCTTGGATTCTTGGAATTTCAAACTCAAAATAGAAGGAGATTTGAAACTCGATTTCAAGTGAAATCTTTAAGTTTATCCTTTAATGGAGGTTAGGGAGGCAATGGTTCAAAGCATTGGCAAATAGGGATCCTTTTTCTGATCATAATGGCCATGTATTTATAGTGTATCAAGTTGCTTTTCACACACTTTGAAAGTTTGCCAATTTTAGCAACTTTGATGCATGGATGCATGGGAAATCATTTGGGCCCAATTCATGATATGATCATATTCCAATTCGTGCACAATGGATCCTGCAACATTAACATGTAAGCATGCAAAAGGAAATGGACAATTGAATTCAAATCTTGCCAAAACAAACCTATGAAAGGAACCATGCACAAGTCCCTCAATCTTGGTCCAAATGAGGTGACCTTGAATGTTTTGGAAAGGTGAGATCAAGGGTAAAAACTTTCATGTTGAACACTTTTTCATTTGAAGCTTGGATCATGATGCATTTTGAGGTGGAAGTTTGGAAAATCAAACATAATTGAATTTTTTCTAAGTACCAAGTCAAATGTTCACTTCTTCCACCTTGAATAACTTTTGCTATGAGCTTCAAATGTAAAAAGTTATTTCATCAAATTTTAGCTCTTTAAAACCTCTTCCATTTGGTCACAAATATGACCTTATTTGGATTTGGCATGAGGGATTTATGCATTTTAGAAGTTGAGGAAAATTGCTTGTTAAATGGTAATGACCCAAAATGACCTATAATGTTTCCTCTTGGAATATGCTCTTGAAAGTTTAATTTGAAGTTTCTAAAAGAATCAAAGTTGTATAGGA
The DNA here is from genome assembly GCF_024323335.1 of Lathyrus oleraceus. Classification (NCBI taxonomy): domain Eukaryota; kingdom Viridiplantae; phylum Streptophyta; class Magnoliopsida; order Fabales; family Fabaceae; genus Lathyrus; species Lathyrus oleraceus. The sequence goes on from NC_066583.1 coordinate 453,005,373, forward strand.
CATCTTGAAATTGATCATGAAACTTGGATGGCCTCCATATCATAAAAGTTGAGCAAGATATGGTCTTTGGAAGTTGACCTCCTAACTAGGGCACACACAAAACCTATAATATTTCATCATAAAAAATGACTTTCCAAGCAAAACTAGATCTTGACTTCAACATGAAATTTGTTTGGAATGTCATAAGAAGTAACTTTTCTCTTTGAATCATTTTCATATGACAAAAATTGTAGGAGACGGGGTCTAGTGAACCCCAGTTTTGACCAGTTGACTTTCTCTGGTCATCCTCCTTGAGCCAACTTGCAAACTTGAAGTTATATTGATATTTTGGAATCATGGAGGATCATATATGTATAATATGATGTATAATAGAGTATCCCTTGAAATATTTGATCAAATTTTGAAGAAACTTGTTAAGGAAGTCACACTAGATATCCAGATGAATTAGGGCTTCCAAGGCAAACAAGCTTCAAACTCTTGATGAATTCTTGATCAAAATGATAAACGAAGATCATGGGGATCCATATACGATGTCTAGGACCAATGTGAACCATCTGTTGATTGATCTCCTTGCATTGAGTGTCTCAAACCTTAGATGCGGGCTTGATGAGGCATTGGTGGATGCACACACTACCTACAAAAGAAACAAGGCTATACATAGACATATTTTTGGTATTTTGGTTAGTAAATAATGAAAAACAAAGTATGATACAATCAAATGTGCTTGGTGATCTTTCCCAATGCAAACCCAATGGATTAGGGGTAAGGAGGATACCAAGGTGTGATCCCAAAGCCAATGCATATAATGAGATAGCATGAAGGATCTTAGGGTCAAAATTGGGGTCTTACAGCTACCCCTATTTAAGGACACTCTAACTGAGGATGTGAAGGTTAAAATCTTCGTATCAACTCAGTAGAATGTGCTTAAATAACAACATATAGAAACAAATTTGGGTCCCTAAGAGACCTCATGATGCATATGGTATGTATGTAAAAATAATCTTTGTGGGGAATAAATTTCCACAAAGGAAACGAATTCGGAGAGACTGAAAGTCCACAAGAGCATAATGTATTCCATAAGGAAAACTCACTAGGGAGACAAAGCATCTGGGGATAAAAGTTATGCGTAGGCCAGGCTATGATTTAAAATTGCTGGAGACACGAGGGAAATTTCCATGAAAATAAATTAATGGAAGGACTCGGTCTGGGGATAAGGGAAATCTGCAGGGGATTGGAGTAGATCAGAATAAAACTGAAATACCCAAACCAAACAGAGGGTTGGAGATTTCGCTAAGGAAATACACACTCAAACTCAACTGGGGAAGAATGAACTTCAACGCAGGAGTACCAGAGGTATATTATCTATTACCGGTTACTGGGTAGGAAGATAATACACTCTGACAGAGGGATATCGTTACCGGTTAGGGTAAACATATCAAGGATGACTCATTGAGGAAGAAGAGGTGTATCCATTACCGGTTACTGGGTAAGAATAACCTAATGGGGAGAGAACTCAAATAGGATTTACAACTACCGGTTACTGGACAGAAGATCAAAGAGAGAGTATCTGTCACCTATTAAAGTGAACATATCAAGGATAAATTCAAAGGAAGAATATTCGTCATCGGTTAGGATGAACATATCAAGGATAAACTGTCGGGGAGAAATAGGAATTATATATATCAGTTACTAGATAGAAAACCAAAAAGAGAATATCTGTCACCGGTTAGGATGAACATATCAAGGATAAACTCAGCAGGGGAAAGTAGGAATTACAACTACCGGTTACTGGGTAGAATACCGAAAAGGGAGAGAAAATCCATCACTGGTTAAAGTGAACATATCAAGGATAGACTCTATGGGAATAAAATAGGGATTATAACTACCTTTTTACTGGATAGCAAAACAACAAAAGGAAGAATATCCGTCATCGGTTAGGATGAACATATCAAGGATAAACTACCTGGGGTAGCGTGAAAACAAATCCGCTGGGGAAAACAAAGGAAGTAGATTACATTTTACCGGGTATTGGGAAAAAGTAAAGTACTCAAAAATCGAGAAGAATATTATCAGTTATTGGTTAATAAACTCTCAGGGGACCAAAATATCTATCTAGGTAATAACTAGAATCAAACGATCAATTAAAGACTCAATCCAAAGAGGATCTAACTCCAGGGAAGTGGTTCCATCCAGATAATTAACTGGGGGGGGGGGGGGGGACTGAAATAATAATCATTCACGAGGAAATAACTTAGTGGGGAATGGGAAAGGTTAAAATCTTTCTGCTTAAGGTGCTGACACTCTACAATTGAAGGAGGACAGGCACACCAAATCTGCATGGGTAAATAATATCGCTGAAGCAAGGGATGAAAATAAAGAATAAAATGCAATAAAATGCACAATGAAATGTCTAATACTGTGTTTTATGCATGAATATGTATGTATATGATTATTATTACGTCAGAAAAACAACACAAAGGATACAAATAACAACGATTTGAATCACTGTTGTAACACTTGGCTAATCTCAACAAGATGGAAACACCAACTAGATAAAATTATAGGGATGAAAATAAATCATCTAGCTCTGAATAAACCAGTTTTGGCTGGGAAAGTCATGGAGAACACGATTCCAATAATTCACGGCAAACTCTAAAGGGAGAGAGCACCACTGAAGGACGATCAACCAAACATGCTAAGGATAGAAAAAAAGGATCTGCTGAGGATCCAAATTATCAACATTGTGGGGAATTTTAAGTCAACACCATATTAGAATGGGAGACAACCTTGTAGGGGACAAAAATAAAACACTGCTCAGAACCCAATACTGTCGGGAACGAGGGATCTCCATATCAGAAGATGAACTTCGCCGAGGAATTCAAGAGGTAAAAATCTGCCTAAGGATTTAAGCAAATTGATGGGGATGTTGTGACCAAGACCATCACATTCCTCAATACTCATTGAATTCTTCTTGGAAATTACGAAATAAACCAATTCCAAGGCAAAGATAATCAAATCTGATTCATACAAAGGAGAAACTGCCGAAGTTATGCAACACAATCAAATTCAAAATGGAAACCAAATAAAGGTTCCGGATCTTCAGAGTCCAAAAACTAACTGGGAGGATACAAAACATGAGCACCTCAACCGGGGAATATGAATTTACAAAGGGGACCAATCATCAGCTCGACTCTATTGGAGATGGGACTCACCGGCCCTACTGGGGATGATGAAATATTCGGGGAGAATCTCATCAACAAAGTTGGGGACAAATGATGATCTGTTGGGAAGGAATAAAAGTTACTCAAACCGGCTGCTCGGGGAAGACCAACAATGCTTCACACTTTAAGACTTACCTGTTCTCAGATTGCTGTGGACATTCCTTACTGAAATCAATTATTCTTAAAGTGATTGTTTTTATTATCTTAAGAAAAACAATTATTCATTAATTTAAAATTATCATCATAAAAATTCAATTTTATTTAGTAGAAATAAATAAGAATAGAAATAATTGGATAAAAGCTCAACTTTATTTAATAGAATGGTAGTCTGTAAATGACGAGACTCCATGGATTTTTTTACAAAGTTTGAAAATGGTAATTTACATGGAAAAGGGCTACATTGAATTCAATGGTCACTACTCTCCCTACCAACTTCAAAATCCATTGTGCTTGTCTTTAGTTGAGAATGATGAATTAGAACCAAATGACTTGCTCAAAACTGCTTCCATGATTAGGACCAACCGAATGCAGTTACTTGCCATAATCTCTAATTTTTTCCTAGATCACCCCAAGGTGGGGTACTCAATCTACCAGGATAAATTTTTTGTTTTATGTCTCTAAATTTTGCTTGGACATCCCTTTCGGGTTTTCAATCCACTGAGACGCTCCTTTTTGCCTAAGCCGCACTTTCGGGTTTTCAACTTAGCGAGTTGTTCTTTTCTTTTTAGGTGAAGTATTTCTTGACTGCATCGGCGTTCACAGGAAGTGAACTCTTCACCATCCATAGTTGTAAGAATCAAAGCACCGCCTGAAAAGGCTCTCTTAACAACATATAAGCCCTCATACTTAGGAGTCCATTTTCCCCTGCCATCCGGTTTGAAAGATAAAATCTTCTTGAGCACGACATCAACTTCTCTAAACACACGAGGCCTGACCTTCTTATTAAAAGCTTTCTTCATTCTTTGCTGATATAACTGACCATGACACATGGAAGTCAATCTCTTCTCTTCAAACAAAATTCAACTGGTCATATCTAGTCTGGCACCATTCAGCTTCTGTCAACTTGGCTTCCATTAGCACACGTAGTGACGGGATCTCAACTTCCAAGGGGAGCACAACTTCCATACCTTAAACAAGAGAGAAAGGGGTTGCCATTGTTGAAGTGCAGATGGATGTACGGTACCCATGCAAAGCAAATGGGAGCTTCCACCATATTGTTATTCAAGTTAGATCCATTGTCAGTAATGATCTTACTCGGCACACCATAACGATATATAATTTGGTTCTTGATAAACCTTACAAGAACTTGCTTGGTTATATTTTCATACGATGCCGCTTCAACCCACTTTCTAAAGTAGTCAATAGCCACCAGAAGGAAACGATGTCCGTTCGAAGCTTTGGGCTCAACCATACCGATCATATGAATTCCCCACATGGAGAATGGCCATGGAGAGGAAATGACATTCAATAGTGTCAGAGGAACATGAATCTTATCTGCATAAATTTCACACTTGTGGCATTTCTTCACAAACTTGCAATAGTCAGATTACATTGTCAGCCAATAATAACTTGCTCTCAACATCTTCTTTGCCATAGCATGTCCATTGGAATGGATACCAAAGGAACCTTCATGGACTTCAGTCATCAACAGGTCTGCTTGGTGTCTATCCATGCATCTGAGCAAAACCATATCGAAATTTCTCTTGTAAAGAACATCACCATTCAGGTAGAAGTTTCCAGCTAATCTTCTCAAAGTCTTCTTATCTTTCAAAGATGCCCCAGACGGGTAAATCTAACTCTGGAGGAAACATTTGATATCAAAATACCAAGGATTTTTCATCTTTAACTTCTTCAACAGTAAACACATGAGTTGGCCTATCAAGACGCATCATAGTCAAGTTAGGAACTTCATTCAATTATTTTACGACAACCATTGAAGCCAACGTTGCAAGAGCGTTTGCCATCCATTTTTCATCTCGAGGGATATGATGAAACTAAACCTTTGTAAAGAAATTTGGTATCAAGCCGGGTTAATTCGTCTCCCATTCACCTTTGATCTGATTCACAACCAAAGTTGAACCTCCATATACCTCAAGATATTTTATTCTGAGATCAGTGGCCTCTTCAAGCCCCATAATGCAAGCTTCATACTCAGCTATATTGTTTGTACACTTGAAAGTTAATCTAGCTGTAAATGGAAAATGAGTGCCTTGAGGAGTAATAATCACCATCCCAATGCCATTACCATACGAATTAACAACTCCATTAAATACCACTCCCCAATAGGAAGCAGGCTCTGGACCTTCTTCAAGCAATGGTTCATCACAATCTTTCATCTTCAAGTACAAAATCTCTTCGTCAGGAAAATCATATTGCACTGACTGATAATCTTCAATTGGTTGGTGAGCCAAATGGTCAGCCTAGACACTACCCTTGATAGCTTTTTGAGATTGGTATTCAATATCATACTCGGATAACAACATTTGCCAACGGGAAATCCTCCCAACTAAAACAGGTTTCTCAAAGATGTACTTTATTGGATCCATTTTGGATATCAACCAAGTAGTATGATTTAACATATACTGGCGCAGACACTTAGCAGCCCAAGCCAATGTGAAACATGTCTTCTCAAGCATATAATACCGAGTCTCGGAGTCAGTGAATTTCTTACTGAGGTAGTAAATTGCATACTCTTTCTTTCCAGATTCATCTTGCTGACCAAGAACACAACCTATACTTTCATCAAGCACAGTCCAATACATGATCAATGGTCTTCCTTCAATAGGCGGAGACAAAATCAGAGGCTCAAGCAGATACTCTTTGATACTATCAAAAGCTTTCTGGCAATCCTCGGTCCAATCACAATACTGATCTTTCCGTAGAAGTTTGAATATAGGCGCACACATGGCAGTCATATGCGATATAAATCTTGAGATATGGTTCAAGAGGCCGAGAAAACCTCTGACTTGCTTTTCAGTTTTGGGCGCAGGCATCTCTTGCATTGCTTTGACCTTGGCAGTATCAACTTCAATACCTTCTTGCTGACAATAAAGCCCAACAACTTACCAGAACGGACACAAAAAGTACATTCATTGGGATTCAAGCAGAGTTTATATTTCCTCAAATGCTGGAATAACTTCAACAAATTCTCAACGTGTTCTTCTTCGTCACTTGATTTGGCAATCATCTCATTAACGTAAACTTCAATCTCTTTATGCATCATATCATGGAAAAGAGTGGTCATAGCTCTATGGTATGTTGCAACAACATTCTTTAGACCGAAAGGCATCACTCTATAACAGAATGTTCCCCAGGGCGTAATGAATATGGTCATCTCTATATCTTCAAGTGCCATCTTGATTTGATTATAAACGGAAAATCCATCCATAAATGAAAAGACTTTGAATTTAGCTATATTGTCCACCAACATATCAATGTGTGGTTAGGAAAATCATCTTTCGGACTAGCTTTGTTCAAATCTCTCTAATAAACACACATGCATACTTTTCCATCCTTCTTAGGAACGGGCACAATATTGGCCACCCATTGCGGATACTCGGAGGTTACAAGAAAACCAACATCAATCTGCTTCTGCACTTCCTCTTTGATCTTTACTTCCATACCATGATGAGTTCTTCTCAATTTCTGCTTGACCGACGGGCATTCTGGCTTCAACGAAAATCTATGCTCCACAATCTCAGAATCCAACCTAGGCATATCTTGATAGGACCAAGCAAACACATCAGAATAGTCTCGAAGAAGATCAATCAACCCCTTCTTAGCTTTTGGACACAGTTGAGACCCAATCTTGACTTCCTTCACATCATCCTCATAACACAAGTTGACTAATTCAATCTGCTCTTCAAATAGCTAAATGGATTTTTCCTCATGCTCAAGCAAACGAGATAATTCATCAGATGATTCTTCATCATCAATCTCTTCCTAAGCTTCAAACACAGGGAGATTAATGTTTGGAGAAGGAGTGGGATCATTGTATTCAACGGGTTTGAGAACCAACCTGCATAATGATTTGATATTTTGATTTTAGAGAAGTGAAGTGCGAACAAATATTATGCAGATGGAAGATTATTATTTATTTACATTTTTTGAGATTACCATTTTCATAAAAAGAAAAAAGCAAAAATAAAACATCATAAATATGGATGAATAAAATTTTATTTTATTGATGATAATAATAAAAATGCCCAATAATGTTCACTTCTCCCTTAGGCATAGTGTAAGACCCCAATTTTGACCCTAAGATCCCTCATGCATTTCATCACAAGCATTAGCATTGGGATCATACCTTGGTATCCTCCTTACCCCTCCTTCATTGGGTTTGTTTTTGGGAGAGATCACCAAGCACTTTGTGATTATATCATACTTGTATCTTATCATTTTCACTAACCAAAATACCAAAAATATGTCTTTGTAGTTGTCTAACTCTTTTGTAGGTAAGGAACATGATTTCCTTGATTCATTGATCACATCTAGGGTTTGAGACCCTCATGAACAAAGAGCATCATCAAGAATTGATTCAAGAATGGTTATGAGCATCATGTATGAGTCCCAATTGCTACTACATGTTATAGTGATCAAGTTTGCTTCAAGAGTTTAAGGGTGATTTGCCTTGGAAACCCTAGTTTGACTGGGTATCTTGAGTAACTTCTCCAACAAGATATCTCACCAATTAATCAAATTTCTCAAGGGAAACATCAAATTTCATCATCTTATTCATATATGATCTACCATGAGCCAATAAAATAGAGAGGATTGGAAATTAGCAAATTGGTTGATGGTGGTTGGCCATATTGATTCATCTGATCAAAACTGGGTCTCCCTAGACCCTATCTCCTACAATTTTCACCATATAAAAATTATTCCAAGAGAAAAATTAATCTAAATGACATTATAAACAACTTTAATGTTTATACCTAGAACTATTTTTTCTTGGAAAATCATTTTCTATGTTGAAACATTATAGGTCATTTTGTCTAAACCCTAATTTGAAAGTCAACTTCCCAAGGCCATAACTTGCTCAATTTTTATGAGATGAAAGATTTCCAATTTGCACAATGAAATTAAATATGTCTACTTCAACTTTGATGATTGGAGTGGGAGCTAATTCAGCTTCTTTGCACATGTGATATGAGGCTACATTATAGGTCACTTTTGACCTATACCATTGATCAAGTGATTTTACCAAACTTCAAAAATGCATAACTCTATGACTTCAAATCCAAAAGACATGAAATGTGTGACCATTTTTAAGGTCTTTGAGAGATCTTCTACTTTGATGAATACACTTTTCTCATTTGAAGCTTCCATGAAAAGTTAAGCAAGATGGAATATTGAGACATATGGCTTGACACTTAGAAAATTTTCAATATGTCAAAATTTTCCAAACTTCCACCTCAAATTTCTCCAATTTCAAAGCTCCAAATGAAAAAGTGTTCAACATAAACTTGTTCCTCTTGATCTCACCTTTCCAAAGAGCTAAAATTCATGCATTTTGGATGAGAAATGCATAGGCTGCGCATGGCTTAAACAGGCTGGTATCATGTGTCATGAATCAAACTTCAAACAACAATGCTCCATTGCCCTGCAATCCAATCCACTTCCAATGCATCTGAACTTCATTATGGACTTTTGAACAATCATTTGATGGGCCTATGCGCGCCCATGCAGCTTGCTTACCTCACTTTGCCAAATTTGGAAACTTGGAAGGAGTGTTCAATTATCACTTGAACTCTCTATAAATTAAAGCTCAATTGCTCATAATCAAGACACACTGCGCAAGCTTTGATTCCCCATAGAAAACCCTTCACATTGAGAGGATAAACCTGAAAAATTCTTTTGAATTTGAGCTTGAATCTCCACTGTTTTGGAATTCAATTCTCCAGGAGTCCTTTGATTCTAAGCCATTCCATTCCTCTTCTGCAAGCAATCGGAGTGAAGCAAAGCACGATTTAGGTCAAGATCTAGCAAGCTCAGACTTCCATTGAAGGTATTTTATAGAAAATTTGATCTCTTCGATTCTCCTTGTTTCTTGCTCAATTCACTTGATTATTGTGTTGGCTGAAGTCCTACCAATGTAGGCAAGGTGTTTGAGTTGTTTTGATGATGAATCGAAGCAACTCAGATCGTGAACCTCATTTTTCAATTCCACATATCTCTCAATATAGTTGGAATTGGAAGAAATTGAGGTGATATTCGTGTTCAGTGATGTTTTCTCTTTAAAATCATGTCCCTATTTGAAATTTTGGTGATGGTTGATGATGACCAGTCCGGCGAGGCTCGGCGGAGAAGCCAACCGGAGCTCTGGCTCTGGTGATGAGGTGTTTCAGGTCTAGACCGTGTGATCCAACTCCTGCATTCTAATCTTGACCGTGCATTGTGATTACCATGTTTACAGCGCGCTTGACTAAGGTGTTGGTGGAACGCGCGCTGTGGATCATCAGATCTGTCACCTCAATTAATGAGGGAGATCTGATGGTCCACACATTTTTGCAATTTCTGATTTTCCTTTTAATTTCATTTTCTTCAATAATTTAAATTCAATATTGATCCAAAAAATATGGGACTTTCTCTAAAAATTTTCAAATATTTTTCTCTTTCATATTCTGAATTAAAATTATTTTTTGGATCATTATTAATATTTTTCATGAATTAATTGATTTTTCATTTGTTCTTAATTGTTTAAAAATATTTTTCAGTGTCCAAAAATTATGAATTTTTTTATCCAAGGTCCTTTGACCTTGTTTGACCTATGATAAATCACATGGCCATTTATTTGGTGTTTTGATGTGATTTTAGGATTTGGACAAAACATATTTGAATTTAATGCATTATTTTAATATTTTTAATTGAATAAATGCCATTTTAATTGTGTTGACCATTTGGATTGACTTATTTGATTTTCTCATTTATTGTTGGGCCTTGGTCAAGGTTGATTTGACTTTGTCAATTTAATATTATTGGATTTAGGGGATTGATGGAATGTACATTCTATCTCCTAAAATGAATGAATAATATTCATTTGGTAAAAGTCCTCCTTTGACCAATTTGTGATCTCATTCATCCCTTTCCCTCTTCATCTAATTCCCCTTCTTCATCCATTTATTTTCAATTGGCCAATGACATCTCAAAGTCCTAATGCTAGTTGATTGAAAGATTAACATGAGTATGGATGAGATTGGGCCCCAACTTTGCATATTTTTTGTGTGTAGTATGTTTAATGAGCATAGTTCTTAATACTATGTCTCCAACATGCATTAACACCAAAAGTCTATTGCCCGGCCTCAAATAGTTGTGACTTCTACATAAGTCCAATTACGATTGCTTAACATAGCGCTAAATTTATGACACAAAAGGCATAAGCATTCTAGTTAGTGAGATTCTAAGTCTCCCTTCTTCCATGGTATTGTGTGGAAACTTGGCCTTCTTTCCTTCCTTTGGAAGATGTTTTGGTTCAAGGATCCATGCCTGTGGCAAGTGGGTTGAGTGTTCTCCAAAGAATGTCTTGAAATCAAAAGTAAAACAAAACTAACTATTAACTTACTAACCATTAACTTTTACTTTCAAGCTTTTACTTTGAATGCAATTTATTTTTATTGCTCTATTATCATTTGTCATTGTACACATCATTCTAATTGTTTATGTTTATGCAATTTTCACTTTATCCACTTGGACCATATTGTGCGATATACTTTGTTGCTTTGTTTGTTTGATTGGTCTTTGACCATTAATGCACATAATAATAACAAAAACCCTAAAAGACAATTTAAGTGGACTGTTGTTTTGATCTTCCCAATTGGACTTAGAATTTAGGCAACATTCCTTTGCTAATGGACTTGGCCAATGCCAATTTGTTGAAAGACCAAGAACTTGCAAGTTTGAATTCATCTGATATATCATTCAAGATCTCTCCAGATTCATCTACAACATTGATCCTTGTTAAGTTGTTATGTTGAACCTGTGAATTGTGGATTTCATCTGCTACATAGGCTATTTTGAAGAAGATCATTGAAGTGGATAAGCTTGGATGAGGCCATCTTTATTTGATGCCTTTGCTCTTCAAGATTGATATAATTGTGCATTTGTATGTTGCTTGATTCTAAAAAGTCCAAGGGAATTCTGGGTTTCTATTGACATGCTTGTCTATTGGGTTGCTCCCATTTGGTCAGATCTTTTCAACTTTAAACTTTTAAATTTCTTGTATCTAGGGTAGTCTCTTCATCTTCTCCCAATTTCTTTAATTTCAAAATATCTCCCTCCATTTTCAAAACCTTCTTTGTGTGAACTATTTTGTTCTAAACTTTGACCACTTTTACAAAAAGGTAGAAACTTTTGCCTTATACCATTGCATTTTCAAATTTATTTTCTTAAATCAACTTGTACATGAACTTAACTATACTCGACATAAACTTTCAAAAAAGCCAAAAAAGAACTAACTCATCCAAACCATTTTTAGGCCTTTGTGCCTTTCAAACTTAATTTTTGTTAAAACTAACACACTCATTTTGAAATTTATAGCACGAACTACGAGGTTTTGATCTCTCATTTATATGTTGGTACGTAGGCACAAGACCGAAGGTCTTGTCAAACACAAAAAATATAATTAACCAATTCTTTTCTCATCACCCCATTCTATTTGTCTGTAAACATCACTTTGTACAAAATACATATGCACACAAAAAGGGCTCCCTAGGAGTATCTATGACACTTTGGGTGCTAACACCTTCCCTCTGTGTAACCAACCCTCTTACCTGTGATCTCTGACTTTTATTAGTTTTTATTTGAAAACTTCTTACTTATTGGGTTTTGTTTGTACTTTTCCCTTTTCCCTTGAAAACAATAAAAGCGCGGTGGCGACTCTTGTTAATTGATCTCTAGCTTGTCAATAGCTTGATGATCATGAATTTCCCGCTACAGAAATTAAGTGGCGACTCTGCTGGGGAGTAGTCTCCAGTGGGTTTAGCCTACTTTTTGTGTGAATATATTTGTATATATGTGATGTTTGTATATATGTATGTGTGATATAATCTGCTTGTTGTGCTTGGTGATCTCTGAGTGGTGAGATAAGTTCTAACCCGAACTTGAGTGTAATTAAGATAGGAGGATGGTATAGTCATGTTCGACTTGTGTGGAGTAGTCCTTAACAAGTTGGCTTGAGATCCATCTGCTTAGTGTTGACTCCTTTGGATTTGGAAATGTCACACAAGTATTTATGGTTAGGCATGACTATTTCTAATTGGGTCTAAGAAGCTGAGGACCTTAGAACACCTAACCCATCTTGGCCTATTTAGGACGTAGGCGGAAACTGTTCAAGTGTAGACTTGATAACAGTTGTTACGCGATACTACACTCAGACGAGTTGCTCTTGAGAATATTATGGGTCGATGAGTCAGTCATCTTAACTGGTAATATCCGATAGATGGAATTAAGACTCTGGAAACTTTTTAGAACATGATCTACAGGTTTTATCTTTAATTCACTCCTTTGGGATGGTTCTTACCCAGACTTCATGCTCGTGACTTGCAACAAACCCTTGATTCTTGGTTGATCCAATCAAGTCTTGTCAATATTAATGGAACTTAGGTGTTGATAAGGTGTAAACCATAATCCACCAAAATGGATGAGTGATCTTGACAATGACTTGATTCATCCCTTGACCTTTGTTTTCCTTGTGTGTTTTCCCTTACTTGTGATTGCTGCATTCATGCATTTCATGCGCATCATAACATTCATCGCACAAAATTTCAAGGAACTAAGGTATCATTTGCAAATATTTTTAGACCATGGATTATGGACGAAGGAACATTAAGAAGTACTGTTTCAGATGTCCAGACTTGAAAGGGTTAAGGAAGCTAGCATCTTTTGTATTAGATCCCTTAGACTTCAAACAACGTCATGGGAAGCTTTTGTCCATCTTGTCTGCTGATGTAGTTTAAGGATTATTGAGTGTATTGGTGCAGTTCTACCATCCTCTCTACCATTGTTTAACTTTCCCAGATTTTCAGCTCGTGCCTACCTCGGAAGAGTTCCTTTTAGTAGAGTTCCTTTTAGTGAATTGGAGGAAATGACCCGATATAGTATTATTGCTGAAGCTCTTCACTTGAAGAAGTCTGAGATAGAGGCTCATTGGGTGAAGAAAGGAGGGTATTTGGGTTGCCATATGTTTTCCTCATCAAGGAAGCTACCACTTTTGCTCAAGCTGGTAGTGTGGATGCTTTTAAACCTATCTTTGTGTTGCTCATATATGGATTAACTTTGTTCCCTAACATTGACGGTTTTGTTGATGTTAACGCCATTAGACTTTTATTGATTGGGAATCCTGTGCCTACTTTGTTGGGTGATATGTATTTCTCTTTGCATCCAAGGAATTCTAAGGGTGGTGGCACGATTGTCTGTTGTACTCCTCTTCTGTACAAGTGGTTTATTCCGCACTTGCCTCAGACACCTACTTTTGTGGAGAACAAACAATGTCTAAGGTGGTCTCAGAGACTTATGTCTCTCACTAATGATGATATAGTTTGGTATGATCCGTCCTTAAGCAGTTTGGAGATTATTCATAGTTGTGGTGAATTCTCTAATATGCCTCTCATTGGTACACAAGGAGGAATTAGCTACAAACCTTCTTTGGCTCGTCGTCAACTTGGGTTCCCCTTGAGATACAAGCCTAATAACACTTTGTTAGAAGGTATTTTCTATCAAGGGGGTAAAGATCCCCAACATTTAAAGCAGAATATTGTGCATGCTTGGCATAATGTGCATAGGAAAGGAAGATCTGAGCTTGGTCCGCACAATTATGTAGCTTTGGAAGCTTACACTCTTTGGGTGAAGAAGAGAGATTTGGAGTTGAAGATGCCTTATCCTTGTGAAAGACCTATGTTTGTGGTTGTGGTTGAGCCACTAACTCTCCCTAATCAAGATGTAGAGGAGTTGGAAGACGCGCTCATCAAGATGAAGCAAGAGAAGGACATGTGGGAAGAGCGTTTCCATGCTTTAAGCAAGAAGCATGAAGAGTTGCAGTTGGAGTCTAAGGACAAAGATGCACTGATTGAGCTACTTGAAGACCGAGTGACGTAGAGATAGAGAGAGCCAGAGGTTTCATCTTCTAGCATGCCTCAACCTTCCGTTTTTTGGAAGAAGATTATCGACCAGCTTGTCCTCGAGAAGACTCAGATGAAGGCTTCTTTTGAGACCGAGATTCGTCGCATTCGAAGGAAGTACACGCCTTCATCCAGATCTTCTGACACTGTTGTTAGGGATCCTTAGGATGACCAGACTCCTTTTCTCTTGTATCTTTTATTTTGGTTTCTGAAATTGTACTCAGTGTAATCCTTTCAATGTATATAAATAAAAAGAGATTTTTGGTCATATCAAATTTTTGCAATTGCCATTTAAATATTTGCAAATGATATAGTAAGTTCCTTGAAAATAAAAATAATCAAGCATTGCATTTCATGCATCATTTGCATAAGCAGGTTTTTGTCAGGTGTCTGATCAGTGTTCTTCTGTGCTTTAGCCAAGCTGACTCACCGGTACAACACTCGAGCCAATCATTCAAAGATCATGGAACACCTTGAGCAAGAGAACCGGGACTTGAAAGAGGAGATTTCCCGATTGACTGTCATGATGGAGTCAGTTCTTGCTCCCTAGAGCCAAGCTTCTCCAGCTCCTACAACTCCTCCCGCGAGGACTGTCATTTCTGAAGTGGTTACCTCTACAATGCCTGCTGCCACCACCCACTTCGCTCTGAATCTGCCTGCTGGATTCCCTTGGGGAATGCCACCCAATTTTGTGCCAGAGGGTTTTGCTCGCACTTTTTCTTCCATGCCGACATCTAGCCCGGTCATGTCTGTGTCACCTCCCGTTGTGCATACTTTGCCACGAGTAGAAGACACCATCTATCATTCTGAGCCATCTGAGGGCCCAGACGTCTACGAGAAGATGGATGAGATGAAGGATCAATTCCTTGAGCTGCACAAGGAACTGAAAACGCTGAGAGGCAAAGATCTGTTTGGGAAGAGTGCTGCTGAACTGTGCTTAGTACCCAATGTGAAAATCCCAGTCAAATTCAAAGTGCCTGACTTTGAGAAGTATAAGGGAAACTCGTGTCGACTCAGTCATCTTGTGATGTATGCTCGCAAGATGTCAACCCAGACAGATAATGATGAACTACTGATTCACTATTTCCAGGATAGCCTGACAGGTGCTGTGCTCCGTTGGTATATGGGGCTAGATATTGCAAGCATCCGCACTTTCAATATTTTAGGGGAGGCTTTCGTGAAACAGTATAAATACAATGTGGATATGGCGCCAGATAGGGACCAACTGAGGTCCATGTCTCAGAAAGACAAGGAGACATTTAAAGAGTACGCCCAGCGTTGGAGGGAGTTGGCTGCCCAGATTACTCCTCCTTTAGAGGAGAAGGAGATGACAAAAATCTTTCTCAAAATCCTGAGTTCATTTTATTATGAACGTATGATTGCCAGTGCCCCCAGTGATTTTACCGAAATGGTAAACATGGGGATAAGATTTGAAGAAGCGGTCCGTGAAGGGCGATTGTCGAAAGAAGAGGCGTCAACTAGCAAGAAGTATGGGAGCAATTTTAGCAAGAGGAAGGAAAATGAAACAAATGCAGTAAGCAGTGGGAGGCAGAGGAGGCCTTAAGCAAGAAGGAATTTACCACCCCGTCAACATCATCATCATCAAGTATCTTCTATTATTCCAGTGTTTTCAAATCAGTCAACAATACCAATTCAACAACAACAACAACATCAATATCAAAATCAACGTCAACAACAACAAATGCAACAAAGAACAAACACCTATAACCACAACAATTCCAACAACAATCCTCACCAGCAACAGAACTTCGAGAGGAGGAAGGTCTCTTTCGACCCGATTCCTATGTCATACGCAGAGCTGTACCCATCTTTAGTCCTCAAGAATTTGATCCAACCGAGGAATCCACCGCAGATACCAGAACTACTTCCATGGTGGTATAAACTTGAACTTTGTTGTGCTTTTCACCAGGGTGCACCTGGGCACGATATTGAGAATTGTTATCCACTGAAATATGAGGTACAAAAGCTTATGAAGAGTGGCATGGTGTCTTTTGAAGACCGCACACCTAATGTGAAAGCTAATCCCTTGCCCGCTCATGGGAATACTTCGGTGAATATGGTGGACGGCTATCCAGGTGAGTATAAAGTTTTTGATGTACGTTTCATTCGCGGATCCTTGGTGCAGATACACAAGGACATCTGTATGGTGAGTGAATGTGAACATGATCACGAAGGTTGTGATATTTGTCGTGTGAACCCAAGAGGGTGTGTTGTAGTGAAAAGGGACATCCAGCGCCTGATGGATGAAGGCATGATCCAAATTTGTCAATCCCGTCATGAAGGTGACGATGTTAATGTCATTGTTCCCATTTTCAAGCATTCGGAGCGGTTGGTTATGCAGTATGATAGCAACAAGAACGTCAATAATAGATCAGTTTTACCGTTGGTAATACGGTTGGCGGGCCCAGTCCCGTATGCATCTGATAAGGCTGTACCGTATGAATACAATGCTACGATGATTAAGAAAGGTCAAGAGGTCCCGTTGCCTACGACCATTTCAGTAGTAAGCATTGCAGATGTTACGAAGGTGACCCGCAGTGGTCGAGTTTTTGGGCCAGTTGTCCCAGAGTGTTAGGAAGATTTGATTATTGGCAAGAAGGCGGAGGTGCCTATGGTAGATCCGGTTGGTTGTTCGAAAGATAAGTCTGGTGAATCCAGCAATTTGAAAGCCAATAATGATGATGATGAGGTACTCCGACCGATCAAGAGGAGTGAATTCAATGTGGTTGAGCAGTTGCTTCAGACTCCCTCGAAGATTTTCGTGTTGTCTCTACTTTTAAATTCTGAAGCGCACAGAGAAGCACTCCAGAGAGTTCTCGAACAGGCATACGTGGAGCAAGATGTTACTGTGGCTCAATTTGATCACATTGTAGCTAACATCACTTCATGCAACAATTTGAGTTTTTGTGATGAAGAACTCCCTGAGGAGGGAAGAAATCACAATCTTGCTTTGCACATCTTGATGAATTGAAAAAAAGATGCTTTATCAAACGTGCTAGTTGATATCGGGTCATCACTCAACATGCTTCCAAAGTCAACATTGTCAAAGTTATCGTATCAAGGAGCTCCCATGAGGTACAGTGGAGTAATTGTCAAAGCCTTTGATGGCTCGCGCAAGACCGTCATTGGAGAAGTGGACCTTCCAGTCAAGATAGGACCGAGGATTGTACGGGTGGTTCAAATTCTTTGCGACACCTCTGTATCCTTTGTGATCATTTTGTCAGCATAATCACCATATATTCATACGCACATACATTCATATGAATTCATATTATGCATATCCTGCATATTTGGTTTGTTTGAGATTTGTATGCTGGTACTTTATCCCCATACCCAAATCTGGTGTCTGTCCTCTTTCAATTGTAGAGTGCCAGCCCCTAAGCAGAAAAGACTTTAACCTTTCTCTGTTTCCCCACTGAGTTTGTTTCCTTGTGGATTATTGTTATTTCAGTTTCCTCTCCAGCAAAATTTTCTGGATGGAATTACTCCCCTTGAGTTATGTCTTCATTGGGTTGAGTCTTGATTGACCGTTTCTTTCTAGCTCTTACCTAGATGGATGTTTTGGTCCCCTAAGAGTTTATTACCCAGTAACTGGTAATATTCTTCTTAGCCTATGGTTTGTCACTTCTTGCCCAATGCCCGACAAAAGTACCCCTTTTTCTCTCCAATGGAGTCCTCGAAAGTATATCCTTGATATGTTCATCTTAACCAGGTGACGTATGTCTTTCTTTCCCCACGCAGGAGTCTATCCTTGATATGTTCACTTTAACCAGTGACAGATATTCTCTCCTTTGGTATTCTACCCAGTAAAAAGGTAGTTGTAATCCTTATTTTTGTTTCCCCAGAGAGTTAATCCTTGATATGTTCATCTTAATCGATGACGGGTTTTCTTCTCCTTGTTGGTCTTCTACCCAGTAACTAGTAGCTGTAAATCCTATTGTTCCCCTGAGCGGAGTCTATCCTTGATATGTTCATCCTAACCAGTGACGGATTTTCTCTTCTATGGTATTCTATCCAGTAACTGATATATGTAATCCCTATTTTCTCCCCTTTCAGAGTCTATCCATGATATGTTCATCTTAACCGGTGATTGATTTTCTTTTTGATTGGTCTTCTATCCAATAACCGGTAGTTGTAAATCCTACTTTATCCCCTCGCAGAGTTTAATCCTTGATATGTTCATCCTAACCAGTGACGGATTCTCTCTCCGACGATTTTCTATCCAGTTTTCGATAGATGTAATTACCCTTTTGTTGTTCAGTTGGTATATCCTTGATATGTTCATCCTAACCGATTATGGGTATCCTTCTTGACATCCCTAGGCAAGTTTATCCTTGATATGTTCATCTTAACCGGTGACGGATTTTCTTCCCTATTGAGTTTATCCTTGATATGTTCATCTTAACCAATGACAGATACTCTCACCCTTTGGTCTTCTACCCAGTAACCGGTAGTTGTAAATCCTATTTTCTGCAATTTTCCCCAGCAAGGCTATTCTTACCCAGTAACCGGTAATGAATATTCCCTCCTGGCTTTCCCTCAGCGAGTCATCCTTGATATGTTCATCTTAACCGGTGACATATGTTCTCTCCGTCAGATCTTTATTATCTCCTGACCCAGTAACAGGTAATAGATAATAGATTTCTGCTCCTCCTGTGTTGAAGTGTAATGCTTCCCCAGTCGATTCGAGTGCGTATTTCCTTAGTGAAATCGCTTTTCCCACCACGAGTCGAATATTTCAGTTTTATCCTGACTTATTTGTATCCCCTGCAGATGTTGTTTATTTCCCCGACTGAGTCTTTCCATTTTATATGGATTTCCTCTAATCCCCTAGCAGTTGTAAGTCGTAGTCTGGCCTACGCGTAACTCCTTTTACCCCTCAGAGCCTCTGTCTCCCCAGTGAGTGTTCCTTATGGAATGCAATGTGCTCCTGCAGATTTTCGGTCTCTCTGATTTCTTTTCCTTTGTGGCAATATTTCCCCATAGAGCATTTACTTTTGCATTCATATCATATGTATCATGAGGTCTCTTAGGGACCAAAATTTGTTTCTCTATGTTGTTATTTAAGCCCATTTTACTGTATCGACATGAAGATTTTAACCTTCGCCTCCTCAGTTAGAATGTCCTTAAATAGGGGCAGCTATAAGACCCCAATTTTTACCCTAATATCCCTCATGCATTTCATCACAAGCATTAACATTGGGATCATACCTTGGTATCCTCCTTACCCCTCCTTCATTGGGTTTATTTTTGGGAGAGATCACCAATCACTTTGTGATTATATCATACTTGTATTTTATCATTTTCACTAACCAAAATACCAAAAATATGTCTTTGTAGTTGTCTAACTCTTTTGTAGGTAAGGGACATGATTTCCTTGATTCATTAATCACATCTAGGGTTTGAGACCCTCATGAATAAAAAGAACCATCAAGAATTGATTCAAGAATGGTTATGCGCATCATGTATGAGTCCCAATTGCTACTACATGTTATAATGATCAAGTTTGCTTCAAGAGTTTGAGGGTGATTTGCCTTGGAAACCCTAGTTTGACTGGGTATCTTGAGTAACTTCTCCAACAAGCTATCTCACCAATTGATCAAATTTCTCAAGGGACACATCAAATTTCATCATCTTATTCATATATGATCTACCATGAGCCAAGAAAATCAAGAGAATTGCAAATTAGCAAATTGGTTGATGGTGGTGGGCCAGATTGATTCATCTTATCAAAACCGGGTCTCCCTAGACCCTATATCCTACAATTTTCACAATATGAAAATTATTCCAAGAGAAACATTACTCTAAATGACATTATAAACAACTTTCATGTTTAGACCTAGAACTAGTTTTGCTTTTAAAATCATTTTCTATGTTAAAACATTATAGGTCATTTTGTCTAAACCCTAATTTGAAAGTCAACTTCCCAATGCCATAACTTGCTCAATTTTTATGAGATGAAAGATTTACAAGTTGCACAATCAAATTAAATGTGTCTAATTCAACTTTGATGTTAGGAGTGGGAGCTAATTCAACTTATTTGCACATGTGATATGAGGCTATATTATAGGTCACTTTTGACCTATACCGTTGATCAAGTGATTTTGCCAAACTTCAAAAATGCATAACTCTATCACTTAAAATCCAAATGACAAGAAATTTGTAACCATTTTGAAGGTCTTTGAGAGATATACATCTTTTATGAAGACACTTTTCTCATTTGAATCTCCCATGATAAGTTAAGCAAGGTGGAATATTGAGACATATGGCTTGACACTTAGAAAATTTTCAATATGTCAAATTTTTCCAAACTTCCACCTCAAATTTCTACAAGTTCCAAGATACAAATTAAAAAGTGTTCAACATAAAACTTGTTCCTCTTGATCTCACCTTTCTAAAGAGCTAAAATTCATACATTTTGGATGAGAAATGCATAGGCTGCGCATGACTTAAACAGGATGGTATCATGTGTCATGAATCAAACTTCAAACAACAATGCTCCATTTTCTTGCAATCCAATCCACTTCCAATGCATCTGAACTTCATTATGGACTTTTGAACAATCATTTGATGGGCCTATGCGCGCCCATGCAGCTTGCTTACCTCACTTTGCCAAATTTGGAAACTTGGAAGGAATGTGCAATTATCACTTGAACTCTCTATAAATTAAAGCTCAATTGCTCATAATCAAGACACACTGCGCAAGCATTGATTCCCCACAGAAAACCCTTCACATTGAGAGGATAAACCTGAAAAATTCTGTTGAATTTGAGCTTGAATCTCCACTGTTTTGGAATTCAATTCTCCAGGAGTCCTTTGATTCTAAGCCATTCCATTCCTCTTCTGCAAGCAATTGGAGTGAAGCAAAGCACGATTTAGATCAAATTTGAATGAGATCACAAATTGGAGTGAAGCAAAGCACGATTCAAACCTCCATTGAAGGTATTTTGCAGAAAATTTGATCTCTTTGATTCTCCTTGTTTGTTGCTCAATTCTCTTGATTATTGTGTTGGCTGAAGTCCTACCAATGTAGGCAAGGTGTTTGAGTTGTTTTGATGATGAATCGAAGCAACTCAGATCATGAACCTCATTTTTCAATTCCACATATCTCTCAATATAGTTGGAATTGGAAGAAATGGAGGTGATATTCGAGATCAGTGATGTTTTCTCTTTAAAATCATGTCCCTGTTTGAAATATTGGTGATTGTTGATGATGACCAGTCCGACGAGGCTCGCCATAGAAGACAACCGAAGCTCTGGCTCCAGTGATGAGGTGTTTCAGGTCTAGACCGTGTGATCTAACTCCTGCGTTCTAATCTTGACCGTGCATTGTGATTACCATGTTTACAGCGCGCTTGAATAAGGTGTTGGTGGAACGCGTGCTGTGGATCATCATATTTGCCACCTCAATTAATGAGGGAGATCTGATGGTATACGTATTTTTGCAATTTCTGATTTTCCTTTTAATTTTATTTTCTTCAATAATTCATATTAAATTCAATATTGATCCAAAAAATATGGGACTTTCACAAAAAAATTCAAATATTTTTCTCTTTCATATTCTGAATTAAAATTATTTTTAGATCATTATTAATATTTTTCATGAATTAATTCATTTTTCATTTGTTTTTAATTATTTAAAAATATTTCGAAGTGTCCAAAAATTATGAATTTTTTTATCCAAGGTCCTTTGACCTTGTTTGACCTATGATAAATCACATGGCCATTTATTTGGTGTTTTGATGTGATTTTAGGATTTAGACAAAACATATTTGAATTTAATGCATTATTTTAATATTTTTAATTGAATAAATGCCATTTTAATTGTGTTGACCATTTGGATTGACTTATTTGAGTTTCTCATTTGCTGTTGGGCCTTGGTCAAGATTGATTTGACTTTGTCAAGTTAATATTATTGGATTTAGGGGATTGATGGAATGTACATTCCATCTCCCAAAATGAATGAATAATATTCATTTGGTAAAAGTCCTCCTTTGACCAATTTGTGATCTCATTCATCCCTTTCCCTCTTCATCTAATTCCCCTTCTTCATCCATTCATTTTCAATTGGCCAATGACATCTCAAAGTCCTAATGCTAGTTGATTGAAAGATTATAATGAGTATGGATGAGATTAGGCCACACATTTGCATATTTTTTGTGTGTGGTATGTTTAATGAGCATAGTTCTTAATACTATGTCTCCAACATGCATTAACACTAAAACTCTATTTCCCGGCCTCAAATAGTTGTGACTTCTACATAAGTCCAATTACGATTGCTTAACATAACCCTAAATTTGTGACACAAAAGGCATAAGCATTCTAGTTAGTGAGATTGTAAGTCTCCCCTCTTCCATGGTATTGTGTGGAAACTTGGCCTTCTTTCCTTCCTTTGGAAGATGTTTTGGTTCAAGGATCCATGCTTGTGGAAAGTGGGTTGAGTGTTCTCCAAAGAATGTCTTGAAATCAAAAGCAAAACAAAACTAACTATTAACTTACAAACCATTAACTTTTACTTTCAAGCTTTTACTTTGAATGCAATTTATTTTTATTGCTCTATCATCATTTGTCATTGTACATATCATTCTAATTGTTTACGTTTATGCAATTTTCACTTTGACCACTTGGCCCATATTGTGTGATATACTTTGTTGCTTTGTTTGTTTGATTGGTCTTTGACCATTAATGCACATAATAATAACAAAAACCCTAAAAGACAATTTGAGTGGACTGTTGTTTTGATCTCCCCAATTGGACTTAGAATTTAGGCAACATTCCTTGGCTAATGGACTTGGCCAATGCCAATTTGTTGAAAGACCAAGAACTTGCAAGTTTGAATTTATCTGATATATCATTCAAGATCTCTCCAGATTCATCTGCAACATTGATCCTTGTTAAGCCGTTATGTTGAACCTGTGAATTGTGGATTTCATCTGCTACACAGGCTATTTTGAAGAAGATCATTGAAGTGGATAAGCTTGGATGAGGCCATCTTTATTTGATGGATTTTCTCTTCAAGATTGATATAATTGTGCATTTGTATGTTGCTTGATTCTAAAAAGTCCAAGGGAATTCTGGGTTTCTATTGACATGCTTGTCTATTGGATTGCTCCCATTTGGTCAGATCTTTTCAACTTTAAACTTTTAAATTTCTTGTATCTAGGGTAGTATCTTCATCTTCTCCCCATTTATTTAATTTCAAAATCTCTCCCTCCATTTTCAAAACCTTCTTTGTGTGAATTATTTTGTTCTAAACTTTGACCACTTTTACAAAAAGGTAGAAACTTTGGCCTTATGCCATTGCATTTTCAAATTTATGTTCTTAAATCAACTTGTAAATGAACTTAACTATACTCGACTTAAACTTTCAAAAAAGCCAAAAAAGAACTAACTCATCCAAACCATTTTTAGGCCTTTGTGCCTTTCAAACTTAATTTTTGTTAATACCAACACACTCATTTTGAAATTTATAGCACGAACTACGAGGTTTTGATCCCTCATTTATATGTTGGTACGTAGGCACAAGACCGAAGGTCTTGTCAAACACAAAAAATATAATTAACCAATTCTTTTCTCATCCCCCCCATTCTATTTGTCTGTAAACATCACTTTGTACAAAATACATATGCACACAAAAAGGGCTCCCTAGGAGTACCTAGGACACTTTGGGTGCTAACACCTTCCCTCTGTGTAACCAACCCCCTTACCTGTGATCTCTGACTTTTATTAGTTTTTATTTGAAAACTTCTTACTTATTGGGTTTTGTTTGTACTTTTCCCTTTTCCCTTGGAAACAATAAAAGTGCGGTGGTGACTCTTGTTAATTGATCTCTAGCTTGTCAATAGCTTGATGATCATGAATTTCCCGCTACAGAAATTAAGTGGTGAGTCTGCTGGGGAGTAGTCTCTAGTGGGTTTAGCCTACTTTTTGTGTGAATATATTTGTACATATGTGATGTTTGTATATATGTATGTGTGATATAATTTGCTTGTTGTGCTTGGTGATCTCTGAGTGGTGAGATAAGTTCTAACCCGAAATTGAGTGCAATTAAGATAGGAGAATGGTATAGTCATGTTCGACTTGTGTGGAGTAGTCCTTAACAAGTTGGCTTGAGATCCATCTGTTCAGTAGAGACTCCTTTGGATTTGGAAATGTCACACAAATATTTGTGGTTAGGCATGACTATTTCTAATTGGGTCTGAGAAGCTGAGGACCTTTGAACACCTAACCCATATTGGCCTATTTAGGACGTAGTGTGGAAACTGTTCAAGTGTAGACTTGATAATAGTTGTTACGCGATACTACACTCAGACGAGTTTCTCTTGAGAATATTATGGGTCGATGAGTCAGTCATCTTAACCTGTAATATCCGATAGATGGAATTAAGACTCTGGGAACTTTTTAGAACATGATCTACATGTTTTATCCTTAATTCACTCCTTCGGGATGGTTCTTACCCAGACTCTATGCTCGTGACTTGTAACAAACCCTTGATTCTTGGTTGATCCAATCAAGTCTTGTCAATATCAATGAATTTTGGGTGTTGATAAGGTGTAAACCATAATCCACCAAAATGGATGATTGATCTTGACAATGAATTGATTCATCCCTTGACCTTTGTTTGCCTTGTGTGTGATCCCTTACTTGTGATTGTTGCATTCGTGCATTTCATGCGCATCATAACATTCATCACACAAAATTTCAAAGAACTAAGATATCATTTGCAAATAGCTTCTTGTGCATCTTTCAAAGAAGACATGGGTGCCCTAGTTTTCTTTATTTCATCAGCAATAGATAAGGCTTGGAATGGTGTTCCAACCTCCTCCTCAGCATCAACATATGTGAAAGATGACCAATGGCTCACTAACAATGCTTTCTCTCCACCAACAACGACAAGCTTGCCATTCTTCACAAATTTTAACTTTTGGTGAAGAGTAGACGTTACTGCTCCAACTTCGTGAATCCATGGCCTTTCCAACAAGCAATTGTAGGCCAGGTGGATATCCATCACTTGAAATTCGGAAATCACTCGGACCTATCTTAAATGGAAGGTCCACTTCTCCAATGACGGTCTTATGAGAACCGTCGAACGCTTTAACAATTACGCTGCTATACCTCATTAGGACGCCTTGATAAGAGAGTCTTGACAAAGTTGATTTTGGTAACACATTCAATGATGACCCTATATCAACCAACACATTGGACAGAGCATCCTCCTTGCAATTTATCTAAATATGTAATGCCAAATTGTGATTTATGCCTTCCTCGGGATGCTCTTTATCACAAAAACTCAAATTGTTACAAGAAGTAATATTGGCAACTATGTGGTCAAACTGATCCACGGTAACATCATGTTCAACATAGGCTATTGGAATCTCTGCATTCTTACTTGCTGACACATCTTCTACAATCTTTGGAAATATTGGACTGAACACACGTCCGCTACAGGTCACCTTCGCAATATCTGCAATGTTTACCACCGAGTCTGCAATTGGTAGAGGAACCTCTTGACCATTTTCTATCATAGTGACATTATATTGATAGGCACAAATTTATCGGATGAGTAAGGGACAGGGCCCGCTAACCGTATGACCAACGACGATACCGATTTATTGATATTATTGTTGATGCTGCTATCAAACTGAATGACTACCCACTCAGGGTTCTTGAATACTGGCACAATCACATTCACATCATCTCCCATATCCATCGACTATTGAATATGGATTACATTCTCATCCATCAACTTCTGGATATCCCTCTTGACAACCATACACCCACTGGGGTTCACGCTACAGATTGCACAACCATCATGGTCATGTTCACAGTCACCGATTAAAGATAAAGTCTTATGCATCTCCACTAGAGATCTTCAGATACGTCTTACATCAAAAACTTAGAAATTCTCTGGACAACCTTCCACCATGTTGACAGAAGTGTTACCATGAGCAAGCAATAAATTGACTTTTATGTTTGGTGATCTGTCCCCAAAGGACACCATAACACTCTTCACAAGCTTCTGAACTTCTTATTTTAGAGGGTAGAAATTCTCTATATCATGGCCAGGGGCTCCCTGGTGAAAAGCACAATGAAGGTCAGGCTTGAACCACCATGGTAGTAGCTCAGGAATTTGCAGAGGATTTCTTGGCTGGATGAGATTCTTGAGGACCAATGACGGGTATAACTCTGTATAAGTCATAGGAATAGGGTCAAAGGAGACCTTCTTCCTCTCAAAGTTTTGTTGGTGATTATTGTTGTTGTTGTTGTTGGTTTTTTAATGCGGTTGTTGCTGATGTTGTTGTTACTGAATTGGAACTGATTGATTAGAATTGTTGGAAAAAACCGGAATTACTGAGGAAACTTGATGTTGATGTTGACGAGGTTGAGAACTCTTCCTGACATGAGGCCTCCTCTGCCTCCCTACCGATACTGAATTAGCTTCTTCTTCCTTCCTCTTAGAGAAACTACCACTGTACTTCTTGCTGGCTGATGCCTCTTCTTTAGACAAATGTCCTTCATGGAATCCTTCTTCTAGCCTCATACCCATGTTTACCATTTCAGTAAAATCATTGGGGGCACTTGCAATCATATGTTCGTAATAAAACAAACTCAACGTATTCAAGAAGATCTTCGTCATTTCTTTCTCTTCAAGAGGGGGACTTATCTCGGCAGCCAGTTCTCTCCATCTCTAGGCATATTTTTTGAATGTCTCTTTATCCTTTTGAGAAATAGACCTCAACTGGTCTCTATCGGGCGCCATATCCACATTGTACTTATAATTCTTGACAAAGGCCTTGCCTAAGTCATTGAAAGTACAAATGCTTGCACTATCCAAACCCATGTACCACCTCAAGGCAGCTCCAGTTAACTATCTTGGAAATAGTGAATCAACAACTGATCATTATCAGTCTGAGTAGACATTTTTCTAGCATACGTCACAAGATGGCTTAGTAGGCAAGTATTCCCTTTATACTTTCCAAAGTCTGGGACCTTGAATTTCACCGGGATCTTAACATTAGGGACCAAGCAAAGTTCAACAACACTCTTACCAAACAAGTATTTCCCTCTCAGAGTCTTCAACTATTTGCGCAACTCGAGGAATTGATCTTTCATCTCATCCATCTTCTCAGACACATCTGGACCCTCAGACGGCTCATAGTGGTAGATAGTGTCCTCAACACGAGGAAGAGTGTGAACAACTGGAGGTGGCACTGATATGACCGGGCTAGATGCCGGCAGAGAAAAAAATGTGGGTGCATACCCTTCTGGCATAAAATTTGACGGCATTCCCCAAGGGAATCCAACAAACATGGAAGGAATGGATTGACTGGCAGTAGCAATAGGAGCAATTGAGGTAGAAACCTCATAAATGACAGTCCTCTAGAGAGGAGGAGTTGCAGGAGTTGGTGATGACTAATTCTGGATGGCGATCACAGATTCCATTAGTGCCATTAATTTGGAGATCTCATCCTTCAGCTATCGGTTCTTTTTCTCTAGATGCTCCATGATCCTTGGTTGATTAGAGCGAGTATTATAGCGGTGAGTCAACTTGGCTGATTGCACATAAGAAGAACTGATAAGACATCTGGCGAAAGAAAACATGTTATGCAAATGATGCATGAAATGCAATGTTTTTGATTTTTTTTAATTTCAAGGAACATATGAAGTCCTATTTGCAAATATATATTCAAATAATAACAATAATAACAATTTGATAAAATCTTTTTTTATTCATAAAATTTTGGAAGGATTATACTAAGTACAATTTCAGAAACCAAAATACAAATACAAGAGAAAAGGAAACTATCATCTTAAGGATCCATAGCAACTGCATCAAATGATCTGGATATGGGTGCATACTTCCTTTAGATGCATTGAATCTCTGACTCAAAGGATGTCTTTATCTAATCCTTCTCAAGAACTAGCTGATCAATAATCTTCTTCCAAGCACCAGAAGGTTGAGGCGTACTAGAGGAAGATGAACCCTCTGGCTCTCTCTGGCTCTTCACTGCTCGATCCTCAAGAAAATCAATAAGCGCATCCTTGTTTTCTGACTCAAGCTACAACTCTTCATGCCTTCGACTAAAAGCACGGAACCGCTCTTCCCACATATCTTTTTCTTGCTTCATCTTGGTGAGTGCGTCTTCCAACTCCTCTATATCTTGGTTAGGGAGAGTTGATGACTCAACCATAACCAAAAACTTAGGTCTTTCACAAGCGTACGACATCTTGAGCTCCAAAGCTCTCTTCTTCACCCAAATAGTGTAAGCTTCCAAAGCTACACGGTTGCATGGACCAAGCTTGGATCTTCCTTTCCTATGCATATTATGTCACACATGTATCATCCTCTACTTCAAATTATGGGGACCTTTACCCTCTTTATAGAATAGACCTTCTAACTGAGTGTTATTAGGTTTATCTCTCAAGGAGAACCCAAGTTGACGACGGGCCAAAGTAGGGTTGTAGTTGGTTCCTCCTTGTAGACCAATAAGATGCACATTAGAGAACTCAGCATAATTATCAATTAATATCTAAGCTACTTAATGTAGAATCATACCAAACAATATCATCATTAGTGAGAGATATAAGTCTCTAAGACCACCGTAGACATTGCTTGTTCTCCAAAAAAGCATGCGTTTGAGGAAAGTGAGAAATAAACCACTTGTACAGAAGAGGAACATAACACACAATAGTCCCACCACCTTTAGAATTCCTAATATGCAAAGAGAAATACATGTCACCCAATAGAGTAGGAATAGGATTCCCAATCAAGAAGATTCTAATGGTGTTAACATCAACAAAACTGTTAATGTTAGGGAACAAGGATAAACCATAGTTGAGCAATACAAAGATGGCTTCAAAAGCATCCATGCTACCGACTTGAGCAAAAACAGTAGCTCTACCAATGAGGAACTCAGAAGTCAACCAAAGAATACCTCATTTCTTAACCAAATGAGCATCAATGTCAGATTTCTTCAGATGAAGAGCTTCAGATATGATATGGGATATGGGAATCTCCTCTAATCCACTAAAAGGTACCTTATCAGATACGGGTATACCCAAGAGACGGGCATAATCTTCTAATGTAGGCGCAAGATGATAATCAGGAAAAGTGAAGCATCGGTAGAGAGAGTCATAGAATTGAACCAAAACACTCAAAAGTCCTTCAACCACATCAACAGATAATACATACAAGAGCTTCCCATGATGTTTCTTGAAGTCCAAGGGATCTAATATAAAAGATGACAAATTCCTTAGCTCTTTCAAATCGGGACATCATAAACTGTACTTCTTAGTGTTCCTTCGTCCATAATCCATGGTCTGAAAATATTTGCAAACAAGACCACAGTTTCCTTGAAATTTACTTATCTGTGATGAATGCTATATTGCGCATGTATGCATGAATACAAAAATCACACATAAGGAAAAGACAAACAACGGTCAAGGGATGGATCAAGTCATCATTAAGATCAATCATCCATTTTGGTGGATTATGGTTTTCACCTTATCAACACCCAAGCTCCATTGATATTGACAAGACTTGATCGGATCAACCGAGAATCAAAGGGTTTATTCCGAGTCACGAGCATGGATTCAGGTTAAGAACCTTCTCAAAGGAGGGTGCTAAGGATAAAAACCTGTAGATCATGTTTTAAAAAGTTCCCAAAGTCTTGATCCCATCTATCGAATATTATAGGTTAGGATGACTGACTCATCAACCCATAATATTCTCAAGAGAAACTCGTCTGAGTGTAGTATTGCGTAACAACTGTGATCATGTCTACACCTGAATAGTCTTTGCACTACGTCCTAAATAGGCCAAGTTGGGTTAAATGTTCTACGGTCCTCAGCTTCTCGGACCCCAAATCAGAGAAAGTAATGCCTATCCATAATAACTTATGTGACATCAGTAACTCCAAAGAGGTCTCCACTGAGTAGATGGGTCGCCAACTTATTAAGGAATACTCCACACAAGTTGAACATGACTATACCATCCTCTTATCTTAATTGCACTCAAGTTCGGGTATGAACTTATCTCACCACTCAGAGATCACCAAGCATAACAAACAGATTATAGCATACAAGCAAGATACGCAAACATCAAATATACAAATATATACACATAAAAAAGTAGGCTAAACCCACTGAGGGCTACTACCCAGTAGAGTCGGCACTTAATTTTTGTATTGGTAAATTCATGACCATCAAGCTATGGATAAGCTTAACGTCAATAAAACCAGAGTCGCCACCGCGCTTTTATTGTTTCCAAAGGAAAAGGGGAAAGTACGAACAAAATCCAAAGATGAGAAGTTTTCAAATCAAAACTAATAAAATGCCAGAGATTACAGGTAAGGGGGTTGGTTACACAGAGGGAAGGTGTTAGCACCCAAAATATCCTAGGTACTCCTAGGGAGCCCTTTTTTACGTGTGCATATGTGTTTGGTATAAAAGATTTTTGAGGAAAAAAATAGAGTGTGAGGGTGAGAAAAGAATTCATTGATTATATTTTTGTGTGTTTGACAAGACCTTCGGTCTCGTGCCTACGTACCAACATAAAAATGAGGGATCAAAACCTCGTAGTTCGTGGTAAAAAATTTCAAATAAGTTGGTGAATTGCTTTTCACAAAAGTTAATAAGAAGAGGCACAAAGGGCCAAAAACTTGAATGGAGTTGTTAGTTCTTTTTGTATTTTGAAATCTCAAGTCAATATGATTAAGTTTATTTACAAATTTGATATAAGAAAGAGTTTGAAAATTCAATGGCATAAGGCCAAAGTTTCTAATTATTAAAACAAAGTCTAAGTTTAAAATAACAAGCAAAGAAAGGTTTTGAAAAGGGGGAGAGATCTTGAAATTTAAGAAGTGGGAGGAGATGAAGAGGATATCCTAAGCACAAATTTAAAAGTTAAGAGTTGAAAATATCTAATCAATGGGATGCAATCCAACAAACAAGAATGTCATATAGAAACCCATTTTCCTTTGGACTTTTATCAAGCAATAATCAATAAGTAATGAGCAATATATAGACATCATGAAGATCAAGGCATCAAATAAAGATAGCCATATCCAAGCAACAATTCCCATAGCTAACAGTCTTCATTGTCTTCCCATGTATCAGATGAAATATTTCTTGATTAACTCAGAGAAACGCATCAGACACAAGATCAAAATAACAATTAAGCACAAAGACAGAGTAGCAGAGGAATTCAAATAGATCCCAAGGCTTGTATCAGATGAAGGCTCAGTTCACAATAGCTCAGTCTCAGAATGTTGGCATTGGCCAAGTCCTTTTTGCACAGGGTGTGTTTCCTAATCCTAAGTCCAAAAGTTCAAATCAAGTTCAACAGTCCACCAAATGTTTTTCTTAGGTTTTTTTTTGTGTTGTTTTTAGGTACTTTAAAGGTCCTAAGACTATAAACAAAACCAAAACACACAAAATATATATACAATCACAAGATATGGCTCAAATGAGCAAAGTGAAAATGACATCAACATAAACAAGTTATATGAAATGTAAATGGAAATGAATTGAAAGTAAGTTACCTTTGTTTCAGAACCACGACATGATATATTAGTAGAAGTAATTGGAACAAAGCAACATTATGGGTGTGTCCGTGGGGTTGGAGATGGAATAGGCCTGAGAGTGGTTTTTGGTAAGTCCGAAAAAAGCACTAGACATGTGTCAAATGAAACGTTGGAAGAGATTCAGAGGAAGATAGATACTCTAAAGCAATAATTTAATGAGAAGTTAGAAGCGGAGTGGGAAACTCGACGGAAAGAATTGGAAGAATTGAAAGAGTTATATTTTATAAGTGAGAGTGAGAATTAAGTTATCTAAAATGTATGATATATATTGTGTTACTTTATGATGTAGAGAATCAATGGAACCGTTCCACATTATACAAATGAAGAGGATAATGTTGATGATCAATTATGTAGTAGATATGTTGTAAGTGGCGAAAGCACAAAATGAAGTTGTTCAGTCGCCCCCACCAGTAGAGAGATCAATACGGGTTACTAACTCCTTCTGAAGAATCATATTCCAAAATAATTACTTACGTTGTGCACAATGAAGAAGCGGTGTTTACACTTTCGCTAGAACATGATCCTACTGTAGCGTTAAATTCATGACCATCGAGCTATGGATAAGCTAGACGTCAATTAAACCAGAGTCGCCACCGCGCTTTTATTGTTTCCAAGGGAAAAGGGAAAGGTACGAACAAAACTCAAAAGATAAGAAATTTTCAAATCAAAACTAATAAAATGTCAGAGATTACAGGTAAGGGGGTTGGTTACACAGAGGGAAGGTGTTAGCACCCAAAGTGTCCTAGGTACTCCTAGGGAGCCCTTTTTTTTGTGCATATGTATTTTGGTATAAAAGATGTTTGCAATAAATAAAGTGGAGGGATGAGAAAATAATTCATTAATATATTATTGTGTTTGACAAGACCTTCGGACTTGTGCCTACGTACCAACATAAAAATGAGGGATCAAAACCTCGTAGTTCGTGGTATCAATTTCAAAGTGAGTGCATTGATTTTAATAAAAAATTAAGTTTGACAAAGGCACAAAAGGCCTAAAATGGTTTGAATTAGTGTTAGTTCTTTTTGGCTTTTGAAAATTTTAAGTCAAGTATAGTTAAGTTTATTTACAAGTTTATTTAAGAAAAGAGTTTGAAAATGCAATGGCATAAGGCCAAAGTTTCTAATTTGCAAACTGGTCTAAGCTTAAAAAGTAAACACGAGCAAAGAAGATTTTAAAAGGAGGGAGAGATTTGAAATTAAAGAAGTGGGGAGGAGATAAAGAGACTAATCCTAAGCACAAATTTAAAAGTTTAGAGTTGAAAATATCTGACCAATGAGCCGCAATCCAATAGACAAGAATGTCATATAGAAACCCAAAATTCCCTTGGACTTTAGACTCAAGCAATATCAATACACAAGTAGAAAGATGAAGAGCAAGGCATCAAATAAAGATAGCCATATCCAAGCTTAGCAACTCCATGATCTTCTTCAAAATTCCATGTATCAGATGATTCCAAAGATGGCATAAGACACAAATTCAAAATAACAGCTTCAATATGATCATGTTGCAGATGAACTCAAATGGATCTTCACTGTTATATCAGATGAATGTTCTCTTTACAAGCACTTGGTTTCATGAAAGTTGGCATTGGCCAAGTTCTTTGCATAGGGAGTGTTATCTAAATTCTAGGTCCAATAGTCTCAGATCAAACCAACAGTCCACACAAGATGTTTTTTTACGGTTTTTGTTCTTATTATGTACATTAAGGTCAAACGACCAAACAAACAAACAAGTATACACAAACACAACATATCACAAAATATGGCCTAAGTGGGCAAAGGGAAAATAGCATTAAAGTAAACAAATTGAATGGTATGAATAATGGCAGATGAATTAAAAGCTTAAAGATTAAAGTGCATAAAAGTAAATGACTTGAAATTAAATGTTAGTTATTAGTTGATTAGAAGTTAGTATTGCTTTTGCTTTGTTAGAGACATAAGATAATTGACTATGCTCATGAAACATACCACACAAAAAAAGAATATGCAAAATGGGTGACCTAATCTCATCCATACTTATGTTGATTTTGCAATCAAGTAGCCTTAGAATATGGAGATATTATAGGTCCATGGCATGAATGAATAAATAAGGGGAATGAGATGAAGAGGTAAGGGGAATGGATTCAACACAAATTGGTCAAAGGGGGACTTTTACCACATTAAGATCATTAATTCATTTTGGGAGATGGAATGTACATTCCATCAATCCCCTAAACCTAATGATCTTAACCTAACAAAGTCAAATCAACCTTGACCAAAGCCCAACAACACAAGTCAAACTCACAAAGTCAATTAAAATGGTTTTACACAATTAATTTGGCATTTAAACAATTAAAAATAATAAAAATATGCATTAAATTAAATAATAGTTGGTCAATTTCCTAATACCTCATCAAAATACCAAAGAAATGGTCATGAGGTTTATCATAGATCAAACAGGGTCAAAGGACCTTGGAGAAAAAAATTCATAATTTTTGGAAACTTAAAAAGATTTTTAAATCATTAAAAATATTCACAAAATCAATTAAATCATGAAAAATATTAATAATGATCGAAAAAGTAATTTTAATTCAGAAAATGAAAGAGGATTTTATTTAAATTTTTTTGGTGAAACTCTCATATTTTTTGGATCAATATTAAAATTAATATGAATTAATGAAAATAAAGGAAATAAAATGAAATTCAAATATTCAGAAAAAACGTGGACCACCTAATCTCCCTCATCAATTGAGGTGGCAAATCAAGTGGATCCAAATGCACGTTCCACCATGCACAAGAGTCAGCGCGTCACACCAATGTTTTTAAAACTAACACTCGTGATTAAAACAGATGAGATGATCATGTGGCTCTCAACCGTTCCAGCGCATCACCGGAGCAAAACGCTGGTCACCTACTCAGGCGACCTTGGCCGGACTGGTTCACTCATCACCATCACAAAAATGAAAAAGAAGAACATGATTTTAAAGTAAAAATGACACTGATCACGAATCTGACCTCAACTCATCCTAACTCCAAGTATATTGAGAGATACACGGAGTTGAAATTTTAGGTACATGAACTGAGTTGCTTTGATTTGACCTCAAAGCAACTCAATCTTCTTGCCTACATTGGTAGGACTTAAGACAACCAAGGATCCAAGAGAATTGATGAGAATTGAGAGAGAATCGAAGAGAAGAAAAAATCTGGAAAATACCTTCAATGCTGTGCAAAACTCGATCTCTCTTGCTTTGGTTCTTGCTTGATCTCACTCAGGAAGCTTGCAGAAGTGGTTTAGAATTGAACAAAAGCTTTGGATCCCTAAAGTTTTGAATCTCCAAACAAGGAGATTCAAACTCAATTTTCAAAAGAAAATTCTTAGGTTTCTCCTTTCAAATGTGAGGGTTTGAGGTATTAGATCAAAGCTGGCATGCAAGGGGTCCTTAATTCTGATGCTAGAGGCCTCTATTTATAGCTGCAGCTCATGATATTTGCACCTTGACTTTGAAATTCCAAATTTAGCAATGGATGATGCATGCTTGCATGGGCGTGTACATGCCTGTGAAGCCACTCAATTAAGTCAATAATCAAGTGTAATTGATTCTGAAAGTGAATTGGAATGCAAGGCAAATGTGTGGAGCTTTTTGAAGTTTGACCTTTGCCAAATGATGATGCCTTGTTCAAGCCATGTGCATACCCCTTAAACCTTGTCCAAAATGGATGAAATTGGACTCTTTGGAAAGGCTAGATCAAGAGGAACAACTCTTATGTTGAACACTTTTCCATTTGAAGCTTTTATGATGATGAATTTTGAAGTGGAAGTTTGGAAATTTTAACATATCAAAATGTTTTCTAAGTGTCAAGCAATATGTTCACTTATTCCACCTTGACTAACTTTTTATGTGTGCTTCAAATGAGAAACGTGTCTTCATCAAAGTTGTATCTCTTTCAAAATAATTCAAAATGGTTACCAATTTGACCTCATTTGGATTTTAGATGAATGAGTTATGCATTTTTGAAGTTGAGGAAAATCACTTGTTCAATGATATTGGTCAAAAATGACCTATAATGTATCCTCATATCACATGCTTATAAAAGTTAAATTACCTCTTACTCCAAACATCAAAGTTGAAGTAGACACCTTGAATTTGATTGTGAAACTTGTAAATATTTCATCTCATAAACATTGAGCAAGTCGTGTCCTTTGGAAGTTGACCTCTAAATTAGGGTTTAGACAAAATGACCTATAATCTTTCACCATAAAAAATGACTTTCCAAGCAAAACTAGCTCTAGACCTCAACATGAAAGTTGTTTGCAATGTCATCTAGAGTAACTTGGCTCTTTGAATCATTTTCATATGATAAACATTGTAGGAGATAGGGTCTAGGGGACTCCAGTTTTGATCATATGAATTCCTCTAGTTAACCACCATCAACCAACTTGCTAACTTGCAATGCTCTTGACTTTTGGGAATCATGGGAGATCATATATGCATAAGATGATGAAATTTGAAATACCATTTGAAATATTTGATCAATTGTTGAAGAAGCTTGTTGAAGAAGTTACTCAAGATACCTAGATGGACTAGGGTTTCCAAGGCAAACCAATTCCAAACTCTTGAAGGATTCTTGATCATAATACCATGTAAAGATCATAGGGACTCATATATGATTCTTAGAACCATTGTAGATCATTTCTTGATTGATCTTCTTGCATTGAGGGTCTTAAACCCTAGATATGAACTTGATGAATCAAAGGTGATCATGTGCCCTACCTAAAAGAGTTAGACAAATGCAAAGACATATTTTTGGAATTTTGGTTAGTAAATGATGAAATACAAAGTATGATACAATTACATAGTGCTTGGTGATCTCTCCAAAGACAAACCCAATGGATGAGGGGTGAGGAGGATGCCATGTTGTGATCCCAATGCCAATGTATATGATAAGATAGCATGAGGGATCTTAGGGTCAAAATTGGGGTCTTACAACTGCCCCTATTTAAGGACATTCTAACTGAGGAGGCGAAGGTTAAAATCTTCATATCGACTCAGTAGAATGGGCTTAAATAATAACACATAGAAACTAATTTTGGTCCCCAAGAGACCTCATGATGCATATGATATGAATGTAAAATAAACTCTCTGTGGGGAAATGTTGCCACAAAGGAAAAGAAATCAGAGAGACTGAAAGTTCACAGGAGCGTAATTGATTCTGTAAGGAAAAACTTACTGGGAGACAGAGACTCCGGAGGGAACAAAGGGTTATGTGTAGGCCAGGTTACGACTTAAAAACTACTAGGGGATACGAGGAATTCCATGAAAATGGCAAGACTCAACCGGGGGGAAAAGAACATCTGCAAGGGAAACGGATAAATCCGAACAAAGCTTAAATACTCGAACCAAGCAGGGACAACGATTTCACTAAGGAAATACGCGCTCAACTCAACTGGGGAAGAAACAGGAGGAGCAGAAATATATTATCCACTACCAGTTATTGGGTACAGAGATGATAAAATATGAAAGGGAGGACATCCGTTACCGGTTAGGGTAAACATATCAAGGATGACTCGCTGAGGACCGCCAGGAGGTGTATTCATTACCGGATACTAAGTAAGAATAGACTTGCTGGGGAAAAGTTGAAAATAGGATTTACAACTACCGGTTACTGGGTAGAATACCATCAAAGAGAGAATATATGTCACTGGTTAGGATGAACATATCAAGGATATACTTAGTGGAAAGAAAATCCGTCATCGGCTAAGATGAACATATCAGGATAGACTTTATGGGGATGTTAAGAAGGATATCCGTCATCCATTAGGATGAACATATCAAGGATAAACCGCCCGAACAAAAAGTAGGAATTACATCTATCAAATGCTGGATAGAATACCATCAAAGAGGATATCCATCACCGGTTAGGATGAACATATCAAGGATAGACTCCGAGGGAAAAAAATAATAGGGATTACATCTATCAGTTACTGGATAGAAAACCACAAAGAGAGTATCAGTCACCGGTTAAAGTGAGCATATCAAGGATAAACTCTGCAAGGGGAGAAAAAAAGTAGGATTTACAACTATGGGTTACTGGGTAGAAGACCACAAAGAGAAGGAAACCCGTCATCGGTTAGGATGAACATATCAAAGATTAACTCTCTAGGAAAACAAATAAGGATTATAACTACTGGTTACTGGATAGAATACCATCAAAGAGAGAATATCCGTCACCGGTTAGGATGAACATATCAAGGATAGACTCTGAAAGGGAAGAGAATATTTGCCATCTGTTAGGATGAACATATCAAGGATATACTTCCTGAGGAAACGTGAAAACGAATCCGCTGGGGAGAAAAAAGGGGGCTACTTTTGCCAGGCATTGGGCGAGAAGTAACAAATTGCAAACTAAGAAGAATATTACTAGTTACTAGGTAATAGACTCTTAGGGGACCAAAAATATCTATCTAGGTAAGATCTAGAAAGAAACGATCAATCAAGACTCAACCTGATGAGGATATAACTCAAGGGGAGTGGTTCCATCCAGATAAACAATTGGGGAGGAAGTTGAAATAATAGTCATCCATGAGAAAATAACTCAATGGGGAAAGGAGAAAGGTTAAAGTTTTTTTGCTTAAGGGGCTGACACTCTACAATTGAAGGAGAACAAACACACCAGACCTGTATGAGGATAAAGTACCACCATAACAGAGAATCAAATCATAAGAATGAATCACTAGGTGTAATGATGCAATAATGAAGTTACACGAGTGTATATGCATATGTATATGATTATGCTGACAAAACGATCACAAAGGATACAAAATGTTTCTGATCTAAATCATCGATACAAATCCTAGCCAATCCACAAAAGAGGGAAACAACTATTGGAGAAAAGATCAACATCTCAAAGGCTCAACCCTAGCTGGGGAAGAAAAGAGGAGACCTGCCGAGGAAACTGCTACCAGTCCTATGGGGAATTTTAGGTCAACACCATATCAAATGGGGAAGACAACCCTATAGGGGAGTAAATACAAATACTTGCTCAGAAACCAGGAGGAAACTCTGACTGGGAGAGAACCTGATGGCGACTTGTGAGGAAACCCAAGTTCTGCCAGAACTGTTGCAAACTGCTACAACAAAATGCCCTCACTCAGCTAGGGAACAACCATAAATTAGCTAGGGACAACGGAGAATTAACAGCTGGGGAAATGAACAAACATCGGGCGCTAATCGTGCTGTCGGGGATGTAAGAGGAATCACACCTACTGCTTAGGGAAAACCAATAATGCTTCACACTTAGGGCTTATTACTTTCAAATCATTGTTGATATTCCTTTTAATGAAATCGTTTGCTTAAAATTAATGGTTTTATATGTTTAAGAAAGTATTCTTTTAATTAAAGTTTTTATTTCAAAAATGATAATAATAAAATTTAAAACTATTTGGCTGAATTAAATAAGAGTAGAAACAATTGGATAAAAGCTCAACTTTATTTAATAGAATGGTAGTCTGTAAATGACAAGACTCCATAAATCTTTTATAAAAGTTGAAAATGGTAATTTACATGGAAAAAGGCTACATTGAATACAATGATCACTAATCCTTCTACCAACTCTTGATATCCATTGTGCTCTTGGCCGCTACCGAGGATTAGAATCCGACAATGTGCTCAAGAAAGTCTTCAAGACTGAAGATCAGCAGGATGCAGTTACTTGCCATAATCCCTAATTTTTGCATAAATTGCCCCAAGGTGGGGTACTCTATTTATCGGGATAATTCTTTCTGTTTTTTATGTCTCTAACTTTTTCCTGGATCACCCTTTCGGGGTTTCAATCCACCGAGACGCTCATTTTTGCCTAAGTCGCCCTCTCAGGTTTTCAACTTAACGAGTCGTTCTTTTCTTTTTAGGCGAAGTATTTCTTGACTGCATCTGTGTTCATAGGACGAGTGAACTCTTCACCATCCATAGTTACAAGAATCAAAGCACCGCCTGAAAAGGCTCTCTTCACAATATACGGGCCTTCATAATTATGAGTCCATTTGCCCCTAGCATCTGGTTTGAAAGATAGGATCTTCTTGAGCACAATGTCACCTTCTCTAAACACGCAAGGTCTGACCTTCTTATCAAAAGCTTTCTTCATTCGCTGCAAGTATAACTGACCATGACACATGGCAGTCAACCTCTTCTCTTCAATCAAATTCACCTGATCATACCTGATCTGACACCATTCAGCCTCAGTCAACTTGGCTTCCATCAAAACATGCAATGATGGGATCTCAACTTCTACGGGGAGCACGACTTCCATGCCATATACAAGAGAGAAAGGGGTTGCCCCTGTTGAAATGCTGATGGATGTACGATACTCGTGCAAAGCAAATAGGAGCATCTCATGCCATTTATACGTTACAACCATCTTCTGAATAATCTTCTTGATGTTCTTGTTTGCGGCTTCAACAACCCCATTCATCTTAGGTATGTATGGAGAGGAATTATGGTGTGCAATCTTGAAGTCTTTATAAATACCTTCCACCATATTATTATTCAAGTTCGATCCATTATCCGTAATGATCTTACTTGGCACACCGTAACAGCATATGATCTGATTCTTGATAAACCTCACAACAACTTGCTTGGTTACATTCGTATACGATGTCTCTTCAACCCATTTTGTGAAGTAGTCAATTGCCACCTGTCGCATTACGCGAAAAACCGGCGGGAAAACAAGAACAACAGAGCCGCCACCGTGCGTTATTTATCCCAAAAGAGGGAAAGGAAACGCTCAGAGTAAACCTGGAAAAAGCATGGTCTCGCGACCAAAGAGAATGGGATCGGGAGTCGGTTATGCGAAGGGAAGGTATTAGCACCCCTACGCATCCGTCGTACTCGACGGGATCCACGCACAATAGGGAGGAAAATGGTTGCTAAACACTGCTCAAATAAACATCTACACAGGCTGAAAGAGACACAAGAAAACAGACTGAAAATGACTCGGCAGGATATCGCATCCTGGGCCTACTTAGTCTATCAGGCATAGACATCAGAGTCTAAGTAGTTCGGACTGGGGAAACGACACATGCTCGCTAGGATATCGCGTCCTATGCATACGTATCTCCTTTGGACGAAGGAGAATCAGAGCATTCGTAGCTCGGCTAACACGCACACAAACAAACACAGGCAAAGGCAAACGTGGAGCCTGAATGCCAATCACTGGGCTTATATCAGCATCCGAACCAAAACACACACAAGAAGGCCAACATGGAGCCTGAATGCCAATCACTGGGCTTACATCAGCATCCGAACCAAAACACACACTGGAACCCGAACGCCACTCGATGGACTTACATCAGCTTCCAAGCACACAACAACACAAAGGATGTGGAATGCCAATCGCTGGGCTTACATCCACCTCCTAACACCAACACAGGAAGAAGAAGGGTCTCGATTGCAACTAGGGCAAGAGAAGGGGAAGGTCTCAATCGCAACAAGGGCGAGAGAAAAGAATTAGTGTTAGTTGTTAGTCAAACTCGACAAGACATCGCATCTCGTGCCTACGTATCTCATCTGGACATGAGAATCAGAGTTGCCGTAGTTCGGCTAAACTATTCCTGTTGGTTTGTGTTTTTTAGGTGGACAACGTCACTACGCAATCTACCGGATGCTCGACCTTTGGAGACTTACTCACCTGTAGTAGAAGGAGTTGACGTATCCTTAAGAGGGGATAATGTTTGTTTGTGTTTTAGGGAAGCTCAAGCAAGAAAGGAAGTCCTATACGAAGGAACCGTGCTACCTTAATTGACATGCAAACGAGACTACGCGGAGTCTAGCAAACCTAGGGGATACAATCACACCACACAAACATATACAGCATGAAATAAACACACCAACAAGGGGCTCAAACATCAAGGTTAGGCTTTAGTCGAGGGGTCATATCAACCTCAACAAACAAGCCTCTGTATCGGGGTAAGGTTAGCTCTTAACCTTGACATTGAGAGTCAAGGTGAAGCTGATGAAAGGTGAGTGAAGATTAGACTTCACAGCTCTTATCCCTGGTCAGGGAGAGCTTCAGGCAAAGGAGCGTGGGTTCAGAATGGA
This sequence comes from Lathyrus oleraceus, assembly GCF_024323335.1. NCBI lineage: Eukaryota > Viridiplantae > Streptophyta > Magnoliopsida > Fabales > Fabaceae > Lathyrus > Lathyrus oleraceus. Next base: position 453,047,383 of record NC_066583.1, read on the forward strand.
GGGACCCTTCTACGCTCAAGACTCTGACTCGACTGTGCAACAGCACAAGATCTTGGGTTTGTGTCCCAATGCATCAACACAGTAGTGTGAGCAGAGGGACGACTCAACAGAATAACGGGGGATAGATTGCATATCCCTTTGATCCGCCAATTGCCTCATAGAGGTCTTTACCTGCTTGGCACAAAAGTAAACAATCACAAACATCGCCTCTTAAGGAGGACTTCAGACAGTTGCCTGGCTAAATAACAAGCCAGGTCTTCCAGACTACATGGAGACAAGAGAGTCTACCTCAATTGGTTTATAAAACCAAGCAGCAGCAAGCAAGTTCTTAAAGAACTAAAGCGACTTAATGTACCTGGAATCAATCAAGTATCATCAGTACTCAGACAAACCAACAGTAAACAGCAAAAGTCAAACAGTCAATTTGTACAGTCAAAACAAGTTAATGCACACAAGTGCAAGCCATGAGCTCAAACTCAAGCATCAAATCCTACAACACAAAACAAATGTTAGTTTACAACATCAAACAAAACTCAATTTAATCAGCTTGCAATTTTCCCCTTAAGCCTTTTGCATTTCAACCTGAAAATCCAAACCAAATATGAGAAACTAGACCACTAAGCCAAGCCTAGGGTCCAAAGGGGGAAAAAATCCAAAACAACAAGTGAAAATTATCCAAAATCACATTCAAACAAATTAGAAGCAAATGCAATTGGTCCCATGCTCATATCAATCACTATTATCATTTCATGCACAATTTAGTATCAAACATGCAATTTGCAACACCAAAAGTCCAAACAGAACTACCTCAACCAAAAGCATACCAAAACAATTCAATTAATTCCACAAAAATTCACACCTAAACAGGACACATTCAAGGCATAGCATGTCAATTTTCAGCTCAATTGGACAAAAGGAAGTAGGTCAATGAAAATCAAGAATTCCAGACACATTTATACAAGTCAACACATGGTAGCAAAATGATCATCAACTTCAATCAAATGCCAAACAGTGAAAACAATTAAGAAATTAATGGGACCGAAGCCAAACTACACCTAAACATGTTATGAATCACTCCATCAAATTTCACATTCATATGATATAGTATGAGCATTTCATGAGACATGGAAGTCAAGTAGTCAAGCAAAGACCAAAAAATGCTAAACAGCAATCAAAAATCTCAATTAAATGGAAAACGAATCAACAATTCATGCAAAAATTCATGGTGAAACTAGACATATACAAGACACAGCATGCAAAATTTGAGATCAATTGGAAAAGCCTAGGCATGTCAAATAAATCCATGAAATTGACCTAACCTAGTGTGACACAAATTGTCACACTCAACTTGCACACATCATATCTACCAAACCAGAGATCCAAAATTCACAAACTATACGTCAAAATAACCAGCAAGGAGTCAAGAATTAGCATGTGAAATTTCATTCAATTTGGATAAGGTATGAGTATTTCATGAATTAAATGGTGAAACATACAAAGATATACACATGAACAAGATCAATAGGCAAAAGTCAAAAATCCTCCAAGCACAACTTGGATTACCATGCCTATAAAAAACTAGAGAAAATTATGAATCCAACAAAAAAACTCCCACTAAATTTGGACTAGAAATGGATTTGTTTTGATTTTTTGAAGTTAATTGAATAATGAAATGTTTATTTAAGTTTTTTAATGAATTAAACTAAATCTGAGTGGCAGTTTTGTAATTCTCATGCACCAGGGTCAAAACGCGCAGTTTCAATTAATGTGGTGGCGGCGTGCTATTGGTGGAATCTAGCGGGAAACAAGTTTTTAAATGCGAAGCCAAAGAAACCGGATCAAACGCGAAAACTGGGAGTGTTCTTCGCGTGTTCATATTAGTTCATCACCAGAATCATCATCAAGAACAATTTTCAACAAAAATGCACAAACCGCATATGGTTCTCTTCGTCTTTCAACTAGGATCACGGATATGGTCACGAAAATGTCCAGAAGTTCATGCACAAAGAGATACGATCGAAAATAGTTTTGTCATGCAAACTTTAAATCCAAAAATCTTGATGCATAGTGGATGAAATCGCATGGTTCAAACGTCAAAATGCTCTACGTCCAAGGCACTACTGAATCCATACAACAATCGTAAGAATCGCAGACTTCGAAATCTTACCTTCTTGAAGTGGCAGCGTGAAATCCTTGCGTTTCTTGCTCCAATTCGTGAAAACAGATGGAGAATAGTGATTAGGAAGATGATTGGTGATGATTTCGCAGCTCAGAAGTGCTTGAATCCAGGGAAATTTGTGACTGCCATGGATGGATGAAGCTTCCAATGGTGGAGTTCTTGCACGAATCTTGCTTCAAATGCCAAAAACAGAGCTCTACCAATGCCTGCAGATGAAGATTACACCAAAAACAAGCACAAACAATGGTGAATTATGGATGAATTGATCAAAAAAGCTTGTGTGAAAATGGAGAAAAAGTGAGAGAAAAGTGAGAGAATTTGAGAGTTTTTTTTTTGGATCTGAAAAAATGATTAGTGGTCATTGAAAACAGTTACAATTAGCAATATATACCAATGCCTTAATCCAAAATTAATCATGATTAGCAAAATGGAGTGAATTAATGTTAAGTGCATTTCCAAGTGTTAGGTCCAATATGCCCTTTTTCAAATTAAGCCACTATGACAGCAAAAACCAGTTCACACAAGTTCTAAATGGCATATGTGAAGTGTTGGAAAAAGTCCCATGTGCAAATTCCATGCTATGCTCAAAATCACTATGCCATGCCAAAAATGCAAATGTGTTCACTTAAAAAATGGCATTTTGCTATGAGAGTTTTTGATGAAATTTGATTATGCACCATGAAAGATCATATGAAATGTTGTTTGCTCAAATAAAAATCAACCAAATTGGCCCTTCCATGTGAAAGTTATGCCACTTTGAATTTAGGCATTTTTGGAAAATGAATGGACCAAATCTTGCCAACCACACATGGGAATTTCAAGTTTTTGGACTTTTTGGAATGGTGAGATCAAGAGCTTCAACTTTCATGTTGGACAAAATTCCATTTGAAGCTTGTATGATGAAGTAATTTTGAGGAGAAGAACTTTCCATTTTTGGCAGTTTCCAATTACAGGTCACCTGCCATCTTAGGAAACTTCTTGTCTGACCTCCAAATCTTGAACCTTGGTCTTTGATATGTCAAATGAGACTTATATGGACATGAATGAAGCCTTTCAAACCATCTCACACCTTCCAATCCATAAAATCAGGCACAGTTGACCACAGTTGACCATAGTTGACTTTCTAGGGTTTCTGAGGAAATTCAGCTTGACTGTTGAGCTTTGATCATCCAATCTTTGTCCAAATCACTTCAAAATGATCCTTAGACCATATGAACTTGATAAACCAACCTCAGGGCCTTGTCTCAATGGAAATGGCACATGCTTGCTTGATTGACTGATTCTCCTGATCAGTTGACCTAATCTGTCTGAAGAACTTGCACTTGGGCAAAAGGCAATGCAATGCTATGCAATGGACTTTGTTATGTTAATGACCTAATGATGAAAATGTATGTACAAAAGGTAGGGTGCAAATTTGAGGTGCTACAGCTGCCCCTATTCAATCAACTGGGAACCCGAACGGATGAGAGCAACGACTGTCAGACTTTCAGGGTAAACAGGGATTGAATACCAAGAACCGTAGAAATTTGCACACTGCTGGGATTTGTCTTTCTTGTGTTTGTTGTTTTTTTTTCCAGAGGTACAAGCACATCCAAACATCGACACACGATGAATGGGAACAAAAATCATCTCAACTAGATGCCAACGGACAACTAGGAAAAACTCAACGTTTACCAAGACCAACGGAGAGGTAAATCAACTCTACTGGGGATAACCAGGAAAGGATACAACCATACGTCAACGGACGCAATTGGAAAAACTCAACGTTTACCAAAACCAACGGAGAGGTAACCAATCATTAATGAATGAATGGAAAGAGAGATACAACCATACGTCAACGGACGAAATGGGAAAAACTCCACGTTTACCAAAACCAACGGAGAGGTAACCAATCATTAATGAATGAATGGAAAGAGAGATACAACCATACGTCAGCGGACGAAATGGGAAAAACTCCACGTTTACCAAAACCAACAGAGAGGTAACCAATCATTAATGAATGAATGGAAAGAGAGATACAACCATACGTCAGTGGACGAAATGGGAAAAACTCAACGTTTACCAAAACCAACGGAGAAGGAGAAAACTCAACCAGACGTCATAGGACGAAAGGGAGACTCAACGTTTATCGACACCAACGGAGAAGGAGAAAACTCAACCAGACGTCATAGGACGAAAGGGAGACCCAACGTTTATCGACACCAACGGAGAAGGAGAAAACTCAACCAGACGTCATAGGACGAAAGGGAGACTCAACGTTTATCGACACCAACGGAGAAGGAGAAAACTCAACCAGACGTCATAGGACGAAAGGGAGACTCAACGTTTATCGACACAAACGGAGAAGGAGAAAACTCAACCAGACGCCAACGGACGAAAGGGAGACTCAACGTTTATCGACACCAACGGAGAAGGAGAAAACTCAACCAGACGCCAACGGACGAAAGGGAGACTCAACGTTTATCGACACCAACGGAGAAGGAGAAAGCCACTTCACGAGGGAAAGGCACCACAATCAGAAACCGAATAGGACGTCTACTGGGGATTCTGGTTGGGAATCAACCAGACATTAATGAATGAACTGGGAATAGGGTATACAATCAGACGTTCATGGACGAATGAGAAAAACTCGACGTTTATCGAAACCAACGGAGAGGTAAATCCACTTGGGGAAAAGTACAACTAGACGTCATAGGACGACTAGGAAAAACTCGACGTTTATCGACACCAACGGAGAGGAGGATTCTGAGGGGAATCACCTGGTATTACCAAATGATCTGTGGGGAATAAGCAACTATACGTCATCGGACGCATAGGAAAAACTCGACGTTTATCGACACCAACGGAGAGGAGGTTCAACTGGGGACGACCCTGTGGGGAAAGATATCAACTATACGCCAACGGACGCATAGGAAAAACTCGACGTTTATCGACACCAACGGAGAGGAGGAAACTCTTCTGGGGAGAGAGAACACAACCAAATCATCAACGGATGATAGGGAAAAACTCGACGTTTATCGACACCAACAGAGAGGAGGAATGCTTCACTAGGGAAGGAGGACGCAACCAAATCATCAACGGATGATCGGGAAAAACTCGACGTTTATCGACACCAACGGAGAGGAGGAATGCTTCACTAGGGAAGAAGGAGGACGACGTTACGAACATCGAAAGATGATGTTTACCGACACCAAAGAAGACCAGACACTACGCATGACTGGGAAAGCGCCGAAAGATGGTGTTTACCGACACCAAAGAAGACCAGACACTACGCATGACTGGGAAATCACCGAAAGATGGTGTTTACCGACACCAAAGAAACAACACACGCGGGTGCTAACGGGATACTAACATCTACATGTCTGGGCAAGGCTAAACACTTGCAGGGGGTCTCACTGGGGACTAAGGTCACTACAGCGAGCAAACAGGAAGGAACACCAAGGATACCGGGTTGTAGGTATGAAACGGGTGACCGACCAAACGTGAATTGGTTTGTGCTCCAAAACACTCATCATCCTGAAGAGGGCTAGAAAAGCAGTCTTGTTAAAGGATGGACATCCGATTCCACAGGGAATACGAATCTTACTCAGCTGGTGAAAACAATCAAAAGATTGACCAAAGAGCGCATGAGATACATTATCTATAGCCGTCAAAACGTAGATAACATACTCGCATGGAAGATTATCCATAACCGGGTTGTAGGTTGTTAAATGGATAAATCAACCGACATCATCCTGAAGAGAGCGAAAGCAAACTTGTTAAAGGATGGACATTCGATTCCACAAGGAATACGAATCTTACTCGACTGGGGAGGACGACTTCGACCCAAGAGCGCATGAGATATATTATCTATAGCCGTCAGAACGTAGATAACATACTCGCATGGAAGATTATCCATAACCGGATTGGTTGTAAAATGGATAAATCGACCGACATCATCCTGAAGAGAGCAAAGGCAAACTTGTTAAAGGATGGACATTCGATTCCGAACAAAGGAATACGAATCTTACTCAACTGGGGAGGACGACTTCGACCCAAGAGCGCATGAGACATATTATCTATAGCCGTCGGAACGTGGATAATATACTCGCATGGAAGATTATCCATAACCGGATTGGTTGTTGTTAGATGGATAAATCGACCGACAAGGAAGGCATCGGGATACCGAGACTAGGTATGCAAAGATGACCAATCAAAAGGGATAAAGTTGCTTGATCAAAGCAAATATCCGAAAGGTGGAAGTAATATCAATATCGAAAACTGGATAATGATAACCACAAAGAGGGGATTACATCTACCGGTTAGTAGGTAGAAAACCACGGAAAAGTAACCGTCATCAATCAGGATGAGCACAGAGGGTTAACTCTACCAAGGGGATGAAAGTGGGATTTTACAACTACCGGTTTGTAGGTAGAAAACCACAAAGATAGGACTTACAACTACCGGTTTGTAGGTAGAAGCCAACAAACAGAATGAACCACAAAGGCTACCTCCGCTAGGGGATGAAAGTGGGATTTTACAACTACCAGTTTGTAGGTAGAAAACCACAAAGATAGGACTTACAACTACCGGTTTGTAGGTAGAGGCCAACAGATCCGCTGAGGATAAGATGAACGAGCGTCGGTTAGTGAGCAACTATTCATTTATGCCCCAAGGAAGCACAAGAGACAGCCAACAAGGAAGCCAATTCAGGATCGATCCAAAAAGGCAAACTGAATCAAGACATCCTAATGAGGAAAGAACTCAATAGGGAAAACCTATCCTATTATGTGTGGGGAGGGAACGGAAACAACCGTCATCCACGAGGATATAACTCAGTGGGGAGCGCAGAAGGAAATGACAGACACTTTCTGCTTAAGGGGTCAACTCTACATGGAGCGAGATCAGACACACCCACATCTGCTAGGGGAAAAGATCCAAGCTGGCAAGATGCTACCAATTGGGGAGTAACAATGCTAGGGATACCCACTCAACTAAGGAGTCACTTGTTGGGAAAACACCAACCTCTCAACCATGCTGGGGAACCCCATTCCGAAGTCGATCCAATGGCGCGATGCTAAACTCTTTCCAACAACCCAATCTCGGTTGGCCACCACGGCCTAGGGCTAATGGACATGTTTGCAATGTTGATGCATGAGTTTTTTTTGTTTTACACAATGCCCCATGATCATGGAAATGCTACGCACTAATGATGCAATATGCTATGCTTAACTAAATGATGAATGCATAAAACACACGTCTCCTCCAGCGACAACACCGGGGAGCTCCAAGAACTGCGTTGAAGCTCCTTGCCACGTCAATTTCCACCCTGCTGGGGAAAGACAATCCTCGCTGGGGATGAACTCCATCGAACCTGAACTGCTTGAGGATTACCCTGCTAGAGGAGGCAACCAATCCTTACCTCTACTGGGGATGATTTCGCCGAACCCGATCCTCTTGGGGACCTTGCTGGGGGAAAACCATCAACACAACCTCTGCTGGGAAAACAGCTTCAGACTTGGGAAATAGTCACAACTCCGCTGAGGATATGGTAACCTTCAAGCTTGCTGAGGAGGCACCGATCTCGAATCTGCTAGGGAGATGACGCTCTCAAATCCATTGGGGAAATACGGCCTATCGGACACGGAACACCTGTCGAGTCGTCGAATAGCGGCATCCATCGTCCACCCACAGTATCGGCTTTCCACTTTTGAGAACTCCCAGACTCGCCTGGACTCTTCTGATTCATCCCACGAAGATCGAATTCCTGGGATCCATACAAACTTTCCAGTCTTTAGACTTTGAAGAGTCTTCTTGATTAAACCTTCCAGGATCGTCGTCCTTTCACCATTCGTCTATCCTTTTGCCCCTGGTTGGACTCTGTAGGGATCTCTTGTCAAAAGGCTTCATATCACAACCTGCTAGTGAATGAAGATATCTAACAACACCTGCACCAGAGATTGTTAGATAAAAGCGTGCCCCAGGCGTGCCAACATTTCAACATCTTGGTCGCTCAAACTTCCGAATAAGATTTCCAGATTTCAATCTTATAAGCAAGCATCGGAAGGGACCTCCATGTTGCAAAATGCAAATATTCTTATCAGAATGAACGGATGTTTTCGTAATCAAAGCGGTAATGAAAACAAAAACAAAACTATTTGACTGAACACGCATTTATTGACTGAAACAAAAAAAGTGGCTCAGAACTGAGCAACACACAGGAAGCAAACCCTGAAAAGAGGTGATTGCGCACAAAAGGAAAAAATCTATCCTAATGGCAATGTGAAACCGTGATCTCATCGGGTTCCAACTCGGTTATACCCCATATGTCCTCAAGACTTTCCTCACTTTCGGCCTTCTGAACAAGACGCTTCTGATCGATCTCTGTCAGAGATTATCCAAGTCATATCTCAAGCACAAACGATCATGCTGGACGCAGTTGTTCGTTTCAATCCCTCTTTTGCCTGGACCGCCCTTTCGGGTTTCAGTCCACCGGGATACCCTTTTTGCCCAAGCCGCCCTTGTGGGGTTTTCGACTTGCCGGGTGTACAGTTCTTTTCTTATTATCCCTAACTTTTGCCCGAACCTTTTCTCTTTTTTTTTCGGTTCGCCGGGATGCCCCTTTTTGCCTGGACTTTTCTCTTTTTTGTCCAGCGGGTCAATTTTTCACGAAGTATCTTTTAACTGCGTCCGCACTCAGGGGACGGAAAATCCTCATCATTCGTGGTCATCAATCACAAGGCTCTGTCAGAGAAAACCCTTTTGACCACGAATGGACATTCATAACTATGTGTCCATTTGCCCCACGATCGTTGAGGAGGAAGGATCCTTTTCAACACCATATCTCTTCCATGCTACCCACGAGATCGCACTCCTTGGTTAACAACACGCTTTATTTGCTGGGTACAACTGCCCCATGACAAGTAACTGTCAGCCTTTTTCTTAATCAGGCTCAACGCGTTATACCGAGTCCTTATCACCTCAGCCTTCTCTAATTAGGACCTCAAATGGTAGCACCGATTCCTTCTCGTACACCTCCGAGGAAGGCGTTGCCCCAGTAGCCGTACGCACCACGGATCGATACCCAGGATGCCAACTTCGTACTCAGCCACCATCGTTGGTGCATTCAAATGTTATCGGGGAAGCACTAACTCATTCACTTTACACTCTCCCCATCAGACATCAGAATCCGTTCGGATTCAGGGTCAGGCCCCTCCTCCGGGATCGGTCACTCTCAATCTTTCGATTTGAGTACCTCGAGATGTCCTCATCAGGGACCTCAAACTTCCTCGGTTGAGAATCATCAATGGGTCGCTGTATACCATGAATCATTCAGAATTACTTTTCCATCTTGCAACCCGTCCGGTCAATGCTAGCTTTTTCAAGCACATACTTGATCAGATCCATCTTGGACATCCACAAAGTGGTATGAACCAGCATACACTGTCTCAGTCGGCAAGTAGCCTATGCCAAAGTACATCAAGTTTTCTCGAGCAGTGAGTGTATTGTTTCACAGTCGATAAACTTTTTGCTTAGGTAAATTGCATGCTCTTTTCGACAAGACTAGTCATGCTGACTCAATACGCACCTCATAGACTCCTCGAGGGCTGTCAAGTACCAGATTAACAGAATCAGAGGTTCCTGCAACTTATTCTTTTTCCGATGCCCCTTGGCAATCCTTATCCTACCTGACCGTTTGATCTCTTTTGTTTTCGGTTCAGGCATTTCTTGCATTATTTTTTTTTTTTTTGCAGGATCGACCTCGATTCCTCTTATCCTCTCACAATAAGCCTCGGCAGCTTACCGGACAGCACTCCACAAGTGCACTGGTTCGGACTCAACCTCAGTCTGAGTAGTTTCGATCTGGTCAAACAATTTGCCCCAGATCCACCGGATGCCCCTCTTCCGCTTGGGACTTTGTCATCATGTCCTCAACATGGCATTCGCTTTCACGATGAATCATATCATGAAACAAAGTCACTCTGATACGTGGCATCGGTATTCCTGAGACCGATTGGCATCGCCTTCGCTTTTGACATTGGCCTCCAGGCGGAACCAACTTTCGCTTCCTTTCCGACCTCGGCGGTACTTGGGATGACAATCTTGACTCGCTCCTCGTGCGGTTGAATCACCTTCTCCTCTTGTTTCAACAACCTGGCTAATCTTCCAACAAATCACAATCTTCTTCGCCTTTTTCTTCGGCATGATAGAGCGGATTGTCGAAGTCATACAAAGGTGTAACCGAATTGTTATCAATGAGATCAGGAGGATAACCATTTTTGAGGTCGGAACAAGACGAATCAAAAGGAAAGAAAAATGAGAATAAACATTGCCATTTTTTTTTTTTTTAAAAACTGCAAAAAGTGAAAAACAGGGAACACTGCTTTTAATCACAAAAACATCCATTTATTACTGATGCAAAATGTTGCACAATGAAACACATGAGATGGCCCTTACAATGGACCATTACGTTTCGGGCAAAACGTATGGCTTTCATGCAAACAAAATCAAAACACAGAAATACTACACTTCCGGATGAGCGACAGTGGTGATTTTGGAGGCTTTCCAATTGTCTGGTACGCACGACTTTATCCACAACTCGAGCTCGCGGCCACTGTCGATCTCTTCACTCACTGAACAAGCATGACCAGGATCCAGCATTCCTGCACTAACAAAGGTGTACGATGGACGACGTCCTCTGTTTGGTCTAGACGACTCTTGATCTGGATAACCAATCCCGAACATGTCTGCCTTTACCGGTGTTGAGTGGATCCATCAGTTTGGATTTGTTGCCCCTAGCAGGAAATTTGAACAGACGAGCTATGCGCACCGGTTGACACCTACAAAACAGCAAATGGGTTAGTATGACTCACACATGCAATGTCTACCCGTATCAGGAATATTCTTTCCTTTGATCCAGCATCACAGAGACAAATAATTTTTCATCAACAACATTCTGACATCTGGATATCTCTCAACCAGAATCTTAATCAAAAATGGACCTTGAGTACGGATAGACATGGGTTGAATGCAGGTGAATGCGAAATGAGACCGATGCAAATGCATGAATGCAGGTCACTGTGCCACCAAGTCATCTGAAGACCCCTTCTCTGAACCAGTCACAGTCAACTGAGTCACCATAAATCCGACTTGGGGAGTTCCGAAATAAACGGAACTGGAGATTACATCACTATCATCACAGGAACATCCACTGAACGGATGACAATCAGATCCTCTGAACAAGTACTTTCAAATCCAACCCGGGGATCCGAAATAAACGGAACCCACTGATAAACCACGGACAGAACTCCGACGTCCCAGAAATAAATGTCCATAATTCACAGTCATCATCAGTACCAAGAGTCACCAACAAGTCACCAACAAGTCAGCAACAGTACCTGTAATAATCATCACCTCCCACTCACGGGTGTCATCTAGGCCAGGGTAAGGTCGAGAGAAACGCAGGATAAACAACCCTTTCAAGAATATCATCCTGTGCACACCCGATGTATGCACCGATAATACCCCATCAGAGTCTGAACTGCTCATGATATCAATGTTCCGCTAAGTGGCGTACACCACCCGCTTCCCATGAATCACTCTATTCCTAGGTTTCCTAGATTTCACTCATAGCCTGGGTATTGGGCCTTTTACCTCGAGGAACTCCCACCCCAAACAGAGAAACACAGCCAGCACAGCAGATGAATATGAATGAATGCAAACATTAATGCATACATTGAATGCAAACAGTAAAATGAAATGAATGCAATAAATAACCGCAGATAACAACCAAAGCCCTAACCTAGAGAGCGCTAGGAGAGACTCGCTCGGGGAAGATGGACCAGCACAGGTCAACTTCTCATATCCCCAGCAGAGTCGCCAGCTGTCGCATTACGCGAAAAACCGGCGGGAAAACAAGAACAACATAGCCGCCACCGTGCGTTATTTATCCCAAAAGAGGGAAAGGAAACGCTCAGAGTAAACCTGGAAAAAGCATGGTCTCGCGACCAAAGAGAATGGGATCGGGAGTCGGTTATGCGAAGGGAAGGTATTAGCACCCCTACGCATCCGTCGTACTCGACGGGATCCACGCACAATAGGGAGGAAAATGGTTGCTAAACACTGCTCAAATAAACATCTACACAGGCTGAAAGAGACACAAGAAAACAGACTGAAAATGACTCGGCAGGATATCGCATCCTGGGCCTACTTAGTCTATCAGGCATAGACATCAGAGTCTAAGTAGTTCGGACTGGGGAAACGACACATGCTCGCTAGGATATCGCGTCCTATGCATACGTATCTCCTTTGGACGAAGGAGAATCAGAGCATTCGTAGCTCGGCTAACACGCACACAAACAAACACAGGCAAAGGCAAACGTGGAGCCTGAATGCCAATCACTGGGCTTATATCAGCATCCGAACCAAAACACACACAAGAAGGCCAACATGGAGCCTGAATGCCAATCACTGGGCTTACATCAGCATCCGAACCAAAACACACACTGGAACCCGAACGCCACTCGATGGACTTACATCAGCTTCCAAGCACACAACAACACAAAGGATGTGGAATGCCAATCGCTGGGCTTACATCCACCTCCTAACACCAACACAGGAAGAAGAAGGGTCTCGATTGCAACTAGGGCAAGAGAAGGGGAAGGTCTCAATCGCAACAAGGGCGAGAGAAAAGAATTAGTGTTAGTTGTTAGTCAAACTCGACAAGACATCGCATCTCGTGCCTACGTATCTCATCTGGACATGAGAATCAGAGTTGTCGTAGTTCGGCTAAACTATTCATGTTGGTTTGTGTTTTTTAGGTGGACAACGTCACTACGCAATCTACCGGATGCTCGACCTTTGGAGACTTACTCACCTGTAGTAGAAGGAGTTGACGTATCCTTAAGAGGGGATAATGTTTGTTTGTGTTTTAGGGAAGCTCAAGCAAGAAAGGAAGTCCTATACGAAGGAACCGTGCTACCTTAATTGACATGCAAACGAGACTACGCGGAGTCTAGCAAACCTAGGGGATACAATCACACCACACAAACATATACAGCATGAAATAAACACACCAACAAGGGGCTCAAACATAAAGGTTAGGCTTTAGTCGAGGGGTCATATCAACCTCATCAAACAAGCCTCTGTATCGGGGTAAGGTTAGCTCTTAACCTTGACATTGAGAGTCAAGGTGAAGCTGATGAAAGGTGAGTGAAGATTAAACTTCACAGCTCTTATCCCTGGTCAGGGAGAGCTTCAGACAAAGGAGCGTGGGTTCAGAATGGAGGGACCCTTCTACGCTCAAGACTCTGACTCGACTGTGCAACATCACAAGATCTTGGGTTTGTGTCCCAATGCATCAACACAGTAGTGTGAGCAGAGGGACGACTCAACAGAATAGCGGGGGATAGATTGCATATCCCTTTGATCCGCCAATTGCCTCATAGAGGTCTTTACCTGCTTGGCACAAAAGTAAACAATCACAAACATCGCCTCTTAAGGAGGACTTCAAACAGTTGCCTGGCTAAATAACAAGCCAGGTCTTCCAGACTACATGGAGACAAGAGAGTCTACCTCAATTGGTTTATAAAACCAAGCAGCAGCAAGCAAGTTCTTAAAGAACTAAAGCGACTTAATGTACCTGAAATCAATCAAGTATCATCAGTACTCAGACAAACCAACAGTAAACAGCAAAAGTCAAACAGTCAATTTGTACAGTCAAAACAAGTTAATGCACACAAGTGCAAGCCATGAGCTCAAACTCAAGCATAAAATCCTACAACACAAAACAAATGTTAGTTTACAACATCAAACAAAACTCAATTTAATCAGCTTGCAATTTTCCCCTTAAGCCTTTTGCATTTCAACCTGAAAATCCAAACCAAATATGAGAAACTAGACCACTAGGCCAAGCCTAGGGTCCAAAGGGGGAAAAAAATCCAAAACAACAAGTGAAAATTATCCAAAATCACATTCAAACAAATTAGAAGCAAATGCAATTGGTCCCATGCTCATATCAATCACTATTATCATTTCATGCACAATTTAGTATCAAACATGCAATTTGCAACACCAAAAGTCCAAACAGAACTACCTCAACCAAAAGTATACCAAAACAATTCAATTAATTCCACAAAAATTCACACCTAAACAGGACACATTCGAGGCATAGCATGTCAATTTTCAGCTCAATTGGACAAAAGGAAGTAGGTCAATGAAAATCAAGAAGTCCAGACACATTTATACAAGTCAACACATGGTAGCAAAATGATCATCAACTTCAATCAAATGCCAAACAGTGAAAACAATTAAGAAATTAATGGGACCAAAGCCAAACTACACCTAAACATGTTATGAATCACTCCATCAAATTTCACATTCATATGATATAGTATGAGCATTTCATGAGACATGGAAGTCAAGTAGTCAAGCAAAGACCAAAAAATGCTAAACAGCAATCAAAAATCTCAATTAAATGGAAAACGAATCAACAATTCATGCAAAAATTCATGGTGAAACTAGACATATACAAGACACAGCATGCAAAATTTGAGATCAATTGGAAAAGCCTAGGCATGTCAAATAAATCCATGAAATTGACCTAACCTAGTGTGACACAAATTGTCACACTCAACTTGCACACATCATATCTACCAAACCAGAGATCCAAAATTCACAAACTATACGTCAAAATAACCAGCAAGGAGTCAAGAATTAGCATGTGAAATTTCATTCAATTTGGATAAGGTATGAGTATTTCATGAATTAAATGGTGAAACATACAAAGATATACACATGAACAAGATCAATAGGCAAAAGTGAAAAATCCTCCAAGCACAACTTGGATTACCATGCCTATAAAAAACTAGAGAAAATTATGAATCCAACAAAAAAACTCCCACTAAATTTGGATTAGAAATGGATTTGTTTTGATTTTTTGAAGTTAATTGAATAATGAAATGTTTATTTAAGTTTTTTAATGAATTAAACTAAATCTGAGTGGCAGTTTTGTAATTCTCATGTGCCAGGGTCAAAACGCGCAGTTTCAATTAATGTGGTGGCGGCGTGCTATTGGTGGAATCTAGCGGGAAACAAGTTTTTGAATGCGGAGCCAAAGAAACCGGATCAAACGCGAAAACTGGGAGTGTTCTTCGCGTGTTCATATGAGTTCATCACCAAAATCATCATCAAGAACAATTTTCAACAAAAATGCACAAACCGCATATGGTTCTCTTCGCCTTTCAACTAGGATCACGGATATGGTCACGAAAATGTCCAGAAGTTCATGCACAAAGAGATACGATCGAAAATAGTTTTGTCATGCAAACTTTAAATCCAAAAATCTTGATGCATAGTGGATGAAATCGCATGGTTCAAACGTCAAAATGCTCTACGTCCAAGGCACTACTGAATCCATACAACAATCGTAAGAATCGCAGACTTCGAAATCTTACCTTCTTGAAGTGGCAGCGTGAAATCCTTGCGTTTCTTGCTCCAATTCGTGAAAACAGATGGAGAATAGTGATTAGGAAGATGATTGGTGATGATTTCGCAGCTCAAAAGTGCTTGAATCCAGGGAAATTTGTGACTGCCATGGATGGATGAAGCTTCCAATGGTGGAGTTCTTGCACGAATCTTGCTTCAAATGCCAAAAACAAAGCTCTACCAATGCCTGCAGATGAAGATTACACCAAAAACAAGCACAAACAATGGTGAATTATGGATGAATTGATCAAAAAAGCTTGTGTGAAAATGGAGAAAAAGTGAGAGAAAAGTGAGAGAATTTGAGAGTTTTTTTTTTTGGATCTGAAAAAATGATTAGTGGTCATTGAAAACAGTTACAATTAGCAATATATACCAATGCCTTAATCCAAAATTAATCATGATTAGCAAAATGGAGTGAATTAATGTTAAGTGCATTTCCAAGTGTTAGGTCCAATATGCCCTTTTTCAAATTAAGCCACTATGACAGCAAAAACCAGTTCACACAAGTTCTAAATGGCATATGTGAAGTGTTGGAAAAAGTCCCATGTGCAAATTCCATGCTATGCTCAAAATCACTATGCCATGCCAAAAATGCAAATGTGTTCACTTAAAAAATGGCATTTTGCTATGAGAGTTTTTGATGAAATTTGATTATGCACCATGAAAGATCATATGAAATGTTGTTTGCTCAAATAAAAATCAACCAAATTGGCCCTTCCATGTGAAAGTTATGCCACTTTGAATTTAGGCATTTTTGGAAAATGAATGGACCAAATCTTGCCAACCACACATGGGAATTTCAAGTTTTTGGACTTTTTGGAATGGTGAGATCAAGAGCTTCAACTTTCATGTTGGACAAAATTCCATTTGAAGCTTGTATGATGAAGTAATTTTGAGGAGAAGAACTTTCCATTTTTGGCAGTTTCCAATTACAGGTCACCTGCCATCTTAGGAAACTTCTTGTCTGACCTCCAAATCTTGAACCTTGGTCTTTGATATGTCAAATGAGACTTATATGGACATGAATGAAGCCTTTCAAACCATCTCACACCTTCCAATCCATAAAATCAGGCACAGTTGACCACAGTTGACCATAGTTGACTTTCTAGGGTTTCTGAGGAAATTCAGCTTGACTGTTGAGCTTTGATCATCCAATCTTTGTCCAAATCACTTCAAAATGATCCTTAGACCATATGAACTTGATAAACCAACCTCAGGGCCTTGTCTCAATGGAAATGGCACATGCTTGCTTGATTGACTGATTCTCCTGATCAGTTGACCTAATCTGTCTAAAGAACTTGCACTTGGGCAAAAGGCAATGCAATGCTATGCAATGGACTTTGTTATGTTAATGACCTAATGATGAAAATGTATGTACAAAAGGTAGGGTGCAAATTTGAGGTGCTACATCACCAAAATGAAACAATGTCCGTTCGAAGCTTTGGGCTCAATCATGCCAATCATATCGATTCCCCACATGGAGAAGGGCCACGGGGAGGAAATGACATTCAACAGTGTCGGAGGAACATGAATCTTATCTGCATAAATTTGACACTTCTGACATTTCTTCACAAACTTGCAACAGTCAGATTCCATTGTCAGCCAATAGTAACCTGCTCGCAACATCTTCTTTCCCATTACATGTCCATTGGAATGAGTACCAAAGGAACCTTCATGGACTTCAGTCATCAATAGGTCTACTTCGTGTCTATCCACACATCTGAGCAGAATGATATCGAAGTTTCTCTTGTACAAAACATCACCAATTAGGTTTAAATTGCCGGCTAATCTTCTTAAAGTCTTCTTATCTTTCAAAGATGCCCCATACGGGTAAATCTGACTTTGGAGGAAACACTTGATATCATAATACCACGGCTTCTCATCTTTGACCTCTTCAACAGAAGATACATGAGCTGGCCTATCAAGACGCATCACAGTCAAATCGGGGACCATGTTCCAATACTTCACTACAATCATTGAAGCCAACATTGCAAGAGCATTTGCCATCCGGTTTTCATCTCGAGGGATATGATGAAACTCAACCTTTGTAAATAAAGTTGAAATCCTCCTCGCATAGTCTCTGTATGGTATCAAACTAGGTTGATTCGTCTCCTATTCACCTTTGATTTGATTCACAACCAAAGATGAATCTCCATAGACGTCCAAATACTTGATTCTGAGATCAATGGCCTCCTTAAGCCCCATAATGCAAGCTTCTTACTCAGCCATATTATCTATACACTTGAAAGTCAATCAAGCTGTAAATGGAAAATGAGTGCCTTGAAGAGTAATGATTACTGCCCCAATGCCATTACTATACTGATTAACAACTCCATCAAATACCATGCCCCAACGGGAACCAGGTTTTGGCCCCTCTTCAAGCAATGGTTCATCACAATCTTGCATTTTCAGGTACAAGATCTCTTCATCAGGAAAATCATATTGTACTGACTGGTAATCTTCTATCGGTTGGTGAGCCAAATGGTCAGCCCAGACACTACCCTTGATCACATTCTGAGATCGGTATTCAATATCATACTCTGATAACAACATCTGCCAACGGGCAATCCTCCCAGTTAAAGCAGGTTTCTCAAAAATGTACTTGATTGGATCCATTTTGGATATCAACCAAGTGGTATGATTCAACTGTTGGTGTAAGCCCTAGAGGCCAATACTTTTGGTACTTGTATCGAATTATTTATTAATAATAAAAGGCTTTTTCTTTATTATGTTTGTTTAATAAAGTCCCTAGAATAGCTAGTCCATAATGTATCAAGTGTGACTTAATCATGAGATCACATTAAACATAAGGAAACTATTCTTAAAGTATTCGTAATCGAGCTATATTGTGAAGTGGGATAACATTAAATCATCAAGACTGTTATGTATATAGACTAATGACCACATCTCATGGATCATGGATAAGGAGTTATCAATTCTTAAACATATGTATGAATATTAAGAGTAATATTTATACTGGATTGACTCGCTATAAGAATACTATATAGAATGTTATGCAAAGTGTCATAAGTTATTCTCATGGTGATAATGGTGTATACCACCCTTCGACCTGAAACCACTATGGACCCTAGATGTAGAGTCGAGTGCCTTATTGCTGATCAAACTTTGTCCGTAACTGGATGACCATAAAGACAGTTGATAGGTACTCCATGAAGCATGCTAAGAGACATGAGTGACCTAGATGGAATTTGCCCATCCTGCGTAACAAGATAAATGTCTATGGGCCCAATATTGAACTGGACAAGGATGACACGGTTTATGCCTTGTGTTCAATATAGACATAAGGGAAAAAGGGTAATTGTACACATAAGTATTATCACAAAAGGATTTGTCATATCACATGACATTTTCGTGTCTTAGGTAGTAGTGATGTGTTTCTAGATACCGCTCACTGTTTATTATGTTAAATACGTGATTTAATATGATTACCAATACCGTGAAAACCTACAGGGTCACACAGAAAAGGACGGATTGATGAGAGATAGAGTAACTAAGGAACATCGTAAGGTACACTGCACTTAAGTGAATTGTAGAACATCGTAAGGTACGGTGTACTTAAGTAGAATACGAAATATGGTAAGGTACCACGCGCTTAAGTGATTTTGGCATATTATAAGATATGATCCACATACACTTAAGTGTGCTTTTTTTAGCTTGCAGCCCACACAAGTGGTTCTATAAATAGAACCCTTGTGCAGAAACATTTGTGTAGTTGAAATTTCGTTTCTCTCTCTCTCTCTCTCTCTCTCAGTCAAAGCCTTCATTCGTAGCAGCTAGCACCGAGATTGAAGGAATCAGTTTGTATAGACTGAGTAGAGGCATTGTCACCGTTCAACGTTCGTGATCGCTCCGTAGATCTGCATCAAAAGTTTCAATCGCCATAAGAGGTAACAATTCTATTACTGATCATGCCCATTCGTAAGGATCACTAAAGGAGTTTTTTTTAATTTCGCTGCATTTTGGATCGCCCTTCTCCTTAATCGACATATACTGACGCAGACGCTTAGCAGCCCAAGCCAATGCACAACAAGTTTTCTCAAGCATAGAATACTGAGTCTCACAATCGGCGAACTTCTTACTGAGGTAGTAAACTGCATATTCCTTCTTTCCAGTCTCGTCTTGTTGTCCAAGAACACAACCCATACTCTCTTCAAGCACAGTCAAATACAAGATCAATTGGTCTTCCTTCAACAGGTGGAATATTCTTTGATATTGTCAAAAGATTTATGGCAATATTTGGTCCAATCACAAGATTGATCTTTCCGAAGAAGCCTAAATATAGGCGCACACGTGGCAGTCATGTGTGAAATGAATCTTGAGATATAATTCAAGCGGCCGAGAAAACCTCTGACTTGCTTCTCAGTTTTGGGTGCAAGCATCTCTTGTATTGCTTTGACCTTGGCGGGATCAACTTAAATACCTTTCTCACTGACAATAAAGCCCAACAACTTACCAGAACGAACACCAAAAGTAAACTTATTGGGATTCAAGTGGAATTTCTACTTCCTCAAACGCTGGAATAGCTTCAACAAATGCTCAACAAGTTCCTCTTCATCAATAGATTTAGCCATCATGTCATCGACATAGACTTCGATCTCTTTATGCATAATATCATGAAAAAGAGTAGTCATTGCTCTTTGGTAAGTTGCACCAACATTCTTTAAACCGAAAGGCATCACTCTATAACAGAATGTTCCCCAAGGTGTAATGAATATGGTCTTCTCCATATCTTCGGGTGCCATCTTGATCTGATTATATCCGGAGAATCTGTCCATAAATGAAAAGACTTTGAACTTAGCTGTATTGTCTACCAACATATCAATGTGCGGTAGATGGAAATCATCTTTTGGACTGGCTTTATTCAAATCTCTATAATCAACACACATACGGACTTTTCCATCCTTCTTCAGAACATGCACAATATTGGCCACCCATTGTAGATATTCATCAGTAACAAGGAAACCGACATGAATCTATTTCTACACTTCTTCTTTGATCTTCACTGCCATATCAGGATGAGTTCTCCTCAACTTCTGCCTGACCGGCGAGCATTCTGGCTTCAACGGAAATCTATGCTCCACAATCTCATAATCCAACCCAGGCATGTCTTGAAAGGACCAAGAAAACACATCTGAATATTCTCAGAGAAGATCAATCAACCCCTTCTTCACTTCAGGACATAGTTGGGACCCAATATTGACTTCCTTCACATCATCCTCGGAACCCAAGTTGACTAGCTCAATCTTCTCTCCAAATGGTTGAATGGCTTTTCCTTCATGCTCAAGAAGACGAGATAATTCATCACTTACTTCTTCATCACTTTCCTCCTCGGCCTCAAACAGATGGAATTCAAAATTTGGAGAAGGAGAAGGATCATTGTATTCAATGGGGTTAGGAACCAACTTGCATAATGATTTGATATTTTGATTTTAGAGAATTGAATTGTGACCAACTATTATGCAGATGGACAATTTTATTTATTTATGTTTTTTTTGTGATTACCATTTTTAGAATAAAGCAAAAAATAAAACAAAACATCATAGATGTGTATGAATAGAATTAAATTTTATTGATGATCAAATTTGAGATGTTCACTTCTC
The DNA here is from genome assembly GCF_024323335.1 of Lathyrus oleraceus. Classification (NCBI taxonomy): domain Eukaryota; kingdom Viridiplantae; phylum Streptophyta; class Magnoliopsida; order Fabales; family Fabaceae; genus Lathyrus; species Lathyrus oleraceus. The sequence continues at coordinate 453,068,647 of NC_066583.1, forward strand.
CCTTAGGCATAGGAGAAGGATTTAAAAAAAACAAATAAAAGCAATTACTTAGATCGATGCACAATAACAGGAATATCAACAGCAATCCAATTGTTGCAAGCTTTTCCATGCGTCACAAAATTGGTGCAGTCTTCGTCTTCATCACCCTCGATCACAGCAGCTAAGTGTTGTTCATTACCCTGAATGAACCCTCCGCTACGAAAACTGGGTCACGCATCTTCAGCTCTAACCACTGATGAACCTTGTTGAAAACCCAAACCGACTCTGCTCTTGTTATCGGAGACCTCTATCATCTGTCCCCACTGATCAGACTGACCATCTTCAACAATTTTTTGTGCATCCTTAAATGAGGACATAGGTGCCCCAATTGTCTTTTCCTCAGCAATATACAAAGCTTGGAACGGGTTCCAATCTCATCCTCAACTTCTACATAAGAGAAAGATGGCAGGTGGCTTACCAACAAAGCCTTCTCCCCACCAATAATAACAAACTTTCCATTCTTAACAAATTTCAGCTTTTGATGCAACGTTGAAGTAACAGCTCCTGCCTCATGAATCCATGGCCTTCCCAATAAGCAGCTATAGGCCGGGTGGATATCCATTACCTTGAAAGTAATTTGGAAGTCACCCGGACCTATCTTCACTGGAAGGTCCATTTCGCCGGCCACAACTTTGCGAGAATCGTCAAAAGCTTTGACGATCACACCACTATGTCTCATAGGAGCACCTTGGTATGACAACTTTGACAGGGTTGACTTTGGAAGAACATTCAATGAAGAGCCGGTGTCTACCAACACATTTGACAGAGCCTCATCTTTACAATTCATTAAAATGTGTAAAGCCAAGTTATGATTTCTACCCTCCTCGGGGAGTTTTTCATCACAAAAACTGAGATTGTTGCAGGAAGTGATGTTAGCTACAATATGATCAAACTGATCCACCATAACATCATGTTCCACATATGCTTGCTCTATAACTTTCTGTGGTGCTTCTCCGTGCGCTTCTGAGTTCATAAGCAGAGACAACACTGAAATCTTGGAGGGGGTTTGAAGCAACTGCTCCACCTTATTGAACTCACTCTTTTTTATCAAACGAAGCACCTCATCATCATCACTAGGCTTCAAATCGCTGGATTCACCAGAGTGACAGTTTGGAACACTAGCAGAATCTACCACAGGCGCATCAACCTTCTTGTTAACAGATATATCTTCCACTTTCTTTGGGAACACCGACCCAAAAACTTGACCACTGCGAGTCACCTTAGTAACATCAGCTACGCTCACAACAAAACTGGTCGTAGGCAAAGGAATCTCTTGACCATTCTCTATCATAGTAGTATTGTACTGATATGGGACATCCTTATCGGATGCATACGGGACAGGGCCCGCTAACCGTTTAACCAACAACGATACTGATTTGTTGCTGACGATGTTACTGTTGCTGCAGTCATACTGGATTACTACTCTCTCAGGAGTCTTGAATACTGAGACTATAACATTCACATCATCATCTTTATGACGGGACTGGACAATCTGAATCAAACCTTCATCCATCAACCTCTGGATGTCTCTCTTCACAACCATACAACCTCTGGGATTGACACTGCAAATTGCACAACCATCATGGTCATGCTCGCAATCACTTACCAAATAGATATCCTTGTGCATCGTCATCAAGGACCTTCTAATAAAGCGGACATCAAATACCTTGAACTCTCCAGGATAACCATCCACCATATTAACAAATGAATTCCCATGGGCAGGTAGTGGATTAGCTTTGAAGTTCGACGCACGGTCCTCAAAGGGCACCATTCCACTTTTAACCAGCTTCTGGACTTCATATTTCAGAGGGTAGTAATTCTCGATATCATGACCAGAAGCTCCTTGGTGAAAAGCACAACGAAGTTCTGGTTTATACCACCATGGAAGTGGTTCAGGAATTTGAGGTGGGTTTCTCGGTTGCAACAGGTTCTTGAGAACCAACGATGGGTACAAATCTGCGTATGTCATAGGAATAGGGTCTAAAGAGACCTTCTTCCTCTTAAAGTTTTGTTGTTGTTGAAGATGATTGTTGGTATTGTTGTTGTTGTAGGTGTTTGTTCGTTGCTGTGGTTGTTGTTGTTGAATTGGTTTTGATTGATTGTTAGAAAATATTGGGATCACAGATGATACTTGATGATGGTGTTGATGGGGTGGTTGATTTCTTCTTACATGAGGCCTCATTTGCCTCCCAACGGAAACTACATTAGTCTCTGCTTCCTTCTTCTTACCAAAGCTATTACCATACCTCTTGCTGGATGGCGCTTCCTCCTTAGATAACCATCCCTCTCGGACACCTTCTTCTAGCCTCATCCCCATGTTTACCATCTCGGTTAAATCATCGGGGGGCACTGGAAATCATCCGCTCATAATAAAATGAGCTCAGGGTCTTGAGAAAAATCTTGGTCATCTCCTTCTCTTCCAAAGGAGGGGTAATCTGAGCGGCAAACTCTCTCCATCTCTGAGAATACTCCTTAAACATCTCTTTGTCTTTCTGAGACAATGACCTTAACTGATCTCTATCTGGTGCCATGTCAACATTATACTTGTACTGTTTCACAAATGCTTCACCCAAATCATTGAATGTGCAAATACTTGCACTATCTAAACCCATGTACCATCTCAATGCGACACCAGTCAAACTGTCTTGAAAATAATGGATCAATAACTGATCATTATCGGTTTGCATAGACATCTTTCTTGCGTACATCACAAGATGACTGAGTGGACATGTATTCCCTTTGTACTTTTCAAAGTCAGGCACTTTGAACTTCACCGGGATTTTAACATTTGGAACCAAACAGATCTTTACCCCTCAAAGTCTTCGACTCTTTTCGCAACTCAAGGAATTGATCCTTCATTTAATCCATCTTCTCATACACACCAGGGCCCTCAAATGGCTCAGAATGATAGATGGTGTCTTCATACGGGGTAGAGTATGCACAACAGGTGGTGGCACAAACATGACCGAGCTAGATGCCGACATGGAAGCAAAAGTAGGCGCAAAACCTTCAGGTATAAAATTAGGCGACATTCCCCACGGGAATCCGGCAGGCATGTTAGGTGCAAAGTGAGCAGCAGTTGCAGGAATGGTAGAGGTAGCAACCTCGGAAATGACAGTTCTCTGAGGAGGATGAGTTGCAGGCGTTGGAGAAGACTAGCTCTGAGCGGCTAGCACTGACTCCATCATGGTAGTCAGATGGGAAATCTCATCCTTCAAGTCTCTATTATCTTGCTCTAGATGCTCCATAATCTTTGAGTGATTGGCACGGGTATTATATCGATGAGTCAGCTTGGCTGAAGCACAGAAGAAATACCAATAAGGCATCTGGCGAAAGAGAAACCTGCTACGCAAATGATGCATGAAATACAATGCTTAATTGTTTTTATTTTCAAGGAACTTACTATATTATTTGCAAAATATATATAATAACAATTGTAACAATTTGATTGACCAAAAAATCTCTTTTATTTATATAATTGGAAGGATTACACTGAGTACAATTTCAGAAACCAAATGATAATACAAGAGAAAAGGAGACTAGTCATCCTAAGGATCCCTAATAACAACATCAGAAGATCTAGCCGCAGGCGCGTACTTCCTTCGAATGCGTCGGATCTCAGTCTCAAAAGAAGCCTTCATCTAAGTCTTCTCGAGAACAAGCTGATCAACAATCTTCTTCCAAGCAACGGAAGGCTGTGGCATACTAGAGGAAGATGGACCCTCCGGTTCTCTCTGTCTCTTTGTTACTCGATCTTAAAGAAGCTCAATAAG